>NW_027094086.1:69185044-70385044 GCF_029207755.1 Chamaea fasciata
AAACTTGTCCAGTCCTCAACAAAACCCCAATCAATGGGATTTAAAGAGGTTCAGCATATATTTAGTAGATGTCGGCAAATTCCTGTTAACACCTCACTAGCTGGTTGTACAAATAAGAAAAAGTTTTGAAATTGCTGCCCTTGTATTTCAGAAATACACACACACACTCCTCAACACAGAAAATCCCACAACACAAAAAACCAAACCCACAGACATTTTCTTCCACTTTCTCTCCTTAGAAGTGAACCATATGGCAGTTACAGAGATATTTACTAATCCTGTTTTTGCAAGTTCTTTTACAATGTTTTATTCAATGTCTTTGAGTGCCAAAATTTGCCAAGAAGGAAGTCTAATAAATGCCTGTAGTCCAGTAATGCTGATTGCCATTACCTAGAAATCAGGAACAAACCATAAGAAAAAATATCTGAAAACAATTCCAAAAACCATTATGAGTGACTAAGCAGCAATTTCTATGGCAGTAAAAATCCCTATAATTTAAACTTAGATGCCATCCAGGTGCAGTAATTAAATAATTAGATTCTGTTATTGTTATTACTACTCAAACTTTGAAAATCATTTTTCATGTTACTTTCAAATCAAATAGATCATTTTGGTGGACATGTTAAGAAATAGGAGAAAGATTGATTTACTGGCTTTACAACTTTTTATCAAAATATTTGATCACATTATTAAAAATATTAAAATTCTTATAGGACATAGTTAAGGCAACAAAATAATCATTCCAAATTAAAAAAAAATAAATCTAACAACCTTTTAATGATCCAAACTAAATTAATAATAAATACATTTGAAAAAATAGAATACATAATTTACTGATCTAATTTAAAATTCTTTTTCTATTCATGCAATGTCTGCAAACAGTTTTTTGGATTATTTAAGGGACATTACCATTATCTGAATTTATTCAATGACATTTAAGGTACCCTTTTCGAACTTGAAGATTGTCATCAGATTATGATTAGGTACAGGTATTTTTGAAAAGTACTAGTAATTATTGTTGTTCAAGTGGAAATTAGTCATCTCTTGTATTAGAATTACTTTTATTTTTGGACAAACCACACTGTGTGACACAGCTCTATTCCCTGGCAGGACTGTTATTTTTTCCTAGAATCTGTGTTCCAATATGAATCTTGTAAAACTAGAAAGTTCTATGCATATGCTTTATTAAGGCTTACCTTGTTTCTAGAAAGCAATTGAAAAACCCCACACAATCATTTTAAAAACTCAGGTGAGCCTGAGGAGTTGTGCCTTTCCTTTTGTTACTCATCCTCTTGTCATGTTCAAGGAAGAACTCTGCCCTCTGTGGCTGAACTCTATCTGTTGGTGAGGCAGAGACTTCCTCACTTTGTGTGTTGGATCCTTGTTTACTGCACCTTTTTTCTTGCCCTTTATTTCATATGCGCATTGCCCTTTGTGTGTGATCTGTCCCACTCAGAAGATTTTGACAGCTCATTCTGTGCTGTGTGGTTGGCTTTTAACTTGTGGATTTTCGCTACCACTGTTCCAGTTCTTGAAGGCTGTAATTCATAGTGACCTAAAGGCCTGCTGATCTCCAGGAAAGAACATCATCTGAGGCTTCACACTGAATGTCAATGCATCCTCCCCAATACTGTAAATATATTTCCCGTCAGCTGCCCAAGGGCACTGCTTGCATTAGTGTTTAAGCTCAGCATATACTTTAAGCGAACACAGTGCATGGTGTGTGTGCAGGACGAAAAGTTTACAGTGTATCAATGATACTATTGAGCTTAATTTGGGAAAGGATATAACATCAGAGAATGGCCATTGGTTTACATATGCTTTATTAAAAAACCCCAAAATGTTTGCAAACATGCACCAGGGACTCAAGCATAGATACCATAAAGCTGGAGCATATGGTCCCATGTCATTGGGAATTCTCATTTTCTCCCAGAGCAATATCATTCGTAAGTTTGAATGATTATAACATTATCCATAAAATGTTATCAGTCTGCTGAAATTTGCTCCAAGTTTGATGGAATTACATATGTCCACTGGGAACTGCAGTTCTAACACAAGGAGACTTTCAATATGGGTATTGGGACAGGCCTACAGTAAGCCAGGAACCATCCCAAGCAACAGTGTATTTGCAAGGCATATTTCTGTGAACGACTGTCTCCAATGTCAACCAGAGACACAAACCAACACCATTTGCCAAACCATTTGTTGTTTGTTTCTATATATATAATAACATATATCATGCTGTTATAGTAATATATCTTAATATACCATACAGGTATATACAAAGATAAGATATTCATATACAAAATTTCTTGTCAGCATGGAACATGTGATTTTGTAATCATACAGAACATATAGTGTATATATAAGTGTAAATACAGGTCAATTTAAAAAAGAAAAATCAAGAGTTCTGTTGAACAGGCCTCGTAGAAAGATGACAAGAAAACAAATCCATGGAAGGTGTTAATGATATTATCTAAAGCACAGTATCATAAGACTGAGGAATCCATAGATAGTGAGTCCACATCCTTGAATTCTTGTAGTGGTCTTTATCTTTGTAGCTGAGACATAGTGTAAGATCCAGTTACTCATTTCTTCCTGGAGCTGAAATAAAAGTCAAAAACAAGAGAAAAATAAAAGACTGGAAGGCATAATAAGCAACTTGCAGACAAAACAAAACTGGGAGGAGCTTTTGACTCCCTTGAAGGCAGAGAAGTCCTTCAGAGAGACCTCAAAAAATTAGAGGACTGGGTAATCACCAACCTGGAATGGGACAACCCCGGATGTAAGGACAGACTGGGGAAGGAGATGCTGGAGAGCAGTGCCATGGAAAGGGACCTGGAGATCCTGGTCAATGGCAAGTTGACCATGAGTCAGCAGTGCCCTGGCAGCCAGGAGGGCCAACCCTGTCCTGGGGGGCATCAGGCACAGCATCACAACCGGGCAAGGGAGGGGATTGTCCTGCTCTGCTCTGCACTGAGGTGGCCTCACCTCGAGTGATGGGGGCAGTTTTGGGAGGCACAATATAAAAATGACATTGAGCTATTACAGAGCATCCAAAGGAGGGCAAAAAAGATGGTGAAGGGCCTGGAGGGGAAATTGTATGAAGAGTAGCTGAGGTCACTTGGTCTGTTCAGTCTAAGGAGACCGAGGGCACACCTCACTGCAGTCTATAACTTCCTCATGACCTGAAGTGGAAGGGGAGGCACTGATCTCTTATCTCTGTGGTGACCAGTGACAGGACCTGAGGGAAAGGCCTAAAGTTGTGTATGGGGAGGTTTAGGTTGGATATTAAAAAAAGGTTCTTCAATCAGAGGGTGTTTGGGCACTGGAAGTACCCAGGAAGTGGTAACAGCACCAAGCATGACAGAGTTCAAGAAGCATTTGGACAACACTCTTGGACACATTGTTTGACTCCTGGGGATGGTCCTGTAAAGGGCCAGGAGTTAGACTTGGTGATCCTGGTTGTTTCCTTCCTGCTCAGTTTATTCTGTGATTCTGTGAATTCAAATAAAAACTAATTTTTGACCCAAATAAGTTATGAAATTTGCTTATATAAAAGCTATCCCCTAGTCTTTAAAACTGCCTGAGAATTAGCTACTTAACTCTTTCTGAATTTTAATAGGGCTTAGGTGCATAAATCCATTTAACCCCTGATAAACCTATATGAATCTGTGATATAAAGTATTTTAAACGTTGACTACTTAGAAAAGCAAGCCAAAAAAAAGTGAGGTTATAACATTAAAAACTTGAACTCCCTGCAGAAGCTAACTTACATAACCCCATGTCAATGTAGACATAATCATGAAATTGAAGTTAGGGAATATTAATCTGCTTCTGAAGAAGAAAGCTTAATTTTTAGGGGATCATATTAATTCAAACATTATATCATATTTAAGTGTTGAATATATTCAAGTCATCTGACCAGACCATAATACAAGTCAAACATAAGTTTTGTTTTCTATGATTTCACCACAGCAAAAAATCAACACAAGATCAGAAGCTGGTGTCCTTATGACAAACGGGAGAGAGAAAGTATCTTCATCAATGGTCCACACCTACAGCAATCATGGTATTTCAGGAAAGAAATCAGATTTATTCAGGTCAGATAACAAGAATATGAAGGTTAAACCAATCTCAGATAATATAGTCTAAAATATAATTTTATTTGGAAGATGCCTAGCATGAAAGGTTATTTTAAAGGTAAATGATAAAATGAATGGTTCTTAAAAACAAAGCCTTTCATTTTTTTTCTATCCCTCTGTCTTGGTTTAGACAGACAGGTATCTGCCAGGGAAGACTGGAGTGTCTCTTGGAATGTAAGTCCATAATTTGGAGGGGGGCCACCCCCTTTCCAAATTATAATAAATTTGCAATTAAAAGGCTGTCAGGCAAAGATTTTGGGAATAGATAAAGCAGTTCTTTACTAGGGATATAAAAAATACAAATGCTGTAGTGCAGAAAAATAAGCAAGCAAACAAACTAACAAGAAATTCTAGAAAACCCTGAAAGAGTCAGAAATACAACCTGACACCCTGCTGGTCAGGGTGCTGGAAACAGTCCAAAAGTATGCCCTCCTGGAGTGGCAGATGTGATCCTGCTGGAAGCAGAGATGGTCCTGTGGAGCCAAGGGTCCAGAGATGGGTCCAATCTTCCTTTAGGAATCCCGTGGGAACACTGGATGTCTGGTGACCCTTGTGGCTCTCTTTCATCTAGACGAAAATGGTTTGGCTCCTCCTCCCTGGGTAGAGCATCTCACAATAGGATGATGTAATGTGTCATGTCGTTGGTGAGCCTTAATGGCCCATTAACAAAAGATATCCCCATGGGGGTAGTGGAAGTTTTAACAGAGATAAGAAACAATGCCCCACCCAGTTTTAACAGCAGGCTTGTTGTCAGAGACGGCAGTTACCCCCTCCCTTGTGGAGTTACAACAGATAAAGAAAATCTCTGCAACCGGGTTTCAACAGATGGAATAGAACAAACATTTTTTTTTTTGGTTACAAAACCCAAGACACACTGCTCTTTTAGGGTAGAGGTAAAAGATGAAATTATATGAATTAGGGAAAATAAAGAAGAAATATTATGCAAATATTTTTTCTAAACTTACTACTTTACTTAGTAGAGATGCAATGATCCTGAAACAGCATTGCTAGGTTGAGAAAGTTAAACTCTGTATATTAGGGCTAAATTATGGTTTCTGGTACAGCTCTAGTTGTGTCCTGTACACCTGCATTATGAGAAAGATTTTAATTACATGATCACACTCATTTTTGCATAGAATCTCTGCCACTGCTAGTGTATAACCTTCTCTAAAGAAAGAGTAATTAATTTCTTTTTGGATTTTCATGTGGTGGTCATGACAACAAGAGGTGAAAATTATTTGGCTTCTCAACATTGCTATTTTTTCTGTCTTAACATTTGCTACATTTTGAGCAGCCTTGCTCCTGGAAAAACCTGTATTTTTCTGAGTGTAACTAGCTAAGTATAGCCTGAGGCAGACTTACAGCATGGAGAAATTCATATCTAACTTTAAAGTTTTGCAAAGTTATAAACAACTGAAAAAAGGATCTATTAGGTGATAGTACCAGAAAACCACCATAGTAGATACCACAGGCAATTTTCCTATAATATGCCCTTATTCTCCACTGGCATCAATTAGTTTCCGTGTAATGATTTCAGTCTTATAAAGTTTGAAATCTTGTATTTGTATTTGAAGCTTGTATTTGAATAAAGATGGGAAAAGGCAGAAGGTTAGGAAACTAGTTTATAACTGAAACTAAACAGAAAAACATATTGGTATGAGAACACTGGAAATCCAGGCTTAGAACTCAGGAAAGGGAGATTTATATTGCCTAGGCAAGAACTGGTAACAAGCTTGCAGCAGAGAAAAAAGCAACTCAGAAAAAAATAGGGGATAGAATGGTGGAAGAAATAGGTTTGACTGGGAAATCTTATAATAACTTTATAATGCATACATTATAAGGTTATTATAATAATGTTACAATATATATGAGTGAATAATAATCTCCTTGGAGACAGGAATGAAAAAGTCAGATCAAAAGATAAGGAAAAGCAAAGCTCAAAGGTCAGGAGAAAATCAGATAAAACAAAGTGCATGGAAGAACAGTTACTAAACTCTTCTGATAGAGTGTGCTGTGTCTGAAGCAGAAAAACTCGATTCAGGAAAATTTCTTTCTTTCAGGGAAATGTTGGCACATGCTGTTCTCATCTCATGGGTAAATCAGCTTTATTGATTCTCTATCTCCACGTGACTTGTACATTAGATACAAGAGTATCAATGGCAACATACATTCACAATCATTACAATAAAGGGAAATCCAAATAACCACACAGCCATATGAATTCTGACACTTGTTCAGATTCTTGAATTTACAGTGGCGATGTTTTTGTAACTTATGTTTTCATTTGTTATCTCTTTATTTCAGCTTTGTCTCAGACCTAGGTTGGATGTTTACCAGCAAAAAAGGCCATTTATAGATATCTATGAAGATTTTAATAATTAAAACTTGCCCTACAACTCTTTGGCTTACAGCTAGTTTTAAACAAAAAGCTTTTACATACCCTAAGCAGCCCTGAAAGTTTTTGTTCTTCAATATATTTGCATTTGTCTAAAGCAATTGTACAGCACACATCACACTACTAAGGATATGAAAGCAAATATATACTGAAATATATGCTTTATTTTATTCTACTATCAGCTTCCATGGGTTTAGTCTTAACTATTTCCCTACAACATTTTCCTTTTACATACAGTGGGGATTTTCAATTAATGTTTTTAAATCTATGCATTAAATATGCTGGCTTTTGGGGCCCTTTGTAATGATAGGAATTTTGAAGCTTGCACCAGCAGAAGTGATACATTTAAAATTCCATCATCATGTGGAAAGGGAAACAGTTCTCCTGTTCTGTGATGTCTTTCAAAAGATATGTATTAATATACAGACATGCAGAAACACTATCATTAGTTGACCCTGACTCTTGCTCTGTAACACCCCTCCTCAGCTGGGCAGGGGAGAGAATTTATAACAAAGGTTCATGAGTTAAGGTAGGGACCAGGAGACAGCATTCATCACCTGCAAAACAGGCTCGAATTAGAGATATTGATTTTATTACCACAAAATCAGAGTAGGATGAAGGGAAGTAAAATAAATCTTAAAAACACCTTTTCCACCCCTCCTTCATTCCTGGGCTCTACCTCCCCCTTTGTACCAGTGCTACAGTTCATTACATGTTACTTCTGCCATTACTTGGGGAGAAGAGTCTTTCCTCTGCTCCAGTGTGGGGTTCCTCCCATGAGAAACAGTTCTTCATTAACTTCTCCAGTGTGAGTCCTTGCTATGGGCTGCAGATCTTCATGAACTGCAAGGCTCAAGGTAACTCTCTTTTCCATGGGATGATGTCCTTCAGGAACAGGCTGCTCCAATGTGAGTCCCTTACAGGGTCACAAGACCTACCAAGAAGCCTGTGCTAGTGTGGGCTCCTTTCTCTATGGATCTGTAAATCCCTGCCAGGAGCCTGCTCCATCACAAGCTTCCCAAAGTGTCCCACAAGCCTGTTGGGCATCCACCTGCTTCAGTATGGATCACCTCCATGGGCTGCAGGTGGATCTCTGCTCCATCATATATATCTTCATGGGCTGCAGGCGCACAGCTGCTTCACTATGCACTGCACCATGGGCTGCAGGAGAACCTCAGCTCCAGTGTCTGGAGCACGTCCTGCCCCTCCTTCTCCACTGACCTTGGTATCTGCAGAGTTGTTGCTCTCACATAGCCTTGCTCCACTCTTCTCTGGCCGCAGTTACATCTGTGCAATAACAATTTTTTTCATTCCTAAATATGTTCTCACAAAGGTCCTACTATCCCCTCTGACTGGCTCAGCCTTGGCCAGCAGCAGATCCATCCCAGAGCTGGCTGTCATTGGCTCAATTCCCCCCATTAGACAAGGGTGAAGCTTCTGCCAGCTTCTCACAGACAGCACTCCTGTAGCCCCACCACTGCCAAAACTTGGCAATGCAAACCCCATATATATATATATATATATATATATATATATATATATATAAATCAACATCACATTGATTCAAGAGTCAAAATTCAAGTTACCTTACTTTAAGCAGTTAAATTAAGTTCTTATCAGGAAACTAATTCTCTTTAGCACACTAATAAAAAAGGGGGAAGAAAGAAAAAAGGAGTAGGCAATGATTTTGTGATTTGAAAGATTCAGAACAAATATGATCAAAATATTTCTTGTTGCATCAGATACCAAGTGTGAATAAATTAGGGACAGCATGTAAGTGCTTAAAGTTAGGCAAGTAACAATCAAGCCATGCTCATGGAGTGGGAGTTCCTCTTTCATCCAGGACTCATTTCTTACAGGATTTTGATGCACATTGAAGAAGCTCAGCTTTTTTCCAAGTAAGTGGTTTCCAGAGAATGAGTTTTTATTGTTCCTGTTTTTCAGTTGCAACACATTTCTGAAACAGTATAGGTACAGACAGGTGACCTGGAGGCTTTTTCCAATGAAAATACTTCTGTATTCTTCTCACTCTACTTCTCATTTTTATCGAAGTAATGAGGTGAACAAAATAGTAGAAAGTCATCACAGTTTGCCCAAGTGATGAAAATGGAGAGACATCAAGTGATAAAAACCAGGATGTGAGACAAAACAACTATTAATTTGTCAATTATTTGGACACCTAAAAATACTTGATTTGTTAGCCTTTAATTTGCTCACACAGTTCTTTAAAGTGCGTTCTCTCTTTGTGCTCTCCATTTCCTGTGGTCTCTATTTTTTCCAACAAAATAAAGCAACCTAAATGATTGTAGTTTCATTCATGAGTAAAAAATGTACATCAGTAAGACTGCAGCTCAGAAGGAATGTGCAATTAATTAGCAAAGAAAAGTGTATTTTTCTTTAGGGCCAAGCAATTTAAATGAGGTACCAAAGATTTAGACACTACTCAGCTCCTGCTAACAGGCTTTATAATGAGGTTATGTGTGTATTTAAATATTTCTTACTGATTGTTCCATACTTTCAGTGAAAATTGCTTGTTTTATAATAGATTAGGTGGCAGGATAACTGACCTAATAAAATTAAATTAAGATTTCCCTACCTAGCAATGTATGTACTGGAGCTGGTGCATGAAGAATAAGCAGCAACTCCCTGAATTTTGGTGTCTAAGGCCTAACCTTGCAGAAATTCAAGCTAGCTAATAAAAGTTTTCTATTCTATATTCCAGTCAGCAAATCAACAGCCTATAAATACAAATGTTAATTTATGCAACTTTCCACTTGAATTTACCTAGAAATCTATGACATAGAATATGAATAATATTTCAAGCAGTATTACTGAAATACCAGGTAGATGTTTCCCCTAGTTTCAGAATCTTTTTGCAGATGCTGCAGATTTGATTCTTTGAGAGTTCTTTTTTAATCATGTACACATGAGCACCAAAATGAAAGACTGCATGGGCCAAGTAGGATTTTTCAACCGGCTGCTTGTATTTTGGTATACCTTCTTCACGTCTGAGATTAGAATTAAGGTCTAGGTGTCTAAAACTGGGTTTTACAGTTCTGCAGACGGGAAGAGCAGAAAAAGAATGAGCTCTCAGACAGACACTACTCTATCATTCTAAAACAAGAGCTGGTTAGTCATTTGTTTTTCCCAAGACAGAATGCCCTAAGGCTCTCAAGAAGGACATATTACTTACCTTAGCTTGTATTCAAACTCAAACATGAGCAGTGGAATTACTACTTACTGTCCCAAATCCACAGCAGAGAGGGAAGGGTTTTAGTTGAACATTTTACTTTCTTAGTGGCCATTATCACAAAATCAGACAGAACTAGAACTTAAAGAATTTACCTTAAACACTAATTTTAATTTTCTCTCCCTGGGAAAGAAAGTAAATTCCCTTTCTTTTTTTTTTTTTTTCCATCTCCCGTCATCTTGTTCTCAGCCTCCATTTTAGATAATATAACTAGCTCCTCCCTATCCCCACAGAACCACACAAAACACATCATATTGTTTGGTTTCCCATAAGAAACCTTACAACCTTCTATGAGGTATTTTTATCATCAACTTTTTTTTCTCTTTTTTTTAACAAAAAAATATCAACAAAGATAAAAAACATACGGTACCAAATCCCCAAATCCCTCCACACATTATCTCCCTATTTGTGAAAGGCTGTAGAGAGGAGAATGCCACTAAGAGGAAATCTCTTTTCGTATTTTTGTTATGCAACTTTTTGCCTTACATTAGACCTAAATAGTCTCTGAAATACCAAATGCCTTCTGGATTGGAAGGATCACAAACAAGCATGATGTGAATTACTAATATTTTGCCATGATAAAGGTCAAATAACAGTCTTCTTATAAAGCTTATTTATCAGATTCTTTTTTTACATTCTTCTGGGTAGATCTCAGCTGGAGTAAGCTGCCATAACTCCAGGAACCCTGATAATTTATCCTAAACTGAGTAGTTGACCCTCAGTTTCTAAACAATGAGCTTTCCAAAATGGAAATAGAGAGATTACAATTATATTAAAGAACAGAGGCAGTTGAAAGAGAGGGTGTCTGGTGTGACATTTCCACACTGTTACATTAAATTTGCAATGGAAATAAAGCAGAGTAGCAGCTCTTACTACCTTAGGCTATATAACTACTAAATGTTATGCACCCCCTGCAAGCAGAGATGACACCTTTTTTCTATCTGTCAAAATTATTCAAAAGGGGAAAAAAAATCCTCTGTAGCTGCAGAGACTTGTTTGGGCTACTTCTATAAGCACCTCCCACAGAGAGTCAAAAAGGACTGTGGGACTGCATTATCAAGCACTCTGCCCTCTTCCAGCACACTCTCAGTTTTTCTAATATCTCTGAGAACATATGCTTTGGAGGAGCTCTCCAGTTTAGGCTGTGGTTCCTAACAAATGCAAATGCAGCAGGCGGAAGGAATTTAGGAGAACTGGAAACTGGGGAGAACTGGAAACCGAGGATGGACATTTTCAGCATTTTAGATAATTTTAATCTATTGTTTTAATCTATTAATACTAAAAGATAGGATATTGTATATTCTATAGATACATAGGATGGAATATTATAATTTAAAAAGAAATTTGAAACCTAAAGAGACGGGGAAATTAAAGGTATTTATGACCTCTCATGTTCTGGCTCATTTTATATACTAGTTACAACTGTAGATAAGTAGCAATGCTTGAAAAGTTTAATGAGCTACGTCAAACTATTATGATTGCCTTATCCTGATACATCACATAAAAATATGCCATTAGGATAGTATATGCAACATTAACTGAAAACTACTGTTCTTTTCCTCAGAAGAAAGATAACGTTTATGCTCTAATGTTGTAGACATTTTCAGCTCAGAAGAAGAGTTGGTAGATAAAAAGAATTCAGTTTATGCTTTTTAATGCAAAGTGGTAGAAAATAATAGACCTGTTGCAACATGTGACTTCACACGGAATGGCTCTGCACAGGGAAAATTGCAGATTACCTTATTTTTACTTTTTTCAGATTACCTATTTAGAGGATTGCTTGCTCTGTGCACAGGATATTTTTCCTCCGAGTGCAGAAGTTTACAGGGTAAATGTCATAGTAAAAACAGGATGTCACAGCTCCTTTTAGGATTATTAAGAAGTTTGAAGTGAGTGGAGAGAACATCCTCAGGCACAGGACTCAGTCCTTTGCTCTGGTCTATATCCTGTTGTCCTTGATCCTGAAGGGGCTCATTCAGATTTTGTGATGCCTGTTTCTATTCAAAATGAAAATAACAAGGATAACGTATGTGATCATAACCAAAGGATAGGAATTAAAAGTGAAGCATGGATTTTCCTGATATTTTCATTTTATTAGGCTGGCTAACAACTTCATCAAATGAAATACTGATTTTTCTGATGACAAATACAAGCAGAATAGTATTTGAATTTAGCTTAATCTAATTGCTATTTATCTAGCGTTAAGGAAAAAAGGGCAAAAAAAGGTTTTTCAGATTAATGTACCATAGCCTATGAAGTAATTTGGGAGCTTGACTGTACATTGTTAGAGACAGACAGCTGCCAAAAAAAAGATAACACATATTCAATTGGCTACTTTTTCTACTACATCTATCACTTTTTTTTTTTTTAATTCTACAACAAGGAAAAATATGTGGCAACACAAACAGTTTTGGGTGGAGTACATCACTGAATAATATTCTCTAAAAATATTTTGCGTATGTTATTGCGTATCTCTTATTATTCACAGACTTATTTTGAGAAATGATGCACGACATGTACTGTATACAATGAAGACTGCCAGGGTATCCTACAAGGGGAAAACACCTTTTCTCCGTAGGATTTCTAATGTTTTGGAACATTTCAGGCATCTTAACTTGGAGACAGAAATATAATCAAATGAAAAGTCTGAATAATTAAACTGGCTAGGTTGACATTGACCTTCCACTGTCATAAACCATAGCAGTTATAAACGTAACATTTCAGACATATTCATTATTTCATATTTCATGTCCAGAAGCCAAATTCTATTTCTTATTGCCTATGAAAAGACAAAATATTTCAACTAAACTCTTAGTCATCCAATAAAAAAATAACTGATGCTTGAAAGCTGTCTGATAATTAAACACAAAATGTAAGAGATGCAGGGATAGTACATATACAAAATGGACTGTGCTAATTAATAAGATGAGTTTAGCTTTAGTTATTCATGCAAATGCCTCAAAGCATATTCATTACTGATTTGCAGCACATTTTGCAAAATAAGCAATTTGTATGCAACTGTGATACAATAGTTCATGAGGGTCAAAACAGTTAAAACATACTCTGTGTAATGATGATGGAATCATATTTCTACTCAGTCATCAATAGATCTTAAAACTCCCTAAAATCAATTTAGAATTATAATTGGGAGTAAAATTTTAAGTTATGGAATTTTCCAGGTTTATATAAACCCACTTTTTTTTTTTTTTTCCAAAAAAGAACGAAGAAATTTTAACCATCTGAATCAGGCATGGTTTGGGAGTAGGAAACAAAACAAAAACAAAACAAAAAACCAGCCTGAAAACTGAGTCCACTAAGCATGAATCAGAGTCTCACAGAATTGTTTAGGTTGAAAGTGACTGCTTGAGATCATGTAGATCAACCTAAAAATGAAATACTATTGTTATCCTGAAGAGATACTTTTAATTGAAGTCATCACTGTAGCTGCTTCACACAGGCTGAATTGTGTACTCTTGCATTTTGATTAATATTAGGCTTTTTCATGTTTTGTATTAGACTATAAAAAATTTTAGCAAAAAATATAACAGAAAAGGATTTTCTTTAGAAAACAAAGAGATGAAATAATGATTCCATAATTATCTTTAATTTCCATAATAATCTGTTTTTTTAATCAATTTATGAAGAGTTGTAACAGTAGATAGAAAAGCAAATCAGGAAGGTAGAAAACAATTTTCTCTTCTGAAGAAGATCTCCCAAGCTTTCCTGTCCAGTGGTCAACATTATGAAAGAAGTCATATTCTTAAACTTCGAATTTGTCTCCGTTTTTTTTTCAGTTGTAAAACTTCTCTATTTCTGTGGTCAAAAATTTCTTGAAACAATTGCCCATGAGTTTCCATTAGTTTATTTTCCATAATACAATGGCAAACTCATGTAACAGCATCTGTGGAAAAGCTTTTTCTTTCAGGAGAAGCATGCATACAACTGCATGCCATCAGGAGACATTTCAAAGAGGTAGACTTCCTTTCGTTCCTGAACTTAACAAAATTACTTCCCACATCTATACTCCAGAAATATGACCATAAAATGAAATAGGTCTCTTCATAAAAATTTCCTTCTTCCTTAATCTCTCAGAAGATTTTGTCGCAGAAGAGCTACTGACATTGTTTGTGGTTTCGTTTTTCTTTTTAGTTCTCTCCAGCAGTACAATTTCTAAAATCATCCATTTAGATTTCTTACTCGGTAGTATTTTCAGTGGGAAGATAACTTGCCTACAGGACAACTGTCCTCCTGGGCTGGTAGATGGTGTCAGGGAACAGAATGATCCCCCCATTATCCAAGAGGAGGCAGTCAGAGAACTGCTGAGATGCTTGGACACTCATAAATCTATGGGCCCAGATCGGATCTCTCCCAGGGTTATGAGGGAGCAGGCAGATGAGCTTGTGAAGCCGCTCTCCATCATTTACAATCAGTCCTGGCTCACTGGTTAGGTCCCAGAAGATTGGAAACTGGCCAATGTGACACCCATTTACAAAAAGGGTGGGAAGGAGGATCCCAGTAATTATAGACCAGTCAGTCTGACCCCAGTACCTGGCAAGATAGTGGAACAGTTTATACTGAGTGTCATCATGCAGCACCTACAGGATTTCCAGGGTGTCAGGCCCAGCCAGCATGGGTTTAGAAGAGGTAGGTCATGCTTGACCAACCTGATCTCCTTTTATGACCAGGTGACCCGCCTGGTGGATGCAGGAAGGGCTGTGGATGTTGTCTATTTGGACTTTAGCAAGGCTTTTGACACTGTCTCCCACAGTATACTCCTGGAAAAGCTGGCAGCCCGGGGCTTGGACAGGAGCACTCTTTGCTGGGTTAAGAACTGGCTGGATGGCCGGGCCCAGAGAGTGGTGGTGAATGGTGCTGTATCCAGCTGGTGGCCAGTGACCAGTGGTGTTCCTCAGGGGTCTGTGCTGGGACCAGGTCTGTTCAATATTTTCACTGATGACATGGTTGAGGGTATCGAATCTTTCATTAGTAAATTTGCAGATGACACTAAGCTGGGAGCGTGTGTCGACCGCTTGGAAGACAGGATGGCTCTGCAGAGAGGTCTGGAACGTTTGGGTCAATGGGCAGGGTCCAACAAAATGAAGTTTATAGAGTCCAAGTGTCGAGTCCTTCACTTTGGCCACAATAACCCCCTGCAGCGTTATAGGCTGGGGACGGTGTGGCTGGACAGTGCCCAGGAGGAAAGGGACCTGGGGGGTCTGGTCAGCAGCCGGCTGAACATGAGCCAACAGTGTGCCCAGGTGGCCAAGAGGGCCAATGGCATCCTGGCCTGTATCAGGAATGGTGTGGCCAGCAGAAGCAGGGAGGTCATTCTTCCCCTGTACTTGGCACTGGTGAGGCTACACCTTGAATACTGTGTCCAGTTCTGGTCTTCTCAGTTTAGGAAGGACGTTGAGATGCTTGAACGTGTCCAGAGAAGGGCAACGAAGTTGGTGAAGGACTTGGAAAACAAGCCACATGAAGAACGACTGAGGGATCTGGGGTTGTTTAGCCTGGAGAAAAAGAGACTCAGAGGTGACCTTAGGACTCTCTACAACTTCCTGAAGGGTAGCTGTAGACAGCTGGGGGTTGGTCTCTTTCTCCAGGCAGCATCTGACAGAATGAGAGGACACAATCTCAAGCTGCGTCAAGGGAAATATAGGTTGGATATTAGGAAGAAGTTTTTCACAGAAAGAGTGATTAAATACTGAAATAGTCTGCGTGGGGAGGTGGTGGAATCACCATCCCTGGATGTGTTTAAAAGGAAACTGGATGTGGCACTTGATACCATGACCTAGTTGAGGTGTTAGGGCTGGGTTGGACTCGATGATCTTGAAGGTCTCTTCCAACCAAGTGATTCTGTGATTCTGTGATTCTGTGATTCTGTGATTCTGTGATTCTGTGATTCTGTGACTTTCAATCTAAAAAGCTGATAAGTCTGAAATTCTAAGGAATAACAGTGGGTTTTGTCACTTATTACTGCCTGTATCTACAGGACACTGCTACTATTTTTACAAGACTATTTATGTTGAATTCCTGTTTGGAAGCATAAACAATGACAGCGAGTGAAATGTTCCTTAAAAATCCACTCATTCTTATTAACTCCCAACTTCTTTTTTTTTTTTTTTTTTTTTTTTTAAATTTGTTATGGTTCTCAAGGCTCCTCATAAACGGAAAAAAAATAGTAATACCCATAGATATTCTACATTGATCTTAATATAATAATTTCTTTGTTACCTAACAGTACATCTTCTATCTGGGGTTTAAACAGCTTTTCCTTAATTCTAAAAGAAAATAATTTTTCATGGGGTGTAAAAGCTGTGCCAGTTGAAAAGGAGTACCTAATTTTATTGGGGGGGGGGGGGGGGTATTTTAGATATTTTCTGCTTAATGCACAGGCTGGTTGTTTCTCCATTTTACAAATGGCAGTTAAGAGATTACTATTGGTGGAAATACTTTAAAAACCACGTCTTTCATCCCTTCTACCCTGCAAAACCAAAATAAAAGTAAATGTTAATCTCTCCTTTTCCCCACATTGTTTTTCCATGTTAAGCTCTATATACTGTCTAGAACTTTCTATCCAAATTCACCTTAATCTGTCTCCTCAAATGACTTTCTAATCAGTAAAATTTAAAAGGATTTAAGTATCCTCTGTGCCCATGAGAGGATTACTCTAAAGAGAGTCACAAAGTTTCCTTAAAAAAAAATGCTTGAGAAAATATTTAGTAACATTTTCATATTAAGTAGAGAATTCATAGAAAAATACCACATTTTGAATTCTATGAAGAGTCCACATTAGTAGAAGATGCAGCATGGTCTCTGAAATTAGCAATTTTACTGACAGCACTTTAGACAAGAAGTATGCTCAGAAAATGTTGTATTACATTTTGATTCTAAAAACTGAAAATTGTCTAGAGTAAACCATGAGAGTGACTTATCATACAGTGAGCAAATTGAGCTGGAAAAATTCTTAGAAGCAAATAATAAATTTAAATACATTTCATTTGCTTTGAATTTCAGAAAGCCTTAGTCATGGAAGTTAAGAAGAAAAAGCAAAAAACGTACTTTGTATCGTCAGCTTCTCTTACCAAATGTTTTGTTTCTCTTATCCTGTCTCTCCAGGTAATAATTTAAAAGCCAACACTTCTTTCTTTGTTGAGCTGTTGCTTTGTGGCCCTTTCTACCACAATAATTAGAGGAAACAGCCTGAGTAAACTAGCTGATAGCTCTAAAAACAGTCAAAGCCATTTAAAAGCATTATCACTTTTACTCCTATTTTGACTGTGTTTTCTCACTTTAACGTAATATATTTTACATTTTGAAGGATGTAAAATTGGAAGATTTTTCAAAAAATCCTGAGCAGTTGAAATATAGGCTGAATTAGAAGTATAAATACCGAAGATATTTTCAAAATGGAACATCTGGATGCATTTTTGAGTCATTTTTTCCTATGGGGAATTCTAGAATGAATAATTTCTTAAAGAATTTAATGATTGATCTGAATATTTATATACCGTAGCATATTAACACCAATTTTTACGTTTAAAACCTTGCATGGAATAAGCAAAATAGAATATATGTCATAATAAAAGAGTACTTGACTTTGCATTTGAAATTTATAAAAGTATTTGCAGTACTATTTATTGTGCCAAATGGTAATTTTGTACTTTCATAGTTTTCTTACTTTGGAGAGTGAGGCAAATTGGAGTCACTGTTACAGGGACCTGTTACAAACCCTACAATATGACAATTGTATGACGATTAAATGTACATTACACAGGTACTATGACTACTACTCAACTCCAAATTGCTTTTTGACTTACATTTGCATATGGTTTTTATATGTTTTATACAATATTACAGTATTGTTGGACTACTTTAGGGTTTTGACCTCGGATGCTGTTGTACACTACAACGATACAGACTTTGAATTTCAGAAGGCTGAAAATGACTTTTTTATTTTTGAGAATTTTTTTATTACTGTTATTTTATACAGACTATTTGATTGGTGAAAGAAAGACAAACTTTTTTAATTACATTGGTTAGATTAAAGGGACATCAAGAAGTTCTTCTTAGGGAAAAGAATGAAAACACAGTTACAGTTATAAAAACACTTCTTTTGTTTACAGAAAATTTTCTGGGAAAAGAATTTCAGAATACTAAAACATCTCAGGCACAAAACCAGGGCTACAGAGCTTGAAATCAGACCAAACTGATTTTCAAGGATATTTAACTTCCATATGTACATTTCCATAATGTACAATTTATTGTTGAAACTGAACTTTGCATTTTCCAAGTTAATACTTCCTGAGATTTGGGGACCACTCTAGTCAATTTATCTCAAACTGTTAAATGGCATTTTTATTTATTCACACTTTTTCTTGAAAATTCCCAGTAGAATTTGTTGATTAAAATAATCAGTAGGAATACATAAAACAGACAATATTTCTATAAACTCTAAAGATACACAGTAGGAACAAAGTATCTTTTAAAGCCATAGTTTTTCTGTCCTCACTCATTGACTGATTACCCTTCACCATTCTTATGTATCACAGGAGAGTTGCTGAAGGATCATGCTGGATTTCCAGGTACTTTACACTGAAGCCATAGCAGAGACCACAGCACAAGGGGGACTTTCAGTACAGTAGCCATCTTTTAATGTTTCAGTCAATTAATATAATTTTTAATTGTTTTTAAAGTAGTGAAATCAAAAGAAGATACATACCCATAAGAAACTGCACAGAGACATGGCTACCTCAGGTCTGCTTATTAAGGTGGACTGAAAACTTGGAATGGGGAGGGCAGGTATGATAAAGTAGAAGAAGAGAAACTGTGGATATCACATGCATGAATTTTTTCTTTAATATACCTTAGACAACGTGCTCATTCTCTTTTTCAGCATGAAATACACTTGGATAACCAAAAATTGGACAAGAATATAATGGATTCTCAAGGCATTCTGTATTTTTGATAGACTTTGGAAATACACATATAAGGAAGACTGACATAAGAAATTTTAAATGCTTGGGGACGACTATCTTAATAATGCTCCTTCTTCCTGATCCAATCTTCTAGGCTAAGCCAAGAAGGCTTTCACCACTGAAATGACTGTTGAGTTCATTCAAGCACCTGCTGAGTTAAAATCAGTCACTCGTTCAAGTACCAAAGCAAAGAGAACTGTAACTCTTAAAATGGTTTGAGAAAAAGCAAACAACCCAGAAAATGGGAAGATTTTTTCTCTTTTTAATTGTAGATCAGGCCAACCTCTGAATTTTAAAGAGATAATGTTCATGGTTTTTAAATGAAGCTGGCTTAAAAGCTTTGAACACTTGAAGTTTGCATACTGTTCTAGATATAATTTGAAGTGTAGCCTGGAAAAACCAAACAGAGAAGAAAAAGATAAATGAGGTATCTCAACTTTGAGCATAAAGCTCAGCATTACAGGGTTATGCCATGCTAAGTTAGGAAAGAAAAGGTTTTTTCACACAAAAGAGACTGCCCCCATTGACATGCACATTAACACTGCCACATCTGATGAGAGTGCTCATCAATGAAATATATTTCTGTAAGCTTAAAGAATACTAAAAGAATACTCCAACTCCAGAAAGGTCCATAATTTTATCAGCCCAGAAAGAAAGGCAGTCAAAGTCCAACAGAAAGCTGAGATGACAGGCCCTTAAAACCTACCTCCACACACCACCCTTCCACAAAAAAAAAAAAAAAAAAAAAAAAAAAAAAAAAAAAAAAAAAGCATATTATTTCCTTCCAAAAGCAAGAAGGTAAACTTGGAATTACTTGGAATCACTTCCACTTTTATTTTATGTATAGTATTTCAACAGAATTCTTTAGCCAAACTAATCCTGAAGTCATGGGCTTAGTATTTACAATGCTTTTTAAAGATCTTCATCTGAAATTCTCTTTCAATTCTGTGCAACTTTCTTCAGTTTGAACCAGACCCTGTTTTAATTTCTGTTCCGAAGGCAACAAGAATTCTCCAGTTTGGCTGCACTAGAAAGTGTGTCGTCAGCAAGTCAAGGGAGGTGATCCTCCCTCTTTACTCAGCCCTACTGAAGCCGTACCTGGAGGGCTGTTTCTGGGCTCCTCAGTACAAGAAACACAATGAGGTGTTGGAGAGGGTCCAGTGGTGGCCACAAAGATGATTTGAGGTCTGGAGCACCTCTCTTAAGAGGAGAGACTGAAGGACCTGGGTCTGTATAGGGAAGAGAAGACTAAGAAGGGAACTCATCAATGCCTATTTGTATCTCAGATGCAGATAGTGCCAAGAAGATGGTGACAGATGCTTTACAGTGACTCCCTGTGACAGAACAAGGGGCAGTGGCCAGAAACTAAAGTACAAGATGTTCCATCCCAGTGTGAGAAAGAACTTCTTTGCCACATTGAGGGTGGCAGAGCACGGAACAGACTGCCAGGGAGGTTATGGAATCTTCCTCTCTGGAAACATTCCAAACCCACCAGGACACATTCTTGTGTAACCTGCTCTGGGTGACCCTGCCTTGGCAGGGGAATTGGACTGGATGATCTCCAGAGGTCCCTTCCAACATTAATGATTCTATTTTTCTCTGAAAATGTTTCAGCAGAACATTTATTTGAAAGATTTTCTGCTCATGAAGTCTCTCCAATCCTCATCACACAAAGCTTCTAGACCTTAGAATCTTTCTGTCCTCCCTTTTATTTTTTTTCCATAATAAGTCATAGACACATAAATATAGTTATACTGAAATCTTTCAGTGATTATATTTGAACCTAGACATTGGTTTTTGCCCACAGTTATGTTCAAATATAATTTTTTCTAACTACTTCTTTATTCTTCTTTGTGTTGCCATTGAGGGAAAGAGATAAGTTTGTCTTAAATATGTTCAGTTGATTTCCTTCTTTTCTTCCTCTGGTTATTACAGGTATTTCAAGCTAGCCTTATCTCAAATTTTTTTTTTAGGTTGAATGTAACATCCTTAAAATGTTCTTTTCTTTCTTACCTTTCAGTCAGTGACATGAGTTCACAGTTTAATTATTAAAGCCAAATGCTTTAGTTAGGAACTCCTTCTGTTTTTAAAATTGTACAAAATCTCAAAACCAGGAAACAGCAAGCAACCCAGATGAAAACAAAAAGCAACTCAAGTGATGATAAGATTTATAAAATCAACTGTAATTTCTCTATTTTAAATTTCAGAAATAGCTCATCAGACCAATACTAAGTACACAGCACAGTTTCCTGTTAAGGGATTTTATCTGTTGCAGATGTATCCAAGAAAACGCAGTGAAATTGAACCTCATGGAAGTAGGCCTTGTTCAAAACTGTTGGTCTGGATTAAAGCTGTGTTGCACTTTCAAGTGAACTCAAAGCACACAATACATGCTTATGAACCGAAACCCTAACATAGACAATTAATCTACTTTTTTTGTTTCTTCCAGTTAATTAGAAGTAGGTTTATAGGGCTATGAAATGAAATGTATCATTTTGTTTGGAACAATGTGGATATACATCCTTGATTTTACCTGGATACATCTGCACAATATTCTAAAGGCAGAAAAATGTCTCTTCTCAGGAATAGACTAAAGGTAAGGCTTTTTTATGCATACTTTGTAAATTGTGTGCCATCACAGACACAGAATTAGCATGACAACCTTTGCTCTGAATGATGTCAGAAAATGCCTTGTAGAATAACAAAGATATAGTCAGTGGTTACGTCTGTCCTTGCATTGCCTTTTTGACACTTCCATAAGGCACTTTCTGAATTTTAAGATATACTTTGGCATGAAATCCTGAGACCGATGCTGTGAGCCACAGAATATAGAATTTTTAGATCAACCTGTGGAAACTTTCAGCAATTTTCCACAATTTTTCACTCATATGTTCACTACAACTGAGCACTTACTGTATTATGTTGCTAATCACTTAAATGCACTTCATAAATTCCTTTGAAGTACCTTCACACAACAATTTGTTCTTGCCTACTGCTCTATTTGCTTTATTAATTGTTGTGTTGACAAGCTGCCTGCTCAGTTCAATGGATCATCTTGGGAGGAGAGACAAATTTAGGAATACATCAGCAAATATTTTAGACAGCATTTAAGAATTAATTTTATTTTCTCTAAATATCTCTGGGAAAGTAGATTACTTCTAATTTTTAGGTAAGATATACTTTCTTTAAAATAGGCGAGGGATTGATATGTTTCATTTTTGACTTGACCATGAGCAAGGTGTGAAATGACAGATAAATACAAATTAAATCAAGACCTCTGCATAATTAAGTGTGGGGTATGTAAAACTCAAAATAAAAGCAGCTTCAGTGGCCTAAGAGTAAAAGCACTTTAAATAAGCCAATATTTATTACTCTCCTTCTAACTGTTACATGGGACAGAAAAATTATGCTGTGTTGTACTGACGTGTTGTCACACCTAGAAAGAATGAATGTCAACTATCAGCCAATGTGAAGACCTTTCAAAATGGAAATGCAAGCTTGCGTTAAACTAGGCTCAGATCCAGCAAAACCAATTTAATGAGTGTGATAACAGTAGACCCAGTTAAAACGAGTTTTTAACTAATTTCTTCCTATGACTTACAATGGCTAAATAAAGCCACTAGTAATAATTTAAATTACTTTCAATTAAATGCAAACACAAGGAAGTAATCAAGTTATTATTTTGATGGAAATAAAAGATTGTCACAGATGTCAAACTCTTTTAAAGGTAAGTATTACGGAGATACAAGATATTCCCCTGAAATCATTCCTGAAAGGACAGAACAATTCCCAAATCTGAATCCCTGTTTTTTAAGTACACAAGCCCCATAGTAAACTAAATTTCATATATTTTATGGGCATGTTTCATGCTTGCTACCCCTAATTGTATAAAATATATGAAGACTTAATATTATGTTTCAGAAGATTATGGATATGAGAAAGGTTATCATTATTCAAAAAGTTTCTGGACACAAGAAGAAGTTCAGGTGTCCATCCATATCACCATTGCTATCCTTAGGTTCCATGAACAGAAACCAAAACAGAAACACTGAGAAATTCATATGATTTTGAACAACAGAAAAGAAATTACTGCCATCGATGACTCTACTAACAAACTTTGTTGACAAGATAGTTGCCTACGTGCCTAACACACTCTAAAGCATACCAGCCATGGTAAAAATTGTAAAGATTTATTAGGAAGACAGACATGCTAGCTGCAATATTTTGTCTTAATTTAAACATGCATAACTCTGATACTTTTCAGAGGACAAATATGACTAGTTCATGATTTCTGTAGTTACAAGTAATGACTATGGGAATGGTTAAAAACACCCTTAGGTTTCTTGTTCCCTAGATTAATTTGTAAATTTTATATGTCAAATTGCAAAGTGAGAGATATATAGTAGCCAGATGGAAGATGGAAAAATCTCAGTTAGGAAAAAGGAAAAGATTGACATCACAAGTGGTGTCCTGAGCCCAGGAATGCTGCAGAATCTCTGTCCTTCACGGTATCCAAAAATGATTGAACAAGGCACTGAGCAACCTGCCCTGACTGGGGCTGTTCTGAGCAGGAGCTTTGACTGGAGACCTCCAAGGGTATTTCCAATCACTTCATTCCTGTGCTTTTTTGAATATCAGCCTTCCTGCCTTGCCGAAATTAGAGCCACCCACAGTTTGTGAAAGTTGGCCTTTGCTCTCCCACTGTCCAGTTCCTTGCTTCATGGTGACTGTCTTATCTCTGACCCAATGCACATCACCACAAGTCTCATGGGTGAGCTTTGTCCTGTTGATCACAACACAGTGGCCCTCTCACTTTCTATTTTTTATCTGCCCAAGCCTCACCCCTCTGTCATTCTATCTCTTGGTTAGATTTGGGTACTGAAAAATACTACTTAATGTGAATGCACAGCCTAACAGTTGGCCAAAGTATTGTTTGGCTGTTGAGAAGGAAATGATCTATGGAGTTTGTCAAAACAAGGCTACTTTGGTATAATCCTTGGCACACTCTGTACCTATAACTCATGTATCTGTGAACTCTAATCTTCATGCAAATATTTAAAAAATAAATTTTGCCTACCTCAAACTCTCATTAGAAACTCAAATTCCTAACATCTTGAGATTGGGGACAAATTAGCCCGAAGTCCTAAAACTGCATTTCTAGGTACAAGAGTGCCATACAAAAACTAGAACTCTGATTCAGATGATTTTTTTGAAACTAGAAACTTCTGCTCTGCAAAAATTATCTGCACAAAGTTGCTCTTTGTGTGGCATTATGTGCACAAATATTTTTTCCTGTGAGCATTCCCAAGCCACACACATTTATGCCTTCCATTGTAAGATGAGTTTTGCCTTGCATAGGTGCTTATGCCCAAAAACCAAACACACCTGTAATTCTACTAGTATCTCTAGGCAACATACAGCTGTAATAGAAAGCAATTTCTCTAAAAAACCTGTAACTTTCAATTGTAATAGTTCCTACACCTGAAGGCAATTCTTTTGGACTTCAACAATTTTATTGATTTCAATGAGTATGGTGAAACTCTGATTCACAGACAAAAACACTTCTTCTGAAAATAACATTTCCTAGTCTTCTACAGTTTGCACTTCATCAGAGTAAAGGAACAGTTTAGTCCAATTCCAGCTGAACCCGTGAACCAATTATGTTCACACATTATGAACTGACAAGTTCCTATAATAGCATTCCTAGCAGACAAAGAAGAAAGCGATGATATTCAATCTAATTAGACACAGCCTTAGGCTTTCCCTTTACAACTAAAAGGCTACTAATATGGCAACCAACAGAATATTACCTGATCC
This sequence comes from Chamaea fasciata, assembly GCF_029207755.1. Classification (NCBI taxonomy): domain Eukaryota; kingdom Metazoa; phylum Chordata; class Aves; order Passeriformes; family Sylviidae; genus Chamaea; species Chamaea fasciata. Next base: position 69,209,630 of record NW_027094086.1, read on the forward strand.
ACCTGTTTATTTGGTTTTATATTCTTTTCAAATAGACTATCTTCATTAAAGGTAAAAAAAAAAAAAGAAGAAAAAGAAAAACAAAAATACTTGAGGCTGCACCAAATTCACCTGACAAAGAAACATGGGAAATCTTTGTTATGTTCAGATGGAATAAAATAGTACTGTCTTTTTGAGATAAAATAAAAGGGAAAAAACACAATGGATCCTGATGATCAATAAGTAAATTATAGACATATAGTATACTTATAAATTGTCTTAGACCTGTCCAAAGACTTAAGACATATATACACTTCCCTTGTATTTTTAAGGAAGTCCAGACATGAAGTTCTATACCAATGGTAAAAAAAAAAAAGTCATTTTATTTTGCATATAGGTTGGGTTTTTCTTTTTTAATAAGTCTAAAAAGTGATTCTAGACCTTGATGTATAGCAGACATTCTCCCAGACACAAATCTCCTATAGCAGATAGCTCATTGCCACCGAAGTCAGTGAGGTTTCAGCAGTATTTTTGTGGTGCATTTTGGGTTTTACCAAGTTTCTGCATGCTTTTATTCTTTGTTTTAAAATGGTTTGTCCTATGTACCCTTTGTTAAACCCCTTTTTGGTCTTTCCCAAGTTATGAGTCCTGTCCATCACTCTGCAACCCCACCCTGAAGCCTAGAAGATTCTAGTGGGGATGTCAAGTGATTTGGCAGGGTCTTGTTTCTCCCTTCTCCTTTTTATGTACAGAATTGTTTAACTGATTGTCCTTTTGTCCTGGGTCACTCCCCCCCGCCTTGGGATTGGTTCCAGACCTGTACCCTTCCCCTGTCCTCACCCCGGTACTTAAGATGAGAGCAGAGGGGGATACTTGCTTTTGGTGGGTTCCTGCTCTGGGTGAAATAAACCCCACTTGAACCCCACAAGAGTCCTCTCTTCATTCCTCACTGCTGCCATGCTTCTGCCCAAGGCAAAGACCCACTGGATCAGAAAGGTATCTTAGCACCTTTAATGTGAGCTCAGTGAAAGGGCTAGCCGGAAAATGGGATGCAAGTTCACTGAAGGCAGCACCGAACCCCTGCACAGTATGGCACAGCAATATCAGTGCTCAGTGGGCTCCATAAATCTTATGACAGATTTCACTTGAGAGCTTTACGTAAGAGAAAACAGAGAGTGAAACTGTCTCCTTACATTGGTGTTACTATGATGGAAGCCAATTTTTTCCCTCAGACTGTCCAGTAGATTCTAAACTGAGGGAGCTATCACTGCAGCATCTTGTGGAAAACACCAAAGGTTTATCTCTTTTCCTCTGTGCTTTCCACTGTGCTTTTGCTTAGCTACATTGCTTTCGCTGCTACAGTGCCACTATCCTGCCTCGACTGGACAATAAAATTCCCACTGTTCAAAGTCCCTTTGGCTCTGACACCTTTATTTCTGTTGGCACACTCAAAGCTTGACTAGAAGTTTGGAATCTACACTCGCTGATATAATGTGTCCTCAGAAAACCTTCTTGCCTTGATTCTCCCATTCATAAAATTTGGATCAGTAGGGGATTCCAGATATGCCATTCTTGGAAACACAATCTGGATGACAACTGCTGTTAGAAGGCTAAACATACATAGGGCACAAAAGCCAAAACACTTTCAGAGATATTCATCACCAAACTGAATATGTTTGAGAGGAAGACATCCAGATTTCAGAGTAACCAGAGAATTTTCAAGAGGCTTTTGACAAAAGAAATCAGCATAAAGAGAGGTATAAATGAGGCATGAAAATCTGTAGCTGTGGGTAGATACACTGGAGTGGCAGTGACTGTAGACATGGTCTGATCAAGCACTGCCAGCTGTTTCTTCATCACACTGCAACCCTACAAAGGGGTACAAAGGAGCCCTCACAACGGTGCTGCATCTGGCCTGGTACTGGCAGCATGTGGGACACCCATCCTGAGGTGCCTGGGGCTGCTGGAACTTTCTCACTGTTGTCTGCATTAGCAGGTCTAAGGAGCAGCATGAGTAGCAGCTGGGTTGGAAAGATTAAAGGGGCATGAGAATAAGATTATACGGATTTACTATTCGTCCCTGAAAAGGGGAAAGAGGCCTGGAACCCAAGCACGCTGAATGTGGGGGAGAGGAAGGTAAAGTTTTTTGGGGATTAGTTCTATAGTAATGTTAAGAAATTAATTGTCTTAACAGTTTTAAATGACCACTATAATGATTTATTTGTTTCATTACTAATTCTGAATATGTAGCTCATTGAATGTCAGTCAATTACCAGCTTTAAAGTAACTCATATCTTGCTTCAATCCTAATTTGAATCATAAAAAAGCAAATATTATTCTGATTGTATGGGTGAAGCAGAAGTAATGAGTAAGAGGAAAAGTAACCAGAGACAGGCACAATACTTAGAGTAGGCTACCTGTAATTCTAAACCTTACCATCTGTTTTCCATGCTTGCAAATAATATCAGTCAGGAAGTACTTTAGATTAGCCTGTTCAATGCCAAAATATGGTTGACAAATTCAAGATATATTGACTCCACAAGTTTGGAAAGATCACCTCCAGACATATATATGTATACAGAATATTCCTTTACAAAGACAAAGACAAGGAAAGAAAAAAAGGAAAGGTTACTAACAGGTGTCAAGACGTTTGTCTCTAGAGATTTCAGCTACTCCTCTGATCCCCATAAAAAGAAGCTGCAAAAGAAAACTTCCCAGAACATCATTAACAACTTGCAATAGACAAGAATTTTTGGAAGTCTTCAGCTAATTATGCAAATAAGGTGGGGTTATTTTGTTTGGAGTATTTTTTGTTTGGTCGGGGTATTTTTGTTTGTTGTTTTGTTTTGTTTTGTTTTGAGCCAGAGGGAAGGCTTTCAACTTCTTTACTGAACTCTCTGAATGAGCAAATGAAGTCATACTACAACAGCCAGCTTTAGAAGACTGGAGAATATCAGAGGACCTCAAAGACACAGTTAAGAGAGTACTTATCAAGAAACTTGCCCAACAAACTTGAGCAAGAAAGTAGGGGATCAGGGATTTTTGGATCCAGCAGATCAAAATTCTAGTTCATCAACCACTGTGGCCCAGAATAAAAATATATATCAATTGGGATCAGATAGGATCAGACACCAATATCTAAACATGGGCACAGAGGCATAAAATTTGCTATGTATTTTTAATAGTTTTAAGTAGTTATAAATAAATATAATAGATTTTCCCATCCCTCCTATTTAAGCTTCATAATGCTAAACACGCTGTTTATCACTAAAATTACAGGCTACTCTTTCAGTCTCCCTAATCTGAATCTGTAGCGGTGACGCATTTCATGCACATGGTGTAACCCTTGGGGTTGGTGCTGTGCTGGGCCAGGAGTTAGACTTGATGATCATTGAGGGTCTCTTCCTACTCAGCTTATTCTATGGTTCAGTCAAATTTCTGAACATTAAATTAGTCTTGCTAAAAACTGAGAGTTTGCAAACACTTTGATAGGGCATACATTAACCTACACTCTAATGTTGTCCAGCAGTATTACCAAAATAAAATAGAATAGACTACAGCTCATAAAAAGGTAGGCTTTGAACTGGCCTGTAGATTATAAATTATCTACCCTTAACTTGTTTTTGTTAACTCCCTTTCAGACCACAATTTTCTTGGCAATAAGCCTGACATCCACTCACCACCCCCCTCAAAGTACAAAACATTATCAGTTTTTTGAAGAAACACCAAGCAGCCCATTTAATGTTTCTTTCAAATAAATATGTGATTTGGTAACAGCTAACACATAAGAAACAAGACTGAAGTTTGATAACAACATGATGAAAGAGTAAATAGCCTGTGGGCACAGCAATAGAAAAATGATTTATATCTCAGCAATCCATGATGGAATAGGAAAGAAAAATACATTGGAAGTCAGCATGTAGCACTGTCTTGAGTTGAAAAGAAACATGATAAAGTCATTTACACTGGAATACATTGACTAAGTCCCTCTCTATCAGGTCAAGCCATCTCATTATGAAATGGATTACATCAAAATTAGAGCTTTAGAAAATTTGATTGACCCAAATATCCTACTAAGCTATTTGCCTCCCACAGTCTTTTCTCTCCACTAAATTTCTGAACATTTCACTTCATTGCTCCTGTCCCTTCACCTCCATAACTTATTTCCTCATTGATCAGTACTGCCTACACTCAGGCTTTTGCAGCACCTGGCAGCCTCAAGATCAGACTTCTGAAACTCGCCTAAAAGGTCAGGAGCACAGCACCACTCCTCTGTATCCAGCTTCAAGAGCTCATTTAGGAAAGGTCATTATTGTTATGAAATAGAATCATGCAATTTCAAACTTTAAAGCCATCAGAAGAATAAAAGCACTGCAGTTTGAAGTTATAAAAAACAACCAACAGCAATGGAAGTTGCTGAAAGCATTTTAAAAGCATTTAAGTGGTGCAGAAGAGGGAAAATCCACTTTTCTAGACAGACAATGGATAGATAATATGAGAAAAGATGGATGCAAATGGACTTTCTATATGCAATAGAACCTGTAATTCTTGTAAATATAACATTCAGAAGTGAAAAAAAAAAGACCAACTCAATTACTAAGAAGAACTTCTCAACAGATATTTTCAAACTTTAGTGATCAACAAAGCAAATTTCTTTATTGGGGCATGTCCTGGGGTGACGTTGTGAGGTTTGTAACCCCAATCATCTGTTGGATCTGGGAGCAGGGGGAAGGGAGAGGCGCACGGTTTGTTTTCAGAAACTTTCCTCCACCGGCTGGCCTTGAGAGTCGGGATTTAGCAACACACAGCGAGGGACGGAGAGATCTTCTCTTTTTTTCTTCATTTTTTTTTTTTCTCTCTCACTAGTTTGTTAGTGAGCAGATAGCAGAGGGGAGAAGCTTCGTTTTTTTCTTCTCCTCCTGGGTTTGTTTTTTTTTTTTCCCCTTTTTTTCTTTCCTGGTTTTTTTTTCTCCTTTTTTTTTTGCCTTCCCTTGGAACTGTTACAATCTCTCTGGACTGAGGAGCCAGGGGGGCGCCATGGGGGCTCGCACCTGGAACCCACCAAGATCCATCCTGCGCAGCAACGTTTGCCAGCGCCAGAGGGACTGAGACAGAGCAATCACCTCCAGGAAGGACTTCTCTGTCATCTCTCCAGAGTGGCACGAAGTTCTTGTCATTGGGTATTGTCCAATTTATTGTGCTGGGGAGTGCTTTGCCTGTTTAATAAACAGGGTTCTTTCCACTTCGCTCTGAGAAGGTTTTTTTTTTTTCCGAACCAGTTGGGGGAGGGGAGGGAGGGCCCCTTAGGAGGTTTCCTCCCAAATCTGCCTTACACCTTTAACAGGACAGAAAAATTTAGAAGTGGCAGATTTATTTCTGATACAAGGAAATTATAACCTAGGACAAAGCTATGTGGAAATCTGTTAGGTACAAGTTACAAGGAATTGGCAGCTGTGGATATGTAAGTATCTTAATATTTACGTTCATGAACTACCTTAAAGCTACAGTAGGACCAAGTAGTTTCTGGCTCTTGTACCATTTTGACTTGTTGGATAAATATTCTGATGTAAAAGGGGGAATTGATACCAAAAGGGTTAATTCAGTTTTCACCCTGCCAGTGAAAATTTTAGCATTGAAACAAGGCATGCAAAAGCTGCCTTCAGCAAGGACAGTTGGAAGATAAGAGGAAGACATCTGGCTCCAGGATGCACTGACAGACAAAACAAGGACTGAATCTCTGGGAGCTTGAGGTGGGATTTATGGTAATGGGTAACTTGCAAAATGCAGGTAGCAACTGTATATATGCAACACACTTGTAAAATCACATGTCCACATAAGGCTGGGAGTATCCCCCGAGGGAACTTAGGCCTGAATAAATGATGGCCTCTTTAACACAGCTTTAGTTTTGGAGAGTCTTGTTCCAATATTTCTGACATTTGGTGACACTTTTGCTATCAGAGGACTTGGAACAGTGTCTTACTTATAGCAGAACTTGAAACAAACCACAATTTATACCAAATCCAAAATTTGTAACAACATTAGAAATAATTTTCAGATAGTTTTTGTTTGATTTTACTTACTTCCTAAGGAAGAAAGAGAAAGAAAACTGCCACTATAGTTTTTGTTTGTTCAGAGAGATATAGGATTAACCTTTAACAATGTATCTTTTTAAATCACTAAGGTTGAAGTTGTTATCTGCCTCCAAACTCTTGCTAAACATCCAGGTACACTAGCTGTATTAGCTACTTTCCTTACAAGCAATGCCTAGCAGAATATATTGGTCTATCTTTAAATGCCAAATGCCTTACTAGCAGTGAAATGGTCTCCATATAAAAGCATAGCAGCACCTGAATGTGAGTGATTTTCTACTTCACAGCTTTTCCAGTATTCTCAAGCTTGCCCAGAAGTGTGAAGTTTCTGATGGAATTGGGGCATTAATTTTGTGGTGAACTTTTTTGTATGATCTAACAGTTCATAGAGCTCTAGTAAGCACAAGTAGGTTACTTAGCTTACAAAAAAGAAGTCTTCACACAGCTGTCATGCATCAGCACGTCTGCAGTAAAAGGAGGACTGTCAATAAAGAAGTGGGAGAAACCTTGCTGAACAAAAATAAATCAAAAAATATGGCACTAGTTTAATACATGAATAAGATAATGCAATTCTTTTTAGAAATGATACCAAAACATTTACTTCTACTAAAGCCTGTCTGTATTCTAATCAATAAATTAGTCAAAAATCATTATAAAATAAATTAATCCCTTCAAATATGGTCTACAAATTGAATATCAATTTCAATATAGAAATGTGTCCTTTATAAAACATCTTAAATTTTTTTAATATTAAGCTTACCTTTGTAGATTGTAATGCATACAAAAAGCTCCAATATGGGATAATTAATTTTTAAACATAGTCTTTAAATTATTCTTAATTTATAAGGTATTTACTGGAATTACTAGGAATTGGAGGGCTGACAAAGAGGAAGATAAGTTATATTTTTCATGCAGATGCAAACTTGGATCCCTATTGAGAGTACAATGCTAAAATCAGTCTGATCAATCTTTGTATAAAGTATTTTTCTGAAGATATTGAAATATCTCCTTGATCATTAAACTCTTCAAAGGGCAATAATATACAGATCATTACATCCAAAAAAAAAAAAAAAAAAAAAAAAAAAAGAAGAGGAAAATCATCTCAGATTTATACTGTGGTAGGAACATCTTGTAGATTGCTTCTCCTATCCTACTTCTAATAAGCACTTTGACATTCTTCACTCAAGGTGAAGGCAGCAGACACAAAACAACCAATTACCCTTAAAAAAACAAAAATCTAGAAGGAAACAAGTAACAGTAAAGTTTAAATTTCAGAGATAGCATTACTTGTGTATTTTTGCATGCACCTTTCAAATGCAAAGAGCTTTGGAGCAACCGCTGTTCCATGTTTCCTCAAACTAAAGTATTTTTAGTTGGATCTTGTTCCCTGACAATGTATTTAACCCACCAAATTACCCAGGTGTTATGTTGTTACCTCAGCATTGCTTGCCTTTGATGAAAAACAACTTGGTGCACAGCTTATACATTCCTAAAATACATCCTAACATCCCTATGTGATAAAATCAGGGCCCAAAGAGTAAAATAGTCATTGTTTCCTCACACACAGTGGAAGTCATTTTAGTTCACATCATCTTATTTTCAGTGGACAGGATGCAGAAGAAAAATTTACTGATGAATCACATCTCTGGTTGAAGTATTTCACTCCCCGGAGCAGGGCATATAGTATTTCATAAAGCACAAATGATTAGATGTTTCAGAACACAGTTCTGAGGCTGCTCAAAACTATTTCGGGTACTTGCAATAAATAATTCTCCTATTCCATGACAACAGAAAAAAATGATGGTTTAAAACCGATTTTGCACAGCTTCCTGCTTCAGCTCATCCAGAATACACTATTATAATTGAAAATCCTTGTTTGTATAAGGAGTGAGAAGGTCACAATTGGTCAATTTGTTAAGAGATCAGGATAAGATTTAAAGATAATGGATACTAGATTAAGTTCAATTTGAAAAACTAGACTGAGAAGTAGTCATATGACAGTTTCTGACACATTGGAAACTGAATGTAATTTTTCCTAACACAATTTACCAAACAGTGAAGAAAGATAGTTTTGATTTTGTGCTGAGTTGCTTTTACAGTGATAATTGGGGGAAAATTTTACAGATAATTGGAGGATCTTTCTCTCACGAACATGTGTTATAAGTGTTGCATTTATATTGTTATTTTTTTCCGAAGTATTTTCTATGTTAAATCTGAAAATTTTTTTCTGCTGTCTGTCATGGAAATTTCACACGCATTGAAATTTCACCTTGAAAATGGGTGCTTTTCAAGCCCTGCTAAATTTGAATCAGTCTACCAATTAGATTAGCCAAAATACCTTAATTTAAAATTAAAATCCCAGAATTCACAAAATCCAAATTTTCATAAAGGCAAATCTCATCTGAGCTCTTAGTTGTACCAGTATATAGCTTTCAAATGTCCTTCATTTATACTATTGTTTTAAAAAAGATTGGCAGAAACATTGGTCTTTATTCCAGACTTCACCTCTAGTTTAGTAATGGTATAGTTATCCAGGCATGACAAATTACTAGCGTTCATTAGGTTTGTACACTGTGCATAGCTCTTTTATTCCAGCTACTCAAGTGTGATTTTTTTACATGCAATGTTTGGATTTTGGTAGTAATTTCTCTACAAATAACTGTAATATACTAATATTAATTTTTCAGCTAAAGAAAAGCTGGTTTATACTTGTCAGAGTAAAGAGAATCTGCTGTAATTATAAATCTGTCCTTCTAGTTAGGTGGATGTAGAACATCTAGATCTCCTCCCAATGATTTCATTGACATCACAGTTCATAGGTTTATTCGCAGGCACTCAGAGGATTTCAAAACTGCTTGTGAAATTTTTATGGTGATAGTTAATGGTGGTGGGGTGCATATAAGAATCTCTGTACTCATACGTGAATAGAAATGCTTGTGAGACCTGACTGACAATATTTGTTCACTTTATTTTAACAAAAACACAAGATTTTATTCCCATTCTAGTTCCCATCTTTTAGCATCTCTTAATATTTGAAGAATTTTTGTTCACAGTGAATCTGCCGTATAGGATAAGGAATCAGCTTTGATTAAGATTCCATTTCAAATCAGACTCCTTTTCCTGGACACACGAAATGAAACTATTCTTCTGTTACAAATATACAAGGTACACCAAATTCTATTAAGGTATTAAATATTATTCTTCCTGCTTCCAAGATATCTCTTCACTCTATTTGAAATTAGGATTTCAATGGTATTTTATAAGTATTTCTTTGGTTTTGATACAGTTACTTATGCATATTTCAACCTGTTTTGTAATTTGAAGGCTCTTTCTTCTGCTTCTCAGAAAATTAGAAGGATCTATAAGAAAAACAAAAGGAGATTTGGGATTTTAAAAATATTGAAGACCTAAAAATTATTAATGTGTACTAGTTGATATATCAGTACCTCTAATTCCAGAACTGCAATGACAATTACTCTCAGCTTGCGGGAAAGTAGAAGAAAATCAGAGCATTTGGAGTAGGCATAAAAAAAAAAAAAAGAAAAAGAAAAAGAAAAAAAGAAATAGGACAATTACAGAAATTAAATTAAACAGAGGAACAAAGAGACAATACATTCTCAATAGAATTTTAGGAAGATGGTTCTTTGCTGATTTTTGAAATGGTATAGTGTCAAAAAAATCTTTCACATAGATCTGCTAAATTAGACTGGGATATTTATGGTGCATTAAACATAACTAAAAATAAGCAGAATGAAACAGAAAGGTCAAGAGCACAGACAAGAAAAATTACTATCAATCTGGAAGATTTTCAAATAAATGTTGCATCCATTTGTTACTACAATTTATTTAAAAATAAGAGGTATTTGGACCAATTTATATTTTACCTCTCCCCTCTAATTTTTTAACCTACTTTTGACATGGTACTGTTTGAAAATATTTTTACCAGATCTTCTTCAAGTATTTCCAGTCTAGGGAAGAACTAAAGCTTTATTTTCAAAATTGATAGGGGGTTTTGTATTTTCACTTTTTTGTAGGTTTTTCTCCTTCTCCTTTTCTGTTTTTTACCCAGTTTAAAGGTCACTATTCTCAATGTTTATAAGATTATGCAATGTTATTTTATATCAAATATACAGAGCATATACATATTCTAGGAATATTTGACTCTTCATTCAACTACACTATCAAGACTCTGGGCTTTTGCACAAAGTATTAAGACAAAATCTATCTCCAGGAATAAACTTTTCTATAGAATACCATTGGATCTACACAAAAAAAAAATCCTGAAAACCAGCAAATCAGTTTTTCTAACCCTTCACTCACTAATCTGCATGGAATAAATGCAGTTCCTATAGAATTGTTTTCAAATTCACAGTTCTGGTTCTTGTGTTGTTTTGTTCATGTGTCATTCTTCTCCCCAGTGCCCTATAGTGTATTTTATATTTCTTAGAAAACAATTACAAGAAATTAGAAAAAAAAATGCTCATGGAAGCAACTGTTTCTGTTAAAAGTATGATATTATTTTTCATGCTTGTTCACAGAAGCCAGGATCTCATTTAAAATTAACAGTATAATTGTCACTCATGAGATTAAGTTAATGCAAATATTTCCTCCAGTGTTATAGTTATGTTCTATTATCACACGTCTGTGAACTCTTCCAAACAATCAGCCAAAGATATTCAGTGCATCATGTCTTATTAAACATATTTAGACTAGATATTAATGATGACTAGATCCATTCTCTTTATTTTAAACTTTCTACTCGTCACTCTAATAGCACTCCCTGTTGAATGCTTAGTTATGAACAAAAATTTTCTACTCAAGGTAATTGTATTTAAATTACTGACGCTGCAAAGTTTTATCCACTAGTTTTAAATAATTTATTAATTTTAATATTAGAAGAAACACCTCTGCAGGAGATTTCTGATGACTTTGGGGAGATCACAGCACTCAATGCAACACAACTTACATGAGTTTCCATCGGAAGAGCTGCTCTGGATTTTTGGAGCTGATAGAGCGTACAGTTCAAGTGACCTTAGCTTCTGTGTCTCCAATACATTCTTAGTCTGCATAAAAGTACTTTGTAAGAAATACTGCCTGTTTATGCTGCAACAGTATTTGACCATCATCAGTATTGTTGCTCAAATGTGTTAGAAAGTTACAGATATATTATCTTAGATTCTAAGATCTAAGAAAAATTAAAACAGAAAACCTCGATGGGTTTTTGTTGGTTTTTTTTCTTCCCAGAATACCAATCCAGGTTTCTTGGAATGTGTTTTTGGTATGAAATTATTTACCATTTAAAGGATTTTTTTGTTTGTTAAATTTATTACCCTAAGAATTTTTCTCCACAATTCAATGGTTCTTTTTCATAGATGGAATTGAACAGATGCATCTTAAGACTTCACTGAAGTAGTCTTCAGTGTACTGAATTAGTACACAGTACATTCCTGGCATACATATTCAAGTACATCAAATTATAAAATACTTTCTATAAATACATATATGGGTAATTTTAAAATCTGCTTCCCAGACAGGAAAACAATCATTTAAGTAAGTGCAAAACCCAAAAAGAAATAAACATGGATGCAGTGAATTGGTTTTAGAACTGGAATGCATATTCATCAACATATTTTACAATATTCAAACATCCTACCATTAATCCTCACATTGATGAGCTGTCAGTCTGTTTAAGATCTGTAATCATAAACCCACTAATTTACATAGATGGTATCTTATGCAGTGTAAGTCTAAGACAGCTCCTGTATTTGTATATTTTTAACACTGAATTTAAGAGCAATACATTGAGAAATATAATAAAACTAACAAGGTTCCTATTTTCTTTAAACCCATTTTTGTAAAATGTTTTTGAATCAGGTCAGCTTAACTCAAACAGTCCTCTTCCAAAAAATCCACAGGTTTTCTGGTAGGCAACACTCTTCCTTAGACCTTCACATCTCTAGTGACTGTTCTATCTGATTTGAACATCCATGGAAGAAACAGTTAAAAATGCTCCTCACACAAAGTGAAGGATGAAACAGGCATATAGGCTTAATGGGTGACATCGGTAGTTTTATTAGATTTCCTCCCCTAACTAATAACTTGTCAAATTATTGGTAAATTCAAGTCCAACAGAACTATTCTGCATGAATACTTTCAGTGGTAGGGCATTTGGATTCTCATTATTAGCAATTATAATGGCTTATTTATTACCCAACAAACTCAGCAAATGTCAAGCAACTAATAAATAGCATCACTGTATTTAGTATCACTACACTTTCAAAATTTATATAATCAGTGGAAAGTATACCAGGGAAAATTACCAAAACAGCAATGCTCCAACCTTGCAGAAACAAGATTTAGTATTGAATTTTTGTACGCTGTTGAAGAATGCCTAAACCCCCCTTTTCTAAGCTACATTCCTTCCAAGGAACAGACATGATAAAAAATTAAAATGTCTCTGTCCTGGGTTGAAGTATATTCTATCACCATCTTCATGAAATGCTGAAACCAGGAGAGGCAGTGCTCCCTGCCTCCTCCACTCTGGCTTATCTTCTGTTAATGGGCCCATCAGCACCTTTGCTACACAGCTCACAGATAAACCCCTCCTGGACTATCTCCTGTTAATGGGCCCATCAGGCCTTATCACATGACTCACCATCCCATTGTGAGATGCTCCGCCCAGAAGGAGAAACCAAGCATTCCAGCCTGGATATAAGCTGAGACTCTGAACACCAGAGGAGCGCTTACCCACTGGATTCCCAGAGGACCCGAGCTACCAGACCTTTCTACAGGATCACTGCTTCAGGAAGACCACCTCATCTGGACTGCTTCCATCACTCCGCTTAGGTTGTATTCTGACTCTGTCAGTGGTCTTTTGTATTATTGCATCTATTTTAGTTTACTTTCTTTCTTTTTTTTTTTTTTTCCTATTAAATTGTATCTCTGACTTGGAGCCTCTCATTTGTTTTGCTTTCAAACCACTACAGTCTCATAAGTTTAATTACTTAGCAACTTGTCCCAATAATTATGCAGCAAATATTCTTTCAGTCTTGCTCCTAGACAAACCATTACAAGAAAAATAGAGTCTGAGCATGAGAAGAAGCCTGTGATCAACTACATATTGCAGAAACTGTTCAAAAGGCTTCATCAGCTTGAACCCTGCTGCCTACTTGGAGAGAGCTACATAAACAATCAGAAGCAATTTTTTCCTCAGGTCACCAGCCTTTATGCTCAAGCAAGTCATTTCTGGTTTGGGAGGTTTGTTGCTTTTGAAACTTGAAAAAAACAAACAATGTAAGCCTTGGATAACAATTTGAAAACGTAAGGAGAAAATGGGATAAACAGCCAGAAATGGAATCAAGCACTGCATTTCTTGGAGTGCTCCATATTGAACAAATCAAAGAGTACTAGATGCCTCAGATTCAGGAGAAACACTGAAAACAATCACTGAAGGATAGGGATTATTCTGCCTGTAGAGAAAGTCCATTAGCTGAAGTTTAATATTTGAAGAGACATACCTTTTAAGAATAATTTTGGTTTGTTTGTTTGGGTTTTTTCCCCAGTGTTGACACTTCAGCAATGGTATTCCATTAGTTCCAAGTAGTTGCACTAAATTTATCCTTTCTAGGAAATCCTGCCATGTCCTGGATCTTTATGTGATCTTGTGCCCATGAGTATCAGATTAATTCATAATAGGAAACAATCCAGCACAGGAGACAGAAGTTGTGCTTTGAGAACCACAAACACAAAGCCCATCTAGGACTGAACCTACATAAAATGGAAAGATATTTTACAAATACAACGCTTAAATTTCCTTGAATTTCAAGGACAACAAAGACTAACATTAAAGGTACTTTTCTCTATGGTCAAAACTCACCAGAGAACACTTAAACAATAGTCTGGGCTTCTCATTATTGAGAAGGTCACATTTTGAGTTGCATTCATGTTATCAAAGGCAGCATTAAATGAAAACATATTAAAAGAAAGTACATTTTCTCTCTGCTTCCAATGATAGAAATAACTATCAACAAAAATGCTTTCATTAAGTATGTTATCGAGAGTTAACGTTATATGTGCTTATATTAAAATATTGTTAATTCAAAAGTATGTGGTTGCACTTATTAAGAATAGTAGCTATCCCAACCTTTTTATCTATATAGATGATGCTGAACATTTATGCTGCAGCAGAGGGAAAGTGATTATATTTTGAGAACTAATAATGTGCAGCTTCATGCATTTAAAAAATTCTGTTGATATTTATTATTTGTTTTCTAGAGTTCTATATGTTCTACAGTCTTTTTTCAAAACTGCAGACTATTTACACCACCTTCTGAAAATAGATATACATTACTGGAAAGATAAAAGAAAGAAGTGAGATTTTTATTTTATGAAGGGTTTTCTCCTGTGTACAGTCCTAATTTTTAAACAGAAAATCTTAAGAAGAAATGCATACAAAAATCCCCACAAGCTTTTTTTGATTCACATGTACACCTGTCTCTCCATATGTACAACTACTGCAGCTCTAAAAATAAGCCTAGACAGAACACTGTTTAATGTCATCACGTAAAAAAGACATCAGCAGAATTAACTGTTTGTATCAATAGATGCTGTTTCCTGAGAGCATTTTGTATGTGACAAATCCATCCACAGCTCAAGTGAATGGAACTTTTTTATTTCAGAGGCTTGGGCCCTAGAAGAAATAGACTTGGCTTACACAAATGTGTAAGAGTATTTATAGCCATTTTCAGAGGACTATCCACACAGGACAGAGCAAAAAATACACTTTTCACTTAACTAATTCTGCTATGGGCCATCTGTTACTATCTGATCTGAAAGTGTCAAGAAGTTCAGTATTTTAGGACTATGGGCCTGAACTACTAAATATATTGAAATAGATATTTTTGTGCAATTTATTTTATGGACCTCTTGATCCGAATACATAAAAACAATAACACTGTCTCTACCACTTTAATCACAAAGAATTACGTTCTCAGATTCCCAGTGCTTCAAAGTCATTGACATGTGGTTTTTCATTTCTTTTAACAAAGGCATGGATCTTTTGGTCCACACCACTGATTTTGCACTTTTGCAAAAAAAAAACCCTCCAACGGGGATAAAACAGGATAATTTGAGCTGGGCACCTTTAGTATCATGGCTGAAACTAATCCCACAGCCAAAGTCCAACAATCTCTCAGACTGGGTAAAATATACGCACACTCTTCATCCTTAGAGTATACAAATATACCTCCAGTTTAACCAATGCATAAAATAAGTCCTGTAATTGAATAATATGGTTAACTATAATTAACTATATATTCAGATTATCATATCTTTTTTCTCATAGCCTAATTAAAAAAAAAAAAAAAAGATTATACCAAACTTGATGTACTAGGAGTATTGCAGCCTCCTTTTCCCTATACAAATTCATGATTCGCCTTGAGGAAAAAGTTTTTTTAAAGAAATGTGTGATGAATCCTTCTTTCTGTGCTCCTTCAATTGAACCCATACATTTTCTGATTTTCCTTCATTTCCATTTAGATAAATTTTATCACTATATAACATGTAAAGTGAGCACCCCACTATGCAGAGATCAGACCTTATAGAAGTCCCTGCAAAAATGCTTGTACCCAGCAAGTACATGTTAAAGGCTACTTTTATATTCAGCATGCACTTGAGAGAAGTAGCTAAACTGGACTGCTGTCATTCATGTAGGTTATCACATATGCTGACATAAGTACATCCTGGGTGATACAGTGGGTTAATCAGAAAAAATAAATAGAGAATAGGCTTTTTGTTTATTACTCCATAAACTGGAGGAATTTTAAACTTCCTCATAAAAAATTAACAAGACTTTCTGTACTCATAGCATAAAGAAGCATTACCAGAAAATGCAGAACCTCCTTATGGAAGTAAAGGTCAAGGCTCACTTCCATTCATCTTGAACACTGTGCCAAGTTCTCTACATACCATAATTCATCAAATAATCTAATTAACTTGCTTAAAATTATAATTAAGTTAGGCGTGCTTAAGGTCATGCAATTACAGGTCTGTGAAAGAGAATTTTACACCAACAAAGCAGCTGCAATCCAAATGACAAATCACATATTCTCTAATAACTCTCCATTTCCAGACAGCTATTAATAATGTTTTTTTATAACCGAGTTAAAAGGAGGTTTTGTTGCTTTGCAAGTGCTGTCTGTTCAGAAGTACCAAATACCACAATTATTAACTCAGGACAAGGCTTCTTGATTAGAATTTGGAATCATCACATTCCAAATACATAAACAGTGTCAGGAGATGCTGAGGTTTCCATTTCCTGCTTGACTGCTTAATTCACAGTGATTCTGTGTGCTTTTTTGGGTTTGGGCATTTTTTTGTGACTGGTTGGCTGGTTGGGGTTTTGGGGTTTTGTGTGTGTATGTGGTTTTTTCATTGTTTGTTTCTTTGTTTTCTTCCTGGTTAATCTTTTAAATTATCCATTTCTCACAATGTGAGAGGACATTTTGTATGTTTATTTGTTTATTTGTTAGACTACATGTTCTTAGAATGTAGCCTCAAAAGAAGTGATGGAAAAAACTTCCAACTTATCTAATAACGAAATATAAAAATCTGCCCAGCCCCTGAGCTGGATAATTTCACCAATATATGATCTTTTATCCACAGTGAAGATACACAGCAGTTCCTAAAAGGGATGGAGGTGAGTAGCATGAAACTGTTTTGCCTCATTATTTTAGGCAGAGTCAACTCAGCTGAGGCATGGCAAGACCAGAAAAAGCAGACTGTCTGACAGCAAAAGCTTTGCTGTGTCAAGAAACCCATGTCCATACAGGCTGCCTCAGAAATAAACAGAACAGAAAGAATGAGTATATGCTAGCAGCTAGTGTTGAGCTTAATTTTCTTGATTTTTTTGTTAATCTGTAAATGTTTCCAAAATAGTTGGGGTTGCCTGCTTACTTCTGTTAATCATCAGAAGATATTTTTTTTTCCTTTATTAAAGTGTATCTATCTGCTCTATCTGTCCTGTGCTTTGCCCTAATGTCAGAGAGAAATAGAGACAATCATCCTGGAGGATAGGAAAAGATCATTCCATGTAGGAAGTTTCTAGTGAATATGCAGGTTTGAGTAGTTATCTTTGCATGCATCTTTCAGAAAGCTAGTATTAAATTCACCATAAAATGATTCTGTGAAAAGCCTAGAGCAATCATCAAAATCACTAAACACTACAAGTAATTTAAAATAGTCCTTTTCTTTGTAGAATAATATTTTCATATTTGCTGAGATTGTTTTCAAAAGTAAATTGGCCTTGCAATTTTAAAAGTAAGAAATAATATAAATTTTATTTAATTTGATGGTTATGAGACCAAAACGGTTTAAGATGATTTTATATTAAACTCAAACACTAATACTAATGAGAAATTAACTTGAATACAATCTACCAGTTAGCAAACATAAAAGATTTCTCTTTTTGTGCTATATCGACCCGCAGTATGTTCACATCCACGGGGCACCTCCCTTTAGATCAACTCATAACTCATGCTTTTATTATGTCTCTGTTGTACAAGCTAAGGTGCAGATTTCCAGTAAATGAAAAAATGCCACATGTTAAAACTCTTGAGTATCATAGCTCATGCCACAATTTTGTTCACCCAGAATTCCGTCCAGACTGCACTCAGCCAATATTTTAGTGACTCTCTTGGGTCTCCAAGAAGTTCATAATACAAACCAAGGTGTTCTGGGGTAGAATTAATTGTCTTCACAATGACTGGTATGGGGCTGTGTTTTGGATTTGTGCTGAACAGAGGGTTCATAACATGGAGATGTTTTTGTTATCGCTGAGCAGGACTTACACAGGGAAAAGGCCTTTTCTGCTTTTCATACAGCCATGCTGGAAAGGAAGTTTCTGGTGCATGGGGGACTGGGAGGAGACACAGCCAGGACAGGTGACTCCAGCTGACCAAAGGGATATTCCAGACCACAGGAAATCATGTGTTGCCCTGATTCTTTAGCCTTCTGATGACTGTTTACATATTTCTAGCGGAGTCTCTCACAAATGTAACATAAACAAGTAGATTGTTTTCATTCCAGTCTGTGATGGACTGCTGAACTGACCACTAGGGTTAGAAAGGTGTTCCTCTCATCTACCAATCCTTGACCAAACTCCAAATCCTATTTAAATCACAAATGATAATAAACTTCCTCCCTCTCTGCTCACCTCTGAACCTGAGTGAGTGTGGTTCTTTCGTGTCCCTAACGGCGACAATCATGTTCAGTATAAAAAGTGGGGGGAAGGAGGAGGGAGGAGAAGACATTCAGGGAGGGGGAAACATTGATGTTGTTTGTCTTCTCAGGTAACCATTATGTGTGATGGGGCGCTGCTCTCCCAGAGATGACTGAACACCTGGGAGGCAGTCCACCCATGGGAACCAGCGAATTAATTCCTTGTTTTGCTTTGCTTGTGTGAGTGACTCTTTTCCCTATTAAACTGTCTTTATCTCAACCCATGTGTTTTCTTGTACCTGGGCAAGATAACAACTATTTTTTCCTTGCACAGATGAAGCTTCCAAAGCCTAACCCTTCTCTGAGTGAGAGGAAAGAGATAGAGTGAACGTAGAGAAGATACGGCATGAGATGCAAGTCAGTGAAGAGAGAGAGTTAAGTCCTAAGTGGGACAAAAGAGTGAGGAGCTGCCTCATTTGGCTGGACTTCTCTTGTGAAACCATGGAGAATGGACTAACTTACCCTGTAACATATGAATGCTCTTAGGGAGACACAGAGATCTAGTTACAGTTGTGGACTGATATAACTGGGATTTAATGGAGAACTTTGAACAGAGGAAGATAAAAAGTGATGTAAAGCCCTTTTTGGTCCCAGGGAGAAGGGAGGCCTCTGTGCCTTGAGATGAAGATGATTTTCGGGAAATAGAAGAGCAGTACCTTTGTTTTGTACTAGAAGAGGCATCCCTAAATGGTACCCTAAAGTAAGCAGACATGACCCATATGCAGTGTAGGGAAAGCTGCTAATGGGAGAGACTTCACAGAAGCAGGTTTCCTGGGCAGCTGTTTTTGTGAGAGTTAAGACCCACAAGAGAACTGCTCTGTGTTGTCAGTGGGGAAATTCCGTGGAAGTTCTGAGATTCCTCTCCTAAAGAACTGATGAAAGACTATTTTAAAGTGGTGAAGCTAACTGAAAATCACAGTTTTTTTCTCTTTATGTTGTTAGTAGGAAAGTTAACTCTTGGGAGGAGCAGGAGGAGTGTTTTGAAAGTTTCATTTTGATTCTTATTTTTTTCTTTTAATGTGTGTTAATAAATCTTTGTACCCGTTAAGTTTGGGCTTGCTTGCTTTTCTCCTTATACTATCTCACAGCAGAAAAGACACTCAAACCACTGCATGAAATCTGGTAAACAGAATTCAGTGAAGATGAAACCACTACAAAGGCAAAGACCCTGGTATCAGATGCTGTTAAGGGGCTCCAGAATAGCGGGGGAGAAGCCCCAAAGGAAAACTTGGAATAAGCAAGAGCAGCAAGCTTAGCAGTCATAGTCATTCTGGAAATACAACAGTTCTGGTCTACCTGATGGATCTTTCAAAGCCATATTATCTAGGAAAAAAAACTAACTTGCTACCTACAAAGTTCCAAAATGCTAGTATTTTTCAACTTGGGAAGTAGAAATTATTATGAGCAAATTGAAATAATGAATAATATAAAAAAATTAAATCTGACAGAAAGGATAGAAAATCCTTTCTTTTGTTTCCAATTTCTTGTCTTTCACCTTTTTATTTCCTTTTTTTCTTCTCCTTACTTGCCATTTGTCTTTTGTCATACTTGCAGTTCAATTTCTTCTTTTCAGCTTTGGAAAACAATATTACAATTGGTACTCGTAGCTGAACCTCTCCAAATGCATCACATAGCTGAAATATTGCTCCAAGAAATCAGAAAAACAGAGTGCTCACTGTCTTTCTTAAAAGTAAATGTCAGGAGCATATAAGCTGTGTGTCAGCCAGGGTCAGACAAGAACATCAGACCAGTCTTGGGAATGGAACATATACCCTACAGGTATTCTGATAAGGTTTTTAAGATTTTATTTATAGATTAGGCACTAGGCATTTCAATGTTTTACTTGTTGCTAATGAAATGTATTTATTATTTTCTTTTCTTTTATTATTACAAACTATGCTGTATTAGTAGAAGGTGTATAGCAATGTCTAGAAAAAATGTATTTGTCTTTTTTTACAACAATGCTATTTATATAAAATTAGTGTAAGAACATGGGTTTAAAAAATGCATATGCATATACTTTTATAGAAGTAAGTAGCCATGAGTTTCCATAGCTTTATGATCATTTCTTTATGTATTTATTCAGAGGTTGGTAAAATAAAATACAGGAAAGCAAATGTAAAAGTCTTCAATTGGTTAAAAGAAGACCATGCTATTTTGTATGTATCTTGATAACACTGCATATTTCTCTCCAGGATTCCAAAAATATAAAACATGGCATTATGAATGGTGAAGTTTACTCAGAAATGCACAGTCCTAGAAAACACTTCATAAGCAGTCTAAACATGAGTGGTGTGGATACAGACACAGCTGTGAGACAGAGTTCAAAACTAACAGAGTTCTTCACCAGCTGTTAAGATATCTACCCCTTGCATTCACACTACACAAAGCCTTAAAAAAACCAAAAAAAACTGCAAACAAATTCCTCTTCCCAGTCCCCTCTCCACCCCCCACCTCGCAAACAAACAAATTTCTTCCAAGAAAAAGTTTATTCAGTATATTCACAGAATGTTAGGAGGCAAACAAGTTTTCACTAAAAAAATAAACCTCTACCACCTATCTTTATCTTAGTTTGGATTTCTGGGGCAGATGTGCCATAGAATTAAAGGATTATATTTCATCATTATTTTAAAAAATTCCAACAGCCACTGGAAGAGCAATACATGAGTCAAAATGTTTATTCTCGCTAGCTTTTTTCTCAAACACTAATAATTTAAGTACTCTGCACCCCCTCAGGATCTTATAAAACCAATAAAAATATGTTATCCAAACACAAGAGCTAAAAGATAGCCAATTACATTTAACAACAAAACTGCTAATGTTCCTAAATAAATGATTAGTCAAAAAGCACTAGGTTATTTTATGACACTTTGCAAAAATAATGGCACTATTTTTTTTTTCCATTTCAGATCAATCATTCCTGCTATTGGTGTCAAATTAGTGCAGTTTTAAAGCTATATCTGTTTGCTGATAAAAGCTCTAGACACCATAAGAGGTAAATTCCTTTCTTATCTATTTTCATTAATAATCTAAAAGTATGACTGGTTCAAATGAATTAAATATCATTTCCTCTCCTTCCCCATCCCCTCACCCCAAACCAGTTGAATCTCAACTATTAATCTAATCATCTTCTGTCATATGACAAAAGGATGCCAATAACATATTTTGCTGATGAGTTCCAGAACGACAGAAATATTTTTATCACTAGTATCTGTCTTCAAAAGGCAAGGGAAAAAAAAGGAGCAGCTCCAAGTTAAACTAGACCAGAAAAACCTTGGCTTGCACCAGGACTGGAAATGAAAGAGAGGACACTTCAGGGAAAAAAAAAAAAAAAAAAAAAAAAAAAAAAAAAAAAAAAAAAAAAAAAAACCACAATGGCATATGTTTAATTCTCCACTGACCCACAAATTTCAATTTTTTAATTTTATAGATTCAGAAAATAGTAATAAAAACAGCTAATCTACTGATAAAGAACACCAAATTTGGAGGAAGAGAACTTCTTTCCCTTCCCAGTTTTTGTGGTATATCCACAACTCATTTAATGTTTTGTTGTTTGGGGGTTTGATGGGGGGGATGTTTTATTCAGTTGTTTATTTTTCTAGTAAGTGGCAACAGGTTGTTTTTACTACATTTCTATTTTTACTTTGCTCTTTCACAAATACGTTGTATAAAACTAAATATCTACACTATAACTTGCTGGACATATTTTTTCTTCTGGAGTCATTTGATCGAAAAGTCACCAGTTTCTTTTGAACAGCATAAGGTACCAAAGAGCCATAAACTCAGAGCCCTGATGATCTGAAAGACTGAATATTATCAGCATCTGTTAATTCAGGTGACTGCTTTAATATCCCACACCATTTATAGTGAGAAAGTAAAAGTTTCACTCTCATTCAGGTCTGAAGTCACCACCTTTTATTGTCAACTCTGGGAATACCTCTGAGCAGGTCAGGTTTCTGAAAAAAGATATTAATTTCAACTCAGTGGTTTTCAATATTTCAATGTAAATTTTGAGGTCTTTTTAAGGTATCATTTCCTGTCTATGAAATGAAACCAAATTAGTCTTTATGAAGAAGGATTTGATTTCTCTCTATATGTATATATCTCCTATATTTGTTTAATCACTCTTTAGAAATAGCAGGGGACATGTAATTCGTGCAGCCCATCACTAATGGGGGAAGACTGCCTTAAGTTTGATATCTCATGAACAGGACAAGCAATAGCAATTAAATTCATACAGAGGGACTGGGATGAATAAGATCATGGAGGGGAAACAAAAATAGCTATGGAAATGTAGTCATCAAAACATACATCTACCATTACCATGCAGTAGCTCATTTTACAGTCTAAATGTTTTTCTTTCTGCCACAAAAAAAGTTTTACTTGTAATTGACAGCAAATACTCACTGCCTTCAGCCCTTTAAGCATTGAAGTTACCAACCTGACCAAAGCCAAAAGGCCCATACTGGAATTTGCTTAGGCAAATAGGATGTACTCAGGGTTAAATGCTATGTGCTGTCAGTACCCATGGGGGTATGACAAGAAATTTTCTGAAGTATTTCCCAGTCATGGTTCTGTGAGAGCACCATCTGCTTCCAAATCAGTGGATTACAGTTCCAGGTAAAAACTATTGCATGTCAGAAACTTAACCCTGGGTTCCATTTATCTGACAGTACTGCCCACCATACACCCATGAGCACAGACCATATCACTAAACAAATGAGAAATAGACTAGCATCACAAATCAAAACTGTGCAACAACCACACTGATTACCAAAAGAAACTCAGGATGCAAATGCAGTTTCAAAGAGCATTTCAATTTTAGGAACCTTTAACTCCAAGGAGGCACACAAAGTTCCAAATGAACTAGCAATTTTTAGGAATATCTTTTTAACTGGTTATGGTCTTGACATGACTTGATGCATCGTGCGTCATAAAATCATAGAATGGTTTAGGTTTGGAAGCAACCTTAAAGATCATCTAATTCCAACCCGCCATGGTCAGGAACACCTTCATTAGACAATTTGTTTAGTATCCCATCCAACCTGGCCTTGAACACTTCCAGGAGTGGTGTATCCACAGCTTCTCTGGGCAATCTGCTTCAGTGCCTCACCACACTCACCAAAAATAATTTCTTCCTTTCTAAACCTACTGTCTTTCAGTTTAAAGCCCTACATTGCTATAGATTCTTTTTAAAACATCTCTACACCTTTCTTCTAAACCCCCTTCAGGGTTTAGAAGACTAAAGTCTGAAGTCTGGAAGACTGCTCTAAGGTCTTCCCAGTCACATGAGTTCATATTCATAAATGTATCCCTAACAAACTATTTCCATTTATTTTGTTATGGTCACTTCTGAAAAGTACTCAAGGTACCCAAAACAAAAGCACTTATAAAATTGTTTCTCTCATCATTGTGTAATCCAGTGGGAAAAGGAGTGGGAAGAAACAGCACATCTGATTTATATACTTTGCATTTTTTTGCTCCAGCAAAACCTTTTGTTGAAGTTATGGCACAGGAACATGTCTCCCTTGAGCTTTTATACCTGCAGGCAATACAAAAACAAATGCACTTTCCACTGGATGTCCGGCACTCTTTAATCCAAAGACAGGGCCTCTAGGGTACCTTTCCCAGAACATCGAAGAGACTCTCAAAATTAAGTGCTGGCTGTATACAGACCAGGATCCAGATGGTGTGATCTCATTTCTGGAAGTACTGCCACCTTTTATCACCATTTCTCATCAGAACTTGTACATTGCATACTCAGAAATACATGTTGGCATGTTTAAATGAGATTGTTTTTCTGTCTACATATTTGGTAGAGGGTCATCCTGCTTTGTCATCATATGTCAGATAAAACCTTCTTCATGTTTGGGGATTCCTGAGGGATTTCTTTGATTTCTCAGCATTTACATGTGCAATAAGAATGTTTGAGCATAATTTCTTATGTCTTTTTGTCCATTGTCCTGGGTTGTAGTATAGGATGTGCACAAAATATTCTATCACCATCTTCATGAACTGTTGAATCCAGGTGGGGCAGTGTTTTCCCAGACCCCCTCCCTCTGGGCCATTATCTTTTGTTAATGGCCCATCAAATGCCTTGCCCATGACTCACAGATAACTCCCTCCTGGAGTTCTCTCTGTTTAATGGGCCATCAAGGACCCCCTGCATGACTCATCATCCCACTGTGAGATGCTCCGTCCAGGGGGAGGAACCAAGCATACCCACCTGGATATAATCTGGGGTTTGAGACAGTATTGGGGGCCCTTACCCACTGGATTCCCAGAGGACCCGAGCTACCAGACCTTTCTACAGGATCACTGCTTCAAGAAGACCACCTCATCTGGACTGCTTCCATCACTCTGCTCAGGCAGTATTCTGACTCTGTCAGTGGTCTTTTGTATTATTGCATCTATTTTATTTTACTTTCTTTCCTTTCTTCCTATTAAATTGTATCTCTGACTTGGAGCCTCTCATTTGTCTTGCTTTCAAACCACTACATCCATATAGAAAACATGCAGCCCTATTGAAACTGCACTTCTTTCTCCTCACCCAGGGAAGAGCTGTCCTTGATGTGTCATTGCTCAATCAGAAACCCCTACTGAGCATGCAGGAGTCCATGGTGCAATGGAAACCACACAAATACCCAGATCACCCTGTGCACAGTCCACACCTCTAATACTGAGGTAAAACTGAAAGTCTGGGGTGACCCCTACACTGGGTATGCGGGGACCAGAACCAAAGGATTTCCTCAGACACATGCATCCTTGCCCAAGGCAAAAGTGAGGTTTGGCCATGCAGTTAAAAACTCAGGTTCTTCCTCTAAATCTGTATTTTATTGAGATTTTCATCATGTGTAGGGTGGCTAAAATAATTTCCAGGGTAAAATATATAAGCATTTTGGCTGTAAATCAGACAGCATTAAGTCTATAGAAGTAAAATTGAAAACATGAAATCCAGTTGATCAGAAAAAAGACAAATGAATCTAGAATAACCTGAGAATTCATATTGACTGAGTAAATCTCCTGACTAGGAATCAGCATGGGTTTGCTTTTCTTTCTGGTGGGATATTGAGACTGGAGGACTGACTTTACTTGAGCATTCTTTTAAATTATATAATACATATAATCACAAGCCAGCAGCAAACACAAATCTCTAGTTTCCCATTTACATCTCTGAAAATGCCTTTTTTTACCTTCCCTGCTCTGCTATGTAATATTATATAAATAATCAGACTCTTCTGGCCAAAAACATGAGAGTTACAATACCAGTCAATAACCTTAAGCTTTAAATAGCATAGGTTAAGGGACTATGACATTAAACATTGCGCCTGTTCTTTTAAAGCATACTTTTATTATAATCAAAGTACACTGTCCTGATACCATTCTTTTCTGTCATCTGTATATTACAAGTTTTCCACTCTATCATCATGTTAAATAGTTTTGGAAGAGGTTATATAAAAGATAATGCAAATACCATTTTTTTTCTCAGTGTGGGTTTTAAAGCAATCAGTTTTGCAATAAACAAGAGACTCTCTTGATAGGAACTGTTAGTATTTGTCAGGCATATTTCCCTAAAAAGAGCTGACTTTATATTAATAGCAATCTGTCGTTCTCCCTATCAATCAGGAGTTGCAATCAGCCACAAACACATCCTCTAGTTCTCCTTCAATCAGGGAAACAGTGCAGAAACTCAATTGCAAGTATTTAATAAATGCATAAAGGGAAAAATCAATCAGAAACTGTTGGGGCCACACCACAATAGCTTTATTTGAACTAGAATTTTTCTTTCTCTGTGAGCAGTTTTATCATTTATCAGGTTGGTCAAGCATTTGCACAAGCTGCCTGGCTGAGTCACTATCCCTGAAGGTGTTTAAAAAATGCATGGATGTGGCACTGAGGAACATGATTTAGTGGTGGTCTTGGCAATGCTGGGTTAATGGTTGAACTCCTTGATCTTAAAAGATTTGTTCCAAGTAAAATGATTCTATGATTTTCTGTAGGGCTTCATACGTGGGAATGAAAATCTAATCTAGGGCCATCATATCTAGGGGGGAGTATTTTGGGAAGTTTTAGGTTCACAGTTATTAAGAAAAAGAGAATCAGTGTCGAAACAGTTCCCACTTAGCATTAATGAAAATGTGTCCCTTTTTTCCAAGTGCTTTCTGGGAATGGAAAAGTAGGTTACCTCTCAGCACTTCCCAAACAAGCTCTGCAGCAAAGCACCAGAGCAGACTCCCCACTCCCAGCATTGAGGTATCATTAAAAAAACATGAATTTTAAGCCAGGAAGCTTGGGGTTTTTTTGAAGAGCTTAAGACATTAGCAAAACAGATTGTTGCTCCCGATGGCATGTTTAGAAAAGCAAAGCACTTTCAAAGTGTTACTGTATAGAACAGAATTTCACTTATGGATGTGTTTGTAATGCCAAATACAAGCTTCTGAAATGCCTTGCAGATTATCCTTCATTGTCAAGGAGAGACTTCGTTAGGTAATACTAAGGCTCCAGTCTCAGGACCATATGCGTTGAATCCCCTATGGGAAATTTCATCCAGGGACCGAAAATCCCGAAAATTAAATATTTGTCAGTTTTCTACAGTAATGGAATTTTTTAGGTTGAAAAGGATCCTCAAGACCACAAAGTCCAACAGTTAATCCAGAAATGTCAAGTGCACTACATTAACCATATCCCTAAGTGTCACATCAACATGTCTTTTTAATACCTCCAGGGATGGTGACTCAATCTCTTCTCTGGACAGCCTGTTTCAAAGCCTGAAAACCCTTTAGGGTTATTGAAAATCAATTGTTTGGGTCTTTAGAAACAATAGCCCTTAGGGGGTAAGTATTTTATTTTTATTTTTTTTGCCAGGAAGATTGTCTTAAACCACTGTAATAAATTCATACTTAATAAATCACATCCAAGAATCAGGAGAAATATTTTTTTAATTTGTCTGAAACATAAGATGCAGTAACTATAACCTTGACTGAAAGTCCTCAGAGATCATTTGGGATCATTCTACTGGCTCTAATTTGGAAAGTCCATATTAATACTGATTTCATTGCAAAATTCTTGTAACAATCAGAAATCTCCACATGTTCCTTAAAGGAAAGAAAAGCATTTTAAAGTCAAAGCATTTTAAACCAGACAATTTTAGATCGATTTCTTGAAAAATGCAAGATAGAAATGTTACTTTTAAGATATGGCTGCCTGCAGCACAATTTCGTACTCCAATTGTTGCCTGGTGAATTCACTGTTCAACAAAAAAGCATCTAATAAAGGTCTAAAACATCTAAGCTGAAGTATTATACCTCTGGTGATATCAGCGGATGTTATTCTTGAGCTAATTCATTTTGTGACATCAGAACGGGAAAGCAGTTTAGTGCTTAGAGTGAAAAAAGATGTTCTTTGGTAACCTTGGAAGCAAGAGTAGAAGGAGTGCTAAACTCTGAAATTGTCACCAATTGAGTTTGGGTAAACTATAGAACACTAGTTCTCCAGAAGAAATGTGGAAGATGAGTTACAAATGTCATATGTATATGTATATGTATATGTATATGTATATGTATATGTATATGTATATGTATATGTGTATGTGTATGTGTATGTATATGTGTGTGTATCTAAATATTTAAAAAATTAAGTTAAATATATATTCTACTGTGAATATGGCAACACAAAGTTTCTTTTGTTCAGTGTTAGGTGTCTACTTAGTATAAATTCTTCCTATATTTGATACTTCTTAAAAGCTACCAATGATCTTCCTATATGTCTCTTTCAAATACTAGTTAAACAAATATTCTAGAAAAGATTTAGGGTTGAAGTTGTTTTACCACTTTTGAGCAAAAGATACAAATGCACAACAGAGTTGTCATTAAGAACTGAAATACACCTAAAAGGGAAAGAACTAAACGCCAGGAAAAGAATTTTCATATGAACCATTAGACCCAAGTAAATTAGATTACACTGACCTTTTAACATTAAATACTAAATCTTAAAAATATCAGATTAATACTGCTTTGATACCATGCTAACTAACTGGCTTTCTAAATTATAATTATATGTAGTAAGAAAGGTAAGTCTCACACTTAAGGTATCAATATGAAATTATTTGAGTCCATATTTTGATCATAACATCATATAGATTCTTCTGCATTACTTATTAATCTTAAGTCAGTCATGAAGCTGTTCTGATAAGTTATGATGAGCACATTATTTTGAAAGCACTATACAAAAATGCAATAATTTAAGAGATTATTTTACAGGAGTCATACAGGATGACTTATTCTACTTAACAGGTGTACTCTTTAAGGAAGACATTAGGCTATTCTGCACTGCTAACTGTCTTTCATGTTTACTTTTCATCTGTTAGGCAGCTAAGAAGAAAATATATTTTTGTCTCTGCCCTTGCTTTCCTGGTCTCAGTGCATTACAAAAATCATATATATTATCAATCATATGTATTTAAATATTCAAAATGTTTTTACTTAATTCTGAGGCACAGAATCTGAAGTTCTGGATATGGTGGTAGCACTGGGAATGCACCCTACACCTAAATTGGGTAAGTACCCAATTTAGTCTCCCCAAATGTCATTGAAATGCTCCAACTTGATGACAGATAAGAGCCAACAATACCACTTTACAAGCCTGTAATACTCCACTGCAAGAAAGTGTTATTCTTAGAATGATATTCTTTTGTTCTAAGGCAGCTAATGCCAGCTGTGCAATCTAATACTAGAGACAAGTCACAGCATATCAAAGTGATTATACCATATCCAGAAACACCTGAAGCCAAAGGAAAAATTTTATTCCTTTTATATCTATGTTCCTTTGAAAATAATTTTAAAAATTGTCATACTTCAGGAGCTTTAAAAATAGCTCATTTATTAAAAACGTTGTATCATTTTTCTGTAAATGATTACTATAATAAATGTGGTGCACTTGGAGGACAGTGTTATCAAAAGACACAGAATGCAAAATAAAATACAGTGATTGAAGTAAGAATCAAAGCCTATGAAGTCCAGTAAAATGAGATCAACATTTAATTAAATTGGATTTCTTATTCTGCAAGTGGATGATAAATAGCATTCATGTATTTTACAATGCTTTAAATCATGACACAGTCCCATATTTATGTTGTTATCAAGCATGTCTAGACATGGCTGCAATGAAGTTCTATGTTTTACCCTCTTAATTAGGGCTTTCTGCTCTGCTTTTGCTAACAGCTCTGGCAAGAGTAATTTGCTATAATCAAAATCAAACATATGCATAAAAGTTCAATTAGAAATTTACCATCTTTGTGGGAATACAGTTTTTGCATTTAATAATACTGGAACTGAATTTAAGTTATTGTTTGTAATTTCTATTAGAGGGATCCAATTAGTAGACTGCCAGAAAGTTACCAAACAGACAAGCCAAGAACTAATGACTAATTTTCCATGGAGTCAGTAAAGACTGAGTTAGCCTAAAATAGCTCATATTTTTAGCATGACAAGCATCTAGGTATGCATCAAAAACATGAATAAATTAAAAACAATGCAAATGAAATAAAAAGTTTCTATGAAATTCATACATTTCTATGGTATGAATAGGAAAACATACTTTTTGTTCTATATGCAACATTTTCATACTGGAAATTTACAACTGACCACTGCTTTTTTCTTTTCCATGTGTATATGATTTCTTCTGTTTTTTTTTTTCCTCCCAAAACCACAGAGAAGTCTCAGAATGGTATAAACAAGTCTGTTTCACCCTCATGCTCCCTCATCATTCACTCACCCTGTTGATCCCAAGCTGAAACTTTGGACAGACAAAAAAGAATCTCACCTTTCAGATGCAGACTGTCAAACTAAATCAAGTGTCAAGCAACACTTCCCACAGACTAAACACCAGGAATATTTGAAGAAAAGGACTCCTGGAAAGTAAACAAGCTTTGATTCCTCCTGGAAAGGAGAAAACTTTGATTCTTTGCCTTTGAAGCCTGATTCTTTTCAGATGAAGTTATTACAGAGGAATATTCTAAAACAAAACTTGTTTTGCAAGAGAACTCAATGAATTCAAACCTCTTGGGTAGGAAGAAAACACATTTTAAGGTAACAAAAGGGTTCTTCCTTTGACAAGAAGGAAACTGGAGGTTAAAATGAGCTTGGGTTACCAAAACTGTGCAGAGAAATTGTGTGCATGTTGTTGGTCTTTGCTGCACAGTGGATGCATACCCTTGCAAATGTACCTACCACTGTATTTACTTCAGTCAATAACAGGAAGCAGATTATTTCAGGAAAATTCTTGTAAAAGGAATACAAAAGAAAGACTCTTCAATGGAATATTATTCTCCAAGGCCACCTCATCCAGCTTGACAGAACGTTTTTACAAGAAAAAACTTTAAAAGTAAATATATCAGCCATTTTCTACCAGATATCTTAAGCTTTAAAAAAAAAAAAAAACCCAAACACCCATATGGTGGCAAATATTTAAAAATGGACTGAAAACCTGAAATGGAAAAGTAAGGACCCATTTTAAGCTTGTGAAAATAGTGTACACACAGATACTCTGGACAGAAAGTGGTGGGCACAAAAATGAGATGGTTGATCCTTCCTATGAAACAGAGAGTTGCTGACAGTAATGGAGTTATTTGGACCGGAATTACATGGACTTCAATGGATGTTCTGATGTCCCGACCACACAGAAAAATCTGTATTTTTATGTCAAAACGCTAACACCTCATCTAGAATCATGCACATACCATCTTTTCTTCTCAAGCTTTTTGTCATCAATAAAATGTAAAATATGCTTATAAGCATAAAAAACTTGGAAAATTTAACCTTATTTTAATTTTCATGCTTGTGTGTGTGTGTGTGTGTATGAACAGTATGTAATCTTTATTCGTATTTCCTTGTTTTTTCCTATCTGGGAAATGTTGCATTTTTATTGGTAACTAGAACATAATAGTTCTGTTGCATTTTAAAAGGCACATGTCCTCATTTATCTGTTTCAAGCTAAAAAACCTCCATTTTTTACTCTAGGGCAGCTGTCTATAAACATACCAGTATGTTTCTGCCAAAAGGCTCAGATACCCTAGCCAAGTTACTTCTGATTGTGACACTCAGTTCTAGCAGCTCAAACCACACACTTTGTAATAGGCAGAGCTTGGTGGTGAAAACTTTAAGCTCTCTACCAATTAGTTAGGGGCAAGATTTTAGATGAAAAAAAAAAAAATCATTCATTTTCCTAACAGAGAGTTATTCGGTTGTTACACATGGTTTTACATCATCCAAATCTTTACGTTGCTTAATGACTTTTCAGAGCATACACGGAAATGATCAAAATATGGAAAAGGTTTATAGAAAATTTTACTTTCTTGGTCTTTCAGTCTGAGAATTGGGAAGGCTTTAAGTCAAGAAAAAAAAAAGACACGTAGTAGAAAAATATTGTGGGATGAAACCTACCCAAAATTGGTGCTCAGGTAAGTAAAATCTTGACTATATCTGCCCAAGTCTAACATGTTTGATGATTCTGGTATGTCCTAATAAAGCAAGCCACATTCAGGCAATTGCTGCAGGAAACCCTTTCTCAAAAGCTCTGTATCTGCCCCTTTTTGACTGTTTATGACAAAGAAACAAAGATGAACAATGAATATTGAAAATTTTTAAATTATCATATCACGTTTGATGCTTAGTTTAGTTATGGCAAAATCCAAGAAAATTTGCTTGGGATTATCAAGAAGGCCATGGGCTTCTTATGCCAACCACCTAGATTGGATATCAATTAATGGTAGAAATAACAACCCCTCCTGAAGGCTTATGTCCAAGAATGAGCAGAAGGCTGAGCCAAGTCCACTGTGCAAAAAGGGCTGGCTGCCAGCTAGGAGACAGACTCATCAACTACCCAGAGCAAGTGTCCTCTTTCCCCAAATCCATGGTGCTGGTTACTACTACCACTGTGCATATAAACCATTTGATGGTTTATATTTTTTTATGTCTGTGAGTGTAGAACAGAAGTTATTAAACACATGGTAGACCCATCACATTTTCTACATTACTCTAGAGATTTTATGTTACTGGGATGGGTAGTTCTGTTCTTTTGGCTACCTCAGCCCTAAATTCTCATGTGGCTGAATCAGACCTTCATGTCTCTCTCTCCCCCTTTCTTTATAACTTTGGAAAATTTGCATCTTGATTGAGTGGCATAAAATATTAATAATCATAATATTAATATTAATTTAATATTTCATGTCTGTGGTCTATTAAGATATTGCCCCAGAACTCTGTTCAAAACTCAGAGTTTGTCCTCATCCTTAGGCCAAATTATAATATTTATAACATGATATAACACTTCACACTAGATAAATTTGCAAAGAGGATATGCATTGTATAATTTTAAGGTGACATGGATTTAAAAGTGTGTAAAACATAGAGGTAAAAGTCAGTTTTAATAATACATACACTTTTCTAATTAGTTTGTTATTTAAAATTTATCAGGGTTAATTATTCTTCTGTTGCCTCTGACAAGGTTAGATAAAGGGTAAAATGAAAGAGTAAAAGGTGAAGATAAATTTCTTTATAAAGCTATTTGACTTTTCCAAACGTAGGCTTGCATATGTGTAGAAAAATTGCATGACACATGCTTTATTTGCTCATTTGTTTGGTTTACTGTTTAACAAAAAAGCCTCAACAAACCCCCAAAAAACCCCCAAACCACACCCCAAAAAGGCCACAAAAAAACCCAACCAAACAAAAAAAAAAAAAAAAATCAAAAAAAAACACAAACCCAATCAAAATCCCCCCCAAACCAAACAGACCAAAATCAAAACAAACAAAAAAACTTAACCAAAAAAACCCAAAAAAAACAAAAAACCCCCCAAAAGCCCAACACAAAAAACCCAAAACAAAACAAAAACAAACAAACAAACAAACAAAAAAAAAAAAACGGGAAAAAAACAAACCCCACCCAAAACATTTTGCTATATTCAATATGGCAAAGCCCCTAGAGGATAAAGATTTTGTTCAATGAATTCCACTGAAGACATAAAAGTGACTTAGGAAACTTCTAAAGAATTTCTTCTTTTTTTGATATCCCTTTCTTAGCAGAAAAATGGGGGTAGAATAAAATTAATTGAAACAGGCAGTCTAATCAAATCATTACTTTCTACTTGTGGAAACCACACTGACTTTATTCATCTCTGACTGGTCTATAGTTTATAGTCCTTCATGATCCAGGAATTTATGATATGCAAAGTTTTCAACCTAAAGCGCATAAATATAAATTAATAGGTCAGAGCTGTTGAAATCTAAATCTTCCCAAATACAGCAAAATATGTATTTTATGTGTGATATTCATGAATATGTGGAATTAGAAGGCCAATTATATCCCTATCTTCTTTTGAATAAATTATGTTATAGTTTTAGACAATTGTGGTTTCAAGCATGTCTCAACAATGTCTTGAATTATGTTCAGGGTTGCAATGCAAGTGAGTAAAGAAGTTAATTCAGTTCCCAAATTTCTGAATCCCAAGCAAGCTGTTTAAAGTATTTCAAAATTAAACCTTCTTGTGTCTATGCAGACATCCAAAAATTAGAATAAGAACAAACCCACTTTTTCTGATATTTTTGAAGTTCACCTTTTTTATCCCAGACAATTGAAAAATGCAGTAATTCAAACCATAATAGGTACATTGTGCCAAGCATATTACATCTGTACTATTTTTTACAGAAAGTACGATTTTGATGTTTTGCTATTCTGTTACTCTAAAAAACATCCTAAAATATCTTAAATATTGCTTCTTATATATTCAACAGAGAGGTGATGTTCATACTGAAAATATGCACTCAGTTTTGCATATAGAAGTTTTCAACTCCCTTTCCTCCTAGCATTACACGCTGTGCATGCAAAATATTGAAATTTAACAGTAATATGCTAAAGCATGTCATTCCCTGGTAATTCCTTTGCAATAGTGAGATTTGACTACTTACTTCTTTGGCATAAATCTCCGGCATTAACAATTTCTATAACAAAAGAAGGATCAAGAAAATAGCCAGTTTGAGCCTCTAAACATCATACATTTCCAATAGACAGTGCATTTATTTCTTAATTGTTAGAACTGACATGGTGTGTGAGCCCTGAAGGATGCGTTTGCAAATAACTTTCAGAGAAACTTGAATATGTACTCAAAGTTTTTTATGAACTTGCTGCACCAGAACTCACTTGTAGTAGCATGAACTGTATTCTCAATCAAAAAATGTCACTGATACAGTTCTCCACAAGAAGCTTCTCTAATGTAAATGCCTTTGTCAGCATGTGATATAGGAAAGAAGGAACATGACAAACGGGAGGTTTTGGTTATCACAGCTCTCAAGAAAAACATGAAAGGCAGAAGAATTTTTACAGACACAGTCAACAAAAATACACTAAGATTCAGGTATTGAAATTTCTTGAAGATATTGCATATCTAACTACTGCAGTAGAGTAATTTCAAAATAAAACATAGAAGGAAAGCACAACTTAAGGGTCAGAAAAAAACAAATATAACTAAATATTATGCATTAAATATTCATGGTAAAACCTACAGAAACACATAGGCAAGAATTCATTGAAAATTTACATCAGATATGACAAAGGTTATTGCATTAGACTGTTATTTTCTCAACATCCATGGAGTTGCTATGTAGTTCAGTTTAGGGAGTCATCTCACTTGGTCCTATCAAAAACAACTTCCAAATTCATTGCCATTTTTTTACTTCAAATAATTTGTAATTTCCTTTAGTTCAGAAAAAGAGAGGAAGAATATTTTTCAAAATTGATCCTAATAATATTTATCTGCAAGAAATTCAGAGATTACTTGCCTGTGTTTTTGGAGTAAAACTATCTAATCACAGACACAGGATTAAACCTTGCCTCCTTTTAACTTCCACTTTTGATTTTATCTCTGCAAGCCAAACCCATTTTATTACTATAATGACAGCTCTGATTGTTGTATTGGAATAGCTCAAATAATTGTTCAGAGAAGAAATTATGGAGATTCTATCTCTCAAATTTTATTTTATTAACATGGCTCAATTTGCAAAGGTTTGTGGCTTCCTGGTTCTGACAATCAGTTTACAGACCCCAAAGATTAAACAGTGGTAGAGCAACCCAAGAAAGAAGGAAAGTTGATATATTTGCTTTTAGAGGTGCCCTGGTAAGCTATTTACATAACTCCAGTAAAAGTAGGAGAGTACTGAGCTTCACTTTCTTTAAATATCTCAGAGATTATCCTAGCATTCAGCAGGAACTGGAAGTATAGTACTGGCCAAAGTATAAAAATTAAGTTCTTGTATTATGACAACTGGAGTTAATTTTGACCTTTTTTTTTTTTTTTTGAGTCAGAATATAGTGTACAGGCAGACATAATATTGCAAGAGATAGTCAGCTGAAAAAACTGAAGTCATTAAAAAGAGTAGACAATGTGGGAAACAACTGTATCAGTAGGGACAGGCAAGTGCAAAGTAGTTGGTTCTTTTCAATTCATGACTTTGCAGGGACAACATACAGGCTTAGATAAAACCTTTTTTTTCCCGTTCTGTGCTCATGTGTAAAATTCAAATTGTGATTCCTAGTGTTACTATAACATCTTTATGTGCAGTGAGGGAAAACCAGTAAGTGGAAATTCTTGGGTTTATGTTTAGGTATTTCTTCAGATTAAACTGACCTTCTCACAATGTGAAAGTCACAGATACGCTCCTTTTCTAATAATCTCTTGCCAGGAGGTATCTCTATCCACCCTTGCTCTCCTTGATATCATATCCAAATCAAAAGAATATTTCTAATCTTTTTCTTCACAGTGTTTCTTCCTTTTTCTTCTCCCCTCTTTGCTATTATTGTATAGATTTACTGAGAACTTAATGGAATTTCTGTATCTATCTTCTCTTTACTTAACACACTATTAGCTCCTTCATCAACTTTTCATTTTCTTTTCCTCCTCAGGTAGTATATCTCAAAGAGCTCATATTTTTACTGTCATTGAATACCTGCTTGAATGCAATCATAACATCTACAACAAAGATTTTCCAGAATCTGTATGGCCAGAAGTGCTTGACTGAGGAAGTAACATTTTCATCATGTGATCTTAATATTCTTCGCACAAATCCAATAAGATAACTAATACAGCCCACCTGCCCACATCAATAACACTTTCCTAAAGGCCTATTTTTACATGACAGTCTGCAGAATGCCCCACAGTGAGTTCCTGTTATTACCTGATTATTAAGTTATTGAGAGATTTTTCTGCCCAAAAGTGCAAGTGAGACCATATGTTGAAGTCAATAGTATGGACTTTGTTCACCAGCATTTGTGAGGTAGAGAGAAAGAAAGAAATAGGAAAAAGAGAGAGAGAAGAGAAAGAGAGTGACAGAGATTAAGAAGTAAAATAATCACCTCCGCCCCTGTGGATCCAGTGGCATCCCATTGATCCTCTTCCTCTGGTCTTCTTAGTGGGGACGGGTCGGGTGAGGGGGTTCCTGCAAAATATATGGATGAATATGCAATGGATTAATATGTGTTCATGTATACATGGGAACGTCCAAGTACCTGCTCCATGGGGAAAGTTTTACACTGTCTTTTGGGACACACTCTGGATCTGTTGCAACACTTTGGATAATGTCCACTCTTCTAGTGGAAGGCCTCAGAAAGGAGCCTGTGGGGCACTTCAGGTGTCTTTGATACTTTATGATGACTTCTAAGACATGACAGCTATCCCTCAAGGGAATATCCCTCGTAAATGGGACCTTCATGGTGAGGGTGGAACAGGGGAGGGACTTATAAAACTGAGCCAGTTTGTGTTGGGGAGGACTCTCCAGAGGGTCAGCTTCTTATCTGGATTGTAGCCTCTGGTGATGGGGGTTCACCTCTCTGAACCACAGGTTTCTCCATCACACACCCAAAACCTCTCCTTCTGCCCCTTGGCTGTAGGGAGAAAGTGTGTAACCCACTCTCACCAAATAAATTTGTGGGCTATGGCCTCCCCCTCAAACATAGCCAGAACTGATTTTCAGCACAGCTGCTGAGTTTGGATTTCCTTGTGAATCCATTCCTCTCCCACCGCCTTGTTTTAGTTCTTCCTAGACCTGAGATAATCAGACAGTAGTGCCACCTTTATCTTATCTCAATCTGGTGTCAGGTGGCTTAACTTACTGTCCAAGCTTCCAGCAGAAGCATACTCTGGAAGGTGGGCTTTGGTGGTCTCAGATGAGCAGTCCCTTTTTTGCACAGCTTGCTACAATGGGCAAAGTCCGTCAGTGATTTTGACCATGTTTGAACCATTAATTGCTTCAGTCTCACAGTTCCCTCGCCTGCTAAAGAGTACTCTTTTGCTAACAATACCTTAAAATCCCTGAATTAGGGATCAGGCCTATGGAAGGTGCAAGCTTTACACTGCTCTCTCAGGGTTCTGGATGGGAGGCCATGTCTCCAGGACAGGATGTAGATCATCTATCACTTCCCTGCAGTTGCCCTGACCAGTCTCCCTGGTGGACCTCATTACCCAGTCAATGCCTTCCAATACCCTCAATTATTTAGAGGCTGAAACTGTGCCTTTCTTGCTCTTAAAATGTCTTCACATCAGATTTTTTGTTACCATGATTACTCTACCTTGGCTTATACTATTCACCAGGATTTAATACTATCTGTGAATCAAGAGGTCACAAGAAATTACTTTATTACAAGATACAGACTGTTCCATCCAAGGTCAGCTCTATTACCTCGTATATATCAAGGAGAAAGAGTGTTATGATCTTGTGTCTCTTAGGAGCTTTAATCCCTTTAAATGTAACCACACCGGAAGGATGGGGGGGGGGGAGGGGGAGTGGGGGGAACAGTTTTAAACATTGCCTTCTGATAGAAACTCTGTAAGATAGGCTAATGAAAGCAGGACATTTCAGTGGCTTCTCTACAACATGAGAGATCCATCTGGAAAGATATATGCATGCAGCACATTCATTGCACACCTATGCTGCACAAAATTCAAATTCATAGGTGTGAGGGGAAAGCATATTACTCCACAAATGCTCAGAATGAACTCACATTGGATGACAGGCTATTTGGCCACAAAGGGGTACAAAATTATTATAGCATATCTCAGTTACTTTCAACTGTGAAAAACAAACTCTAATAGTGGATTCAAAATCCTATGCAATTACATTAATATTACCTTTAATATCATCATGAATTGAATATCAACTGACATAAATGGAGAAAAGAATTTTACATAATAAGAATTATTAAAGGTTTTTATGCCTCACTATTTTTTGCCATCATTAAACATTTTTTAGTATTTATATTGCAACACAGGTATGAAAAGTTTCTGTAAAAAGGTGAATTCAAATATACTCTTTCTGAAAAAAGTCTGCTTTTGAATTTGCCAAAAATAAAACATTGATTGCTCTAAATTGCAAACATATTAATTCAGCTTTTGTGCTGTGGATGACACAGAATACCACACAATTTTCCTCCATTTTTTTTCTTCTCAAAGTTCGTGCATCTTTACCAAAATCAAAATGCAGCAGCAAAATGCATCCCAGGAAATGTGATGTGGTCACTGAGAACTTTAACAGAAATCCAGTATGAATCATAGTCCCTCAGAAACATTATGACAGCTTTCAAAATGAGAAATGTCTTTATAGACAGAAGTTGAATTTTGCATGGAAATTTGTAACATTTTTATTGCTTGCATTATGATTTTCCATTTGGTCGTTGAGGTCCCCAGTATTCTTTCTGCTTTTTATCAGTGTCTAAAAGTTTTTGGCATAAGAATATGGGCTGTAATAAATACCAAATATTTAATTTAAAACATCAAACCCACATTAATGGAAGCATCTTCATTTGTACAATAAAACAATCAATATATGTGCTGATGGTGGGGTAGGATAATTTCTAATAGTAATAACAAAATAATTAGCAGCTTATAGATTGGGGAACCTTTTTTTTTTTTTTTTTTTTTTTTTTTTTTTTTTTTTTATCATTTCCATCCCTGCTATTCTTGTTCATCACAGAGTATCACTTTCCTCACAGCAAGCCGCCCCTTGTGAGGTTACCCATGGGCAACACGTGCTGATCTGAGCACAGGTTCCTACTGAGCTACGGGGACCTGCGTGACCTTAAATCACCTCTGAGTAACCTTAAATCACCTCTAAGTAAGGATTATGTAACACTCAACCTAATATCTTTCCATGCTTCAGGAAGAAAACCCTCACTGAGAGGGACAAGCAGGCCCATCCCCACCTCACTTGCATGACATAGACTAATCCATTAAATTTCAGGCTACTAGGTTTCCAAGTAGTACCTTATTAATGTACTAGATTTGTGTAGTGCCTGTAATGAAATCCCTGCAGTCTTCTGCCAAGTACATTCAGGAAAAACAGAATTTCTGTACTACAACCATAGAGAATGTATATTAATTTCCATTTAAAAGCAAACAGTTAAGATCCTTTTCAACTGATCTGAGGCAAATTCTGACTGGCTATGTTCATATGCACTCATCAGAAAACATTTGAATAGATACTCAGCTGCAAAGCCACACCATGAAAGATGAACATTCACAGTCGAGTTTCCATGGATAATCCAAGAGTGGCCCATTCTCCAGTCCTCCCAAAGAAGCATTTCAGTGAATGTAATTGTCTAGACACAGGCTTCACCTACATTTCTAGTAATGAAAATACTCACTAACATCATGGTATCTCATAAAATGAGAGTTCTCAGCACCCTGAGACTGCAATAGAAACAAGGCATTAGGAAGTGTGCCCACAAACAGTGCATGTGTCTGGCTGAGACTGCCAACGTGCTTTTACTTTGTGCATAACCACAGTCAAAGGAGGAGTTTGCAATTTTCCATAATTTTGTTTGCCAGGAACATCTCTTTTAGTTTTAAGACTCTGATTTTAGCTTTACCAACACGTCAGTATTTGAAAATGTCAGCAACATGCAAACAAATATATTGATAAAATCACCAAGAACACCCTTCCTACTTGGTTTTCACACAATAGTGATTTTGACCAGATTAGTAGTAGGCACAGACCAGAAGAAGAGTCTGTATGTTTTACAACACTTAATACTTTTTACTGATTTTATGCTCAGTAATGTTATGAAGTTGCTAGATATTGATCACCAAAGACTACGCTCTACACTTTGATTAAAAAAAGTCTAAAGGGAAATTCAGTATTTACTACCAACAAGATCAGAATATAAAGAATAACATTTTTATTTCTGATACTTTGTGAATCTGATTTCTTAGTTTATTTTCCTAAATTACTTTAATTCAGTTCCTTGCAAATATTTTCTATGAAAAAAACATTTTCTTTTTAAAATGGTAAGCTTTTTGTTAGTTTATTTAGGATTGGTGCTAGATTTTAAGAATTTGTTTTAAAGTTCTAAAGTTTAAAAAACAAACTTTTGCCTTCCCCTCTCTCCCAGTAAGGCTTGATATACTTTTCCTGCATCAACTTCTCTGAAATCACTGAATGATGAACAATCATTAAGAAAGAAAACCTGCTGAGAGACACACTCATCATTGAAATTTTCAGTCTGTACACTTGAGACTTGGCAGTGTCCCAAGCATTTTGAAATCGGAGAAGAAATAAACCATTTTCCTGATATAATGAAGGATATCTTTAAAATAAAGTAATTCATATTTTTAGCCCTGGTGACTTTTCCACTGTGATATCCACAAAAATAAACTTTTCTTCTTGTGATATTTCAGAAAATAGGAGAAACTAATTGTATTAAGATCAAATATAAGGAAATTCACTATAAAAATATCTGGTGCTCCATGTTAAAAATGCATAGCAGTGTGACCACAAATGAAGAGGAATTTTGCAGTTTTCACATACAATGTGTTTTGTAGACAGGGGACTTGTTCAAGTCAAACTGTGTACCAAAGGAGAAAGGAAGTGATTCAAGGTCCATGCAGTCTGTTCCTACTCACCTCTTTCCCATCACCTTTGAACTCACATGCTAACATCAGACACATTTAAAAGTACAGCAGAAAACCAAGAGATTATTACTTACCATGGGGATTTTCAGCTGGATAAAGGACACACAAATTAGGAGAACCTCAGCCTTCATACAACAATTTTGACAGCTGTAAACCAGTTAATTAGGAAGTGTACAGACACCAGTCAATAAGTCACCTTGTATGCAGGGATGCCAACGTGTGTCTTCTCTCTTGGGCAATAAAAGAGCAGGAGGTAAGATTATTCTTTGGGGAAGTTTTGAACCAGGGAGACAACATGCCAAGCTCCATTTGTTTTGCTCCTCACAAAACAATCTAACTGTACATCACATCATACTGAAAGAAGAACAACACAGTGGCCACATTCAGTGCATTTTCATCACTTTGTATTTGTACCTTTATCTCATCCACAACAACAACTTTGTATCACACTTCAAGTCCCTGAGTCAGTCAGAATTATCTCCTCCTCCCTCCCTAACATACTTTATTAAAAGACATTTTAACTTAATGACAGTCTTAAAAATTTGATATAACTTGATTACTCCCTACAATCCTCAGAGACAGTTTACCAAAGCTACCCTGTATTTAAAATAAGCATGTTTGTATGGTACTTCAAATCATGAGAAAATCAGTTCTCTGTCTACAGGGTAGCATAAATAATGCTGAATTCTCTTGCCATTCTATCTCGCAGAATATAGATTGAAAAGTAGGTAACAGCTTTTTAGGGGAGGACATTACTGCAGGATTTATGGAGAGAACAGAAGTGTGCAGGAAGCAAGCAGCAGGATGGGAGATTCAAGAGAGTTGGGTAAGCACAAAATCATTTAGTGCTGTATTCTGCAGAGTCCAGAGCAACTTCAGTGACTGAACAGTTCAAATAGACAGAAGAGCCTCTGGACAGCTGTCGAAAGAAGTTCACACAACAATATAGGATCATAACTTCTATATGGTTTGTTAAGTCAGCAGATGATCAGTCTGTAACATTCTTGTGTGTCCAAGGAGCCCTTACAGGCCTGCATTTCCCAGATGCATTTGTTCACTTCTTGGCTGAGATGAACATTCTGTAGCCTTAGACAGCAGCACTCTCAGATCTTAGGGTTGCTTCTTTACAAGTTAGTTCTTTCTTTTTTGTCTTAAAAACACTAGATTGTCATTCAGCTGACAGGACTGCAGGGATATTTGCTGTGTCCAGTAAAGAAAAGCACTCAATGTGTTTAGAATACCCACACCCTTTTTTATTGTTTTAGTGCAAAACATACCTTTGCAAACGCACATATTGAATAAGTACCTGAAAAGATTATAAAGAAACTTCTTTCTTTCTAAACTGAACAATCAACGTTCTTTTGAGAGAGATGTCAAAAACTCACTGCACAGAACAGCAAAAGATCTGCAAAAGCAATATAGTAGTACCCTTATCAGCTCAAGCCTATGATTTCCAGATGCATGAATATAAGGATTACTGACTACAGAAGTTTAACTACACATATTGATAGAGTTATGTAACTCATAAATTTTAAATAGCTTTCTGCTTGAAAAGAGATATCCACTGAAGATAAGCAGAAGCCTTATCTACAACTTTCCCATGGAATACTGGA
This sequence comes from Chamaea fasciata, assembly GCF_029207755.1. NCBI lineage: Eukaryota > Metazoa > Chordata > Aves > Passeriformes > Sylviidae > Chamaea > Chamaea fasciata. Next base: position 69,252,538 of record NW_027094086.1, read on the forward strand.
CCACATATTAAGATCTTAGATCATACAGAGCACAATGTATAGTTTTTTCAATTACCAGGATGTAACATTAAGGCAAAGAAATAGCTTATGTCATTACAGCTGTAATTCTTAAATGATAACTAAACAAGATATAGTAATATGCTTGCATTTTACATAAATCTATTGTAATTTACTTATACTATAATCTATATAAACACATTCTCATAAATTCGGGTTTAAACAGAGTATTGATTTAATAGCATCTTCAGAGGAATAGTAAACATCCTTTTTTTTATTTCCTCTCTGACCATACTGCACTAACACCTCAGGGTAAAATATATGAAAGTAATAAGAAATACATTATTATGGTTACTTCTTCCAGTTAATAATTTCTTTATCCTGGGCATTCCCTATGGCTGCCTTCAGCCACATACCAAACTGAAGCCAAGTATATTCACTTAAGCTCACAAGGAAGAAAGATTTGAGGCAGTTGTACACTGCAAGTGTCCTTGTTTTACCTGTGATAGAATTACTTTTCTTCCTCAAGGGTGGTAGAGTGCCATGTTTTTCATTTGTTATGAGAATAACATTGATAACACACCAGGGTTTCAGTTGTTGATGACGTTGTATACCCACTGATAACGTATCACTCACAGCCTCGGCTCACTTTAAAACTTCAGCACTAAAAATCACCCGACCAAACAACAAAACACTACCCAGCCTCCATGCACTGCAAAGGCATAGGTTTCAAGGACTGACATCTTCCCTTGCTTAAAGAGCTGATACAACACAACTCAAAAAATATGATCCTCATCTGTGGGACATATTATCATGTCCAGCCTTTGAAAATCTGAGTGGGCCTGAGTGTGTGGTATTTCCCTTGATGAGTGGGAGATCTGGGGAGTTTTCATTAACTCCTTCCCTGTCTTTTCTTTCCAATTTCACCTAGAAGCAGTGTAAAAGTGCAGCACATTTATGTCTAGCAAATTAATACCATATAGCAGGACCTACGTATATTAATTTCACAACATACTAAGATAATCACCCTTATGAATGTGCAAATATTCTGTAATGCTAAATTACTTATACAAAGAATCATTCTGTTATAAAGACTATTAAAACTAGCTTATAACATAATTTTTTTTTCTTTTTTTTACTTTAGTGCTCACCTTATGGCTAGCATGTAAAGAGCACTTTTCTAGTATATTACAATGAAAGAGAAACTTTTTAATAAACTGGTAAAAGCTCCTTTTTTAAATGCGCATGTTCATTTTTCTATACTTTACTTATATCAAGTAAGTAGGACAAGCATTACAAAGAGCAATATAGATTTTATTGAAGAAGCAGACTGTAGAGATTCATATTTTGCATTGAAAACACCAAACCTTACACTTGACTAAAACAAAAAAAAATCTTTAAAAAATTCAAGCATGTTTTTATGGGACTTGGCGAAAGTAATATCATACTTCTCTCTTGTGCAATTTTTTGTGCATGAGAAAAAACAACACTTGAAATAGCATTTGGACAATCAAAAGAATTCTACAACCTCAGAAACTCATAATCTTCCTAAAAGAAACAAGCAATTTTAGAGACTTTTCAAAGGCTTACCTTATAACATTACAGCAAAATTTCATTTCTATTCAGCTGTAAGGATTTTTAACTTTTTTTAGCATCAGTTCAATGCAAACTGTCTTAGAAATCAATCAGCAAAATTAATATTTATTTTATTTCATTTAGATTAAAGTGTAAACATGTCCAAGAGATTTGGAAGCAAAATGTCACAAGCTGCCTTTGGACAGGTCTTTAGTCAAATTGGAGATCTATATTGTTTCCTTCTCCACTTGCAACCTCTCCTGTTCCCACTTGCACAGAAGAAATGCATTTCCTTGAGGTGTCTAAGTAAGACAAATATCTGAACAGTGGTGTTTTCAGAAGAGTGAAGACAAGGATGTTATCGAAATTACTGTGGAGGATGTCAAGGGTCTATAGAGCACAAAATAGAGAGCGGAGCAGCATGTAAAAGGATAATAACAGTTTTCCTAAATTTCCAGGTACTCTGGCAATACTGTTGCTATTAAGAGAATTTTTTCTTGAAATAGCTAAATCTCTCCAGTTTGAATAAGCCTTTACATGCCATCTGGCAATCTGGATATTTTAACATCTTCCTCACATTTTTTTTTGAAATTGACAAAATAGGACTTTGCAAATTACAAGAGAGCCAGAAAACATAAATTATGCCCTAATCATGCCTTTGCATTCTATTTGCTATCATTGTCTGTGCCCTACATTTTCCTGCTCTCTAGCTCAAGTGTGCAGCCCTATTCCAAACCACAAATAGTATTAAAGATCAAATTTCAGTACACTGCTCTTGGGGATTGGGGTTTTCTGGGTGGTTTTTTTTTGTGTGTGTGTGTTTGTTTGGTTTTTTTTTTTTTGGGGGGGGGGGGGTGTTTGTTTGGTTTTTTGGTTTGGGCTGGGTTGGGTTGGATTTTGGGGGGTTTTTTTTGGTTTGGGTTTTTTGGGGCTTTTACTCATTGAGTTTTTTTCCCCATAAATTGCTAAGAAACAAACTACTGAGTACTTATGGGTACTTAAAAGCAAAAGAAATGTCTAAGGTAGGGGGAGGAGTGTAGCACCTGGCTACACTTTTGTCTCTGGAAGTTTCTTTCGGAGGCGAAGATCCTGCGAGTTTTGGGGGCAGCTAATGGACGGGGCTGGGGGCAGCTGCTCGCTCTCGGCATCGGAAGGATCACAGTCGAGTTATTGCTTAGTGAGGGGAGAATTCCCTGTCAGCCCTGGAGCCCAGTCCTAGTCCCCATGCGCTCGTGTGCCTGGGAATTCTGAGCTCGCCTTTTCCTGCCCTGCTGGAGCTGGGCCGCCGCTGTCCCACCCCCGCCACTTCGCCGGCACTGCTCTGGTTCCTTTGCTGCGCTTCAGGCCCGCAGCCCCTGCCCTGCCGGGACGTCCCACAGTTCCTGCAATCACCGCCGAGCTTCTGGTACATCTCATCCACCAGCCCAGGATTTCTGCTCATTCCTGCCTGATATCTTTGCCTGAGAGCCCTTTCATTTCAAAATCATAATAATTCGGAGGGAGGGGTTTGCATTCTCCATTCCAAGGGAGGCTCCTGCCTTCCCTAGCAGACACTTGTCTTTCCAAAGGAAGACAACTGCTAATTTCCCTATGTAATCCCATATGGTGGGAAGCAAAGTGTTGCAAGTATTAGAAGATTGTGAACCACACAAATAGGTACAAAATCAGATTTTAGGGTGATGCTTTCTTTTTTGCATATTGTCACTTTGGACATACTCTTTTTTCCTCTCTCAAACACATGGCAAAAGTTGAAGACAGTGTTCATGAATTGAACTCACGTAAGATCTGATAGAACTGCACTAAATCACCAAGTGCCTTTGCTCTGATCACATTTTGAGTGCTACTGATGACCACTACTGATGCTGATTGCCAGGCATGCAGATTCACTGGAAAAGTAGTTATGCATTTTAAAACTATACTGTAGTGGGTTAGAACTGCCAATTAGACCTTCCTAAGTTATATTTCATAGTAACAGGGCAACCCAAGAGTGTTCTACAGTGTTTTCTCAGAGTGTTCTATGGGTTTTCTCCTAGTGTGTTGGTCTGCTCTCAGCCTGCTGAGTATCTTTGTAGTCTGTTGGAACAATAAAAAAGGAAAAGATGTTGCCCTTCTACACAATAACTTATCTGGAGACATAATTTCACAATTTTTGTTCCTGTTTAAAATACAGAAATAATGTTGAGATTAAAATTTGATGAAAAATTGTCTGTGTATAGTGCAAATCCTTTCAAAACAAAATTGCTAAAACACACAACACCCTACCTTTATGCTTAATATATCAATCAAGTTTCAAGCAGAAAAAAGTTTTAAAAGAAAAACAAACAAAACAGCCAGAAACTCCAAAACAAACAAACAAAACATCAACAACAACCCCACAAAAACCCAATCCAAGGAAACAACAAACATGCCAATAGAAAATTAAAATGTAAACACTGCATGCACGAAAAACCAGAGAAGTGCAATTACAAGTTATGAGAAATCTGCTTAGGATTGTATGTAATTTTATTACAAGTTGGGTGCAACCCTGTGTTTGAACAAAAAAGCCATAGAGACAGCACCATATGAGGATCTTCCTCCTACATTTATAATAGTATGTGCAGTCAGCACAAATTCACATATGTACATGACTACACAGTATTTAAAAGAGTGAAGCAAAGGAATAGCAAATCACATACTCTGCCCCCAGCCATGTCAGTCTGTTAACTACAGTGAATTCTTGAAGACAAATACCCCAGTTTGTAGTAAACACATCAAATGAAGATCTACTGACTCCTTCAAATGTCATTCATTCTCTCAAGATACAAGCGACTTATACTTGTCCTTATACTTGGCCCTTTCCTCCCCACTTGAATGCTTTCCTGATGGGGTCACCAAGAATTAAAAAAAAAGAAAAAAAAAGCCATTCTTCTCAAAAGGAAAAGATTCATCAGTTTTTAATCAACTCTGTTCAAAATAATCAAGAGCAAAATGTACCTCAGCTCTGAAAAATGTTGATGTTTTCCTGTAGGAATTCATTGATTTGCCATTCTGAAGTGACTTGCCAAACAAAGAACATTTTCTTATTTGAGTTTGATTGCTAAGGAAATGATGCCAATGTGATTAAACTAAACCACTGCTCCCTCTATGCATTCATGAAAATCCTTTAATAACTTTTGGGACAGTTGATAACTGCAAACAGGTTTGACAAAAGCAACAGGGAGACCTAGTGGCGATAAACATCTTGCAACTTTATGGGAAGAAGCCACTCCTTAAGTGGGAAATATTCAGTTCCTGACTGCAGAAAGTCATTACTTTAAGCTCCCGCTTTCTTAAACTGCAAAGCCAAAGGAGTTCTTATACAGCATTACTTCACTTACTCTCATGTTCCAGGGTCTGACTTATAAGGTTTTTTTAACTGGGGAGAAACAGAGATTATGTTTTAGTTTTTTGTTTTATTTTAGCATGTAAAAATTATTATCCTCTCTTGAGAAGCATTCAAAAGGTTATTTTACTGTTAATTTTGGTCTATGGTTCTGTTTAGAAACAGAAGAAGAATATGGAATACCAGACTTTTCTTTAAATAAGTGGGGAGAAAATCCATGCCATGGTTCTGGTCTTAATTTTGAGCTGTAGAAAAGCTGACAAGTAGAAATAATTTTAAAGAATCACTAGACAGTCACTGATGGTAGGGACCCTGTTCTTGCATTCATAGCAGTTCATTTAACCCAAGTTGGCAGAAAGAACTGAGAGAGTGCAGAAGTAACAGAAGCAGATATAACTCGAGACATCTTCTGCAAAGAGGTTGCTGCAATGGGTTTGTGATGGATGAAACAGCCACACCTCTGTTTGAGATCTACTCTGATGTATTTAGAAGTAGTAATAGCATTAACAGCAAAGCTTAGAAATGTTCAGAATCGCTACCTGACAAGCTGAATCCCTGAATCGTTCCTGTGAACCTGTACCCGAGTTGCTCCAGTCAAACCAAACGGTTTTGTCCTGAGGGCCCAAGTATCAGACCCAGGGCTGAGCAGAGGGAAAGGTTCTGTTCTCTTGTTGACAATTTTCCTCCTCATGCAGCCCAGGGTGCTGTAATCATTATCTGTAGTTTATTACAGGTCAGTTCTTTTCTGGTGTCTATTCAAGAATCTAGTGGAAAATAAAACCGTTCCTTCAATAAAAATAGAATCACATTATATGTTCAGACACAGTGGACATCTGTTAGTAGAATACCCTTTTTGCATCACATTCTGAGGGTGAGCTGCTAAATACCTCAACATGGAGAGTCTTATGTTCTACTTTGAAATGCAGCAATTTCACTTTTTTCTAGCAACAAACAGATTACAGCCAGAGAGAAGCAGCTATACTATACCCAGACAGCTGCAGCCACCATGGAGTTCCTTACAAATCAAGAAGAACTAAAATTACAGACCAGCTAATACATCTATATTATCTAATGACACTCAAGTGTTGGGGTTTTTTGGGGGGTGCAATCATGTCTATACTTCAGGGTTTGTAATGATTATAACTGATACAACTTTATATTTGGAATTAATAATTTTAGACCAATTATTACAGAAACATTCTGTATCCAAAGTGGTAGTAGATATATTTTTAGCACCAAGCTCTATCCCATTTCAATGCTAATAAGAGAAATTCTTCTTCCTGGATTTGCCACACAGTGTGCGTACATATATAAATGTTCATGTGAGGGATAAAGCTCCGTGAGGAATAGGAAAGGCTGAATTGATTGGCCTGCTGGAAATTCTGCTTTCATTTGTAAAACTTCTTACAAAGGTAAATCATGACTGATCCCATAATTCTGACTTGAAAGGTCAAGCACTGCTCACCTGAATGAAAATTAAAACCACCCCTTTTTTTCATCTAGACACAAGATACCACTAATAAAATATCTGCTTCAGTGCTGTTCTTCCTGTCATGAGTGCAGCCGAGCAGCAGAAAAAATGGGATTTTTATTAGAAGATTTTTTTTCACTTACAGATAAAGTAAAAATAGAATAATTTCTACAAGTTCTTAAAATTATTTTATAAAGATTTGGCTTGCATAAGGGAAGGCAGACACCGATCAACTTTTAATTTTAAGTTTAATCTTACCCATTATTTTTTGAGGTAGTTTTGTTGTTTGTTTCTTTTTAATTTGAAAGACAAGATACTTCTAGACTAGGTAATACCTTCATGATTGGACAGAGATTTCAGGTGACAAATCACATAGACAATAAACACTTCTGGAATTTCTAACTGTAATGGACATTCCCCAAGTGAGTTGTGAGTAATGTAATGCCTGCATCAATACTCCATGTAAAAATCACCAGAATTACATTATTGATTTTTCTAAATTTATTGCCATTCTGATAATTCCAATCCATTGCTTTTGCAAACAATTTTAAATGAATAGCAAAGATATATTCTAGGTAATGTGCTTCTAGGAGATTACTATGCTTCTCAGCTGGTTAAATCCACTCAGCCTTCAGTGTGGAGCTGCAAACACTTCTAAATTGTGTAGCAGTCTTCAAAAGAAATCATCAAGAGTCATGTCTTATTGCTTTCATAAAATGTGGTTTACACCTCTCTGAGTAATTGAATTTTGCTAGGGTTATGGGCAGGCTGCATATTTTTGTGCATGAAAATACTGTGCAGTCCTTAGGAAAAAGCAGTTCTTTCTATTGTATGAAGTCCAATCAGAGATTACTTTGGGAAATTTATGCACATTTTTCACTCCTATGTGTTAATTAACAAGGAGATGAGCTGTTCTAGGAGGAAAAAAAAAAAAAAAAAAAAAAAAAAAAAAAAAAAAAAAAAAGCACCATAGAGTTATACTGCTCTTAGAGAAGTTTCGAAATGTTTCTTGCATACTATATAAATATTAAGTCTCTGCATATTCTAGTACAAGGATGAGTATAAAAAGACTCCTCTCTCTACTGCTAAAATAATAATAATTATAATTATAAATAATAGTAATAATAATAATTTAAAATAAATTTCTACAGTCAGATCAAATTCTGGCACCTGATAAAGATCAAAAATGAAAAATGAATCATGCCAAGTGCATTAACAGGGCTTTCTCTAATATGAATGAATGCTAAGAACTAAAAAAACATCAAATTTTTCACAGCTATGCACAAACATGTTTGGAAGCAGTAAGTGATAGACTAGACAGACAGATAGATAGATAGATAGATAGATAGATATCCACAGTTACAAGTAAGAATGAATTAACAAGAAAACTAATGGGAAAGCTTCATCACAAATGGTAAGGGAACAGGTACAGGACTAACATTTCAGTCCAGCCTGTGACACTCAGCAGTCAATACCTGTGAAAGAAATTTTGCTCACTTATTATAATGGTTTGTGTTGAAAAAACACAACTCACTAATTTTCCTACCCAGACTGTGGAAAGAACACAATTTTTGCTTCATACTTAATGTTTTTGGCACAAGAAGGAGAAAAGAGCATTCTTTGCAGAAAAATTTAACAGTTTGAATAGCCAGCTGTATAAAACAAACCAGCACCAAATCTCCCCTTGTAATTACAGTGCATCTTTAAATTAACAAAGTCATTGACTTACTTAATCCTCTCCCTCATTTTCATTAGGTCTGGCAGTTTATTAAAGTATTATTCAGCAAATAAATTGTATAAAAAGCTACAATATATTTCCTTAAGACTTAAGTGCAATCAAAGCTGTCATGTCTACAAATGTTTATATTGTTACTTCTCTTCCAGAAAAACCTTCGAATTTCATATATCTTATCATTGATCTCAATATCTTCTTGAAAAATGCATTTCCTCAGCTGAGGCCAATGTTGCTTGGAAGGCTGATGCAAACTGTTGAAGACATGGAGTGTCATTGTCTTTGATAACAATGCTTAAATAAAGGCAAAGTTTGCATGTTATGGAAATTTTAAAGAATTCCACTTTGTTCAAGTAAAGTCAAGAAATAACAAGAAAATAAACTTCCAGCTTATTTTCCAGTCATGTTTTCTGAACAGAAAACATGGCAGCAATTATCAGAACTTTTTAAAGTTATAATAACTTATATATTATACTTCAATAGCAATTTATAACAATTTAATTCCTCTTTCACCACTCTGTCTTTCTTAAAAAAGCAAATAAAACCCCACTGGAGCAGGTTGAAAGCAGATCAAAAATTTGTAGTTTTCAGTTTTTTAGGAAGTCAAGATTAACTGATTCACTAATGTTTAAATAAAAATCAACAAGACAGTATCAAGATAGGTACATTATTTTGCACAAACAGTGGCTCTGTGTGACTCTGTTTCAAGGGCGTCTGAGCTTGATCAGGAATTATGTGTATGAAATCTGATAATTTCCAGATAAGAAAAGGAAAAATATTCTTTCATATTTTTTGTCTTTGTTTTGTTTTGTAAGGGTAGATGGACATGCTGCAAGAACAAGAAGCATAGAAATTATGTCCTGGGGACCTTATTTGGTCCTTTTTGCCTGGCAGAAAAGCTGAATGCTGGGACTCAAAACAGTTATAGCTTAACCAGATATGCTGGGCAAAAGTCAAAAGAAGAAATCACGGCAAAGGGAACGGAAAAGATAAATCCAAATGCCACATCTCTGACCAATGGCAAGAACCTACCCCACCTCCCTAGATCCCACAGAGTGTGCTTTTCAGTGGTGTGACTAACTACCCTTCACCATATCTACTGTGGACAGCATCTCTTTAAATGCTAGCAAATTCTGTTTGGATAGAATGAAGACAGGTTTGTCTGGTGTGGGTTTTTCTGGGGTTTGTGCAAGTTCTCTGCAGGGAGATAGTTTTTAGTTTCTGCCTGGGATTTTCCAGGGCTCAGAAGTTTTGTTTGAAATAATGCACAAGCCGAAAACTTGGATCTTCAGGGAAATTTCTAGGTCACATGCAAAGCTAATGTTTCCAAGAGGCATGAGACAATATTTTTTTTTTTAACCTATGTGAATCAACTCATGTAACTTAAGAAAGAATTTAAGAATGTTCATGCAAAATATAATAAGGAAACAAAATATTCACTAAGAGCAAGTTTATAGAAGCAGAGCTCATCAAATAGACACTGTCCTGATTCTAGAACAGCAGTGAGGAATTACAGAGCACATTATGCCTGTGCTGGGCCCTACTATACATAGCAAAGACAAATAAAGTCTACAAGCTCATATAACCTCAATATGAAGGTTCATTTGAAGAAGCACTTGAAGAAGAACTAGCATTTTTACAACTGAATATATTGAGGCATTGGCTCTTAAATTCAGTTTCATCTATCATGGTGCTCTAAGGAAATGTAAAGCTATCTTTTAGTTGAACTATTCTTATATAGAGAAGTCTTGGAAAGAAGTCTCAGACAGTGACAAAATATTTATACGTCACAATAACCTGATCAGTAAGACATATCCAAGGAAAGAGAGCAAACTAATTCTTAAGAACTGCCCTTTTTTACAGCCCTTGCATAGTAGTACTAGTTTCAAAATATGTCAGGCACAGTAGCAGCTGCCCTTCCACAAATGATTTGAAAAATTTAGGTATTTCAAACCAAAACCAAGAAAAGTCCAAAATATTACAAAACAGCAAAAATTTCAGTAGCTGCACAAAAAATTCAGTTCTAAAAATTTGGTGGTAGTATTGCATGTCTCTGTATATTCTCAAATAAAAGGATATTCTAGTTTGTAAAGTTACATTCCTATTCTATTTTTGAGACAAGTAACAGTACAGAAAGGAAAATGCAGCAGTCTTTGATATTCTTGCAGTTGGGCTGTTTAAAGCTCAGCTTATTTTACTCCCTGCATAGCCTTCAGTCCAGCTGAGTATGTTTCTATAAATTGTGTTTCAATTTCAGAGGATAAAAACTAAGTTACCTGATCCCTGTTTTCTCCTCTGAAGTCTTTAGTTTAAATTCAAGCTTTAAAAAGTTCACACTCCCTGAAAGTGTGACCACATCTATTAATTCTGAGTCTTGCCACACTTTGGTGACATGGTTTGTAACAATTCAAAGGTCATGTTCTACTCGTATTTACATAGGGGCACATTTGGGACAAAATGGAGCATTTTGGAGAAGAGTATGATGTGGATAATGAAGGAAGTTTTATATTACAATTACATTTAGAATATATATGTAGAAATAATAAGGACTAAAACATAATAGTGAATTGTAGATCAGTTTTATTGCTTTAGGCTGAAAAAAAAAGAAGTCTTAACAAGTAGGTAGTCCACCCATGTTAGGACTTCAAAGCCAGATTCTGATGTCTGCCTGAACCAGTGCCCATTGAACAGACATGTCCCTTCCCACTATTCGGGCCATGGAAAAGGAGGGGACCTCCCATCCTGCCCATAACCATGCAAAGGGGTTCCAGTTTGGAATCACTTATCCTCACCAGAGCACTGAGTACATTAATTCCCCTCCTTGCCACCTTTTCCAGTTTACCCAAACTTTCTTTATCCCTGCTTAACTTTTCCCTCTGTAACTGCCACATTTTTTTCTTAAAACTGTGGTGCGTGATTCTAATTTCACAGAGCTTGGATCGTTTTAAACTTAGACTGAACAGAGTAGGGTTACATGGTTGAAATTGTTTTCAGGCTCCCAAGGATGCAGTCTCTCCTTTTAGAAGGTAAGGCACACACTCAGGAAATCTCATGTCTCCATCAAGTGAGTGTGTTATTACTAATGTTTCCTCTTTAGTGGGCTCGCCAGAGCCCTCTGTCTCAATCAGGATGTATTAGGCTCCTCTCCTAATACACCTGGGACACTGCTGCCTCAGCATGTTCCTTATACACAAATAGACTGCACAAAGCAGGCTGCAAGAATGGAGGGGCATTACAGGCTTGTAGGCTGCCTTTTGAGGATTTCAAAGGAGTCAAGTGCAGCCCTGGCAGGAAGTTTGCCCTTACTCTTCATCTTTCAAAAACTCAGTCACAGTGTGGCCTTTGTAAGGTCAACACCTCACACTCAGGACAAATCCCAGTTTCATGACTGTCTAAAAAAGATGGTCTTCTGATAACAAACATCAACTGAACTACATCTCAAAAAAAAAAAAAGTAGCCCCTTTTATAAATGTACCCAGAGAGAGGTTTCATTTCCAAAACTGCTGAACTTCAAGCAAAATCTGTTTCTGTGAAGAAGCTTCTCTTCAGTTGTGTTCAAGGTTTCTATGGAAAGATGTCGGGAGAACAAGTAGAGCACAGAAACCTGTGATAAAAAAGGAATATTCTATGGATTCCATCCAAGATGGTTGTCTGCAGTTACAGCTACTTACATTTTGTCACTATGAATTGCAAATATGATACAACTATGGAGCAACATATTTAGGCAGGTAGAACCTAATGTGTGGGCAGACTAAAGAAATTAAAAATAAGAGGTTATTTCCACAACTTATTTTTCAAAGACCTTTCCTGAAAAGATGAATATATCAGTGTGGAAAAATTATGTCATAAGACGTTCAAAAATTAAATTTACTATTCAAGAAAAACTAATCTTCCAATAACAAAATTGGCAAATCAAAGGTCCTTCTAAATATATTTAAATTAGAACTGCTTTTCAGTGATTAATTTCTTTTTAGGAGCCATAATTCTTTCCCAAATGAATTATTGCCTCTATTATAAAAAAGTGTGTGTAAGCCATGGGGCTTCTGTACTTAGATATTTATCAAAGTATGTTTTCATGTATGAACTTCAACTTTCTTGCCAAAGTAGTTCAGCCAAATTCCATGCTGTCACAAACTGTATTTTTTCATCTTGCAAGAGTCACAGATCCCTATCCTTATCCTTTCAGTGATTCTTATTCCTCCCCACTGATGACTCAGCCAAAAATAATGTGGAGATTGTTTTGGAGGACTGAATGTAGCCTCACTGCCATGATAGCTAATAAATGCCTAGAGACATGAATTTTAGTTACAATTCTGAAAGAAACATATTCCTGTATAAAATCGTGATCACCTTCTTGTGGGAAAATAAGCATGAACCCTAGAACGTAGTAATCCCATTGCAGTAATTCCGAGTTAGACTGCTTGAACCCCATTCCAGACTAGGCAGCTCCAGGATCAATTCTAATCTTAGGTCCAAAAATGGTTGCTTTCAGGAAATGACAGACCAGTTTTCATGACATTTTAGGTAGGTTGGGGAGATTGATTATCAAAAATGCAAACATATCATAGTTCTGGTAGTCTAGTCTGGTTCAGTTTATTGGGTTTTCTTAAATTGTTGTTGTTTTGTTTTTTTAATTGGAGGTTTAAGACTGAAAATCTTTTCTTTCCTAATATTTTCAGAGAAAGTAGGTCTCCTATTTTTAGACAGTATCACAATATTATGTAATTAATTTAGATGTGAGGGCACCTATACACATTTGACTGTCCGTATTGACATTTAACTGTTCATGCTGATGTTCTTCTTGAGAGCAAAAAATGGGGTTTTTCAGTTTCACTTTTCTGCCAGCTTCTGCAATATGCTTTTTTTTTTTTTTTATATACTAGGCCCACGTGAAAACAGGGTCTACAAATTCCTTCTCCAAAGTAATTCTGTTGTTACCATAACTGTCACGATATATCCACTACATAGTATATGAAATACAGTAACTCCAGAAAACTCTAAAAAATATATATTTGTCTGCTAAAGAATTAATTCTACTTTCTGTCCCTTCTAACTACTTAAATCAAAGCAACTAGTGTAAAAAGTAACCTTTATAGAAAGAACCAGAAAGTAGAACTGAAAAACTGAACTTGAAAAGATTTAAAGAGGAATAAGATAGGCCCTTAATAGACTATGGAAAATAAGAAGAGTTCAAGTAATAGGAAAGAAAACAACTAATCCAATCAGAGCAGCCTTTAAAAAATTAAATAGGAAGAGAGTGTCATATTTCAAAAATATGACATTCAGCAAAAGTTAAATTTATTTTCCTCTGTGATACCAGCATTTAGGAAAAAACCCAACTAGTTTTAAAAGTTGGTGCAGACATTTTTATGAAGAAGTGGTAGAAAGGGAGGTAATGGAATAGAAAGGCCAAATAGTGAGAAATCTTTAACAAGCCTTAGACTTCATAGTGAAAAGTGTTGGAAATAGGCTGACAGAACTGTAAGATACTCAGTTTCAAATATAATACCTGCTCAACCTTTATTCACAAATACAGAGTAGATGTAGGGAAGGTATATATGTACTGCTGGACAGCAATTTCAAAATCTTTCTGCAGCCAGTGGTACTTATTGGATTTGTCTGATTAATTTGTGTATTACTAGTGAGAAAAGATATTGCTGAACTCACAGCAAAATTAGTAACCCTCATTAGGAAACTCACAAGTGGGATTTGTCTGTATTTAAGGCAATTCATGGTCATGAGTTAGCCAAGTTACACTTTTAAAAAAGGAACGAGAAAACAAAAACTTTTTTTAATCTGAGGAGACAAAGGATTTGAAAAAGTTGGCATATTCTGCATTAGTTTTCCATCGAACTTGCAAGAGAAGCAGCAGGTCTCCATCTGGGAGAGACTTCCTGTTACTGGGTAGAAAAGAGAGTAATTTTGAAAAGCTGTGTAATTCTCTGTTGAATACTTCTGTTTCACAGGAGGAGATAAATGCTTTGTAAAGTTAAAAAGACACAAACCTTGTTTTATAAGAAAATATGCAGATTAGCAAATTAGTTGTTAAAAAGAACCTAGAAGGACTTTGTGTACATCATTACTCACTGCCTAACACATAGCTCTGCAAAAAGTAGAGCTGCAGCTGAACTTAATTTAGCACTACCAGTTTGCTGGGCTTGATATTAATCAAAAACAAACAAAAAAAGCAGCACGTCAGTTTTGAGTAAAAAGTTATTTCAATGAAGCATAGACTTCAAAGTAGGATTCTAGATACACCTCAGTTTAGCCAACCTAAGTATTAAGTATACAAGTACTTTACAAATTATTATGACAATTATACTTTTGGATAAATTCTTGTAAGAAGGTTTAACAGTTCAGATCATGGTAATTTTATCAGAAGTTACCCTATTAAGGAAATTTCAAGAGATGCAATTTTATTTTAATATAGCATGCAACACAAGTTACTGGAAGGGAAATATTAATGAAGAAATAGAACTTGTTTGCCAAACAAATAACAGTTTTGTAATTTTTCTCTTGGCAGTAAAAATGATAGTAGATAAGAAAATCTTGCACTTGTAACTGCAAAGTCTCTTTGTAGAACAGGGGGATAAATTATTTGACCGGCAAGGGATTCTGGAAAGGAACTCTGGAAGACCTCTCATCCAACCCCCCACTAAAGTCACCACTAATTCAGAGCAGCTTGCTCAGGACATTCCAATAAATTTTTGTTTCCTTCTCCACAGATTGAGGATCTACTCAAGGTGAAAGGTTCCTCATGTCTTTAGGCAATGTTTTCCAGCTTTTGAAGGTACTCATTGTGTAAGAAAAAAATCATTCCTACTATTAATTGAATTTTGCCAAATTGTGTCTAACTTGTGTCTGTTATCTCCTATCCTTCCACAGTGCACTCTAGAAATCCCTGCCTCTGTCTTCTCTACCCTGAATATGAATTGGAATGCAATAAGATTTTGGTCTTCTTTCCTCAAGATTAAACAAATTCAGTTCCCTCTATTCTCATGTCCTTTGGTAAAATTCCTCATCTTATGTCTTATCCTTCTGTCAGACTTGCTCCAGGTTGTCAGAGTTTTCCTTATACAGTTTATCTTATTCATTACTCTCATTAGAAATATAAGAATTTCTTGCACCAAAAGGTCTATTAACTTTATCACAGAAGTATTTCAACAATAAATTACAGAGAATTCTAGCTTTCTTAATACAAAGTATTGTCACAAGATAAGTGATTCACTAAGGGAAGAAGAAAAGGAAAAAATTCCTCATTGAGTGGATTTCTAATTTTATTTTTAGTTTTAATATTATGTGAGGCTGTAGTAGGACTATTACATTTATATTGACTGAGAACTTAACCCTGAGACAGATCTAATGTGAATCAGAAGACTACTTTTCAAAGCCAGAAAAGAATCTGGTAGCCAAACAACCTATTAATTTTATACCACAGAAGAAATTTGTGGCCTTTTGCAGGATGCTTCTATCATAACCCTGTTACAAATGCTTTAGTTCCTACTGAATAAAGCTTTTTTTTTCTTTCCCTAGAAACTAAACCAGCACAACAAATTGAAAAATATGGTATCTAGTTACAGAGATTCCAGTCTGAACTCTGGAATCTCAAATACCACTTTAACAGAGACTGTAAATGAACCTAACACATTCAAGAGGTGTTTTCAGTGAAGTTGCTGCTCAAATATTTTAGTGAAAACTAATATTATTTTATTATCATCTTAGTTAAAAAATGTGATTTGATGATCTTATTTTACAATAGCTAATCAGTAACAATTTTTTTTCTTACAAATTAGAAAAGAAATTGCATAAATCATTATATATTTTCTTTAGGAAAAAAATAGTCATTCATTGTCATAGAACATGTTACTGTCACTTTTAGATATACAAAATATTCGTAATTTCTCCCTGTAAGGGAATTAAGGCAGGCCTGACAAGTTCTAGATTGGGGGTACAGAGTGAGAGCAGAGTAATGGATACAAATGAGCAGTAAAATCATCTGGGTCAGAACAAAACTAAGTCCAGTAAATTCAGTTAAATTTGTCTGAAAGCAATATCAGAGCACGGAAAGACTTTTGTAGCTTTGGTTATCAGGCGGGCGAGTGGGAAACAGGGCAGGGCTGCTTCTTTGGACCAAAGACCCAGGCAAGTTCCAAATGGGCTTGGGGAATCCAAGTTCCCCAAGGAGACCCTCCTGTCTTATGGCTGAGCCCCAGATACACAATCTGCGCTTAGCAGCCCTCTCAACCCACCTCTGCTCCCATGCTGTGCTGCTTTGCTCCTTTGTGTACAAGATGCTGGGACAGTACCTTCAGTGGTGAACCACCACCATATGGGTCTGAAACCATACAAAGCATGAAAGCCTGTGCTTGCTAAATGGAGCTATGGAGGTACGAGTCGTTGGGTCAGAATGTGCAGAATTACTGTATAAAGCAATACTTGTACAATGATCTCTGAGGAGAAAGAAAAAAAAAAAAGATGTTTTTAAATATAAAAAATGTGCAACTGCCAAAAAATTAATTTTTATTTTCAACAAATTAAAATGAATTTATGATCATTTAAACATTTGTTGTTTTGTTATTTTTCAAAGCCTATTCTACTGGACATGATGGGAGAATTTTATAGAATGCCTTCTTACTTTCGGTGGCTAGTTTGATGAAAGAACTAATCAGTTACTCTCTTCTTAAGAAAAACGAAAGACATGTAACAGTCTGATGGAAGAGTCTGAAAATTCACGGTTCCCTTTGAAATTTTGCATAAAAGAATAGTTTAAAACCACATTTTAAATGTGATTTCAGAAGAGAAGCACCTGAAAGTGGACCTGAAATCTTTAATGTTTTCAAGATTGGCCAAATGCACTGTTAAAAAGTACATGCAGGTGTTGGGGAAGATGAATCAGGGAGACCTTGTAAATATGACTGCTTAGCAAAAGATTCTGAAAATATGAAACCTATAATCGAAATAGAAATGGAAGCTTACTTTGAGTTGTAGGATACCGAGTCTTAGTTACTATATAACCTGAAAACAATAGCCTAGCCAGCTAAAGGAGAATCCCTTTTGATTGAACAATACCTTTCTGCTGGCTAAGGGGTCCAAAGGTCAATGTAGCAAAACAGAAAAGTCTAAAGAGTAGTTTTTAGAGTTTAAAATATAACATAGTATGGTAATGTATTAGTTCTTATAGGCTATATGTAGATTCTATAGGATTTTGTGTCTTGTATTGGTTGGTCACTGTAAATTAGAATATTCATCACAAAAGGAGATATAACGTATTGTAACAAAGACCTCGCTCTCTTACCTCTTCCTCTCCTCTCTCCTCTTGCCCCTACTCTCGCTCTCTCTCTTAGCGCTCTTATCCCTGCTCTCTTACCTCTGCTCTCTTCCCCCTGCTCTCTGACCCCTGCCACCTCGCTCCCTTCTCTCTTAACTCTTACCCTCTTGTTCTTTCTCCCTCTCTCTTTGGGACTTCCCTTCAGCCGAGGCTGGTGGCTGAAGGCAAGGCCCTTTTTACCCACGACCCTTGCAATAAAACCACATATTCTAGAATATCTCAGGTCAGCAGAATTCCTTCTCCCTGCCGTCCACGGATGCTCCTGCATGCAGGGAAGTCCATCTGTTCTCAACAACAGCACTAACATCACGTGCCCTCCTTGAAAACATTCACACACAGACTTGCCACTCTGACTGCCCCTCAAAGGAGATAGCATTCAGTTACCTTTTAAAATTGCAACTATCACTACAAGATCACGGGGTCCTCACAGCAATTGCAAGCAGGACATTGCTCTAGACCAGAGGTGTAGATCTCCTGTTTGATCCAGGGTTTGGCCCTTTCTCTGTACTTAGCAGACAACTACTTATTTTATCCTGTTTGGTCCTGTGGAGCCAGAGGAAGGTATACAATATGGCTCCAAATATCAGACTGAGAATTCCAGCCAAAAGGATATTCAAGAGGAGACAAATTTGCGTCATCCCTACATCACCCTGTGATCATTCAGTATATATGAAATAATGAAACTCATGCTTTGAGGAGCCTATTCCTATTTCTACTTGAAGTGCCTAAAGAATAGCTGTGTCCTCCAGCTGGAAAAGGATCCTCATTCTTTTGGACTTTGAAGTACCTTTGTGAGTATTATGATCCAGAGTGCTCCATTCTTGCTTAACCAGTGTGTTTCTGACATAACACAGAGGCACAGCCATGAAACAGTCATAAAAATTAATATATCTACCACTTGCAGCACTAACCAGCATGTAAAGCTTCAGTCCAACATAGAGAACAGATGTCTTGATATGCGAATTTCAGAGTATTTAAAAAGTGTTTGGTTTATAGGAGAGATGTTTGGGTTTTTAAAAGAATGTCATTAAGTGTCAAAGTAATTTTGAATTCTGGATTTAAATGTATATAAATTTTAAAAAAGGAAAAAGGAAAGGTAGAAAAGGAGAAAAAGAAAAAAAGAAAAAAAAAAGAAAATGAAAAAGAAAAACCACCAACCAAAACATAAGAACCTAAGTTCTTATTTAATAGAGATATAGGTCAAAGAACTAGAACATTTTCTAACATCTAGTCCATATCAATTGCAAAACTTGCTAAGGGTTGTGGAATAGTACAAGAGACACAAAGTGACAAGATTCTGTTGTTTTCCTTAATTATCACCTTCTATCAGAGACAAAATAGCAGACACCGTGGGTCACTGCTGTGAAAAATCTCAAAATGTGAAATGACATACTTTACTTTTTTTTTGTTTTAAGCTCTCCTCAAAAGCTATCTAGAAAGACCCATCAACTTTTTTTTGCATTTAAGTAGCTATTTACCCTACATTTCAGCAACTTCAAGCCAAACTTTTCATTTCATAAGAGAGGCTCACTATTGCTCAGAAAATCCCCAAAGCCCTTTCTAGCTCCAGTTAAGCAGTGTGTGACAGAAACACATCCAAAAAATCTTGACAAAGTCTCAGTAGCTTCTGTATTACAAGAAACTTCTCATGTGATACATACTAAAATTACACTTACCTTTTTCCTTAACATATCATTTTAGTTTCTCACTCATTCTGTCATTGCCTCATACGTCTTAAGACTGTCTTCTCCTGTAGTTATTTCTGTCCTTAAAGACTAATAAGAGGAACAACACAACCTTGGGCCTTTGCCCTAGAGAATATAATTATATTTCTATTACTGTCTCCTCCAGGTGACCCTATTCTGCTGTATGTTATTCCGATCCTCTTCTCTACTGAGGAGCACTCAGAGCATTGTGTTATAAATAATGCTCTCTTACTTTGTGCTCCAAGGTCCTTAATGAAATTAAATATTAAATTAAAACTCTCTTCAGATTCATCTCTTCCTTTTCAAATAATTGCCAAGCTGCTTTTGAAGATTTCATCCAAGGATGTAAACAAGTATTGCTTTGGCATACATTAATTTCAAGAACTACAAAAGATTGTGTGGCATTTTAGACTAACACCATAAATGCTGCAGAAAAGAATGCATTATTAGAAACATACTTTTAAGAAAAGTAATTAAAGTCCTTAGCAAGTTAGCATTATACATTTAAATACAGAAATTAAGGGGGTAGGCCTAGGTGGGAGACAAAATACCGTGGAATTTCGTGACAAGACCTTCACACACACAAAAGGACAGAGAAATGCTGAGGTGTCACCCATGAGAAAAGAAAAACTATAATAATTAATTTTTTCTACTACTGGAAGGAACCACTAGGGTTTTTTCTGACAGATGTCTCATATTAGAAGACACAGAAACTTATTCCAGCCCCAACTATATCTCTTTGTGAGAGCACTAATTTGAAGGGACTTTGCCTATGAAACCAAATTCACCTCTAATGTCACTCCTGGAGTTGCTGAAATGTTAAAGCAGTCGTTCCCTAGTTGCTGCACTCTACCACAAGAGACTGACCCCAGTAATAAAAGCACAAGGGATTTCCAGCTTCCCTGATTAGCACACAGAGTGCTGTTCCCCTTCCTCTCTGGCAGCACCACATCCTCCCACGTCCTTGTGCAACTCACAGCCACATAAATATTTTATAACAAGGAATACAATCACTTGTATGTCCCTGGGATGTAGGCACTGCTTCTCTGCCCTAAGTAAACCTCTTCCTCATGCAATACAACTTGAAGTTTTGTCAGCTTAAGTCAGAGGCAAGAAAAGAATTATGAAAGAACCCTGCACCACTTTTAGAGAATATTCTCTCTTCTATTGAAGTTAACAAGGCCACCAGCAGCAGCTCCAGAGTCCCTGGGGTGGTGTAAGCTCCCCCCAGCTAGAGATTCTCTTCACCCCACCTTTTGAGGTTGACACAGTTTAGACATTATCTTTAATGTAAAGAAATCAGTTATTCACTTACCACCATTTAACCTGTTACCAATGAAAGAACAAAAAACCCAACCCCACCATTACCCCCTAAAAAAAAAAAAAAAAAAAAGAGGGGACAGGACAATTAGGCAGCTTCTTGGAGACACCAATTAAAGGATGAAATGTTCAAGACATTTAGAAGCCATCTGAACACAATCCTGTGCAATGTGTTTTAGGATGACTCTTCTTGAGCACAGAGGTTGGAGCAGATGACCCACCATGGTCCTTTCTAACCCAACCCATCCTGTGATTCTGTGAAATCCAGAGTTTTCTCTCAAGATGGCAGAGATGGGTCTTTCTCTACAGAGAGATCACAGTATTTCTGATCAACCTTAATCTTTAGTTATGATTTCATTCCATGTGCTCTGTGGAGCAGCTTGTTAAAAGAAAAGTTAAAAATAACTGAACTCTGCATTATGTCCTTATCGTCTATTAATACCAACTCTCTCATGAAAACGTTTCTTCCCATTGCAATCAGACTAAAAGAGAGATTGACGTGTCTTGCATTCCATTTAGTGTGTATAATCAGTATAGTATTAAATTGATAAATCATTCTATTAGGCACAGAAAAATTCTAGTGTAGATTTTTAAAATATAAATAACTTGCACAGCAAAGAACAATTTTAAGGAGATTCAAGTGATACAAAATAATTTTTATATGCCTTACAAATTATTAAAAATATATTTGCAAGTGGAAACTGCTGGATTATCCTATGTCTCCTATATCACAACAGAGAGAGAAATGGACATATGATTCAGGAACAGTGTTTTCCATCTCTCCCTCTTTTAATTCCTGTCTTGAATAAACCGTATGAAGAAACTATAATGCTGATGGCCACAGAAATAATGACCATACAGATGGCCACACAGTTATAATTATGCAAGGACAACTGATCAAGTAAATAACCAGTTGTTTAAACAGAAATAAAAGTGAGTATGAAACCCACAGCAAAACCAAAGTGAAGCAAATGGCCACACTGAAGATAAATAAGCCTGAGACTGAGTAGCAACAAATGTAGATCTTGAGAGGAAGAAAAACTAGAACATGAATTAATCTAATGGGTTCATTTTAAATGCATAGTAACAGAAAAAAAACTACTTAGGAAAAGGAATAATTCAGACATAGATATTGTGCATCTAATAACTATTGCAATTCTGAAAACTTTCTTGTTCCTACTATCGTCTCAGAAGTGTCCATTAACTTTATATTTAGACCACAAGATACAACAAAAATTATGGAGCAAAACAGGAGGCAGGAAGGAAAATGAAGAGTATTGCCCTGCCATAAAAGATGAAGTATTTGCGACAGAAGTCATGATTTCAATATCTTATCTCTCACAGTGCAAGATTTAGAAAACTTCCTGGAAAACATTTTCTAGCTGTCATCACTGACAGATCAGAGAGAAAGAAAACAGAAGAAAACACCACCCACTTCCATACAAACACATTTCTACTGAGTAAGTTAAATTGCAACACACACAATAAGATGTATCCATTCTATGTATGTATTTCAAGATAAAAATATCAGGTATGCACTATCATTAATCTGAAAAGAGATCAGTCATTATACAAGATTTGACAGCTAAATTATATTGAAACATAGAACAAATATATGGTGGTGTAAGTTTGTAATTATTAAAGTGTGGATAAGATCTGTTCATATCTAAAGAAATTACAGGACAAATTTTTAAGAACATTTTTTTCTATTTTTGGCCCTTTCCTTTTTTTAAGGAAAGATAAATTTTAATTTTCTTCTCCAAACTCTCATGCTGTAAGAGGACATGAGAACATGATGGTAAAGACTGAAGTGAGAGTGCACTCCATTTTCAGGGTGTCTGACGCATGAGTTCAGACAAGGGGCTGACTTTTGCCTGTACCTTTCTCTCGCTCCTCATGCACTGCTGTAAATTGCTAATGTCAAATGAATCAGGGAAAGCTTTTGAATGCCTAAATAAAGATAGGGGAAGTAGAGACAGGTCAAAGTGCCATGTGTCAATCTGAAACAAAATCTTTCCAGGTTCACCATTTATGTTTTGGGTGCAGTCCTCCTTTAGCTTTACATAACATGCAACTATTCAGATCCACCTTTGGCTTCTGATTGCTAGAGGGCATCCTTGAAGCACTGGCAAAGCTACGTAATTCTTTTGCACAACAACTTTTGAGTGAAACTAAATAAAGCTGATGCACCAATTGCACTTTTTCAGTGAGTCACTAAAAATTCTCTTGTGATTCCAACTGGTTATTAAATAAAAGATAAATCAATGAAATGTCTACAAAACTTACTAGCACCAACAGGAGTCCCAGAAACTTCACCACATAGGAATTGTCCCAGAGAAGATAACTTAGGGTCAGGTCACTAGATTATGAAACCAGACATCTAGAGACATACAGCCTCTATTTCTGGGTCTTGCACTGACTCATCACCTGACAACAGGTAGGTTACAATTGCCTCATTGTGCCTTGGAAACAGAGAAAACTTATTTCCCCAGCCTCCAAAAATTCCCTGAAAATGAATAAGCACCACAAATTAAATTTTTGTAGTACAGTGGTCCAAATATTTCTGACAGAGTCATTTAACTCAAAAGAGCAATGTTAGAGTCCTTTTACAGTAACACAGTTAGAAACATCATTAGAAAGAGAGCCTGGAGATGAAATTAAATAGTATTTCTTGATTAAAATAAATGTATAAAGCTGCCTAAATTGAATTTACATATCAAGTATAGCAAATGTTCATTTTTTTCCCCTAATAGTATTTGCTTTCCAAGCTATCTCCCCTTTTTGCATTCCTGCTGTTGCAAAATGGCTTTAGATTTTAGAGGTTTCATTGCAGTTACTTTAAAAAACTTCTGACCAGACCAACCTGAGTGGCTTCTTTAAAAAATAAATGAACATTTATGTCTGTACTTCACAGACTTTTGTTTGTATCCTCAAATCTCATCTCTTTGTGGGACAAAATTGTCACTCTGTAGTTCAAACATGTACATAGCTATCAACGCAGAATGTGACTCACCAGTTATGTAGAGCTGACATTATAGCCCCATAAAAAAGTTGTGAGGAATCACTGGATGACCTTTACTGATTGGTTTGGGTTTGGGTTTGGATTTGGGTTTGGTGGGTTTTTCTTTGTTTTGTTTTGTTTCATTTTGTTGGGGTTTTTTAAGGAAGGAAAAAATATATAACTGTTTTCTTACACTTCACATTAGATTAAAAATTAAACCATTAAGCAAAAAACATAATTCAGGAACTGAAAATTAAAAAGTTGAATTCCTACCTGTGAACTCACTTCTTTTTTTACAGGTATTGATTTCATTCTGGTTTTGACTCTGTGTGTGTGTGTGTGTGTGTCTGATATCATTTTTATTGGTATTCAAGTTATAGGATTTGCAGAGAAAAGGCTTTCTGATCAATATGTCTGGAAATGATGGCTTATATTGATGTCAGTTAAACATCTGATCTCCAAACACACTCCGATTTCAAAAGTCTAAGTTCAGATTCAGTTTCTACAGGAGTGAATTGATGGATCTCTTTGGCAGCAACTCCAACTCTGTTTCATGAGCCAGTGTAAGAAATGAGATAATTTTGATTACATGCAAGAAGAAAGAAGTTTGGCAAAGACACTTAATGGAACTAGCAAGATAGAAATGGTCTGGCATAACTTGCTAAAAATAAATCTAACATTAATAAAAGTGAAAATAATCAGAAGATTCACCCACATAATTTTAATATTTATTAAAATCCTCTGACAACATATTAACTCCCTTTTTTAAATTTTAGTAATAGCCTGTCTTGACTGAAAGATGTAAGAACTTTTCTAACAGACTGAAAGGTTTAACAGTTCTGCTACAATTCAGAAAACATCCATCTAACCCCTGCTGAACTCTCATCTCTGCCTCACTGACTGGAGAGCAAGAGTGAAGCCCTGGTCCTCTGTGCTAAACCTTGAAGTTCAAAGATCTTCTGTGCTTTGCTGCTGTTTCCATAAAAAGAAGAGAGGCTGATATTTTTCTTCTTGGTGTCTACTCTGATGGGTGTAATGTCACCACTCATTCAAAAGGGGCAGAAAGGTAGTGAAGCAAAAATTAAAGCATTTCTGGGGCTTAGATTTCATCTTTAATTTTTGTTCTCAAAGATCCAAATTTGTCTTTTCCCCTTAAATGACAGAGACTGAAATACTCAAAAATAAACATTAGCCCAGTAAAAGCACATCCACTCCCTTTGATAAGGTCTCCCATGAAGAATGTCTTGGCATGTTTCTTGGATTGAGACATACAGGAACTTTTTCAGCACTAAGGGAATAGCAACGAATTCTTTTGCAGGTAAATTTTTACTAGCTCACTTAAAAGATGGCAGGTGGGGAGAAATACAGCATTTGTAATGAGCACAGTGATATACTGCTTGCATTTCTAGTGAGCGAGCCTCCAGAATCTCTCCATTCCAGGAAATTATCATCACACTAGCCAATTGCAAAAGACTTTGTGAAGAGAAGGCACAGACATGCATCACTGAGGATCACAAAACTGAGTCTTTGAGTCTTGTAGCTTTGCTGTCATTTGCAATGGAAAACTTAGTCTTTATCCTACCTCTGATGCTTCAAAATCTCCATCTACATTTGCAGACAGCTACACAGCTTCTTTTCATAGCTTGTCTCTTACTTCTCCTCTGTTTGTTTTTTGTGTTTGTTTTGTTTTAAATGTTCTTCTGTAAATGGGAATGTCTTTGATGTCAGACTCTTCAACCTACCAAGCCTTTGAATTTTAAAAATCAATAGCACTTTTTTTAGTGTTACTTAATGCCATCTTTGGGCAGAGATTCCAGTTCTCTACAACTTTTGGAACCCTGGAGGCTGAAAATTTCAGGCTTTCTGAGCTGAGGGGTGCTGACCCTCAGGCAGGAACCACGTTTGACTTGAGGCCTTGGAACAGGCTTCTGAGATTGAGTGATAGCATGGGGGTTGTGGGTGTGTAGTTAAGAGTGGTGTTGTGTGATCTCACAGGGTGAAAACTTACATTTGGGGTTTTGGTAAATAGTAATGTGTGTGTGCCAAGATGGAGGGCTTTGGGCATTGTCTGAGTTGTTCTTCTTCACTTTCTTCTTCCCTCTTCTTCATGAATTACGGTGGTTTTCTCTAAATGGGTGAAAGATGTCTGCATTGTGAACCTCGAATGGTCACTATTGGGTCAAAAGCATAAATAATGTAGGTGTCACTTTGGTATTTGGTAATTATCTCCTAAATAGCCTTGGTTAAACTTAGAAGGTCTCCATTTTGCCTCATTTCTTTAGCTGGCATGCTGGAGCTCATGCTGTAAATACTATAAATAGATAAGGTATAATAAACAACCAAGACTGAACTCGATTCTACGTTTCCCATATCTGTCATCCTGACCTCCACCGAGATAAAGCAGGCAGAACTGTAACATGCAACAAAGTTTCACTGCATATTGTTGGAAACCTGGGAGCATTTTTACTCCACTACAGGTAAGATGCTATGATGGTTAAACATGTTAGACCAAATTTTATTGGCTATTTTAAATTTACCTCCTGCTACAAAGGAAAATTTCTGATTTCTGTTACAAAATGCAGCAATTGCTGAGTAAAATGTCTGTGTAAACCTTTTATCATTTCTCCTCTTGCCGTTCATTTCTTCCCAACCGACACTCTCTATCATCATCTTACTGGAGTTCTGTTTTAAACTTGATTTTAAAAGGAACCTCAAGAAGGTTCTGCAGGAGTGATATTTCACTAAAAGACTGCAGATATCTGTCATTAGAGGGAATGTTTTCAGAGAGGTCTGATCAGTCTGGTTGGCTGCTCTGAATGAGTACAACTCACTTCCAAGTCAGTACCAACAGAAAAATCCCATGGGAGCTGAGAGTTTCTGCCCTCCAGGAACTCCTGTTATCTTCTATAGCACTGTGATGATTAGCCCCTTATATTCACCTATAACAGAAAGGCAAAACTAAAGGAGGCAAAAGCCTGTATAACAGCCATCCTGTGAACACGTGAGGTATTTCCCCAGCAGCCTGATGGCAGGGCCCTGCTTCGTTGGGCTGTCAGACAGCCCAGGAATGTGAGAACAAGGTCTGCTCTAGGGGTAAAGAGTAGAGAGGCAGTAGTCAGAGTTGGCACCAAGACTTCATGCTGATGTGGGATGAAATAAGCAGTAGAGTCCAGATTAGACCTCTCCAACATGTTACTGAGCCCAAGGCCTTTTCCTGAAGTAAGTCAGAGTTTCAAGGCATCTGCTCTGTTACTGAGTGGCACAGACTGTCTTACACTGCTGATTAATGTTCCACTTGAAGACACTGGAGCGTTTCAACTTTGTACCATGCCTCACCAAGCACCTGAGAGGTGATTAAGCAGTGTTGGCACACAGTCTGTCTTATTGATTAATTACATTGGCACACCTAAAACTTGATTGTTCCCTTCAATTGTTATTTCTCTCAATACCATGTCACTTCTGGGTGTGTGATATACAGCAGCATGACTTCATAAAGGGGGTGCACTGTTTGTCATGTGAACATCATAAACTACATATATCAGCACTGGTCATAAGAGAAAACATAGAAGTGAAATGTTTTTTAAAACTTCATCATTTCTTGTAGCTTCCTTACCTGACAGCTACTATTATTTTATAAGGGAGTTGGATGGCAGATAGGAACTTACATTTATATTATTTGTGATGGCAATAGGCTTCAGTCCTTTCTACATCACTTTGTCATTCTCAATTCACATTGCCATTTCTCAAACATTAGATATTTTATCAAGCGACAAACCCATCCAATGACATATAACAAGATCACCCAGACAAGTCAAGGCTCTACCTGCTCAGTTTCTCAGAGAAAAACTGTGGGTGAGATCTTGAAAAGATGTCATGATGACAGTGCCCCAACTGGTCCCTTTAAGTGTTAAAATAAAGACACCACCAAACATTCACTCCTTGGAAACCTTATGTTGCTCAGGGGTCTGCAGTGCCAGCTTCCCTCTCCAAAACATACTCTTAAGCCTAATTTTGTCACCTCAGCAGATTTTTTTTGCCTTCATGTCGACAGGAAAAAAAAAGAAGATCTAGGTTTCTTGTACATTAAAAAGGCAACTTTGGTCTCCTTTGTGAAACTTCTGACCAGCTGGGTCTATGACCAGGAATCTCTTTCTGTAAGTCTTAACTACATGCCATGTATAGGTCTTGGACTTTACCAGGAATTTTGCAAATGTAATTTAAAAATCAATATGAGCTTTGGAATGATAACTCAATTAACATTAAATTGGTGATTTTTCCTTGTCTATTTTATACGAGATTGATCATTGTGATTTTTTATGCTTAGATTAGTGAGATAGAGCAAATTACATTTTATTGTAGTGGGCAGTCCATATGGTTCATTTAACTGGCGCCTCCAGTAGTTGAATTACACACATGCTTTTCAGTTAAACCTAAAAAATTGACAATCCTTTCAAGTGCGTTTCTCAAGAAAAAAAGTATTGTTGTGCAAATATTTCAAAGTGGGGATGGATCTCATTCAGCTTTTCTTTTCCTTTCAGCAATCAGCATCAACTGCAGATTGAGTGTCTCAAATGCATAAAAAAGTTTGTTTACCTTGAACACTACCTTTGTGCACAGATCTCTGATGTGGCAGTATATGCTCCAGCAGACAAATTCCTGGTGACCATGCTGGGAGGCTAGTTGGATGAGGAAGGAGAAGCAGAGTGAGTAATCACCCTGAGCTGCTGCTTAGAACACCTTGTGCAAGAACAGTCCTCAAAGCTCCTTGGAGAGTCCAAGGATCCCTGCTGCAAGTGAGCACAGCAGCTTTGCTATGGAGGTTATAATTTCTCAGGACTAAGTCCCAGGGTAGTTCTAAGGATCAGGAAGTAAGCAAGAGACTTGCAGCTAAAGAAAGATGGAGCATATATTCTAACATTTATGAGTTATTAGCTGAGTAATGCAACACCATAAAGAACATAATACTGTATTGTTCTGAAATTGTCTTTATTGTACTGCTGTTGATAAACACAGTCTAAGAACCCTTGTGATTTTCTTCATTAAAAGAGATCCAGAGCAATCCAGAAAACTGCTTATTTTGAATGGCAAGCCCAAATTTTAGTGAGATTAAAATTCAAATCTGAAAATTCTGCATCCCTGGTTTTGAGTCCCATGGAGAGCTGAAATATCTTCTAATTGCATCTGTTACTAGTGAGACATGAAATAGTCTTTGGCTTTAATTCATTCAATTTTCTTTCAATACATTGATTTCTCTAAGGTCTCCAAACACCAGTTACCACAATTACACTTTCCACTTAGAAATCTTGCTTTCAGTGAATTTAAGAGTTCTGATGGGGACATCAGCTGTGGCTGTGCTGTTGCTGCCAAACATTAGTTTTTGTCCAAATGGGCAGCCAAATATCCAGAAAATCCAAGAAAATGGCTACTATAAATGTTTTTTAAAAAATTACATAGTACACAAAATAATTCAGCCTTTCTAGTCTAATCAGGTTCATGTACAGTTGGTCCATGGGTATTCTAGATGAATCAATATTTTTTAATGCACTTGCACTGCAGGTAATCTCAGTATATTCACACAGCACAGATACATTTGTCTGTGTCTGAGAAACCTTTCCCACGGCTCACTTTCCCAGCCTACAACTCTGGTTTTGTCCTGACCAGGGAAAAAAATCTGTAAGAGAAATCAAGACAAAACCAAGTAAAAGAAAACTTAAAACTCCAGATATTAATACACTCACTTCCTGACGTGCACATTTATTGCATGACACTTTAGTGTTTAATATTTTGAATATATGCATATTCTGTATTGCTTCTGAGATCAGTATGATCCCAATTTATGTCAAGTATGTATTGATATTCTTAAACATACTCTTTTTCATTCTATTTCACTTCATGCTCCTTCAAGGGCTAAATACACAGGTGCTGAACTTTTATTTCAGGTAGATTTTCCTTCCTTGTGGTACAGAGAAACCAGATTCTGAAAGCACTTAATTTTCACGTCTCAGATGCAGCCATTTCCAATAATAGCACTTTTGAAGGAGTTCAGCAATGCAACAATTTTTATGCCTCATGAAGTTTGTGTATGCAGTCTCATATCTCAGTATCATATCAAACGGCCCTGTGACATTAACTAAAAAGGAAATAGTATGGATTATTCTCTTAGAACTAAAGAGGGTTGCCAAAAAATTCTACAAAACAACCCTTCGTCAAGCAAGTACAGTATGCCCACGCTTACAGAAAGTTTTCTGTCAGTTTTTAAAGAGAAGCAATTTAGATAACTCACCTCCCTTTTTATGTTTATTAATAAAACTGGACATCTGCCATCAAAGTAACCATCCAAATTACATTAAAAGGATTTCACATGCAATCAGGTTTTGAATGCTAAGCATCACCAAAATTCCAGCAGTGACAGTACAGTATTGATGTAAAAAGAGGAGAAAACATTAACAGCTGCTATAATGATGAGCAAGAATTTAGGAATAGACTATCAGAATTGTCCAAGGACCTGAATTTAGTGTTTGATAAGATAGCATCTTCAATTAGCACTAAATTCAAGGCATAGATTCTTTTGAACATTTTCCTTTTTGTATTTACCCAGTTTTTAGAAGTGTGGAAGAGTTTGCAAGCATGCAAAGTGTTTTAAAACCTTACATTATTAACATTACCTTTATATTATTAATATTACGTTTATTTCACATGTCAAATTCTTTTCTCCCTTGAAATTTCAGCAGACAATGAGATTAAATTTCAATTTCTATACCAAATAAGCCATAACTATTTTTAGTACAGGTGCCTACTAGAGGTTAGAGTGAATGATTTCATTTAGGTTAACATAATTACATTGGGCTGCTCATTTATACCAGTGCTCGTGGGAGTCCAAGTTTACCATCAGACCCAAGTTATAAGAAATTAGATATTAATTTGTAAGACATCTAACAGCAACCAATAGCAACCAGTCTTGTTAATGCCTCTCAGTAATCAATTTCCATTTTAATCAGATTTACTGTCATGGAAGATTGACACATTAATAACTAAGTTGTCAAAAAATTTATGCCATCCCCTCCTGAAGAGCTTTTATGTCACCATGCCACATCCCACCCACTCAATCACAGCACTGGAAACTGATCCATGACCATCAGTGTCACCTCCTGACTGCACCTTGTGATGCTGTCACAGCTCATCCCTGATGACAAAACTATTAACTCTTGTAATACCAGCATCCTACCCATGAGCAAACAATTCCAAGAGCTACTGTGTCAGCACTGGGCATGGTCCCCAAACATGGACACTTCTACTTCCTCCAGACCTTTTGCTCACAGGCTAATAGGACAGCTCATTTTCTCAACAGCCTCCAGTTGTTGTACCCCACATATGAGTTATTAAATTCACAATACTTTACAAATTTTGAGTGTTTACAATGCAGACATTAAAGCTGTCATCCTACTGCACTGGAAAGAGTGTACAGTCAGAAATATTTTCAAACAGCATGGATTTTCTTATTGTACCTATCATGCAACTCTTATGCTCCAGAGATCACATTTTCTCTTAGTTAGAATTTCAATAAACACTTAGTAATCCTTCCTGAGTTGTGAAAGAAGCTCCTATCACTACTTCTGCAGGAGTCTCAAAACAGATTTCTTCTTCATTCAAATCCAAACAGTGATAATGAAACAGACTCACCATTTTTAAAAGGGGTTTAACATCTCCACAGGCTCACAAAAAGGCTACTTAATTTCATCTTAATAAAATGTAGTGTACAAACTTTGAGATATATGTCTTGAATCAGGATTCAGAATTCCTCCAAAGACCAAAAGAAGGCAGAAACCCATCTTCCTCTTCCAGGGCTCCAGAGCAGCAACTGCATCACTGAATACTGCACTGTTGTCCCATTTGAGATGGTTTCTCACTCAGAAGGGAAGCAGGTGGCAGGTGAAAGAAAAGGGAAAAAATTGATGCATATAATGACCTTAAATGAGTCCTTAATGAGTCCTTAAATCTACATATTCTCTCATGTAAAGCCGCTATTTCCCAAGTTAATCAAAAAGTAGTAAATAACAGTAGAATGAGGAAAATCAACTTCTGATGACTACATAAAATTTTGCAGGTTTTATGCTGAATTGTTCAGAATTTGGGAAAAATATGGTGTTATGACATGAAATGCTTGAAACTGAAAATAAATAAAACTCAAACTACACTGGCAGGAGGTGGAAAGTTTAAAGTGCACATTAAAGAACCCTGAAGCAGATTCCTTTACCTGCAATAAATGATCTGAATCAAATTTTTAAGCATGGGTCATTCTTGATTTTACTGATGTGAAGGTTGGATACAGAGGCAACCTTGAGCACGATGTATTCACTTCCAATTACTATGAGAATTTTTCCAATTGTAGACACTCGCTAAAGTATTTACAGTTAAGCTCAACCTCAAGTTAGGTTGTTTATCAATAGGTGCAATTATTAAAATGAAAAGAAAATTTAAAAAAAAAGAAATCAGAGTTGTCCATAATACTAATTCAATTTTTCAATCATTCATTTTCAGCCATTGCAGTATGAGATATTTTCCTGAAGTACTAAGGTTCAAACATCTCAGTCCCAAGCATCACCTGCACCCACAAGCAAACCTTAGGAATAGAGTCACATCCTGTACATAACAAAGATTCCTTGGTTTAAAATACATATAGAACTTTCAGAAAAAAAAGCTGTAGTTTTTTGGTCAACACAGCCTAGAATTTCCAAGAAATACAAATGCAGTTTCACAAGTTACTAGAAACTTGGATTCCCCCTCTTAATTACAGCTACAGTTGCTGAGGAACTTGTACCCATAGGAATATAGAGATGATGTACAGATGTCTTACTGAGGTCACATTTTCCTCCATTTTTGTCTTATAAACATTCACATGGTGGATTGTACAATTGAATTTAGATTAGTATGATTATGATATTAATTATGAAATGTAAGATAACACTCATCAGTTTTCAGATCTAGTCTACAGTAAATTTGTTGCATTGCTTAAAATCAAAAACTACTGTGAATTGATGTAATAATTATAAGACTTTTTTATGTGAGGCCTGAAAGTAATTGTTCTAGAACATACTGGTTTCTACACACAGTAGATCTATAACACCTCAAAACTACTGTTACAACTGGTCTTTCAAAAAGTCATAGTCGTAATACTATTCAAATGGAAATGAAATGAAAGCAAGTTAAAACTAAACCTAAAGTAACAAATAAATTCTGAGATCACCATGGCAACTTCTATGACATTAAGCGTGAATTCTGAAACAAAATAGTTTATTACTTTCATTGTAGCAATTCAATATATTTAGAATTGTGACCATACTCCTTCCCCAAAGTATTTAAATGAAAATTAAGTCTAGAAAATAATTTTATAGTCTCTAATTTCTGAGAGTCAAATAGCAT
Source organism: Chamaea fasciata (assembly GCF_029207755.1). Taxonomy (NCBI): domain Eukaryota; kingdom Metazoa; phylum Chordata; class Aves; order Passeriformes; family Sylviidae; genus Chamaea; species Chamaea fasciata. The sequence goes on from NW_027094086.1 coordinate 69,285,449, forward strand.
TAATAGCAAAAAACAATACAACTAGATCAGTGAAAAATGATCTTAGGCTACATACTAGTAGTTTTGTAACATCTAATTCTAGGAAAAAAAAGACAAACCCAAACAGATTCTTCTCTCCCTATCCTCCCTCAGGTCTGAGGAACACTATTCCACTTGAAGTTCTGCCTGGAGTTGTGAGAAGTGATGGATGCATCATATTGTACTGATTTTCTACACACCTTTCTGACTTCATCAAAAATGCTTCATGCATTGCTCACAAAACAAGTGGACACAGAATTTTAGAGATTACAACAATACCAGAGATTGTTTCTCACTGCTCTGCCTGAAGTTCTGCAGTGAACCTTCTTAGTCCCTTTGATTCCTGTGTCTCACTGGAAACTGTTGAGAATTAAGACCCTTCTTGAGTAAACCTTCCTCTGACTACATGATAGGAGCTTCTGCCCAGGGGCAATGTCTAATACTAGACGTCCAACCTCATATCCAGCTGCAGTAGGACATATTCTATTTTCCTAAATCTTCGTGTTATCTAGTTAATATTTCCTTTTTCTCTATTTTCATTCCCCCAATGCCAAAATTTCTCCATCTTTGCAACCTCTTACATAAAAGGTAAAAGACAATCCTCAAGTATTTTAATATTCTAAGCTTAAGAGAAATGGTTTATTCCTATGAATGTACAACTACAGAAATTCTCTTCCCATTGTACAATTTGAGACTGGTATTTCCTTTAGGTTATTACATAAAACAGAGTAACTCCAACTGTTCCATTACTTTTCCAAGGTCTACTTTATACTAACAGTCCTGTCATTTTGTTTTAAACAATTTACATTCAAGCCTAATATTTGCTTAGTATTTCACACACTCTTGAAAATCACTATTAATGAACTAGAGCCTTGCTTTTTTCAATCCTGCTACAAATTCTGGAATGAATTCAAGAAGGAGATTGCTGATTAAAGTGAGTGCAACTTATCTGGGTTTCCATTAATTTTTTCTACAATTCTTAAATCTTAGATTTATGGCACTTAGCAGAAGAATTATCTTGATTTTGCTTAATATACAGTTCTTTTACACATCTGGCCTCACTTGTCTTCTAACATGTTTGTGCTCTTGCTAGACTATTAATAGTTTACAGTTCAAAAACACAATATCCACTGCTTTGCCCACTTCGGCAGTTACAAGAAAATACTTTTTTGGATATCTAAAAAGCATTCTTTAATATTTTTAAGTATTTTTAATACTTTTCCCTCTTTAAATAATGTCAAAAATTGTTGGCCTGTATTGCTTTCAGCTTTAGATAAGCAACTCTTTAAAATTCCAAATATATTCACTGTTTGTTTGCATTATATTCTGCTCACAAAAAAAGCCATCTAAGGTCAAGCCTTGATGTTTTCAACTTACTTGCCTGTGATACTCTGTTCTGATAATCAAATTTTCTTCATTTGCAAAGATCAGGTCTCTGTGGCTTTATGACAAATCAGATGCAGAGTGGAAATAGAAAGTGTGTTTTAGAGCATATATTGGTATTGGCTGCATGTAGTTTCTACCATTATCACCTGAGGAGAAACCCTGTACTTACACAGTAAGTAAGGAGCCTTTTTTCCTCTTGTCCCATTCTAATCTGTGATTGTAAGGCAGACTGGAGGCCTGAAGCAGTCTCTAAATTATAATCCATCATGCGTATTATCTGTTATGACATTTTCCCATAAGCAATTAAAGATTGTTTATGCTTATGACTTGTCAGTTCCTTGAACATGGCAATGTGTTTTTGTTGTTGTTGTTGTTGTTGTTTTGGAAGAAAATATGTCCTTCTTAAAAAACACTGCAATGCTAACATGCTTGAGGGTTTTGAGCTCTTCAGTCCTCCCAGCCAACCCATCAAACTGTGGTTACACCGAAGTCAACAAGTACCAAGCTGGCCTCCGGGAACTGACTGGACACATCCATCATCTCTTTAAAATCTCTTTCTGACCTCTGGGTGGTAGCAAAAAATTTGGAAAAGCCACATGGCATTTAGCACTGCAATGACGACACTTGTCTAGACTTAGCACTAATTTTAGGAAGTTCTCTTGCTTACATTATCTAGACTTTGAAATTCTCTCTGTAGCAGCAGTGCACAGCTGGGGTACCGTGTCTGTAGGAGCTCTTGCTAAGGCAACGTGCCTCAGTGCTGCGCTGCAGACACCCTTCAGCCCAGTACATGTTTACAAGGGATGTTACAAGGGACTCTGCTGGATATCACATGGATATAGTATAATAGAAAAACATTCTAAAAGACAAAAATACAGAATATAAATTTTCTTTTTTAATTTATAAATAAATTTTCATTGCGCAGATAACTATCCCTCTCTATTCTAGAAATACTAAATGTTAGACATAAACAGTTTATGTAAAAAGTTTTATAAACTTATCTGCAAAACTCCAATCAAATTTGATACCTGCCAAGAAGGGGCTGGAAAAAATTAATTCCAAAATATCATAAATTTTTTTTTTTTTTTTACTATAAGAAAAATCTGCACAATACTACGCTTAATCAGAGCCCAAACATATAGAGGATCATGAGAAACATCTCTTATATAGAACTTTTCCATTCTGCAAAAACTGAATAGCTTTTCCTTTCTTTGGGAATACCTACTTGGATATAAGAAGCTAAATTTATCATGATAACATGAGAAAGGTGAATGTTACTGTTCTTTCTAATCTACATTGTAAATTAATCTACCATGGAACAATCAGCACATTTTTTCAGAGCAAGAGATTATTAAAGCTTTAAAAATTTGGGTTGGACACAAGGGGTTACAGTGAATGGAGTGACATCAGACCTGTCACTGCTGGGGTTACACAGGGCTCCATCCTCAGCCCTCTGCTCTTCAACGTCTTCATTACCAGCCTGGACCCAGGACTGGAAGGGATACTGAGCAAGTTCACAGACAATACAAAACTGGGAAGAGCTGTTGACTCCCTCCAGGACAGTAAGGCTTTGCAGAGAGATCTTCACAAATTGGAGGGCTGAGCAATCACTAACCATGTGAAGTTCAACAAGGGCAAATGCTGGATTCTACATCTGGGATGGGGCAACCCTGGATGTGTGAACCAACTGGGGAATGAGATGCTGGGAAGCAGTGCCATGGAAAGGGACCTGGGGGTCCTGGTCAACGGCAAGTTGAACATGAATCAGCAGTGCCCTGGCAGCCAGGAAGGCCAAGAATGACTTGGGGGAATCAGGCACAACATCACAGCCAGGCAAGGGAGGGGATTGTCCTGCTCTGCTCTGAGCTGGGGTAGCCTCGCCTCCAGTGCTGGAGGCTGGTTTGGGTGCCACAATATGAGAATGACATTAAACGATTAGAGAGTGTCCGAAAAAGGGTGATGAGGATGGTGAGGGGCCTTGAGGGGAAGTTGTATGAAGAGTTGCTGAGGTCACTTGGTCTGTTCAGCCTGGAGGAGACTGAGGGAAGACCTTAATGAAGTCCACTTCCTTGTGAGGGAAAGCGGAGGGACAAACACTGATCACAATCTCTCTGTTGAGTAGTGACAGGACCCAAGGGAATGGGCTGAAGTTGAGTCAGGGGAGGGGTTTAGGTTGGATATTAGAAAAAGGCTTTTCACCCAGAGGGTATTTGGGCACTGGAACAGCCTTTCCACGGAAGTGGTCACAACATCAGTGTCAGAGAGTTCAAGGAGTATTTGGACAACACTCAGGCACATGGTGTGACTCCTCAGGATGGTGCTGTGCAGGGCCAGGAGTTGGATTTTGACAATCCTTGTCGGTCCCTTGAACTCAGTTTATGTTGTGATTTTGTGAAAATAACCTCTCATCTGGAAAAAAATCTACATAGTGTTCAGCTACTCTTGCAAATCTTGCACCCTTTTACATGTGCCTCTGACCGAGTCCAGTGCTTTATAAAAGTAGAACTACAATTTATACAGATACTGTGCAAGTCAGAAAAATTAATACTAGAACTTCATAAAAGAATAGTAGATGCATGAAGTCAGCAGAGAGATACATTTGACCCAGCCGTCCTGTACTGGATGGTGCTGCCACCTGCCATCCTGCTTGCAGGAAGTTCTGTTCAGTCGGTATTGATGAATTTTAATAGTCAGTTTTAAATCCTCTTAAAACTGATTGTTCCACTGTGTAGATATTTCAAGCACACTGGAGAGCTGTATTAAATGTTTTTCTTTGGGATTTGATTACTTACAGTACATTGAGTTTTAATGCATCAGCCTCTGTTAACACTGGATTGATAGTATCTCAACTGGTTACAATCTGGAGTTATTACAATATGATTTTCAGGCTGCTGAGAGTAAGCTCTGGATTCTGCCATGTAAGTTATCAGAAATTCAATGTTACTACATATCACAGAAGAACAGAAAAATTCCATATAAAATACAGCTTTATCATACAGTTCAATTTTCAATAGCAAACTCTATCTAAAAGTAACAAATAAACAGAACACATGCTAAGTACAGATGCTTGAAATAAATTTAAAAAAAAAACCACTGTAAAAGCCTTAATCTCTATACAAACCTTTCCAGTGCAGAGAACCAAAATGAATTTTAGTGGATTAGTCCTCCTAGTGAAATACTTTTGCTTAGTTCCAACACCATTAACAGTATAGAATATGTCTACTGCAGCACAAGGACACTCTAGAAGGCTGGCACCATCACAGCTCACCACTTTCTGGCTAAGAATGCTTCTCTTTACCATAAGCATATTTATCTACCAACTACCTTTTTCGTTCTCTAGTCCAACATTAATGTATTCAAGCATCACTTATTTAAAAATTCTAAGTAGCTGCCTGGAGTTTCAATAACACCACTGTCTTATCAAAGGGAACATAAAAATGATCTCTAGTTCTGAAAAGAAATATCTGAATTGTTAATAAAAATACATAAAACTTTTTATATATTAGCATGCCAAGAGTTGCTTATGAAATCATAGAATAATTAAGGAGAGGAAAGACTTTTAAGAGTATCGAATTCAACTCTTAGCCCAACACGGCCAAGTTCACCACTGAACCATGGTCCATCAGCACCTCATCTACACATCTGTAAAAACATCCAGGGATGGTGACTCAAGCACTACCCCGAGTAGCCTGTTCCATTGTTTCATAACCCTTTCAGTGGAGACATCTTCCCTAATACTCAATCTAAACCTCCCTCCACAAGTCACAACTTGAGGCCATTTCCTCTCCTCCTATAACTTGTTGCCTATGAGGAGAGGTTGACCCCCACCTTGCAACAACCTCTTTTCAGGTAAATGTAGAGGTGCTAGATGGTTTCTAACACATCAACAACCCTTGCCTCTTTGCTGCCACTTGTATCACCATCCCCTATTTCCACTGAGATGGCAGGCCAAGGGACCTTGCCTAGCACACCCTCCTTCAAATATTGGTATGCTGTTCCCAGGATTATCTCTATCAAGGCAGGTTTTAGTCTCTTCTATCTTCAAAAATAGTTTAAAACTCTTTCAGTGATCCCTGTTAAATCCTGAGCAATGATCCTTTTCTCTCTTTGAGACTCGTGTACCCCCTCTCTTGCCAGTAGGCTTGGTGTCATGCATGCTGATCTGTCATAAAGTTGTAAAGAGCCAGTGACACCAGGCTCAGAGACTGGTCTTGGTGTGCTGGCTCTTCCTGCTTCTTCCTGCATTACTCCCTGCAATTAAAAGGATAGAGGATTACACTGCTTGTGCTCCTGATGCCTTAACCAGTCCTCTTAAGGCCCTGAAGTCTCTCGTTTGCCCTCAGACTTTCTACTGGGACTTCATAGCTGCCTATGTGGAAAATCAATATTGAAAATAATCTGAGGACTGTACCAGGGTGAGGAACTTTCTCCTCATGGCTTTAAATCTGAGCCCCAGGTTGGCAGCAGATTTCTCAAATCTGGGGTGTATAATGGGCCTCCTGTTCTCTCCAGAAAGGAGGCTCCTATGAAAATGACACATTCTTTTTCTTTATGGAAGGAGTTTTGATGCAGGGCATAGGCCCTCTTACTTTGGTAACCAACGCCTCTCTTCTAGACGAACCATCATGCTCATCACTGTTTGGTTCCACTTCCATGTGGAACCACTGTCTTCATGCCAAGCCACCTTGAAATGTGGGGCAGTCCCAGAGGAGACATCAGATGTCTGCTGCATCAGGCAGTAACTTGTAGCCATTTCCCCCATCCTCTAAGTCTCTGTGTTTAGCCAGACAACAAAATAATAGAGAATTCTGCGTATGGTGCACCCTTTCTGCATCTTGGGCCTGTCTAAGGAAATATCTTGGATGTAAATGGTTATGCAATTTCCTTTTATACTGGGCTGCTGGTAGCACCTAAAAATAATGTAGATATAATTTTCAAGAATCCTTGTAAACATACTCTATTCTTGGAAAACATTTAAGAGCGTAGAACCTATTTATTTCATTGATAAACCATCATAAAGTTAACCAGTTATGTTCTGCAGGATTTTGCTTAAACTGAAATGATTCTTTACCTCCTGACTTCCAAGAAAACATTCTCTCCTGTGGGACAAGAAGAATGAGATGTCAGCATTTGAGCATCTCAATTTCAGCACTGCTCTAATACAGCCCAACTCTCACCATTGACTTAAAGAACAAAATTTCAGGTTTTTTAAAATATGCTATTTTAAACCAGCATTGATTGAAAATACTTTGCTGACTTACTGTGATAAGCGAAGATGTAATAAGAAACTATTTCAGGCAAAAATCAATAGTATGTAGTCAGCAGAAGAGAACACCAACATTTAAGTCCATGACAGCTTTTTTGCCTCTCAGATAATAAAAATAAATTGTATTATCCAGTGGCCATTCATCCACTTTCGTTTACAAATACATTTTACTTCTTCAAATTTAAGTACATAGATATCTTCTGTTTCCTAGCTTTGAAAATTTGAGCTGCAAAGAACACAAAATGACATTTAACTGAAGTGGTATTCCTTGGCTTATACACTGAGCCATTAGGGTATTACAAACAAATAGGTATGTCATTGATTTACTCCAGTTTCATTTTTAAACAGCTGAATAAACAGAAATTATTTCTCTTAAATAAAAAGTCCAGGTCTTCGACAAGTTGGATGTGTAGCCTTTGAGCTATTAGAAAAGCATTTCAGAATTCCAGGCTGAGGTATGAGGGACTACAGAAGCTCTTTGGGGGAATTACTAGGCTCTTCTATCTCATTATTTTCCATTTTGACTGGTTCTGTACATCTCACTCTGAAGTGTAGCAGTGTAATACATCTCAGGTTTTACCAGTCTGATGCTTTAAATACTGCACTGCGATGCAAATACTCTCCAAGGGCCACATAAGGAGTAGGGGAGTTTTAAATGAATATTCTGCCCCACTTTGATGTCTGTCCAGATCCTTCAGTTTTCCACCCCACGGCAGAAAATGTATGGAATTGCTGCCTACCTGTTCAGGATTTTCAGTTTTGTAGCTGCATCACTCATCAGATGTGTACCACTTACTAAATAAAATGCTGTGCTCAGTGACTCCTAACAGAATGCAAAAACTTTCTGGGAAGCAAACCTAAACTGCTTTCATTACTAAAGTTATTACACTTTACTCAAAAATATAAAGTAATAGGGAATTGGTAGATGATTTTACACATTCTTTGTCTTACTTCATCACACATGCCTGTCTTGGATAAATGAAGTTGGGATGGTTCCTTTATAAAACACCTAGCCTTTCTGTCCAAAAAACCCCAACAAGGAGCTAAAAACGACCCTAGTGTTAATCAGCAAAGCTGTAAGATCTAGAGGTGCTTAAAAGCCACAGCCAAGCAACAAAGCAAATGTTTTTGAAGGGCTCTCAATCAAGACACATTTTAAGTAGAACCTTATGTGAAAATCATATTTTTTCCAATAAAAACAGTACAGAAAGAAACTGGTCAGTCTTCATAATTTTGGTATTTATCACCTTTACTGACTAAGCAAGCCCCATTCAAACTGAATCAATGGAATATTTATGAAAACCCAGGCTGCTAGGTGGTGAACAAAAAACATTTTAATCTTCAAAAATTTAGGTGCTTCTCTTTATGCAAAATTACTTTGTAGCACTAAAAGCTGTCTAGAAGCAAGAGAGTATAGTCATAAATGCAAAATAACCAATGACCCAAGTTTCAATATCAGCTTCACAGGCAAATGCACCAAAGGAACAAGCATGCTTCAAAAACTTAGTGGGAACTTGGTATTGACAAAACTCTTTCTCTGTGCTAACAAGAAATCTTGCAGAAAAATTCACTTAAAAATACTTTACCAGGAAATAACACCTAAGTAGTATTACCACAATCTATCTTAAGAGCATGTCAACTTTTCTTTTTTTCCCCCAAAATAACAGCTTTGCTTTAATAATCTGTTTCTTTGGAGCAAAATAATTTTTATGTAGTCACTGCATCTAAACCTTAGGGACTGTCAAAATTAAACTGCTTCCTCCCTTGTGAAACCTGTATTGGTAACAATGAGACGCAGAGAAATTTATATTAAGATTTCTTCCGGCCAAAAGGGCACATCAAGCTGCTTTATTGCCCTTGAAGGAGGAATACGACATATTTCATCCATTCTCAAAAAGATATATGCAGGTTTTCTATGTATCAGAAGTATCAGAATACTTTATGACAAGAGTGGTATATTAACACCTTGCACCACTAAAGAATGACTGCAAGAGAAAGAGATCTTGGGCCAAAAAAATCTTTCATAACTGTCATTGAAAAAGCCTTTTCCTCTTATTAGGGCCCCTTCTCTTGACCTTTGCTTAATTCACATTGAGATAAATACGCTCAAATCAGAAAGAGCCATCTTGGACAAAAATGAAACTTCTTCGGTTCTAGATTTCCCCAAAACTGATTTACAGCAAACACTCCAAGATTCTGAATGCCTACAAAACAGCTGGCTTGGAGACAAAAACAAACATTAAAAACCTGTCATTGAACAGTTTCTCTTTAGGCATATGCCAGATATCAGAATGTGCTGAAATTCTTGAACAAATATAGCCTATTCAACTGAAAATAGGTCCCTTCTCAGTTACTCAGTTTAGTTCAGAAGGAATGGAACAAGGAAACTCTTCCATTTCACCTTCTGCATTTCTTCCCCTGGATTTCCCATCATAGGACAGTTGCCTCCTCCTCAAAATTACTGGCACAGAGGTACCTTTAAGTGGGATTTGACTCTGGGGCAGGCCCTGCTCTGAACAAGCAATTTGTACTAAATTGTTTCCAGAATTGCCTTCGAGTCCATATCTTTCTATTCTTCTACTGAGCTTTATAGGTAGCAGCTCTATCAGATAACACATGGATCTTTCACTTGGAACCTTTCTAGAGTCTGCTGTCACCTGTATTAGCTGATAGATATCTTTTCCTATCTAGGGTGTTCTTGTAGTGTATGTACCTCATATAGTAGAACAGATTTCAAATATTTTGAATATAAATTTCCACTACAAAATGGATTTGACCATTTGTGGGACTTTTCCTGTCTTCAGCTGATGGTAAAATTATCAGATTTTTCAGGGAGACAGTATTCAGAGTCAAGAAAGCACACTCCTATGGTGCATGACAATCCAGGTATACTTGACTCATTTGCTTACTACCAGTTTACATTTCCCTCCCATATTTCATCTATCATAAATTCATACTGGCTGGATACCAAACACAAAGGAAACCTACCAACAAACAAAAAAAAAAAAAAAACCCATACCAACCAAATAAACAAGAAAACAAAACAAACAAAAAGACACACACAAAACCTCCACCCACGCTATCAGCATTCTAAGAGAACTATTTTTATTATCTCTAACTTACACAAAAAAATTCTAATAGATAGTAATCACCTAAACATTTCAGTCTTGACAGTAAAGACTACAAATATTGTTAGCTTGACTCTGAAAGTGAGGCTTACAGACTAAAATTGTCAGCCCCTTTGTTAAAACTTTTCAATTTCCACCAAGTTTGAAAGAGTGGAAACTTAAGGTTTCCAGTGTGAGGAAAAGCAATGATGTGGCAGTCTCTAATTAGCCTTTCTGTTGAAGATAGTGATTGTATTGCTTTGAAAAGCCACAGCACTTACTGCCTCTTGCAGATTCAGTAGTTCACACGATGTCTGGTAAGGAAAAAAGCTGAAAATACTGTAGCAAGGAAATACAAAACATGGAAGATAAGTGGGGAATCAGATGGTATAAGTGAAGACTACAGAGATTCATTGAAAAAACGAATGCAGGGTGGTACAAGGGGAGAGAAATAAATTGCAAATGGGATTAGATTACTGCCACTAGTGTGTAAAATAAACTGTAAAACAAAGCTTTTATTTGGTTTCTGAAGGCATACTCCAGATAACAGAAGCATAGATATGAGGTGTCTTAGATAACTTCTATTAGAAACATTGCTCCAAGTAAGTTAACACAACCTTTAACATGTCTTTTGAAAGTCTTAAGAAGTCTTTAAAACAAAAGAATATTTCCTGAACAAAAGAAGCACTAAACAAATGCTATATGACAAAGATCATTTTAGAGGAATGATCTCTCAACATTCTTGCAATTACATCATGGAAGGAAGGAAAGGCAATTTTTCAAATAAATTAGCATCTTCAAATTATATTAAACAATTAAAGCAGCAGCAACATGTTCAGGTCCACAGAAACAAGTATTATAAACAAAGACAGCATTACAAATGTGAAGCTCAAGTCATAATTCTTAGCTGGGATTTCACTTCTTATTTATTATTGCAGTTGGAATAATTTAATTTCTCCTACTTTCTTCACAAGATATCAGCAGGATTTCTTAGTCTTGCACTAAGCTTCTTGTTATCATGGGGGTAGATTCAATCACCTGGAAATTTAGCTTTGTATAAAACACTTAAAAAATTACTACTGTTCTCTCTTCATTCCAGGACACATGGCACAGAGAGTGAGTGAGCACTTCACAGTCATGCCAGAGTTGTTTCACAGACAAGAAGTAAATACAAGACTTCCAGATCCAGATCCTGTGTTTCACTTTTAACCTCTCTGCCTTCTTCTTGAGTATCCCTGCTGTTCATCAGGATAACAGCCCAGAGAGGTGATCAATCCAAATGTTTCACAAACACTCTCTTTTGGCCAAATAGTTATGACCTACAGGTACTTTCTCCTCTTTCAGCAGCAGGACACCCTGCATTTAATCTTCTATGTCTAGCCAAAAACAGTTGTTCCAACAAAATAAATCATAATGGGAAGACACTTAACTATTTAAAACATCAGCTTTGTTTGTTCCTGAAGATTGATGTGAGGTCTTCTGGTGTTGCCACCCCCAATCCATAAGGCAGGGTGTACAGCACTTTGCAACATCGGTGTTACTTGGCAGATTCTTCCTCTGAGTCACCCTGACTTGGATTTAAACACATTGTTTTACTTTTTGCTTCCCTATCACCAGTATAAAAAGCATGTAGAAAAACAAATTGATGAGTTAATATTATTGACCAGAAAAAATAATAGCACTGAACATTTTTATTGTATAAAGAGAATCCACCCACATAATCCAAATATTTACAGGACAGCATGAGTCAAAGTTAATTTATCATGGATACCTCTATAAAAGGAAAGTTTACAGGAAAGATTTAAATAATAAAAAATTTCTGGCTTACCAATCGTGTTTGGAAAAGAATATGATGCAGAAACACTTGGAAAAAAACAGAGAGGTACTCACAACATAACACAGTTGAATTCACAAAGTTGTACAGGAACTAAAAATCATAATGGTATTTGAGAGGGCAAAAGAGATTACATACCTGGAAATATACCTATGATTTAGAAATTCCAGGGAGAAGGCTTTGACCTATTTTCTAGCTTAACTAGCCACCTTCCCTCTCCCCTTGTGATTCATCAGAACTAGAACAATTTCCAACTGAGCTTCACATAAATTTTACCGAAATAACTTTGAATTACTACAATTAATGTTCTTGCACACACATTTTGCAATTGATTTGACATTCTTCTTGCTTTCTCCGAATGCTATAATTAGCACCTCAGCAATCAGGGTTACTTGCAGTAAAATTTGCCAGCAGTAGATCTTTGTTGCCATATGGAAAGGTGTCCTTCCAGTAATTGGTGAAGAACAAAGTCAAGGCAATTGCCATACCAAGAAAGGAAAACAAGCGAGAGATAAGCAAGTGGATTGAAAAAAGGGTGAAAAAGTCTTGTGTGAGAAAAGGAACTTTTTTTACTTCTAGCCTGCTGAAAAAAAAATAAAAGCTATGGAAGTACTGACTTAAGGCTTGGGGTTCTCTTAGATTCTGCTATTTGCTTTAAAGCAACAAAACAGATGGAACAAATCCATGAATATTTTTTTGAATTTCATGTTTACCAGCAGAAAGACAATGAGGGAGCACAAGGTGCAACTCTAAGCCAATTTTAAAACACAATTTATTGCTGGGATTTCATTACAAATGCCACTCACAGAAGATCAGAAGGCCAAATTTACAGTTGTGGTATCATGAAAGAAATGCTGGAAGTCACATTTTGAGTTTGAGTTTTCAGTCAGGCATACAGAGGAACCTTTCACCTTCCTTGGGAAGTAATCCACAATAAAAAATATATCCCTGTCACACATGGCAGATCTAAACGTGCCCTATTTAGAGCTTCAACGGTGAATAAAGTGCATAGGTAATTACAGAAATGGCATAAGAATTCATAAAACTAGCCCTGTGTTCAAGGTTAAGTTCATGAGTGTCTTCCTTTTCAGGATATTTCTGATGTCAGTGTTTCCAATATGTGACTCAAAAACCATACATCTTGGCTGGCCCTGTTAGCATTAAACTTTTGACCTTCAGGCACCAGATGCTTTTATCAAAAAATTATTATTTTTTTAATTAACCTGCAATAATTCAATTGACTCTCGTTATCTTATTGTACAGCCAGTTTTAGTAACCCCATGCTGTTTTCTGAGAAGTACTGAATGAATTTTGTACATAAATATATAACATTACTCTTTATCATAAGTTTAGTGATATAGTAAGTTTTAAAATAGAGCATATAAAGCAAAAGTACTAAAAATCTGTTCATTCATGTCTCCACAACATGAAAATAGAAGGCAGCTTAAGACATATGCTGTTCAGTTTTCACGTTCAGTATAAAGCAGTATTTCTTCATTCAAAACACTATTTTCAATAATTTAAAAAGAGAATATGTAGTCATCCACCTTATATTTATTTAGCACAGTACAAATAAATGGTTAAAATGAATGCCATGAAATCTATTTTTTATTATATTTTAAGTGGAAGTCCCAGATAATTTGTGCTGAGCACAAATCATCACCAACCAAATGCTTGCTTGGTTACTGACAGAAGGCATCATTTTGAAACTCACACACAGCTTTTCTTTGTGCACAGGACAGAGTGGCATAAAACATCTCTGCTCATGGCTAAAATTAACTTGCATTCACTTTGTCTACTATTTCAGGCACAATTTCTCCCAGCAGAAGAAACTTCATTAAAATCAGAAAAAAAAAAAAAAATCTAGATTACTGCTAGCATGTGTCTGTATGAATGAATCCTGAATGGCCTTGCATCTGTCTTTTCATATGTCATTTACTCTGTGAAATATTTATTAAGTACATCCCTAGAAGTTTCTTTTCCTTTTCAGCCATTTACTTCCTGCTTTATGTATCCTGGCTGGGAGATTTTTTTACCTCTGCTTTCCTTCACTGAACTAGTAGAACATATGCACACTCAGCATTTCACTTTTATTTTGGGGATTATCTTTTTAAACGTCAGTTTTAAGTTCATAAAGCCAAAGATAAGACAGTTTAAGTACAAATTTCCATAAGTCTTTCAAAGATTTCTCAAAGTTGTCTCACACTAAATTAGCTTTCTTTTCCCAAACTATTTAAGCTGTCAATTTCAAGCAACTAGGTCAGGGATACCTGAAGTCTGAACTGCAAACAGCAACTATTAAGGAAACAATCTGCTGAAGAATAAAATTGATAGGAAAAGATTTTCTGCCACATGATAATTTTCCCTTTTTTTAAAAAAGAAGGAAGATCCACTTTGAACTCTGTTCTGGTCAGTAGTACCTCACAACCACTTAGCCATTCTGTAAATGTATCATGAGGTCGAACTTTAGGGAGAGAGAAATTTTGGATGTACACCCATCCTCCTAAAAGGCACTAGAAAGGCAGGCAAACTCAATTTAATTACAGCCACAGCTAGAAATAGGCAATGCAGTTATTCACAAAGAATTTCCCTCTTTTCCAAATTATGTTCTATAAGAAAGTCTATTAAAATGATGATCCCAGAGGAAGAAAACTGATCAACAACCTACAACAGAACTTAATGACCAACATTTTTCTTTTTAAATAGTGAAGAAATTGGTTTATCTCAAATTCAGGAATATAGAAGTCATTAACATTTAAAAAGCAAGAGGTTATTTAAAAAGTTACATGTGAGATGAACTTGGAAAAACCCAATTTTGCAAATAAATTTACTAGATTAACTGTTTTAATATAGTGTTATTTATACTGATTTTTTTAATCTGTTGCCACTATTGGCTATCCCACTAAAGAGCAGCAGTAATGACAAAACCAGCTTCTACAAATTTAGTGAGGGTGCTCTATTAAATTAGCTTCAGACTAAAAATCATATTTAAAACCACATCTTAATAAATATGTTTTACTCTGACTTTATCCAGCTTGGAAAGAGCCATACCTGCTTGGAAAAATACAATGGAAGACAGATGCAAATAAAATTGTCAATTTTAAGCTGTCTGTTTAAATTTCATCATCTTCTCTTTCCACTGCATTGACAGATGACAGTGGTCTTGCCACTGAGGAAAAAGCTGAAAGGGAAAAAATTACTCTTTGTGGTGCTTCATTATATACACTGTAAAGTTGAAGCATGGAGGAGAAGACAATAGCAGAGGGTCAATTCTCCCAGGAAAGCAGGTTCAGTCCTGCAAATTAAAATCAGTACCATCATTTTACTTGGACTCTGCTAGGGAAAATATCATATGCTCCATATCAGCCCCCCAGTGAGTTTTACAACACCAGAATAGATTGTAAATATCAACTTATTACTTGTTGCACCCACTGGCATTATATTTGATTAGTTCCAGTTTTAACTGCTTTCTCTCACGTAGTTTCTCTGTTGGAGCACTTCTCACTTGCTATGGGATTATTCCAAAAGTAGCTCCTGCATATCAAAGCTTTCCCCAGGAGTTTTCATTCTTCTGCGAGCTTTGTCTACGGTGTCCAGTCTGACGACTTGAATTACCAGAGTTTTCAGGTGCAGCAGATCCTTTTCATTGGCTGCATCTCTCACTAGGAACCATGACACATGCCAGGGTGATTCCATAGCAGATTTAGTGTGTTGCAGGTGAACTACGCTGCCCATGCAAGGACAGGCATTCCCAGAGCTTTTGGGACACACTGCACACCCATGCTGAGCATTGTGCACTTCTACAGAAGCAGTGTCCACATGTGAGCATAGCTCATTTTGTACTTCCTGGAACCAGCTACATCTATCTTTGCTAAATATTGCTCACTTAGTGCATAGAGGTATAAAATGTACAAATTGAAAAAAACCCTTCTGTTACACCAATTGTTTCTACCCTCACCCCCCAACATACTAAAACAATTAAAGGAGTTTTCCACATCACCTGTTGTTTTAGGAGAAGCATAGGTTTAAAAAAAAAAAAAAAAAAAAAAAGAAAAAAAAAAAAAGTACATATTTAGAAAGTGTATCAAAAGACCCAAAGCAATGTTCCTAGCCCAATATAAGATCTGCAATATTTAGCCAAAAAGCCACATTTCAGCTTCCAGCACCAGGTAATTATATGCTTGTGATAATTCTTGAAAATTAGATATTTTTTCCTTTCTGCTTTCACTGACTGATTTTTCTGTAATCACAACCTGTACAACCCTTATTAAGTGAAAGAAATTGTTCTTAGCTTGCTTTTTGAGGAAAGCAATGATAATTCCCATTTAAGATGAGTCAGTCTCAAGGCTGCATATGTGATTTAGTCTCTTAAAACAGTCATGGGATAGGACCCAAGATTCAAGACTCATTCTCTGCATTAATCATAATTTTTAAACTGCAAGCCTTGCAGGATTAAAAACTGAATAATCTTCTGCTCCTTAATGTAATCACCATTGCATTCCATAACTGTTAGACAAATCCCCTGAGCTCATTCCCTTCTGCAACTTGTCTACATAAGGAGACAACCACACACTTCAGTGAAATATTCCAACTCAAGACAGAAAGCATTATGAGGGTAATATTCTTCAGAATGAGAATACCTTATTGCAATGCACCTATTTTAAGTGTGAAGGAAACTATTCAACAAAGCTGACAGTAACTCCTAATATTTGAAAGTTAATTTCTGCTATCTTGAATTCCTTTAACATGGCCTTTCCTATATATTCAGACTTCTGCTATATATTTCAGAAATTTGCTTTTCTTTCAAACAGGAAGATTGATCATTTTGAATACAAACCAATCCAAACTAATTCATTTGGGAACAAAATTTCCCAGGTTTCCTGTCACTTGGAGGAAATGTGCCTGCCCATAAATAAAATGTATGCAGGCTGGATGATTTCTCACAGCCATGAAATACACTCTGGCATGCACTGTGAAACTCAGCCTTGGGTACTGTGTTCCTATATACCCCTACATCTGATTTTAAAAAATAGTAATAATCACCCACATGGGGATTGCCAGGCTTTTTCTGGAATAAAAACTGGCTTCTGATGCACAGTCAGCTACCATAGTAGAATCTGTGTGGAATTGGTGACATTTTACTGAGATAGAGAGGGAGCCTGTGGCATTCACAAAGTCCCCTGTAGGGTGCAAGGTATTTACTTGACCTCTGTTCTTCAGAGTGTAAGAACATCTTCATTCATAAGCTGTGATCCAAATGTATAGGAAATCCTTTTCCACCAGGATGTTACAGATTTTAAATCTTTTGGCATTTACTCCTTCCTAGTAATGCAGTTTTAGAAGTGTTTGGTTTAATGAGTTAAGAGTCTTAAATACAGAGAATATTAAAATGAAAACAATAATCATATCTGAAGGAAAGAAATTTGTAACTTGAGTAATGATTGAATCAAAAAAGTTTCTTCCACTTTCAATACTTATATGTCTAAACAAAATTTTAAGGGGGTTGAGTCATCTTAGCTATTTGTATTTTTACGAACGTCAGGATTGGTTTTTAATATTTTATGGATTTTTTAAGTGGTTGGGATTTTTTTTTGTTTTGTTTGATTTTTTTTGTTTGTTCGGGAGTTTTAGGGTTTGGGTTTGTTGGGTTTTTTGTTGTGGTGGTTTTTTTGGTTTTTTGTTTTTTGCTGGTTTGTTGTTGGTTTTTTTTTGAGGAATGGCAAAAAAAAATTTGTGCTTGGGCAGATTTTTGACAGAAATACAGTTACTAATGTTATTTCAGTTCAAAACAGAGTAATTGAATAATCACTAATATGCATTCAGATTTCTGACATAAGTAGTATATGAAGTTTCCAGGAGAGACTTCCTGTAAAGACTCATTACACAGAGAACATTTTAGATTACTATAATTTAGGAAGAGTAAAAACTGCCTAGGAAAATATCTTCACTGTACTTCCCAAGGGCAATATACTATATATGACTCCTGTCAGCTTCAGCTTTGGCTTACTGTTTGACTGAGGCCAAAAGCAGAGAATAAAGTAATTGCTAACGGACTAAGCTGGAGAAATCTCTGCTACACAAGTTTGAGAAAGCTGTGACTGTCAAAAGAGACTGTGACTTTGAATTCAAGGAGGGTCTTTTTTTACTGAAGAGGGCAGCCAAATTGTACAGTGCTCATACATGCAGGCAAGTTTTTCGATGTCTGACATGTTTGGAGGTGATGCATCTCCATTCCTCAAAGGCACCAGCCATGAACCTACATAAGAAGCAGTAGATAGTTATGAGTCCCAGTTGCTTTTAGGAACACTTCAAAAATCCATAATGTACACTGAGTACTGCTACTGCTGGTATTTGTATTCAGTTTTTCAGTTTACATAATTCCTCTATCAAGCTTTTTCTAATATACATAAATGGCCATAAGGCTTTCAGGATGTACATTCAAAAGAAAAAAATCCTACTGCTTCTCCAATGTAACTTAAATTCCATAACCACAAAATATATACTGTTTTCCTTATTAAATCCCTTAAAGGTTTTTTATTAGCTGGAGTCCTATGTAGAATTGCAGCAAATTCTACAAATATGGTTCAACCACGCAGATAAATTGACTGAAACATGTCATTAATCAGTCTATCCTCAAAATTAGAATTAAAATACATTATGGTTTTGTATGTTTTTTAGGTTAAAGGACAAGCAAGGTAAGAACATAAGCAACAACAGACACAGAGAACTTTAACATAATACAGATTACTGAATACTTCTAAAATTTGGAAGTTTTTCATAAGCTGCAAGTGAAAAGACTTTTGCATTTTAAGTATCAGTCGAAGTAATTCCATTTATTTATTTTTGCATTTGGTATCACTGGTGTAACTCACATCAGTTAAATTGCATTGGTGGGATAGGAAACACTACCCATTAACTGAGAACATTGTTCTTCTCCACCTGTGACCCAACTGACATCCAGATAACATGCATGACAGATTCCCTCCCAGCACACTGAAATACAGTGCAGAAGAGTCTTACAATAACTCAGGCTCCACAAAACTATCTGGAGCTCATGCACATCAGGGGACAAAACATAAATAAACATAATATACTGAGTATTTTGACTTCTTCTTTTAATATTCAGAAGAAACTTTAACCTGCTGATCAAAACAGAGCTACAGGACAAGTACATTCTACAAACAAACTACTTCAATAAAATTTCATCTACACTACATAGGATTCTGTTCTGCAAAGCTAATGCTAAGTAAGCATTTACTTTCAATCACACCAGAATCCATTTGCCCATTTTACTTGCCAAGAGACAGGCATATAGCATCAGAGGAAATAATTTCCAGTTTTTCCAGTGAAAGCTCTGAGACATGTTGGTTGTCACTAATATTGCCAACAAGAAACTTTTCAGACTTGAAAACTTTTCCCTTTTTTTCCAGTCTTTCCTGAAATTCTTCCCTTTCAGCAAGCACACTCAGATCATTCACAGATGCATTTATCACACCTAATGATCTTCTTCCTGGCATTCAACTTTCTTTCAACTTGAATTGAATTTCTTTGAGGAATACAGATGTGCCTGAAAAACAATATATCTGTTCTCCACAAGAGATAAATTAATGTGAAATCAAATACTGCTGTTGTTGAGCTGTCACATTTACTAGCAACCTCATTAAATGTTTTCAGGATCTGGCTTGTCGAATAATCCAAATATAATTTAGTATCTCACATCCCATTCTTCTAGAATACTAACACACCACATTCACATATGTAGGCGCTTGCTTTGTGGTTCATGCAATTTCCAAAGTCCACTAATGAAAAAAAGACATTCCACTGGGAAATGTCTTTGTGCGAACAATATCCTATAAATTTCTGTAGGAGCAGTCAGGGAGCAGCCCTTTTTTGTTGCTTTTAAAGGGCTTTGTTCACTGAAGTCAGGAGTCTCCAAGTGAGGAGATGGAAACAGAGATTAATTGCCTCATCCACTCAGGATATAATTCCTTTTTGGGGAGTACCATAAAGCTTAGAAACCCTATTGATGGAGCTGTGCTTTTCCATGGAAACACTGTTATCTTCTTTGCAATAGGGTTAGTCAGTTCAACTGAGTAATTTCAGATTGGCGTTTTATTAGTAGGAAGAATCACATGCTGTAACAATCTTTCCATATAAGGACTGAAATTTCCTTATTAGTCTGCATATCACTGCACAGTCAAAGTCTTACAGGAGAAAGTTAGATGAAGATGGAAGTTTCAAGGCTTTAATGAAATGGTTTTCCTTTCACTCCAGACAGAATTTGAGATTTTGGGTTCTTGTTGTTGTTTGATTGGGTGTTTGGGTTTGTTGTTTGAGGTTTGGGATTTTTTGGGGGGTAAGGGCTGCAATGGATTAAGAAGGATGCCTTGACCTTATAAGTCCATAGCTATGATTATGTTGACTTTGAAAAGAGAAAATGGTATTTTGGGTAGTGCATCCAGCTCTGGGATCCCAAATACAAGAAAGATATCAACCTATTGAAGCAAGTTCAGAGGGCCCCAAGTTGATCAGAGAGGTGAAGCATTTCTCCTGTGAGGAAAGGCAAAGGGAACTGGGTTTGCTCAGTTTAGAAAAGAGTAGACTTTGGGGTGACCTAATTGTGCCCTTCCAGTAGCTGAAGGATACTTACAGGAAAGATGGAGATGGACTTTTTATAAGGGCATGTAGTGACAGGACAAGGGGCTATGGCTTCAAACAAAAACCAAGTGGGTTTAAATTAGATATTAAATTCTTTACTATGAGGGCCATGAAGCACTCGAACAGGTCGCCCAGAGAAGCTGTGGATGCCCAAACCCTGGAAGTGTTGATGGCCAGGTTGGATGGAGCTTTAAGCAACCTGGTCTAGTGGAAGGTATCCCTGCTCATTGCAGGGGGATTGGAACTAGATGACCTTTAAGGTCCCTTTCAACCCAAGCTGTTCATTGATTCTGTGATTCTATACAGTATCTGTAGCACAATCAAACCAAATTATACACACCTTTTTTTTTGAGCAGAATATTGAAAGTCTGAATATTAGTGCAAATCTAGCCAGTCTCTTAATTAAAATAGCCCACCATTCTCTGATTCCATGATTCTTATCATCTACCAGAAGTCAGCAGCTTTGCACACATCATTACAATAAAGTCAAAACCTGAGGTCATTGTACCAACTAAAAGCTGAATAAAAAAGAAAAACAATGAATCTAAGCATTTCTCTATAGGTCTTATCTCTTCAGAATATTCTAATCATTTTAATTGATTTGATTGTGCAATATAAAAAATACTGCAAAGTTGTGTTACGAAAACAAGAGTTAAACACCATTTTCAGTAATAGAGAGCAACTGATCAGTTCAGGAGCGGATAAACAATTTGCATTTTATATGGCATCAACAAGCCATCTTCATTTCTATTATTTTCAAACTATTGAACAGTGAATCTTGGATAGGCTTTTCTGACCATCTATACTGAAAACAGTTTTCTGAAGATGATTACCTGCAGGCAGCTAAATTAAATGTATTCACAATTCACAAATGCACTCACTTCTTAAGCCTAAGAGCAATATCATGTCCTAATAGCTTCCACGTACATTCCTCCAATGGGGCCCAGTTGGACTAGACCAGCTCCACAGGAAATATTCTGATTGTTAGGTAAAAGTAAAATTTAGCAATATTAGCATTTGGCAGAAACAAATAAGACACATTCCTGCTTAAGCACCAGGGAAAAGCTTAAGAGCAAAAAACAGGTCTGTTATTCAGGATTATTTTGGAAACTATGTAAAGCACAGGGATTTTGCAACCTGACTCTAAAGATCAGCATTCACTTTTGTAATGGGCTGTAAGTATCAAGACTTCATTATCAGGGTGAGATTGACTTCTGCTTTCTAAGCTGCTGCTGTTCAACTGATGAAACATATCAACAAAATCAGCATACATCAGGAGCTGTTATACTCTAACTAAGTTCCCCTTGACAGATTCTCCTTCATTCACCATTGAACATGTTATAATGCCAGACCAGTGAATAGTTAATAGAGTTATATAAAGGACAATGACAAGGGAAAGTCTTGGACTTTCACCCTTTACTAAACTCATTACAATGCTCTGAAGTGGATTAAAATAGCACAGAAAGCACCTTTGATCCTCTTTCAGTCACAGAAATGACCTTTGAATTTTATTGTGTTTACAATAATCTTCTATGCAGATAGGTGTGAACTTTAGCTAAATTAGTTTGACCTATTGCAAATAAAGAAAAATGATTTGCATTTAGTGTTTCTTCCTGGAAACTGAGGGCAAAATGAAACCATAGAGCAGCATATCTAGAAAGTGCTTGAAGAGTGTCTCACATTCTACATAAGGAATAAGCAAAATTCACCAGAGAATCATAGAATCTTAGACCTGTTTGGCTTGGAATGGAGTTCCAACTCTCCTACCAATGGCAGGGATGCCACTCACTAAATCAAACTGCCCAAGGCTCCATCCAACCTGGCCTCGAATATTTCCAGGGATGGGGCAGCCACAACTTGTCTGGACAACTTACTTCAATGCCTCACACACAGTAAAGAATTTCTTCCTAATATCTAATCTAGACTTACCCTCTTTCAATTTAAAATCATTGTCCCTTGTCCTGGTGCTATTTGCACCTATAAAAAGTACCAGGAAAAGCTACTCCTTTTAATGAGTTCCATTAAGGCACTGGAAGGCTCCAATCAAGTTTCTCTGAAACCTTCCCTTCTCCAGACTGAACAATCCCAAATCTCAGCCTGTCTTCAAAGAAAGTTGTTTCAGTTCACTAATCACCTTCATGGCCCTTGTCTGGATCCACTCTAATGGGTCCATGTCTTTTTTGTGCTGAGGGCCCTGACCTGGATGCAGAATTCCAGTGAGTCTCACCAGACTGTAGTAGAAGAGCAGAATCACCTCCTTCAACCTGCTGAGAAAGATAGAAGCCAATTCCTCCCATAGATTTTTCATGTACAAAATTTCAAATCAATGACCTGTCTTATTTGCATTTTGAATTAGTATATTCAAGACATACACAGTAGCCTTTTCACAGCCAATAGAACAGGGACGGTGCACAGCTGCAGCCATACAGAGAAAATCTCAACTGAAGTGCACTCAGAACCCCTAGAACAGCAATTTGGGAAGTGGGATGGTCTGCACCCCAAGCACTTTTACTTATTATGCTTTTAGTCCCTGACAGTTTCACAATCTCTGTGCAAGCTGGAATGCAAAACTGAGTTTTGCTTACTTCTCTAAAATACCATTCACTGCATCAATATGCTCATATACAGGCTACCATCCAAAGGCAGAGGTAGGCAGAAGCTGGATATAATTATTAGGAGAAGGATTTATCTCTACCTGTCCTGCCTTCATGTTCTTCCCTGAGGGATCTTCTTTTGTCAGAGATCTGCTATTAGGTTTAAGACAGAGCCTTGGCCCAGACACCATTCCATCCCTTATGTCCCTTTGCCTGTCACCACACACCCCTCAGGTATGCAGACATACCTGCCGCCCCTGCTGCAAAGCTGTCACCATCATCTGATCATACCATCTTAATGAGGCCAAAGGCTTCTCTACATCTAAAGTCTTTACAAGCTTTAGAAAAGAAAGTAATTATGTAGTCTAATCTAATGCTTACCAGTGCAAATGAATAAAAACTTTATTGACACTCAAACTGTCCTCTATAAACTCTACAGAAATCTTTACCACTGAACACTTCTAAACACATCCATGCAGGAGCTGAGATGCTTTACAATCATTATTTCAAACTCTGCATTAACAGGCCCAGGAGTTCATAAATATTTGGATGATAATTTAGTTCTCTATAAACAGGCCTACAAATTTCTATCACAGCTGTACACTTACACATAACTAAGACTCTGAGCAGCTAGCTGTGGCCACATACTACCACCTTTCCTAAGAGACTCATTTACTTATTATTAAAAGAGAATACCAACAACAACCTGTAAACTTCCTCTCATTCTGTACAATAATACAAAACAGATGTGCATTAGGTGATCACAAACATAGCAGCTGAAGAAAAAAAACTCAAAGAACTGGTGGACTATTATCACCAAAATATAAAGCTCAGCTGCTAAAAGTATACCTGTTGTTGGAACTCAAAGGATCATAGAAATTAATCAGAGAATCTCAGGTTGCATCAGACTTTTAAAATCATTGAGTCAATGTATTAACTTAGCACTCCCAAATCCACCACCAAACCACGTCCTTAAGTGCCACATCCATGGTGACTCAAGCACTAGCATGGGCAGCCTGTTCTGATGCCTGAAAATCTCTTAGTGAAGAAATTTTTCCTAATATCCAGACTGATCCTCCACCAGTGCAACTTGAGACCACTTCCTCTGGTCCTATCACTTCTTACCTGGGAGAAGAGACCAAACCCCTACTGGATGCAATGTCATTTTAAGGACTTGTGACAGCAAAAAGGTTGCCTCCTTTTCTCCAGGCTAAGCAGCCCTTGCTCCTTTCAGTCTCTCCTCATCAGACTTGTGCTCCAGACCCTTTCCTAGCTCCATTGCCCTTCTCTGGACACACTCCAGGACTTCAGCGTCTTTCCTGTATTGAGGGGCCCAGAACTGGATACGGGATTCAGAATGCAGCCACCAGTACCGAGTATAAGGGGACAATCTGGTACTGCTGGCCACAGTTCATGACTCCAGCCAGGATGTCACTGGCCTTCTTTGCCACGTGGTCACACACTGGCTCATGTTCAGCTGCTGTCAGCCAGCACTCCCAGCTCCTTTTCTGCTCAGCTGCTTTCCACCTACTCTGCCCCCAGCTTGTAGAGCTGCATGGGATTGCTGTGACCCAAGTTCAGGACCTGGAACTTCACCTCGTAGACCTGGAACTTCACATAACACTTCTGGCCTCATCCCATTGATCCAGCCTGTCCAGATCCCTGAGCAGAGCATTCCTACCCTTCAGCTGATCAACACCCCCACCCAGCTTGAAGTAATCTGAAAACTCATTGAGGGTGACCTTGATCCCCTCACCCAGGTCATCAATAGAGATATTAAACAGGACTAGCCCTAATACTGAGCCCCAGGGAGCACCATTTGTGATCCAATCCCACATGTGCGCTCACTGCTGGCCCATGCTGGCATAAGAGCAGGGCACATCTTGCAGTCTGACACTTTGTCAGGGACTGAAATGGTCCATGCCTTAAACATTGTTATGAAGTTTTGCCAATCATAATAATCGTATAAAGAAGCTACAACTACAGAGGCCTCCCTGAAGAACTTTGGACTTCGAGTTAAGCTGCCTAGATAAGATAAGATAAAAAGCAAGCCCATTATTTAATCACCTCAGGACTAGGGAGAAACAAACAAGGCTGAAGGAGAGGAATGCATCCACAAGAAAGCCAAACACAGCAGAGATTCTTCCCTTCCCTAGTTTGGGGTGGGGAAGACCAGAAGACCACAGGCCACAGAAGCCAGGTTTACTGCCCATGAAAGGAGGCAGGGTGGTGGGGGAGGGGTGGAGAGGAGATTTTGGTTGCAACCTCTGGTCAGAGGCAGAAAACATCCATCCTCCCTTACACAAACTGACCCAGGTGTGAAACCCCCAACCCCACAGGCCACATCCATGGGACATTCAGGTGGGAGGCAGCTGAAGGGGGTGTTATAATCCATCAAAGACCTGGCAAAGCACTCCCCAGAGTCATACCTGAAGCCTTGCACCACAGGACTGCACAGAATGCAACAAACCCAGAGTCTGTGGCAAGAGACAATGGCAAACTCCCCTCACCCAGAGAAGTGCCTGGGTTTTCCTACCTGGCCTGAGAGTATATTAATCCATCAGATTCAATGCTTTTCAGAGGGACCTTCACCACCAAGAAGACAAGCTGAAGAGGATCGACAGAGCATCGTTGGGATCCACAGGGTGATGATATTTTCCTTATTCTGTCCCTGTTACTCTCTTTCTGTCCCCTCCAACTATTTCCTACTTCTTTTTTTTCTCTCTCTCTCTCTCTGTCTCATCATTTACTATCGGAAAAAGCCCATACTATTGTCACTGGCATATGGTCTCATTTGCACCTTAATTTGGGAAGAGGACTTTCCAATAACCTTTAATAACTGAATCATGACACACATGGGTGGCACATAGTCCATAGGAGCTTTTTCTTGGTGGTAAAAATTGTCAAATCAACCCCTCTGGAACATATGCAGAGCAGCATGTGTTTAGTAATTTAGCAGTAGTTTAGCAATTTTCTTCCACAGTCTAAAGTATTCTGAAAATTAAAAGGAGGAAGAAAGAGCATATTATTGGTATTGTATTTCTATGATAATTTATGCAATCGGTAGAAGCACCAGTTTGTCCTGCAATGTACTCAAACTTTCCTCAGCACCAGGTGCTTTAAATCCATTCTGAAAAGCCTGAACTATTGTTGCAGGTTATTCATCTGTTATTTACAGAATTCACAAACCTCAAAGTGAGAAGAGAGAAACTGAACACTCAGGTCTTTGCATGTCCAGCAATACCGAGAGATAAGAGAAAAAACCTTGGCAAGGCTGGATGTTTGTTCTCTGCACAATGGAGTATTGTGCTCTTACATGTGCACAGAAGGTTTTATTAGCTTAGGTAAAGTTTAATTAACAGATATTATTTAAAGTCCAGAGCTGTAAAAGACTACATTTTCTAATGCAACTTCTTTCTTTACAGGATTGAAAATAAAATAAAATAAATAAATAAATAAATAAATAAGTAACCAGACACAGAGAAAGGTAAAGGAAACCCAGGTAGAATTACATTTATGCACAGGATTAAAATAGATTTTTCCTATATTTACCCCTATTTCCTCATCGTTCTTGACAATCGAGTACTGCACATTCACAGAACAGCTTCCTAATTTTAAGATTCCTTCCCTTTAAACCACAGGGCTGTCTTAGCACTGACAGATGCCCAGTGAGAAAATTAGATGGTTATCATGAACCTCTTGATTCTGTCAAAGAAGCATGAAGAGCTGTTAGCATTTGGACAGGGACCAAGAGATGGTCATGTAGCTACAAGAAAAATAATCAGAACACGTGAAACTATCTATCCACTGCTGTGGAAAAGAAGCTTGTAGTGCGATCCTTCTCCCCTCTCTGGAGCCAAAGGGATGGTGCAAACCTTAACAAGGTGTTCCAA
This sequence comes from Chamaea fasciata, assembly GCF_029207755.1. Lineage (NCBI taxonomy): Eukaryota > Metazoa > Chordata > Aves > Passeriformes > Sylviidae > Chamaea > Chamaea fasciata. The sequence continues at coordinate 69,312,205 of NW_027094086.1, forward strand.
GTAGCTAATCAAAGCAGAAGGAACAAGATGTACAAAGGTGTATTTAAATTTTATAAAATAACTTGTCCTTTAATCACACTCTTACATTGGGCCTGGCTGGGATGGAATTAAGCTTGTTCATATTTGCTGGTAGAATGCCGTATTTCAGATTTATGACTAGCATGTTGTCAATGACACACCAATGTTTTGGCTAGTGCTGAGCAGTGTTTTCACAAGGTCAGAGTTTTTCTCAGTCTACCTTTCCCATGTCCAGCCAGTGGACATCTGACTTCAAATGGCCAAAGGAATACTCCACACCCTGGAACACTGAGTAGCAATAATTGTCTTCCAGAATAGCCATTACTCATAGACTTGGCTGGGCATCAGTCTGCTTATGGAAGGTGATGAATGATGGCCCTTGAATCACTTCTTTTTTTCCTCTCTCTACTTATCTTTACTTATTAAACTGACCATAATCAAGTGTCAAATGTGTCAAGCACAGGTAACTCTAAGGAGGCCCATAAATTATATTAGTTTTTACTGACCACAATATACCATATGAAGATAGAACAAATTATAGCATTCTCCAAGTTTCAAGCAAGACAGAAGAAACTAGTAAAACCGCTTAGTAAGTGCACAAATGAAGTCCCTATTTCTTTGGAAAATGGATGGAGGAAAATTATTTTGTCTGTATAATGGCTTACTTTTATTATTAATAAATTAATAACTATAAGGAGAATGGGGATATCTTTTTCAGCATGACAGAACTGTGCTGACTGAACAAGCATAAAATATTGTTTATAGAAAAAGTAACTGATGTCTTAAGTCTGATTAAATATACAAATGAGCTAAATTCTCTAAAGATATGTGGACAGCTGCATTATTTTCACATTTCACAATGCTAATTAACTAATATGATAAATAAGGTCATATTTATGCTACTATTTGTAAAATAAAGCTACTTGTTACAATTTCTTCCAATGCATGACCCTTATAACAAAAAATGGCTAATGATAACAGTTTTCAGAGACAGATAAATTTAAAAACCTCTATTATTTTATGCTGGATAGAGATGTCTATAAATACATCTTGATTAATAGTTATAAAATAAGGCATTCTTTTTATTAAAGCTTACAGAAGGCTATTTGAACTAGATTAACTTGTGCTGGTTTCAAAACAAATAACTTCTTTGATTACAATGGCAGGATAGACTGCAAGACTTGCAGAAAACATAGTCAGTAATGTGTTTTTACCCAAGTAAACCTTACTCAATAACTTCCTTTTCAAGGCCTTATTTTCAGTCACTTATGGCTCAGCCAAATGCAGCCATTTAGACATTTCAGTCAAAGTCCCAAATATGTGATTTGTAAATTGAATTGCAAAGGACAAATAGTCCGAGTGTAGTCAACAGGAATGTAACATAGCAAGGGTTGACTCCATGGTAGAAAACTCCATGTTTCCTCATCTTGTAGAAAACATTTCTCCAGTTTGGGTAAGTTGTATATCTCAGACTTTAATCTTCAAAGATTTTAGCAAGTATATACAGCTGTAATATTCAAAAACTTCTCTGTGTTATACTACATGTCTTTGAGAGCTGCAGCATCCCATGTCCACTGTACCCAAGCTGTATTTGCTGTGATATTGAACAGTGCTTTAGAACCACAGAATCATAAAGCCATTTGGGTTGAAAAAGATACTTAAGACCCTTGATTCCAACCACCATCCCAGCAGTACACCATGTCCATAGGTGCCATATATACATGGCTTTTAAATACTTTCAGGGATGGTGACGCAACCATTTCCCAGAGTAGTCACTTCCAATACTTGACAACTCCTTCACTGAAGAAATTCTTCCGAATATCCAAACTGAACTTCCGCTGGCACAACTTGAGGTTGTTTCTCTTGTTCTAGCACTTGTTACTTGGGAGAAGAGACCAACATACTTGCAACAAATGAAAGAATTGATCTTGCTACTGTCCAACCACACTTTGCTCTTAACACCTATTCTCCGTCCTACAGCCCAAGTAAAAAAAAGGGGAAAGTTAAGATATATCCTGCACTGTACAATCAGTGCTCCCTGCTGCAGGAGCTCAGGGAGTGTGGAAGCAGCAGCTTGGTGATACAGTTTAAAGGCAGAGGGAAAACAGAAATTCAGTCACATAGGGATCTATATTAAAATGGTGGTCAGGGGAATGCAAGACAAATTAAAAGAGGAGAGAGCAGAAAGGAAAGGAAATCAAGTAATTCTTTCTTCGTGGATAGGTGGATCATTTAGTTTAGGCTAATTCTGGCTCCAGCTGTTAAAAAGCTCTAGAAAGAAGCTATTGCCAATGCTCCCACTGCACAGAGCTGTGCACATGCCCTCTCTGCAGGTGTGAGCACAGCTTTGCCAGCTCTAGAGCAGGAGGAGACATCACTGCTGCTGTGTTACCACTTCTGATCCTGTCGCCTACCTGTGTGCTCAGCTGTGTCAGTCACACATCTTTAGTGCAGACCAGGCTGACAGAAGTCTAGTGAGCCATACTGCTAATATAATGGCAGATAAACCTGAAGCTAATCCTCAGAAACCATCGAAAAGTTTATACCTACCTTATAGTTACAGCTGCACAGTACTTACAGAAAACGAGTTGGAAGCAGCAGGAATACAGGAAAGGATTACAAAAACTTAATTGCCATGTTGATACCACTGAGATGTAAAAGACTCTAGTTTTTCCTTCCTTTAAAGCATGTTTGCCTTATTAGTTCTATTGCTTTCCCTCTCATTTTGCTCCTAACTGACTCAGGTGGGAATGGTCATAAAGCAAAGAGATTAAAAGAAGACAAACTACATTTTTCATTAGTTGATTTGAAGCATTAAAAGTTAGATCATCCTGGCATCCTCACGTATTTTCTGCAGTAGAAACGTTGGGATGAAAAAGGATGGATTCCTTGGGATATATAGAACATGTTAGTCTATGGCAGACTCAAATTTCCAGAGATTTATGCAGTGATGGCTCTTACTTTAATAAGGTTCTATATTTTTAGAAAGTATTAATGACATGTTTTGATCAGTTAAACTCTCTTCTCTCTGCCAGGAAATATGTCAGTTCATCATAAAACTTAATGCCAAAACATGTCTTTATGGAAAATTATTTCTCAAGGTGTATCACCTTCCTCCCTCTGTAATCTTTATATCCCTATAGGCTTCAAAAAGTGACATGTTGGATAATAATAATAATAATAATAATAATAATAATAATAATAATAATAATAATAATAATAATAATAATAATGGAGCTGTCTACATTTTGGGAGTTAAATCACGAGTCTAAAAAGTTGTATTTATACTTGTATTATTCTATGAGTTAATCAGTCATCTTGAGGGACCACTTTATTTTCCTTTTCTTTCCAAAATCCAGTCAAATAGAACACTCCCAATTTTTTTCTAACTCCATTAAGAAAAGCATCTGTTGAGACTGGGAAAGGTTAAAATTTAGGATAATTAATCACACTGGTCAATAACCAATCCCTGTAGGAAAACACCAAACTATTAGCCCTTTCTTTGGCCTGCATTTCTGTGGACACAGCTTTGCAATTTGTCATGCTGGACAGGGGGACAGTGATAATCTGCCTGTATGATGTTACAGAACTTATTGTATAGTTTTCCACTGTTGAATTATTCACCACTTTCTGCTGTGAAAAAGGTTGCTTCCTGTGATGCCTGGAATCAGTTTCCAATTTACACATATACTTGTACATATAGTCCTTATCCCAAACACTGTGAGTCAGTTCAGTGTAGGAATTTAGGGAAGCAAAAATTAATTCCTAAAACCATCGCCTCTTAATATCTCACTGGATCATTTTGGGATTAATGCACCCCAAATCAGCTTAAGGTAATTTAAAATTCTTCACTTTATCATTATAAGGCCAACAACAACAACAACAAATCAACAACAGCCAACAACCACCACAAAACACAATCCTCTGGAAACCCAAGGGGAAAAAAAATGAACAAATACCTCCAAAACTGACAACCCAAAAAACCCCATCCAACTAATTCCTTCTCCCTCCATCCTAACTTTGATACAACTGCAAAACTGTGTCTCACTAGTAAACAGACAAACCAGTAACTAAAAAAGCAGAGAGATGGGCCAACATCTTTCCTTTTAGAAATAAAACCATTGCTGCAACCGCTGTGAACACTACAATTCAACAGTATTCACTTTCTGGGCATTTGATGTTTCAGCCATCACTTACAATTTTCTGCAATGAGTTTAAAAGTGCTTTACTGCATGTCTTTCGAAAGACACCAGGGAAGAAGAAAGGCCCTTCTCCAAGACCCTGCAGCAAAATGCCACACCACCTGGAATTAGGTACACAAGGTGGGGATGAGGCGTGACTCTCAAAACAGTCAGACAGCTCAAAAATTTTAAGCTTGCATGGGTAATTAGTATTTTGTTCCTCCAGTCACAGGGCCAGCACCAGAGTTTATGTCATTTTGTGGGGTCTCCCTTATCTCAGACCTCTTCTCCTCCATCTTTTATTCATGCAGTAGTTCTGACACCTAAGAGCCCCTATGGCACCCCAAGGAATCATTTCACATTAATGAGATCCAGACTGAACAGTCAATACAGTATTTGCAAGTAAATACAGTGATCCAATTACCAGTTTCCACTGAGCTGCTTGCACTTTAAAGTACAGCTGTCTGCAGGCCCACTGGGAGTGTCAAACTTGCAAACAGAGAAGTTATGAAGGCATGAGAGAAGGAAGACCTGAGCAATATTGCACTCACCAAAATTACATTTCTAGGAAAACATGAGGGGGAAAAATAAATCTCAAAAATAATGTTTCACTTTGACATTTTATTTCAGAACCGGTGTCATTAGTCTTCAGCAGCTCTCAACCATTTCCCATTTCAGAGAGAAAAATTATATTTCTATTCCTTTTAAAATTTTTCCTTATTCAGGAATGCTGAGGTAGCATATTCAGGTAACTACCCTCCTATGTATGCCATTTATTTATTTATTTATTTGTTCATTCATTCATTCATTCATTCATTTATTCATTCATTCATTTATCTTAATTCTGTTAGCAGTAGTTGCAAGGTCAGCTTTTCCTTCTCCTATCCAAATAGCCCTTCTGGTAAAAGATCCTCTAATTCCACAGCAGTGTCCACTGCCTGAGGTTGCTTGAGATATTTGGTTAATTCCCAGTCACTCTGAAAGCTACCCCAATAAAATAGGCCTCACCAATTATTTACTTTTAATATGTTATTTTTTCATGTTTTATAATTACCCTAGCTGTACAATAAGCTTACAGTTCACCAGATTTGTAACATAAAGTTCAGCTCTACAGCTCCATTCTTTTAGCTTGTCCTCTTCCAAATAATTTCATTTAGTTACACACTCAAAACCTAAACAAGTCCCCATTATTTTTTGAATTCTCACCATGACATCAGGGACACCTTAGGTACCACCCCCCAAGGTGAGATTCTCACCAGTTTTCCCTACTTTTAGGTAAAAAGGGATGAAAAATATTCAATATTCCATTTTAAATTGAAGGATTGAAATTTAATTTGAAGTTTCAAAACACCAAAGCTGGCAACTTAAAGCATGTGAGAGGAACTTTAAGAACAATATCTTCCCAACACCCTCATCCCTGATTGTGCAGCACACTGATAATGAGTTACCTGCAGGTAGGGGTGCAGTCCCTGGCTCAGAAGGAATTTGAATCACAGGATACTGATGAATACTGAAACATTACAATGGGAGAAATCTTGTTGCCCTTTTAGCCGTCTATGGGACCTTATATTCGATCCAAACAAATTTTATGTCATGACACCTAAGAGCAGATTTGAACCATAATGCAGGCTCCCAAATAACCAAAGCACACACCCACCAACAATGAACTCTGTAATAGAAGAAGTTACAACCTGTATGCAGGCTAAGCCACTATTAACATACACCAGACCAGGTCAATTTGAGCACTGAAAATCAATCATTCATCTGTCCTGCTATTTCTGTCAAAATGTAGAAGAAGATAGGAACAGGACTGGCACCATGCTAGATTTGTCTAAGAAAGCAAAGAATTGATTGCACACAGTGATTAGAAACCTACTAAAAGCAAGTGGTCAGGACAGGAAAAGGAAAAACAGAAGATGGTCCAAACGACATAAAAAAATATTGCAAGGACCTTTACAGCCACCAAAGAGTCAGCCTTTCCATGTAACAACTTACTTTCGTCAGACTTTGCTTGTTTTCACTCAGTGCTAAAAATATGAAGTATATCTATTGGCTTTGACAATGACTGAGAGAGAGACTCAGGAAGGAAAATGTTCAATTCCTTACATCCTTTTGCAGTGGGCGGGGCAGATTTCTCCCTGACTGTAGAGATTGCTTTGCTGTTTTCCTGCTGGCAGTGGCTGGGGAGCAGCTGAGGGGCACTTACCCAGGGGCTGCAGGGACTCAGGCTGGGGAGTGCTCCCACAGGCAGCAACTAGGACTAAAAGTCCTGATTTTGCTTGCATCCTTGTACCTTTGATGTTGGTCCTGCCACTTTGTTAACAGAAAAAAAAAATCTTTCCCCAATACCCTCTGCAGATATAAACTGGAAGCAGGAATTTTCTCTAAGCACAGACATAAAAATAACAAAATATCTACTTTCAGCAGGAGAATGCAGAAAATTGCAGTTATTTGATCATTTAAAAATTATCTTTATTAGCTTTTGCAAATACAATTAGCATTTTCTTTAGTTATGAATGATCATAAATACACCTAGATGTGTCCCCATGTAAGTGTGCACAAGACATAAAAGCTTGAAATATAATTGAATATCAGAGCAGCATGTCTTTTTCTGAAGAAAAATAGCTCTGAATTTCATAAATATGAAATTTAAAAGAAAGCATTTTCCAGTAACATATTCTTGTTATAATCAAAAATGATTTATTTTACTACACAAAATATACTGTTGTTTCCCTCAGTGGTTTTTTGAGTAGTAGAAAGACTACTTTAAATAAGGCAGATTTATAAGCTTTGAGGGTTGAAATTTGTGTTGTGGGTTACTTGTTTTGGGGTAGATTTTTTTAGAGGTAAATCCAGCTTCCTCTGAACATGATGTAGTAATGATGTTGGAGTTGGAAAGATCAATTACAAGCTATCAGATCCAAGACTGCCTAATTAGATTGGACAGGCATTTTAATATTACTTTAATCTTCTTCTTTAAACAGCATACAAACAATATTTCTTTTTTATATTAGGACAAAGACATATAATACTTCATCATAAAAAAGATATTTAACCCTCATGTTTGTGGGTTTGATTTTAATAATAATAGAGCCAAGGACTGCATATTACATTGCCTAAGAGCTACACTACCGAACATATGAGGGAAAACCATGAGGAATTAGATGAAGCTTTACCTAAAAATAATCAAGTTTATGTTAGCATGAATAGTCACAAAACTCAGAATTTACCTCCTCCTTTAAAGACCCATTTTCTTGCAGCAGTTGCTCATTCTCCCCCATCATGGTTTCACAGATTCTTCCAAAAGTGTTCAGCATCTTCTTATCAGTGGTGCCTGAACTGTGACTACTACCAGCCCCAACAGATCATCTCAGGATGCAAAAACTTCATCTCCTTGCCCTGAGCTGAAGGGTAAAATAAACATTTATACTAGAGTTTTAACTCAAAGGAAAGCAATTTATTTTTAATGACACAAGACATTAGATTTCTATCTAGTAGAAGTCCCCATTTCCTCAAACTAACACGTATAGGGGCTCAATCTCTAATATCTACTTCATATGAAAGGAAAGTTTCCAGGAAGGACATGTTTAAATCTGGACTACTCAGATACAAACAAGTCCATTCAAAAATTTGAGGAGCTGTTTGAGGTATAAATAACAAGAGATGAGTTCTTAATTGCTTCTTTTTGGTTTTTTGGGGGAATTTTTCCCCAGTTAAAAACTTCTCAGCTCCCATATTCAATTTACATCTTTTGTCAGCCTGGCTCTAGGAGTGCCTGGAACCTCAGTAAAAGTAGATACTAGTGGAAAAGACAAAGCGATAAGCCATGATCTTATGTTTGATATTTAATTATAGTGAAGTCAACTAGGTAGGGAGTTGCTGCAGAAACCTGGGCCAATTCTATGGAAAAAGAAAGAGAAATGTATCAAAACATGTACATGAAAAAAAAATCTATCACCAGACCAGACTGCGAAACTACTATTTACTTTAACAGCAGGTGGTTTAAAATTACAGGTTTCAAAGCTGTCATTTGGAAATAAAGAAAAGACTACTATCACTGTTTAGCATCAAAGAGTTTTATAGGATTGACATGCCATCAGCAAGTGAAGCATGCTTGCTTTAAAGCATACCAAATGCAATGCAAAGCAGTCAAAGTTTGGAGGGTGGGAAGTGGACTAAAGAGACAAAAAGCACATGAAGCCACATTAGGCAGCTCACTGTGTTATTTTGGAAATACAAATGCAGGTGTCAAAATCTGTATTTCTTAAAGGAAATTATAATTTCACTGCAGAACCAGAAAATTGCAGTTTCTTCTAGAAACCTAAAATTAAAATCAGCCCAACCAAAGAGGTGGAAATACAGACCACAAATAACAGGAGAAGTTTTCCCATTTGGACAGTCCGTACTGAGATACTCAAAAGTATCTGAAGATACTGAAATGGAAAGAGTTAGAAGATGCCTGGAATTACATGATGGACAGATTAACTGTTACCCCATTTTCGTCTGTGTACACTCAATACTTTCTATCAGGGAAAAATGCTTCCAAACTGAAATGCAATCCTTGCTACATTTTCAACCACCAGTAGGAACTGTGGGTCTGTGTTGACACTTTAAAACCAAAACACAAATATGTTTACTAGTTGTTGTGAGTAAGGGACTGTAACTTTCAGAAAGAACTTGTGGAAAAAAAAATCTTAGATTATGAGTACACAATGCTTTATGAATATATATTGCTCTGTTCATTTCCATATGTATGGTGAAAGTAAAATACAGAGGATATGCTTGTAGTAATAAATTACTGCTTTAATTGTATCCATATTTCTAGATTATGGCATTTGAAAGACTTTCCATAACAGTTGCATTCAGGTTTGAAAGGACAGACCTGGGAAAACAGAGAAACAATGGCAGACAACCATGACTACACAACACAATTAATGACAAAACTCAGTAATTAATTCAGATTTTGTCTCTGCTGAATTCAAAATGCTCTGAAGTGAGATACTGCTTTTCTCATCAAAAACAACAACCACCAGTGAAAAAGTATTAAGGTCCTAAATTGTGATCACTTTATATAGTAAGGATTAGGATTGTGTGGATTCTTGTTGGATTCTGTTTGTGCTGTGGTTAATAGGTAGATTTATTTTTTCTAATTTCAAATTATTTATTTCAAATCTCAGATTATGAGGTTGCCCTCTCTGATTGTATGGTTTCTAAGTTGCATCATCAAGAGTGTTTAAAGTCCCACCTGAGCATTTCTCTAACTATTAAAATTACGGTGAAAATACCTTGAGGAAGGGAAGAATTAATCAGAATTCAGTTTAACCTCCACTATCAATGAGGGAAAAAGAAAATTAAATTGGCTGCAAATGTCTAATATTGAGAAGTTATTATTTGCATATTAACAGAAGATATATTTGTCTGTTCTTCTGGGACTTGAAGAAGGGAATCGGTATTAACTTTTTTTAATCTGAAAATTTAATTTTTCTCAAAATGTAAAGGTCTATGTACACTTCTGATATCTATACATCCCATTATTTTCTTACTACATCTAAGGAACCACACTAACAGTGGTGTAAAGCGTTAACAGTACACAACACAAGCATCTGCTCTACATGGCAGGGCAGAAGTTCAGAATAAAATCTCCCACTGTGGTGCCCTTCTGCAACAAACCATTCCCCTCCTGCAGGACAGCAAGCCTTGGTAGTAAACAGGGTTGCACTTTTAGCGGCAGGATTGTACTGTGGGTGGTAGGTAATGGTCTTCTGGTTGTCAGACATTCAGTGTTTCAAGCTCCGCCAGGCTCTGCCCCATTAACTCATTGGTGAGAAGAGGAGAAAGTGAAAACTCAAATACAGCCTTAGGATATATCTGCAATTTTAACCAAAAGATTGTAAAAGAGCTTGTGCAGCCTTAGTATTGGACTTCTATTTTGAACCCAAAGTCATTTTATGTAACACCTACATCAATTTGAGGCACATTTTACTGAGTATAAACTATTACAGGACAAGAAGCCCCTGAGAAGGGCAAAGGTTAGCATTCTTCTGCCTGCTTTAATTAAAAAGATAACTTGCAATGAGATGACTAAGTAAAGAGACAGCAGGATAAAGTCCCTGTAGTAGAAGGACATCTTGGAGAATTCTTTTAACTATTTTCCAAAATTTCTTGGATTTATTATTCCAAGATTTTTTTTCCAAAAATTCTCCAAGTTATTCACAATAAAAATTAGAGAACATGATGGGAGATGGTGAGCATCCAGATGAAAGAAAAATAATAAATATTTCCTCTCTTTAAAAAACAAGGTTTAGGAGCAATGAAGATACTGTAGACCAGCCATATGAACTTAAATTCATAAAAAAAACAGAAGCAAGTATTTCATCAAGATAAAGCCTTTAGAGAAGGAAAAAAAAATTACGTGAAAGTAATTTTGTCATGACAGATAAGTCTAGTTTGCCTCTATGAAACAAGTAACATGTCTTTAAAATGTGGACAAACAACTGAAGTCTCATCTCTATCTCAGCAAGCTCTTGATGTGGTCATGTCTGAGACCTAATCAAAAGTCAGTCTTGTCCTTCATGAGGCCTTTATAAGGAACATGCATAACAGATTGGAAATATATGCCATCTTCCTTTACCACACTTAAATGTAATGACTCATGACAGACAGATCTGGAAAGGTTTGTTATCCAACCTCAGATACTATTTTCATTAGTGACATTGCAGGCTTAAGGCAGATTGGAGAACAGACCAAGACAAAAATGGAAAAGGACCTGAAGCAGAAGTGTCTTTTAAAAAGTAAAAAACCCACAAACTGTATCTTTTTTTAAATTGTAATTGCAAGGAACTTTAACAATAATTCAGGACAAATGGCTAGGTGAAAGCCATTAAGGGTCATGAGTTATAATGGATCCCAAGACAAACCTAAGTAAAAGCATCATGACTGAAAAGTCAATCAGCCTGACAATCCACAAAAGGTGAAATACAACCTAAAGGACACCTAAGTTAGTCTTTCCTTTTAACTAGCCATTAACAAAGCTATCAGAACAGTAAAATTCAGTTTGAGGTGTCACATCTCAAATCAAAGGAGTAGTTGAAGACATCTTAACACAGTGGAGCAAAAATGTTGAATGGATTTCAGGAACACAATCTGTGAGAAAAAAGCCTGAATAAAAAGGAAGTCTTCAATACATCTCTGCTAGAAAATTAAAATTGTATTCAGTCTGGAATAAAAATAAAATAAAAAGAGACGTTAAAAATAAAAGTAAAAAGAGAAACTTGAGTTTTAACTGGAACAAAGTACTTTTAGGTGATCTAAGAAAACCCACTAGCTGAATAATCAAACAGTGCTATAACTTTTCCAAGAGTGTTGTTGTAATATCATACTGGGGTTAACCAAAGCAATTAGATAAACATTAGCTTAGAACAAATTTGCTTTCTATTTTGGTAAAAACTGAATGCAGACTTCCAATAGAGACAGCAATACACATCTTAACAGCTCATTTTACTGAAGTCTACAACCTTGGCAAAACATTTCATTACTGCTTTGTAGCCACAAGGCCATTGAGCACAGCATTAAACTCTCTCAGGCCTAAATCCCAAATGCTTTTCTTTTTTTAGATGAGCTCCATTTTCTGTACAGCCCAGAGTTAAATATTCACAGTCTTTAATTTACCTATGGAACATAGATTTCTGCTTGGTTTTACCCACAGATCAGCCTGTTTATAACCAACATGCTCAAATCAATGAATTTTAAAAACACTTTAAAAATAAAATTAAAAACCCTATAAGCATTAACATTCAAACCAAGAAGTCTAGAACTTACTCAGAACTGTAAAAGTAGCTACTACTAAAAGTGATATGCAAAAGGCTTACCATGGGGACAAATTTCAAAATAGTTACAAAAAGTAGAGGATCGAACAAATGTAAAACTATTTTATAAAATTAAATAACAGAATTTAAGGGGAAAAAAAGCCTGTGTTCTTCCTGACCAGTTCAGATTGTGAAATTTGGGTGTTTATACCCTTTTGCACTTCTTCCCAACATACTCCTACACCCAACATCCATTCTGCAAATTCCTACAAACTATTAAAAACAAAAAGGACAAACATATAATCTTTCAGCTTTGTCTGTTTTTGAGAGACGAGTGTTTTCTGATAGTGCTTTCCTACCAGGATGTCTATGAGAAAAGCTAGCTTTGACTTTATTTTAAGCAAGGGCTTTGCTTCTCTCAATTTTATGTTCTGCGTTAAAGTTTGGAGTTTTAATATTTCCAGAAAAATTTCTCAGAAATTTTGTCCCCAGCAATTCTAGTGATAACTTAATGGCAATAAAGTTTGCTTGAGCATAACAAAGAGGAAACTCATGACCAATCTAAGAAGAGTGTTAGTAAATGTATATTTTTGCCTCTCTTTACTAAAGTGTTTAAAGGCCTCTGTATTCCAAGTAAGAAGATGAGATTTAGCATAAAAGCCTGATGTTTCATTCATACCATGAACAATCTTACGAGAACAGAAATCCCCACCAGCCAAAAGCTCATCATATCCTCTACTAATAGAACACTATAATTTCAAAAGCAGAGTAATTTGAATCAAAACTTTTAGGAATGATATGAAATACGAAGATTTCAATTCCCAATCAGCATGTATGCTTTTTAACAAGCAAGTGGCTACAAAAGCATGGATTTTTAATAAAGAAAAAAAAAAAAAAAAAAAAAAAAAAAAAAAAGAAAAGCAAGCAGACAGCTGCTCAAAGAGGAACTATATACTTTGGAAGTAGAAGACTGAATACATACTGTGGATTTCAAACTACATATATTTTTCAAACCTTGTAATTTAAGTTACAGAAAAAACATTTTAGTGCCTATTAGTGCACTAAAACATAAAACATTTAGTGTCATATTAGAACTGTGTAAACTAATTTACACATCTTTGTGACTTTATACAATTTTCAAAGCACAGCCTCTTTTATGAAGGTCACAAGCAATCTGACATGTACACAGTCCCATACTACATCTATATTAAAATAATGACTGCTGCCCATTCATTAACATAAAGCAGCTGGTCCGGATGAACATGCCCAAAGACTGGTGGTGAATGGAATTAAATCCAGTTGCCTACCAATCAAAAGTGGTATTATTATACGTGGCTCAGTACTGGGGGGGCCAGTCCATAGTCTGGGATGAGGGTTTTGAGGGCACCTTCAGTGTGTTTGTAGATAACACTAAGTTGGGTGTTATCCTCAACTGACACCAGGGGAGGTTTGGATTGGATTATAGAATTTTTTTTCACCAGAAGGATTATGAAACACTGGAACAGGTTGCTCCAGAGAAGAGGCAAAGTCACCATCCCTGGAGGTATTTAAAAGATGTTTAGACGTGGCTTATGATGTGACTTAGGAACATAGTTTCATGATGGACTTGGTAGCGTTGGGAAAATGTTTGGCCTCAGTCATCCTAGAGGTCTTTTCCAACCTAAGGAATTTTATGATTCTGCATCTCACAGCTGTAACAACCTTCCTCACAGCACCAACTGAGAAATGTCATCTGTCATGCAGAGTGACAAACCATTCTTTAAACATATTTATCATTAATAAATAACATTGTACATATTTTTCAAAGCATGGCCACTCTATATATCTTACTCAATTGAGTTCACACTTCTTTATCAATTACCCTCGTACTAGACATTGCCTGACAAGTGGAAGATGAATGGAAGAAGCAAAGCTTAATTCTATAAGCTAGACAGAGCACAATGCCTTGATGAATACATAAGATAAAGACATTATTTACTTTGGAAGCTAACAGTAATATTAGAGTAAAACAGCAAAATAGCTATGTGTCCTGAACCAGATGTGGCATGCTTCTGGAGCTCAGTGGTTTGCTTTCAGGAATAATTCATATTCACTGCTAGTTCCAATGTTGTTACAGGGATGTATTGCTACAGGATATACTTGAAGTGAAGCCTTTGTAATCTCAGAATGGAGGTTTTTAAAAAGGTTTTAAAACCTGGTTTTGTCAGAATTAAATTATGACATGAACTGAAAGTTCATTCCTAGGAGATGACTAGTCTACTGTCGCAATTTAGATGGGCAAGACACTTGTTTCTTCGTGCAGAAAATGGTTTTTAAAGCCTAATTTAACAGGAGACAGAAAAAACATGGTGATCTTGTTCTGAATTTTTGTTAAATACAAATTTTCATTGTGCTTCCATCTCACAAATCGTAGCACACAAGTCATGAAAGTACAAGGTTTTTTAGCAATATTTTTAAAATAAGTTTAAGGAACAGTTGAGCAAAAAAGATGGGCAGTGTTGGATTAACAAACAAAGATAAATGACTGAAAATTCAGTTCATTTTAACAATATGCTAGTCTACTTTTTAAACCCCACATTGTTTCTACTGGAGACAGACTTCTGGAACTCAAGATACACTGTATCCATATGCAAAGCATTTACAATAGTATTCTTATTCTCCAGCAGAAAAGCTGACGTACTTGTTCTTTTCTGTAAATTCAAATGGCAGTGTAGTAAATAGTACTCTTGCCTCTGTAATGCATGCAGTTCTTGCTTCTCAAAATAATCTTTTGATCAATCCTGGAAAAACCTTCTCAGACACGTCACTCAGATGCTGTGGCCAATGTTACAAAATTTTGTCCTGTATCATGCACATCTTGCCCAAGCCTAGACAGCCTGATTGGCTAACCTGAGCTTCCACTGCCATGCTTAATCTAACCTTTTCAACACTTTTGACAGAACAACTCTGCCAGATGGAAAGGGAAGCTAGATTAAAGTAGAGGCACAACTGTAGACGGAGAGTCATAGACCTAGACATCATAATCCAGCACAAATCTTACTACAGTGACAAAACCAGCAGATTTTAGACAACAGGTTGCACATTAAGGTGGAAATTTGAACCTGTTTATATGAACATTTCACTGTTATGGCTACTTATTTTGACTTACTCTTTTCAGACAAAGTACAGGCTGTCTCTTTCACTTACGTTCAGTGCACTCAGTATCTCATGCCTCTTTACGATTCCAAAGTGGTACACACGAAGTAATAATTTCCTACATAATTCTGCCTTCCTAAATTCCCTGTACTCTGCAAAGTGTAGGAAGAACATGCACTTTTTTCTATGTGAGTTTCCATCTTAAACAAACAAACCTTCTACCGTATTCATTTTAGCAAAAAAAATAATATAGTCACGCACTGCAAAAGGGTCTAAAATTAAAGCATTGTAGTTCTTACACTGTCATGTGTGATAAGAAAATTTCCATGGTAACAGGAAAATCCCCTATACAGTATTATAGCTAGACATTAAATTTAGCACTTCTTATAATTTGATAGTCATCTAAGCAACAATAAACCATACAAATACATGCACCTATTACATATTGGGGAGGAAGGCACAGTCACACATGCTTCACCTGTGCACTAAAAATCCTCTCATTTTGCTGGATGCCCAGTTGGCTTTATTTTCTATTTGGTGTCCCAGCAAGCATGAAAAACACCAAGTCCATAAATATAACCAAACCGAGTTTTGAGCAGGATAAAACCCTCCTGTAATGCCAAGGGAGAACTTAACTCACTGGTGTTTGCTCAAAATGCTGAAATAGCTCAGGTCTCATAGCTGGAGTTTCTGAAGGACATAGCCAAATTATTTCTGCCCAGCTTCACATTTCATGAGAACTCTGTTTTATAGTCCCAATTTAAACATGATTATATTTTGTGTTTGGCTGGATGTACCACACTGAAAATTGAGTTTTGATTTAGCACAATCATTTTAACTAAACACAACCTGTGGTTCAGACACAAATGGATTAAGAGCAATACCTCATCAGCTAGTAATGCAATGTTAAGACTAAATTTAACATTCAAAGTTGATACTTTTAATATATTCATTCCTCCTTGCACAGAAAATCATATACACAGCACTTTTGAATTTTTCTTGCCATCACAATCAACCCTGATCTTCAGCAGAAAAGCAAGCAACTTGTTCAGGAAAGATTACCATCTGTAATCAGCACACATAGTATATGTTCTTCAGCTGTCAGCTAGAAAGAAAAATATAAATTCAGTAATTTGTACTAAAAGGTGGAAGACTATCTTCTAAGTTGCCAGTTGTTGATCATTTTCTTAATGATTTACAAAATGTTATGTTTTGGTTTGTTTGGTTTTTTTCAAATGCTTGTTAGTCCTTAGAAGAACAACATTCCTTTTGTCATACTGTCATAAATAGTGCATAAATATTTAAAATTATACTACTTGGCCCAGCAAAAAGGAAGTGCCAAGTTTGTTTACTGAGGCTGAAAACTACAGTAAGCATCCTACCACTTTAAGCAAATATTATAAGCACAGAAATGATTCAGCATCAGGAGAAGTCCAGGCACTAGCTTCAAGATTAATGTTTCCTAGACTTTGCATAGAAGAACCCCAGTAATGAGCCAGTGCTGCAAGGCTTATGTTGACCTTGAACTGAACAAAACAAGCAGCATCCTTGTTCTAAGGATCTCACAATCTGCATTTTATCCTCATTCATACTGTGTTAAAAATGCAGCAGCAAGAAACTCACAATTAGCTTTTCATTTTTTTTAATGTCTTCATTACCCCCTCCGCCCCACCACCACCACTTGGAATTCAACTGGAATCACAGGAAAAAAAGTAGAGTTTCTCTACATTGAAGCACAATGATCATGTCTAACCCACAATTCTGAAAGGTAAAGGGATTGAAGTTCCAGGTTCCCTGTTTCACAAAGATAACTTTTAGGGTGGTTTCTTTCAAGATACAGTTAGAAGTAGGGTATGGAATCTTGAATATGCAAATGCATTCATACATCTTCAACCCTCAATGTGACCATAGCTATAATTAATCTCGCTATATTCAGAATTAATTTCCTATGCTCTGTGTGTCTTCTAAAGCTTTCCTTTGGTTTTATACATTATACTTGCCTCAGTCTCTAAGTGGGTAGATTTATTATACTTACTTGTTGAAAGACTTTCACTGTTCATGCTGTACTTTGATTCATCCTCGAGTTTTTAAAGGTCAGATGCAAACCCACAAACAGCTTGACAAACAACCAACCTTTGTAGATTAATATCAGATTTATGTGATATTATATCATTGTCATACTCTTTTAATTTGGAACAATCGAGTTTGTGACGTGTCATTTAAAGATATACAGGTCCTGAATTATTCATGGCTTCAACACCCATAAATTGTTAGAACTATCCTCATTTCTTGGATACCTGTTCTCTTTTAAATAATTTCAATTTCAAGTAATCAATGGAGAATTCAAACTAATAACCAAGATCACATCTGGATTTGAGTGTTTATTTCTCAATTACATGGTCTCCATTAAAGTAGTTCAACAAAAAGCACTCAAATGAAGTTATCTATTCATTTACCATGTAGCATAAGTTAGTTATATATGGATTATGTTTTATTCATATCTGGAAGAAATAGGAATGCAGCATTACTGCAGCATCAGAGTGGATATTATTTTCTTTTACATGTGACACACACATAGACACCAGCCAACATCTATTTAGCACAAGTGTTGGGCTCTTCATGCAGCTGGAGATTAGCAGGTCACATGAAGAAAACCAGGCAACAAAAATCCATGAAAATTTTCAGATTACATTTCATAAATATTGAAGGTTACTTAGGTAGAATGATATGTGACAATGGTGAAAAAGTTGGGCCCATGCCAGATCTATATCTGATTCCAACCCTAGTCATTTGCTCTATCATAAGTACTTTATAGTAAATCATTCTATATTTTCAAGCCTTTTCAATAGGAAAGCAATATTCTTTTTATTTATATATGTTGACTTAGAAAAATAAACACAGAACAAGATTTTATTACTTTGATATGTGAATCAAGAGTGTGAGAGTCAGAGAGTACAGACTTATGTGCTTGCTGGAAAAGCCCCAGGTAAGAGTAAAAAGAAATTACTCATCCAAAGATAACTTTACCCCTTCAATGAGCATGGAATCATTTGGCTGATATTTAGGATATTTAAAATTAATATTTTATTCATCATTCTACTTTTTTTTTTAGTGTAAGGCCTCGCATCAGTACAGTGATTTTCTTATTGAACTTGCTTTTTGTCTTCTGAAGACACTTGACCAATTTCTCAGCATTGCTGAATGGATTATTGATCTCACTTACTGAACACTTGTGGTTAACACTGATCACTGCAGAATCTTTTGGAAGTGCTGTATTTCTTCAGTATAAAATTGATATTTTTAATGTTACAGTGTCAAAACAAACAAACAAACAAAAAAATCTGAAATATCCACAAAGTTTCTACCAGCAACAATGTCAGAATGGCTTTTGGAAGTCACATAACAGAAATAAATGCTCTTAACAGCCCTGAACTGTGGCCAGCAAAGATTTCAAATGCTAGAATAAGCCACAGTGACAAATATGTGGAAATGCATGACACCTTTTCAAACATCCTTCAGGTTACCTTTATATGAAGAAATTCATTATTTTCAGAAGAAACTTGACTATGGAATTTCCTTGAAAGTACATTAAAAGCATTGTACACACCACTGACTTTAGGTTTATAAACATTTGCATGGCCTCTATCCCACGCCCAAAAGCTTGGCTGGTACAAAAGGAGAGGAGATGGAGAAAGGAATACAATATACTGATACTACTGTAGTGCACACGCTATCATTTATGGGGAAGCTTGTTTTGTGCAGAGAAATTGATTTCCAGTCCACCCTTGGTTTTCTCAGGAGCATAGAGATAACTTGAATTTATAGATTTTCTAATGCAAATTCTCTCATCTCTCCCCTTTACATCATATGTATTAATCCAATTCATTGTGAAGTAATCATGGGACATATGTTCTATGCATGATAACAGCATAGCAGCTTTTATGGAAAGCAGAAACTTGTTCTCACTTGGACTAGGAATATTTCATGGCATAAAAGGTAATCTAAAAGTTCTTTAGTTTCATCCACAGCAAGCATAACATTCTAAAATTGATTATATTTTTTTGGGAAATACTTGTCACTCTACCATTTCTTATCCCAGTGTTCCAAATTGCTTCAGTTCATAAGGATTTTTTTAAAATCAATTAATAACCACTCCATGGGGCTTTGATTTGCAGTTTCTTAAATGTCAGAAAGACACCAGCTTACTCAACATGACCAAGCTAGCACTGGTCAAAATTATAGACAAAAATCAGAGGCACACTGAACTCCTTCCTGGTTTCGATGTTAGGTGATCCCTTTAATACATAGTAACAAGCTACTAAATTTCAGCTGGAACTTCTAAAAGGTGTCACTCTTCTTCAGTTTTCTTTCACTGTAAATTTCAGGCACAGAAGAGCTGACTGTAAAAAAAATATCAGGGAACAAAAAGTTATGTCATTGTCTTGGTTTAGATGGACAGGTATCTGCCAGGGAAGATTGGAGTCTTCCTTGGAATGTAAGCCTCTCCCCCCCCTTTTCCAAATTATTATAAATTTGCAATTAAAAGGCTGTCAGGCAAAGATTTTGGGAATAGATATAGCAGTTCTTTACTAGGGATGTAAAAATACAATTGTTGTAGTACAGAAGAATAAGCAAGCAAACAAACAAACAAGAAATCCTAGAAAATCCTGACAGAGTCAGAAAAACAACCTGACACCCTGTTGGTCGGGGTGTTGGAAGCAGTCCAGAGTAAGTCCTCCTGGAGTGGCAGATGTGGTTCTTCTGGAGTAGAGATGGTCCCTTCAAAAAAAAAGGGTCCAGTAGTGGTGACATGGGTCCGGTCTTCCTCCAGGGATCTGGTGGAAAACTGGATGCTGGTGACACTTGTGGCTCCTTTTTATCTAGGTGAAGATGGTTTGGCTCCTCCTCCCTGGGTAGAACATCTTACAATGGTATGATGTAATGTGTCATGTCATTGGTGAGCTTTAATGGTCCATTAGCAGAAGATATCCCCATGGGGATAGTGGAACATTGAAGAGAGATAAGTGACACGGCACCATCTGATAAGCAACATTGCTACACTCGGTTTCAATAGATGGAATAGAATAACATTTTTTCAGTTACAAAACCCAAGACAGTCATTAAAGACAAATGTGACTGTCATCCTATTTTCATTAACCTACTAGGCTTCCCACCTAGAATAACTGTCTGCAGCTTCAGAGGAAATCAACATCCCATTGGAGACACAGCATGGCCAAGGAGCCAAAGGAGTAAGAACCACATGAGTTAGCTTTCAAGACAATGCATACCATTTTCAGAAATTAAAAGCTTTGGTTTGTGATATTGCTTGTTTTATAATTTTATGGTATTATTGGTTTTGTTGTTTTGCAGTACCGACTCAAGAACAGATAAAAGTGGACAAATTCTCTAATACCCTCTTCAGATAGGTCAACTGGTTGAGGATACTCTTATTGCTCCTTTATTGGAGGAAAAACACCTTGAGTTGGCCTTTCAAACCTAGCATATGTTGGCAGGGTACTCTTGGCTAGGTACAAAGGTTATCAGTGATAAAATGTACCCTGAGGCTCAGGCAAGCATATGCATATATGTCAAGCTTACTGCTGTTACAGAAATTGGTAGCCCTGCGATCTAGTGAATAAAGACTATCACTCTCCTTCAGATTTTTTCATTATTAGACCGTCTAGTTCCATTCTTTCAATGCTTTTAAACTGCTTGTTCTCCTCACAGAATTTTAATATGCTTCTTTGACAGGGTAACCTAAAAAGGCAGCATTATTGCTGCAATTGCACTATATACCACTCCCTTCTACCTTAAAAAATAAAAGTTTAAAAAAGTTCTGAAGTACAAAGAACACCACTTTAAGGAAAGAGGTCACCTTAGGTCTCTGCACAGAGAAAGAAGCCATTTCTGTAAAGCCTCAGCCTCACAGGACAATGCTGCCACACCATTGCCCTGTGCCTGCTGTTCCAATTCCATATGCTGGTGTTTGGGGTTTTGGGGTTTTTTTCAGCAGAACAGCAGTAGAACTAATAGACAGCACACTCCTGGCTCAGACACAAGCAAGTTATCATAATGTGTTATGCAGCCAGGCTGAAGTAGCCATCTGCCTGCATGCTTTTAGCCCACTTCAATTACGAGAGAACACAATTTAGCTTAATCTTCAATGTAAAAGCTAAATGTGAGATTACATGATTTAGCTCAAATCTGAAACTAAACTGCATTATCTCCCAATTTGACAGGGGAAGCACCCACCCAACTAATGGATAGCAAAGGTTAGCTGAAGGGAGGAAACTTGTTAAGCCATTACAACTCAATCATGTTAATGAAAGGTTTAATTTAATGTGCTTTATAGCGTATCTGCAGCTGTAAGTGCAGTTAAGGATGCATTCATGAACAGGCACTCCAGCTCAGATGAGGCACAATAATTCACAAAGATATGTAGTTCTTTCATGATGCCTGACAGATCATATAACATTCATATATACTCTAGGATGAAACATGGCTAGTTTCTAAGTTGGAAAAACCTGAACAAACATGTACAACATTCAACCACAGACAACCCTCCTTTTTTGAGGAAGCTACTAATCTATGGTTAGTAGACTTATACGTGCTTTACAGAAGATTTATTCAGCCTTCAAATTTGAGGATCTTGTTTATACAGCAAATAAAACTACATCCAATTTTACTGTACATAGTACATGGTTCCAGAGATATATCGTGTGTTCTCTAGGGTTGTGGTGAATCTCTATCACATGCTTAGACCGTAAAATAATTGGTTATATCTCAAAGACATGGATATTTACTTAATTTTTAAAAGAAAGTGGTACCTGTAAGAAATCAGAATTTTATTTCACACATTCCTATACTTAAAAAAACTCAGCACACAAGGCATCATACACTGTGCAAATCCATTCTTTAATACTTTTTAATCTCAATTTTAAAACATAAGAAAGGCGGCTCCTCTAGTATTAAGCTGCTATGTCTAGAAACAATTAAGTTTCTTTCAAATTGTTGTTATTTTCTCAGATACATTCTTAAATTCTTTGACCTATTTAGGAGGCTTCTGCAGCATTCCTTGGGAAGAAGCCTTTAAAAACAAAGGAGTCCAGGAAAGGTGGGAGTGTTTCAAAACAGAGATCTTGAAGGCACAGGAACAGACTGTCCCTGTGTGCCAAAGGGTGGGTCAACAAGGCAAATGTTTAGCCTGGATGGGCAACAAGGTTTCAAAGGAACTTAGCAATAAAAAGAGGATGCATCATCTTTGGAAGGAAGGTCAAGTCTCACAGGTAGTATTTAAGAGGGCTGCTAGGGCATGTAGGAAAAAAAAAAAAATTAGAGAGGCCAAAGCTCTGTTCAAACTTAATTTAGCAGCTTTTGTAAAGGATAATAAAAATTGTTTTTACAAATATATTAATAGGAAAAGGAAGGGTAAGATCAACCTTTGTTCTCTACTGGATGCCAGAGGGAGCTTAGTAACTGCAGATGAGGAGAAGGAAGAGGTGCTTAACACCTTCTTTGCCTCAGTCTTTAGTGGGAAGATGGCTTGTCCTCAGGACAACTGTCCTCCTGGGTTGGTAGATTATGTTAGGGAGCAGAATGGTCCCCCTGTTATCCAGGAGGAGGCAGTCAGAGAACTGCTGAGCCACTTGGATGTTCATAAATCTATGGGCCCATATGGGATCCATACCAGGGTGATGAGGGAGCTAGCAGATGAGCTTGCAAAGCTGCTCTCCATCATTTACAATCAGTCTTGGCTCACTGGTGAGGTTCCAGGTGGCTGGAAGCTGGCCAGTGTGACACCCATTCACAAAAAGGATGGGAGGGAGGATTCTGGTAATTATAGGCCAGTTAGACTGACTTCAGTACCCAGTAAAGGTAATGGAATAGTTTATAGAGGGCCATCACCTGCTTGGTGGTTGTGGGAAAGGCTGTGGATGTTTTCTATTTGGACTTCAGCAAGGCCTTTGACACTGTCTCCCACAGCATACTTCTGGAAAAGCTGGCAGCCCGGAGCTTGGACAGGAGCACTCTTTGCTGGGTTAAGAACTGGCTGGATGGCCGGGCCCAAAGAGTGGTGGTGAATGGTGGGTGCTGCATCCATCTGGCAGCCAGGCACCAGTGGTGTTCCTCAGGGGTCTGTGCTGGGGCCAGTTCTGTTCAATATTTTTATTGACGGCATGGATGACATTATTGAGTCTTTCATTAGTAAATTTGCAGACCTCACTAAGCTGGGAGTGTGTGTCGATCTGTTGGAAGGTTGGAGGGCTCTGCATAGAGATCTGCAATGGTTGGATGGATGGACAGAGTCCAATAAGATGAAGTTTAATGAGTCCAAGTGATGAGTCCTGCATTTTGGCCACAGTAACCCCCTGCAATGTTATAGGCTGGGGACGGTGTGGCTGGACAGTGCCCAGGCAGAAAGGGACCTGGAGGGTCTGGTGACAGCAGCTGAACATGAACCAGCTGTGTGCCCTGGTGGCCAAAAAGGCCAAGGGCATCCTGGTCTGTATCAAGAACGGTGTGTCCAACAGGACCAGGGAGGTCATTCTTCCCTTGTACTCGGTATTGGTGAGGCCACACCTTGAGTGCTGTGTCCAGTTCTGTCCCTCAGTTTAGGAAGGACATTGAGACACTTGAGCGCATCCAGAGGAGGCAATGAGGCTGGTGAGGGGCTTGGAACACAAACCCTATGAGGAATGGCTGAGGGAGCCAGGGCTGTTTAGCCTGGAGAAAAGGAGACTCAGAGGTGACGTTATCACTCTCTACAACTTCCTGAAAGGTTGTTTAAGTTAGGTGGGGGTTGGTCTCTTTCTCCAGGCAGCAACTGACAGAACAACAGGACACAATCTTAAGCTGCATCAAGGGAAATATAGGTTGGATATTAGGAAAAATTTTTATGGAATGAGTGATAAAGTACTGAAATTGTCTGCCCAGAGAGGCAGTGGAGCCACCATCCCTGAATGTGTTTAAAAAAAGACTGAATGTAGTACTCAGGCCCATGGTTTAGTTGCGGTGTTAGGGTTGGGTTGGATTCGATGATCTTGGAGGTCTCTTCCAACCAAGTGGTTCTGTGTGTGATACCAGAAACTTTCCAATAATACTACATTTACCTTGTTGCAATGAAAAACACCACAACTTATTCTAGCATTCTGGTTGACTAATAATACAGCAATACTTACTTTATTTTTAAATAAAACCATAACATTCTTGACCAAGTTTACCCTAAGCTTACTTCACAAATTTCTGCTACAACGCAGATGATGCTCTTCCTTTATGCCAGTTATTTGAAGCCAAATTATGATGGATTATCAGGCAACAAGAGCTAAAAAAAAAAAAAAAAAAAAGAGCCAAGGCTTCTGTTCAGAATGAATACTAATAAAGCTAGAAACAACCAATACAAATTACCACACTTGCAGAAAACTAGAAAACTCCTCTGATTGAGGAGTGCATCTAAAATTATGCATCTGTATGTTAATATCTTTCCATAAGAATACATAGCTACCCCCTAAAATAATAGCATTACTGTCATCGTTCTCCCCATGTAAAAAAAAGAAAACACAACAACCCAAACAAACCAACCCCACACTTAAATATCTATTGATAACAAAATGCATTCCTTCTTCCACTATAGTGATTTTTATCTTCCTCCTACAGTCATTTTTTATCCTCCTGATTTTGAAGCAAAGATACATGCAACTGTATCAATCTTATTCTAGTCTGTTGAGTTCTATTGGACCAAAACATATTTTCTAAGCATGAAATATTCATATTCTTTCACTCTTTTTTCTGTTCAGGGTGCCTCAACTCAAACTATTCTGCCATTCCTCTTCGCTCTGCCAGGTATAATAATCTTGCAGCTTAATTCCGCTGTTTTCTCTTTTGCATTTCGTTTGTAACTGAAATGGCATGGTGCAAATATTTTAACTAAAGCACTGATTTTCTTCCTGTTTTCCCAAGTGTTTTCTTCCTTCCTAAAAGTTACAATTACTGAAGTCAGCTCACTAAGTATACCTAACAATTAAAGTGTAACAAATGAAAACTGTTCAAAGAAAGATGCCATTAAAGAGTGTTTATTCAGTGTTACTAGTGTGCGTGAAATTATAAACAGGCTTTTGTGTTATTTGTTCTTTTATTTACAGGACATAGCAGGGAACTTGTATGCTGCATTTTTCCATATCATAAAATTTAAAATTAGAGTCTCCATTTCTCATATTAATTGCCCAGTTAAGAGTTCAGAGGCTAGCTTAGTATTACCTGATCTACAATGAAGAGCAGATTATTTCAAATGGGGTTCAGCACCAAAAACACCACTTGGGCAACTGCATGGGCAAGGCTGGCTGCTTTGTTTTTGAAGAGAAAGAGGCCCTCAAAGCAACCAGCAGTACATCATTCAATTTCAGGCTATTTTTTCAGCTAACAGGGAACATACCCACGGACAATTCTTTTTCCCCCCAGTGGGTATGAAAACACCTGATGCCCAAAATTAATTCTAAACTATTGTAAGTCTAACAGTATGTAGTACAGCTAGACTTTTCCAGTTAATTAAAACTCTACATTTTTTTGATGTGACTACCTCCTTTTTGCCTAATAACATGAAACATTTTACCACATTGTACTCTGAAAGTTCAAAGCTGAAAGTTTAAGATAAGTAATAACAGCATTCATCACAGTCCATCAGGGATAGTTAAGTTTTAAACAGTGTAACAAATTTAAGTCTGTTTAATGAGGATTTCTGGGAAACACAAGTGATGAATTTCATGGGTACAAGATCACCAGGTGTGCGTACCCACTAGATGTACAAGAGGTCTTTTGCTGCCAGAATTCCTCAATTAAGAGAATTTAAAAAAACAAACAAACAAACAAAAAAAACCCACCAGACTTCAAATATAGCTGTTGCATGCCAAATCCATTTGCATAATTTAAAATTTTAATATCCAACAATTGGCCAAATTAAGTTCCATCTTGTCAAAAGTTATTTTGGTTTATGAAAGCATGTCTGACCTTGAGATAACTTGAGCAGCTGCATTTGCCATTGAAATGCTCCAGCCAGAATGGCTGTCCTGGCAGGAGCAGCACTAGCATGAGAATCAGTAAAGTCATATGAAATAGAACACATCTCAAAGACCATATTTTTTTAATGGCAATCTACCTTTCTCCTCTTCCATAGTCCACAATTTTCATGGAATTTACCAGTAAATTTGTCCTTTTTTGCTTGTTTCTAAACACTGTGATGCATATACTCCCAAAGAAGTTTAACACAGTTCTTGCAGTAACTGGAGCTTAAACACACATATGAACATAGCGGGGAGAGCAGGGGGAATCCTCCCTCTTGAACACATCCCAGACAAAGACCATTTTTGTACCTTAAGTGCCTAACACTAGTTATTCTAGAGCATATTACAGTAGCTTTTAGAAAAGCTCCTTCTATCCCAAAACAAAATTTTCAGTGTATGTCCATGCATATGTATATGTACTTTTGCAGGAACAATGAAGACTTTCAGAAATCCATGTTTAAAACCCACACTCAGTTTAAAACCACTCAGGTTGCAGAACATGTGGATTGATCTTTCTGAATATTTGACTACCCAAATGTATGAGTAAAAGCCTCTGAATACTCAACAGTTTAGTAGGTCAGCCATTTACAACGCATGAACACAAATTAACGTCAGGGTTTGAAGGTAGTTGCCTAAATCCTGGAGGGTTGAGTGGACATTAAAGAAACTGTCTCATACACATTTAAAACTAATAAAACTAAGCAGAGATTTTAAAGGATGGAATATATATTCCAGAGGATAGAAGACAGAATAAGCTGCAACACTTGTTTTGGTAGCATTAAAATAAATAGAAACAAATTTGGTATTATTCAATTCTTAAACTTAATTGCTTCACTAACTTAAAGAAAAGTTATTATGAAATGCAATCAATATATGTTCTATAAAGCACAAACAATCACAGTTAAGAGCCGAAATATTTTCATATGATGAAATAGTTAGGTATAAAGTAGTAATATAAACTCACCAATAGCATCCATGAAAAGGAAGTTTGCAATAAATCTAGAAACCAATGCTTGTGCTCTTAAAAATAGAGCATATGTCAGTTTCCAAACATTTTAAAAAGAACTTGAACATATCAAGGACCAGTCCTGCTTAATTTGTTCAAAATTCAGAGTTTGGGCCACAGGGGTTGTGCTACAATGCTGCTAGACATTAAATTTTCTGTATTGCGCCTTAAAAATTTCTCAGTCACTTTTGACTGATGTTTGACTAAGGATACAAGGTTTCTAAAAGACACATTTATGTATTGGTTTCAGCTGTAAGACCCACAATGTTATTATTTTAGAATGTCTTTTTAATTAAATCCCTCATGACAAATAACTCACATTAGCAAGATGGTTCCACAAAATGATCGACAACATACTTAATTATGACATTTAAAGTTGATTTCACTCGAAAACAGTTGTCACATTTTGTATATTCTGTCTAGAGAAAATTTCCACATCAGGTGTCCTCGGCTTTCAAGTGTAATTACTTTTATTGCTAATTACAATAAACTCCCAAATTGAAACTTAATCTAAAGCATATCTTCTGCTGGATTAGAAGATAAAAAACACATAACATAAGGCCCTAGAAAATATAGAGCAGATTTTTTTTTCTAAATGTATAGCTGTTTTATATAGGTTAACTAATGTTTCAAGTACAAAAATCCATCCTCCACTGCTAGAGGTGATTCATATAAAAAGCCAAAGTTAACTACCTAAAGCTAAGGAAATTTTTCAGTATTCAGGGGGGAAAGTTTTTATTTTCCTCCCCAGCACTACCAGTGGACCTAAATACTTGCAGCATGTCTATTGATATCAACAAGACTTCATTTCCTTTACTTAGAATTATAGAATCATTTACTCAGAGTAGTAAGTCTTTTTTTTAGCCATCTAATATCAAACTGTAGATATTGAAGTATTGGTATTTTGTCCAGATACTAAAATAAAAACTCCTCAAAACATATAGGTAGGTACTGAAGCATTTCAGTTTATGGGAAATTTGTAACTACCCACAACCAAGGCAGTAATTTAAACCTATGTTCAGCCTGAACAAGCTTTACTTTAAAACCTAGGTCTCCCTTTACTGCATTGTCTCACAGTTCAGTGAATTGATTCATAAAGTGGATACAAGACTATTCATTTTTGCAGGTGCACAAGTATGACAGCATAGAACCTCCAGCACACATCACACCCAGGCAAGTACCTCAACAGGAACTGAAATGGGATCCCTGCTCTCATAGGTCAAATGGGGATCCTTGGTGAGACTGTTCAGGACAATTAATACTCATTAATGCTCTCATCTTCAGCTGTGTACCTATCAGTCAAGTAGGGTTTTTTCCACCAGAGATTTTTTTTTTTAAATGCACTTTTGTGTTTCCTTCTAACAAAATTATTTTTGTTTAACTCATAACTTCCTATCTTTGGTCAAGGGAAAATGGAGTTTCTGCTAAAGTAAAAAAACCCACAAAATGCAACATACCTAAGCATACTACATCCTTATAGTCCACAGAATGATATGAACCTTACTGCTTTCCAGAAAAATGTCAAAACTAAAACAGAAATTAAATTCACCACAGCAGTTATAATGTAATGACACAGTGTTATAAATTTCTGATGTTACAAAAAGCAGCTCTGGCATTAGAATCTTTTTTCACAGCTTTAACTGCATTTTTTTCATTTAGTCCAGGTCTTCAAGATATCTCTACACCTCTTCTTTCAAATGAGCTTCTTCTACTGAAAATAGGGAGCTCAGGGTTGAGTTTGGACTTTTTCCACCTTCTGGATGAATCAGGTACTTCTCTATGCATTCCTGAGCACTGCCTTGCCAGTCCTGCGGCAGTCATTTCCAAATGAAATGAAAGAAACAGACACCAGGGAATCAAAGGTTGATGAGCATTTTGGTTAGCCTGAGAACCATGACAGAGTTCCTCTTCTGCTGGTTCCTGCTCAGTCTGCCTTGGTGCTGTTACAACTGGTGAATAATGACTCATTTATGAATAATAGCACTGCTAATCTTCACAACTGTTAGTAAAAGGTCACTTCAACACTGAAAATGTTCGTTCTTCCCTTTTCTTGTTGTAATAAAATCTTCAAATGTTGCAATATGCATTTTAAAATGCTTTTTTTTTACATAGTTGGAATCAAAATGGGATGTTGTTTACAATGTAATGTTTCTCTCACTAGATGAGATCAAATTAATTCTACCTCTTTTACTATAAGAGTAACATACTCTTGTAGCTTGTGTAGTACATTTTAATTATGTGTATTCTCAAAGAGACAACAAAAGAACAAACAGCAGGTAAAAGGTAAACTTTTATAGTAAAACTATGAATGGATATTTATAAATATATATAATGTATGGAAATTACTGCATGAAGACAGTCTGCTGTTGTAAATCACCTTGGTTCTGTATGGTTTCTACGTATCTAATTTTTCTATCTTTGAATGTCATGGCTGTCATGTTTTTATCTTATTTGGTGCTTTTTTTGGTTGTTTTTTCTTTTTCTATTTTTTTTCCCAAGAGTAATTCAGTCGCTAACTCTTTTTACATGAACTACAGATGCTAACAACTGCTGTTCGTATAAAGGGTGAACTCTAGACACATCACATTCTGGCACAAATGAATTCTACATTTATAAGGAATGGACACTTGAAAAGTAAGTGTTCTCAAAAATGGGGAGCATTAAAAATGTATGAGAAATACAATAAATTTAGTATTGAAATACTTAAGGTTACTTACTTCTGAGGTGAATGTAATTACAGCCAAAATAAAGAATTAGGTACAAACGTTCTTACACAGATTTCAGAGCAAAAGTAATTTTGGAAAATATTTTAACAGAAAAAAATATCACGTGCTATAAGACTGTGCTTCAAGGCATATTTATGCTTTGGCAAAATTATTCATAGTAGTATGTAGGTCACCACAATAACTGACATAATAAAGGTTAACAGCATAGAAGCTCAGCATTGCTGTGCACAATATGTAAAGTAACGGTATTTCCATGCAATCTGCATAATTTTCATGCTTTCCCTTAGTCTTCACCTACACAGCTGCCTTCCTATCTCATGTCTATGTTTGATATGGGGGCAGTCTATAAAATGTCGTTAAAATGTAATTACTCAGTAAAACATCACTGTTCATGTTCTTCAACACAAGGTTTTCTTTGCAGAGACACGTAAAGAGAAAACAGTATGTTAGAACTGGAAGGAAAGCCACAGATCTTGTGTGAGGTGGATTAAAGAAAAAAAAGAAAAAGGAAAAGAAAAAAGCCAATGTTAATCTGTGTTTATTAGCCCATATAAAATCAGGCATTCATACTTGAAATTACTCCCTGTAAGAATACATGTTGCTGTAACAGCATCATAAGCACAGAGGGTGCCAAAGTCTCATCAGGCCTGGCTGTTTTTGCTTCTGACTTGAAACAGTCTCTAAATCAGTTTTCAAAATGTTGATTAATTCTCTCTTCCATGCCTGCCAGCTTTCTCTTCCCCTACAGCAATGCTTCTACTGTAGTAACAATGTAAAAATGCCTCCCCCAGTCTCACAAGATAGAAAAGCACTCTTTTTATTCATTGGTGTGTTAAAACACCAAACAAGTGCTTTGGGAAAGATTTTGTACTGCTTGTGCAAACCGTGCCAACCTGGGTTACCCCCACCCTCTGGAAGTATCTGAATGAAAACAGTGCACAGAGCTTTAATGTTTTTTCTATTTGTAAAAGCAAACGCAACAGGATCTCATGCTTCCAGCCTGCATTGAACCTACAAATCAGGCAATCTCATTTGAGATACTTGATTAGTCCAGAACTTCAGTGCTGCAGTGTGAAGGGAATGCCCCAACCTTTAGAAAAGCATCCCAAGCAGACACCACATCCCCCAGTCGGCAGCTCTTACACCTTTACTCCACCAGCCTTAACTCTCAGTAGTAAGTCAGATTTCTTTTCTATGAGATGCAGCAATACAGCTAAACATAAGCTTGTGTTCACATAGCCTGTCTTCATTAATATAAATCTCGTTTCCCCTCTAAGAGGTGGCAGTGTTTTCTGCAACATCAAAATTCTACAATTTCCCAGAGAGCACATGAAAGTTGAAGTAGGTGGTCTCGTGGCAAAGCTGTCGATATCTCACTTTGATAATAAAATTGTTGCCCCTCTTTCATCCTATCTGGAAAAAAAAATCTTTACATAATTTCATCATTTGATACTGTTTTTAAACATATTAGAATGATAATACTTTCTAATTCCAAAAGTTTTTATTTAGGATCAGAGACAGACCAAGTTAATAAATTCTTTCCAGCAGAGTATTGAGGAACATATTTCTTCCTTTCAAAACAATGGAGTGAACTAATTCCTACTGCAAAAGAGAAACATTAGTCTTATTTTTGCCACTGGAATTTTGAACACATTAATTTGCTATTCACCCAGGAATCATCTCCGGTTAGACATCCTCCATTCTATTTTTTCAAGTAGAAATGATGAAACATTTGCAATAAATACATGCTCAAAATCAGTTTATTGTTGTTAAAATAATTGGAAAGCTATATTTCATCACTCATTGACGTTTCTTACTAACTGTCAGAGAATTCCGAAAGTTACATATTTATGATCAAACCTAGCCATGCTCTCCAGATTTATATATCAAATACAATCACTTCCAATTTCATCTTCAGCCAACACATTTAATACAGTGCACGCAATTCCAATTATTCTTCCACTGTAGCAAGGAAAATACAAGCTAAGATGCAAATTAGCTGCTAAACATACAGCCCAAACCTGCACCCAGAACTTCCATTAGATCACTCTAGAGAGAAATTTATAGATTGAGTTAGCTGACTAGTAATTTACTCATTTTAATTTTTTACAGGTTAATTTTGCCAAGACCAGGAACACATCTGTTTCAGCTAATTCAATGTAATTCACTTAAATTATTATCCACTCTGAAATGAGTCAGCAGTTTCAATGAGTGTTCCTTATGTATGTTGTCTGTGGGAGTAATCCCATAGTCAACATCAGAAAACTCAACAATTTAACAACCAAACTCTTAAGGCACTGATAATTTTTGAAGGTCTGGTCTTAGGCTTAGCTGGAATCTACTGGGAGTTGGGGGAACATTCTTTCCAATCTTAACTGAATCAAACCATTAATATGATCATATTTTCCATATCACATACATGACAGTATATCTATCAATATACCAATAAATATGAGCACTAAGAGAACTTTTGTGTAAAATATTAAGATGTACATTACCTAGACAGGGGAATTGCTCCACAATTCTCTCTGGCTTTCCTGTCCCAGAGTAATATTTTATCACTTATGTCTGTTACATTTTAAAAGTGTGGTTTCCTGAAGACTACCTGAAATTCTGTTCACTTCAGTATCAGTTCACAGAGTTGAAAGCATGATTAGAAATATGAGGGCAAGAATAGAAGCAGCATTTATGTAACCTGGAGATTTCAGTTCATTACATACTAATACCCTTTCCTTAGGCTTATATGATTTTTGTAAATAATAAATTATTAAAAATTAGTAAGATGAAGGGACTACAAGACCTTGCATGGCAACCAACCAGGAATGATTGCCATTCTCAAGGTAAAATTGAATTTTTTCATGTTCAGAAGTAAACAAAAGTAAAACTTATGGTTTTTTCCAATCCTTCCTCTTCACAGTAATCTCCAATATACTCCAATATATTGGATAATACATATATTCTCCAGTATCTCTCAATATTTTTGAAATTCTTTTGAACCAGAATTTCCAGGATTCTGAAGCAGATTAGGTATTAATTTCAGCAGCCTAAAGACATGTTTTTAACAAACAAGAGGTATTAATTAACACCGTTAAAACCTCAAAGCTGTTTTTATTTGCCAGATATTTCAAGATATACTTCCATTGATAGACTGCAATTATCCTCATATAAGAATCAAAGCACATCAAACCTGTATAAATGTCTTATACTTAAACCTTATGCCAATTCACACAATTTCCTTCAAAGAATTCAGGTACATTGCATGGCAAATCCTTCATAAATCTATTAAACCTTTTTCGGCATTTGTTTGATAATCTGCCTTTACTTACTCAAGGATGTTATTTCTTGACTGTTTCACTAACAAGGAAAATGACATTTTGAGGTGCCTACAATAACTAAATTCCAGTTATAAGAGTAACAACCCTTGAGTCAGAACAGTGGTGTTTTATTCCCAATTCTTTCAGTCATTTTCCCTGCAAACTAGGGCAAGTCACATCAAATCTCTCTTTTCTTTTGTTTGGTCTCTTTATTCACCCTTCTGGAAGCTCCTCTGAGAACAGTCTTTCCATGTACCTACCAGTCTCCCAAGGAGGCCTCACTCTTACTGAGGTCTTCTGGGTCTTTCATGTTAGATTCTACATATTAAATTATGAATAGAAGATGCTATTTTTTTGTGTGCGTGTGGTTTACAAGTACACATGGGCAAGGAGTTAACTTTTTTCTCTTAAACAGCCAGGATTTTCAGAATCTGATATTGTGGGACTGCCACAGACAAAAAAGAGTACTCAGTGTGGAAGAATGAGAGTCAAACCTGAGCAGTTAGTTTTACTACTTTAAAGAAGTCCTTGCAAGAAAATTACTGAGAAAGAAAAAAAAGTAAACTTGTTTACATCTTCTCTTCCTGTGCAATGCAGTGAAGCTTACTTGTCACCAAAAAAAATATGAATGCAACCATTTGTGTTTAAAAATATGTATATTGCTGTACAATGTTTTGATCTCAATTATGTAATATGCTGATTGTTCACTCATATTGTAACTTCGATTTTTGCTTTACTCAACCCTCAGATTACAATTTCCAAGTAAATTCTCAGCTTGTCTGCATTAAGACAAATTATGTTGCTCTTTTTTTTCCCAAATTATTTGTCTTACAAAGGCTATAAGTAATTTAAGGGATCTCTCAACAGTAGTGGTGGGGGAGAAGAAACATGGGAAGAGAAATAAGAGAAGATATGAGAGAAAAAAAAATTATCTCTGTCCACAGAAAAGCTCTGAAAACAGTCGCATTCTCATCTAGACTGGGAAGGAAATACTACGTTTTGTATGCAACACAATAAAGCAGTAAAATTTTGAAATGCGCTTGGCAGCTCAGTGGTGTATTTTCTGTTACCAGGTACAATTCAAAAAGCTGAACAGTTTGCCTAAGGGATATACCAGGAGTTTTTCCAACAAAAATGTTTAAGGTACTTTTTCCACTCTGTAGGGGAGATCTGGTTCAGAAATAGTCTCAGAATCTTCTTTATTCTTAGGCTCAAAACAAGCAAACCCTAACAGACATGTTCAATTAATGGGTTCAAAGACATGGGGTTTAGATTAATATAATGAAAAGAAACCACCAAAAGCAAGCTGTAAAGACAACAGATTTAAGATAATTTAACCACAACAAAAGGCTGGAAATCTTGAGTATCTTCTAAAAAGAAAAGAAAAATGTTTTCTGTGAAAAATTCAAATATCAAAACTAAGCAGTATTTTAAAATGACATCATTTCCTCCTCCAATTTAGTTCAGAGCTCAAACTTCACAAAAATGTGCACTGGCAGACTAAATAAATGGTGTTCACCTGTCTTGTGATGTAGAAATAGATTTTAAAATAGTACACCATTTCAAAATGCTGTGTCAACAGAAACATTTTTGTTAATAAATATGTTCTGATATGAAACAGAGGATACTTCACAATTTTGAAGGTTTTTTATAAGCCTGGGCTGTCCAAAAGTGAAGAGGTGTGGCTTAGGCAACTGCTCAAAGTGGAAGGATAGGAACCTAGGCAAAAGGACCAGGAGAGACTGCTTTGGGAGTGCCTTGTTAGCAAGGCACTACCCAGAGGATTCCACTCAGAGAGCAGAAATACACATTGAAGAGGCAATGGCAAAGTTTCTCCAGGCCAGCCAAGAGCTGGGACAGTGAGGTGAAGCAGCACAAGCACACCAAGTGCAGGATGAAGCAGAGTCAGACTGCCTGTGGGAGCAGTAGCCAAGAGACTTGAAATGCAGACAGTGGCTGCCAGCATCTGGCCTGGGGTGAGTGGGCAGAGACCTAAAAATCACAAACTGGAAGAAGATTGTGGCTGAAGCAGTGGGAAGCAGAGCTGCCCCACTAATAGCCTTGCTAAGGAAAGGACTGCACATAGTTTTAAATTTCAGGAAAGCAATTTTGGGGATGGCAAATCATCTCATTGCACTGTAAATTATCTTGCTGCCTTTACCCCTTGATAAATTACTTTTCATCAAATCAATCGATTCACATCTCAAAGTGAAAAAAAAAAAAAAAAAAAAAAAAAATAGTAGCAACCTCACAGAGCTCCAGAGAGACCAGTTTCATTTCCCCAAGGTTCTGGAGAAGGCTGAAGCTGGCATTTATCAGTGATCCACTAAATT
The DNA here is from genome assembly GCF_029207755.1 of Chamaea fasciata. Classification (NCBI taxonomy): domain Eukaryota; kingdom Metazoa; phylum Chordata; class Aves; order Passeriformes; family Sylviidae; genus Chamaea; species Chamaea fasciata. The sequence continues at coordinate 69,347,777 of NW_027094086.1, forward strand.
TCAAATTTATTTTTTTTTTTAATGTCAATCAAGTCCTGGACTAGCTGCATTTATTCCCAAATACACAGTGAAACAGAATATTTGATTCCTTCTTCAAACTAAATATGAGGCATTGTAAACAAATATTAAGGCAATCTAGCAGAATTTGAATATTTTTACTTTTTTATTCCTATGGTTCTTAATAGCCATTTAAATTTTCTCTACCTACAGACATGCACCTTGGGATGGAACTGTCCATATTTCCTTCTTGCATCCAAACTTGCCTGAGCTCTACAATAACACAGTGTGGATTTTGTTTTCGCATTTAAACAAAATGCTAATGTGCATAGAAGCCCTGCTAAGGATTTTTAGACAAAGACTAGAATATTAGTTCAATATTAGATGCAGCACATGAGAACATGCTGCTGTTTCTAAAAGCAAAAGGATACATGCCCTTCTTTTAGCACGTGCCCTGAAAGGCTGGGGGGAAAAGGCTCTTCCCTGGAGAGCACCTAGTACCCTTTCCTGACTTAGGCAGGCACTTTCCATTATCTTTTTTAGTATTTCCCAATACAGACAAAAAGTTGGTGACCAGGTGGATGCAGGTATCTTTCTCTAGCGTTTATGATCAAGAACAAAGAATTTTTTTCTCCAGACCCCTGCATTAAATTATGTGATTCAATAAAACTAAAGCAAATTACAGTAACTTCCACAGGTGAAATGGAATTTCCCTCCAAAGTATTCCATATGTCTGTACAGATGAGGAGTAAGATTCTGCAGCAAAATAAATTGATTTTGGATCTGTTTCTCTTGCTTGACAAATTTTTAATTAGACTACTGGGAAAGAAGAGAAATGGGCATCTGGCATTTCCTCCTCTACTCACATTTTAGATAATATGTCCTTTTATTTAGATAATGGTGATAATTGCTGACTTTATAGAGATATTCACAGGCTGTGAGTTCTTGCAGTATAACTGAGATTTGAAAGCCTGAATGAGTGAGCTTCAAAATTAATGTAAGGAGAAGCACATGCATTGTCCTCTGGACCTTGGGCACCTGGTAGCACTGGAAAACATGGGTTTTGTTTCTGCCTCAGATACCTGTCAATTAAAGGCTGCAGTTCTCACCTTTCATAGCACTAAACATTTGTTTTCTTTAGGCTTTGATTAAGTGTGCCAGGAAGCAGAGTGAGCAGGATCCTTCCCAGTGGGGGCTGAGCCAGGAGCTGAGAGTGACTCAAGTGCAGGCCAGGCCCTCCCTTGTGGGGCATCATCTGGGCCACTGGTGGTGGCAGAGCCTGCCTATAGTCCAAGGATCATCACCTCCCTTATTACCATCATTTAGGAAAAAAAGAGAGAAGAATGTATGGTAAGACACAGTTCCCCAACCCAGCTCTGATGAAGTAGCAACTGGGTGATGCACATGAATGTGTACAAAACCTGTACAGGACTTTCCCTCTGAGTGGATCTGTGTTGCTGAGCAGAAGCAGAGGTGGTGTTTTCTGTCCTGGCTGGATATAAGGAAATCCTAACAATTTGTCCAACACAGCAGGGCTTGAGTAGAAAATTAAGGCAGAATAGGTAATAAAAATAGAAAATAGGCTTTGGAATAGTCATTAGTAAGAGACTTGCTCACCTAAGCACCAAAATAACATTTTCTCACAGTAGTTATTTATAATCCTCTGTGAGTCTTTAAGAACATTTCAACACCTTCTATTATTTACTTTTTTTTTTTTATTTTGTAGAAATTAGGTATAGGAATAAACTATAGATAAAATGTAAACCTATGGAACATTTTTCAGGCTCAGGTTTCTTCTACAGTCTCCATAGAGCACTGATAAAATACTATAGTGAGGAAAGCAGGTCCTTTTCAGTCTTTTACAACTGTCCTTACTCTAGATAACAATATTGTTCCTAAAAATGGGAGGCAAAGTAAGAAAATATAACTTAGAGAGAAAACACAGACTAGAGAGAGTGGTATGGGAAGAAATAACTAATGTTCCCATAATTGCAGTCATTTGCAATCATGAGATGTAGGAGTGCTCTCTACTGAAAAAAAAAAAAAAGAAGCCAGTGAAAGTCATAATTGTAGAGGGACTCTAGCTGGGGTTAGGCAAAAAGGCTTTCAACATAACAGAGCCTAACCATGACAAATTACATAGCTCAAATGACAATCTGGAAACAATAACTCCAGGAGAAATCATCCTGGGCTGACATACTGCAGTCTTTTTAATATATACTAGGCAAACAGATACAAACACAAAAAATCTATATTGTCATGACAGCATTTCATTGCCCTTTTGCAGATATCATCAAAGAACTGTGAAAATGGCCTCAAAATTTCTTAGTTGTGGTATAAACCACCCAATAAGGACCATACATAAAAAATGGAATTTAAAATATTTGGAGGGCCAAAAAACAAACACTGAAAAAATAAGGGGATTTTATATGCAAAGACAATGACTTGAAAATGGAGGTAAAGGAATGCAAGGCTTGTGCTTTTTCAGTCAAAACCAAAAATAGTTCATAGTATTTTATCTTTTTCAGTTGAAGCTTTAAAAACTCTATATTTTGGTTATAGTAAAAACTCTATATTATTTGTTTTGATCATAACTGTCTCAATAAAATTTGTGTTTAATCTGTTACTGGTCTTTGAGAGAATGGCCATAGCTAAGGGTATTTTGTAATTTATACTCTGACCAAAGCATAAGTGTCAAAGCTCATGGACTACAAAAAAACACAAATATCTTCTAAAAGTTCTTACATTTCATCATAGAGAGATTGGCAAAGAAGTTCGCAGGTTAAAAATACAGCCTTATACAAAAATTGAGGATTGCATTGTTCATTTAAGTGTCATAAACAAGCAGGCTGTGCATAACTGACCATACTTTAGAGGTTATCTACATTCAAACAGCTTCAGTAATATTTCATGTCTTCTTGTATAGCCTCTGAGTGAAGATTTGCTGGCATGTCTTTCTTTAGATCAGTGTCACACTACGGCACCATGGCACATAAAGACAACCTGGTGGTTGCAATGCTGTTAGTCATTTCTGCAACACAATAGTTCTGATTTAAAATATTTTCTATAACAATAATGGATTACACACATGTAAAGCAACAAGAATAAAATGAAGACATTCTCCAGATCTCCAGTCTTTACTAAATGCACACACACATAAAGTTCTCATTATTTTAACTTGTATATTTTTCTTCTTTTAGTGTTTTATTACAGTTGTTCTTACTAGAATCATATTACTAGTTGATATCATAACTTTTGTCAAGTCCCACATCAGTATAAACTACAAAGCTAACTTAAAATGAGACTTAAGCACTGCCTACTTACGACCAATACTGCCTATATTTCAATAAAAGACTAGCAAAATGAGGGATAGATTTTATAAAGTACAAGAATTTGATGAAAGGGACTCATAGCCATTTCTGAAGATTCATTTTTTTTTTTTAAATCCTAGATTAGGCAATTTATTCCTAATAGATAAAAAAAAAAGCACCAAAACTGAGAACTTGGGTTTTTTCACTAAAAATGTAGTATGTAAATGTGTAAATATGTAAATATGACAAGCTGAATTCTACTGGTTTAAAAATCATGAATTTCAGAGTAGGCACAGCTTATCACTGTCTTGTCAGTGATAAACACTTTTTAATAACTGCTGCATATTCACACTTCATTAAGTTCTATTCAAATAATAGCTTACTGACATTTTTTATTTGATTTCATTTCTATTTTCATCTTAATTCAACAAACAGTAAGAACTAAATGCAACTTCTGAAAATTTGAATCATTAGAATGCAGTGATTATATAAAATCAAGAATTAGTAAAAAAAAAGGTTATTGGGTTAAGATTTTTTAGTATGAGTGTACATACTTGGGGAAAAAATTTTACCAGGTTTGTTTAAACTTTATATGCAGCTCTTCATCAATTTAGTAGTAAACAGTAATGTTTCCTTGATGGAAGAAAAGGGAGTAAAAATTAAAAACTAAAATGTTGTGTGAATCACAGCTTATGCATGTTCACTAACCTGTGGGTAAAGCAGATGGTTTAAGCTACTTGTACAAAGTCAGTCCTCAGTAATGATCTATTTATTCTTGAGTTTAGACTATGCTAATGGCACATGTTTCAGCCTCTGTGAGGTAAATCCCAGTTACTCCTCTTGGCATATGTAAAATATTGTGCTAGGTTGCTCACTGCTTACTACTTTATTTCATTCTGTTTAGTCTTGGTTTTTCAAGAACTATAAAAAAATTTAATCCCATAGAGTGCCAGAATATGCTGCTACATGTCACATTTAAAGAATTCAATTTTTTTAGCAATCAGTAAAATATTCCTTTTACATAAGAGACCTTTTAATGCTTAGTTGCAACCTCCTGTGTGGAGACAATGTTGCTTAGAGGAGGATATATGTGAACAGTAGGATACCTGTCTTCGACCGTGATTAAAATCAGTTCCTGAGAATGAATCACTCCTTTGGCTTAAGACATCTGAAATGAAAGCTGCTGTGTATGCTGCCTGTTTCCCTGCCTGGTTTCTATAATGGAAAGGAGCCAATTTTATCTGCAGTCATGGACAGCCTGGACCTCTCTGAAAGACCATGTTTGGATCACACTTTGCATACCCTTGTTTCAAACCTGCCACACCCAATGAATGGCAAAGGTAGAAAAGCCATTTTTACCTTCACCATGCTAAGTCTCAGTCTCTTTATCAAGCACTGTTTTCTTTATCGCAATCATTTGGGAAATGTACATGACTACTTGTTAGTAACTTCTACAAAGGAAAAGACAGAGATTGTCCAGATGATTAGTCAGTAAAGAACCAAAAATACCTTAATTTTGAAAGATTTAGTATACTTGCAGACTGGAGTATAGAGATATTAGACTCCCAATGAAATTTTGTTAATAAAAAATTATTCTCCTTGGCAGGCCCACCTAACTCTTTATTGTCTATTTGTATTCTGTGAATATAAAGGAAAATATGTGGAAGTGTCCCTGAAGTTTATACAGTGCCTTTCATATGTGTCTTCAACTAATGACACCTAAATGTACACCTGAGTGCATCACCTGAGATCTTTTGATAGTCCTCCAAAAACCTTGACAAGAAAACACTTTTCATTGTTTCATTTATATGCACTTTTCTTAAATAAAGAAAGAGTAATGGCCTTTTGACCATTTTACTTCTGTACCCATCAAAAGAGATGTATTATAGTAATTAAACTGTAATTGTCAGGCCCAATTCCTAGATGTGTTTCTAATTTGATCTAAATATATGTGAACAACATGAAACAAACAAATGATAAATACTAAGTTACTGGTTTATTCTAATAGAAATAATTACAGATTGGCTTTACCTCAACTGTGTCTCTGGTTTTCACATGAGTCTCAGTTACAAAAGGAAATCACCCACAATCTTTCCATCTCTTTGAGGATAATCCATCATATTGTCATGAGTCAAAGTGCTATAATATTGACTAACTTGCCCAGAAAAGGATTGAAATGACTATGTTAATTATTCTTTTCTGAAATTTGAGATCTTCTCTTCCTAAAAAAAAAAAAAAAAAAAAAAAAAAAAAAAAAAAAAAGGGGGGGGGTGGAAAGAAGAAAGGAAGAAGGAAAAAAAAGAAGAAGGAAAAAAGGAAATTTGCTTTCTAACAGATACCAGAATACAAGCAAAGCACCATTTCTTTGGCCAGCTTTTCAAACTCGTAGCTTTATGAAATGCTGTAGAATTGGGCAATCTAATCAAGACCTATATATCTACTAGGGGAGAACATCTAGCTAGCTGCATCTGCAGTCATCAAGAAAACATTTGTTTAGAAGCCATCAGGGCGCATAGGAGCGGGGCTGGCCCTCAGTCAGGTTAGCAGAGGGCACAGGGGACTAGCGGGCAGGCACTGACCCCTGTGCTGCTGCCTGTGACACCAGCCAGGTGAGTGGTGTGGGCTGAGGTCGAGGGCTGAGCCTGCAGCAGCACCAAAGCAAGGAGGGAGCTCCCGTCAGCCTGCTCCTCTCAGATGTCTCCTGCCCAGGGCATCCAGAACCTATGGCTGACCTGCTGGTCAGGGGTCAGGGTCCTCCAGAAAACTTCTTAAAGAAAAATTCTGCTTATAATAAGAATGGAGAAATCAGTGACTTACAGAAAGGCCTTGTGATGTCATCCGCAACGGTTTTTCTCCTCTTCACAGAATTATATTGAATATAAAAACTTTTGCTATGAATTTTCTTTGTAAAATCTTGCATTGGAAAACTCTGCTTAAGAGGTACAATAGGAAAAAGTAACAAAAAGGTTACAGAATAGGCTGCTGACTCAGAGCAACATATAGGGGCCTTGTATCTATGTGTTGCCTTTGCGTCTTATTCCTTTTGACCACACGCGAATGTGTGGCACCTTTTTGGTATGGTACTTACATTAGATATGTGTCACCTGCTTTCAGATGGTGCCTGCCTTTCCTTCCTCTGCAGCAAAAAATACTGCATATGAATTCTATATATAAAAACATACATATATAACTTATTCTTTAATAACCGCGTGTCCTTGTTGATACATAGAGTTCTCTAGAGAACTGCACCATATACAACTCCGTGAAACTGTATAGCCCTTAGTTTAGAGCTATGTCAGGACTGTCAAGGGGAAAGCATGCATTTTGCTTTACATGAAATTAGTTTTATGACAGAAGAAGTAAATTTGGATCTGTATTTATATTCTCTCCCTTCAAAAATAATAAATAAATGATCAATAAACTCAAAAATTACATGCACAGAGGAAATAATTTTACATTTTGCTTATGAACTTTTTAATCTGCCACAACACATAAATCCTGTAAGGATTGTAAAAGTATTAGATATGTGTATTAATAATGAATACATCCAGAAGTGTAATAAAACAGACTTGAAAGGCAGCAATAAATAATCATAAAATCCAGCAATTTTCACCCAGGTCACCTGACCTTTCAAACTTCAATTCCTCTGCAAAACAGGTTTCAGAGTTATTTTAAACAAACACAGAAATATCAATGTTTTTATGTATTCTAATAGACTTTGAAAATTTGTTTCCAGACTACAGTATTATAGCAATGAACTAGTTTATTAAATGAGTATTCTTTCTTTAGGCAGTTCATCTCATCTGCATTTTAATCTTCCAATAGAACCAAAGCTGTTTTATTACGTTGATAAATATATTAGCCAGAATTCTACACTAGAAAGTAATTTCAGATTATTTAATTCACTAAATAAAGTAGTATATTATTGGTATAATAGAATATAAAGGTAAAATAATAAAACTAGAAGTTGCCAAAACTGCTTTGGTTAACTAAAAAAAGTACAGTTTTGAAGAACAGTGGTAATTACTATACCCCACTCTTGCATGGTCCTTTCAACAAGCGAGTCCCAAGGCACTGTGCAAAATAAGCATCATTACTTTTGTTTTTCAGATAAACAAAGTGTCTCAGAAAAAGAAAAGTAACTTTCTAAAGTTGCCCCATACACAGAACTGGGTACACAAAGGAATATCCTGAATCTGAGTGCAGTAATAAATTAAAGAGGCCACACTGCTTTACCAAAAATACGTGTGAGGGAAAGCAAAAAGAAGCTGCAATAATTTTCAGAGTCAGCTTGTCACACTAAGTTTTAACTCATTTCATTGTACACAGCAAAAATAACAATCTGTCTTTTTTTTTTTACTGAAGACATTATGGGGATGCTTCCAGCTTACAGGTATATGGATGGACACATAAAGACAGACTGAAGTCAAAGATACCATTAAGTTATTCATTTTATTCTGAATAGACTGTGCTGTGAAACATAAGGTACTGTAATCAAAGAGATCACTGAGGCTGAGATTTATAGTAATAAAAAACTGGCACGTTTTCACCACAGAAAATCTAATAATTGCTCTCAGAGCTACATGAAAACTTCCAAAATTCTGTAGACATTACCTAAAGTTCCTAATTGCAATGAATCCATTATAATGACTACGTTTATTAAGGAAAATGGAAAATGCTCATAAGGTATGTTTAATTCAAATCAAGTGTCAACACAAAGCAAGGGGTTCGCTTGTGTCATGCTTTAGCCTCCATTTGGGGAAGCTTAGTCCTTGTTTCCCACAGCAATCTTTATACTTGAGGTTGTGATTAGGTCTCCATTCAAGTTCTCCTTATCAGCATTATCCTATTTCTTTACACATACAATATCAAATCAATTCACATAAGACACATTCTAAAAATAGGTACCAGGACCTTTAGTTTTGTTTTACAATTTCTGTGTTTTAGAATCATATAACCTTTTAGATTATCAAAGACCTTTAAGATCATTGAGTCCAACTGCACACCTAGAACTGGTGCTTGAGGAAGCTTCTAACCAAGCATTCTCTGGGAATATATTTTGATGACTTTGGAAATAACAACTTGATGTCATCAACTTTGGAAAAGACAACACAGATGGAATGTTCCAGAGACTGGAACACACTGGTAGACACACATCTTAAAAATAAAATTAAAAATTTAAAAATTAAAGGGGAAAAAAAAATACCAACAACACCACATGACTTTCAGAAAGAAAGAATATCAGAGCATTACATTTTATTCCAGACTTCCCATAGTTCCATCAGTGAAACCACTGGAAGGAAGAAAAAGCAGATAATATGTCACGTTCATTTCAAACAACATACAATACAAAATCCAAGACTGAGACCTTCAGACAAGGGAAATCTCTGTAAGCAGATGGACAGTTATGCGGCACCCTTCTGACACAAAATTCACTTCATAACAAATTACTGCCCACGGAGAACAGATGCTGAAATCTGATGATGAAGCCCTGGCTCTTCTCACGCATTTTGTAGTACAGAGTGAGAACTGTTTCCATCAGTTTTCATTACTCTTTTAGCATCATAACAATAAGGTTAAGGTTCTTTGCAAGACTTAGTGAGGTGTTTCCTAAGAACAGCTCTCCACCAGGTTTTGGATAGGGATTATAAATTAAAAAGTCAAACATACAAATTTTCCACTTGCCTGAGATGCAAGTATCTCCTGGATGGCCTGCACTTCTCCTTTCTTAACCACTACCAACATGTTTCTTCCAGAAAACTCCATATTACAGGACCAGTAGCTGACCACTAACAGGGAAAGTTATTTTCATATGGTTACTCTAATCACAGATGAGTAACAACACACAGCTCATGTTTTTCTGCCATCCAATGAACTCTTATAGGCAATCCCTAGGGCTCCTCTTAGTCATCACAGCAACAAACACCAAGTTGATAGAAAACAGTGATCCAGAGTGATGTGCCCTGGTTATCCTATCATATATGAGACAACTGCAGTAGTTTTTAGTTTCTTGCCATTAATAGGGAAATTGTAAGAGTTTAAGGAACTTCCTCCATGTACAGAGACATAGCAAGTTAATCATGAAGGAATATACATATATATACTATGGCAAATTTGCCATAGCAAAGAAATAAAATCTATTTCAGTTATCTCTCCATGGATCCAGAAAGAAAATAAAAACAAATATTAAAAAGAGTAGATAGGTAAAATGAGAGATAATGGTTATTTGGGGGAAATGCTAAATAACAAAATTGTCTATAATTGCAGCAATCTTACCCACTTATCAGCTCACATTCTCCTATTTTATCATTGATACTCCTCATGTACAATTTCAGTTTTTTCATGATAGACCACAATAATTAAACCAGCTAGTATTGAACACACATTGAACACATTCCATTTAGAAAAATTGTCCATCATGTTAATTGGAATGTAATTTAATGTAAGGGGTTATCTTCATTTAATGCTTGACTTCAAGAATGGAAGAGGAGAATCAAGCCTTATGAAGGAACACTCCATCATTTCACCCACACACTGATGTGTAGGTTATCATCTCACCCAGGCCTTGTGACCCTCATCCCAAAGATACTCAGAAACTCCTACAGCAGAGGACCCAGCTCTCTAAGACAAGGGTCCTAAGTGGAATTCAGGCCACCTCTGCACACTGTCATGGCACAATCACACTGTGTATCTTGATCAGGTCTAATAATGCTGCATGACAACCTTGCTGATAAGCAGGTAGCCTAATAATGAGTTTCATAACATAAAGCTACTCTAATTAATAAGATACAAAAAGATAATACATTATTTAATTTAAATACTGAAACCATTTTTCTCCAGGATAGTAATTTACGCTCTTATTTCCACCCCTCTAATTTATACAATAATTCTTCATAGGAAAAGTGTTCAGTAATGGTGGCAGGATTTTTTCTCACTAGGATTTAAAAAAATACCTATGGCGGTTAGGTACTTAGTCTCCTTTAGTCAATTTTGAAGCACTCAGATACAATCTTTGCCAAGTCAAATCCAGAATATCATGTAAAATAAAAAGGTATTTTAATTCATTATCCAGCACTTGTTGTAGCAGAGTATTTCTGTTGGATGATGCCATTACCTCTTCATTTTGTGTGAAAACATATTTTTATTTACATAACTTTAGCCCATTAGATGATGACAGATCTCTGGCTCTAGCAAAAAATTCACTTCATGACAAAACTGTATCTTTAGTCATTGCTGAAGAAATAATGATTCCTCTTGGAATCCCATTGTCCTGGGTTGAAGTATATTCTATCACCATCTTCATGAACTGTTGAAACCAGGTGAGGCAGTGCTCCCTGCCTCCTCCACTCTGGCTTATCTTCTGTTAATGGGCCCATCAGCACCTTTGCTGCACAGCTCACAGATAACTCCCTCCTGGACTATCTCCTGTTAATGGGCCCATCAGGCCTTATCACATGACTCACCATCCCATTGTGGGATGCTCCGCCCAGAGGGAGGAACCAAGCATTCCAGCCTGGATATAAGCTGAGACTCTGAACACCAGAGGGGTGCTTACCCACTGGATTCCCAGAGGACCCGAGCTACCAGACCTTTCTACAGGATCACTGCTTCAGGAAGACCACCTCATCTGGACTGCTTCCATCACTCCGTTCAGGTTGTATTCTGACTCTGTCAGTGGTCTTTTGTATTATTGCATCTATTTTATTTTACTTTCTTTCCTTTTTTCCTATTAAATTGTATCTCTGACTTGGAGTCTCTCATTTGTTTTACTTTCAAACCACTACACCCATTTAAAGCAAATTTAACAAACTGGAGAATTATTGCTCATTTCATTCTTGACTTTCCTTGAGGCCTTATGGAATACACACATTCATGATCATCTGCTGTTAATAGGATATTAATGCATCATTTTCTCAAATGTACAAACTCTGTCTCTGCTCTCAAGTGTTTTCCTGCACAATACTATGCAGTTATGACATACAACATCTCACCAGCTACCACAACAGAGAAATACATAATCTTGCTGTGCAGCAGTGTCAAGGAAATTCAAATTCAACTAAGTCTTAGAGCAGCCTTTGAACCCCTGGCATAATTTTTAATTAGAAAATTGTTGTCTATGTCTTTTTGGTGCTCAGTAAGTCTGAAATTTTCTTTGAGCTATGACTTTATTGTTTAAGTATATCGCACCTCCAAAATGGATGTAACCCTGATCAGGGAAAAAAGATGCACAAGTCATTCCTGTTACTTGTGCTAGAAAAAGTGCATGGGTTACATACTAATGAACAATAATTAGCACGATTTTGTACAGGTTTTTCAAGAAAAACAGGGCATTGATGATGCTGCTGTTGTGTAGATCACTGTACTGACCTCTTTGCCTAGACTGTTGCTATTTGCTGTGCACTAGGTGGTTTCCACTCTCCTTCCTGATTCCTGCCTAGAAACTGGAGTGATTCTACTGCTGCTAGTTCAGTGCTCCCTTGGCAAAATGTTAGATTTTTGCACTCTTTTTTTTTGCACCTTTTTTCCCCTTACCAGCAGTGCTTGTTCTCTGACAGTAACAAATATGAAGTTGGAGAAGGGGCTCTGCGAGAGAAAGAGCTGTACTGAGACATAGCCACAGGTCATTATCTTTGATCTTCTAAACTTCTATCTTAAAGGAGTTCAATAAAACACTTCACAGTCTTCACAGCAACAAATACCAAAGTGTTAAAAAATAGGAATACAGGGTGTATTATTCCCAGATAATTCCCAGTGGATGATATTTCCAGGTAAATCCTTAATAACTACCATTTCCTGTTGAATCTCATGGGAGCTGAAGCAAACTCACTAGTCAAAACTTTCATTTCTCTTTTTATATATATATATATATATATATATATCCCTTTAGGAAACATAACTTCCTTTTATCTTCTTAAAGATAGAAGACAGGTGGTATATTTAAGATCCAAACTTAGCTATTCCTGACTTTCAGTCTGAGATTAGACTTTACTGAATGCTGAAGAAAGTAAAGTGATAACAAAAGGTATTAAACAAATTAAATGATTGAAGGTGATGAAAAACCTAAGCTAACTGTAGTAGATACATAATTTATATTTGTTAACTGAAACTATTTGACCAAAAGCTCCACAATTCTCGTATTCCTACATCCAATAGTTTAGAAACCATGGGTAAAATACTTGAGTATCTACAAATAGCTGTAAAATAAACTGAGGGCTGAGGCTACTTGGGTTGTTCAGCCTGAAGAAGAGGAGACTTAGGGGAGACCTAATTGTGGTCTTTAAATTCTTTTTGAGGGGAAGTGGAGGTTTAGGCTCTGTCAGGGGAGGTTTATGTTGGATGTTAGAGTAAAGTTCTTCACCCAGAGGTGGTTGGGCACTGAAACAGGCTCCCCAGGGCAGTGGTCACATCACCAGCCTGACAGAGTTCAAGAAGTATTTGGACAATGCTCTCAGGAACATGGCATGACTCTGGGGACGGTGCTGTGCAGGGCAAGGAGTTGAACTTCAGTGACCATTCTGGGTCTCTTTCAATTCAGAATATTCTATGATTCTGTGATAAACAGTTGCAAGTACCCTCTAAAAGGTTGTAAACCACACTTGGTCTCTTTCCGGGTCTGTCTGCAGTTTGAATGCTCAGCACCATTGAGTCTGAAATAATCTGGATGTCATACTAAACAGCACAACCACACCCCATTCCTCAGTTCTTCCTTCACATGCAGGTGAAATAAGAATACTCAAGGGGCTTGTTATACATATAGAGGTCTTTAATCACTAAGAAAAAGATCATACTGGTGTCCTAAGCTTTAATACAGGCTTCTACAAGGAACAGCTGACTTTAACATTTCAGAACTTCTGCTGATCAAACAGCATGAAAAATTGCCATTCTTATCACTTTGTTGTGACACTTTGCTGAGTAAATCTAGTGGATTACAAAAACCACATAAAAATTACCACACCAGGTACAATTCTAGCCTTGACTTTTGTAAGAACTCTAAATCACTCTTGAGTCTTCCAGAAAGTCCTTCAGAAGCTCTAGGCACTAAAGACCTGTAGAATAACATGGAAACCAAAGATGCCTTTTCCTATTCATTTTTTTAAAGCCATTTCAGAAAAAAAAATGGGGTTTTTTTGAGGGAGAAGTTGCAGTTGTCGCTGATACACACAGTATTTTTTTCTTCAAGTCTGCTTTTGCCCTTAATGTGTCTAAAGTTATCTAGGTGATTATGTAACTAAAAGAAAAAAAAAGATTGTATTAAGGCTTGGAGGCCTGCCACAAGGGAGCAAAAAAATTCATTTTCCATGGATACTTCAGCGCTAGCCATCTGAAATAGTACAGTGTGCACAGAAGGCACAAGGTTAGACTGCCAACATTTTTCCTTTCCTCCCCCTCCCCTTTTTCCCTCTTAATTTAAAGTGAAAAAGGTCAGTTTAAAATGGTTGGTAAATCCAAACCAGATGCTAAATTTCCCTGACTAGAACAGCTGGCAGACTTGAGCTACTGGCAGGCCTTGCCACTTCTGGAGAGATAATGCCCTAAATTCAAGGGTAAAACTCTACCTGTGATGTGACAGCCTTTGTTTCTTGTGGATTGTTCTTTGTTCTCAAAGAAAAAAAAAAGAGAAAAACATTAAAAATAAGTTCTGCCATCTTCCCCTGCCCTACCCTGCATAAATTCCATATTTCTAATTTAATATGTAATGTTAATAAGTTCTTCTAACATGAAGGAATATTATATATATGTATTTGTGTATGTATATATGTGTGTGTGTGTGTGTGTATCCTATTAAATTGTGAGCATTAGCATAACTTTGGTGGTGAATGGCGCTCCATTTAGTTGGAAGACCGTCACTACTGGCTCAGTATGAGATCCATTCCTATTGATGATCTGGATAAGATGATTATGTGCACCCTCAATAAATTCACAGACAAGACCAAGTTTGATGGCAGTGTTGTTCTGCTGGAGGGTAGGAAGGCTCTGCAGAGGGATCTGGACAGGCTGGATCCATGGGTTGAGGCAAACTCATCTGGTCTTTACCTGAATGACAGTGACCAGGTGAGTGTTAGCCTCTTCTCCCAGGCAATTAGCATACTCCATCCCTGGAAATGTTCAAGAAACGACTGGATGTGACAATTAGTTCCATGGTCTAGTTGAAAAGGTGGTGATAGCTTAGAGGTTGGATTCAGTGACCTTGGAGGTCTTTTCCAACCTAAATGATTTTGTGATTCTACAATTCTGAGTAGACCATGTTTTTATGGAATCACCTTTGTAATAATTAAAGGAAAGCTCTGTCCATTTTCCTTCCAACTACTGGCATTCTCCATATATTCCTATAGAGGAATAATGGCCAGTATATGGGTAACTAGAATGACCAAAGACAGTGCTTTCAAAACACCATGCTCAAATCTTGCAAGTAGCTGAATCCCAAGTGTGAAGGAGAAGAGCATGTAGTGCCAGGGATGAGATTTATTTGTCCTCAGTTCAGTCTCTCAACATATTTGAGCTGGTCTCTTCTCTGAGACTAAGTGGAAAAACTTTTAGATATAACTGCCTTCTGAGTAGTCAAATGCATTGTCTGCAAGCACTTGCTGCTGATCTGAAAACGAAGCCTATAGCAACCAGCTAAGCTTTCAGCATCTCATCTGAGACAGACAATCATTTCAGAGCCAAGTGTCATCCACAGCATCTGTTCACTCTCTCTCAGACTCTTTCTCTTCTGTCAGGGTCCACTGAACCTGCAGTTGTGCTCCTGAACTGAAACACCAGGTTTCCTATGCAGAGAATTATGCCATGCTCCCATGATCCAGAGGACTTTTAAGACATTTGAGTCTGTGATACCTATAGGTCTCTATAAACACTGACTCAGGACTCCTATAGGGGCTGCAGAGGTCATAAAGAAAGGTTGAATGTGGCCTGGATCTGTCATCTCTAACTCCACAAAGGGAATGAGGTTCCTCTTCTTATCAAAAGCAGGTCCCAATGAATTTCTTCCACAACCATACTTTAACCTCTCTCTCGCAGCTGAAGACAAGCAAGGCATTCCACTTTAAATGGCTGTTTTTACACAGAACTTGTTCTGACAGCATGGTAATGGGAAACAGTATGAAAATAGACAGGGAAAGGAAAAGTGATAATTTAATGGATAGTGGTACTGTTACCACTATCCTCATTGACAGAACAGACATATGTTAGTGTAAGAAAGAAGTAATTATTTTTATTCTCTTCAAGCAAAAGTTTTATCCTTTATTTATTAACCACTCACCCAACATCCTGAATGTCACATAAAATAATAAAGAAATACTGCCTGTTAAATAATCTGTTCAGAGTAAGAAGATTAAAAAATATATACCTTTTTAAAATGAGAGAATGAAGCTGCAGAAGAAATTTCATCCTAGCTAAAGGACACACAACATAACAATCATCATTTATGCCGGAAGAAGCAGGTGACATGATAGAATTAATTCCTTTGCCCTATAATTAGTATCCCCTGCTATATGTCTTCTGTTAATCCTTCTTGTTGTGCAAATGCTTGTCTAATTTGCTTCCACTTTGACAAAAAGAAATAATTTTCAGCAGAAAAACACCTGAGGTGTGATTTTCTTAGTGGTAGAATATTTAATAGCTTCTGTGTATGGAACTGCAGGCCAGAATTCAATGTCTGGCCTTCTTTTAATAAATCATAGCGGAGAATGTGAATGACTCTCAGTACTTTCAGAGATGCCAAATAAATATAAAACCATATTGGTTTTTGTCCAACAAAAGATAGCTTATTGAAAGCTGATTGAAGTGTCATTTTGTAATATCACACTCAATTATGCAATATCCAAAGTAGAAAAAAAGTAAATCTGACATAAGCATTGCAAAGAAAGATTTTTGCAGCAGAAAATTAACTATCACTGTATTGAAACATGGGAAAAATATTAGAAATTAAAAAATGAATATTAATCTAAGTCAGTCCATACTGAAAAAATATTTACAAAGAAAAAGGTCAATTAAGTAATTTGGAAATCTAGCATAATCTGAGTTTTTAATATTTTTTACAATTTTTAAATACATCTGGAGAAATGGTTAGCTTCATTAGTAGTTTTGAAAGAATCCTTAATTCCTGAGAAGTCTGAAAAAATATGTTAGTTCTTTTCTTGATCCTATCAAGATACACGTCTACAGCACAGTGAGAGAGGGAAAGGTGCTTCCTTTCACTTCTACCCTACGAATATTTGTCACTGAAGACTGAAAAGAAGCTGGTCCAGAAACAGTCCATCCAGTGTTATTCATTTTGCCCCACTTCTCTTAGAACTGCTGATTGTTTATGAAAGCATCTTTGATTAGCTACGCTTCCCACAAGGAGCATTCCTTATTATTAGCCATTAGCATTCCTTATTATTATTCCTCATTATTACTATCATTGTTATTATTATTATTATTATTATTATTATTATTATTATTATTATTATTATTATTATTATTATTATTATATTTATTTTACTTTCTCATCATGCAGCAAGGTTGCTGAGGTAGCTACAGCACTGCTCAGCCCCAGCAAAAACACAACCCAGCACATGACTCTTGCTGCTTCTGGACTACATTTGCACTATTTGCATGGTAAGAAGCCACAGTCACACGCCAAAGAGCAGCAAGCAGACACTCAGGTTGTGCTATCTAGACTTAGGCCTGCTAAACAGATGAAACTTGCTGAAGGCAGGAAATCTGATGGACAGAAGTTATTCAGCAGAAAGGGAGAGCAACCTCTTCTCAGATTAAAATAATGCAGAGGACAGCTCACTCCAGAAACTAAGAAACATTTGCTTTGGAATTAGGATAAAATGGGACCATTTTTGTGTGGAGTTAGCATATATCTCTTCCAGATTTTCTTGTGCCTTTTTTCCCATAGGTGTCATAGGAAACTAACTGATGTCTTCTACAAAGCTCTGTGATGCATCTACCATGGTATAATAAAATCAAGATGTCTGAATTCAAAGGGCTTACTATGAACCAGCAGAAAAGCATGTAAATAGGCAGCATCCCTTTTAAAAGGGGATATAATCTACTCCACTATATTTACTCACATCTTGAAAACATGTCAATTTGCTTTCTTGCTACATACAAATGAAGAAATCCATTTCTCTAAGAAAGAGGGGGGGTTTTTTCCTTGTATTTTAGGCTGATTCTCTAATGAAGGAAGAACTTTATATAATAGCACTATTTATCCATATGTCAGCTTTCTCCAAATAGTTTTTACTCCCTTGGCCAATTTTAATAAATGCGACTGAGGCAGAAGTCTCAGGGGATGAGAAACAGGGAGAAGGGAGAGAACTGAATTAATGTCCTAAAGAAAAGGGAAGGGCAAGGGAAGATGTGAGCTCTGTGATTCCCCATCTCAGGGCAGGCAGGAAAGGCAGAAGCATCACTCAGCAACACCTGCTGTAGCACAGATTCAGGCAGAGGACCTTTGGCCAATGGTACAGCTGGACAGGGAAGGCCACTTGGTGGAAAGGAGGAGAAATAATAGCGGTAATGGAAGGGTGGCAAGGGCACTGGTAGGTATGCCAAGAAGGATTGAAGGAGAACAAAAAAGGTAGCTGGAGTTATAGAGGGGGAGGCAATAGACAGGTCACAAATCCAATGAATGTCATTAATTCTGCTGTTCTTGAAATGTTTGGGCTTTTTGGAAGCTGCGGAGGGGAATTGATTTCACTCTCAAGTTGACTACCCAATAGAATGTCTATACCCAATGTTTGTCTATTAAGGAATTAACAGATGAATATTACAAGCACAGGATGTTTACCACAGAATTGAAAAGAATTTGGGAGAAGTTTCACTGGATAAACTGTTCCTTTTCTGCAGAACACACTGACTATTCCACTGGTATCCTCTATAGAAACAAACCAATTGCATCCCCTGCTCAAGTACATAAAAATATAATTAATCTTTTCTTTTCCCAATTGCTTTCTTCTCTGATGAACAGAACTATCACCTCTGGATAAAGAACAGGGATTTTCTGAAATATGTCCTTGAGGTAATAAATGTCATCCTCTCTGAAAAGTAATCTCACCTCAAGATAACTAAATCTTTTTTCCATTTATCAAATATCAGAAAGATAACTATCCTTGCTCACTATTTAAATTCCTCTGCAGAAATTGAATTCTCACCTCACAAATAAAGATTGTTGCAATCATTTTCTCAAACAGTAAGCAACATTCCAGCTTGAAAAAGAAAAAGGCAGTGGAGGTTTAGGGGAGCAGTATAATCTGCAGACTGGAGAAACCAAGCCATTCGTGTCCATATATTTACTTTGGAAGAACTCAGGTCTAATTTCTTTTTTTTTTCCCTCTTTAGTTTTTTAGTGGTGCTATTGGAGTGGGGATGGTTCATGGGTATTTTGTTGTTTTGCTTTTTTTTGGGGGGGGAGGGGGGGGGAAGGAAAGAACTTTTTCATTAGCTGAATGTATTATTAATAGCAAATTTGAATAAGATTCTTCAGTCTACCAAAATTAAGATCAAAACAAAACAGGCTTATTTTTAGCTCTGGTCTGCATCTGCATGTCATAGATGCATATATGCGGTGACTTTGCATCGTATATACATCATTCTAAAGCAAAACACTGATTTGATTCCAGTCCAAAGTTACAGACACACACACCCAAAAAAAAAAAAAAAAAAAATTAAAAAAAAATTAAAAAAAAAAAAAGTGACTGGAGATATAAAATTATTTTGGTGATCTGAGCACCATGAATACAATCCTATGACAATTTTCTCTGAGAGGAAACAAAGTAAGAGAACTCTTTTCTTTTTCTGCAGTCAGCTGTTTCAGAGAAAACAGTGATAAATCGTCTCTAATTCAACTGACATAAATCATTAAAAGCAATCTACCTGCATTATCTGAAGTCTCAATAACAGATGTGCTTCTGAATATGCTATCTCAGAAAAATGTGAATAGAAAGAATGTGTATTTCTGCACATATATATATTTGTCAAATCATTTTTCTTAAATGCTATGAAAGAGTTCTTTGTTTTGTTAAGATCAAAGCTTGATATAACTTCATACTTATAGCTTTGTACAGAGCAGAAACAATGGCCACACACTTTGTCATCTGTTTTTCTCCTGTTTATTCAGCTTTGCTAGTATTGATGAAAATATTTTCAATTAATCCTTTTTTAAAAATAAGGTAGTAATTGATGAAGGAACCATATGATTTGACCAGTCTTTTTTTATTCTCTATAACTTCCCCTCTCCCTGCTTCTGTTCAAATAATCTCAAAGTCTGAAAGGAGTGTAAGTTCTCCCCCATAAGCCACTACTTGCTCATACAAGGCTGTTTCAAAGCTGTGGCTAGCCAAGGCTGAGGCTACTTAGGCCATGCAGCATCTCCCAGCAGGCAAGATTTTCCAAGAGACAGACAAGAAATCCAGGCTTTGCTGAAGCTGTGTCTACACCCCATGTCTCTTGTTTTAAAATGATGCTGTCACATTTTCTACTTAGTTGCATAACTGCATTTGAGAAAAAAAAAAATCTATCTACCCATAGAACATTTCTATAATGATGACAACATCTAGCCAGACTGCATTAAAGAGTCTGGGATTATATGGTCACAAAATAGATGTGACAAGGCAGTCCAGGAAGGATGTTTCTTCCCTCATGTACAGGGAGGGTCCTAATTTGGTAGGTCTGACAGTAGGCCTGTACTCTCTAGTAGGTCTAGGATGTGACCAGTATTTAATTACATTTGATCTAAAGAATAAAATAATCATAAATATCTCATCAATAATGTCTGTCTCATTCTTCAGGTGTGCTAAAATTATGAGCTTTTTCAGGTTTCTAGGACAGGTTTTTTTTGTTGTTTTTTTTTATTTCTGTTTTGCATACATTACCATTATCTCAAAGAGCATATTGGCTTCATCTCTGAAGTTTCAGACAGCTCCCAGGGAGATATCAGCAGCACACAAGTGTTCATAATAAGCTTTTGGAAAGTGTAATGAGGAGGATGATTTCTCTTGGCTCAGTACTAGAACACAACAATGGAATGTCGTCAGAATAAAAGTTTGAATCACAACATCTCATTTTCTTCCTTTCATTAATGTTTGGGGAGGAGAGGGTTGTTATGACAGCTGGTCAGTAGTGATTCAATTATATGCTCCATTCTCTGGACTTCAGTTCAAGACGTCCTTTGGCAAGCTGAGCAACTGCTTGATGACAGATTTAATAGCTAGGATTTGATAGAGTATGAAAAAGGAAATGACTGATTTTTATAAACTTCTCATGCAGCATGCCTTTGAAGTTGTACTACTAGCTATGGGACATCTATTTCAACAAAGCTTCCCATTTAGTTCTCCTCTCTCTGATGTAGTGAAAGTTATTTGTAACACAAGCACACACATCTTGGCATGTGAAATTGTATAGGTCAAAATGAGAGGAAAATCAGGCTCACAAGTGCTAAGCACTCAGAGTTGAAACTGTCCTGATGTAATATTACTTCGGTAATGGCCACATCTCCAGAAAGAGGGAACATTTCATGAAGGATGTCACATCAGGCCTGTGACTGTGCAGGAAAGGACACAAGGGGCCGCCCAAGAGCTTCAGGGACATCACTAAGCTCAGCTGTCTTTGGGGGCCTTGGACAGGTGAGCTTTCCCATTTCTGTATCTGAGCATGCTTGACTGTACAGGATAATAACTTTTTTCAGCCTTTAGAGTTCAAAGAACCTTGGCTGAGAGCTTTCCTACCCATCGCAAATAGAAAGTATGTGAAGTCAGTCCTCTGAAAGATGACGGCAATGGAACAAATCATGAGTCCGTAGAATCACCAAATGTGCATAGTTAGAAAGGTTCGAGTCCAGCTCCAGGCCCTGCACAGCACCATACACAAGAGTCATCCCATGGGCCCAACAGTATTGTCTAAATGCTTCCTGAACACTGTCAGGCTTGGTGCTGTGACCACTTCCCTGTGGACCCCATCCCAGTACCTGACCACTCTCTGGGTGAAGAGCTGTTTTCCTAGTATCTGACACAAACCTCCCCTGACACAGGTTCAGGCCGTTCCATTGGGTCCTGTCCCTGGGCACCACAGAGGAGACATCAGTGTCTGTCCCTTCTCTTCTCCTCATGAGGAAGTTGTAATTGCAATGAGCTCTCTCCTTCAGGCTGAACAGACCAAGTGACCCCAGCTGCTCCTCACAGAACTTCCCTTCAAGGTCCCTCACCATCCTCATTACCCCCCTTTGTACATTCTCTAATAGTTTAATGCATTCCCTGTGTTGTGACACCCAAAACTGACCCCAGCACTTGAGGTGAGGCCACCCCAGCGCAGAGCAGAGCAAGACAACTCCCTCCTTTGCCTGGCTGGCAAGCAGAGGCTTGCCAGGCCAGGACAGGCTTGGCCCTCCTGGCTGCCAGGGCACTGCTGACTCATGTTCAGCTTGCCATCCATCAGAACTCTCAGGTTTTTTCCATGGCACTGCTTCCCAGCATCCATTTTGCAATCTCTCCATACATCCAGGATTCATCCATCCCAGGTACAGAATCCAGAATTTTGCCTTGTTGAACTTCTTATGGTTGGTGACTGCCCAGCATATTACCTGAGTGATGTGAAGACAGTTGTCTTGGTCCCAAAGTTTTGTACATTGGAAAGCATCCCTTCAGCCTTCAAACCCTAAATCAGAGCTCAAATAAATTAAAGAGAATTTTAAAAAGGTTTGTTTCCCTAAAGAAGGTATGTGCCCTGCATTACTGAAAGAACTATTATATATAATTACTCCACTGGAGGATTTCTGCTTTATACTTGACCATTTCATAATTCTTTCTTCAGTATCAAAGTAGTTCAAAACTAGGTATGATAAAGTAAAAACTTTAGATTAAGCCTTCTGCTTATAAAGCAGAAAATTCAGAGATGAAACACTATTGTCTCACTTAAAAAATTAATGTCTGCAATATTACACAAGCACATTTTGCAAAAGTGAGCACCTAACAGGTGCCGGCTTCCCTGAGGAGTCATCAGAGTGATATGAAAATAATGAACTAAACTGCAATGATTAAAGAGACATTTTGATAAGGCTCTAACCAATCCAGAGAAATAATGTCATATAAAGAAAAATCAAAGTTATATAAAGCTAAATATAAGAAAGATGGTAATTATGTAACACTGAAATACACTGAATAAACTGAGTTCAAAAGACAGTCTTTATGTAAGAAAGTAAGAAGGATAAAACTGAGTATTTTTAACTGACAGAAGTTTAATAAAGTCTCTGAGTATCTGTTTAAGAAGAAAACTAGAATTTTCACAACTGTGGAGTTAGATTTCCCTCTGATATACTTTTCTATCCTGACTTTTAGAAATACTTTGGGAAAAGCATTTATATATCATACATCAAAAATATTTTGAAACACTGGCATTTTCTAGCAGATTTCATGCTAGCAATACTCCTGAGTAACTGCTGCCATAAGACACAATTGTAACAAAGTATTTTTAACTAGAAATCAACAAAATACTGAGATGAGATATGTTAGATTTCAGAATTTGCTGTCCTTACTCAATTGTATCTAGTGATTTACCATTTTTCAAATTTATCTTTAGAACAGAACCTATGAGTGTGATTTAATGAAAATACGCAGTAATTTTACCTCAGTAAGTCGAGCTCCCCAAGAAATCTCACTTAAATGTGTATATAACCTCAGATCATCAATTAGATAAAAATTACATCTTCCAAATATCTTCAGGGGTGTTTTGCAAAATTATGAGCTTATGGTATCAAAATTCTTTTGTAGACTTCTAGCACTGTGATTTCTAATTCCTTTACACTTTTTATTGTAGCTTCTATATTAAGATAAGATTTTATTAAACTGGTTACGTTTGTTAATTGTGTCAGAAAAAGATCTGTCAAGTGGTTATGGTTATACACAAGTATGAGTGTATTTTTTCGATAGTTACTACACTAACTATAGTACTGTACAGTTAGCACTTGTTACAATAATATTGTTATACTCTAACTTCTACATTATACCTCTCCTGTTAAATGTTGTTCCTAGGATGTGGCCAAAGGAAGTGAAGTGGCTGGAACTCGCAGAAATGAAGTCACCAACAGAGCCCTTGAGCCATCTGTTGAGGCTGCTTATAGGCATACTGTCTTGAGCAGCAAAAAATAACTGCAAAAATTTCCTCAGAAAACGTTGATCAAATATCCTCAGGAAAAAGTTTTTATTCTAAACAGCTGATCTAACAGGAAATCAGTCTTCCTGCACCAGAAGCCAGGAGTAGCAGAGGTTTTCTTCTTCACTGTTTCTGTATTTATGACTGGTCATACCATAAACAGTTGCAAATGCTGTAGTATGGAATACTAAAGCTATAGTTTGAAAACAACACGACCCCAAAATAATGTAGCACATTGTTTGTGCTTGGCAAGAAGTTTGTACAATGAAAACCTGATATGCAAGGTTCATCTGCTGATTCTCACTACTCCTCAACAATCATAGTTTCTTCTTCTCCCTGCCTGGACCAGTGTGTTCTAGATCACAAACAATGATATAAAAGATATCCAAAACTTGAGGGTAATATCACTCTTTCACAGACATACTCAACTGATGGTAACAGGATAAAACCTATGAGACAGTAGAATATTTTCAAATAAAATTAATCAAAATGCTGGGTTTCATTAGAGAAAAGAGGAGAGATATAGCTTTGATGGAGCATGTGTGGAAGGGGAGTTGGTAATGCGTGATAATTTTTAAAGAATAAGATTCCTTGCTCTGGATCTATAAAAAGCCATCAAAGATGCAAGGGAAAACATTCCTTCTGTAATGTATGTTTCTTTACAAAAACCTATTCACAAGTCCTTCCAGGTATATAGTCACAAACTGCCGCTCAAGGAGCAAATTCACGTAACTAGATGATTCTTTTATTCTGCCAGAAATTTAACTTAATCTATTATTTATGTACTTGTAAATGGCAGCTAATAACTTCATGGTGATCTCAGGTACTCTGCCCACATCCTGTACTGTCTGATGCATGGAAACTGCCATCTCTTCTACCCATTATACAGATATAAACATGCACAACAAAATATGGTTTATTAAAACTTTCACTTACACAAATCAAGGACTCAGCTAAGTACTCAACACAACAAATTTTCTTATTACAATCATTGCTTCAGTCAAATCAGACAATGAAGGATATAGCCTCTTATAAAGACAGGAAAATATCCTACACCTGATTTTGAGTCTTTTTCTTCAAAAACACCACTCAATTAAGGAGCATGATCCTTTCCAAAAAACACTCCAACATGACTACAGAAGTGGAAAATAGCCTTTGCTGTGAAACATGTTTTCTTTTCAAGCCTTTGCTCTCCAAATATTTTGTTGCTGCTCATTTTTTCAATAATCTTCTGAAACAGATATATAAAATATTCACTGTATTTGCTTGAACCAGTTTGTAAGGCCTAAAAGTAGATGTACTTGGAAGAATATCAAGCTAAATGCAGAAAATATTAAAATCTCTAAATTCAGTCTTTCTTCACAGGATGAAGGGCTCTGGAAATTAGAATCAGTAGCTTAGAATGGCATGAAGTACTATGTTTTTGTAAAAATTCATGCTTAAATAAAAGTGTACAAGGATGTTTGAAAAAGAGTTCTCTCACCCTTATCCATCTCTTTTCCCAGTCTTTTCCCTTCATGAGGCAGGAGTTGCATGCCCTTCATGTTTGGTATTGCAACATTCAGTTTTGTACTGCTGTGAAGACACAAGCCAAGTCTGAAAAGCAGTAAGAGCTTGACAGATCTAGTTTGGGTGCACATGTAAAGCACTGAGAGAATGAGGAACAGCCCCTTTGACATCAGTGCTTAGGACTTGCAGGAAACAGAGCAGGACTCCTCTAATTTCATGCTCAGAAGAGCCTTCACCCAAGATCCCTTCTTGAACTGATTTTGGTCTGCCATGAACACACTAAACTCTCCCCGCCTATAAGTGCAAGTTACTCCTGGTTGAAACAGCAGCTACGACTTTTTTTACATGCAGCTTTCACATTTTCAGATATTTCTATAGGATAAAGATTGCAGGTGGGAAAGAGCTAGACAGTGTCACAAAGAACAAGGAAATATCTTTTTTAGATAGAATTGAGCTTTACAGAGAGAGTCTGCTTTTATAGAGATGGACAAATAATCTTCCAACCTCTAATGCATGCCTGTAACTTCAATCCAAAATTGCAGCCAAAGGCTAGAAATTATTTCCCTAGTTCATGTAACAGATAATATTCCAGACAAATTGGAGTACAGGAAACATATCAGTTACATCAGCATTTTCCAGTGAAAACAAACTAGAGTTCTCTCTTTTTTTTATTTTTCTTTTACATAATTTCATCAGACAAAGTCTCAGCAGGAGTATTCAATGTTCTTCTAGCATGTGGATTACACATACCAGGTGGGACATTCATTCCATCATGACTGAGGTGAAATTATTATATTAACAAGAAGACAATCCAAACAAACACAAAAGCCCACTTAAAGTTTCTAAAAAAAACCTCAACCCCCCTTTAATTTCTAGCAGTGGCACTGCTAGAAACTGTCATTAAGTTTTAAAGAGGTTTAAACTCTTAAATGCCTTACCACATTTGAAAAAAAGGACCTGGACATCTAATTGACTCAAATATGTTAAGAAATTGTACACAGGGCTAACCTAGATATCCAATTTCTTTTTGTAATTGACTTGCTCCTCAGAACCATTTTGAAACATACACCTCTTGGGTTTTGACTGAATATTTTTGTATAGCATTGTTGTGAGCCCATTGATCATCATTTTTGCTCTATTGCTCCCACCTGAAAAGAATGAGTCGGTAATTGAAAAGGCAAATTTAGCATTTATATTGGTCATAACACAGTTTCATTGTCATTCTCCCCAAAAAGAATATGAACATAATGGTGAACCATATCTCATTGATAAGTGAATGGAAGTAAAGCTTTCTCAGTACCAGGTCCCCATGAGCCAAGTCATTTGTTTTTTGAGCAGAGCCTTGTATTGTGTTGTAACAATTACTTTTGCTCCCAGATATGATAGCTCTTTGAAGCAGTACCAGGGAGACACATTAGCAGAGGAGTAACAGTGTTGGCTGATAAACTAATCTCATTTGCTGTGCACCTGATAATTCATGGTTGTGGGGATTTTTTTCTTCCAATGGTGAAAGCCATCAACTCTGATTTGAATAATTTAACTAGAAGAATAAATTACTTAAATACAAATCAGAGTTTGAGATTAGAAATTTCTTTTAGAAACTTCTGATGAAAACTTAGTGGTTTGGAACTCCTTAGCTAGCTAGAGATTACAACAGAGCTCAAATAGTCTTTTTATGCCTGCAGGTTTGTATCTATGTTATTCCAGGACACCTTTTCAGATTAAAAACTTTCAGTGAAACTGTCTTAATTTATCATAAATTACAGCTAGCATTTGAAGAGAAGACACATGAAATACAAGATGAGAGAATAATTTCCAAGAAATTATTAATATAATAATATCAACAAAATTACAGACTCGCAAAGTGGTTTGGTTACTTTTCAATATTCTATGCACAGAGTAAATGTGCATGTATACCTAAACTAGAAAAACAACCCACTATGTACCTCCAGGTACAGGCTTAGAGAAGTATTTTCTGAGCTAGCATGAATTTTAAAATATCTTGTTGGCTAGGATTATACTTGAATGATTTTTTTTACTTTTTTTTTAATCGACTGATGTGTACTTGTGATTGGTAAAACATTTTACTGTTTTTTAAAGAAACAGTCTTTTTCCATGGTTGTACCAGAGTACCCAGGTGGCTCATGAGTTCAGAGCTGAGTAATACATGTTGCAGAGGAGTGGGAAAAAATTAAAAAGTAATTTTAAAGCTTCTATGTGTTCACATTCAAACAAAAAATCCATGCAGATTCCAGTACAAATCTATTTTGCTGAGCCATCCTCTGGTTTTATTCATTGAATAAGTAAAAGTGGGCCCACTGAATTCAGACATTGATCAATATGCCAATATACTTGATGAAAAAACTCATGCCCTGAATATTAAATAAAATTATCCTGACAAAGACAGGAACAGATTACACTGTTATACAACTCCATGGTGCTAAAGAACCTGAAAGCTTTTCTTTCCTTTTCCATGGAGAAAATTAATTTTAAAAAAAAATACGTTATGCACACAATGCTCAACTTTGATACATTTATCTGCTCAGAAAGCAAGAAGTGGACACAGTCTTTCACTAGCCATGTTTATCTAGCCTGCAGAACAGCACTGGATTCTAAGGTCCAGAGACAAAAAAACATTCAGATAAGTAAATGGAGACTTTCAGCCTCTTCCACATCCACTGAGCTGCTTCAGGCAAGACAGATTTTCTGTCTACTGCTGGCCACTAAATGACTTCTCTTAGATGCATCAGGCAGGTACCCCATTTATCTGTATGAAACCTTTTTAGTGCTATTCAGTTTATTCCTACCTTGCCTTCCTGGGTACTGAAAATCTAAAGGACAAATATTGAAAGGCTATTTATATGCCAGTATTCAAGCTGAACCATTTGTTGGTCTTCTCCATCAGATGCCATTCAGAATTTTATTTGCCTGGGTAATGCATCTGCACACTGGACAGCAGAGATGAGTTTTTTAAGAGTTTCCCATGAGTCTACTTCCTTTCTGAATGCTTTGTGCTGGCACATCCTTGAAATAGACACTTACATATCCCAGGGAGAAGCCAATAAATCCTGCATGTGGCACCTTTTCTTAGCTTTGCCGCAGAGGGTACTGCATGATGCCACACTTCAGTTGTCTTTGCTGATTTTATGGCCCTGCTGGGCATGCTCACCACTCTGCTTACAGGCACCTTTATGCATTTCACAGCACTGAGGCTCAGCAACAACCCCGATGATGAGGATATCTACAGCCTGCTTCCTCTTTCTTTGAAACTGCTATGACCAGCAGCTTTTTCAGCCCCCTCATTTTTTTCTGTCAGGCAAGCCAACCATTTTGAGTCTCTTCTTATAATTTATATGACCCAGCACTTACAGTTTTCTAAAATTCTTCATCCATTTCATAATCATTCTCATCTGATCACTACTAGAAGAGGAAGGAACATTGCCCATCCCACACAGATAAATGTCTGAACATCCTACAGCACATTTAATTGTGTACAATGTGATTGTCACTAGTAGGAAAGAATAAATCAATAGTTCCATGAAAGAAAACACGTGCTCGTCCTGATGCCATCTTGTGTTATCCTGGGCTGCATGCTTCAGGCTTTTCCCTAAGTTGGTACCTGCCCTAAGTTTGGTACCATTTCTACATGACAAGAATGGGCAGCCTGACAGCTGCAGCAGATGAAAATGTGGTCTGAATATATTTTGAAAGTACCACTTGTGTTTCCAGACCCCTTTAATGAAGTTTTAGATCTTGATGGTTGTTCTCTTTGCCCACTACTGAGTGTAGCTTTCTAAATTACATGACTCACATTCATACTTCTGATAAGAACAATAAATTACTAGTAGTTATCCTGCAAGCACTGCTAAATTGGGCACTGTCATCATACTCAGTGTGCCACTCCCATCAAACTGTGTGTACTAGAGGCTGATACAAGCCTTTATAGTTTGGCTTAATCAGAAAGAACCCTTCTGTCTTAGAAGAAATTCCTTTGTGGGTGTCCCTCCATGTTTCCTGGACAAAACCAGGATTTCTTAATCACATTCATGAATAGCTGAGAATTGCCAGGAGATGCCAGGTGTGACAGCCCCTCTGCAAGTATGCAGAGATCTTCAGTATGCAGACAAATGGATTAAAATGTAACTTGTCCTTCCCAAAGTACCAGAGTAAATTCTTTTACAGAAAGACATATTAGCAATCTATTTGCAGGTGATTATTGCAATTAAACTTTATTCCATTTTCTCCAGGTAAGAACCATCATCTTCAAGGAAAATTCAGACAGAAGCACATTACCACCCAAGAGGTGTCTTTTATGCCCAGAAGCATAATCCAGCTAGAGAATTTTGCCCTATGAAAACAGTTACAATATTAAATTGCTCACAGGGAGGTAAAAGCCATCACTTCAATAGGGATGGACAGATGCTGATGTCCATGTGATTTCCACAGTATTCCTCATTAGCTTGGAAGACATACCAGCCTGACAAGATGACTGCAAAAGAATAATTTTTCTGGCAGAACTATATGGTCTTTGGAAAAACTGTTCAATTTACGGTTTTCATATGCCTTTAATAATTTTGGTGATCTGTTTAAAACTAAATGTGTGAACCAAGCTTATTTCATAACTGAGAAGTAAGATTGAAAAATGATTTGATGAAACAAAGCTCCTCTGTCCATCTAAGGTTTGCAGTGAAATTCTTTTTTCTTACATAGATCACAAGATAATGAACCCACAAACCAAAATAACCCCATGAAGAGCAGTATTGCTTAATAAATCAAACTCATGTGGTAGGCAGGTATGCTGAGAAACACTTACAAATCAAGCCAACAAAATGTTGTGAGGAAATTCTAGTGTTCCTTCCCAAACAACAGCACCAAAGGGAGAGTGACTGCCCATAATTTTTTAGGTCATTGCATATTACAATTGTTCTTCCCAGTGTGAGATTATATTTTTGTACTCTTGCATCTTATTTACTGTCTGTGATGGAGATACATCACACAGGATGTTCACTTGATGTTTATAAAACTATGCTACTTTCATTTCAAAGAATGCATTTCAGTGCTGCTATAGGGCAAGAAAATGTTGGGTTGTTTTTTTTTTTTTTGTCCTTGAAGAGATCCCAAAATATCTATTTTTGGAAATATTTGCTAACAAAAAAAAAAAAAAATACAATCCCAAGCAATAACTCTAGAACCCAAAGCTCCCTTGCCTATGTAAGGCACTGATTGCAAAAGCTTCTAAGGGTAGGAAGTGACTTTCTAGGTTACTGGGTCAGTTTTGACACTTAAAAAGATAATCCAGACAGGCTTATCAAGGAGACTGGGAAGGAAGCCAACAAGTTGATCCTCCTATGGAAGGGAAATAACAATTCTTTCCAATAGCAAAAAATCTCCTTGGAAGATTCTCAAAGTAGATAATCCTCAGCTAACCTAAGATCTGAATATTTAAAGCACACCAAGAGAAAATAGCTACTCTGAAAGAATGCTGTGGTAGAGTGTATCAATCAGGAGAGCTGAAGCCTGCAAACATATTATAATTACAAGAGAAATACAGCTAAAAGTTGATACTAAAGGCTACCTTTAAATAATTGTTGTAATATGTAGTCAGGGGGAATTCAGCATTCCAAGCAGCCATAAAACAGAGTTCTAATATTCTTGCAGCAATTAAAGCCATGTACACTGCCTACATAAAATGCTGGAAAATAAACAGATTTTTTTCTGTCAGCAGTGTGCAGCCTGCATTTGATTACAGCTGAGTCAAGTCCTTTAAATAAGTACTGAAGGAATGTCACTGTTGTTGATCCTTTCTGGGGGACTCCATTAGAAACCACGTTAGTGAGTGAAGGAATAGAAGTACTGACCTGTGTCAGTCAACTCAACAGGAACAGATACCACATCACAGAAGAGATGATGCCTTGACTTTTGTCACCTTGAAATCTGCAAGGGTTCTAGGTCATACTTAGCTTCTGCTTACTGGATATAATTTTGGCTTTACTTTCTTCAGTAACGTGTTCCAAAATAGGACAACCAGGGAAAATTATTACATTTAATGATTTTCCAAGTTGTTCTTTAAAGTAATTTTTTAAAAATCAAGCATTTCATAGAAAAAATTGATTCAGGAAACTAATTTTCACAAATCATTTTCTTTTTGCTCTTTTAGCATTAATCAATATTTAATAATGAAAACATGGAGTTTCAAAGTTATTTCTGATTCATGGTACAATTTTATTCCTTGTTGTAGAAGACCTGAAGAATTATTTTGAAATAAATAATCCAGCACACATATTCTTCATTTCTATGTCAGTATTCACTAATGCTGTGGATACAAACCCATCTTTTTTCTCTTGCAAGGTTTGTCGTATAGTACCCTGAAGAGCTGACTCACTTGCAGAGAATTTACCAGAATCTTCTCTATTTTCTTTATACTACAGCTCTTCAGTACTTCTGGGAACAGTTAGTTACTGCTTTTCTTTTACTCCAATTTCACTCAATCCAATTGAAATAGCAAAGCTGCTAGATACAGAAACCATGCAGTTCAGTTGCCTTGCCTAATAGCATCATTGCTAATCATTACATGCTGTCATTTTTAGTACCTGTTTAGAATGGCCAACCTTTCTGGAAAAACTTTAATATTAAAAAGCCCAACTGTAGATTTCTTCAAAAGAACAATTTCTCTCTGTTTATATTAGGTGAGTAGTAAAATACTTTGCACCTGACTTAGGTATCTATACATTTTACATCCGAAACTTAGTAATGTAGTCGAAAAGGAGCATTCAAATATTTTTAAGGAATAAACTTCACTCATTGGGAAAAAATGTATTTTAAAAAATCACCTTTTACTTATCAACATCATGAACAGCAAAATGAATTGTCTTTTACACACACCCCTTTATTTGTGCTACTGTTTGGGGTGGTTTTTGTCCTTTTTTACTTGATAAACTGACAGCAGTTGGCTGTTGTTCCAAGCTGTTGTTTACCTGATAGGTTGATTTTCTTGTCTGGTTACTTTAAAAAGTAATAACTGGTTTCTAGCTGAACTAAAAATAGAGTGGGATATCCCCAGTCATATTGATTGTATCTTCAGAAAATTGCTTGTGATAGAAGCTGAATTTTTCATTCATGTGGGTGCAATGGCTTTGATCAGCCACATACCTGAAACACTCGTTTCATTGTCATTTGGCACCAAACGGCACAATAATGTTCATTTTCAAAGCTAAATTATATTAATGTTCCTGTGAATTACAACACCTTCACATGTACAAGCATGAAGCCCTCCTGTAGTCTTTCTTCCCATCCTTTTCCACATTGGAAAGGAAAATACAGCAATGTTCCAGCATGGAAGTACACAGAATGTGCAGTTGACTCAAAAAAAGTACAAGTTTCAAGTAATAGCTGAGCATATTGAGGCACTCCCGTCACATTATCTCATCAGGTTATTTTTCAAGAGGATAAGAGCACTTGGAGATGAACTCTAGGCAGGATGGCACAGAAGCTGAGGCAAATAGCTCAGGGTCATGGCAGAGAGGGCAGAACAATGGGATCAGAACTGCCGAGCACACAAAAGACAGCTTGAGACTTGACTGCAGGCCATCCTTTCCCATGCAAACATGAATTTCCCTCCTGTGGGTAGCCTGTTGAAGCATGTCAAAGCAGAATCCATCTCTTCCTAATTTAGACAGTGTGGATGAACTTATAAAACAAGGAAAGCATTACTGCCCATGTAGATCCATGGTCACTCCTGATTGTGTTGCACTATAGCTTCCTAAAATTGCAGCTTTAGAAATGTTTAGGAAGAAAAAGAAAAGTAAGATCTAGGATAGGAAGTGGTGTGCTTCCCTTCCCTCTCCTCCCTTTGATCAGAAGCTGAAATTTTAAATAGGATTTGGGAAATGAATGTTTGACTACATTATAAAGGCTCACGGTTTCAGTTCAGCATCTGTTTCTTCCTTTGAGAGGTTTGGGGAGTTGTCAAGGGTTTTATTTTTTTAATATAGCAGTTTAATTTTTTTTTAATTGCTATCACTTTACGATGTTGGTATAATTTAACACATTAGGATGGTATAATGACCAGAAACTGTACTTATGCTTCACAGAAGAATAGCACACAGCTGCCTGTGCTTTGTGCAAGTAGAGCATTTAAAATAATAGCCTTGTGATGAAAGCACATTGAGCTGTTAATCACTTTCTAATATTCTGTGCACAGAAATATTCTTGAGATATCTGAAATTAGACACAAGATGCAAGAGAAGGCATCATTTTTGAGTGGCCATGTGACAATGATGGCCATCTAACGAAATGCATGCATGTAGAAATTGCTCTACTTGAATCCACAGTAGAAAGAATTCCTGGTCTTTCCTTCTTTGACATTCTGACAAACCCATAATTTTACTTTCAGAAAAGTCCCAAATAGTACAGAAAATGATAATTCAGATGTTCCAGTGTTTAAATTGTAGAAGTTATTTGGATGACTTAAGATACTCTGGAAAGCAAAAAAAATGTAATGTGAAATATCTACCTCACAAGAGACATCTAAAGACAAAAAGAAAGCAAAAAAATCAAAAGGTTCTGAACAGATTCAGAGACACAAAAGTGCTCTTTCTCTCTATGGCTCTACCATGAATATTTCAATCATGAAATCATTTCCAGACAATTTAATCTTTTTTAAGAATGTTAAGCCAGCATTCATCTTGCACTGATCAGTCTCTTGTGTGCATTAAAAAGAATGATTTGGACAAAGAGTAAAAATCAAGTTTTCTATACAGGACAAGCGTTCAATAAAATTCATCTATTTATTGGAATAACCTCAAGACTCAAGATAGAGAACATTACAAATGTCCCACTGGATCAGTCCTATGGTCCATCCTAACCTGTACTTGCTCTCCAGTAATGGCCAGAGCAGCTGCTGTATACTAAAATCACGTAAGCCTGCCCACTCTGTTTTCTGTCTCCTCCACACTTTCCTAGTATCCACGATGCGGGTTAAATTTTTAAGTTTTTAAGTGAGGCTTGTTAAAGGGCACCCTCCCTGCTTACTTCTATCAGTTTAGGAACCTACTCTATCTGATTACCAATCCCGGGTTTCCTCTGCAGTCTGCCGATACAACCTGCCTCCTGATCCTCCTGTCACATGGCATTCACAAAGCTCACTGCTACATAGGAACAACAGTTTCTCCTACCCATTCTGAACCACTCTGCCAGTTTCCTCAAGTGGCTCCTGGCTGTAGTACTGTGGGAGTTTATCAACAGCAGTTCAGAATTCATCACTGCCCTAGTGGGTTTTGAGCCTCACCTACATGACCTCTCCTCAGAACTCTCCACTCTAAACTAAGTGCTCTTTTCTTTTCCTTATAGCACGGTTCTTCCAAGCTCTCAAACCAATTTAGCTTTCCTCCTCTACCTGCTTTACCTGTGCTACATACTTCTTTCAGTCACAGGCAAGGTGAAGACATGCTAGCAGACCCAGCATTTGGATGAGAGCCAGTGGAGAGGCAGCATATTTTCAGAGTAGCAGCAAGACAGGAGGTAGCAACACGGGGGCACTTGGAGCATGCTACAACCCACACCTCCCAAACACCAGACTGCCAGCAGCAAAGGAAGGGAAATTTTTGTTTGAAGAAATATACATATTTACCTATTTTATTATATAAAATAAAATTAGAATGATATTATACATGTTCCCCATCCTTTCCGATGGGTTACAAATGCTAAACTTTAACATGTCAGGTGTCTTCATGCATTGTGCATTGCTACTTACTGACCCATCCTGCTATTTTGATTCTGAAATCATGATGAGATGAAGTAGAAAAAAATACTGTCTCAAATTAAAATGTCACATATCCAAACTTGTCTTGCCTATGGGATGAATACCAGCTCAGCCCTGTAACTTGCTGTCACAGTCTTAATTGAAAATTTTTCTAAAATAAGTCATATGATTAACTTTATAAAAGTATTTTCTCAGAAGAGCCTCCCTTCTTGCTATTATCTGTGACTTTTAAAGTTAGTAATATAAATTCTTCAGGGGCACAAAAGTTGAGCCCCACAATATGGTATTTTCTCTGATACTGCATTCTTAAGTCTCAGTTTGCCCATCTTTATGAGTGGCTCTAAAAGATATGATACAATAATATAAACTTTTCCAAAAAATTAGAAATTTAATTGACTAGCACACAATCATTTGCAAATTATTCAAATGCATTTGTAATACACAGCTTGAAATTCATGCTGCATTACTCAGTCACCCAGCTTATTCATACGGGAGTAATGAAACTATCATCTGACTTGCATATTAACTAGTTCAATAGAGATCAAAGTATACATCTGACTTTCACCTTAGTTTTAGATTGAGCTGCAAGTTTCAAGATTATGACCAATTTAAGAGGAAGGTGATTTGCAAAACTAGCCACCAGAGCCCTACTTGTACACTTTTATAGTGTGCATGTAATTAAAAATTTGCTTCTAGCTTTGAACATTCATGCTTCAAAAATGTGTTTTCTTCAAAAATGTGTTTTCCACTCCTTTTGTTACAAAAAAAATTGAGCAGTTTTGGACAAAGGTTATTACAGTCAAATTAAGACCAGCTTTCAGTTCAAAATGGACTGGGTATATTGTAAAAAATCTGAAATGTCATTGAAATTTTGTTTTCTTTTAAAACATAATTTTCATACTTAATTTGAAGTAGGGTATTCTTCCATGATGACTACCACACAAAGAAACATAAATAAATTTGAAGTAAGCTGAAAGGATGGCCAAACTTTATGGTTTTTTATCAAACTTGAAGTTTGGTCAGACGATACAAACTTTTTGAACAACAGCTATCTGTTATGTGACGTAGACAGCTTATGTTTACATCGCAGTTGTCTGAAAGGGTCACCCAGGGACGGCGTGCAGTCATGCATGCAGGCCATTTTCTGCAGGTGTCTTAACAGCAGCACTTAATTCAAAGAAGAATACACAAGAGAAGTTGTAAATATATACGAATAATAAAAAAGCATTTAGGTTTTGCATATTTTTTGCCTTTTAGAAAATTTCAGAATTTCCTTAACATGGCAATCTAAATGCAAGACAACTACTGAGTCACCTTCTTAAAAGGCTAGTAGGTTTGTATTTGGCTACTGCAGACTATACCACTGTATTCCAAATACTTGTTTTCCTTTACTTCATCTAATAAAACTGATATCAACATTTCAATACAAAACATATGATGGATTTGGGAGGAAAAAAAAGAACACATCATGAGATCTCAGTGTATCTCTTCCCAATTTATGGTTTACAGGACACCATTCTGCTTGCAAGATCTTCTGATAGCCTCAGCTACAGGAAATTAAATGGCAGAAAACAAAACAAATAGCATTTCCCAGAGTGTTAGTGGCTCAGCATTGCAGCTTGTGAAACAAAGGAGCAAAAAACAATATTGCAGGGAGCATTAGTTCATACACTCACCAGGCATCTAGTATGTGTGATCAGGTGGAGAAAAAAATATCCAGCTATAATTCTTTTGTTAATGTTTTGCTGTTGTAATACAGAACAATTTGGTGCCAAAATGCTTTGCAGTGAGAAAGGAAACCACTGTTAATAACAGTAGAGGAGGATTTACTTGTGAAAGGTGAGCCAGGATATTGACTGAAACAATGACTCACAAAATTGATGTCGAAGGCAACATTATTTACATCAAAGGCATCAAAGATTCCTCTTTCCTTTCTAATTCTTTCTTTTGTTCTGCATGACACCTTTAATAGACTGAAAGACGTGCTTCATCCTTGCAGGGGTGGGGAATGAACAGGGACAGACAAAAGACACAACAATTCAGAGCAGGGAGAAATCAGCAGGAGTTTTCATAACTCCTGAGTTTTCAAATCAACAACCCAAAGCAATCACCTACAAATAATGCACTAAGGATATTTGAAATTTCAACCCACAATTGTAGCTGGGCTTCTATGTCAAAACTGAACACAAAGTTGGGTTTTGTTCTAAAACATGACTATAAATAAATGTCATACTCACCCCAGAGGAAGTAACTCTAGTACATATGGGTCAGTCTGCTGCTGGAGACTATGTATGGAGACTGGAGACTACACAAGTAATAGCCAACAGTGGTAAGCACCTTGTTTATGTTCTGCTCCATACTTAACATGGATAATGCAGAATGTCACCATACCTTATCATCTAAGCATTTGTGTATGTCTTATTCAACTGGCTAGTTATGATACAAGCATGGAATTACACAAAAAAATAAGAAAAAGGGTTTACCCTAAATAAGTTAAAAAATCTAGGGCAGCAAAGAAAACCAACTCTAAATGAAGAATTTCTCTTCGCTAATAAAAACAATGAAGGGCATCATCTATTCGTTACAGACAAACCTAAACAGACTTTCATTTAGTCCGTCTACCCAACAAAACTGAACAAATAAATTCTGTGGTGATGGTTTATAACTTGATTAAAAATGAAAAGATTGTATACGTCTTGTCAGACAAAACCTGGACAGTGCAATTCCTGACAAACTTACCAGATTTTTCTTTTTTTCTGCCCAGAATCATTTAAGCTACCGCTTCAAATCATAAAGGTTTTCCTTATTAAGCACTAAAAAAAAAAATTTTAAATTATTCCTTTCTAAAATAGGTTTTCCAGGCAGTGAGGAAGTTTACTAACTGCTTTTTGAAGTGCTCTGTGCCTTGAGACAAAACAAATATGGGAGATTGTAGCTCCAAGTTTAATTTATCATACAAAGCTTAAGGCGCCTTTGTGAGTGAAGAATGGGGCTCAAAACCCAACCTGACAAACAGGTCAGGCACCTGCAGCATAAGCAGAGACCAAGTAACCTCTGAGAAGCCAGGAAACACCAAGATATACCTTAGAGGTTACGGAGAAAAAAAAAATTCTGGAGATCTGAGTTGCATTTATTCTTTCTTTTAAAAATTATCAGACATAGCACAAGTATGAAAGAAAAGATACATTGAAAGCAGCTTACATAAAACCCCTTTTTTATTTTATTGTCTTGCCCTGCAGAAACACAGTTCCTGCATTTTCAGTTTTATCTTAGTTTTTGTTCAAATAAAACCTAGCTTTAGACACTTAAAGCCTCCCGGTGGTTTTTGACAAGGCGAACCAATCTTTGGTCTATGTGGGAAGTTTGTCACCCAGTCACAAAAGCATAGCTACACAAGAGGCCATAAAGGAGTCATGCACTTTGAGTGAAAGAGGCAATAGAAAACACACTGCTAGGAGAAGGCAGTGGTGCAGTGGGAGATTCTCTCAGTTTGGCATCCTCTTA
This sequence comes from Chamaea fasciata, assembly GCF_029207755.1. NCBI lineage: Eukaryota > Metazoa > Chordata > Aves > Passeriformes > Sylviidae > Chamaea > Chamaea fasciata. The sequence continues at coordinate 69,385,994 of NW_027094086.1, forward strand.
ATCAGGACATTCATGCAAGTATACTCCGTTTTGCAGTCTCTGAATCTCACCTTCAATCTTGCATAGCAGTAAAATGTTACAAGGGAAGTGTGACCACATGCAAGGATCTCCAGCCTAATGCAGCTGAGGTCTTCTCCCTTGAAAATGAGATGGACTAGGTAACAAGATCTGCAGCATATAATCCGACATTTAAAAAAATAACACCTGTAAACCTCTCAGGTTTGAAGAAATTCAGATTGCAGTGGCATTTTTTAATTTCTCTATTTCTGCCATTGTTTAGTCCTACAGCCAGCATTCAGAAGAAAATGGGGCATTGGGCACAGCCCTGGCCATTGGATCAGGCTCCCGGCCCTCACTGGAGCTGGAGTATATTGTAAAAATTGAAAAATAAAAATTGAGAAATATTGTATATTTCTCAGACCAAGCAAGGATGGTGGGGGCAGGGGATGCCCTCAGGACCCTGCCACTCTGCTGTTCCACTCTGTCCCAGTTACAAACTCCAGGAATGGCATGGCTCTGGCCAAGGTGAGGTGAGGGAACTGGGGTATCTCCAACATCTATGGGCCCTGGAGCTCCATTTGACCTCTGCCAGGAAGCCTCCACTTCTTGCCTAAAGCTCTATCAGAGGATTGATGTGTCTGGCACAGGCACAGTCTCTGACTGGGCCATGGAGCACTTTGATCCCAGCCTGGACTTGGGCTTGGACCTGTGGCTCTGCAGGGGATGGCAGGGCCAGATCCTGACCTGTGGTTTGGTTTCCAGGCTGGTCTCACTCTGGTTTCATCGCTGCTGTATCTTCTTACAGTCCAGGCTTGTGGTTCAGTCTGGCTGGTGTTTCCAGGTCTTGTTTCCCATGCTGGGAGTGGTGGGACAAGCCTAAGCAGGTGAGCCATGTGCTCTACAGGCCTTGAGGTGCCCCTTAACTCCTGACTGGCCTTTTCTTAGGCAGTAGCCATGTTGTCCCTGCTTTCTGGAGGCAACATTCTGTACAGACTTTGTATTTCCTATTTCAGCATATTGCTTCCTGGTGTGGCACAGCAGAGTTATTCCGCTCACAGCTGGAGATTAGCTGGTAGCCAGCTGTTCTATTACAACAGGGAGGCAATTTTTTTACTGCTTGGTTGGGGGAAGACTGTATGTTTATTATGTTTATTGTGTTTATTCCCCTCCTTCTTTTCTTCACACAATACACTGTAGTAAAACAAATTTTACTGACAGTGTATGCTTATGCATACATACACTTGAAAAAACTCCACAATTCCTGTGGCCTTCTTAAATAACTTGTAATTTCAAATTCTAATGGTTGAGTTTAGCTCATGCATTTCTACTGTTCCACTGAGCTTAACAGGAGACCAATAATGGTTGTAGAAAACAAAATTTTGTGTATTAAGGAACAATATGTGTACATGGGGCAGTGGCTATAAGGATAGTCCAGACTGCCTCGGTCACCAGTTATTGCTAGCTGGGTCTAGAATGACAGGTGAAAAAAATCCTTCTCTTCGTATCAGGCTTCAAACAGGAAAAATACTGGAAGACTATTGGGGCAATTCAAAAATGCTCTGCAAGCCTTGGTTGTATAAACACATGCCATGGCAGTAATGTTAATACTTGTAATATACCTTGACTTCTAAAAGGGGCCTTAAAAGTAGCAGCATGCTGCATTTGCCCTGGCAACAAAATACTTGGCAACAAAATACCTACTTGTCAAAAAAATAAAATATAATCATGGTTGTGTGTAATATGACCATATATTAATTTCATCATTTTAATACACACTCTCTGCTGCATCAGCAGCTGAACTAAAACTTCGACACCTATCAGTATACAGCCTTCAGTTGCTCATAACATAAGGTAACAGATTTCTTATTCTGGGCAGCCAGCCCTCACTGTCTTGTGCAAATCTTCTCCCAAGACTGTCAGCTAGAGCTGCACAGACTTTGCACAGCTTTAGAACATCTTCTTGGGTCAGCTTTAATGTCAGCAGAATTTAGTCCTGTGCCATTGTATTAAATTCTTCAAGGCAAGTAGCTAGCATTTCTTCTAGACCCGATGGAGCCTAAGATGATACAATATCCCTCACATTTAAACCTCATCTATTTGATAGACTCCAGTATAATGACCAGCACGTGAGGTTGCTAGTTCTGTATCTGTTGATGTTTTGGCACACTATACTGGCTGAAGAGGGAGCTGGTTAATGGAACTTAATGGATTTTTTACTTCTCTGCACTAAAGTGAAGGAATCTTCCTACATCCCCACTCATTTACCCAGGTAAGTGAACAATATAACTGTACTGTTCAGCAGTGCTCCTCAAAGGCAGGTAAGCTCACCTGAGCAAATAGAGATGAAGAATTAGGGCTCCACTTATCTTGTTTAAGATGAGTTGGGTTAAAACTTTGCTTTAGCCTTCATCTCGAGTCCTGTAGCAGCGAACTCAGTCTGCATGAATACATAGTCTTAATGTTCTTAGGGGTTAATTCAGTCACAAAGGAGCATCATAGCTGGACAGTGTTGTCTGCTGCCTCTCAAAGTCAGTGCAGGTGATGGAAACCTGGCACAGGCTCTGATTTCTGGCCATTACTCTGTGCCTGTGTGGATTCTTATGCACAAAACTATTAATCTTCCATTTCACAGGATAAAATATTTCTTCCTGCTTTTTATTAAACACTCACTGTAATTGCAAGTATATAAAGTATATGTACAGATTCTGCAGGTGCTGAATTTGAAAAAAAAACCCTTCACCATTTCCATTGCAAACAGTTCCCATGTGCCTCAGGCTAGGTGAGAGTAAGAAGTGGCCATTTAACTTTTACTTCCTTTACCTGCTATCCTACACGCTGCTTCGGGTACCGAGTGTGGAAAGAGAGTGTGCTTTTAACCTTGTCAAGCTGGTATCTGAGAGGTTTTGACTAACTTTCACAACTTCTGTCCAGCTAAGCCCACCGAATCAAGTTTGGACCTGCCTTCATTTTGTGCATCTCAGTGAATGAGAATTTTCTCAGACCACAGGGGACATGAGATCAGGCCTTTGCCCTATGAAATAAAAAATACGTGTTGGTGTGAGAGAGGCTGACTATTCTACTTCAGACTAATAAAAGTCATACTGGCCTCTAATTGACTCACGCTAAAATTTTGGAGGCAAAAGGCTTATCATTCAGACACCAGAGAACCCCATACTGAAAGAACTAAACCAATGGTATTCTTTTAATTTTAGAACTGAATATTTCTTATATGTTTTATATATTATATATTATATATTATATATTATATAATAATATAATATAAAATATAATATAATAATGTATTATATTATTATATTATTTATATATTTTATGTATTTCTTATATATTTATATATTCTTGATATATTTCTCATGGATTTCTGAGTATTACCCTAGTATTCATGTCTTAGGGCACATTTTCTGTGGGCAAGGGAAATGCATTTGTCCAAACTTACCTTTTTTGTGCTAATTTGGAGATTGCTCAGTGCCTCACCTTTGATTAAATAATACCAGGAAGCTCTTGCAATATTACTCTGTTCCAGAAATGTCAGATGGAATTTCCATAGAATCAATGACCCTAAATAATATTGTATCTTCTGCCTGGTAAATAATTGATATATGTCTGGTAAAACAAATGGAGCAGGAAGATTTCTGTTTCATAACTCTTCAGACTGCTGTATATTTTCTGAGGTTTTGGCAACACTAAACCAATTAAAAAACATATATTCATTACAAGCACAGGCAAGTAGTATATTCCACAGATGAAAGAAAATTAATTATACTCTCAGAATGAAGCAATTCAGAGGGTTAATTTGCCATTGCGAGCCTTATGATTATGAAGGCAGTAGACTACAACGATTTTAATAGGAGATTTAATTTTTAACATTTCTCGAAGCTTTGTTTACATTATACACAAATAAAACAAATGCTGAAAGCATTACCTTGCAACTAATCAGAGTCATGAAGTATGTTGTAATCTTAATCTAGAAACAATCATGAAGTTATTCCCTTAGTTTCCTAACACTTCTATTATAAAATTGAGATAATCAATTGCCCTTGCAGTTTAAGCAGGCATAAACAAGGGTTAGTGAATATCCCTCTGTAGAAGATCTTGCTATTGTTATATCTACAACCAAAGTATTAAACACTGTCACAACCAGAACACCCATAGAGTTTCTCAACCCTTTCGCTTATTTTCTGTCTTGAAGATATATTGTAGAATTTAAACTTAACACAGGAAATCTCTGACATTGCAATGTCAACAGTTAGTTAAATCTAGGAGAACTACTTCATTAAAAATTTGCAAAGAATTAAATAACAGTATACGATGAAGTTGCCAGCCCAAAATGCAGGACTGGACAGTTTAAATCATATGCTGGTTTATCTGGAACCCAGTTCTGTTGGTCTTTAATCTTGCAGCTCTTTTCTTTCTTTAGGAGGCAAATAAATATATGCGTTGCTCAGACTGAAGGCCAAATTATTATGTACTGTTCCAGAATTTCCCAGAATATCATTGTCACTTCCCGTGTTTGTTAGCTGCTACATGGATCTGAGGGATCCCTGTAAGATGAAAACTCCTTGATTCCCATGCTTCTGTGACTTTTGCACAGGACTGTTCTACCTCTGCTCTAGTACTTCAGCATCACAGATATATTTACTGCTTTTCCTAAAAGAAAGTATGCTAGGATATATATGTGGCAATCTGAAAACTTGAATGATGGCGGCAACGAAAAACTGTTATAGTTTCCATTCTCAATTTAAAACATCATTTAAAATAATTACTAAACTGTGTATATTGCAACTTTCAAGTAAACTTTAGGTGTTAATATAAAGTGATTAATTCTAGAATTCTATTCTTTTATCCTATTTTCATTCATCTTCAGTGTTTATTAATCCAAGTCAATGTTTTTTCATAGAATCATAGAATTTCCTGATTGGAAAGGACCCACAAGGATCATTGAAGTCCAATCCTTGACTGAGAGAGCACATTAAGAGCTGTTCTCACAAGGAGAATATCCTGTACCAAATCAATTTTTCATTTTCACCACTGAAAATGTGGTAATTGGAGTAAATGCTGTCGTGAGAACTTACAAAATCATCCAGTTTTATAACAAAAGTTAAGTGATCTTAAGATTTTTACTTGATTTTATAAAATGTACGCTTTGTCAGATATTTACATATTATACATTATTATGTGAGTTATGTCTAAATTGAGATTAGTTCAGTTAACCAACTGAGAACGGTGATAATAATGCCAAGGTGGTGGACTTGATCCCGCCTGCAGCATTCACTGAAGAGTTGACTTTCTGATCTTTGTGGGTCCTTCCAACTCAGAATATTCTGTGTTTCTGTGATTAAATAATCCACACAGACTGAATTCTGTATGAAAACCAGCAAACATTGCTTGCAGATGTTTTTTATGTGGTGTCAGGTTCTCAGCAATGCAATAAAAACATATTCATTAGTGATGTTCTGATTATCATCAGTGTCAATATCCACTCTAGATACATGTTCATGCTAATAGGGCCTAAGTACATAAGTAGCCATTTTAAAAGGGCAGTCAAAATTATGTCTGAAATTTGGACAAATGTTTCAATTAAAACATTTTCTGCCATTTTCTAATCTGTAGACATCCACATACCTGGAAGTGGGAAATCTCCTGATGCCAGTCAATGTGTTATGTGATCTGTTTCTATACTGAGATAATTTGAGCATACAGTAAGGGAGTTTTGTTCATTTTTTTTAAACCAAGATATTTTTTTCATTATTTCAGAGTTCATCCTGAATCCTATTGAAGGATTACTATGCAGTCTGTTCTGAAATTATTAAGGTTACATAAATTCAAAGATCACAGTTCCCATTTCTTTTTTTTATTATTATTTTTTTTTGTATTTTTTTCAGGCAGATTTTTAAAAACAAATCTTCAAATACATAAGCCAATAATATCTTTGTATCTTTGCCCAAAGTAAAAAACTGTCCTTTTCCCTGGACAGATATGAAAAGATGTGGTCTTGCTGCTGGTGATATTTGCTCTGTGGGAAAGGAGCTGAAATAATGTTCTAAATGCAAATACAGTGTAGATGTCTTAGGCCTTTTGAAAATAACTCTCTGTATTGATTCACCTCAGGAATAAACCCTATAGGACTGATTGAAATTCAGTAACAGGAACAGAGGAACCACTGCAGATTTTTTTGCACAAATGGCTTGAAGGGTCTAATAAATGTCAGCTGTAGATGGCAGGTAGGGTGAATTACCCAGCAGCTGTGCATCTTCTCACCCTCAAAACTTTTCAATTCCATCTCCTGAAGACATTCAATTTCTTTCAAAAACAGCCTCTTTCTGTTGTAGGTGAAGATTTTTCAAGTGAAAATGAAATAATTTTTTAATTGAGTCATCATCCAAGTGAGATAAAAAGAGAATGGCAACAAGCATTTTAAGAAAACCTCTTTCAGTGTTAGGGGGTAGATGTTTATAATGCTTAAATGCAGCTAACAGATTACATACTCTGGTTACTTGAACTTACCTCTAGTAGAGAAAAGGGGTTTTTTTGAAAATACTTAGTGTGAACCTCACTGTCTAGCTCACTCCTTTAGAGAGAGAATATTGCCTCCAGAGTTTTTTGTGGAAAATTTAATTTATTTTTATTAATATTCAGTTTGAAATCATATTGTTTTTATTTTCTGTAGCTAGCCATTTGCTAGCCTGTTTGACTTTCACAGTGTAGGCACAGTTAACATCTATCCATTGACAGATATTTCACAATGTGAGTATACATACCCTCAGGACCCAAACATTTCTGCTTAAGGAGTCATGTCTAAAGACTGCTAAATGCAATTGACCACATAAGATTTAATAACTATTAATTAAATTAAATAAAAGGGTCTGATCCATATAAAATACTTTTCAGCAATTCAAACAGTCTACTACTGGGAAAGATCCAGAACCCAGCAGGAGACTTAATGTTGGAGGGAGAGAACTGCAAGAAGACACATGGTATAATTTTTTTCAGATTGAATTTAAGAAGTTGAGGTTTCCTGCTTCTTTGAGTCAAGTTTGATCAAGAAGATTTTAATATTTTTTCATTATCAAATTCAATTTGAGATCTTACGCAAAGGACTCAGTACATTGTCAGTTCATCCCCGATAGTGATGACTGGTGGAAATTGTCCTGTGGGTTGCTACTGATGTCTTCTTTGGCCCTGGGAGTCACTGAAAGGCATCTTTTTAACCAACTTTAGACAAATACCCATTTGATACATCAATGTTGTGTGCCCATCACTGTCTCATTTGAATACCCTAGATGAAGCAGATATTAAATTCATTAGATTTAATCCAGATTTTGGCATGGTAGATATGATTGCTACAGCCATATCAGCCAGTATTAGAAGCCCCTACAAGTTTAGACTAGAAGCCAGGTGAACGAGTCTTTCAGACAGAATTGTTTCCTCCTCACTATGTCTAGTTTTCCTTGACCTAACTGAGATAGGAAAGAATAGTAGTGCCTACTAATGTCTACATACATTTTAACCTACAAAAAATCAGTCCAGTAGGTCTGCACAGTTCCCAAACTGATGTCATAAAACCCACATCAGATTCAACATCACTCAGCAGTTGTAAAGAAAGGAATGAGCACAAGGGTTTAAGCACCTTACTGCAAAGACACAACTAACATACTTTACATTGCCAAATTATGGTTTTAGTAGCCACTTAAAATGCATGTTTACATCAGTAGTAGTAATAAGATGCATTCAATATTCTGGCGTGGAAATTAGAGCTTTTCCTCTAAGAGACAGTTGAGTTCCTCAGAGCGAACTGTACACAATAAACAGTTACAAAGCATAACACTCAGGCTGCTTTAGCTTCTGTAACAAAAACTTGATTTAATGAAAGTAGTTCAGTGGAAGAATGTGTCATCCCTAAATGGGCAGAAAAACCTGGCAATTTTTCCAGGGTCAATAACAGGACCTGTAAGAAGTACTACTGAACAGCAGAAAACAATGAAGCAGATCGAAAGCCAGCTGTTAAAGAATGCAGTCTCTTCTGGATTCCTGGCAAGACAGGCTCCTCTGATTGTGTATTGTCCTTACACTGATGGAATTGCTGAGGATTGCTGAAGATCATTAAAAAACTCACCAGTGGAAAAAATCAGAACACAATTATGCATTTCAGCCAGCATTTGCAATTCTGCTGTCTCCAGAGAGAATATGGAAACTGTCAAATTTTTCCATACTTATGGCCCCACTGAGAAGTTGATTTAGACCAGAAGACAAACAATCTGCCTGAACTTTGTAACAATGTTGGGGTACAGAAAGAATTGATATTGATATTAATTGATATTAATTTAATTTTCCAGAATATGAAAACCATTGTTTGATCAGCAAAAGACAATAAAGCAAATGAAAAATTAAATTCTATTGATTATGAAAGTATGACAGCGGTGTAGATCCAAACCCAGTAAAACTGGGTGTTGATACTAAGGGCAGATTTCAAAGTCATGAGGAAAATTGGTGAATTTCTCTGGGAGGAGAAGCAAGACCTTAAACAATGGAAATTCAGAATTCAAAACAGATTAAAAATTATCTCTAAAATTGCAAGAAAAGTGACCTTAAAGTTTAGCACAGATTAAAACTCAAAAGTTGTTTCAAGGATGAGAGCAACCCAATGCTTCCTAAGTGAAGCAGGCCCTCACAGACTACTTTAAATTAAAGAGCAGAGTCAAATGTTTCCAATTTAGGAAACTAAAGCAATAATGATGGAATTTTTAAGTTATTCATTTTGTCTTTAAGGGAGAGTTATATTCTATCAGGTAGGCAGTATTTGCAATAAAACACTGCACTGAATTGTTTCAAAGCCTGCCTATGCAGTTCTTCTGGTCCCTGGTAGGAGTAATCTTTTCATGATTTTCATGATCCGAGTGGCCCTGGTACATTCAAAATCTCCAACCACAAAATGAAGTAGTGCTTAATCCTTTTTGGTAGGGCACATCCCCCATTTTGAAACAGGAAAAATATCTTTGGACAAAAGCCTCAAAACAGCATTGTTTCACCCCTCAACAGACATCAATCTTGGAGCAGCAGTGTTACTGCTCCCAGCTACCTGACAGATGGCCAGCCCCGGAGAGGAGAGGCTGTCTCTTGGTTAAGGGAGGGTAGCTGCAGGACTGAGAAGAGCCCTGGTGGGATTTATCATCAATAATGAACTGGTTGAGTGCTGCCAGATCATGACTTTGAGAAGCAGTAAAAAGGAGCACTGCAAGAGCAGGTTGTGAATATCCCATTTTGTTCCTATTAGGTAAAATAGGAGAACTTTCCTTTTTGCTGTGAAGTTTACCCGGTAGCTTAGGGCATTAAAATTATATTCTAGCTACTAGGAATTACATTAGAGGAACAAGGAATGGCTAAAGAGCAGAAGCAATGGCAATTGCTCATCACTGTTCTGCTTGTGCAGTGATTGCAGAACATTCTGTGGTGTGACATTAGTAGGAGGTGGTCCAAGAGCAGCATAAAAGCAGGATACCTGACTGACCTTACAGAAGGTACCATGGCATTCTGGCTAACTAGCCTACTTTGTGGAGTACTGAAGTGGCATCATTAAAAGAGAAAAGTGAGTTTATTCTTGCACACATGTTTTAATGTGTATGTTCCTATTGCTTTTTGAGAGAGGGAGGCTTGTAAATGGAAAAAATATTCAAGGAGAGTAAAGAAAGCTCTAAAGGATGAGGACTACCCATCTAATGTAGCAAGTTCACTGACTAATAATAGCTGATCAGAAAATTATGGCTGGCAGAGGCCGTCCAAAAACTGTGAGCTGCAGATCGCAAGAACAATTTAAGCAGAAAAATTTTAGCACCAAGTAGGGACTTTGAAAGAGAGGACAGTATCCCTCTTTACTGTATTTTCCAACAGAGTACCTGCATGTTTAGCAATTTTTTTTAAAGGACCATTGTTATCATCAGAACCTTGCACACAATCCACTGACGAATATAAAACATTGGATATTTGATCTTCTCTGGCAGTCCCCTGTCTGGGAACATTCTCCTCCCTATCCACTTCTTGTGAACAGTAATTTTGCTTAAAATTCAACACACACATACCAAAGCTTTATTAAAATGTCACTGTCTGAGCACAGCATCAAAAAGCTGCAAAATATAAGGCTGACAAAAGAAAAAGATCCATATATGAGCCAGTGACAGTAATTGTCAGGTTTAACAAGGATGAAGGGTTATATATTATATTTTTCATGTCTATTTTGCAAAGAAAGTAATAATCTGTGGGGGTTTTGTAGTATTATTCTGAAGAAATAGGCTTGTTTTTATAACTCAGTGATCATGACATTTATTTCTTTTTCTAAGTTCTTAAGAGAGTTCTCAGAACCAGTTTTTTTGTTTCCCTGACATAAATTAAATGCTTCCGATGTACAGTGCTCTATGATTTTAACAAGGATGATTTGTTCTTGTATAACTTCATTTTCACATTACAGATTTTGTCACAAGTGTGATGTTTCCATATTTGGAAATACATGCTCTCATTTAGGAAAGACAGCAGTAAACATGCAAGCTTTTGCCTTCTGATATTCTTGTATTTGTTTTCTCTCAGAGTTACCGTTTTTCTGAGGTTTACCCTCACCACAGGAAAGTAGAGTAAATGCAGTAATATTATGAAAAATCTGTTACATGGGGAAAGGCTTGCTTATGTTGTATCAAATATTAAAACAATGAAGCTAAACCTTGCTAAACAAAGACTGTGCCATTGTATTTCAATAAGAAAAACAAAACAAACCCCCTGTTAATTGGACTTATGACAAGTGTAAATCTGCTTCAAAGCAAGGAACTTTTGTTGTAGAAGCTGTAGATTTTCTTTATTTTAAAGGTAGAAGTCGGTTTTCCTACCCTTGCTGACATTCAGTAGCACCAAATACCATGAGTAGGTTCACTGATCTTCTCTGTATTGTTTATCTTGACTGTTCCAGTGCTCTCTGTGTGCTCACAAGAACAAGGACACAAGTTGGTGTCACAGAGCAGTTGATGCCAGATTTTCAACCCTGCTTGTTCCCCCAGTAACTTGTAGCAGCAGGCAGAGGGCCAGCTTTTTTCCAAAGTTTCAATTTTTAAGTGTCTGCCTTTTGGTGGTAAATTGATGACACAGGCACGAATGTTTTTGAAGACATGAAAGGCATGTGATTCTAAAGATTTCTTCTGTTTCTTTTTTTCTTTCTTAGGAACTATTTGCCATTTGAGAAGCAGAAACTTCTGTGAGCAGTTCAGTTGCAGCACCTGAAAAATGAGGCATATGCAGCACCAGGTGGGCTGGACAGCTACTTAGTTAGCTGTTTCATCTGTTGGTCATTTGCCTGACTTGATATATTTACTGTATCTGTTATTCCTTACTCTTTACTGTCTACATTTTCAGATTTTTACTAACCTTATGAAATTCTTCTTTTTTTAAAACAGGTCAAAGCATATGTTACAAATCAAAAGAAATCCATTCTTCATGTATCAGTTATATTTACAAATATCTGATACATGCATTAATTTTACATGACTTTAATATGGGACAACACAGCCTTGTGCTGAAATGAGTTTAGTGAATCCCAGTAATAGCAACTCAACTTTTCTTAAGAAATTGAAGTACATAAGTTCTTAATTTTTTTTCTCCTACACATTTTGAACATTTGCTATCTAAGCACATACCTGTAAGTCAAAAAACTGGTTAAAGGCCAACACTTTGTACTGCCTGTGAATTTGACAAGTCTAGTATTTATTAAAATCTTTAAATCCTTGGACAATGAGAAGAAAAAGAATGTGTGGTTGACTGGTAAAGCATGAAATGTTCAATACATAAACCTCCAAATTTGCAGACATTTACACTATTATTTCAATGAAAATAGATTCAACCAGGAAGTGTACCAAGGGAGCTGGAAAAGAAATAAGAATTCTTTAACATCAATCTAGTTGTTCTGTGATCTTAACATGGAATTTCAGGAATAATTTACTTCTGACACGAAAAGAACTTTGCAGGAGTAAAGATCTCATCCTATTTTTTCTTTACCTCCATGGTTTGTCTGCTTCGTATTTAATCTAAAACCAGTCTGAACATATAGAAGCAACTATCCCTGAAAGAATTTCAGGCCAGGCTCTAAATTAACTACAAAAACATAATGATAACATAAATTTAACTCATTTTAGGAACATATTGCAAATGGCATTTGGCATTTTGTTTCTTAGATGTATGTTTTTCAAGTTTGTGAACCCATTAAAGAGAAGTACAGAATTTAGTATCTTTTTATACTTAAAGCCTGCAAATTAATGCCATATTATATTGATTTCTTTATTCACTTTACACAACATCTTCTTCAAGCATCAGACCCAAAATATATGGGTATTATTTTATAGGAATAATTTACCTTGGTATAACCAGTATTGTATAGTTAAGTCAGTAAATTTTTGTTTCTCTTTATTTCACTGAGTTATATCATCATTAAATTGATATAATGTAGCAGTGGATGTGGCTCAGAGATTATGCAGAGTTTATTGTGACTTTATGGTAGATAAAAGTAAGAGAATCACAACATTTATATTCAGAAGAAAGCAGCTTAACTGATAAAACAAAACTCAGCAACTTTACTTTTGTAAGAAATCATTTGTTCCTTTCAAAAATGCCAAAAAGTAAATGACAATTAATTAATCAAACTTTGAGTGATTTCCAATTAGTTTCCTACAGTTCTTCTTTGACAGCTCTTTCCATTTTTACAGAGTGTGAAAACAATAAGCAAAAGAGAATGACAAGACATAATAACCAGGAGAAATTCAAGCATTATAACTTCATAAAACACTCTTTTTTTCATGCTCTAGCTGTGTACTTATCAGTTAAAAAAAAAAAAAAAAAAGTTTGTGAAGTCCAAAAGTAGGTTTGCGTACACAATCCAAGTAACATCACCAGTGCAGGGAGTGTCCCAGGTAGTGACACAGAGCACTCCTTTGCATCTGTGACTTACTATAGGATGGGAAAGATAAAACACTTCTCATTTTAACAAAAATCTTAATTTCAATATGTTCTAATTTCCCTAAACAAAAATAATTCCAGGGTGGAATTCTGTTCTTGTTCTTTTTCATCGTTGTCTTGCTATTAAAGCAAGTGGAATCATATAAATTGACCCTCAATGTTTTCTTTTCTATCTAAACCAAGATATGTAATCTGATAAAACAAAACAAGACAGGAAATAATAAAAAAAAAATCTCATAAGTCAGTACTTCCACAAACCATAGCTAAGCTGAAAAGATAAAGAGATGTTTAATATCAAGCCCATTCTTCCTACTGTATAAATTGAATTTGTAGTTATTCTTTGTAGAATGTCAGCTCTGCCAGTGTAGGAGAAATATTTTCAGATAGGAGAACTATAATTTCTTTCTCTGTGTCAAATGTTATTGGTGTCTCCCACACAAGCAGATCACTGATGCACTCATTTTCAATTGCATCTCCATGACTATGAGATTTCTCTGTAGATATTTTCACAAGTGCTTCAGCAAATGATGAGGAGAAATCTGTTTATTTATTTAAAATAGTATTGTTTCCTATTATAATTTCATGCATTTATTTCTTATTTTTCTAAAAGTTAAGCCAAAGTAATTCTCTGTGGGTCTGACCTGCTTTTCTCTGCTTTTGTTCTTAAAAAAAAAAAAACTTTATAATAATGTTATCTTGCATATAGCTTATTTGCAGAGTAATTCTGATTCTCAATGCTTAATCATTGCAGTTTTAACCTTCAGCTGTTTTTAACAGTAGCATCCTCTGCACTATTGTTCTGGTTCCTGTGTTGGAACAGTTAATTACTATATGGACTTCACATGTGCTTGCAACCATCTCAGCTAAAAGCAGCATCTGGAAATTCGACTTTATTTTTTACTTTGTCCCTTTTACAGGGAATATTTTATATCACACCCTTATGTACTGGCAACTTTCAAATCTCTGTGTCATTGACAGCTGCTGCTTCTAGGGAGGAGGCTGCTGAAAAAATGTGCATTGTAAGACATGCACAACTTCTTTAATAAGTACAGCTGCTTGCTGAACAGTGTCTTTTCAGGGAGCTGAATAGAAGAAGATGGAAAATTAGTTGGGGGAAAATGGACAAGAGAAGGCATGTGGTGGAAACTCATGCTTACCAGAGAAAATACTTCACAAAAGGTGGAGATATAGCAAGTTTCTCAGATGGCTAGTAACACAATAATAGTTATCTGCTGCTTTTCCGTGTATTTTCTGTCATCTCTCTACTCAAGGATAAACATCAAAACCACAGCAAGTGAAGTGGTCTAAAAGTTTCAGCACCGGAATTTTCCAGAATTTTCATCTCAGCTTAGAATGGAACAACTTAGGTAGTTCTCCCCAAAGAACAAAAATGCTTTATATTCACACTGTAAACAGGCAGACACAGAGGCAAGAGTAACAGTATATCCCTCTTGAAAGCTAAGAAGCCTTTTCATATGTGAAATAGAGCAGGTATGGTAAGAGGCAGGAATATGAGCAAGTTGAACCTACAAAAATAATCTGATATCTGAAGTTAAAAAAAATTATTAAATATTAAGCTTTGATCATTGTAAAATACACATTCAAGAAAAACACCATTCAGTCTCCAAGATAAAAATCATAAAAGTCATAATGACAGCATTTTACTACAAAAATTGTTTGCACTCCAGTGCAGTGTTTGTTGCAAGGCTGAGGTAGTTCTGTACATTTTTTTTTTTTTACTGCCTGCAAAGGCTAAGAACATATCCAAAAATCATAGGTAAAGAACCAGGATTTCTTCAAAATTTGGGTGAGCCACACTTCACACTTTTGCAGTGGAGATTTTAGGTGCAAATTGTAATCAGAAAGCAGTAAGATCAATCCTTCCAATGCCTGCAAGCTGGGAGGAAAAGCATATGTCTCTTTTCTCAAGTAAAAAGTGATAGACGAAAGAAAATGGCCTGAACTGGCTGCAGGAAGTATAGTCTGGATATTAGAAAAAAAATTTCAACACTGAAATAGTCAGAGCATTCGAGCAAGCTGCCCAGAGAAGTGATTGAGTCACCATCCCTGGAGGTATTTAAAAGATGTGTAGATATGGCACTTGGGGGCGTGATCCAGTGGTATTTTTAGCAGTGGTTGGTTTATGCTTCAACCTGATCTTTAAGGTCTGTTCCAACTTAAATGATTTTCTAGTTCTACTCTGATGCTGCTCCCAGTGCACTCATGTGAGTGGGCTGGGAACTCCTCAGGCAGAAGACAGAACAGAGTGATCTGAAGTTTCACCTTACAGCTTAAAATCTGACACTGAGGTATTATTTCATCCAACAGGCAAAATCATGGAAACAGCTTGGAGATGAAGTCAAGAAGTAGTAAGGGTCTATATTTCATTTTTAACAGAAAATGAGGGCAACTTATACAATACAGGACATAAAAGTGTCATCTTTGGGAATCTATGAATAACAGTTGCCTTCCTTCAGATCTACCTATTTCTGGTAGTATTCTCAATAAAAGTCCTTATCTTGAGTTAACCTAATAGTGTTATCCTTCTGTTTCATACGTAGCAATGAGCTTGCCAGGGATATATTAAACATCTCAGTACTCACAACATTTGCTACTGTCAGGAGTCACAGACCTTCACAATTAACAGAAAATCTCTCCTTTCCCCAGCAGCTCAGGCAGTTGAAGTTTTAACAGTGCAGCCTTTTGGGCCTCCTAGAGTCCCAAAAGATGGTACTTGCCTACAGTCATCTTAAACAGGATTACAATTTGATGTTATCATGAAACCTGTTTAGTCTGATATTCTTTCTCCCCTATCCCTACCACCAGCTCCAGGAAGTTGGGAAATCCCCTTCATAAACTCTCTTTATTATGGGAAACTGTTAAAAAGGTATTTTTGAACCTATTGGCTCACCTCTATTAATGAAAGTGTAAATTGTTTTAAAAACATAATCCCAAGAATTCTCTTTATATGTAGTGTTTTTAGCAAACATATTGTAACACAAGGTTTTAGCCCTATATTCTGAAAACAACTGACCTTTATGCAAGTGTGTGTTGGAGAGTAAATCAATTTGGAAAAGCACAATTTTGTGGGCTTCCCAGCTGCCACTGGTCAAGAATATGCTGAGGAATGGTTTTTCAATAAAAAAGCTGACAACTTCAGGAACTATTTCATTCTCTGAGATCTATAACCACAAAACTGGACGTAGACTATGCATGTCCTATGACAGGTGGCTGGGAGTGCTGGGGTTGTTTAGCCTGGAGAAAAGGAGACTCAGGGGTGACCTTATCACTCTTTACAACCACCTGAAAGAAGGTTGTAGCCAGGGGGCTGGCCTCTTCTTCCAGGCAGCTAGTGACAGGACAAGAATAAATGGCCTCACGTTGTGCCAGAGGAGGTTAAGATTAAATATTTGGAAAAACTTCTTCACCAAAAGGATTACTGGAAACATTGGAACAGGTTACTCTGGGAAATTGTTGACTCACCATCCCTGGAGGTGTTTAAGGAAAGACTGGATGTGACAGCGCCGTGGTTTAATTGAAATGGTGTTCAGTCATGGCTTGCACTCAATTATCCCAGAGGTTTTTTCCAACCTAATTAGCTCTGCAATTCTGTGAAACAGATCAAATATAATTTCTCAGAAAAATTTAAGAAGCGTAAAATACTACTAAGCTTCTGATTCCTCTGGAATTTCTAGAAGCCATAATAGAAACAGTAGTGAGCATAAAACGGACACTTGTAAGCAACATTGCTCTGAGGAGTTCCTGTAGCTGGTGCTCCAAAGCCACTGGTCATGTATGGTTTTCAGGCATGAACATACAAGATTTAGCTACATTTGCATTTTTACATTTTGAATCCACTTGAATAGCACAATAGATTTGATAATGTAAAGCAGATCTGAACACTCAAGATTCAGCATGGATTGGACCTAATTATCAAAGTGGTTCAGAATCCTTACAAGCTGGCCATTAGAGTCCAAGGAATATAAAGTCCTAGACATCACCCTCCGTGTATGTTTAGTAGGGATGGTTTATCATTCAGCTAGAAATCCTGTTGAGTTCTCCATCTGGGTTGGGAGACAGACCCTGTGCAGCCACAAAATTCCATTGCAGTTTAATCACATCAAGCAAAACAAAAAAAATCAGAATATTTGGCAGTGATCTTTCAAGAGGAAAACTGTTAAGAGACCTAAAATTCTGGAAAATCTCCTTGAAAATCAGACCATTAAGCATGAACAGAATATTTTAAATAATTTCAATCAGATCTAGAACTACCATGGAGGGGATTTAGTACTCAAATACTACATCACTGTATGGTGAGAAACAAAGCATCCACAGGGTCTTTTCACAGGTCTGTAGTCTAAAATGTCCCTCTCCAAAAATGAAAACTCTGGGTAGGAATGGAACTATCGGATATTTTTGACATACCAACCATGCTGTAGATGATGTAAAGGAGAAAGAAGACAGGAAAAAAAAAAGAAAGATTATAATAGAGTTGGAACAGTATGCTAGTCTGTGCTTAGCAGATAATAATGTCAGAAACACTTTTAAAAGAAACCTTCAAGAAGTGAAGCTATTTTTGTTCTGTCCCTCTTTTAAAAAGCGCTTAATTCTTTCAATTAATTGGTTTGAATGACAGTTGTAAACTAATGAGCTACAGATGTCCAACTCTATAAGCTGCAGTCAGGAAAACATGGTTTATTTATCACTTTTTTACAAGAGAGAAGAAAACCCAAAAACTTTTTATTTCTTCTTTTTATTTGTGTTTAATTCCTTTAAACTTTACAAAAATCTTTAGCTCCATCTTCAGAGCAGTAACGTGTCTGCACCTTCAAAGCAGAGGCGTTGAAATCAGTGAAACACATCACAGTGCACTGGAAAGTAACACTGCACAAATGCTTTGAAATAAGTTTGAAAACAAGAGAGAATTTAAACCAAATTTGAAGCATAAAACTTTAAAGTACAACACCTCCCAAGGATTGTTCCTGATTATGGAAGTTGCTTGTTCTAAGATGGTTCGAGGAGCTCTGGTATAGCCTAAACATTTATTTTAGGAAATACTTGCCTGAACAAGGGTATGTTTTACTAACATGCACCTAAAAGATCACTGGAAAACTCTTGGCTGAGTTAGGGGGAAGGAATAGGGAATGTAGCAAAAAATGCTGATGTATTTAATCCAGTAAATTATTGGGCACTGTGCTGAGGGACTTAAACCTGCTGCTGAAAGTTGACACTCAGCTGTTGATAGCAGAGGCTGAATACTTAATATCTTACCATGTTGGAAAATAGGAAAGCCATCATTTGACAGAGTTAATGGGCCTGTTGTCAGCTGCATGACAGATGTATTTTAGAGCAGCAAGTAGTAAGGCTAAGGAAGTCAGAGGACAACAGAGTAAACTAATTCTCAACTGAGATTATGATTGCTTTAAATGTCAGTACTTTAAAGGCATTTCATCACTTGGAAGTGCCAGGTATGCTTTTAGCAATGGTTCCCCCCTCTCCCCCCCCATTCCACCAGTGCAGTTTCTGTCTGAGACAAGGTAGGGCTATGACCTGTGCTGTTAAGAACTTTGCATCTCCCTGAACTGCCAGTAAATGGGAGCAAGTTTATTTGGCTTATTACTATTTCAGTTACTCATATTGCAGTGTTTTCAGCACCCCTTTCACACAAATAACTCTTGCAGCTCAGTAACCTGTCTGGGAACTAGTTTTACTGTAACCACATGGGTGTTGAAGAACAGGCTTAAATCCCTACGGACTTGATGTAAACATACTCATTCAGCTGAATATACATCAAGTCCAACTTTAATAAAAGACTTCCTCTTCTCAAATTCAGCAAAGTATTTCATACTGTAATTAAAAAGCCACTGATATTAAGAACATTAATGTTTGCATTGTTCTTTCAATGCAAACTAAAGCAATTTTTTTTAATGCTAATTAAAGCAAATTTAAGTTTTAATAATAGCCAGGAGAATAGTACCTAAGACAATTCAAATTAAGCTGGACACATTATGTTCAAGACAAGTGTCCCAAAGAAACCTTTACTAATTGTCAATTGTCCTCCTTTCTGCAGAATGTAATCCTTCCAGACTTAGGGAGATACTTGTTGCCCTGGAATTTGCTTGTTATCTCTTCATCTCTCCCCCAAAGTCAGGCTGTAAAAAGAATAGCTTTAACACTTACAAACTTGCCCTTGCTCCCACTGATTCAGGGTTGTGCAAAGAATAGTTGGACTGGTCCATCAAACATTAAAAGCTGTTAAAACCATAACAAGTTTCTGAGTTACCTAATAAAATCTGCTCCTTACATGCCTGTTGCTACTGATCTTTTTCTTCATGGGTCACAAACAGCATGTTCAACTCAGCTGGTACTTTCTTCTTTACCTGTGAAAGGCAAGTCTGCCTAACAATGGAAGGACAGATAAAGCAACTCAAACTCTCTATCACCAAATAAACAGTTAAAATAGAAAGTGGAGAAGGAATGTGTACGATGTGTCAAAACAGCAGCAGCTCTGATATTTCAAATTTATCTCTCTGTAGATGCTGGATTGTGACAAGTACTGTAGGGACTGGATTAACTCCTTGCTAAAAGTAAGCAGTACCCCAACAATGAAAAAAGGCAGAAAACACATGTGTGGGAGTTCTCCACTGGTTAGCAAAAAGATGTTTCTTGAAAACATTCCAAGTAATCTTCTCTGCCAGTTATTCAGGAAACAAGCAGAAGCTTGAAGGTTGCTTTTTACAGCCCCAAGAGACAAAGTGAATGGGAAATACAGCTGCTCTCACAGTCTTACACTAACATGATGAAAAAGCATAATCTCTTAGGAAAAGACAAATTCATATGACAGATGACCTGGCAATACCAGGAAGTTGAAAAATAGCCTTCAGAAAATTTCTTGCCCTGAAGCTGAAGTCAAACCATAGATTGTCCTGGCCAGCAGAGAGAGCATTTCCCAGGAACTTCCCATTCTCATCTCTAGCTAAGACCCTCCACACTGTACTCTAATTTGAGGTGTGGCTCTTCAAACATGGACAGAAACCTGAAATTAAACAACTTTTCCCATATGTTAAATGAAGTAAAAAAAATGAGTGATTGGAACAGGGGTCAGCTAGGCAAATTATTTATACTCTGTGTACATAGGTGTGATACTCTTAACTAGACTTTTTAGTTGGATTTGTTTTTTAGTCTTGTGTAGTGCTTTTTATTAGTAATTGCCATTGTTTCTACTTTGTGTATATTTTTAAGAATATTCTTTCTAGAAAAGGTTGCTGTTCTCTAGTTCCAAATCTGGTTTTAATTAATTATTAACACAATCTATTTTGTTAGCATATTGATGTAAAGCATATGGGACACACAATTTAGAACTTGCAGCTTGATAGCTGATGAGCATTAATAGATAAACTTATGGATGTATTAATTCTACTGGGATCTAGTCCATGCCCAGTGCATTACAACTGTCTCCTCATACTCTTCCAAGATCTATTAGAATCTCATGTCAGAAATATATGGATGGCTGAAATAAGGCAGTTATATTATATAGCAGTATATAATAATTTTAACATTTTGCTGACTAGTGGATTTTGGTTGGGAGAAACATTCAATAAATATTCTAGAGACATGAGAATGTAGATAATGGGGTTCAAATTGCTAAAGAAAATGCTTGTCTAGGACAAACACTGCTAAATACAGCATGCCAGGACTTGGACTCAGTGACCCATCCAGCTCAGGATACATTATGATTCTATGATTCTATGACTCTGCAAATTCAGGCACAATCAGGATAATTGAACCACTCCATTTTTTTTTTCCTCTTAGATAACAAATTAAAATAGGGAGCTGGAACTTCATGGCACCACCTTTCCATATCCTGTGCAATTAGCCAGTCTGTAAGCTGTCTTCTATAGAGATGTTTTCATATGGCCTCAAATCTTCACCATTGCAATAGCCTGCCTTCTCTAGCACTCAGATGCATGGCATACAAGTAAAGTCACAAAAACAGAAAAGCAGTGACTTGCTGACCTGCTGAATTTCACCACATGTGGGATCCTGCAAAGCTGAAGTCTCTTTCAACACAGACACTGTGAATTTGAAAATTAGCTCCAAAATCTCTAGTTCCACTCTCCCAGACTATATTGATGATGCAGATTGGTACAACAGCTTGATAAGATAGTTTTGAAGAGTAGAAAATGCTTGTTACTATTAGAAAATATTAAAATATAAATATTTGTATCCTTCACCCTTTTGATATTCCAAGATAAAAGCAAAATATAACCCCTCAGTGGGTTATTTCTGGTTTGTTCCACAACAAGTTCATTTTTACTTGCATATCAGGCAGTATTTGCTCTCTGTCTGTGTGACTACTTCAAACAGGAGATGTAAATCACTATTCTCATCCATGGAACAGAGGAAACAGAAACCAAGAGATGTGAATCAATCTCAGAAAATTCATGTTGGAAATCACTCTAATAAACAGGAATGGAATATTGGGTTAGTAGAAAAGAGGTTCCCTATTTTTATGAAAGACAACATTCCCAAGGTATGTTGCCTTTCATTAAAATCCTTTTAAAAAGTATGTCCTAATTCAATTGTACAAGGTCACTATGACAATGTTCTGTGTTTAAATAATACTACGTCATAATATATTGTCCATACCGTGCACAAGAGGGTGACATTATTTACTATCAACATGAGAGAATAAACTGATTCTACACACAAAGCTCGAGTGTCCATTTCGCTGAGCAGAGCTGTAAGCATTCTATGGATTAAATGGTAAAAAATAATAGAAGATAGAATGTGCGTAGTTTTACCTATGCTGCTCTTCTACACATCATAATGTTTATATGTAGAAGAATTTTGTCCCTTTTTTCCCTCTGGTAAGGACATGAAAATAGGAGTTTTTATTAAGATTCGCAGCACCAGCTTGTTCTATGAAGAAGCAGAATTTGCAGCATGTGCATAATCACTCTTTACCTTGCTGAATTTGTCTTTAGAGATTTCACAAACCTCAGCTTACTTGCAAGTGTGGAATTCCTTTTGTTGTTTCCTCTTGTTCTTACATTGTACCATGCATCATTCCATTAGTCCACAGCTTAGTGCTCATTGACTATCATCATTCTTTTTGTGCCTAATAATGTTTACTAAGGTTTTAACAGCATTCCTGCACACAATAACTGTAGCTATCAGATGAAAAACACGGCCATTTCAGTGCAAAACAATTAGCTTACATATCCTTGAGACACTGCTTGTGTTACAAAGTGCAAGTTAAGAAGGAAGAAACCATGCATGTTAATTGGAAATAAACAAAAAATACATTACTGACATGTATTCAGATGCAGCAAAATGTAGCACTTAATCACTACAATTAATAGGTTCACTTCGTAGGGAGTATTTGAGTGCTTTATAGTCTTGCTTTAGAGGTCTGCATAAGTGATTCTGATCATCACACATAACTCGGGATATGCTTGTGGTACCCAAGAGACTGGCAGAATACACATATGCACCTTTCTTCCTCATTGTACCCCAAGCTTCTTAGAACATCACTGTTCTCTGCATCCATGCTGGCAGTCTTCCAAGGAAGCCAGAATATGTGGCTGGGCATACCTGGCATCACCAGGAGTTTCCCAGTACCAAGATTTCTTTGAAGTCTAGTAGAAATTCTTTTCAGGAGAGTCAAAGCTCTTTTTCTGCAGAAATACAGAAAAAATTCAGGAGGCAAAAAGTCGTTTATGTGGCCAGAAATTGTTGCCTGTGAACCCAGAGGAGGCTAGAAGCGTGACAAACTGCTGCCACCTGCTGCTGGTTCATTTTCAGCCACCGGAGCTCCAGCAAACCAATTCTCAGCAGCCAGCAGAAATTGCAGATCATCTCTTTCTTTAGGGGAAAAGGGAAAAAAACAACCTGCTATATTTATCCCAAGAGTAGGAAAGCACTGATTAAACCGAGGGCACCAGTGCCAATGCTGTGGTTGCTAGCATTCAGTACCTTGGCTTTTCTACCCTGCAATTGCCACTCTGTCAGTAACTTAAATGTGACCTTGAGAAAGCAAATTAAGCTTTTTAACTCTATTTTCCAAACAGTAAAAGGGAAATAAAACACCCTAGGTTCTTTCAAGAGTATCTAAAGGTGATGAATATATTCATGTGGCTGTTTAGGAGTGTGCTTTTTATTAATATTTTTACATCTTAATTATTTCGGAAAGTTTTTTAATAAAGCTCCCATTGTAATAAAATTTTCAAGCTTTATTAATAAGCAAGAATTAATATTGAAGTGTAAGGCAGTTAGTCTGCTCCAGTTGTATATATAATAGGGGGGAAAGTGAAGAGCCTGGATTAACAGGGCAAGGTTAGATAATATAATGCTTTTGTAAAGGTTTACATCCATGCATTATATGTGGCTCTGCGCAGTTGCCAGTGAGGTCATGAAAAAATGACAAGGGATATCTGGAGACCTGCTTTTTAAATATGTCAGCAACCACGGGATTTCAAATCAAACTCAGAGCTCAAGTTACGATGCTGCATGTTTACTAATAGGTACCAATTCAGGAAGCCTCACAGTCTACTGGAGGCAAAAAAATGAGTATAATATATGCTAGCCAGCTAGCTAAGAGCCCTGACTATTTTTGCTACCTGTGTGTATCACACTTTTGAAGGAAATCCTAGCCTGCTGGTGATACTGTAATACAAACTGTCCTGATATCCCTGTCAAGTGTAGAAGAGTGAGCCACAGAACTGGAACTACCAGCAGGTCATTTTCTGTGATGAAGATGAGTGTCTCCATGAGGGGGACTTGGATGGCCCTGGGTGAAGATGAAGGGAACTTCAAGCTGGCAGTGCTCTCAGGGACAGGAGCAAAATCCTGAGGCTCTCAATTCTGATCACAGAATCATAGAACCATTAAGGTTGAAATATACTTTCTAGCATCATAGAGTCAAACCATTAACCCAGCACCACTATATTCACCACTAAATCATATCCGCAAGTGTCACATCCATATGTATTTTGAACATTTCTAGGAATGATGACTCTACTACTTTCCTGAGCAGCCTGTTCCATTGCCTGACCACCATTTTAGTGAAGATATTTTTCCTAGTACCTGATCTAAACCTGTCACAGTGCAACATGAGGCCATTTGCCCCTTGTATTGAGGGGCCCAGAACTGACCACATTTGTGTTGGTTCTAGCTGGGATGAAGTTAATTCTCCCTGCAGAAGCCCTCCCAGTGCTATGCTTGGCACTGCTATCTATAAAGGTGTTGGTGATTCACCAGTGTTTTGGGTACTGCTGAGCAGGGCTGGCACAGCATCGGCAATGTCTCCCAAATATTCTGCCCCTCCATCGGTAGGATGGGGACGGCAGGATCTAGGGAGGAGACACCACTAGGCCAGCTGACACAAACTGACCAAAGGGACATTCCATACCATGTGACATCTGCTCAGATATAAAAGTTAAGAAAAAGGAGGAGAAAGGGAGAATATTAATTATTTATGTTCATTTTGTGGAGCAACGACTATGTGCCCTGAATCTCTGCTTCCCAGGAAGTGGCAGAACATCACTTGCTAATGGGAATTAGAGAATAAAATCTTTAGTTCCTTCCTTAGCTTACACGCATGCAATTTTTCATTTTTGCATTAGAAAACTGGACCTAAATATGGACCTAAAAGGTTTTTACCATCGCATTTTGTTCCCTGTCTTGCTGAGGAGGGGGAGTGTTAGAGCAGCTTGGTGGGCACCTGGTGTCCAGCCAAGATCAATTCATGACAACAGTATTTGAGGTGTGGTTTCACCTGTGTTTAGTACAAGAGGACAGTCACTGCCCTAGTCCTTCTGGCCACACTATTTCTGATACAGACCAGGATGCCATTGGCCTACATGGTCACATGAGCACACACTGGCTCATGTTCAGCTGGGTATCAACAGCACCCCCAGATCCTTTTCTGACCAGCAGCTTTACATGTACTCTTCCTAAAGCCTGGAGAAATGCATGGGGTTGTTGTGACCCAAGGGCAGGACCCAACGTTGACTTTGTTGAACCTCGCACCATTGATCTCAGCCCATCAACCCAGCCTGTCCAAGCTCTTCTGCAGAGCCTTCCTACCCTGCAGCAGACCAACACTTCCTTACAGATTGGGATATTCTGCAAGCTTACTGAGGGTGCACTTGATCCCCTTGTCCAGACCATTGACAGAGAGAGTAAACAGGACTAGACCCTGGAGAACATCGCTTGTGACCTGTCAACACCTGGATTTAATTCCATTCACGATCACTTTCTGGACCCCTCCCTCCAGACAGTATTTGCCCAGGGAGCAGTGCACCCCTCCAAGCCATGAGCAGCTTGAACAGTCAGCCTTTTATTTAGTTATATTTCGGAAGGCTGCAAATGCTTACTACAAGGCAAGTATTCTTCCGATCTGAAAAAAACCCAAACAAACATGAAGTATAATAACTTCATCTAAAAGATAAATTTAGTTATGTAAACGATAACTTTATCATTGTCCGTACATTTTTAATCATTATTTCAAACCCAAATATTTCTAAGGTCAGGACCATTGGAAGATGTTTATATATATATATTGTCGGTAATACATAAAACAAGCTGCAGATCCAAGACATTCTGTGACTGCTTATGTGTGTGATTTCTGTATTGGTTTAGGCAAATGAGCGAATTTGGACCATGCAAAGTGAGGACTCAGTAGCACTGAAGAAAGCACCCTGGGGATAAACTTTCCATTGGTAATGTGCAATGCACAGCTACTTCAGGGAGCTGAGTTCCTTATTTCCCATTTCTATATCAAAAAACAAGGCCTGTGCCTCCATTGCTCCTTTCATTACTTCAATTCTCAGATACTCAGAAACAAAATTGTATTTGAATGGTGATATTGCTCCCATGTGTTTTTTGTTTCACCATAATCAAAAGGAATACATGGAGGTTGCTGTCTGTGATAAGATTATCTTGGAGCCTCTTGGCTTTACAGATCAAAATTAACTCCAGGAAATCCCAGGGACATTAATGGTGTAGCATCAAACTGTGACACTGTTCAAGGATGAGTTATAAATTCCTCAGCATGAAACATTCTGCTGTAAATGAATTATTCTTACTTGCTTAAAAAATACAAGTTTGTTTTGTGAAAAAAAAACAAAACATGTCCTTCTTCTTTCTACTGTGAAAGGAGGGAAATTCATCCCCTATGTACAAACAAGTGACAGAAGTGCATCTTTACTGTTGGTCAGGAAAGTTTCCATTAGTCAGCTCAGTACAAGCTAGAAATTTTATCTTCATTTGAAGAATGGCTGGGGTATGAAGAAATTCTTGATGTCGGTTTTAATAATTGTTTTTGTTATCTATCATTGTTGGCGTGACTGTTAGACAAAAACCATATCCAAGATCTCACTAATACGGAGATTTTAAAATTAAGACCAGGTTATTAATATTCAATGTTTGAATGCACACCAAAGTAATTTTCCTTTCAGCTTGGAGCACAAACACAAAAAATAAGAGAGAGAAGTTCCTTCTGTTTGCTGAAGTAAGGCATTGCCACTCTGCTGTCAGACACCTTCCTTACCTTGAACTCCTTAACTTAATTTTTCAGTACTTTTGTTTATGCAAGAAAGAGACAAGCTTGCATCACTTTGCACACAAATGACTCTGTGCTCTAAATAAATACTCAAGATTTCCTGGTTAATCTGTGAAATGTTCTAAGGCCTATTTATGTGATACTTTCACCTCAGCTGAATATTAAAAACCACCAGAAATTCTTAGAAAACATAATCCTTTGAGATTTTCACAGAAACTGGTCATCGCATGCCCAGATGACTTGTAGAGCAGTGAGCTAAGCCAATGAGATATCTCTAGTTTCTAGTTTCTAGTTTGTAATCCTATTATGGTAGAGTAGTTCATGTCCTCAGCCTGTAGGTCCATAGCAGAACATACTTGCCTGCTCCATCTAGAGCTGGAAATGGTATTTTCCAGAAGGGAGGTATACACATACCCTTTGTTGGAAAGTTGTGCTGGGTCTCATTTCTTAATTTTCTTTTCTTCTTTCCACAAATCTTACTGATAATGTTGTGATACAGATTTTTTTAATTTATGTTCCCATTACAAAGTTATAAAATGGTCCCAGTTCATGAGAGGAGCAGCAGAACAGGATGCAGTGTTGACATTAGACTGGGCTACTACGGGAAAAGTGAAGATCTCTGGGCAGTTGCAGATGGGTAGATAAATTGGAGTAGATTAGGTATCACCTCCTTTTTTTAAATCTTATCACAATGCATTACCACACAATCAGTCACTGAGGTTGAATGTCACTACTGGAAATGGTCTAGTCAACCCCTCCGCTCAGAGTAGGATCACCAAGACCAGATTGCTCAGGGCCATGTCCACTTGGGTTTGGAAGGATGGAAGACAGGGTTTTTTTAGTGTTGAACCACCCACACAGTATGGTGTTCAGGTTTTTTCCTTATGCCTAAGTTGGAATTTTCATAATTGATTTTCTGCTTATTGTTTCTTTTGTCCTGTCACTGATTCTGTCTAGTTTCATCCTTTTTTACCACTCCCTGCATCAGATTCCAGCTGACTGCCTTTTTTTCATACAACATATTTTCAGTGTCTTAATCATCTTTCTGACCCTTTTTCTACTTTTTCCAGTACATCCATGTCTTCCCTGCACTGGACCCAGATTCCAGATGTATCTCACTGATGTTGTGTAGAAGGGGAGACTCACCTTTCTGGACCTACTGGCAGCAATCTTCCTATCACAGGCCAGGGTATGCTATTGATACCCTTTACACCCAGGGAGAATTGCTGGCTCATGTTTAAGTTCATGTCCACCAGGACACTCAGGTTCTCTCCTGCCAAGCTGCTTTTTAGTAACTGTGTCCAGACCTGCACTGTTGCACAAGGCCATTCTCTCAGGAACAGGACTGGGCTTTTTCTTTTGTTGCACATCATGAGGCTTCTCTCAGCCCATTTCTGCAGCTGTCACTGTCCCTCTGAGTGGCAATATAACCATGCAATGCATCAGTCACTGTGACAAAGTTCCACATCATCTACAAACCTACCAATGCTGCCTTCAGTCTCATTATTCAGGTAGTTCAATGATACTGTTAAATAATATTGGTCCCAGCATCAGCCCTTGGGGTACATAGAGAAGCTTCCAGCTGGAAGTCTTGTCACTCATAACAATCCTCTGAGCTTGGCAAGTCAGACAGTTCTCAGTCCATCTGGTGGTTCACTTATCTAGCCTGTTTGTCTTCATGTTTCCATAAAGAACCTTTGAGAGACAGTGTCTTACAAAATTTGAGATAGATGACATCCACTTGTTACTTAATTATTTCAGTGTCCTAAGTTTGAAATACAAAAGTATATGTTATGCCAAAGGGGAAAACATAATAAAATATCTTGAACTGAGATGCATGACCTTTCTTAGATTTGTTCACTCCATCACACAGTATGTCTTGGGATAGTCCAACTAGCTTTACTGGTATGCAAGAAATTTGCCTGATTACAACAGATGAAAAACATTGCTTAGGCAATTGGAAGTGAGAGCTGTCAAGGTCGTGGTGCTGATTATGGAATGCTTTTCAATGACTCTCTCCTTGTGTGCTAAGTTGCTATAGTGATTATCCATCTGCTTTTACAGCAACTTCATAAAATCAAGGAAAACTAATCCATTTGCTTGTAATATTCATTCTGAATATTAAACTGTTATATGAAATGGGATGACACTTGACACTTCTAGTTCATTAAAGGTTTCCCTGGACAGATCTAAAATGATATTACAGGACATTTTTGAACTGTAGGCAAAAGTTTTTTAAACCTGATAAGCAATGTAATGAGATTACCCATGTAAACAACAGCAACTTGTACTGATAAATCCTAATCAGAATTTCTGAATGAAATTGTAGTCTGTAGTACAAATACAGCCACAGGAACCACCACAGTGTAGTGGGGTTTTGTTTGTGGTAAGGGTGCCATCATGATATAGTGTCAATGCACAATTTGAGGATCATGTCTCTGTGTTAATTTAGTTAATGAGCTCTGCATATTAGGGCCTGCCATCTATTTACCACATAAAAGGAGTATTGACCTACAAGATACTGTAGCTTCCAAATGTTTTAGGGGACAGGGATTTTTTTTCCCTTACTCTGTTGTGTTTCAGCTCCCTTTCTTTTTAACAAAGTATTAACAATAAAATAATAACCTCCTCAAGCTCCTGTAGACCACTTTAGTCTGCAAATATCCATTGAGTTTGCAAGCAAACACCTCTCTATTGTTGCAAACACAGAAAAGTAGATCTTGGAATTATGTTTAATTTCATGGCATGTATGTAGGGTTTTGTAGGTAGTCAAGCAGATAAGAATTTTATTTGTTTCTTTTAGAACATTGGCAGATTTCCTTTTAGTTCCTACTAGTTATGTATTTTTAGTTTCAAATTACTTTGCATAGGACTTTGGAAATAATGACTAAGATTTTCAGATAACTCCTAGAAAAATAAATCATGTTATGATAGATAATTTCAATCACAAAGAGACTTTCTGGCTTGTGTCGTGGCTTCTTGCACAGCAGGGTAAATTTTCAGAACTGGAGATCATGAACATCTTTTTGATGCAATGAATAAATGATAGTGCCTGATCCAAAACCAATTAAAAGCAACTCAGCTTTGAGTCATGGTTAAGCACAGATGAAAAATTGGGAAGAGATCATAGCATCTTGTAAGATATCCAGCTGTTAGGTCTTGATAAATATATTTCTTCCAAGCCAGGCATTTCATGGCTTATAGGTTCTCTTAAAGCTCTTTTAAAAAGTTGACAAGGGACCTCTCAAAAAGAAAATAACTTCTCCCAGTCCCTAAAATGAAAGGGAAAATGAACCAGACTCTCTTTTTGGCAAGTTCACAACAGTAGCTTGATCTTTTGCAGCCTACTCTGAGGAATGTAAAACTACTGAAAATGTTTAAAACTGTACATCTTCCCCTGATGCAGGAAGATATCCACAGTGGATTTGTGTAAAGCAAGATGATGTTAATTTACCAGAACACTAAAAATACTAAAAAGATGATGATTTTTCTTACAGATAAAGACTTTTTAAGAAGAGATTTAAACCACATAAGTAATTTGAATTTTTACATCACATATCAAGATCATCGGAACCAGGATATTGTAATGCAAGGATATGTATACATAAGAGCAAATCTAAAAAGTGGATCCATTTAGGGGGAAATAGAGGAACCTAAGTGGAACCATATTCACCCTCTACTTTAAACAGTCCTGAAAACAAAAGTAAGGATGAGAGAAATGTCAGAGCTCCTCACTTACCCAGTCAATCCCCTCTTTATTAAACAAAATGGCAGTGAGAATGTGCCAGACAAATAAATAAGGTGTTGTGAATGATGGTGTCTGGTGTTTGCATGTTAGGGAACAGACAATTGGTATGCAGAACAGCAGAACATGTGGACAAGGATCATACATACAAGATTGTGGATTTGTTTATGATAGATGGTCTAAGGGCTAATAAATCCAGGAATGTGTAGCCACCTAGCAAAGACAGCTAAGTGTTCGTGTTCTAACAGTAGCAGAAAGAAGATGCTTGCAGGAGATAGGAAGAAAGAGAATAAGAAAAGAAGAGCTCTTAATAGCTCTCTAGTTTGTGTGACATCTGGAAAAGCACCTGTAGTACCAGTGGAGAGGATATTTAGAAATAAGTTCAAAGAGGTTAGAAAATCAGAGATTCAAGTGTCAGCACTGAGTTTTGTGATGACTACATATGCATGCTTGGGAATGGTGTCAATCAAATCCTATAATGAGACATACAATTGGCATATCATGAATTTTTTTTATTCACTGAGTTTGCTAACTGGAAGCTACTACAAGCTAAAGATGACCTGCTGTTACCTGGGCATGGACTTGTATGTTTTCTTCAGATAAAAATGGAGTCAATTTAATAGCCTAAAAATAGGACTCAATGGAGTTACTAAGCTGTCTTCAGGCAGGTGATAGACAGATACGGTTATTGGGATAGATAACTGGGCAGTAAAATTCCTTATAACCACTCAGTGGCAACTCTTTTCTCCAGAGATTCACTATGGAAGAATACCCATCACGTTTTTCTAGAAATAGGTATTTACTAACCCATCCTATTATTCAGAAATGTCAAGCAGGGACTGAGACAGTGGATTAACCTTCTGTAGGAAGAAAGATAAAGATTAAATGAACCTATTTCATAAAGTCTAACTAATTCTCTGGGTTTGGCTCTCTTTGTAGAGTGAAGAAGTCCCTTATGGCAAGTAAGAAATAAAATTGTCTGTTTGGGTTTGCACTGGAAATGTGAGTGCTACACATGCAAAATTCCCCAGACATAGACCAGAAAACATGGTTTGTTTGGTTTTTTTCCTATTTATATAAAGGAAGTGGGTTTTTATGCCTCGGTGCTTTGTTGTGGGTTGTTATGCTCCTGAGGTGTACTACAGGCACAGCTGTTGCCAGTAAACAGCCCGAGCCTCAGTCTCACAGCTAGATGAATATCATTAAACTCTTACCTTTCACACAGTGTGCAAATTCCTTGTATTTCATGTTCATGAAAACAACAGGTATTTGTAGGTACCTGGCTCTTCTAAAGGCTATTTGAATTTAAAAATACGTGCAGTCTAATTTATAAAGAGGTGTTAGACGCACAAATATGCTTTCAATTATAAAATCTGCCTCTGAAAATTAGCTATATTAGACATATTAAAGATGAAAAAGATTTGTATTTCGCAGGAAAAATGCATGGCAGGGTGTGAACTTTAATGGCTTTAAGAGCATGCAGGCCTGAGATGCACTGATGCATGGAATGTTGTGAGTTGTCTTGCACTGGAGAAGAGAATCTGGTTCATTGTGGTGCTTTAACCTGAGGCAGCAGCCAAGCCCCACACAGTCATTTGCTCACTCCCCCACCAGGGAGGGAATCTGAAGGATTAAAGATAACAACTCATGTGTGGAGTTAAAGACAGTTTAATAGGGAAAGAAAAAGCCACGCATGCAAGCAAATCAAAACAAGAAATTCATTCACTGCCTCCTATGGGCAGGCAGGTGTTCAGTCATCTCCAGGAGAGCAGGGCCTCAGCACGCAATTGTTCCTTGGATACACAAACGCCATCACTGTAAACAACTTTCTACCTCCTCCTTCCCCCCATTTTATGTACTGAGCATGATGTCATATGGTCTTAAACAACCCTCTGGTCAGTTGGGGTCACCTTTCCTGGCTGTGTCTCCTCCCAACCCCCCATGCACCCCCAACTTCCTTGCCAGCATGGCTGTACAAAAAGGCATTGGCTCTGAGCAAGCCGTGCTCAGCAATAACAAAATCATCTCTATATTTTCAACACAAATGTTCAGCACAAATCCCAAACACAGCACAATACCAGCCACTGGGAAGGCAATCAACTCCACCCCTGCCCAAACAAGCATCCTTATTAGCACCACAGACACATGCATTGTGACTGCTTACAGACACACTCTATTTCCACTGCTTTGACACTTTCAAGAAGTGTAGCCTTAACATCTCATCTCCTGGTCCCTAAAATGTTAAGACCTTGTTGGCAAATATGTCATAGAGAAAATCCATCCACCAATATTGCCTTCCCTGAAAGTATCACCCAACCTGGAACTAATAGCCCCTTTAAACTCATCAGCAGTGAGCCTGTGAGAGCCTGGCTATGTCAGCGCTTGGTCCCAGGGGCCTCAGTAGCACACATTAGGGCAGGGAGCCATCTAGAAGAATGACTTGAATCACAAGAGGAGCTAACACCGTCTATGTGGTATGTTCCTGGCTAGCTGCAAGAATGTCAGGAGTCATTGACATCAATTTTGTGGGCTCTGATGTCCTTTCACAGACAAGACCAGAGGAGCAACAGATCACATCACAGTTCCTGCATATAACAGAAAGCAAGCAATACAAGTCTACTAGCCTATTCCACTTATAGTTAATCTAGAAGAGGGACTTTCTCAGCTTCCTAACTAAGCAAGTGAGAAGCTGAATGATATGCAACATTCTTTACTGTAGGAAACAGTTTTACGTAATCATCAGTCATGCAGTTTGCAAAAACAAATAATTGGTCTGTTCCAATCAATTTCCTACTTCTTTGAGGCCTACCCTGTATTACAGCAGAGGAAAGTTGAACAAATTAAGCTGTTCAGCTGACAACATTGAGTTTGGCCAGGTCATCTGAAAATCTCTCTAGTACTCAAAGGAGAGACAAACAATTTTCCTGGCAACAAGAGAGTACCAAAATCTGTTTTCTTCACTGAATTGTCTCTGGGAGACCCCTGTTTTTAGTCTAGTTGATCAGATTTAGTGGCCTTGGTCATTGAATCACAGAATAATTAGAGCTGGAAAAATCTCCAAGATGATCAAGTCTGCCCTTTGACCAAATACCACTATGCCAACTAGACCATACCACAGAGTGTCACAACTATTTTTTTTCTGAATTTCATTCACTTCCATGAATGAACATTCACTTCCATGGATGGTGAATCCACCCTTGCCCTGGGGACCCCATTCCAACCCTCAACCTCTCTTTCAGTGTTGAAATTTATTTGACTCAGGTGCAATTTGAGTCCATTTACCCTTGTCCTATTGCTAGTTGCTGGGGGAAATAGGCTGACCCTTTATGATTTCTTATTTTCTTATATTAAATTACACTGAAAATTGGACATCATCTCAGTGACTACTCCCTGGTACGTTTGTCACCTGTTTTAGATTAACTCCCTTCCAAAGGAGTGGGATCAATGATGTGCACTGAGTTAGGGCCTGATGCTAGAAACCTGGCTGTCAATTCCATGTTCACAAAAATGGGGAGAATGGACTTCCATGACGGCAGTCTAAGCAAGGATGTCTCTTGAGTAGTCCCCAGATCTCAGAATGCCAGTCACCAAAGGAACACAGTAGGACATGCTGAAATTGTGTCCCCTAAACTGGCAGATACTTGCTTCAAATCTGAACATATTCTACTGACAATCACACTATTTTTAAAATATCTTTTTTATAATCATAGTGCTGCTAACTCACCTTTACTGCAAGGTCACTCTCTATAAGTTGTTAAATATTTTAAGAATGCTACATTTTAGATTGAGCAAAAAAGGAAATGTTTACCATTTGTTTTGTGTGGAACACAGAAATACTTCTTGATTCAAAGTCTTACCTGGATTTAAACTCCTGAGTCACACATGTCAAGGCTTTGCTAAATTTCTCCAGGGGCTGACAAGGAGGTTTTCTGGGGTGCAGATATTCTAGACCATGAGTAGAAATAGTTAGGGACTGATGAGAACTACCGAGCTTGAAGACTGCAGACAGAGGGCAAATCAGCACAGAATTACTGCTTCTTTTGTGTAGGGTTTGAAATAGTCTGCTCTATCCCCAGTGCCTCTAGTCTCTGGCTATATGTGTATACTGTGTACAGGATTGAAGCTAAGAAAGCATTTAAGCATGCTGTCAGAGAAGGTTGTGACTGCACATAATTCACAGCTGATGACAGCATAAAACAGAAGTTACTTTCAGACTCAACCTGCAATGCTGACAGTCTGAGCCAAGAGGGTCAGAGAGGGGATTACTTTAATCAGACTCAAGTTATTCACCTTTTCTCCTCTGCTGTTACTAAGCAGTGAAGTTGGTAGTCAGGTAGGTTTCAAGGAGTATAAATGAGTCAGCAGTTCCATGTTAGGACTCCTTTCAAATGAATCTTCTTTCTGACTGGCACTGCCATTTTCCCAGAGCTTTCTGTGGGATGTTATTACATTTTTCTGAATACTCCAGAATCATCTAAGCAGAGAAACTAAGGGCTGTTTGCTCAGTCACAGATAAGATGAATGGGGGAAAGTATCCCACACTAAGAGGCTGTGCTGTTGTTCAGCTGCTAGTAGAAAAACTCAAAGTTCCCCTCCAAACAATACAAATTAAGATTGAAAATATCCCAACTGTAAGACATTTATGTCCCCTGCTTTATTCAGATTTTCAAATTATTCTCAGCAAGTCACTGCCCTAGATACTATAAAGTGTTCATAACTCACTAATTCCTACAAGTTTCAGCAGGAGTTGTCTTTCACTGCTTTTCAGTTCTGGGATTTAGCCTCTCTTTACCTCAATCATCATTTGTGAAATGGAATAAAGATAACTGAGTAGCCTTCTTTTCCCAGAATGGCATTATGAGCTAGAACAGTGAAGAGCTAGTTAGCTGCTCCACTGCAGCAGAGAAAACTTCCTGGCCTTAATCCCGTCCCTGCCTAACATACCCTTCCACCAAAACATTTAAAAAACCTGTTGAAGTGCTTTCCTAAATCATAACCTCTGGTACAAATTAGGAGTAGCAGCTGTCATTACCTTCTTCAGACCCCTGAAAAAATTAGAAGCAATACTGAGATGAAGTGACTCAAATGAGGAAATAAGTAATTGACCCCACACAGTCCCAGACTCCTCCCATCTGGAATTAATACACATGGCAATCATTTGAAAGCAGAGAAGCTGGAGGTTGAAGCAGTGGAGGGGGAAGAGGGGAAGAAGAGAGAGTATATTTCTATCTTTGAGATCACGAAATGCAGCAACACAGAAGATGCAGAAGCTTAATTTGCAAATAAAAAATAATAATGTGTCTGCAAGTAAACTGTACATTAATCAGCACTGTGCTTCTCTGTAGCAGAACTTTGTGGCTTTAGTCACTGAGATTTTTTTCTACATTTGACAATGATATACAACTACTGGGGAAAACCCTTAAGTACTGTTTTCTAAATCTATATTTATATTGGAACAGATTATTTATCTTTTTGACAATATTAATCTCCCAAAATATAATCTGTAAATTAAAAATTGTATAATATTGTTACCCAGAAATACTCCATCCAGCTAAGACCATTTGTTTACTGTGTTGTTTTTCTACTAGAGAAAAGTTATTATCTGATTTACTTAACTGCATCTGTATTAATTATGTCATAATTTTGCTGTAGTTTCCTCAGGCTTCTTTTAAATTAAATGAATGAGTTGATTCCTCGAGAACCTTCAGATTCTGTGTATTGAAGATTAATATATATTGCAAAGTGTTAGAATATACAGATATTTTGAAGTCCAAAAGTCTTTACTAAGCTGGACAAAACAATCTAATATAAAGGATGTAGCTTAAAACTCCTGAGCAGGTCTGCCAATTTACATTGTCTAGGGCCACTTGTAAACCAAGTGCCTAGTATAAACTTTTTCAAAAATGGATCATAGATGCTGTTATTTTGTACAGATTCCTCACTTTCTCCATTTCTCCAGCAAAGAAAATATTCTGTAGTTGGACCCAAGAAATGACCACCTGTTGCCCTAGAGCAATCATCCACCACAGGCTCCTTCTTAGGCATCTGTAGTTCTACCACATCAAAACCCATGAAAATATCAATGGAAAAGGAAATGAATTACTTAAAATTTCAAGCTCCTACCTTATATCCAGAATCACCTGGTAGAAACCTTGAATGATTTTCATTTAAGCCCTTGAAAAAATTAGAAAGACAAGAGACAAAAAGAAAGCACACCCTCTAAAAACTCCACTGTATTAACACTCCCCAAATCAGTTAGAATTTTATATCTAGCTGCACTGTAGAATTTGAAGACTTTGTAAACCTAATTGCAAGTTAGATTACAGAGAAAAAGTATGATTCATTGTAATCCTCAGGCCTATTGAACTAGATAAATGATTACTTAAAATTCTTTTCTTATTTTTAATTTCAATTGTAATTTTTGGCTGACAGATATCAAAGCCCCCTGAAAATTCTTCAAAATACAATTTATCTCTAGCTAGTATAATATGTTATGCCTATAGGCTAGAAATTGTTATCAAATGCCATGTAAGGTGACACATTCTATTTTTCTGTACTTTTAAAGTTCCAGACTCCCTTTTCAGATAATTTACTATCAGTATGGGCATGTTCATTCTCTAGCATAAGGAACTGGTTAGCACTGAAAAATATTTTTCACTAAGTCAGTTCTTTTTCATTTTTAACTCATTACGACCATCATTTGGAGTGCTGCTATAGAAAAAATAGCATCTCTGCTTTTCAGATCCAGTTCACAGACGAATAAGGAAGCAAATCAATAGCAGCCAGGTTTCATTTGTTTTTCTACTGAGAAAGTGAGGTGGTGCTCTTCAGATATATTTACATATATCACATATGTTCACATGTATATGTATATACATCACATATATATATATCACAAATATACATATATATATAACATCTATATAACATATAGATGTACTCACATATTCAGTTCCACCTGAAGCTTTTTCAAAGTTCAATACCTGATTTTAAAAGATATTTTTACTTTGTTCCTGGTGTTTTGCCAACAAGTGACAAGCACAATCTTCATCTTCTGCATATTTTCTCTAGGTTCATAGAAGTCAATGGCATTTGTTCAGCCATTAAGGCTGTGTCAGATTCAGGGGTTTGTCCTCCTGTAAACACTGCAAAAGAAAATATTCTCCACTGAGGGCCTGAACAATAAGAATTCAATACTTGAATCCTTAGCAGGCCATAAAACACAAAGGTTCTAATACCTTTGACAGAGCCCGCTGAATGGGACATGAAGGCCCTCCACCTACTAATCCCAATGCAAAATTTTTGTAGCATGCTCTACAGACCAGAAATTAAGCTCAGTAATCTCTCTGAAGTTCACAGGATGTGTTTCGAAAGAACTGAAAGCATATCTCAACCAGATTGTTGAGAAACAATTTCAAAGCTACCTGTAGCTGTCAACTTTTCTGCCTTTTTAAATCACTTCTTTTTTCATTTTGTCCAACAAACAAATAGTAAATATCTATTTCATTACTTACCTACATTAAGCTTGATTAAACTAGTAATCATTTTATTATGTTTTTTCTGCCTCCTCTGGTTCGTCTTTATCCAACCTAAGGTTCATCTCTTTCTCACTGTACCTCTTTGGTCTGTACTCAAGAATTTTATTTTGATGTGTGACTCAAGGTGATTCAATTATATAAAATCATTATTTTATTTACTTTCCATGAGAGACTACAGTATTAGCCACATGACCAGTTCTGCAATCAGTAGTTCTCAAAATTTAAGACCTTATGAGATCTGAAGTTGTTTCTGTGTACTTCATTTTATAAGTATTGTCACTAACTCTTTTTGTTACATTATGCTAGTTTTTAGCATGTATGTGTGAGACAACTGGGTTCTCAATACAGGTCAATCAATAGTCTTCCCCAAAAGTCTCACAGTAAATTTAATATCAGCTTTACATAGAGACATAATAGTTATATAGAACACCAGACACTCTAAACACCACTATAAAATGGGACTGTATTTTTTCCTAAGATATTAAAAAATTCCTACTTAACTTGCACCAGTAGAAAAGGAAATCTAGCTACTGTGATAAAAACCAGTACCTGTGCATGTATTTGTACCCATCTTCTGTCAATATTTATAAGTGACAAAGACATATTTTTGCATATATACCTAAATGCATGTACACACTTAAAAAAGAGATATCTAGTGCACAGTGTTTCATTCCACAGTTCAGCTAAACTGTAGTAAAGAAAATTTCCTCCTTGCAACTATCTAGTCAGTGTGAAAAGCTTTTAGTTTCCCTTGTAGTTACAGAAGATCATACTAGAAGATGTTCTTCTTGAATGCTCCAGAGACATGTGTCCATAATTCAATATGATCACAGAACTCTGAAATTATTGTGTAGGAAAGATTCAAATAGAGGCATTCTATGGCAAATGTAGTCCAAACTGCCTTAAGCATGAAATGCCAGGAAATGTCAGGAAAAAGACAGAATATGCACTTGTGCACTTCAACATCACGTCTGTATTTTCAGAAAACTGTGTTTCATTTGGTTTGTTATTGTCAGAGTATTTTCAGCACAGTGTCAATAATAACTGTCATGAGAAGGTGTCCCAAAATACAATTGTACAGAACCTTTCAAAATCAGTACTTATGGAAATGAATTATCTTTTTTTTCCCAAGATTTTAATATAGAGAAGAATAACAGCAAACCACAGAAAAAAGAAAATCTGTCTGCAGCTACCAATGGGCAGCTCAACATAGTTTTTTGAAAGAAGGGCATAGACATGCATTGGCCCCTGTGGATATAAAGGGGAGTAAAAGTCCAGCTATATGGAATAAGATTTCAACAACAGTCCTTACTCCCTACTGGCTCTGTGTATGGAAGGTAGTAAGATACTTTGGGAAAAAAGATTGTATGAAATCTGTAAATCAAGAGTCAGGGAGAATGAGTAAATATATGTTCTCTGGTCTGCTGCTCAGATGGATTTCAAAGTCTTACAATAGCCCTTAAAGCTTGAATAAATGTGACAAGGTAGCCCAGCCTGAGGGCAGGAATATCTCAGAAAGTGTGAGGCAAATACAATGGTTATTTGGATTCTGAGAAGCTCATGTTTCTTAATTGGACACTTGGGCACTCATCCACAGACCATTCAGCCATCAAACATAAAGAGATTAAGCTCCTAAGTATCTTTGATGGTGTATACACAGAGCAGGTATTAATAAATGCAGAGGCATATTAATAAATGCAGTGTCACTCTGCTTAAAAGGAGTGGTTCCTGTTTGAATTAAATGGGATCTGTTTGATCAGAGGGAAGTAAATGAAAGAGCAATGTTTAGGGCACATTAAAATGAGTTAGAGAGATGAGAATGGGGACCTGAATCTGAGATAACCATGTCTCCTTGGTTACATGGAAAATGGATTAGAGAGAAGAACAGCCAATTAGACAGATTTTCTAATTGAGATTGATTTTATTAATGTGGAAGCTTACTCTTTCATGTGAAGGTTCTGACCTGTGTAGGGTGTGTAAGAAATTGTTATTTGTTAACTGTATATTGTTAACAGTTTTAGAAAGTTGCATCTAAAATAAATAAATAAATTGTAACTTTGGGTATAATGAAGCAGGGGACTAGATTTTCCTGAGCTCTTAAAATTAGTAAAACTTGCTTTTGAATCCCCAGCTACCACCTAAATCTTGTAGCCTAGCTGTTATGAAAAGTCTGGAGCAAAAAGCAGGTGTTTGCTTTGAGTTGAATTTCACTTTGAATTATAGATTTTTTTATGCCAGCTGATTAAATTGAACTGATTTCCAGTTCTGGGGTCTGCACAATACTACCAATTTACCTTTCCAATGAAGCCACATTTTTTTCTTTGTTGGATTGAATTAAATATTCTGTAGACCTGTCAAAATAATCAGTGTAATCAGCAGATGGCACAAATATAGTCCTGGCTTTTCTTTTACACTGGTCATCTGGAGACCAAGTTACACTTCTGACAAGTTACATAGATTTAAACTGTGGAGGAAGCATTCCATCCAATATATTTGATTTTGTGGATACTACTTAAAAACTATACAGTTTGGCAGGTACATTTTTCTTTTACCCTTTCCTTCTGTTGGCACTAACTTATTACAATAAATTTTATCAAGATGTCAGTTCACAGTAGACCTGATCTTTACCCTTGTAAACATTTCAGTCACCAAAATTCCATTTTGATCCCAAACTCTTCCATTCACATATTTGATAGAACATAATTTGAAATCTGATTGGACAAAGTGAGGGGAAAAAAACCCCTTTATCCCAATAGTTTTGAGTCAAAAGCCTAAATTCTGGGAGACACTGCAGTGCTGGGGAAAAGCCCTCC
Organism: Chamaea fasciata; assembly: GCF_029207755.1. Lineage (NCBI taxonomy): Eukaryota > Metazoa > Chordata > Aves > Passeriformes > Sylviidae > Chamaea > Chamaea fasciata. The sequence goes on from NW_027094086.1 coordinate 69,426,656, forward strand.
TCTACTGAAAAGTCCTTGAAACCCAGGGCTGGTTTCAGCTACAAAGCTGAGCAGGTAATAAGACATCATGGAATATATCTAACACAAATGGAAAGATGTCAGACTCCTCTACCTCCTAGTAAATCCTTTGCTCTTTGAATTGTCTTTTCTCATGAGAGTCATTTTTCCAGTATGCTGAGTTGACAAGTGGAGCAAGAGGTCAGAGATATACTCCGTATAGTTTTGCTGATGCTGTCTTATATTTCAAATACTAAAAAAAAAATATTTGCTCAAGTGATAGTTAGAAGTATCTTAAACCCTCCAGGCTAAGGAAAGAAATCTTTCTTAGCTCACTCTGTTGTCATAGGTTGTCCTTTGCTACATTTCTTCCTGTGTAATGTTAACCAAGTTTTAAAAATATCTAAAATTTGTTTGGTATTTTAATACCTAATATTTTAAATTAATTGTAGAATAACAAAGGTATGTTTTTCATAGAGATTTGATCAAAAGTACTCAAATTTGCATTAAAAAATGTGTTGAAAGGCATACCAAAGTTTCTCAGTGCTGTACACTGAGTCAGGGAAGCATGACACGTAATGCAAGATATCCACAACAGTCACATTTTGTTATATCTCATTATATGGTCTGGCCACACACTGAGGAGCAAGGATGTGTAACACTAGTAGGCAAGTACAAGACAGTGAACAGATATCCCAGATCCTGGGCAGAAAGACAGGGAAGCAATTTTTCTTAGGTGATAGGAGAACACAAATGTCAGTGATGTAACCACAGGACCCATTTGCCAAATCCACAAGAGCCGACAGATCTTCACTCATCTCTTTGTCACTGCTTTAAAATCATGGGTTCTTTCAGCTGCAGTATCTGAGTGAGATTTGTCAAGGTGTTTTTTTTAAAACACGGCTGAAGGTCAGCCTCCACAAATCCATTATCAAATCAAAATGACTGATTGCTGTGAAGCTGGCCTGATTCAGGAGTCAGCAATGAGCTGCATTTTTCGTGACAAGGTGTGTGTGTAAGATGTGAGGCACCAATAACATGGAATGTAAACTCAAAAGTGTGTATGGGCTTCAAACTATGATAAACTTTTTTTTGCAAATTGAGGAAACACTTCTTACTTCTCTACAGGCTAATGATTTGATAATTCAATCAATCATGGAGCCATTCCAAAGGCTCCTTAGTAACTGCAGAAAGAGATAATATATGATAGCCAGAAAACAAGAATATCCAATTATGTTCTGCATCTCTTGAGAAAAAAGTCCTCTTTAAGAAAAGGCAGGAGAGACTTGCTGGTTTAGATCTTGACACAGCTAGACGTAATATCACTCTTCTGTCTTTTCCACCTAAGAATTTTGTAACTATAATGTCCATATTTGGAATTTTTAGCCAACTTTTATTGTCTATTTACCTTAATCCAACTTGTGTTGCAAATGATTTCAAGGTCCCAGCAACATGACAGTGTCCATTCTGGCAGGTCAGTGATCCTTGTATCAGGACACTGGACAGGATGGCATAGCTGTAGAGCATTCCGACAGATCCAACAAGCAGCTCCTCCCTGACGGATCAGGGACATAGTAAATATGGAGTCTGATGTGGTAGAAGTGACCTGTGTTCTGGAGACAGCCTGGTGAATGTAGAATAAGCAATGGGACAGTAGGCCAATTGTCCTTGGATCCCAGCTGCCCTAGTGAGTTTATTTCACTGGGAAAGTGTATGAAACAGCTGCTTTATAAATTAAAGCAGTAGAAGGTTTAAAGCGATAATACTTCTAACTACCACCATTTTAGTTAGATGTCCTCTCAAAAAGTGTTTTAAGAGTATGCTGGACAATTTCTCCATGAACTCCTCTTCTTTTACATTAATATAAATGCAGGTATTTTAAAACAATACATCCATTATTACCCATCACTTAGTAAAGTCCAAAATATAAAGATAAATCTTCAGCAATTGCCTGTAAGCAAATGGATTAGGTCAGAGGTTGGTAGGTAAGGTTTGTGCTGCACACAAAGGGGCTGAAATATCAGTTAAGAACAGTTATGAGACATAGCATAATGCCACACTTGCTCCCTTTACTGCAGAAAGGCATGTGATGTAAGAAACCCTTGAGACCCATCCACACTCTTAAGTACAGATTAAAAGTATGCCCTTTTATTTCCTTATTTTGAATTCCCCATTGTCTTAGTTGCTTCACACACAACTTCAGAGATTATAACCTAGGAATTGCCACAGAAAAAAAAAAAAGTCACGCAGCAGACAAGCTGTATGCTCATATTACAAACCTGACTCTCATCAATTACTACTTATACATGTATGCATATGTGCATATAAATATGCATGTGAGAGAGAGGGAATATTAAAATAATGTATGTACTATATTTTTAAGTACCATACTTTATAAAATTCCATCCTTTAAAATAATTATCATAATATAATATAGAAGTATGCATACATATGTTTTACTCTGTTCCTCTGGTTAGTATAATCTGAAATTAGAAGGTCGAGTCTTTTGAATGATCAAAGGAGTGGTTTGATTTATTTTCTACATCAAACAGAGATTTGTTTTTCAAAAAACAAGCTACAATTATTTCACTTACTTATTCTTCCTCTGAATGCTGTTAACCATTTCTTTTCCTACTTAAGCAGGAACTGCTTGCCATTTTCATTTACTTTCATCAGTAATGATAACAAACTCTCTATTCAGTGCAACAGCCTCATTCCATTAGCCTGCCTTCTGTTTTGTATGGTTCTGTTCTTTCTAATATTTGTGTATCAAAAGGAATTTTCTTTTTACATTACACCTGAACTTCCAATAAATGTCACTTTTCATTTGTGGTGTCCTAACAATCCTCACAAGGGGAAAGTTTTCACAAAAGACTAAGTTCTTCACAGTAAAAACCCTAGATTTAAATACACACAAGGAAAGAGCATCCATTTGCAATCATCCATCTTCAGTAATTAGCCACTTAAAGGCAAACCAACCCTTAAATAAATGATAGATACAAACGTTTCTGATACTTGACTAAGCCCACAAGTTTACTTCTAAAATATTCATCCTCATGTTAAAATGGTAATGATACCAAGAAATTGTTTTCAGTATCTATACCACAGATACTGTATTCTTCTTTCTTTTTCTTTCTTTCTTTCTTTCTTTCTTTCTTTCTTTCTTTCTTTCTTTCTTTCTTTCTTTCTTTCTTTCTCTCTCTCTCTCTCTTCTCTCTTTCTTTCTTTCTCTTTCTCTCTCTCTCTTTCTCTTCTCTTCTCTTCTCTTCTCTTCTCTTCTCTTCTCTTCTCTTCTCTTCTCTTCTCTTCTCTTCTCTTCTCTCCCTCCTCCCCTCCCCTCCCCTCCCCTCCCCTCCCCTCCCCTCCCCTCCCCTCCCCTCCCCTCCCCTCCCCTCCCCTCCCCTCCCCTCCCCTCCCCTCCCCTCCCCTCCCCTCCCCTCCCCTCCCCTCCCCTCCCCTCCCCTCTCCTCTCCTCTCCTCTCCTCTCCTCTCCTCTCCTCTCCTCTCCTCTCCTCTCCTCTCCTCTCCTCTCCTCTCCTCTCCTCTCCTCTCTCCTTTTTTCATTCTCTTTTCTTTTTTTTTTTTCCCAAGAATAAGCACAGAATTTGAATTTTGGGTGGTTAAAGATCATTAACAGGACAACACCTGGATTCAGAGGGTCACATAAGTACAGTGATTTTTCAGTGAGAGTAGGGATAGATTATTAAGTTTCTGTGACAAAAAGTTGTAGCAGTAAAGATTGACTGAAGACACTGATGATATTGGAACAGGATTTCAGATAGAATAAAACAAAGCAGCTGAACTGAAGACCTAGTCCATTATTTCAAAAAACCTTTGTTTATTTTCTGCACCTTTGGTCTATTGCCAAATGCACTTAAGATTGCACTGATAACTGTTTAAATTTGGCTGAACAGCAACACAATGCCAAAGCACAACAGGTGACATAGAAGAGACAAATAAAAATATCCATAGAGTACATATGCATGTCTGCCAAGTATGAATTTACCTATAAATTATCAGCTGTAGTTGCTATCAGGATGTTACAAGCAAACATGTGATGATGTGCATGCTCAATCACAGTGTGTAAAAACCCAGAAGCAGCAGTTTTCTTAAAACACACCTTTAGTTGCTTTACTAAGTAGGAGCTTACAGAATTATCAGAGAGGAATGTGAACAGCAGCGTAAAATACATTGCAGTGTAGATGTGGTGTTACAGATGTCTTGTTTCCCCTTTGCTCTGGATACATCCTCATCTGCTGGCAGCCACAACACATTTATGATAACACAAACACTTTATTTGCAGTGATTTTGTAAATAGAAGTCATTGTTCTGCAAAGTTCAAAATGCTTAGATACCATTGAGGGTCTACAAACGCAAGAGAGTTTCATATCACTGAAATTAATAGAGCCTATATATCCAAAGTTTCTCTAAAAGCTTCAGCTTTGTTTTCAAATACATGTTTATGACCTATACATTTACTAGGAGTAATATTTATTCTTTAAATATAAATATAAGTGTTAATATACCTTATTCTTTGATTATTACATTTTCATGTATAGAGGTTAACAAATATAATAATAAATTCTCTGGAAAATATGGCTCAGATATTCTACACATATTTGTGATATTACATTGAATTGATTGAATATTTTCAGCTCAAAAAAGATACTCCATCATAGGAAATTGATTGAGGGAGGAATGTGTGAAAACTTCAGAAAGCCTTGGTGATTGTATTCAATGGGGGAGGAACAGAGAGGGTTGCAGACAGAATTGAATGGCAGTATTGGGAAGGCTCATCTCAGACTTATTCTCCGAAACTTTTTACATTTTTCCAACAAGGTCATAAAATACATCACAGCAGCATGTGATTAGTATAAGCCATTAAACCTTGTTATAAGGGTAAGCATTTCTGAATAACCAGAGACAAGTGTGCTCCAGTGCACATTTAAATGCTGGTATTAAGCTCTGCAACATCAAGACAGGGAAAGAGAAAGCGGGGGGTTCAGCAGAACAAAATTCTGTACAGGTTTTCTCTTGTTTCCCATGTTCCAATGTCTCTGTGCAAGGCTACTTCTCTGTTCACTTTTTTCTTCCTTGTTGCTTCCAACAAAAAAAAGATTTGAGAATACTTGTTGCTTCCAACTGGTTAAGAGGAGCAGATAAGCTGTCCTTTATAAACTGCTTTGCAGATCAATCAATAATACATGCAGTCAGCATCCCAGTAACTAAAAGGGAGTAATCATTTTTGCTTCCGTGACAATTAGAGGCAAAAGTACCATATCTGCAGCGATGAAATATTTATTAGTAAGTAACCATGCTTATGTAAGTCCGTTTTTCAGATTAAATACTTGTTCATTGTGCGTATATATACAGACATCAATGTAGGATGAAATAACCATCCTAAGTCCTGTCAGTGTTCTTATCGCAACACATGATGTATTTATGAAGCAATTTCAGCAAGGCTAAACTACAAAATGACCACTCCAACTACGATTTTATTATGATTGCAAAGTCATTATTGCAAACCATGGGCCCAACCCTTCTGTTACACCAAGACTATCAAACATGTCCATGACAGCTGCTCCAGGCTAACAGTGATGTACCTGTCAGACAAATGAGAGCCTCTTTTTCTCTGACAAGCTCCTGTACTACACCACGGTATGTCAAAGCCCAGTAACTGCTATGAGCTCAGAGCAGTGGCAGTGATGCAGAGGAGAAGGTGCACAACTCTGCAGACTGATGTATGACAGCTTAAAATCATATTGATAGCTCCAGGGTAGTAATATCTTGAAAACATGGCTGTATTCCCCTCTACCCCTCTTGCTGTGTATCTTTGCCTGGATTTAAAAAGCTAAAACTGGCTCTTTATAGGACCTGATTCTCATTGAGGCATTGAATTCAACTGGAATATAAATATCTAGTAAAAGTAATTTTAAAACCTCTATGAGAAAAACTTACAGTAGGTACAAAACACACTAAACTAAACCCTTCATATAATTCTGTAGTTAGTGAAGAATTTTATTTGCACTCAATTTAACGTCTTATGAAGAAACATAGCTCAGCTTCATCTTGGTCTTTCATACCTGTGAGATTTCAAGCAAACTGCAGACTATCAGCAGCAGAATCTTGAAGCTCATTAATCAAGGTGTTAGCATATTCCAACAGATTGTTAACAAAGCAGAGACTGAAATATACAAGCCACTAGAAAGGAGAGGTTTCAGCATACTTATGTTCTGGAAATGCTAAATAGCACTCAGAAAGTAATTGCAGATCTCGGACATAATCCACACATTTTTCTGGTGTTGGAAGGAAATTGTGGTGAGTCTTCATCTCAGGAACAGGCTGATTAGGATTTTCTTGCTAAAAATGACAGACTCATCACCTGTTGCAGTTGTCTTATGCTTATTTGGCAGCTGCTAATCCTTTATATAAATTTCAAGTGAAAGGAATTTAGCAGCCAGAGAGGGTCTGTGCAGCTGAGCCTGGTGGAAATGTTTATTAAAGACACTCCAGTAGGTTTCCAGCTGTTTCTTCCACCTGCTTTACTCTAAAGCCTGGTGCAGAATAATGGAAACAGCTGAGTACAGATGCCCATTCTGGATTTCATTTCACTGTGGATCAGCACAAAAGCTTCTTGGACACAGGAAAACTATGTGCCTATTGTTAAGGAGGAAGCCAGTAATGCATTTGTGTCCTTCAGATGGCACATTCTGATGTTTGTGCTGGAAACAGTGAGTGGAAATCTTAGTTGCTGGTACCAAAATCTTCACTACATTGGCCAACTTCAATGTGGTCTTGATATTGCAGATTAATATCCTCCTAGTTTAGTCTAGAGGGTAAAGTTTGTTTCCCAATATGATGAAAACAAGGATGTCAATGGCATATAATCTTTTTAAGGACATAAGTAAATAAATGGTCCTAATGAATACGCCACCTGCAGAATAGAGAAAGAGCCAAAGAGTCTATGCAGCTCCTTAGAGTTGGTTACAAAGCCATGAGTTCAGAGTGAGGTTCTCTCTAACAAAAACTGTCAAGAGTAGCTGAACTTAAAAGGGCTCTCCTGGGTGCAGAGAGCTCTCCCTCGAACCTACCCGAAAGTGACTCCCATTCAGTATAAGGAAAAGTGGAGGCATCCTTAGTTCAGCAGTCTAGATTGTGCAACTCTTCTCTCTCTACAAAATCAAGTCAATTAGTGAAACTTTTAATTAGAATGGCTATTGGTGTGGGCTAGATCATAATCAGGTTGCTGCAGAAAGCAATCAAAATTGCTTAATCTAAGGGTAATTATTAAATAGACTTGCAACATCTGGAGCTTCTTGGGAGGGGAATATTAACCTAAAATACAGGGGATTAGAAACAAGGAAAAGAGAGTAAAACAAAAGTTTTCACTTGACAGAAATTGTTGCTCATGACATCATCACAGGCATATATCTTATTAAAGAAAAAAAGGAAAAAAGTGATTGTTGCATTCGTGTCATGGTGTAACCCAGATGGCAACCATCATGCAGTCACTCTGACTTCCCCACCAGCAGCCCAACCTGCGCCTAAACCATAACAACCTATCTTTCCTATCAGTAGGAAAGACACCTCACTGCTACCACCAGTAGAGCATGGCAAAAGTCGTCTTTTTTCCTAGGAATGAGGAGACTCTTTCTCCCTCAGATCTACTCTCTCCTGCTTGACAGTTTCTTTCTCTAGGTTTGTTATTTTCTTTCTAACTTTGCTTTTAACTCCCCATTATTATCTGTTTGCTGAAGTTTCCTTTTTCTATCATCAGTCTTCTGTTTTACTGCCTAGTATTTTCAACTCTCCTGTTGACTCAGCATCTTTCCCTCGGATCTTACAGTTTTATTTTGCTTTCTGATCTCAGTCTTCTCTCCAGTGCAAAGTAATCCTTTCTGTACATAATGAAAGAGGACTTTAAAATTGCTGGAGGAGGAGAACCTCATTCCATCCCACTCTTACCAGTTTGATTCCATTGTCAGAAAGAGACGCCCAGAGCGTGGAGAGGGCATGTCACGGGGAGAGCACCTGAGGAGCAAAACAAACAAATTCCAGCCTAGGTCAGCTGGGGGTGGGGGGGGGGTGGGGGGGGGGGTGGGGGGGGGGTGGGGGGGGGGTGGGGGGGTAACTCAAATGCCTCTATGCAAACACATGCAGAATGGAGAGTAAACACGAGGAATTTAGAGATATGCACACAGCCAGAGGGCTATGATTTCACTGACATTTGGAAGATGTGATGGGAGGGCTCCTATGACTGAAGCGTTGGAATGGAAGGATGCAGGCTTTTTAGGAATGACAAGCTGGGCAGACAAGGAGAGGATTTCAACTACCAATTGGAGTGCATAGGGATGGATGAGGAGCTGACTGAAAACTTAGGGGTCAGGGACAAATGACATTATACTGGGGCTCTGCTGCAGGTCACCCAGGAATACTGAGCAGATAACGGATATAGACAGATAGGAGAAGCTCCACATTCACAATCCTGATCCTCATGGGGGACTTCAACCACCCCAAAATCTGTTGAAAAAACAATCCAGGAGGTTCCTGGAATTCCCTGGTGTTAACTTTCTTCTGCAAGTGAGAGGAGCCAATGAGAAGAAGTGTTGTGCTGGGCCTCCTTCTCACCAACAGGCTGGTGATGAATGTGAAGCTCAAGGACAGCCTGGATTGCAGCAGCCATGACATGATGGAGTTCAAGATCCTAAGAGAAGCAAGGATGGCACTCAACAAGCTCCCTACCCTGGACTTTGGAAGAGTAGACTCTTCAGAGATCTGCCTGGTAGACTACCAGGGAATATAGCCGCCATTCCTATGAAAGGAAAGAGAGGTCCAAGAAAACAGGTTAATATTCAAGGATCATCTCCAAGCTCAGAAGCAATGACAACAAAGAGGAAGTCAGGAAAAAACACCAAAAGGCGTGTGTGAATGAACAAGGAGATCCTGGACAAATTCAAACATGGAAAAGGATCCTACAGAGGGCAGAAGCAAGGACAGGTAGGAATACAGGTAAATTGTCCAAGAAGACAGTGATGAGGTTAGGAAAGCTAAAGTCCATACGGAATTGAATACATCCAGGCATGTCAAGGGCAACAAGAAAAGGTTCTGTATGTAAATTGCTGATAAAAGAAAGACTAAGGAAAATGTGGGTCCTCTCTGAAAGAGAGCAGGACATCTGGAAACCCAGAATATAGAGAAGGCTGTGGTACTCAAAGACATTTTGATCTGCCTTCTCTGGGAAGTGTTCCAGTCATACCATCAAAGACACAGAAGGCAAAAGCAGGGAAAGAGAGAATGAAGAAACGCCTGCTGTAACAAAAGATCAGCTCCGAGTCTATTTAGAGAACCTGAATGTACACAGGTCCATAAAATCTGATGAGATTCATCTGTGAGTTGTGACAGATATTATGGATGAACTGGCTAAGCCACTGTCCATTGCATTTGAGAAGTTGTGGCAATCTGGTGAATTTCCCAATGATTGGAAAAGGGGAAATACAGCCCCCATTTTTTAAAAAGGAAAAAAATAGAAGGAACCAGGAAACTATAGGCTGGTCCATCTCACCTCAGTGGCCATCCAGGACATGAAGTAGCTGCTACTGAAAACTACTTTCAGGGGTAGTAGGGTATGGAAAATAAGGGGATTTCTGACAGCCAAGAGTGGTTTCACTAAGTTCCAATAAAGACAGGCTGAGAGAGATGGGGATGGTCAGCCTGGAGAATGGCAGGCTCTGGGGAGTCCTTGCTGCGGCCTTCTAGTAATTAAAAGGGGCTTCATGAGAGCTAGAGAGCACTGAAAAGACCTGTAGTGATAGGATAAGGAAAAACAGCTTTTAAGTGGAAGAGAATGGGGTCAGATTAAGTATTAGAAAGACATTCTTTACCATGAGGGTGATGCGCCACTGGAACTGGTTGTCCAGGGAAGTTGTGGATGCCCCATCTCTGGGAGTGTTTAAGGCTAGTTTGGATGAGGTCCTGGTCTAGTGGAAGATGTCCCTACCCTGGAGGGTTGGAAAAAGATGAACTGTAAGATCTCTTCCAACCCAAATCATTCTATGAGTCTGTGAAAACCACTCCCCAGCTATAAATCTTGTTTCCTGTTCAGTCTCATATCTTTTGTCTCATACATTATTTTTAATGTTTTCTTCTCATTGTAGCATACTCTTTCTCTACCGTCCTCCACACTACACAGAGCTCTTTCTATCTAGGGCATTTACTTTAACCTTACCACGGGAAAGATTTGTCCAAAAGTTACTAATTTTTACTTGCAAGTAAAACTTTGTTAATAGCTTGTTTTATTTAAGAACAGGGTGCAACAAGACTGCAGATGTAATGAAAATGCAGATATTCTAGTAGGCATAGCAATTTTATTAAATAATATGCTGTCTTCCCACTCCTTTAAATATTTAAAATCATTTTGCAACTGTTTCCACATTGTACACAAGCAGAAAGCAATTGGGCAAAAATAGCAGTCATTAACTTTGTAGATGCACTAAGCACAGCAGGTAGTATATAGGATTCAAATTCAAACCACTACATTTCAGAAGCAAAGTCTGGAGGGGTTCTGCTTTCTGCAGTAGACAGAGGGAGTATCATCTGAATGCTCATTAAAATAAAACATAAGGACTGATCTTTATATCTTCATTCCTATGAGTTTTAAAATTTATTTGGAACTCAGAACAATTATGCATAAGAGGAGAAAAAGTCCTTAAACAAAACTTATGAAAAAAAATTCTAGATTAATGAAATAAACAAAATATGAGTTAACTTTTTTCCAGACTCTAAAGGATGGAAATCCAACTTTTCCAAATGTGTGAGTATGGCAGGTAGAAGTCCATAAAAGTTATCTGGTACTTTTCAGTATGCAGAACTGAAGTATGTAGTAATGTAATATTGCCTCTAACATGTTTGATATCTCCTGGGAAAAAGGTACACGGGTCATACTTGTAACAGAACATAAAGAAAAGTATGCTATTGATTGGTCTTGCTAGCTGTGCAATCTGCTTTTGCTATGTTAATTACAGACACCTTCCTTTTCCACCTTCTCCATGAAGGTCAAAAGTTAAATTCCTGTCCAACAGTTGCAAATTGCAAATACAGCCCATTGACAACCAATAAATAATTTTCTTTTGAGGCAAAGTTCAAGTCCCTTGTACCAGCAGGTGTGACTGCAGTGCAGATCACCAAGGCTGCTCCCAGAAACCACTGGATTTTTGGCATGAGTAGAGTGACTCCACATAGCTGCAAGATTTAGTGGTGCCATGCTTAATCTCCCTGTGACATCCAGGACACAGAACCTTCCAAGTTTCCCAGTTTTTTCCCTTACTGAATGAGAAAACCAAGAAGGTTTTACTGTATTTCATATCCCCTAATCTCATGTAATTTCTATATTAATAAATTTAAACCACCTCTGAAAATTTGTATCCACTGTGAATCATGGCAGTGTTAATGAGACAGTACAGACTGGACCACAGGCACAGGTCAATGTTATACAGAGGTGTACATGCCATTCAGAAGAGATTTTTGCAAAGCATTTAGAGATTTCTCCTTTGGGTCTGTGAGTCTCTCCTGTCCCCAGGCATTGGAAGAATGCTGTTTTTCGTAGTGCTACTTTAACTGGTCAAAAGATTATCTGCTACCCTGGGCTGAAATAGAATGTGGGAAAGGGCAGGTTACTTTAAAGCTGCTTGCTAACCAGGGAGTTAAAAAATGTGTGGACTATCACTCCCTGGAAACCTTCCTGCTAACAAGCCCATTGTAGTGTCCTCTGTTATATATGAAGAGTTGCTGGTTTCAGTCTCTGAGAGGGTGCAGTGCGTCTCTCAGGGACCCGCATCCCGTTCCTGGCTAGCTCTGGCACCAATGCCTCAGAAAAGGTACGGTTCTGTATCCTGGGATATGTCCCCAATCCTGTGGGCTCTTACCTTCAGCAGAAGCATGAACAGTGGTGAGGAATAAGGGAGGATTCTTGTGAGAAATTCAACAGGGGTTTATTAGCCCACACGGGACTTGTTTATGCCCAGACATGTCCCACAAAAGTGAATTTTCTCTCTGTACAGCACCCTAAGTAGGGGGGTGGAGAAATGTGAAGGGGACAGTTTGGAAGCAATCCAAAGGGAGAAGGGAGTGACCCTGAACATAAATGACAGTCAGTGGAACAAATCAATAAATCAAGGAAGGGGAAAACCGGCGACCCTGCCAATCACTCGACGTCCTCACTAGAACCTTCTAGACATCAGGGCGAGGCTGTAAAGTGATGGACAGGACCCATAATTGTGATTGACACCTGACAATCACTCAGGGGAAACCAAGAAGGGGTCAACATGGGGGTACAAGGGAAAAACCATTATAACTTACATGAAACAGTATAAAACAAAGAACACCTGCATACAGAAAACTGGTAAACCCAAAAATACACCACTACAAATCTCCAGCTTTGTAGACAGCTTGCACAAGGGGAAAGAAACCCCAAAACATCAACACAAAACTACTTCACTTGGTTGCAGCCTCAATAAAAGGGCAAGGATTAAAGATGGAGAAAACAGAATTAACCTTCTTGTTGTAAAGGTGCCATGGCTACATACGGGCAAAAGGATGATAAAGAGACAGTGGAGAAAGTTCACTCATCCTTATCTCATATCTGCAGAAATAACCACCTTAAGGAAAAGACTGAAGGACTTCCATGGGCAGGGACTTCAAGCATTCCCCTTTCATGGGCACTTCATTTTCTTTAGTGAGTTTTGTAATTTAGTAGCAACATGCCATTAGCTGCGGCATCATACAATAGCCTTCACCAAGTCAGGTCTTTCCATCTATATCAAGCAGGATAATATATTTCAAAGTCAAAAGGAAAAACGCATTAGGTAACATGATGGCAACTGTAACCCTCCTGGATATATTGTACCATAAATACTAGGAGCCATTACAGTAGAGCTTTTATCAAATCCTGGCCCTGAATGTAAGAGATTGAGGCTTCCACAAATCAGAAAAACAATAAAATAAATCAGTCTTTCTGATGTCATATTATTGCACGCTGCCATTCCTAAAGAACACAAGCGAGTCAATAGTTAGTGTGACAAATGGACCAGAGACTGCTGCGGCTTTAAGACATACATTCTTCTCAAGTTAATCAATGTGAAGGGAATAAAATATTCAGTTCTTTGATTCTGTTATTCAAAACTTCTGTTTGGCAGAGTACTAACATATATATGGCTAATTTGGATTCAGACAGCCTTCACCAGCAGCCCTTCTATGCTTAAAAGTAGGCACGTATTTAAATGCTCTACAGAAATGGAACTTAAAAGGGGAAATGGGCTAATAAAGATTTAGGAATCTGAGCTGACAACCCAACCAATTTTAAATTCACGCAGGAATAGTGCTTTTCATGTTCGAAGAACAAAGGCACCCACTGTTTGTGTTTGCTACTTTGTAAACAATCATACTTGCTCTGTTGACACTGGCATCCCATAATTATTTCCCTTATCCAATTAAGGCTGCAGCTGAAATTCCCCTCATAAATCTTTCTTCTCCAAATAATTCAATTGGTTTTACTTACCTCCACTATGATTAGCTGAGCATGCATTTTCAAATCCTGTTTCTTCCTCCCATTTAAATGTGGGGTCACATGCTGACAGCAAAATTGATTTTAAAGGAAAATGTTCTTTACTGAGCACCTCAGCCTCCATCAACAGGTGGGACAGGATGTGTGGCAAAGCCTGTAATGAAGGACACAGAATGGAGTGACCTGACTAAAAAAAGCAAGAGGGAGAGCTAACTCCTCCTCCTACAGGAGCACTGTGTGGCTAGAACTGGCTGCCTCCTCCATGGGCAGAGATGAAGTTACTACTGAAGAAGGCTTAGAAATGGATGTTGTATGTACATGTGTGTTACCTGAAATAGAATTGCCTCTGCATATGTGCAGGCTATGAAAAATAAATAAATAAAATTTTGGCCTAGAAGCTTAGAACCATCATCTTCATCTAACCGTATCTAAATTCACAACAGCTGTTGTACCACATCAGACCCACCACTCTTCAAATTGCTGGCATAATACCAAAATGTGATCCAAAGCATACTGAACCTAGTCTGTTATTTTGGTGCAAAACTGGGAAAAAAATACTTCTTCATAAACATCACTTAGCACTTGTCCAAAGACAATGCTTTTGGGAAAGTCCAAGTGAAGTTTTTTTTAATATAAAGCAAACTCAAACTTTGAAATTGCAGGACTCTGTGGAAAAGTGAAAAAAAAAATCTGTTTTATTTATAGGAGCCAGATAGAATTGAGAGGGAGGAAGAAATAACATTTGTAAATTTATATCTAGAACAAAAACAATTTTATAGAGTAAAAAAATGCATGAGGTAAGATGGTATTGATTTAAGTGATTTAAAAGCAGATCCCAGCTGAAGGGACAGATTATGTAAAGGAACATATACTGCAGCACCAAAATTTTATGTATGCTCTTGTACCAAATGTAGTATCACTGGCAGATTTTTCTGATTTAATAATAGAGTAAGAACATGCCTGCCTGAGTCTCCAACTCAGCATAGAAAATGAAGGGGTGCTGAGACAAACACTGAATCCTGTGTTTCACTGATGGCTCCTCCTGGTTTCAGGCACCACCACAGCTGTGCTGACACTAACCCCTACAAATAGGAAGGCTTGGAATTTTTTCACCCTATTTCAAGTAGGGAAAGTTAGATAGACAAGAGAGGGTCTTATCATGCCTTATCAAAATAAAACAAGAGTGGGAGACATTTCTTTGTTTCAAAATATGAGGTAAACTAAAGGGGTTTTTAAAGGAATGGTACTAATTCTAGATAAGCTTTCCAAAATATGTTCTTTTTCAAAACACAGCTGGAAAAATAGCTGTTGCTAGCAGTAATTTTCACTTCATTATGTTCCCACTGATGTCTAGTCATCTTTACCTGCAGTGAGGTAGTGCTCCCATTGAAGAATCAGGAAGGATTGGCTAGAGAGCAGTGTGGTTTGTATTGGGCTACAGAATATCTTCTAGTCTTCAATTCTTTCAGCATTTTGCTCCAGTGCCTGTACTTTCTTGCTATTTATGTGTGCTTTGTTCCTATTTTGAATTGGCCAGTCTTTAAATTCCTTTCCTTTTTTTTTTTCCTTTATTCATTGGTTAAAATGAAAAAAAAAAAAGTTAAATGGTTCTGCCTTTGAATAGTTCTTGCTTTGTTAATCTGTAGTTCTGCAAATAATTGTTTTATTGATAAGAGGTGTCACACTGTTTGAATATCTCAAGCAATTACATAAGTTTTGTAAACATATGCAATTATTTGCATTTTAATTATTGATCGCTCTTTTTTTAAATTACTTTAAAAGCTAGTCAAGTATTTTATGGGTTAATGCCAAAGTATTTTTCCTCTGACAAAAGCAATTTTATCAACTTTGAAATGCCTGGGGACTTCTCAAGTCTGATACAACCAAGCTTTTAAGTATTCATTGAGAGTGAATGTCATAATAGGGAAGTGAATGTATTCTCTGAAAGATCACAGCAGCAGACAAGGCGAGGAAAGGGTTATACTAGCAACTATAAAAGATTTCACTGTGGCCATGGCAGAGATCTTGTCTCTGGTTTTGGAGTCCACAGTTTAAGAAAGGATTTTAAGGAAAAAAAAATACATGAAAATATTGTATGAGTTGGTAAATTGATCCATACTAACAAATTCAGGTGGTCAAATATCAGATGCACGTGGGAAAACTTAGGTAGCAAAACAAGCAAAGTCCAGAAGGGGAACATAAAAGTGGTAACTCAAGGGAGTCTTTTTTTGAATTTAACAATACAGAGAAGCAAGACCATACATAGTGTGATTCAATAAACATACAGATTATAATAATTAATCTTAAATTAAAGATTATTGAGATTGTAGTGAATCCTTTGACTGGCAGGTTTTTCCACCAAGATTGTGTTTATTATAACTACTGTTCTGCTTCATGTAGTGTCCTCTGGCTCTTTGTGGTATCTGTTGTTTTTAAGAGTGTTCCTTAAATACATGTTGCTTTCAAAAAGCATGAACAGGAAGCAACTAAGGTGAATGGGTTTCTAGTAAATGTTTTACAAGAAATCTCTGTGTTCTTGACTTGTAAGTCTTTGTATTTATAATGCAAAATTGCTGAAAATTTTAAACTTCCTGTGAAAATAGAGTGTTAGTCTCCCTGGTTTTGATAAGCCCTTTGAAGAAAATAGCCATTAAAAGCTGAACACTGAAGACATTTAAAATACAGACTTAGAACAAAAGTGAAAGTTATCCTCTAAATATTCAAAGAATGTATCCTCTCTTCACTTGTGTTGTATTTATTGGTGCTCTAACACTTGCAGGTGTAATTTCGAGTATGTTTGCACTATACCTACAGCTTTATGATACTGGATCTGTCGGTCTTAAGAGATGTTCTTCTATTTTATTTGTAATATATCCTCATCCATATCTATTGTATTTGCAAGGATTAATGAAGGGAAGACTATTTGAAGGAATAGGATTGTCAGTCCCCAACATATTCAAATATTTTCCTGCTGAATACAAAATCTCAGCCTATAATTATTATGGAGAATTTCCTTTCTAGGGGGTTCTCTCTTACTTCACCATAGAAATCTTGGCACTTTCCCTTTTGCTTACTATAGAGATTTCTATCATGTCAGCAGATTCTGCGATTTTCTAAAATATTAATTGATTATTTTTAGATTTCTGCTAACCTCATCCCTTTATTTGCTCCCTAGTTTGTGTGCTGGAATTCAGAGGCTAACTCCTTATTTGTTGTCCATACAACCACTATATCTTTCCAGTCTGTGTTGCTTCTTGTTGAAATAGTTTCTCTCTTCCACAGCAAGGTATGCACCCAGAATAACACTAACCCAGATTCAGCTGAACTCTTGACTTTTATCTGATTCCCAGATCTAGATATTCTTTGGAGAAAACTTAGGTTAGGTTCTGCACAGTTGAGTTTGGTTATATTTAGGTTTCAAGTTCAATTTATAAAAGCCATTTATATTCAAAATAATATTTGAGTATTGTTATATTTTACACTTATTTTCCTGCTACTCCCTTTCCAGTCATTCAGGTGTAATATCTGTGGGTTTGCCTGTTTAGGGAAGAATCTAACAGAAGGGGCACATCAGCTGTTCCCTGTCAATTACTTGCTATCCAAGTAGAAGCTTATTCCTCTTCTATTTAAAAGTCTTGGAATGAGCTGGTAGAGAAGCCTTCTGGAAAAGAGATCTGCAGCCTCTCTGAGATGTACAGAAATACTCCCCTAGCTTTATATGGGTTTTGATTTAAGCACTTACAGCTATGGAGGTTCCTGGGGCTTTGTGAGTTAGCTAGGAGTTGCAATGTTCTCAGCAAAGCAGAAGTGCTGAATACTGAAGTATGCATACAAGAGGAAAATGGAATTAAATGAAAGGGGCTCAGAGAAACCACAGCTGACTTCTCTGGAGCAATTGGTTCTACTGTTAGAATATGGAGTATTACGCTGTCTTTAGCTCTGAATCAGGATGTTATGCAACATAAAACAGGACAAAAAGACGGCAGAAAACTCATTGCCCAGTTTTAAAAATGAGCTACAGTGGTACACTGTGGTGTTGCAGTAACTGAATTGACTTCTTTGCCACTGAAGCAGACCATCAAGGAAGGAACTGGATGTGGCTACAATACTGCTAGCTCCAAATCTTTCAGTAATGAGACACAGGCTGTTGCTTGTGTATCAACTGGAATTCCAGAAAGACTATCAATATGAGAAGAGATTCCTCTCTTTTCAGGAGGATTTCAGCAGGATTTCAAGGTTTTGAAATTAATTTCATTCCAATTAAGTTTTAAATTCTGAAATGAAAAAAAGAAATCAAAAGAAGGGTATGCGACAATGAGAAATTGGGGGGGGGGGGGGGGGGGCAGGGGAGGCAGGGGGAGTGTTACTGCTTTTTCCTCAATTATACCTATGGCATCATCAGGGACTTTAAATACCCAAATATCATGAAACAGTACTCTTGTAATGCATTGATACACAGCACTTTAAAGTGAAAATTAACATTTTTCTTAGTAGGTATTTTCTGTCAAGTTTAGTACGTGCAAGTCCATTGAGTGGGTGAAGCTATAACTACAGTCTGGCTCTGTTCAAACTACCACTGTAATTGCAGATTGTGCTTTCAGGTTGTAGGATCAGCCCCCATTCTCAGTCAAGTGTTCGAATTATGCCTTAAAAAATCAGAGTCCATAAATGGAAACAACAATACCACATATCTTTAGGGCTTTTGTATTTTCATTTAGTTTTGTTCAGAACTTCTATCCTTTTTTCAAAATATTTGTGCCCTAGTAAGCTGACAATCTGAAGAGGGTTATGAACATCAAGAAAGGGAAAATTATTTCAGGTAATAGGAACATCTTTTTTCTACTCTCGTTGTATTCAAAGATTATCCTGATGACTTACTTCAAAATAACATTTTATATTTTATAAGCTGCCAGAAAAATAAACCAGTCTAAACAAATTGGATATTTCAAAGACATCATTTTGAAAGCAAAGTAGAAAGGTTTTCTTGGAACTTGTGATACTAAAAACAAATGGTGCTTCTTGAACAGCAATTAAGTATTTTCCCAGTGAAAATACTGCAACTACTCAGAGCTGTTGCAGATTATTTTTAGTTCTCCCAGACCTCTGCAAATATTTATAACACCAAAAGGTAGTCAAGCAGTGACACCCAGTGGTTTCAGAATTCTGTTTTCAGTCTCTATTGCAGAGAAATCTTTTGTTTATATCTCGGTTTCAGATCCAATGTTAGTCAAAATGGGTAAATAATTTCCTGTTGAAGAGGTAGTCAGAATCTACTAGTGATCCATGGTAATCTAGATTTCTCCACCTCACTAGGCAACTCTAGATTAAATGATTAAACTATCACCAGTATGGATATTAGTCAGCTCTGTATTTTCAATGAGTTACTCAAGAGATGCATAGAAATAAACTCTGAAAATAAGCAATTAAATTAGCCTTTGAACAATCAAGGGTACAAAATTCTGTGCTTAAAATCCTTTAACTGTTAGAAAGAGAGCACTTTTATCCATTTTTAAAGCTCTTGAAATTAATGAATGCAAAACAACATTCTATTGAAAATTTCTATTAATATTTATGATATTAGGAAAAATAAATAAGAGGTGAGGTTAGTACTGGCTTTGGGATAACAGCTCGACATTCTCAAAGTTGTCTGGAATTTAAACTGCAAAGTAATTCAAATTTCTGCCAAAAGAAGTTTTCCTATCCAACATGACTGAACTACAATTTCCTTAGAGGCATATCTTGAAAAGAAAATGTCTGCCCAACATAAGGAGTGAATGCAAGAAGTCTCATTTTCTAACTGCTGTCTCAAGGATAAACAAGTATGACATTTTTGAGTTTTATATCAATAACTTTGCTTTATCAAAACAAGCAAAACATCTTAGTCACAGAGTAGTGATGTCCATAAAAGCAAATCAGATCACCCAGCCTTTTGAAATGTTCCAACAGCTGTTCTCAGAGTGTGTCTCTGCCAAGCTTGCAGATGCTGCAAAAGAAGGACCCTAGCAGAATTCCCTGTTTTGTTTCTCTACCAGTTCAGTGTAACCAGCTGGATGTATGGGAATAAAGAAAGCATAGAAATGCATTTCAGCTATTTCAGCAAAAAGGCTCTATGATTTAACATAACTTTTATTAACTGAGCTCAGGAAGAAGATATGGAAGTCCATGTGCAACACTCTCATACATCTCAGCATTCCCTCAGGTTTGGGTTGACTGCCCACTGCAGAAGAATATGCAAGACAGGCATGTACCACATCACTCCTGAAATTTCAACGCACGTCTATTTCAGTGGAAATTCTGTAAGCAGCAGTTATGATCGATAGTCTGTACTCCCACAGCAATTGAAGGGTGTAGTGGTATCTACTTAGAAATTCATAACAACTCCCAAGTCAAGGTGTAGCTGGAGATCCAGCCAGACCCTACGTGACATTGCATGAGAAACAGCAACAGATGAAGAAAGGAAGTCAGAGAGAGCTGTTCCTCTGGAAAAGTAGGAGACTGTAGTTCTGCCAGGAAGAGCTGGCCTTCAGCACCAAGGCCCTTCCCCCCATAACTGCTTCGTTCAGAATTCTTTCTTAAAATTGGATAATAAATAATTTTAAATACATAAAACAAGGAACAACAGTAGAAGTGCCAAGGGGCTTGTTAGATAACAGTTCCAAGGTCAGAGATATTCCAGGCTAAAGAAACTGTTTGCTGACTGGGCTCTTCTTCTTTCTCCCTTACTCTTCTCATAGCTAAAGGCTGAGGCAGCTGGGCCTGTTTAGCAAGTAGAAGACTGAGGGAGGACCTTATCCATGTATCTAAGTATCTGAAGGGAGGGGGTCAGGAGGATAGAGGCAGGCTCTGCTCAGTGGTGACAAGCAGTAGGACGAAAGTCAATGGGCAGAAATGGACAGGACATTCCATCTGAATATGAGAAAGAACTTCTTTACAGTGCACGTAACTGAGCACTGGAACAGATTGCCAAGGAAGGTTGTGGAGTTGTACAGTATAATCCTGTATAATGCGCTCTAAGGAACCATGCTTGGGCAGGGGTGTTGCATAGTTGATCTTCAGTGGTCCCTTCCAATCTTACCCAGTTTTTGATCCTGTGAAATGACAGAGGAGACTGGATTGTCTTTCTGTAGCAAGGTTTTGGTACCTGGGGAGCTGCAGGTGAGAACACAGCAAAAGCTTGCCCCATGTTGGACACAGCCAGGACCAGCTGGCTCCAAGACAGACCCACCACTGGCCAAAACTGAGCCCAGAAGCAACTTTGGTGGCACCTGGATAGCAATGGGAGGCAGTAGTTACATCTACTTAGAAATTCATTAGCAACTCCCAAGATAAAGGTTTGAATAAAAGAGATATTGTTGAGGTTTTTCCCAGGGTATTTCACCAATTTTTTTTCTTTAAAATACACAGTGAAGTATTTCCTTTGGACAATAGATGCTGCTATAGTTTGTTTTATACTGAGGTGCCAGCTGTCCCTTATGTTCCAAAAACAGCGTCAAACCTGCTGGCATGGGACTTACTATAGTGTCTTTTACGCAGTGTTGAATTGTTCCAAGTGGGCAACTCTTCCTGGTAAAGTTTTCCCTCTTTTTAATAGACACTAGTTTTTATGCTGGAGGTCACCACTGTTATCGTTACCTGTTGTGACTGGATATTTGGAGTAATAAGCCATATGGGAGAACTACAAGTGATGACCAAACAGAGCATGGAGCAACGAGGGAACTAGGTATTTCTGTAATTGTATCTACATTTTCAGCTGTATTCATTCTACAAAGGTGGGGATTGTTGTGCAAACACTGCTTTTAGGAAAATCAGTTTGGCTTAGAGGTAGTGAAAGCTTTTCCCCATGTTCAGGAGTGCTCCTCCACCAGAGTAGTAAGACAGAACTTGTGACCTTGTAAGCAAAGCATCAGTGCCCTCTGTCTTAATCTTCATGAACAAACATCTTGGAGAAAGACTTCACAGAGACATTTGACTGATCCCATCTCTCATTGCTAACTCACCCCCCGCCGCAAATTCATTTATCTAACACGAGCATTTGTGTGAGCTCAGTTATCTAACAGCAAGAGCTTGAGGCCCTTCACAATATCTATACTAGCACAATCCACAGCAACTGCCAAGTAGCTGGAACTGTCAAACGTTTATGCACAGTCTGGTCATTCCATGAGTATGTACCTCAAAAGCCAAGTCCTTACCTAGAGGTAGGTAAAAACCTCCCCAAACCAAAGTTCATAATTGTGTCTCTTTTGTGGGAGTTCAAGGCATCTTTAATTTTATGCAGCTGTTCTAGGAAAGACACCCTTTTTTAGCATTTTTGCTCACAAACTTGTTCCTACCAGAGAGCTCATAATATTTCAGGAGTTTCCTAAGTGACTTGCTTTTTCTATTTCCCCATCAAAAAACTTTGCTTTCAAATGGAGAGAATGTATTTTCTCCAGGGATGAAACCAGGGAAATACCAGCATTGCAGACACTAATAACTATGAAGTCAATATTACTGGTGCACATTTTTCTATAAAACCTGGGCACAAATGTAGGATGAAAACACAGTTGTTTATTTTAACAAAACACAGCCCAGCAAACATGTGATCCTGATCTGCACATCACTCTAATGGAAATGACTTGGAAATAGTGCTGTGAAAAAGACTGTAAATAGACAGCAAGCCATGGAATTGACAAAGTATAAAACCAGCTATAATCACTGGAATTTCTCCTGCTAAAACCCAGGCTGCACTTTACCAATTTCATTTGATGTCTTCTCAGGTTACAACATGAAATGCTGTCACTGAAAAGACTCAAACAGCTAAAGATACAGTTAAGACCATTTATCTGAGGTTTCATGAAAAAGCTTAGATATGTCCTAATTGCAGCCTTCCAGTACCTGAAGGGAGCCTACAGAAAAGCCAGAAAGGGACTTTTTACAAGAGCATCTAGGGACAGGACAAAGGGGAATGGATTCAAACTGAAAATAGCTTTAGATAAGTTATATGGAAGAAGTTCTTCACTGCGAGGGTCATGAGGCACTGGAAAAGGTTTCCCAGAGTTTTGGATGCCCCAGCCCTGGAACTGTTCAAAGCCAGGCTGAATGGAGCTCTGAGCAACCCGGTCTAGTGGAAGGTGTCCCTGTCCAGGGGCAAGGGGTTGAAATGAGATGATCTTTAAGATCCCTTCCAGACCATTTATGATTCATGTCCAATAAAATATTCTCCATATTTTCTGCAATATAGTTTCTCCTTCCTTTAAATGTGAATATTTGAGAATTGCTGGATCATTTTAGAATATAGCACATATATAATTAGGAACATCACTAGCAGTATCTGCTTTCAAGTTAGCATTCATTATTCATGACGACTTTACTTCTGTAAGACAACTGCAGTGACATTCAATTCTTACCTTATTGCGTGCTTGCAAGAAAGCGCATCAAAACAGAATACAAGTGCATGTTCTGAAAAGACAAACCCCATTCTTGTCAGGCAATTCACCATCACTTCTTTACAACTTCACCTACTTTGCAGTGCTAATGTAAATCTTACAAACACCACATTCCTCTGGGCAGCAAAAGACTTCAGGAATTTTTAGGGTCTGTATGGAAACACACACCAACCGTTACCTGAACAATCTCTTCTAGCAATACAGTATAGGTATAAAAAACTCCCAGCTTTAACATATAAATAGAAATACCTTACACATGACTAAACAATAACACATTGTTATTTATAATATATCAATAACTTAGTATTTGGTGATGGGGAAAGTATTTTTTAAGGTCATGTTCCCTTCTCAAACAGTAAGGTTCTGTGTTTCCTGCAAAATGGCAAAGCTGCACAGTAGAATGTGATTTACTGAGTGACAACTACAACATGAAAAAGGGAATTTTTGGGAGTTAAAATGATATTGCATCAAATCTGTGGGCATTCTCAGGTGGCTGGAGCAGGCAGCAATCAATCTTTGTTTAAACACACTCTTCAAGTTAATGCTATTAATTAGGACAATTGGCTCTGGCTGGGATAACCAAGATCCTAAGCTCTTTCTGAGCAGCAAACACCAGTCAGTATGAATTATGAAGCACTGAAGCAAGTTTGTTTGCTGGTAGATTGTTTAACAAATGAGTCAACAGCTCATGCATTTAAATTCAAGCTTTCTTTGTCATAATAAGTCATAGCCTCAAGTACAGTACACCATAACAGCATAAGCTGAAAGCACACAGATGGGGCCAAGTGTAAGAAAAGAAAATGCTACAACGGAGAAGAGAAACTGGACATTCATGGTGCCCACAATTATCTTCACAAATTCTAGCAGAAGGAATCTACACTGGTAGAAAAACAAAGAGGTAGGTAAAGGAAATTATACACGAAATCTTTTCCAGTACCTCCAGGCAAATGGTGTCATTGCCTCTGACAAAGCAAGTTGTGTTTTGTTAATTTAAAGTAAGCTCCGCCTTCAAGCCTAAACTGGAATTACTACATTTAAGTCATGTCCTTATATTACTTGTGTGTCCCAAGAACAGTGCTGATCAATGTTTTCAACTGTGTATTGTGCATATACTTATTAAATTAATTAGAGGCTTACTTCATCCAATTTCTTTCAAAAAGATACAAAAATGCTTACAGACTGGAACCATGTTGCCTCCAGTTATAAGGAGCTTTCAGATGAAAACCCTAATTCTTGCTATGGCAAGTCTCTCAAACATGTCTGTTGTCTGCCTTGCTGAATGTGGGTCAAGGGGAACTTTTTTATCACAGAGCTTCTGATACCGACTGCAGAGTTTGGGAAAAGACCATACAACTGTAAGTAGATTAAAAAGGAAAATACAGAGTCATACAGGGCACTCAGCACAAGAGAGTGAGGCCGTTTAATCTCAGTATATGGGTTTCTGGAGTTTATATATCAGAGTACACAGTGAAAGCACTACAAATCATCTGGAAAATGAGTTGCATTTGAGAAAGGTCTTTAAAATGGGATATTCTGGAGAAACTTGTTTTCTCGTTCTGTATCTCAGTGATTTAAAAGGCCATCATTTAGAGGTAAGAAAATCTCAATGTTTTATGCAAAAAAGAATATTATTTAAAAATAAGATGTTCCCTTCTTTTGTTGTTGTTGTTGTTGTTAAAAATATATAAAATAATCTAGAAGACCTGCTTGTTCCATCTGAATAGAAAAGAAGAAAAAAAGTCTAATTGGAAAAAAAAAATAGGAGAGAAGGGTATTTTAGAAAAAGTGCTGAATCTTTATTCTCAAGTACTTTGTAGGCCAGAACTTTAGGTGCCTGTTTCCTATTATTAGTTAGAAAATGCTACATAATAAAACCTAACAACAGTGCCATTTACTTGCATGGTCTTCCTTGTGGGTAGCAAATAGACTTCTTTTTATCGCTTCATTTTTGCTTAATCCAACCCTAAAATCTCTTAGATTAAGTACATCACACAGGCAGTGATTGTTTATATTATCTCTATTGCTATTTTTTTTAATTGCCTTTGGTCTCTATAGTGAAAAAATGGTCATGTTTATCTGAGTTCATTTACTTATTTGTCTCTTCATTCTTTTCACTTCTAGCACTTCTAATTGTTTTTGAAATTTCTTTTGTTGATTATTCTGAAGCATAACCTCCTGTACCTGTTTAAAAACAACTGTTTCCAATGCCTTGTGTTCTTTTATTGGCTGTGTTATGAAATCATGGGGATTTTAAAAAAAAAAAAAAAAAAAAAAAAAGAGCAAAACCAGTTTATATAAACAGCTTGATATTTTTAGAGCATGGGGTCAAGCAGATCAGCTTTTAATTAGAAACAGATTAAACTCTGATCACTCCTGCAGAGCTCTACAGAATTGACTGAAGGTAATCCCCACAAGCTTTGCAGTGAGCGTAGTTGAGATATCTTGCCGGTGACTTTGCATTTAAAAACTGAAGGTCAGAAAGTCAAAGCAGCATGCTAAAGCTGGTAAGATTCAAAGTCCTACTGGGGCATTGACACAAATGATGTGCTGCTGGGGAATGCAAAAGAAGAGCAGTCCAAACTACAAATCAAGTGCTAAATGCTCCTAAGTTCTCAAGTTCGTTGATTTATGGTAATGTATGAATATCTCTTTTTCAGCAAAACTTATATAAAAGTAGATAGTATTCTAGCTCATATCTGAGGAGGAGAAATTATAATTTTTGTTTCTAAATGTTTTGGCCACAGAAGCTAATGGTAGCTTCAAAATGCAGTGGAAAGGCTCATGGGATTTGAGTAACAGTGTATAACCATGGAGCTGTTTATGGCATTTCTATAATGATCAACTTATTCAGATTGCCACATCCCAAATGTTTAAACATTCTCTGTGCTCATGTAGATGTGCATCTCTTAATATTGATGACTATTGTGAAATCTCACC
The DNA here is from genome assembly GCF_029207755.1 of Chamaea fasciata. NCBI lineage: Eukaryota > Metazoa > Chordata > Aves > Passeriformes > Sylviidae > Chamaea > Chamaea fasciata. Next base: position 69,452,573 of record NW_027094086.1, read on the forward strand.
AAAGTTCTCTTCAAAACAGTGCTGCCCCATGGGCAAGCCAGCAGATTTAGATTCTCTATCCAGCTCTGGAGAGCTCATTTGAAAACCCTTTTTGTCTTCTTTTACTCACCCTTTTAGGGGAGTATCTTGCCCTCTAGGAGTACCATATGTATTTAACTTATCAGAAGAATCTTATTCCTTGCTGGTATATGTTACAGGGCCTTATTTGGCTCTGCATTAAGGACATAATGATTGGACAGCACAAATGAGCAGAGGCACTGGCGACTGCTGTAACTCTGGACATTTGCAGGAAAGGCAGTCAAAAATACAGTCAGAGAAGCACTAACCTTATGCAAAGCTTTTCACTTACCTGTTCAGACTGCATTACATTCAAGTATTTGAGATTAAAAGAAATTACTTTTGGAAGAAGCCTGCTTTTATTGATTAATTGAAGGCGCATCTTGTCAAGATACCATGAGATTTAGTAAGGGTACCTGACAAACTGTGTGTGTGCTACAAGAACATCCTAAGAAGACCAGTATGGTTTTCAAATTTTTTCAATCTACTGTTGATCTTTTATGCCTAATTTTTTCCATGCTAAATTGGAGTGAATTTAATTTTTTTTTTTTTGGTGGGGTCTTTTTTGTTGTTGTTTTGTTTTGTTTTTTACTTTCAGGGTATCAATCTGGGAATGCATAATACATGAGTTACTGTATTCCCGTGTGGAAAGCTTCTTTGTCAAAAATGTGGAAATGAAGACATATTGATGTATATGAAAACCTTCTCTGGAGGAACAAATAAATATAACTTTTATAATTTAAATTTTAAGCATAGTGTTCATCTTTTCCTAAGTGATTTGATTTAATGCAGTGAAAATTTGAATTGAACCAAATTGAAACTAAAAATCTTGGACTTCAGGGAAGCCAGAAGGCCTGATTAATGAGAACTTTATTTTCCAGGATTCTTTAAACTTAATTTTTCAGGAAAAGTTGAGAGATCCTAAGCAAAGTAAATGCACGGGGTTCCAAAGTAGTTTTTCAGTACACATTATACAAAAAACTTTGGACGGGTAGGCGGATGAGCTGAAATTTTTTCACCCTTTTGCAGCTCTCGGTTGTCTCTGGTCTCTTGCTGAAGAGAACTCATGCGCCATGATTGGCTCTTTGTGCTTCACGTTTGTGTTTTCAGCAGGCTTTCCTGGCCCTAAGGCTCTGCCCCCACGGCAGAACCAAGCCTTGAGCAAAGCCAGGTGTGGCGATAGGTGACTGTCACTAGAGGGCGATGCAAATCCAGAGTTTTAGGGATTTTTGTCCCTCCAAAAGAACCGACAGGTAGCACAGCGGGTTGCGGTTGATCCGACACGACTTGCTGCTGTCGTGGCTCTGAACTTTCTGATTAGTTGTTAGATATGCATGAGAACGCTGATAAGAAAATATAATAATTTGGGAAATAGCATGGGGATCTCTGCCTGGAGTTTTACTGAAGATGCTGTGCCATTTTTATGAGTGCTTTTCTTGTTAAGCTTTCCTTAAGTATTTCTTTTCCTGTGGCATCTCTTGGCTCTTTTTTTTTTTTTTTTTCTCAAGGCATGCATGGTTCTTTTTTTCTACCTACTTTTTTTTTAAGTTATTGAAACATAAATGGGTTGATTTTTTTTTTAATTACATGACTTCATACTTTCTTCCAATGCACTCAGTAAATATTTTTGCACATCTCTGACCCACCTGGTAAAGTGCAGTGGGTGGGCAAAGCAACAGCTCATGCTAATTGTAATGATCTGCACACGTAACTATTGTTACTTAATAGCTGTGAACACCAACTGGCACTTTACGGCAGAAGCTGATTTCTCAGAATAACCTGAAGTACAGTGCTGTGAAACAAAACAAGTACCCAGCTAGAAAAACACCAAAACCCCAGCATTATTCTAGTCCTTTTCTGTCACCAGTTAAAGTGAAAATTTGCTCTTTCACGCAGACCTCAGCAGCAGCAGCATGAACATGCCCTGTGCAGCACTGTGTTAGGAGGACATACATGCCAGCTATGAGGTGGGCTGGACAAGATAGAAGCTCTTGATGAGGCACTTACGGAAAACTTTTATGTAATTTCCTATGACTGGGGTGAACTTGACTTCTAGTTAGATTTGTCACTTGTCTACAATAACTTTTATTTTGAGAAAAAATTGTCATACTGCAAAGGTAGAAGTGTTGGCACTCAGGTTTCCACAGCTGCAGTCTTTTTTTCATTTTTAGGTTGAACTCCTCAGAAGTCAGGGAGGTATCTGAGTTGGAAATGGTACCCCACTATCTCAGAGTTTTGTCACCATTTGAGAATTAAGAGTATGCTCTTATTGCAGGACCCATCAGGAAGCCAGGCAAGGGTTTTAATTCTTGTGTTGCCCATTATCTTAACCAAGGAACTGAAGGGATAGGCCTGTCAAATGCTCACTAGAGAGGATATACCTTTTCTACCCTCCAGTTCCCCTAAAGGGAATGGAGAATCTGTTCCTTTCTAATCTTCAGGGCTTTTCAAGGAAATTTATTTTGATGTCTGTATTAGGAGTGCTTGTTGAAACCTTCTAAATCAGAAAAATAGCAGTGACAAGCTCACAGTTGTTATTCAAGAAATATGAGTTTGGATATGTGGATTTGCTGGTATTTCCTCCCCAAGGTACCATACTGCTGAAAGATTTGGTGGCTTTGTGCTGACTGGTGCAGTGGGATTCCCAAAGTTCAGATCTCTGCCTTACACCAGGCCACTCTGGGGTGCACCATCACTGTTGGAGTGTTAGAGAGAAAATACTGGCTTTTTCTTTAGTTTTTTTTTTTCTTTTTTGAATATGTTCTTTTCTAAAGACTCAGCTTGGCTGGAGAGTCATATTTGGGAAAAGACCACTTCCAGTCTAGTCAAAAGAGATATGTCCCCTTTTTGTGTATACATGAAATGGGCATTTATCCAGTGAACTTCATGCACAATCGTTTCACTGGTGAGGCACAACCATGACAAGATATATCCCAGGTCATGTCGCTGCTCACCAGTTACTTCTGCCTGGTCCCCCCAACAGAACTGTTTCAGATGAGAGAAAGCTGTTCCTCTGGGCAAATGCTTTGAAGTTAATTAGCTCTAATATAAAATAAACAGAGCTGCTTTTTGGTAGGTCCCAGATTCTTCCCCCTTCTGAGGGCCTAACATTTTGCATGTCTGTTGTGTACCCACACACAAGCTGTGAGATGTCAGGCCTCTTCCTTTCCACATAAAGACCAATTAAATGCCAGAAGATGTTTGCTTAATTTCTCTTTTTCAACCCTAATAGGGAATCCCTGCTTTACAGCACTTGTTGTATCCAATTTCCATGAGGTCTGTGGTACACAAAGCAGTCAGGTGATGACCTTGAACTGGAGTAGATGTCATAGCACCATGTATTTGTTTCCAGTGTTATTTAATATTTGCTGTTTGCCCTAAGATAGCAAGCTGGCTTTTCTTATGGTAGTTTTCTTTTATAAGTTGGTCTGCAAGAAGTTCCAATTTAAACCTGATCTGATGGAAAGAAATAAGCTAAACCACAGAGACATTGCAGATGAAGTGAATTCTGTTTTGGTGTCAAGAGGAGCTTTGACAGTATCCACATACCAAATCTTCTTCTACCCTCATGGCTTGAAGGGAAGAAAATAGGTTTTTGGTGTTTGACTAAGATTTGTCTTTGAAGAACCACCTCAGAGAACAGAGTCACCTTGATTTGCTCTTGCAGTGTGAATTCTGAGGAGATTATCCTCTAATGGTGTAGTCTCTGAACACCTGGGCAAAATTTAATCAAGCAGGAGGAAAAGTAGAAACTACTCATGGTGTGCACTGTTTTGGTACTTGTCTTTGAGCATTCTGTTCTGGGCTAAGGTTCAAGACCTGAATTCTCAGATACTTTTTCCCCCTGTCAGAAGTGCATGCATGACACAGCTAATTACATTTTCCCCTGAGCCTAGATTTGGGATGGAGTGGTATATGCTGACTACTTCCACAGCTTGTGGTGATATTCACATTTGGCAACAGAGAAATAAACTGAGGTTGAGAAATAACTATTGAGGCAAATCTCTGATTTGTACAGCAGAAACTGTAGCATTCCATGATCAGAAACAGAAGCTGCTACAGAGTAGGTCAGGTCAGTCTGCTCTTCAGTTTCAGTTTTCTTACCCAAAAATAGATAATTTTTCTGGTCATTAGGGTACTTGCAGAAATGCAGAAGGAATAGTTTTAAATTCTACTACAATAGTATAGGACATAGTTAAGTGTCAAACCTATCTTTGCATTTCCCTAGACAGGTATCTTTGGGGCTTTGAATTGAATTGGGGCTTATAATCTCCCAAGAAAGAGTGTCACATCCACGTCTAGAATTACAAATTCCTACCAAAAAAATTCTTCATTAAAAAAATGTAATTATCTCACTTGAGGGGAAAAAAAGTAATTGACCAAATGTTCTTGTGAGCACTGTAAGCTGAAGCATTTGTTTTCTTCCATGAGTTTCAATGTATTTTGATATTCTTTGATTCCATTATTAGGACCATTAAAATATCCAGTTTACAGTAAAATTAAACATTCCCTATCCATTTTTCTTTTGCTCTGGTACATGAACAAAGAACAATATTTGGAAAGTATTTATTGGTGTCTTTATCAGGAATTCAGATTAGTGGTACATGTTTCAAGAACTACCTTCATTTCTTGTGTACTTTGAGTAGTTGGCATTTTCATGACGCCTTATGACAGCATGTTACCTTACTGACCTCTTTTGGTACAACACACTGCAATTCCTTAATTACTTTTAATCTCTTTTTAATGTCATTAGTGCAGCTAGCACATTTTCTGCTGTCAGTGGAAGTGACCAGTGATAATCTTAAAATAGGGTGGCCTGACTGTGCCTGCTGCCTTCTTTTGTCACCCATTCTTTTTTGTGGAGCTCTAAAAATTGTGACAGGTAAGTGTCACAAGACCTGTCTGTCAGCTGGCATGGAAAGAGTCGAGTTGCTCATCACAACTACAAAGAGTGAAATTAGCCATGCCTCGAGAAATGTCAGCTGCTCTGCGTGTGGTTCATTTTGCAGCTGCACTCTCCAGAGGTAGGGAGCAGTCCTTTGTGCATGAGGAAGATAATGGTTTTTGTTTCACTGTATAAGTACTTAATTTCTTTTAATTTAAAGCTAAGACATAACAAGTTTTGCCAATCTCTAGGGGAAATAAAAAAACAGTTAATACTTTTCTGCCATTCAAACTTGACGCTTCAGATATTTATTATGTGTGAGAGCAGGCTCATTTTGATCAAACCCATATAATTTCTTTTAAAGAATATACTTGTACACCTCAATGAAAGGTGCTTTCTTGTAATTTTATTTTTAATAGCAACTGCTCCATTCTTGCGGTTTTGGGTTGGTGCGTGCTTTGTTTCTCTCTTAAAACTGCACCTTTACAAGTATGACAGAGCTGAGACGGTTTGCAGCATCACCAAACCACATCATCAGAATACTTCAGGATCAATGTTTTAATTATCACCTCTCAAGAGGAGGTGGCCAAAATATACATTGCTGTCACCTTTGTTTGTTTGGTTATTGAAGGTTGATGACACAGCAATTTTCCATCATTAGACCAAAAATAACCAGGGGAAACAATCTTTTCAGAGCAATTTACTTTTCAACAGAAAGACCTCTATCTCTTCTGATGCCTACTGCATCTCTAAACTTTTTAGAGAGTTTTGTTTCTTTCTTCATGGTAAGATTGCCTTATAGGGAGAGACTGGGTTAAATAAGACTCTGCGCTACCCACGTGTCTCTGTCTTTTTCAGTGTGATAGGTTTTGGTTCAAAGTGATCCTAGATAAAGGGTAACACAAACTGAAGAGGAAAAAGTGTGGAAATGTCTCAGCAGGAGACCTTCTACTGGGGTAGGAGTTGCTTTGCCTGCTTCTGGGGACTTCTCTGAAAGGGAAGAATCAAAAATCTGCTGTTTCAGCTTTGGTATCTGAAGCATTGGCAAGGATATCGCCCCCTCTCTTCCCCCTGCTACCCCCCTTCCCCCAGTTTACATGTGCATTCATTTATGATGGCACATAACAGCAAGAAAGGAAGCTATGAAAATGAGATCCTTTTATATAATGAAACTTGTAAATTCATCTCTAGAAGTCCAAAGCATGACATAATGCTGATCACTTTGTTGCCCTGTGAAAAGATGTCTTTGTTCTTCATAGCACTCTGGAAGCCAAAGGTTAAAGGCTGAATTTCTTCTCAGACTAAATCTTACCCAAGAAATCAACTGGATCCAGGCATAGTGTCAGAAGCCCTTGCAATATAGGATGAGCTCAGCTTGGGAATATGTGAGAAAAGCCATGAGCTAAATGATTCATAGAAGTATGAAAGAGAAAGAAAGATTCTTTTTAGCATCTATTATATGTTATCCCACTTCTTGGCAAATGTGCCCTGAGTATAGCGTAAATCCTGGGTCTTTGAAGTTCTTTGTGCATTTTCTTGCTTATTGGACTAATCCGTCTTTTTCTCATTTTTTTGGTTTCTGACTGGAAGGGCACCTGTGCCACTTATATGTGTTAGAAATTGCTGCTTTACTATTCAATGAGAGGAAGACATAATGATGGGAGTTAGCCACCATCAATTGATTTCTGCTCTCTTTGGGCATCAGTGTCACACTCAACCTTTCTAGAAGACACTTTATGTGTGTCTAGGTAAATGATCTGCAGGTGACTAGAAATCTAAGATTTAAATTCAGAACTCAGCTAATATTTGAATTTTGATAAGCTGCCTGTACTGTGCATGTCTTCAAGGCCAATCTTTATTTCAGGTAAAAGCAAGTGAACTTTGAAGGTAAAACTTTGCTTCATAGCATTTATTAGTAACAGTTCTTGTATTAAGTGCATCTTTATTTGAATTGTTGTAGAGTCTCAGCCTAGGACCAAAATAATAAATTTGCCCCATCCTTTGAAAACATTTTAGTGTATTTGACTAGATGATGTTTAAGGCCCTTTCCAACCCTAACCATTCTATTATTTCTGGAAGTGGTCCTTGGGGTAACCCTGTAACTAAGGCACTCTGATTTTCTGTCCATATGGCTTTCTGTCATGAAATAAAAACAAATGCTCTTCTAGAGTGTTCAAATTGCATTTAGGGAAAGGTCTTTTACTATCACAGAAATAGGACACTTGCCAATTGCGTGCACCAACAGCTGCTGAGAAGTTTTTATACAGCATTTTTCTGCAAATGGTGCATTAGGTTGTGTAGAGCCATGCCTTCTGATCCAAATTCTGATTTTTAGAACCAGAGTAAATGGTGAGATTAGGATGTTAGCAAATAGAGTAGTACTCCATTAGCTAGTTATGCAACCCCTTTGTATTAAGCCTAGAGCCAGAATTCAATGAAGAATTATAATCAAAAGGACAGCTTGGAACAGGTAATGATTTTATATTTGAACTTTTTCCTTTGCCTTGTGAAATTGTATATTATGAGCTGCATTGAACCAGTTGCCCACATCGGAAAGAAACTGTGAAATGGTGTTTCTTGATGGGGTCGGCCCCATTCTAAGGAAAAGTGAGTTTGCGCATATATTTTAAAAAACATGTCTGTATATTATATTTATAGGCTTCAGCTGTCATTTCACTCCCAAAAGTCTAATTGTGAAAAGTTTAGCTGAATTGAATCTGTCTGGAAATTCATTATTCAGCAAGTCCAGGTGCTGTTGTCATCTGTACCTGAACCAAATGCTTACGTGCTTGAACCTCATGAGTTTTTGAAAACTGAATCTCTAGCAAAGTTCATAGTCTCACTTTCTCGTAATGAGAGCCAGTACAAAGCACTCTGAGAGCAGAAGGCATTCAGTGCATTATCAGGAGTGTCCAAATAACACATAATTACTCAGGGCAGTGGTAAGCCAAGGGCTTTTAGTTAGCACTTAGAAGAGAATTGTACAATGGTTTGGGTTGGAAGTAACTCTACAGATCATCTCCGAACACCCCCCATGTCATGGGCAGGGACATCTCCCATTAGAGAAGGTTGCTCAAAGGCCAACTTGACCTTGAACATTTGCAGGGATTGGGTGCCCACAGTTACACTAGGTTACCTGTTCCAGTCCCTCACTACTCTTACAGTATTCGCATTAAAGATCTGCATCCTAATATCTAATCTAAATCTACCGTCCTTCCATTTAAAGCTTTTCCTCCTTGTCCTAGCCCTGCATGCCTTTGTGAAGTCCCTTTCCAGTGTTCTTGTCCTCCCTTTAAGTACTAGAAAGTGCTCTGATAAAGTCTCCCTGAGAGCCTTCTTTTTTCTAGGCTGAACAGCCTTAGCTTTCTCAGCCTATCTGTATAGGTCAGAGCTACTCCAGACCTCTGACCATTTTTGTGTCCCTCTTCTGGACTAGCTTCAGCAGGTCCATGTCCTTTTTAAGTTGGTATAAATAATAGTAGAGATGATCACAATATAAAGCAAAAGCCACTGTTTGTGCTGCTCTCCGACTCTTAAGCTCATTGGTTCAAACGAATTAAAAAGACATAGTTTCATTTTCTTTCTTTTGAAGTCTTTTGATAAGAAATATATTTGATAAGTTTGACAATTTAAAAAGCCTCTGCAGGTAGTAAGACACGATTATTAAAGTCAGGGAAATAAAAACAAGAACTGCACTAAGTATTATGAAAAGTCAAAATAGGCTTTGTGTGAGTTGTAGGGTAGAATGGCTTATGATATTAAGCTTTCCAGGCTAGCATTGTTGGGGTGCACTTTCCATCAGAATATACAGCACAGGAAACAAGGGAGCTTGAGGCCTGATAACAGCTTGATGTTTCATCTTGACTGACTAGATCTGTGTCTCTTATAGTTCTCCTATGCTGTGAGCACAGTGTCACGGTTTCAGGTACTTACACACCTGTCCTAGTTTAGGAATTAAGCTATTTCGCCATTTCTATACACAGAAAGGTACAGAAGACACAGCATGAAAGACATCCTGAGAGTACCTCTCTTTTTTTGTTACTCCTTTTCTATGAAACAGCTCTTTTACATCAATATCTTCCCAGGCTATCAAATAGACCTAGTTTTGAATTATTGTTTCTTAATATTTTCTGGGGTTTTTTTTTAATCTAATGAATTAAGTATGCTATGGAAAATCAAGAAGAATTTTCCTCCTTAACCCAGAAGAACATTGTAAGCTTACAAGACTGCTGGCTAGGCAATACATAAATAATGTACTGGGTAGTTGTTTTTCAACAAACTTTATTAGTAGTCATGAGTTTCCTTACAAGTCATAAGTTGCTCTGTGCTGTAATTTGTTGCTGTTGTACCTTGTTAAGCCTTGGGCCAAGGTATTGTGTCTTGGACAAGTACTGCTTTATGCCCTCGCTGATGTCTGTCATTTGATAAACTTACAGTGTTTAATCAATCTCAGCTTGAAGGACAGGTTCTGGTCAGGTGATGCATTCAAACACACAGGCAGAGAGTCCCCTGGGAAGAATGAGGAAGAGAATGGCAGGTTCTTCATTGTTTCTCTCCTGCCAACAGATACAGGAAAAATACAGAGAATAAAACACATATGAAAGTCTTGAGCCTGTTCCTTGTCACCCTTGCTCCACAGATGTGTAAACAAGTCTTTTACTCCCCAAGCATTTGTGCTAGATATTTCATTTCCTTTGAAAGCAGGACTTCAGTCATTTTCCATTCTCAGAAGAGACCAGAGATTTTTTTTCAATATCTTTGCCAAAGCATGCTGGCTGCCAGTTAGTCTTCAGGTACCTGGTATAAGCGGAAAAGACAAAAGATTATGTGATCTCATATACCACTTCATGTTGGCTGTAAAGTGTAAAAAGAAACAGGGAAAAGATTCAGAAACAAGTTGTGAAAAAATGTATATTCAAGTAAGACAGCAAATATACCTGCAATAGACAAATATTCTTTAAAAACAAGAAAACGTCAACAAAAAATGCTGCCTTGGGGAATCACTACGGTCTAGTTACCTGGATACATGTCTTAGAACTTCAGAGCTGTGATAAGAATGGTCTCCACACTTTTTCAGTCAGGAACTGAGAGCATCCCACTGCAAAGGGGGCGTCTCCCTTGGGTCACTGCCTGCCCCTGTAGCCTGGCAGCAATGCTGAACAGCAGTGCTGGCAGACTGGTACTCATCAGCCAGGGCCAACACTGAAAAAGTGAATGGTCAGTTCTTTTCAACAAATTAGATAATATCACCATTGAAATTTAGGAAATCCATCATGTGCCTGCAGGAGCTGTCAAAAAGGTTTGCATTGAGAGCTCTGGAGTCTTGAAGCAATGACGCCAAGAGTTAATGGTCTGGGCAAACTCCCAGTTTGCAGCCTAAAGGGACTTCCATCTTTTACTCTGGCTCTTGTGTCCCTTATTTTTTCCTCACTATTTAACCAATTTCTGTTCTGACAATGCTTAAATAACCAACTATTTGAATCATCAATACAGACTGTCATTTTAACAAGTCTTGTTATTTAGAGCAATGGTCTAGAGCCTAAAGGTAAGTACCCACTGAAATAACAAGGTAATATCTTATTTTGTTAAAATTTACACAATTAAAAGAAAAACAACAAAACCTGACTTTAAGGTTGAACTAGTATGGGTAACTTTTATGAAAGTGACTTCTAGGAAGTAGAAGATAACAAATGAAATGGAAAAAGCTGTCAAAATTTTAAAGGGTAATTTTCTATTTGAAGATCCTTGGTTTTGATCCCTGGTTGAGACAGTCTTGGGAAAACTGTACTATGAGGAATGTTAAGCTGTCTGCATCCAAATGTTTAAGGGAATATGAAAATTCAACAAATCACTAGTTGTTCTTGAAATATCTATTCATGTAGAATATCTGTTCAGTTGGAATAACCTGGAGAGTTGGTTTTTTGCTCAGTAGGAGGGAAGAAATGATCCAGATCCAAATAAAAGCAAAGCTGAGACATGCATGAAATTGTTAGACATGATGAGATCAAAATACCACACAAATTAAACAAAATATCTCTCACTTATGGCTAAGAGTAATGCAGATGGTGAATTAGTTGGACTAACATAGGCTCATTTATGCAAGATACCACAAAATAACCCATCTTTGGTGTTGCTTTTGTACCTGTGAGGGATTGTCACACCTTGCCTTCACAGGACATGTGAAAATCACAGTACATTCCTATGGATACCAGTCAGTGTTTCTACAGGGAGATAAAAGGTGGTACAATATAGTAAGAATTTTTATTTCACATATATCAATTTTTTTTTAAGTTTGGTTCATTTTTTTATTCTTTTTTAAATTCCGTTCTATTGAGTGCTTTTGTATAAACCAGTAGTCATACACATGGAATCTGGAAAATGGGGACATATGCTTCTCTGTGGATTACACTTGCTTGCCCTGAATTTGTTTGGTTTTTTCTTGGCACAAAATCTTCAGAAGAAATATAATAACGGACGTAGGTGAGGCACTAACAGCAAGAAGCTTGCCTCTTGGATTGAAAATACAGAATACCTTTCACAGCTCTCCAAGGCTTATGCTATCAGCCAAATTAGTAATGTTCCAATTAAATCTTCAGGACGGATTTCTTCACTGACAGTGTGGCCAGGCATTGGAATGTGTTGCCCTGGAAGATGATGCAGTTGCCGTCCCTGGAACTGTTCATAAAATCAAGTAGACAGGCACTCTGTGATACAGTCTAGTGAGAGTGGTGACATTTAGTCAGAGGTTGGACTCAATGAGCTTGGAGGCCTTTTCCAATCCTAATGATTCTATGAAAGCAAAAAGCTATGTAGCCTAGTAGATTTCACATTTTTGAGACCCTACTTAAAACAACTTGAAAGTTTCTCCACAGCTGCCAGTGCTCAGTGGCCTGAACATGCCAGTGTGCTGCAGACAGTGAGGGGAAATGGCAACTCCTCCATCCCTTGCCACTGAACCACTTTTTCCTATCCCAAATTGACCTTCCGTCCTAGGGCCAAGAAAAGTTCTCTGGTTCAGGGCTTCTGGGGGTGTTTTCCAGTAAAGTTTTTGGGTGTTGGGGGTTTTCTCTTTCTTCTCTTCCAGCAGAGATGATGCCCCATAACTTCCGCGGTTTAATGCTTGAAGGCAGAGACACAGTTCTGAGTATCCAGACAGAGAAGAGGTGCTGCTTTTGGACACCTGAACTTCATTGTGTTGATGCAGAAGCACATCTTCCTTAAGCCTTATGATGTGACTTAAACAGTTCTTCATTGTAGGACACACAGCCTGACAAACAAATCTTTCCACAAACACCCTTCTGAATACTTGTGGGCTTTGTGCTCAAGTTCTGTTTGTCTTTCCTTCCAACAAGCACTCAAGCTAGCAGTATTACTTAGAAGTTTTAATTTTAAAGTAAAGAGTTCACAGCAAGCAAGACTTGAGCTCAGAAATTCAGCATTTATAAAGTTAAAAAAAAAAAGGATAATCAGCTTGTACTGGTATACATTTTTCAAAATACTTGGTATTTTAAGTATGGTTCATGAGATAATGTCTGGACAATTATTATACATGATTTTAGTTTAAAAATTACTTAACACGTAAAAAAACTACAACGAAGAAATTGACAAGAAGATATTGTTCTTAAATTATCCATATAGTTATGAAATCTGCAGTTTAATCAGTGGATATCTTGAACTACCAATGCCATCTTCCCCATGCAAGAAAAGCTACCTCTGCATAAACTAAATACCTGTTCTCAGACAATAGTACCAGTTCGATATAGTTGTAATTATCATTCCAAGACATCAGTGCAACAAAAGCCACGAGAGGGCAACACTTTTGCATAGCTTGCACAAGGAGCTGGGGTTTGGATGATTCCCTGCTTGGTGTCCATTCCAAAAACTACAGGGCAGTGCATATTTCTTTGGGATGAGATTAAACTCCTTCTCCACTAGCAATGCACCTAAAAAGAGTATTTTTTCAGACTGCCCACCTACACTTCAGAACAGTTTACAGTTCCAGTAGCAACCACTGAAACTACTGGCAAAAGTGTCTAATTGGAGAAATATTCAATTATGCTTTAATTTTCAAGTGGAAAATTAGTAAAATGAGTTCAAATGAACAATGTATTCTATTCACACTCCCAGCATGAAAGCAGACTTGGCACAAAATAGAATACATAATTAAAGGTGGGTTCGTCCTCTAGATTGGTCCAAGTTTCAGCTAATTTTCTGCCTTAAACACTGCTTTAGACCTCTTGCTTTTTTTTTTTAAGTGTTCATATTCCAAATCACTGCATTTGCTGAAAGGATGTACTCTTTTCAAAGATTTCAAAAGTTAGTCTTATTTTCCATCTGCACATCATTTGGTTGAATTATTTTGAATTGAAGCTGTCAGAAAATAGCCTCAGATCTCAAAAGAATTTTTGAATTTCCATGTATCTCACAGGTTTTCATAATTTTTTCCTTTTCCTGTAAATCTGTAGATGAGGATCCTGGATCCAGAACGAATCTAACTAAGCTTTCTCTTAATGAAAATAATTCAGATAGCTTTTTGGATTAGATTTGATTTTGCCTAATCTAGCCATAAGGCCTTCTAAAAAATAACAGTTAAAACTATTGTCTGTCCCGTTAAGAAGCAATTTTTCTGACTTCTTTGCATTCAAAAGAGAAAAAAAAAAAAGTGTAGATTAATTGAACCTTATCTCTAGAATATATTGTAGGGAGGGGGGAAACAGTGATGGCTTTTTTTGTTCTTGGAAAGAAGAGGCTGGTATTGTCAGAATCTCTATCACCTTGGTCAATCTGACGGGGGAGGCGGTGGTGTAACAAATGTTGAGCTCTGTGAAATTGTATCAATTTACAAAACCAAGTCACTGAATGCTTTACATGCAGCAAAAGAAGTAACTGCTAACTGCAAGAAGTAAAATGGGGTGGGGGAGGATTGGGGGAATCGGTGAAAAACAAAGACTCTTTGTGGGATCTACAAGAGCCAGAGTTTCTTTAAACCAGTTGGACAGGTTAAATGTAGAGATGTCTTGTCTTTCAACAAGAAATCCCCTGGAATTGTCAATTACTCTTCAACCTAGACAGTGATTCATTGTCCACTGAATAAACAAAGTGAAAAAGCAGTTGTGAACATCATGATAAAAACACCTTTGAGAAAAGTCCAGAGCCTTGAGGGCTGAGATCTCAGTGACACTCTGATCCACCTCCAGCCTTAGTTTCATAGTAGCTCCCAGTTTGTTCCCAAAAGGGTAAAGGAGTTCTCTTCACTAAGCACCATATTTTAGCATGTACCTGGCTAGGGCTGAACCAGTATGCCTTGGGGGAAAAAAGTGACCGGGGGAGAATACCTTTTAAATTGAATCAAAGGTTTTACATTTATTCTAGCTTTTTGTTCACTAACTAGGTTCCTGATGTTGACTCAGTGAAAACCTGTATTGTGTACTAGCACAATGGTACTGAGTGGAAAAAAAATATCCAAATGAAATTTCCATCTCAAAAGCAGCCTACTCTTATCTGAACTTAGCTGTTTTCTATTAGTTGATTAGTATTAAATCTGGTGATAAAAATGAGATTGAAAGAATGAGCTGTGCCTTAGTAGTCTTGATATAGCTCCTGTTTGGTGTTCTAACTCTGGAACACAGAGTACAGTAACGAATCACTTTAAAACTTCTGCCACCTCTCAGGTAGAGACCACTTCTTGGCAAAAGGAGGAAATGTTCTTACTCAGGGGCTGCATTTATTAAGGGCACTTAATAGATTACAAACATAAAGGTTATTTGTAGTCCAAATTACACTGTCCCTTTGTAATCTATACTGATGTATCTACAAAAAATGGAAACATCCGTCAAAAAAGCTGTTATACTGGGAAAATAGGAATATGTACATATATTTCCCTGCAAACTTTTCAAAGGCTTCTGCTTATTACTTCAATAGAGTAAAAAACAAACAAACAAACAAAAACAAATCAAAGAAACTCCAAAAACAGACAAACAAAAAAAACCTTCTGAGTGGACCTGATTCTAGCATAGCATGTGAATTCATCCCTAACTTGAGATGAAACAGCCTTCTAGTACACAGAGCTCCTGCCAGTGTTTGAAAGCATCTGTTGAAAACAAATGCTGCAGTAATCCAGTGGACAGGCTCTGACCAAAATGTCTGCACAGACAGTGCACATAGTCGGACCAAATTTTACAACAAAGAGCCACCTTCTAGGCAGGACCTATTATCAATGAGGTGATCTTATTCTAGCAAGACTATCAGAAGGGCTTAGGGTGAAAATTGTGACAGGACTGGAAAAGATCAAATTGTTACCTCTTATGACAACAGGAAATCATAATGTGCATGGGAGTGCAAATATTGTTGACCAAAATTTCTTAGAAATTACTGGCCAAAAACAATCAAGAAGTTGGTAAAAAAAAGGGAAAAGAAGTATTGATTGAATACTCCAAAGTTGTGTTGGGAAGCATGACTATTATCTCTTAATTCCTGATTCATCAGTCACCTTGAGACAAAGATCTCAGAAACATGCATTTGACCTGTATATTTATTTTAACTTTAACTTTTATAACAAATCCAACCCTGAAGAGAAAGTTGGAGCAGAAGTTTGAGCAACTACTATATGAGATTTTGCTCAAAGTATGTGATTAGGTTAATAAAACACTACTTTAATAAATTCTGCTAATGAATAACAGAATAATGGCAATAAAAACTCAGTATGAAAAGCTGCTTCAACGTCCAGACATGACAGTCTTTTGATGAAATAAACTCCTTCTCTACCCTACCCAAATTTTATAGTGCCATTAAAAACTTATCTCTTGTTGTGGCTAGGTTTTAAATTATAAAGAGAAGGCTGGAAGATAGTATATAAAGACTGAAGTGGCTCTTTCAGTGTCTTGTTCGGGCACTGCTTACCAGCTGATTTACTTATGCCTTGTGCCAAATTATGTAAGAGTTTGTTGAAGAGATAGGAATGTTTTTTTCTTGGCACTCGTGACTAGTTACAAACACACCCAAAAGAGTTTCTTAAGACCCAGAGCTGTATTAGTTTCTCTGTATTTCTTCTTTGCAGCTGAGGTGAAGAGCTTTTATTTTAAAGGGTAAAATACAACAGTAAAGTGTTTGAGGGCATGCAATTTTTTTGTTTGGTGGAGGCAGAAGACACTTAATGCTTTTAGCAGTTTTCTCCTTGCTTGCAGAGTAGCAAACAGAAGCCCATACAATACTGACCTTTTAAAAAATCATTACGTTCAGTAGGTGATATTTTCTTCATGCTTGAAGAAAAAAAAAATTAGTATGTGCATACAGGGGGGACCCCCCCACCCCCAAAACCTGAAACAAAATCCCAAACTAAAACCACTGCACCCCAAAAAAACCTTTCTGAATTGTTTTTTCCTGCTGGCTTGAGAACCTGAGTTCTCCTCTGTTGGTAGCATTGGTATCTATAACAATTAAAGCAGTACAAAAAAAGTAAGTTACTGTTTTCAGATGCTGATGCTGGGGAAGATCACAGAACACACAATCAGATGTTTCCAGGATCAATATTTGAAAGCTTACAAACCTCCCAAGGGTTTAGATGCCAGACTCAGTTAAGCCCTAATTTAAGATCATTTACCTTCATTGAAAGCTGCTGGCTCAGAAAATCCTAACCAGAGTTAGAATTTTCAGAGTAGTTAAGTATGGATATTGTACACAATCAGAATTGGTTCAGTGCAAACCATCTCTGGCCAATACATAAGAGAATCAAAACTGGAGTCCCAAGATTGATTATGAAAAGGGCAGAACAGTAGCATGTTTGGGTTTTTGTCTTTTTATTGCTTGAAGTCCATACACTCCTTCTACAGTTCTATTTCAATTTCAGGAAACAAGATATTTACTCCCATTACCACTCCTTAAATTGCAATTTTTTTCCATTCTTCTGCCACTTGTGTTTGGGAAATGTGCTAATAGCCTGTACTAAGAGAAACAGCTATGAATTCATGTTGACTGATCCCATTTTTGCTGGTATTTCTTGTGGTCTGGGGTGATTAACCTATTTTTGCTGGGTCACTCTCCACTTCTGTAAAATGGGCATAATTCTCAATACCTGTATTATTCCAAAAGGATGTTCTAAACTTGGGTAAAGGGTTAATTGAGGTGACTTATAAAGCATATTTAAAGATTTACCAGTGAGGAATGCTATATTCATGCTAACATTCTGAAGACCACCTGTGTTTACTAAGGTAACAAGCCAGTGAGTTGAAGATTAAAAGCTAGCAACAGAGGCCCTATTGACATGTGTTTGTCTATAAATGAGTAGGAAGGAATAGAACAACTAAAGCAAACAGATAAAACCGGATTTATCATTCCCTAGTGTTTCACTAGATATCAACACCTACTTACAGCTTCTATTAGGGTAAATTTACAGCAAAAATTGTAACATTTTCAAAGTTTGTAGGAAGAATTAAGTTGCTATAAGATGAGATGGATCTTTGCCCCTAAAACTGGATTTCTGTGTGGGTGAATAGTAGTTCCCTTCTTGCAGTTTTACCAGAAAATAATTGCTTGCATTTCTGGCAATTTTAAACTGCTTCTGTTTGTGACCCAAGTTTCCATCCAGAACTTCTTCTGAGTGCTATTATTCCAATACAGAACTGCCAGTTGACTTTTTACCCCAGAGTCTTTTACAGTATTTTTTTTTTCTTTTGCTTTCTTTTTTGTCACCACTTAAAGACCAATAGCTGGTTTGAAACAGTCACTTTTCCAGCTGAACAGATGAGACCATCGCATGAAAGCTCTGAGGAATGTTCTATGGCAGCATCTGCTGCTTCACTTTAAAGTTTATTTTTAACATTAAATAGTTGTGAGGGTTCATTTGTAGCTGAAATGCTGTCTTCTCAAAGCAATGCAATTAGGTCTGACCCTTCAGCAGAAGGGGAAAAAGGTTATGATGACACGAGGCTTTAAGGTAGAGCTGCTACAGGCAAGCCAGTGACTTTGCTTTGTTATTCATCACATTTGTGGAGATCTATGTATCTTACTTGCTAAAATTTCCTTTGAAGTCAGGTTGTGTCATGAGAACTGCATCTTCAGAAACAAATCGTATCAAAAGCTTTGGCAAACTGTTTTGGGGGGTTTTGAAAGTGTTTATTACTCTAGTTTAGTCTCCTTATTGAAGAAAATCTTTTGGTTCCAGTACAAAATTATCTCCTTACTTTTGTGTCATTGGAATAATTGCTGATGTCACAATGGTAGGTACGATGGCATAAGATGAGTTCTGAGCTTCTGGGAGGCAGAAGGAGACAACAGCAAAAGCTTTGCAGTAGTTTATAGCCCCTGCGAAGTCAGCATGGCTCGAGCACTGGGGTAATGAACCACTGGGGCTGTCAGGGTAGCACAGAGATGCTCCCTGCCATGCTTATTCAGGATTGTGAGAGAGGGACACTTAATTGCCCAGAGCCAAGTGGCAGCTCACATCACACACAGGGGAATCCCAGATTCTGGTTTACAGCAGTTTTCCACTTATTTGGTGAAGTAGGAGAGAATCTCTAGCCCATTATTCCCAGCCATGCAAAAAGACTGGCAGGAAACATATTGAAGCAGATGTTTTGTGTTTGAACAGAATTTCAGTGAGTCATCCGCATGCCCTTAGGCATTCAATGCACCAGACAGCTTTCTAACGGCTGTGGCATCTTGCTCACAATCTAATATTATGCACACAAAATTATGTTCCACAAAATAAAACCCCACATCTTCAGCTGTGGAAGGGCCATGATACTTAGTTAACCCTGGTAAATTTGCTGTGCAGTTGAGGACCTGGCACAGGAATGCAGTGTCCAACACAACCTTAATCTGATTTGTTGTTAAGAGCCAGAATGTGACCCCGACCCATAAGTGGCATTGCTGTAGCAATCTTTTGGAACATGAGCATCTGTCTTCTTCAGACAGCCCATGCAGACAAAAGGGTTTTTGTGAGTTGGCTGGCAGCCTGTGAGGTACATACATGGCTGTGTGCTGCCTTAATTTTCCCCTTCTTTGTCCCGACATGCCGCTTGGGGACTGAATCAAAGTGAATTAAAAAAAGAGAAAGATGTTTCAGCTTTTAACAGCAGCAAGCTCTTTTCCTTCCATGGGTGCCAAAATGAATGTCTTATATGAGGTAAGTCATGATCTTGTTACAGGTGACAATATGATGTAGCAGCTACTAAGGGCAGCAGGGAAGTTTCTCTTCTCCATCTGTCCACCGGATACTCACCTGCATGTTCCTTCTCCCCCTAGCAAAAGAAATAAAATCCCATGTGGTGTAGTCCTCAATTAATATGATTTCATTGATCAATGTCATTGTTGGATTGAGGCAGCAGAGGAGGACATGCATCCAGATAATGATTTACTTACTGCAAGGTCAAGGAAAATTCTTGTGCACAACCATGGACAGCTGATAATGAACAGCCCTGTCTACTTGGTCCCACACTTCTGGCCTGCCACTAAGCCTGGATGTGAAGCAGTGATTTCTCTATCAGCAATAGCAAAGCCAAGCCTCATCTTCATCACTTTCTTAGATGATTGTAAAATGTTTGCAGATCTGCTATGTGCTTCATATACCTGATTACTTGATGTCATGAACTGACATGAAACCATCCCTGGGAGTAAAACCTGGGTAAATCAAAACATGCTGCAGAACCACAAAGAAATTATTTAGCAGTGACAACTTGAGTGGGAAATAGAGAAATTTATGACAATATATGTCTAAACTGAAACTTACACTGTTGCAGAGCTGACCTTGGATTAGTATAATTTGGAGTTTCTTATAAGCCTGGTTTTCCTGTTTCACACAAACAATTCAATCATTTCATTTGAAAAGACAAAATAATGTTTTTTTCCACTCAGTCTCTCTACTTATTCTGTAAAAATAGTTCTCATCAAATGTCATTTTTACTCATGATTATCATACCAGATTGTCTAAAGACACTGTTAAGTATGCTATGCTGGAAGGGGAGGGATAACTTTAGAGAGTGCTCTGTGAGTGCTGCTGTTTGGTTTTGCTCCTTATGTGGTCTCAAACAATGTACATTGCCTTTTTGACTAAGGTGCATTCTTTTTATCAGTGTACTTTATGCACCACATATAGTTGGTTCAGCAGCCTCAAAACTGGGAGTTATTTCAGATGAATCAAACAGCAGGAGTGTTTCTTCTCCTGAGGAAAAAAGGCCTTTTAGTGTTACCCTTTGATTAATTTCAAGCTAATTTTAGCATATCGAGCTTTGAACTGTGTGAAAACACTGCACTGACTTAGGATTGCTGAATTTCTGACATTTGATTTCTCATTTTCTCTAATGTCCTGCAGAGAATTCACATTGAATCCTAAATTGATGAAGAAGTGATCTCATTTTCACATGTGGTGGTGTCAGATCTTTTCTCTTTGAGGCCTCAACCTACTGCAGCCTATTCGGAATGGCTTTGACTTGCAAATTCACTTCCTATATCGGAAACTGAAATCTTGCCATGCAAGAGTCCTGCTATGTCCTGCTATGCATACTTTAACTTGCCTTGTTATCATGGAGAGGCTGAAAAGCAAAAAATCAATGGAAAGGACCTGGCTTCTGGAAATCTAGTTTATTGCTGTTTAGTGAAACCAAAGAGAAATCATGTCATACACACCTGCTTTTGCAAAGTTTAATACATCATAACATCTGAGGTTACCTGTATGAATGCTTCATACCAGTGTCCTCTACCAACAGCAATGGCAAATGAATTAATGTAACTCTTTCAACAACAACACTGATAAAAAATGAAGCCTTCATTACTGTAGAATTGATTTGCTACATGAATGGGAACAACAATTTTCTTGCCTCTTGCATGTGAGTTGTTCTCTACCTATGAGAACAAGCTACTGTTCTCTACTTATGAGAAAGTGTTCATGTTGTAATTAGTAAACATGCAGAGTAACTTCTTCTGTGCAGTGTATTCCTTCAGCTTTATTCTTTGGTATGGAACTAAAGGAAGTACCAAAGCTCCTACAGAGTGCAGTCAGCAAATGTAACAGAGACAGTGCTGTACCTGACTATTCAAAAGATGAACCTGAATGCACTGGAATGCGACATTCTACATTGTGGCAGATCAAGAGCTTCATTACATCTTATGTCAGAATTTTAGATACCTTAGCTTTTTATATATGTATTTGAATTGAAACATTTTGCGTTGACAGCAATCCATACCAAATTTTTATTCTAACTCTGAAGATAATCAAGAAACTTTGGTTTGCAGATTTTTGGCTAGGAGTTATTTTCTGTTCATTCAAGACATAAATTGCATTTACTCTGAATAGAAGCCTGCTCAGTGAGGTTCTTGAGGACACCGTGGTTATTCATTGAGTAGGGTGATACTTTGGATGTGTAACCCCATCTATTTCATATCAAATGTGGGTAAAGAGAGTTTGGCATCTAGCCCATTAACATCCTTAATCACTTAGCTGCTGCTAAAGAAAACTACAGCTGATGGAAATAGGGTCTTTGTTTTGAAAAGAGAACAAAGTGGCCACACAACCACACATGCAAACAAACACTGGCCTAGTTCAGCAACTAAAAGATGTATTCGAAGCCTGAGGTATCAACAAAAGGGATATGAATGAGGAGAAACTTCCAAAGGCATCTGTAAACTCCTTCTTGCTTAACAGTAATGATATATGAAGTTCACAGAAATAATATAGCATTATAGTATATATGTATACTATAAATAGTATATATACTAAATTTACTATATATATATTATAATACAGTTAAGTACCTCTACATTTAGGGGACATTCCTCAAAGAAAACTCTTTCAGTAAATTACATGAAAATATCAATAGGAATATAAATGTGCTTTAAAAATGCTAAGAGAACAATGGAAATATTGGCAAGTTTCAGGAAAATTATGCCCTGTGTTTGTGTTCAAATGTTTTTGTTCACACAATGTTGGTAAATATAGTGAAATAGTGAAAAATAACTAATACAAGATGCACCATACTCATTTTTATCTGTTACATAAATTACATTACTTACGGAATCTGTTAACGTCATTGCAGTGAAGAGTGACAGTATTCACAACATTTATTCTTGAACTGTTAGGAAATTAGCTGCTGCTGGAAAATGATGACTGGGAAAGAAATTTTGTATTGGTTTTGACACATGAAAATGAAATAGTATCTTGACTGTAGAATGAACTATATAAATTAAACTTGTCATGAAAGGCTGACAAAACCAATGCCATACAGAATGTAAAAAACCCCCAAATCTAGTTATTTGGGAGTGAACAAGTGGACTTGATTTGAGTAGATTTGAGGTTACAGTCAAGGTTTCCTGTCTTACTTTGCTGCCTTAAGAAATAAGCTGGTTAATTGTATGGTGGAATATGTCCCTCTGCAAAGTTTTCCTCCAAAGTTGGAGAGGATTAAGTTCCTAACTAATGTAGAACATGAAGACCTTCAATACATGAATATGAGTAAAACAGAAATATTTAATCTCTAACATTACATGGAGGACCAAAGTATTGTGTGGCATGCTCTTGCAAATGTCCAAACAATCTGAAGCTTTGTGAATTGAAATTAAGTCTATTTTGATTCTGAGCAGGACTTGAGTGATATTTCTGCTCAAATATCATCAGTTTTCAAATACTCTTTGGCTTTTTTTCTGAAATGTCACAGTTAACCAGAAAGACATGCAACTGAAAACATCCATCTCATCTCATACACACAGCAGTAAAACTTGAACAGCATTAAGATGTACCATATACATTTCATGTCCCTAGAACCGAAAATCCCAGACATATAAGACAGATGTCTATCTCCTATATAATGTCTTATGACAGCAGGCTGGAAATTAATCTACTTCCATTGTGTGAATAACAATAACACCAATCTATATATTTAATACATAAATATATATTTATATAATACATTTAATAACATAAACTTTGTAAAGATTGGCTTGAGAGTAGTGGAAAGTTTTGGGGTTTGAACCCATTTCCTGATACATGCATCTGGGTTGTTAGTGAATATTAGCAAAGTCCAAGTGCCACGTCCTGCACTTCAGCCACAACAACCCCCATGCAGTGCTACAGGCTGGGGGCAGAGTGGATGGAATGCTGCCTGTGAAAAAAGGATCTGGGGGTGCTGTTGATGTCCAGCTGAACATGAGCCAGCATGTGTCCATAAAGGTGACCATGTGTCCATATGGTGACCAGCAGGTGACCATAAAGTTCAGTGGCATTGTGGCCTGTATCAGAAATAGTGTGGCCAGGGAAGTGATTGTCCCCCTGTCCTCAGCATGGGTGAGGACACACCTCAAATCCTTGTATTCAGTTCTGGGCCACTCACTACAAGGACATTGAGGTGCCAGAGTGTGTCCAGAGAAGGGCAACGGAGCTGGTGAAAGGTCCAGAGGATAAGTCCTGTGAGGAGCAGCTGAGGGAACTGAGGTTGTTTTGCCTGGAGAAGAGGAAGCTTGGGGGAGACCTTATTGCTTCTACAGCTCCCTGAAAGGAGGTTGTAGTGCAGTTGGACTTGGTCTCTCCCAGGCAAACAGTGATAGGACAAGAGGAAATTACCTCAAGTAGCACCAGGGGAGATTCAGGCTGGACATCAGGAGGAATTTCTTCTCTGAGTGACTGTTAAACACTGGAATGCACTGTCCAAAAAAGTGGTGGAGTCACCATCCTTGGAGGTGTTCAAAAAACAACAGGATGTGGCATATAGTGCGATGGTCTAGTTGACAAGGTGGTGGTCGGTCAAAGGTTGGATTTGATCTAAGAGGTCTTTTCCAGTCTAAATAATTCTGTGATTCTGGGACATGGTGTCTAGAAGCTCCACCTTTGTGAATTTGCATTAGAAATCTCTCTTCTGTTTTCCTTTTTTTTTTTTTTTTCTCTTGAGTATGTTCAACAATTGCTGTACAGATATTTCTTCTTTTGTATTATTTGAATAGGTACCCTATGGGATAGGTCTGAAGTTCTGTGCATCCTAATACTCAACAAT
Source organism: Chamaea fasciata (assembly GCF_029207755.1). Classification (NCBI taxonomy): domain Eukaryota; kingdom Metazoa; phylum Chordata; class Aves; order Passeriformes; family Sylviidae; genus Chamaea; species Chamaea fasciata. The sequence goes on from NW_027094086.1 coordinate 69,476,489, forward strand.
AACCAATTAACTTTGTGGAGAGGCACAAATTTTTATTTTGGTATTCCCTGTTTTTCTAGCAGAACTTCTGATAGTCATCCTTGAAACAGCACTTGCTGAATTCATCAGAAAACATTGACTAAACAGCAGATTTGGTTAATAATTCTGTTTTTTCAAGTATTTTAAAACATGATTCTCATATTTACAAGTGTGATTTATTTGCAAGTCAGGCCAATTGACAAAGAGTGTCTTTTGTCAGGAAAGCCCACAATCTAACAGCAAGAAATAGAATTAATTGAAAGATGAGAAGTTGAGGTAAAAGACTGCAATATTCAGGTTGGAAGCTTGAAGGTACTTGCTTCTCTTTCTAATGGTCTAAATTTTTTTTTTGCCCTTCATTTATCTTGCACTATTTGGATTATCTTCCTTTGTATTTGATATGATTGCAATTCCAAGGACATTAGAAACTGCCGCATTTTTGGCAAGTGGCTTGCCAAGAACTTTTCTCTGTTCTTCACACTCTATATAAGTATTATGTGGACTTAATTTTATTTGTCAACTACAAAGAGGTCTTGATGCAGGTTTCTGCCCTGTCTGCCATATACTTTCTCAGCTATCAGAATAATATTTCCCTTTATACTTAAGGGACAAAGAAAGAGGGAGTCATGTTTCTCTACAAATTGAAAAATTGGAGTGCTCTGAACTCAGCTCTCCTGGAGGCAATGCCTAAAGCAAGAGCAGATGAACTTAGATACCCAAGTTAAATGCCTGAAGGTAACAATCCCAGTTGAGAGTATTGATTAGAGCCAAAGAAGCATTCAGGTCTTTGAGAGATAGCTCCATCTGCTATTAATAACCAAGATAACCAGCAACTACCCTACAGCAAACAAAGCAAAAAAGGCTCACTTTCAGAGCACTTGTGCTTTACAAATATGTTCTTTTTTTCCTCTGGAAAGCACAACTTATTGCATTAGAACAAGGAGTTAGATTTACTGCAAAGGCCAAGGCAACCAAGTATCAGCTCTGCAGTCACTGTCAAAATACAAATATTGTTACAGGGCAAGGTCACTGAGGGCATTGCTTCTCTCTGTTTTTCCCTTCTCTCTTATGCAGTAACTGTGGAAAGACTTCTTGCAAGGATATTATACAGTCTATTGGATTTTTAATGGACTACAGACCAGACTTCACTGTTTAAAACTGTTCTTAATGTCCACCATAAATTTTACCTCACACAGAACTTTCTAAAGGATTTTTTCTGTTCATAGGAGGAACATAAGTAAAATGGGGATATGCAAAGCTGAGCCTTACAGACTTCCTGAAAGAGTAGCAGCAAGCAAAGGAAAATGAAAACAGTATTTTATAGCTGTTATAAAAATTATTCCTGTGAGCAAAACATTAAAAAAAATACCTCTTTCTTAAAAGTGACATATTGGGCTTCATTCTCTTTTTGGGTGCTTATTAAATTTTCTTCTCTGCAATTGCTTTTTTGAGTTTCAGGGTTTAGGTTACAAGAGAGATGAAGAGGGACTTTTCACAAGATCATGTAGTGATGGCAGAAGGGGGAATGGCTTCAAACTGAGAATAGGTTCAGAATTGATATTAGGAAGAAATTCTTTACTGCGAGGGTGATAAGGCACTAGGATAGGCTGTTCAGAGAAGCTGTGGATATCCCATTCCTGAAAGTGTGCAAAGCCAGGCTGGACAGGACTTTGAGTAACCTGGTCTAATGGAAAGGATCCCTGCCCATGGCAGAGGGGTTGGACTATAGATGATCTTTTAGGCCCTTTCCAACCCAAACCATTCTGTGAATCTATAATTGATCACTGAAAATGAGGTTTAGGATGATAATGCAAATGATCTCACCCTGGTGTCTGAGAGCTGATCAACAGTTTACCTGTATATGTGATTTCTATGTTCAGTAAGGGGTCATATGCCTAGAGGCATACAAGTGATTGTTGTTTCTGTGAGCGTGTTACAGAGACCTTACTGGATTTTTTTGTGTTATTTTACAGTTTTCCCCAGTATGGGTTTCCCCACTGGAAGGAATAAGACAGCTGTCTTATTGTCTAGGAGCACAAGAAGCTGCTTCTCCTTGACAGGCAGCAGCTGCCTGCATAGAAACGATAATCCTGGGTTTGAGTTGTAGAGCTTGAAGTGATTCAGTCCTGACAGTATGGGCAGCCTCCCTACTCATTAGGGCAGCACCCTACTGATGTTCTTGAGTTCAGACTTAAGGGTTTGCCTGTGCAGAGAAAAATTGAAGAAGAAAAGGCAGTTGCCAAGAGAGCGTAACTCTTGGACTCAGCTAACATGCCTGGGAACCCAAGGATGAATAATTTCAGGAACAATATGAGTACTTCAGATAAACACACAGACATTAGCAGAGTGTGATGTGATGTCTGCACATGATCTTATCTCAATGCTCTTGGAAAGAAAGGGGGATTTTTTTCAGTTGATGGGAATTTGATACCTAGGTCTCAGGAGTATTTGTTGGAAATCTTACTGTGAGGCTTATCTGTTTAGGCATGAATTCAGTAAAAATTATTTTTGTTTGGGAGGTTTTGGGGTGGGATTTTATCTGAATAAGGATGGGAGAGGGCTAAGTTCCAAGTTTCAAACAGATTTTTTTTTAATGTTTTAACAGATTCACTCTGCTTACTAGAAAACGTAAAGAAATGCATTATAATGTACTTTAAAGGAGCAGCTGCCTCTCTGAAAAATTCTGACACCAATTATAAAAGAAGGCTACTTATCTTGTGGACACCTAAAACATGGGGAAATCATGTGGCATGGTCATAGCACCTTTTCTTCTCTCATAAAGGACAATATTTTATTTTGCCAGTGGGCAAAACATGTAACCAGTTTGCATTAGCCAAACAATGGAAATGGAAGCATACCCACTGGACCTATAAAATATCTTATATATACTGTGTCAAATATGCAGTTGATATTCAAGTAACAAAACCTAAGAGATTGGTACTACTACTATGAGTGCAGTAATACTAAATATTTTGCATTATCTTTTTTTGCCCCCTCACTCCCCCATTTGCTTCTGGTCCTCTCTTCTTGTTCAAAGCATAACTTACTGAAATGTGTGTGTCTTTTTCTACTATATAGAGAATAAAGAGATAGAAACCCTTGAGCCCATCCAGCAAAAAGCTTTTAGATCCTGAAACTGAAATAATGAATTTGTTCTAGCTATGCCTGCAGCTTTTGAATGAGGCAAAAGGACTGCAAAGTGCATAGTAAAAGGCAAGCATCTCACTTTCTCAGTTGCATTGGTTGCCCAGACACCAGACAAGACTGGTGTATGCAAGACTATTATGACAAGGCTCCAGTTTAAATTTTCTTCAGGCTTTTTTCAGAGTATTCCTAGTGATTCCTAGTGATTTTTCCTTGAAATTTAAATCTCCTAGCTAAATGGGTTACATTTATCTTTTAATGCCATGAAACATATGCTGAGAACGTTATCAGTCTTAGGAGATTATATTTTTAACTGAACTTAATATTTTCAGGCTGCTTGAGTATTCTGTGATGCTCTCAAGTACTAATGTTTGTGTAGACACCGTATTAACACATATGCAATGTGCTCCAACCCATCCATCATACCATCAGGGCATCCATCTGCCTGGTAAACCTTTTCAAAGGGGGCAGCTGAGCAGCTATTAAATTCAGATCTCATTTCTGCCTGAAAACAGACAAGATGGTCATGTGCAGGGGTTTTAAAAACAAAATCCCCTTTGGATCAGACTTGCCACCTTTGTGGAGATCTACCTCCTTGCAGAAAATAGTGAGCAGCATGAACTCTTGTCTGCAGAATGGAAATATCAAGCTGATCAACATTTCCGCATTGCTCGCAAGATAATCCTTCATTTGAGCTGCTTATCTGAAATCTGTCTCATGAATCTGATGGGAGGATTTGCCCTAAGTAGTTAATTATGGTGCTGCTAAATTTCCTCCTCTCTACTTATTCCTTCACTTTAGGAAAATCATGCAGCTATAAAGACTGTAAACTTCAATTAGAAACAAATGAAACATTATCTAGCTCAAAACTTATTAAGGCACCTGAAATTATCTTTTCACCTTTCATTCTGATCTTACTTTTCCAGATGCTCACTGTAGGTGGATTTTTAGTTGGAGCTGATCTGGCTGCTCTGACAAAATTGTGGGGCTTGAAGATTTTGTTTGGTTCATTGGTTGATTTTTAGTATGTTTGGAGGGTTTTTTGTTTACTTGGGTCTTTAGGGTGTTGTCAATCTGACTTAGAGCATTTAAATGGAAAATTCTTCTATGTCAGGCTAAGCCCTGTCTGTTGTCCCAGCCTGAATCTGGCTGTGAAGGAATTGCAAAGGCAGAATAAAGACATTGCCAGATTAATTATTTCTAGGGCATGTGAGACTCTTACAACCTTCTAGTCTAACTCATACTGCAAAGAGGAACCATGGTTTCAGTTTATAAAGTATTTTGTAACTAATTGAGATTTATGAGAAAGATTTAATATGTTTTGCAATTTAAGTGCCTCTTCTGCCCCCTGATGTGGTGGTGATAAGGGATTGCAAGGACATGTTAATATGGAGGATGAAAAGTTACCATGGAAATATGGGAAACTGTTGGGTCATTTCCCACACATAGAATACATTTTGTCTATGAGGAAACATTTTGCTGGTTATTCAAATTTCTCAACCAACATCTTTAGGAAGGTCCTATTCAGGTTCTGTTTACACACAAACTTTCTTTTCCCTCTGGATGAGGTCTAATTTTCCTGATGCAGACACTGAATAGAACTGGACGTTCCCTGTACACGTGGGTCTGCCTTGGGGTGGGATTTCTTATGTGGTTCAGCAAAACATGCATCTCATGAGACATGTGAGAAAAGGACTTGAATTCAAGTAATAAAAGGTATTTTTCTATCAGAGAAGAGATACCTGTAAGGGTTAACTTTTACTCAAAAAGTTATGAATGTTCTCATTCTCCTTTTACTGAGTTGCTAAACAGCACAGCCCTGGATTTCTTGTGGTGCTGCCTTGGCCTCTTGGGAAGCTGCTGGGCACAGCCTTTGTCCTGAAGAGCTCTCCTGCCCAGAGCAGGGTGTGTTGCTTTCTGCAACAACCCAGTCCCTAGAGAAATGGAGCAAAATGTACTTAATTGTTCTTGCCATGAAAAATTACAATCTTGGAGGGAGAAATGGCTCCCACCCAACCTCTTTCATGAGTTCCTAAGAGACTAAAATATCTCCCTGGAAAGTTTAAGATTTTGGGAATGTTGTCAAATTGCCTTTCATTTGCTTTCCATCGTTTAATTCTGGATGTATTCCAGAAGTTGCCACTTAATCCTCAGAAAGTTTTGGTCTCTAGTATTTAAACAGCAGAGGCATAAGTAAGTGTTTTATGAAGACACCTGCTTAACATTTTTATGATTTTTTTTTTCTCTTTATATTCCCTTCAAACATTGACCAGGACAGGTGTTACCTTACTTTCTTCTCATATTTGTGACTGTTGAAAAAAAATTTGGAGCCTTTTTGGTACATGGTCTATTACAGCTTGCCAAATGTGAACTTATTTGAACAAATAAATGCTTTCTGCTAATTATTCCAACCAGGCATTCACCAGGACATGCTGAAGTGTTACAAGAGTTGTGCTTAAACCATGGCCATGAGTTTTTTTCTTCTCCCACATGGATTTTAGGTTTCTTCTTGCACAGCATGCAAAGTAACAGTGTGCAGGTCCTGGTCATTTACATCATTATGTACACATAAAAGTATTGAATTATAACAGATTAAGTATGAGACATAGCTTCAAATTTTGTTTTGCACTTAGTTTCTGCTGAGACCTGTGCTCAGAGGCTCTACCAGCCCTGAGGCAGTAGAATTCTCCGTGTGTGCCCAGTATTTTGACGCCCAAAGAAATCTACAGTTCATGGAAGCCTGTGTAGGACTTGCTTGAAGATCCAGTTTTGGGGTCTTTTTTAGGCCTAACTTCTTTAGGCCCTTGCTACACAGGATTATTTTTTATTGTTACATTTTATAGGAATTATGTACCATGAGCAACAGTGCCTGCAAAAAGAATGTGAGGAAATAAAATTACTTTTGTCCTGCTTTCTTGCATTAAGAAGCTATTTCCTAAGGCTATCTACTTAACTGCAGCTGCTGTCTGTGCCTGGAGATGTTAGAAAAAATGACATTATAGCTCAGAACAGCAGCTTAGTCTGCTTTTGATTTCTCCTGTGTATACTACCAGACTCATTGGGGCCCTTACACGACCGAGATCGAGTAGATTGTTAAAACACAGGTGGTGGATGGCTTGTTTCCCCTTAACTGTTTTCATGGTTGGTGGCAGGAAAGTTTCTTGCCACTCCCTTATCTGAGGTTTATGTAATGAATTGATCATAGGCAGTGCTCGCTTTGAACTTGTTCCAGTTTGGCAGAACTTGGCTGTTCCTGAGTCACTGTGACTCCCAGAGGAATTTTTCCTGACTTTAGATGTAGGTAGGTGATTTATCCCTACCATGGGCATTTTGAAAAATGTCCCCAATGAGAAATCAGGCTCTTAACAGGATATTGAAATGGCACAATTGTACAGGCACACTGATTTAGAGTCTAAAAATACAGACCAGCTGTGACTCCAGGACACATGCTGAACTCTCTGCTCTGTATGCTGTCCTTCACTGAATGAGATACTCCAAGTGCACATTCTAGATACCTCTGCCTACTAGGGTCTGTTTGAATCTCCTTACATGAGTGTTTTAACACAGGTTGTCATTTCTGCACTCTGTGTGTCTGTGCGCTTTCTCATGGTCACTGGCTTGTTTTCCCACAGACAAGATCTAAGTGCATCCCCATTATCCTGGAAAATAACAAATTAAACCTTTCACCAAGAAGTAATGATACCAGATGTAATGCTCCATACAGATAACTCTGCTTTTCCTGAAAGCCTCTAGATAGTGAACAGAGCAACCCAGCATTATACTGACAAATAGCCAAAGGGAGCAAATTGGAAGTTTTTCTTAGCGGTTGCAATCTCAGGTAAGCAAAAAGCAGAACATACCATAAGACAGCAAGCAGTAAGTCCTCACAGCTGATAGAGGATGTTGTACCTTACTGACAGTCTGGTGGGCTCACTTCACAGCTAATGGGTTTTATTAGCTGTGAAACACTGGAACAGGATGCCCAGAGAAGTGATAGATGCCCCATCCCTGGAAACATTCAAGGCCAGGCTGGATGGCCAGGGTCTGTGCAACCTGGTCTAGTTAAAGTGTCGCTGCTTATTGCAGGTAGGTAGGATCAGATGACCTGTAAAGGTCACTTTCAACCCAAACTATTTTATGATTCCATGAAAATACTTTAAGATAGCTTGATCAAACTGCAAAATCACCCCCATGCCAAAAAAACCTCCACCCAAAAACACTGTGTATGGTATGTACGATGAGGTCCATTTGCTCAAGCATCTCTCCCAAGCTGTCATTGTAGGCCTGGCAGAATTGCCTGCTTACAAGCAGGTAAATCCTCTTTTTTTTTCCTCCTTTAGTCCCTTTTGGAGTTTCTGATTCACTTCCTTATCCTCGAAGACACAGAGAAAACCCTGTGAAACTGTGACTATTGCTGCAGACACCCTGGCAAACGGGTGTTGTGTTCTCTCTCTGTTCTCTCTGCAGAATTTCCCTTTTTCTTCTTCACCAACAGGTGGAGCAGAGACGTCTCACCTCTGCGACTCTCCACAGGAACCTTGCAGTAAAACTAGTGCACTGACTTGTTTGTCTCCCCAAAAATGATCCCAGATCTTGACATTATTCCCCTAGACTTTTTTGCCAACTCACTTTTACCAGTCGTGTGCCTGTTCTCTTCCACTGTCAGAATGCAAATATACCAGACAGGACCAACTGTCAAGGTTTTTTTTGCTCTCCTTTTAAATATTCACTGCCTGTAAAACAAACCTCAGGGATCTTTTACTAAAATAAAAACCAATAAAAATTGCTTACTCATTAAGGTATTTATTCCTATATTTCGTGTAGGAAACTCTCCCAAACCTGTGCTTTGTTCCGAAATTACTGAAAGTGTCCTTCCAAATCGCTAACAGAGCCAAAGAGCATGTGTAAATATTGCACAACATACGCATAAGAATTAATGTTTAACAATAGAGTGCCACTGCTGAGAAGGTATCTGTAAACAGTGCTAGTTTATATGAGAGCCCTTGATGTATCTCTGGCGGTGAAGAGCAGATCTCAAAAAAGTTTGCACCTGAGTGACTGACTTGCAGTCGTTCAATTCCTCCAAAGAAGGAGAAAGCCAGCTTCCTGCAGAATGAGCACATGACCTCAGAAATTAACCCAGGAGACCTTTTGTTCACTGCTCCCCTATTTGCAATTTGTTTTCAAGAATTCCAAATGAGGCTGCTGCATTTGAGTAGCATTTCGTCTTGTGCAACTACCTTTAAACAAGCAGAGATGTTCAGCATTGAGGTTGCACTTCAGGAAAAGCAGAATTAGGTGTACACATGTGAGCACATACTGTGGCTACATTTACTGCATTCAGCTTGGGCTCTCTGACGTTGCATTACCTAGTCCATAGTATTAACTGATGTAAGTATCTCATTACAGTATTAAAAGACAAATAGGAATGTCACATTAAGATACCACACCAATAGGGTGTTGGTATCTCAATAGAACAAACAATTTAAATATATATATGGAGAAAAGAGTCTTTTATTCCTCCATGACTAGAATAAACAGTTTTACTTGCCTATATTTAGTCGGTACAAGTCACCAGCGGATCAGGGCTGCTGGGCTGTGACCTATAGAAGTTAATATGTTACACAGCAATAATAAACAGTGTTAAAGTAGCAAGTGCTGGAATTAGTGCCTGCTCTAGGCATTTCAAGTCCACGTGTCTTGACTGCTGCCCTGTTTCATAGTACATGATGTATGTCACTGTACCATCATCACAGCTTGAAACATCACTGCACTATCCTCCTACCCCACCCCAAACCAGGAAACCTATCTTGTTTAGCAAAAGCTTTCCCTGTCATTCATGGAGTATTTCCTAGTCGTAGTCAGGATGGCTGTAACTTGGATGGGGGAATGGGGAGGCTGTAAGTGTGTTTGGGAGCAGCATGGTTGTCCCTCTGGGCAAGCTGCCTGCCCCTCTCCATGCCACACAGAGACAAATAAAGCTGCTCTGTGTGTGAAGGGGTGGGAAGAGAGGAAAAAAGAAGGGATAGCTTTGCTGGGGGACAGACAGGCAGGCAGGCGAGATTCCTCCTTTCATAGTTTGTGCCAATTTAGATTAGCTTGAAGTGACTATGAAACTGCAGTCTAAATTAAGTTTCATCCCATGTACCCAGCTTTATCCATAATTGCTCAGAGACAAGGAGTCTGTTGAGTCTGGGGTGGTATTTAGTTATTTTAATACATTGTCTTTTTTCTTGCTAGAATCTCTTTGTTAGCTTCATTTTTAAACTAATGAGATAGATACACTGCCTTAGTATACCCTCAGACTTCACATCCTCCATCCTACATACCAGTGGTAGCAGGGATCCTCTGGAAAAGAAAAGTTTAGTCATTTCATCGAAACACTGCTGCTGTTGTTCCCAAGTAACCCTCCTGCCAGGATGTGACTGACAGCAACAAGGTGTGGGTTCAAACTGAAGGGAGTTCCTCCAAATGTGGTGACTTGAGGCCACACCTGGAAAACTGGAAAAATTATACTGAACTCTAGTATTTCAAAAGCAGAGGCTTAAGTAAGAGGCAAACATGAATCAAACAGCTCAAAAAGATTTTGTTGGGGTTTTTTTGTTTTGGTTTGGGTTTTTTGGGTTTTTTTGGGGTTTTTTTTTGCTAAGAGAGAACAAAAATCTGACCATGTAGATAAACAGTGATAATAACTGACCGGTACAGTTATTCTTTAACTATAACAGTTCACAGTCTATTTTCTCTAAGGAAGTGATTTCCAGGGTAGAATTTTTCCCATCATCTAAGTGAAAGTAAATGAAAACTAAGATTTGTTGGGTGATAATCTGCTGTGTGAAGCAATGCTCTGGTAGCTGCTTGGCTCCCTGATGGTTGTGCCTCTGGCTGCTCCATCTTCATTCATGGGCCTTGGCAGCTCTGCCAAGAGGCTTTTGCTCTTGGCTGGCTGCTCCCAGCCTGGCACATTCCAACCTGTACCTCTCCTGTGGCTGCTGGACTTCCAGTACCTTAATACTCACAACCACCTACAGCCAGCTGGCTGAACTGAAGTGAATGAGGAGCTGGACATGGATCTTCAAGGAGGCAGGGAAACATTTCTTTCTCACTCCTATGCATATACAGTCCACATTACAAGATCTTGTGAACCCCCTGCCCAAGCTGTCTAGATATGACCACCAGCTTTCCACTCAAAGCACAATATTGGCTGTTGCCTTAGGCTAGGACAGCCATTTGCTGGGATACATTTCACAAAGATTCAAATAAATTTGAAGACTATAAATATCATGTTATAGCTGCAAACTTTTCCCTAGTTTTTAAACTCCATTTCTCAGCAACGCCTCTCAGGCATTTTTGTACACAATGGACAAAAAAATGTTTAGGGCACGGCTGTCCCAGTGTTCTGTTTACCTCTCTCTCACCCTTCTGAAGGGAAAAAGAACCTCCTCTGGTGGGGTCCAGAGCTGTCTAGGAGGAAGGTTGTTTTTAAATTTTTGGGGCAAGCCACCAGGTTCAGGACTCAAAGAGACTGAGTTAAAGATTGTTCTGCTGCCTAAGTGCTCCTCCTTTTTTATTTTTTTTTTTATTTTTTTTTTTTTTATTTTTTATTTTTTTTTTTTTAACATACAATACCTGGGAATACAAGAGACAAAAACACAAGTCCTTCACAAGGGGCTGAAATCATTGTCCCACTGATGGTGGGTTCAACTTGACCTCTTCAGCTCTTCAGAGCAGCCATGAGCTCAGAAACTCAAAATCCTTTGTCTTATTTTTGTACCTCTCTCTCATCAAAACTGGAAGCTCTGATAATAAATCTACCCAGGGTGTCCTTTCAGCTTCCTGCTGCAGCTTTGCTTTTATGATGATGTTAGCAGGATATTTCATCATCCACCTCCTAAGAGCATACCCTTCATGCCCACACATTTCACTCTCATTTTAGGAAAAAAGTAAAAGCTGTTTGGCTTTACTTAAATCATAGAGAGATTACAAAAGCAGATATCATGATTAAAATAAAGCCATCCTGTTCTCTTTTTCAGGAGGTAGTAGCACCCTATTTCACCACCTTAGGAAAGGAGTTGACCCCTCCTCCCACAGATGCATATAGGGACTATCAGCCTCAAGTCCCCAGGGAGTACTGACAGAGGCCTCCAAGTGGAGAGGTGCTGGATACAATCATTTAAAAGCCTAGTTTTGCAATGAGACCTCAGGGAATTTTTGTTGGTTTGTTTTGGGTTTGTTTTCTTGCTGACTGCTCTCTTCCCTTTCTTAATCATTAGTCTTTTCTAAGTTTTAATCCAATAATTGAAATGTTATTAAGAATTTCATTGGTCATTTTCTTGTAACATATTGTCACAAGACTATTGAGAAATCATGCTCATTAAAATTTCCTTCCCCAAGCTTTCCACAGCATGTTTTCTGATCATACTGTTGGACCACTGTGGAACCACTGATTTAATTTTGAGCTTCTACAGTAAAAATTAAACTAGGAATGAATTCCTATCTGGTTTTTTTGGCTTAGCTGCTGGATTCTGTTTCCCTTCAAAAAAACTCCATTTAGGCTTCTGAATCCTAGAGTTTCATTATCAGTTGACCTCAAATATCCTTAGTTTGCCAGTGATGAATCCTATATTCTCACTTGAGTCCACTAACACAGATACCCAAATCCTCACTTGGGCACTCAAGAATCAAAGAGCAGTTTTGGTTGGGAAGGGTCTTTAAACATCACACATAGCCCAGCCTCCACAGCATTGGCAAGGACATCTTTAACTAAATCAAATTACTCATCCCCCCATCCAATCTAAGCCTGAACATTCCCAATGATGAGGCATCCACTATTTCTCTGGACAACCTGTTCCAGCCTCTCACCACTCTCATTATAAAAAACTTTTTCCTTACGTCTGATCTAAATCTACTTCCTTGTAGTTAAAACTGTTACCCCTTTCTTTAATCACTACATGGCCCTGGTAAAAAGTCTGTCCTCATCTTTCTTATATGCCCCCTTTAAGTATTGAAAGGCTGCAGGAACTTTCACTTTTCCAAGCTGAACAACACAAATTCTCTCAGCCTTCCTTCATGAGGGAGGTGTTGCGGCCCTCTGATGATATTTTGTGGCTCTCCCCTGGACCTACCCCAACAGTTCCATGTTGCTCCAGTTCCAGCTTTCTTATGGTAAAGGCCCTGGAGTTGGATGCTGCTCTTCAGGTAGGGTCTCAGAAGAAGCCACAGGCATTTGGAGCTTCCAAGTAAGTCAGTATGCAGAAATAAAACCCCAAAACATAAAACCCTACCGCAAAGGAAACAAAACTCTAGAATCATACAATCATATATGTATGGATAACATTATGTATTTTACAGTCTATGTTATATCCATCTGAAAATTCCAGGTTTAGCCATTCTTAATGCTCATCCAGCAGGAAAGAGTGAGGAATTCATAAACCAGTAGGGTAATAAATGTAATTATCAAGATCTGTATTAGACAACAGTTTGGAAATGCAATTGTAAAGTATAAATGAACCATATTTTGTAATTTTATAGATAATCACCTTAAAATTGAAAACATAGTAGCAAAGTACTGTTGATTTTCAGTGTCACTCTTGTCCACACCATACTTTTCCAAAGGGTTAAAAAGGCCGCCCCTCAAGTTGCATAAATATTCTCCTATGTTATGACATGGAAATCTCCATGAAGGGAAAGGTTATATCAGCACAGGGATGACTATGCAGGGGAGCTACACCTGTTGTTTAAAATGTGCTGTGAGCTTGGTAATAGTTCAGCTGGGACTGAGCAACCTGACAGAGGTGTTCAGTAGCCAGGAGCTGAGGCTGCATGGGGGAGGGCATGGTAGCTTCTGTCTGTGGCATGCCCAAGTGTCTGCAGGTGGAAACCAATCCTGTTCCCACACTGGAGTAGAACACAAGGGTATCTTCTGTACGTGCAAGGACAAGAATAAGCAGGGGCTGCTCATACCAAGCACCCTGAGAAACCTTTATGCAAGCAATGACTTAGGCTGCAGAGGTTGCTGCAAGACTCCCAGCTGGTTACTCTTGTGTGCACATAAGGTCTGACTCAAGCAGACACTTCCTTCAAGTTCAAGAAGTGTTTGGACAATGCTCTCAGACACATGATGTGATTCTGCATGTCCAGTGCAGAGCCAGGAGTTTGACTTGATGGTCCTTGTAGGTGCCTTCCAACTCAGCATGTTCTGTGATTCTACCACTGGGGTGATTTGGCACATCAAATACAAAGTGTACATGAACAATTAAAATGTCACTCTCTGACTTTTAGTTTTCCCATGTAAGCTATAGGTTACAGGGTTTCAAAATACATCATTAGTGAAAGTTTGTAAAGATTTCCATATGAATTTGGTTAAGTACTGAAAAAGAAAGTTAATGTGGCTTTTGTGACAGACTTAAAACACAGGCCAGTGCTGTGAAAGTACATCCATAGTTATTGCAGGTGTTAGTCTAATGCATTTCAAGAGGATTTAACCCTTCATTTGTCACCTCCTAGTAAAACAAAAAATTGCATGTAAATCTGTGGGTTCCTTTAATATTGCATCAAATTTTGAACAACTATAAAACCAATCTATTCCCTCAAATCTCTATGGACATGTGCCTATTTACTGAAGAGTTTTTGGTCTTTTTCCTAGAGCCTTCATGGCCACTAAGGTCTTTCTGTAATAGGTAGAGAAAAGACAAATCTCTGTGGGATTATTGTTTTCCTCCCTTGTCATCCTCCACTGCTGAGAGCTGGAGAAGGTGGAGGAAAGGTGGGGCTCTGGCTCACTGCCCACTCTGCTGGAAAGGTAAACTGTGCCAACAGGCTGGGCAGCAAGCAAGTGCTGATCCAGAAACCAGCTACTGCCAGCAGAGCTCCTGCCACGGGGACAGAGTAGGAACCAAGCACAGATCTTGTCATCACAGTTTGTTTTCTGGGCGGTCCCTGAAGCCACACAGTAGTGCAACACCCTGAGTAGCAAATTCACAGGAAGCCTTGAAATTTTCCTAGTTTGCAACTGTGAACAGCAAGAAAGTATTCTCTCTATTTTTAAGTTAGAGGTGCTCCATATTTATTTTTCCTAAGGTCATCTAATGAACTACTTCTGTATTCTTAATGCCTTGTATCTGAGGTAATTCTCATGCTGTACATTTTCTGGATACCTGCAGATGACTCACCTGAAAAAATGGAGTGTGGTTTCATTTTAATTATGTAATACTTTATACCACACCCCTAGACTGAGATTGCAGCATAAGGAGAGCTGGCGAGCCAGGAGAAGACAGAGAAATAAAAAAGTTCCAAAGGTTCATCAACCTCACCATGTCAGGTACAGGTGTTTAAAGGGTGTTTAAAGAATGTGGCAGACTTTTTACCTTCAAGTTTTCTTTTAGCGGACAATAAACAGCAGACGCTTGGGATTCACATAGCACCAGTACCACTGGCCAGAGGTAGAATTGCAACATGATTAACATCACATTCAAAAGAAACAGGGAAACAAACGAGAGAAGAAAAGTTCTGCAGAACAGGCAGTCATTACTGCCTGTGTCTGCAAGTGATATGAAAGATTTGGTAAATGCAGTTGGAATCAGTAGAAAACCTCTCAATATCAGTCAGCTTCGGATCATTACAGTCATATTGTCCAGACAATCCATACTGCCTCCACCCATCTCTGACTCTCCAATCCCTTCCTTGATTATTCAAGGACAGTTTTTCTGGTTTCTAATTCTGTGTATTGCTCACAGGAGCAGGGTGAGGAAGGTGACCACAACCCTTCATAAAAAGAGAAGCTCTACCCTGTCTTGTTGCTGTGTGACCATATCAGTTCAGTGATACTCTGGTGAAACAACTGGGTACTTCATCTCAGACCAAGATCTCCTGGATTTATACCACCAGACATCTTTGAAAGACAGCCCTTCCTCTTCTTCAGCCATACCTAGCCAACCCAAATCTTCTGGAAAAAGACAAACATCAGGATTGGTCTCAAGGTATGTTAGCAAAAAGAAAAGTATTATGGTTTTGTCACTTATTGGTATCAAGGTGTAAACTTCATGAAATCTACAATGGCAGAGTTAAGAAGCCTTTGCTGGCCTCAGAAGGTCAGGTGGTGGCAAAGTTACCTTTTGCACCACTGATCATATCATGACATGGTGGGGACTAGAAAAAATTTATTGTATGGGATGTCAATCTAAATAAGCTCACAGAGAATTCCTCAAGGTAAGGAGGTAAGTTATTTTTTCATTTACTCCCTTGCACTTGTAACCTAAGCCTGAATAAGGCTTCATGTATATCAGAGTTCATCTGCCTTCTTCAGATGCTTTCGTGACAATAGCATCTGTTAAGGCTCATTCTTTCAGGGCTATGAATCTCATATTAATCCCATTTAGTGATTTCAGCAGGTTCATGAGGTCTGTATTTGGGGTAGAAATGAGTAAAAGGAAGGCCTTTGGGAGTGCATGTAGTAATATAACAGCATGCAGCTATTCAAGTTCTGTTCAATATGGAAAATAATAGATATTATATGATATGTTAAAGGTCTTTTTTTCTAAAGAATTGAGGAATACGGTGATATAATATTGGCGAGCTTTCTTTTTAAATCTTTGTGTGATTTGAATTATTAAACTAAGGCAATCAAGAATTAGGTAACTCAACAGAAACAGCTGCAGCACCAAGACTGCTACTTTGGCATCTTTGCATAAGTAAGTACATATTTGTCTTTATCTGTACTGCATTAGTTTTGACTTAAACACAGAACCAAAACCTATTTACATTTATTTTGCTATCAATCAGGATTAACTGAAAGGTGCATCAGAGGTATTAAATGAGAATTATGTATGTAACTATGAAATTCTATAAAATCTATTTTGTAATTTATCCATTCTGAATCTTAAAAATGAAATGTGGAGATACTACTACCTCCTAACCATAGAAAACTTTTAAATGTCAGTGAATTACTGCCCTGCAAAAAAAAAAAAAAAAATTTAAATGTAGTAGAAGTTTTACCCAGTCTGTGAGCTAAAAGATAGTTGTGGACAATGTTAATAAAGCTTCTCCCATACAGTGTAAAATATTTACATACAGGACTGTGAATGCATATAATTCTTCTGGTTATAGCATGACTATTTTTTTAATATCAAAATAGAAATGGCCTTCTTGAAATAGAAACCCTGGTACTGAGCATTCACTCCGGACACAGCTCATGAGAATTGTTTTCTATGGGCATTTGGAACTAACTTACTCCAAAAATGACTCCAGGACTTAGTAGCTGAAGCCCCACTTGACAGTCAGTGTTTCAAAAGCAGTAAGTTCTCCTCACTGCCATCACTCCCAGCTCCAGCCGTGCTGCTGGCTAGAGAGCTGGGTGTGATGCATGGGTGGGGTATAGGCTGCTTGCAGCAGTGAACACATGATGTTGTGTATGCAGTGTGCGCAGGAGACACCAGGAACATGCCACATCCACAGCTTACAGAGAGGAGTTTTCTGTTTTATTTGCCACTAGACTGTGCACAGAGCATCTCTTCTGCAGTCTTCTTCTCAATCCTGCCCAACTCTACAAAAGCTTGGCCTGTCTGTACCCCACTAACTGGAAAAGCATCAGCCAAGTGATGTGCTAAAACTTCACACCATTTCTAAATGAATTGTTTTGGATCTGTGGAAAGTTATTTATGCAGGAGACTCTCATAAAGTTTCCTTTTCTCATAGTTCTGCTGGGCTGAGGGGCCCGAGAGCTTTATTTCTGTTTACAAAAATTCTGAAAGAGAGGGTAATTCTAAGAAATAATAATTACTCGCTTTAAAGGAGGAGGTAAGGATGAAATGAATTTTAGTGGCACCAGCATCTGTGAGGCAGTGAGTCGCATCTCTGAAATGCTGCTTTCACAAATTCAGATTATCTTTGGCATGGCAAACAAAGAGCAAAAACCTCCTAGAGAAGAATGACTGTAGCTGGGTCACTCTGACCAGCAGGACAAGCAGGATTACCCAGCTCAGTACAATGAAGATAATTTTACATAAATTAGCTGGTGTTTTGAATCAAATCTGTTTTGTTGGGTAACCAAAATTTCCCAAAGGCTTTTTTCAGTCATATAATATGAAACGGTATTGACAATTGATTTTGAATTTTCTCTGGATAGTACTATTGCTTTCTCTGACACTGTTCAGAGAAGTATGCTCTCACTGTTCAGATGAGTATGAGTCATGCAACTATTAATTTTAGGAAGTTTCTTATATTAGTATGTTGCCTAGGAAGGTTCTCACCACAGCTGGGCCCAAGAACATGAGCTTTGGCCAACTGGGTCTGTCTCAGTAAATACACTTTCATTAATGTTAGTTCATTTGTAACTAGGCCTTGGGTTTCAAAACTTTGTAGTGGTTTGAAAGCAAAACAAATGAGAGGCTCCAAGTCAGAGATACAATTTAATAGGAAGAAAGGAAAGAAAGTAAAATAAAATAGATGCAATAATATAAAAGACCACTGACAGAGTCAGAATACAACCTGAGCAGAGTGACAGAAGCAGTCCAGATGAGGTGGTCTTCCTGAAGCAGTGATCCTGTAGAAAGGTCTGGTAGCTCTGTTCCTCTGGGAATCCAGTAGGTAAGGGCCCCCCCTTCTGTCCCAAACCCCAGATTATATCCAGGTGAGAATGCTTGGCTCCTCCCCCTGGATGGAGCATCTCACAGTGGGATGATGGGTCATGCAGGAGGTCCTTGATATCCCATTAAACAGAGACAGCTCCTGGAGGGAGTTATCTGTGAGTCATGGGCAAGGCATCTTATGGGCCATTAACAGAAGATAATGGCGCAGAGGGAGGGGGTCTGGGAAAACACTGCCCCACCTGGATTCAACAGTTCATGAAGATGGTGATAGAATACTTTGTGCACATCCTATACTACAACCCAGGACATTGGAAAAAAGTTCAAATAAAAGGAATAGTAGAAAAGAGAGGAAATTGAAGGTTACTTGCCCAAAACACCCAGAACAAAATGGTAGAGAAAACAAATGTTGGGGGAAAAAAAAGAATATATGGAAGAATAAGCATGAAAACAACACCCAATCTTTAAGACAAAATCCCCAAAGTCGTATGGTTCTTACACTCAAGACTGTGTCAGTGTATTATGGAGATCAGCTTCAGTCTTGGTTATGTGGTTGTCTGCTGTGTCCACTTATAAAATAACCTAGTTTTATTGTCCTGATGGCAACATTGTACACAGAAATTTCTCTTGCTCTATTCACCCCATGGGTTTATGAGGTGAATTTCCCATAAACCCACCATTTCCCCATCTCTTTTAATATACATCACATTCCCTGCCCTGCATATGTGTCCTGAGATACTCTCTTAGGCAAAAGGACCCTCCCTTTCCAGAGTATTTTTACATTGCATGATGGTGCTTGATCTGCCCTGCGCCTCCTGATTGTCAGTGCTGGGCCAGGACTGCATCATGCACCCTCTTGTCTCTAGTGCTCCTCCATCCCTCTCTCCACCATTTTCCAGACCACACCACAGTTTTAAGGCAGCAGTGAAGGGTCAAGCAGGGGTTTCTTCAGCAGCCTTTTCCATGCAGGGGGTGGGCAAGAGCCTCTAGTTTACTTCACCACACTCATGATACTTTTTTCTAAGTCTTAATGCCAAAAACCCACTAAACTCTTCACTGACTTCAGTAAGTTTTGGAAGATAAAAAGAAAAAAATCTCTGAAGGGATCTGTCTTTCAAAACAGAGTGGGTTTTGAGACAGCAAGACAAAGGACAAGCTTCAGTATTTCTACATACACAGAAGACAATTACCCAATAATTCAGAAATAGCATGAACTATCTCAGCAAAATCTGCAAAAACCTGTATCTGTATCTATATCTATATCCATGTGCTCTTTCAGATGGCTTGTCATATTTTCATATGATTGGTATATTTTTTGGTTCTTTCCTTGTGATCCTCAATTGACATCACAGACGTTTTACACGTAAGCTTCTAAAAGATGAAGAAGACCAAAGTTGCTGCTCCAAAACCCCCAGGCTGTCCAGGAGAGGAACTGCCTTTGCTCTCCTGCAGATGCCCTGCAAGTCCAGTTTGGCACTGAGTCTCAAAGGAGGCTTCTCAGCACCACACAAGACAAATAATAAGAACAAAAGATGAAGCAGAAACTTGTTGGCAATTTGCTATGTGACTAAGGGCAGATCCAAGCACTCTTGTTCCTTTTTCCCCTTTGAGTGCCCCACTCATGAAGCCACAGTGCCATTCTGAAGCAGATTCAGCCTCTTCAGTGGTACATGATAATGTGTTGAGCTGTTATGGACCAGCAAAGACAGGACACTTGTTCAAAACTAGTAAATGTTTTCATTTGTTATTTTGACTGGTTTGTCTAAAATGCATATCATTTTCTCTCAGCTATTTCAGGTTCCTAACAAAAACAATAGGACACATAGGGCCAACTCCCAAAACAAATTTCTGAAGAATGGGTGCTCTGGGACTTAAGGAAAAGGCCCAGCAAGCCCAGAAAATCTAACTTCCTTTCTCCTTTTTCCTTTTCACTATGGACAGCAAAATAGAACAGTTTTGTGAGCTTGAGGCTACACAACTCCAATTGCTCTAATTACATAGCCAGGAATTTTACAATTGTACAGTAAGTCAACTCTCTTGCAGGGACTAATGCTTAAATTGCAACTTCTAGATTGCTTAAAACGGGAAAAAGACTTTTGTGGTTAAAAAAGTTTGCTATTAAGTGAACCTAACCACAATAACTAACTTCTATTCACAATTTCTTCCTGCTATAAATTTGGGGTTGTTATTTTTGCTTTGGTTTTTAGGGTCAAACCGGGTTTCTGATTCTAGGATGGTCCTCAAACAGCTAAATCATAAATAAAAGATTAAGTGTTGGACTAGAAAAAAGGCTTGGTTAACTGGTTCATCTTAGCTAATGCTGTGCTAATTTTAAGCTCTTTTTGCTATATAAACAAATACTTTGGTATTAGACTTGTCTTACTAGATTCCTTACATGTTCAGTTACGTTTATACTACAAACTCAAATTCCTGAAATATTGCAGGCCAGTTTTAGCAGAAGAAAAATGCACCCTTAAAGGGTTGATTCAATAATACTACTAGCAGTGAAGGTGAAGAAAAATAGGAATAAGGTTTTGAAAACTGTACAAAGGCATAAATGTGAAATTGCACTAGTGAATAATTGATTTTTATTTGTAAAGGCCTAAACTAACTTACAGCAAGGATTTTGTCATCCAAGTGAACTGATTTGCTTAGGAAATACATTGAAGAGGCCCATCGAAACAGAGATGAAGCTCTACAAACAGGAAAGGGTTAAACAAAATGGGAGCACTGAACATGCCAATCTCACAATTTTATGACATTGGCAAATACTTATATAGCCCCTCTCCAAACAAATGCCCTTTGCCTAAACAAAAGAGCATAGCACCCCGCTTGTGGGGATTACAATGCACACTACAAATAGCACCTTTGCCCTTTTTAAGAGGGGCATGCAGTGCCAAGCAGCCTAGAGAAAAACAGATTCCCATGTTGCATCACACAGTGTACTTCTCACATTTCACTCAGCTTGTCCATCAGATATACATGACTAAAGAACAGGGGACATGGGCACTTTGCCCCACTGGTGCTCTGGAGATGCAAGACCATGAGTTTGGTAATTAATAGGCTTTCACTCTTTTGATATGCTGTACAAAAAGAAGGGAACATAGTAAGCAATTACTAGTTTAATGTTTTGTATTTTACACCCCTGCTCAGGAATATAAGTTCAGGAGTTACAGGTGAGGCAAGGGAAGTTCTTTTAGTGTAGTTTGCTAATGATGCAGATGGGGAAACGTTTGAGTATTTCTGCAGAGGTTTTTGTGCCTGTGCAGCTTTAGCGACTGTTCTAGAAAAGGGAAGAGTGCATTAAGACTTAGGAGTAAAAGGAGGAGATCTAAAATGACTGAACAGATGATGAACAGAGCTGTGAAATCAAATTCCCATGATTCACTAGATGACCATTCATTCCTGGAGCTACAGAAACTGACAGCATGCAGTGACTGAACCAATCCACTTGCAAAATAAAGTATGTAGCCTAGCCTATTTATTTTCATAAAGGCGCAAATTAAGATCATGCATGAGGCTCATTACCGCGGCATGTGGCTCAGGTGACCGGGGTAATTACTGAACTGTGGTGACTCAGACAAATTCTACCCATGATAACAGGGAAATCAGAGATCAATGTTTTGCTTCTGCAAATCCGTGGTTTTGTTTCTCTACATAGAGCTAGGACAGGCAGCTGCCTCCCGTAAGCCATCTGCACATGAGGGGTTGGAGAGAAGGGAAAGGAAACCAGCATTCTTAAATCTCTGCTGAGGAGATGGGAATTAAAGGTTCAGGTTGTCAAAGTGAGAGAAGATAAAGGATGACTATAGCACAAGAAGTGTTCTGTTATACAATGGGGTAAATATATAGAAAGTGGTATTTTGATCATAATGCAAAAGCCTTGGTAGACAAAGGCAGGCATTTACAGTGATCTTCCACTCATGTAGTACAGAAAAGATGAACATGTCTTTCATTCCTCTGTTACTTGCAAATTAATCCAATGTCTGAATGTTTCAAAGCAATTTCAATCTGCCTGGGATGGGGTTTTCTTGCGTATGGCAATGCCATCAGCCACAGGCAGCTTCTGATGCCTAGTTGCCAAGTCTTGCTTGCTGAGGAAGCAGCTCTCACTTTTGGAGCCAGAGAAGCTGCTTGCATCTACGCTGTGTGTTTCCTGAGCTGGGCAAGACACTTTCTGATGGGCAGAGTATGCAGAAATACGAGCTCAGGACTGAAGGGATGGAAGGGTTTGGGGAAAGAGGTGGCCATTAAGCAGAACCTGTGTGACTATCATCAAGGCAGCGAGGTGAAAAGCGATGTAAGGCAGCAGCTTATTTCCTCATTCGAGTTTCTTACTGTAATTTCACTAAGCCTGCTTGCTCCCGTCTCCAGGTCTCCAGGTCCGAGTGTTGGCTGCAGGCCTGACCTGTTGTCTCTGCCATCCTCCCACCGTGGCCGGGAAAGCAAGGTGACACAAATGGAGAGGAGCAGAGAAACTCCTGAAATATCTGGACAAGCCAGGCTGCCCAGCGTGCCTCAGCCAGGCGCGCCGGGCTGAGGACACACACACCAATAGTGCCAGCCAGACTCCGCGGCCTCCGCCCGGTTTTGCTTCCGCACACAGGTGTAGCAATCGATATTCTGGGGGGGGGGGGGGGAAAGTGTAAGGGGGGATATTCCTGAAACAACACACACAGATTTTAACGTGATGCCCACGTTTCCACGAAGACTGTGCCGTTGTGCGCCCCGCACCGCCCTGGGAGTGGGGCTGCCTTCCGTTCTGGGCTTGTTCCGCAGGAGGAAAACTCTGGCAGAAGTCTGCCTTGCCATGCCACGGCCCTCCACCCCCTCTTCCTGACTACAGCCGCTGCTAATGTTAAAAGTTGTTTGTGCCGCCTCCGAGAGAAGTGTCTGTATGAACATAGGTGACGAGAACCAGGCCGTAGGTAGCAGAGCCAGGGCTGGGCAGGGTGTGAGGCTGAGGAAAAGCCTCCGCTCCCCGCGGGGCTCAGTCTCGGGCACAGTCGCCTGACAAGCACTGGGTTTGCCAAGTTCGTGGCAGAAGAGACGGAGGAGGGTCCTGGGAGCTGCCGCTGCCGGGGAGGTTTGTCTGTCTGTCGCTCCTCTCCCCCGCCTGTTACCCCATCCCCTCGTCTCCCACGCCGTGGCGTGGGCGGCCGCCCTGGCAGTGCCCGCGGGGGCGACCGCCGTGTTTGCGTTTGTGCCGGGCAGTCACATGGAAACCGGCTCGCAGCGCCCCCGCACTGCCCGGGCAGCGGCCGGCCGAGCCCCGCCGCGCCGGGAGCTCCGCCGCCTGACTCTCGCCCGCCGTGCCCGGCTGCGGTCTGGCCGGGCAGCCCGGGTGTCAGGGCCCGGCGGCGTGGCGTGGCTTCCCTGCCGGCCGGGTAAGGCGGGGGGGGTCGCCCCGGCAGCGCATCCCCGCCCGCTGCCCGCGGCCGGGCTGGGCAGCCGTGGGCGGCGACGGCGGCCCGGGCAGTGGCGCCCGGCAGCGGGGCGGGGAGCAGGGGAGGTGGGGGCGAAGGAGGGGGCGAGGGCGGCTCTCACTCCTGTACTCTCTTCTCTTCCCTCCCTCTCGGTACCCCCGCCTCCGACCTTCGCCGCTGCCGGGATCGCGTCTTGCACCGGCCCGTCCTCTGAGAAGTGGCGAGGGGGGCCCGGCCATGGAGACCCTCGTGCGCCCGGGGGCCAGCAAACCCCCCACCGGGTAAGCTCCCGCCGGGACCCGGGCCGGGCCGGCCGCCTCTCCTCTGCACGGGCGGGAGTGGCTCCGGACGGCGACAGCGGCCGTGCTGGCCGGCGGGCCGCGGTGCCTTTCCTCCGTCCCGCCTGTCTCGCTTCCCTCTGGGGCGCCGGGCTCGGAGCGACGCGCAGGTGTCGGCGCCCGGCCCGCTCGGAGCATGGCCCGGGGACGGAGGGGGCACGGCGGGGAGCAGGGGGCGGCAGGGCGGTGAGCTCGGGTGCAGAAATGTCAGGAGCAGGAGAAAGTGTCTGTTTCGCCTTTGCCCTGCGGGAGGGGCGCCCCGGCCCGGCTGCCGGTGCTGCCCCTCCGGCTGCTAGACCGGAGAGCCGGTTCGGTTCGGGGCTGGTTCCCCTCGGGGTGGTTCGGGGCGGCCCTGCGAGACGAAGGACAGCCGCTGCTTGCAGCTCCCGACCCGGGCCACCGGGACTTGGAAGGGACGCTAACGGGGAGGGAGCCGGGGCCGCGGCGGGGCTCGGGGCGGACCCGTCCGGTGGAGGGTCCGGGGAGCCCCCGCGGCTGCAGAGGTTCTCGCTCACACGCCCGTCAGCCCGGGCGCCAGGACGCAGCTGCCAAAAACCTTTGAGAGGTTTATTCAGACGTGGGTCCAGACGTGGGTCTCAGCCCCACCGCACGGCCGCGGCAGAGGAAGGAAGAGAGAGCACTGCCAACCGCGAATTAAAAGTGCCCAAAATTGAAGTTGGTGGGAGACCGTGGTGGCTACTCCCGGTGTCTCCTGCGTTTGGTGACAGGTACCGCTCTCGCAGCACTATTGCTAAGCAGCGGTCAGCCTGAGTGCAAACCCCGGGAGGGTTAGGGGTTTTTCAAGAGAACAGACAACCAGAAGATATGCCAGCAGTGGAATTTATTAGTCCGTTAATTAAAGGAGAGCAGCAGCACGATGAGGTCCTAAGTGATCTCTTTTGTCAGAGCAAAAGCTGGGCAAGTTTTAAGAGCTTTGCTGTCTGCGCGCTGCAATTTACTGCTCTACTTCACACTGTCTGCACAGACTGAAAGAGACTGTGATTGCTTCAGCAGCTTTTTTTATTTTTAGTTCTAATGTTTATATCATAAATTTATTTTCAACAAATTAGGAAACAACTCTAAAGTACGCACTAGTGGGCTACAGTAGTTTTGTTCAGTTTCATTTCCTTGGTTTATGTTTAATAGGGAACCTTGCGGTGTACACAGAAAATAGTACAGGGAGCAGTGATTGAAGAAAAGATGCCATTACTAGGGCTGCGGTAATGAAGCAGCATGTGCCATGTTTTTTGACTTGCAGAGTATGACATAGCTTGCTGCTCTTTTTGTAAATAAAATGCTTAATTCCAGCTGAAATTGAGCCTGTTTGATCATGACCTTTTAGGCCAACCTTCCAGGAAAAGTGGTATTTGTAAGGTGCCTCCCCTCTCTGTATTTAGTTGATGTAACAGTATAGCTGCTTTCTAAAATCCTGATGAAGAGGAGATCTGTGGTGCCAATTTACATGTATGCTTTGAATAGCAATTCAGATGCAGTGCTGACTAAAAATTTGTCTCGATTGCTAGGTATCCAAAGATTCCTTAAAAAAACTAAATTTGTAGTGGGAACGCATGTCATTGGTGCATGTCAGAGGACCACTGGGGCCTGGAGGCGTTTCTGAATAAAACTCCTGAATCCTTTGTAACCAGGTTCATCTGTGCAAACTTGTCCACAACTAGACTCAGATATCAGGTACATGTTAAAAGTTACAGTAACTGCATTAACTTCAGTCATATTGCTCCTGACATAGCTCAAGATGAATCTAATCGTAGGGTGCAGATGCACTTGTGATATTGTATAACAAAGTGTGTGGGTGCTAATCTGCTCATGTGGAAGCTGAGGGAAACACTGCCCTGTGCACCAAGGGATGACTGCCTGTTTTATCTGAGCTCATTTCAGCCTTGAATTACTTTGTGTTGCCTCTTCTTGCAAGTCAGACCTTCCCAGCCTGGATTTGTCTGTGCTGTTAGCAGGGGACTTCACTGAAAGGTTCATAATTCCCAGAGTGGCTATCATCCATATTAGATACTGGTTGTTTGATCCCTAATCAGATTTTACTCACTCAGTGATGAAATCTGTTAGGGTCAGGAAAGTGCAGCAAGAGCATAGCTTTGTCCTTTTAGGTTACCATATGAATCCAGACATGAACTGCATCTGTGGAGCGTGGCTGAGTACCTCTGGTTGTTAAGGCCGTTGTGACAGAAGTGCCTTCCTTTCATGGCAGAAGAGGTGCTATGTGTATTTCCAGCTTATTGATTGGCTTAGCTTGCAGTTATGAAAAGGAGGTTAAAATGACCGTGGCTTCACAATTTTCAACAAAATTTAGGCAGAGCTGTTTTGTGTCTATGTAAATCATTAGCAGCAACATTGTGACCCTCCCTTGTTAAACAGTGAACAAATTCTAATATATCATTTGGTTCAGGGTAGAGCAGCTCTGCTGTGTGCTTACACAGATAAATTGACTATGTGTGTTCCATGGCACAATTCCTTGAAAATTACACATTTAAATGTAGGATACTGTTGGGGGTTTTTTGTTTTAAATGGTAAAGGAAGAACTGCATTTTGTATTGGTGTTGCAGGGTTTTTCCAGTTTTTCAGTTTCCAAAATAGTTGTAGACTTCAGAACCAATAATTTTATTATTACTGATTGCTATGTGTAAGTTTTTTTAAAAGCTTTACCAAGTCCATAATGCTTTATTTAATGAACATATATTTTGGTTTACGAAAGTGAATTTAAGACAATCAGTAGCATCAGCAGAAATTACAGTTTACTCTGTGAGTATGCCATGGATACTGAAAGACAAATACATCTTTTCAGTATCTTTCTGTTTGCATCTGCCCTTGTTTCATTAGGTAGAGCAGAGAAAATCTTCTCTGATGTTTCAGTTGGTTTCTTTTTTGACCATAACATGGCATAACAGATATACACTGTAAACAGCAGTGAAAGTGCAAGGATCAATTCTATTCTGCTCTGTTAGGAGCCTTGCAAAGAGCAGAGCATCGTCCCTGGCCACTGAAGGCATCTCCATCTCCCACAGAAGCCAGCAGTTTATGGATCCATCTTCATGTCTGTGTTAAACTGGATGTATGAGTGCTTTCTTTAAGTAGGACCTTTATTTTCTGTGCTTCATCTTCCTTCCCTATCTCACAGGGCCTTATGGTACTAACAAATACAGGCACATCTTAGCACACCTACCTTGGAGTGACTTCCCTGCTGGTTTGAAGTGTCCCTGGAAGTCAGATAAGGATGTGAAACATCAGTAAAGTTTACGTGCAAAACTGGGGAAAGGAAACCCCCAGCTAAAGAGCAAGTTGCACATCCCAACCTTTTCTTACTATTTTATAACTACTACACATAGTTAAGTAGGTTACCTTGTGAAACTGCACAACCAGCCTTAAAAAAGTATTATTATTGTGTTTAGGGTTTTATTTTCTTGTCTAGAAAAGCCTGGAGAGCACTGTTGTGCACAGAACCTCTGTTAGTCTATGTAACACTAGGTTTAGCATACTCTAGCTCACCTCCAGGTGTTGCAAAATTTAGGGTAAAAAGAAACCACATGTAATTAGTTTTTAATTGAAAACTGAGGAATTTGTATACGTTTTCTATGTTTTGTATTTATATGAGATTTCTGTGTAATGTACAGAGTGGTGGATGGCAAAGGTCAATGACTACAACCAGAAGTGTAGAGCAGCAGCGTGGTAAAAGTGCAGAGTGGTTTGGGTTGAAAGGGACCATAAAGATCATCTCATTCCAGCTCTCCTGCCATAGTCAGGGACACCTTCCACAAGACCAGGTTGCTCAAAGTCCCATCCCGTCTGGCCTTGAACATTGACAGGGATGGGATATGCACAGCCTCTCAGGGCAACCTGTTCCACTGTCTCTCCACATGGTAAAAACTAATTCTTAATATCTCATCTAAACCTCCTCTCTTTTAGCGGAAGGCCATTCCCCCTTGTTTTATCCCTGCATGGCAGCAAGTTTGCTGCCTTGACCAGTTGCAGAACTAAAACTGGTGCTTTTGGCATTGGCCTTCACATTGTTTCATTATTTGTATCTGCACCACTCCTGTAGAATTCGGTTGATTCACTTCAATTCACTTCTTATGGGTCCACCTGAGATAGGGAGCTTTCCTGTCATGCATTTTTCTGGCACCACAGTCAACATTAACCCTGTCTTCCTCTCAGTCTGGGCCCAAAGTATTTCTGTGTCAGTGGAGATAAATCATATTAAATAAAACTCTGGTATAATAATGACAGAAAAATTACGCTTGCTGTTGCATAGAATGAAACAGAGCAATTTTTTTCTGGGTTTAGCACCTCCATATGAATGTAACTGATGAGCTAATATACCGTAACAGATTTGTATTTTCAGTCATGACTAATATCTGAGGATTGCTGAAGATAAGGATACTAATTGTAAGAGTAAGCCAAATGACAAGATAAATGCAATGCAATCCAGTCCTGACAGCTGTTCTTTCTGAAGTCCAGGTTTCTATTTCTCATATCTTATTTTTCCTTTTTCTTTTTCCCCTTTTCCTTTCTTTCAGAAATCTGCCGGAGTAGAGAAGAAAGGTATTATAAAATCTCTTTCATTTCTGTACTGTCTAGAATATTCAGGATTTGTTTTGACTTCCCCATCTCCCAGTTGTCTCTCATTATTTTCTTCCTATGGAATCTTTTATATTTTTTCATCTTGCTATTTTATGCCACTCCTGCCACTATTAGATGAAATTGAACCTTCTCTTTCTTACTGTCACCTGTTTTAGTTGTTCATGTTCTTTCCCTTGTAATTTCAGATTCGTTTTTCTTCAGATTTTTCTCCTGTAAATTTACACCTTGGTCAAATTGCTAGTCTTCATGGAATCATTTCACTGCTCTGCAGGAACATTTTGGGCTGGCTACACCAGTAACAGTCAATTTCAGGATGTTGCACTAGAGAAGGGGGCTTTAATTACAGTTTCGAGTGCTCTCATAGGTACACTTTCAGAAGATGTTGACCCTTAAAGAAAAACAACTTCCTAAATATTTATATTGAAGTCAGTTCAATAAATACATGACTACTTTGCATGTAATTAATCTTGCTGGAGAAGTGGTATATTTCGTTTTGCCAAGTAATTCAGATCCCAACTCCTGCTTATGGCCAGAATGAAAGAAATTCTTTTTCCCTTCAAAGGAATGAGAGTTCTCTTGAATACATGTATTTACTCTTGATCATCTGTAGACTCCTGTTGTCACGGACTTGAATTATCTCACAAGCATTTCTAACAGCATTCATTTGTCTTAAAGAAATACATGTAGAAAATTCCAGGCAAAAGTGTGAACACATTTATGTAACCAGCTCCAAAAGCAGCCAGGAGGCCTGTGACAGAGTTAGGGAAGTACCTCACTTCTCCTGAATCGCAATTCAGTGCCTTAACAAGTGTTCCCCTGTGTCTGGGCTTTAGCTACTCTGTTAGCATCAGCAAACACTTGATTTTCTGGCAACAACTGTGTTCTGTATACTGCAGCTTTTTGTGTTGCTCTGGTATTGTGATTTCCATGAAAATTGACAGTTTTCACACTTTAATGCTGCTTCTAAGAGAATGACAGGCCTTTAGAAATTGTTTTTTCCATAGCAGGTTAAGCCAGTTTATGCATGAGAAACTGGGAATTGGAAAATACTTACAATCCATGTTTCCAGCTAAAATTATGATTTAGGGATCGTTTAGAAATGGCTGCATTTCAAGGTCATGGAAATTACTACCCTTATTAAGGTATGAATCCTCTTAATATAGAGAGTGTTTCCAGACCTGTTAGTTGCCCAGTGAGTCAGGCTGCTTATCATTAAATAAGTGATGCTGGGAATAATGTATTGTTGTTGTAGTTTCAGCATGAGAGTTTTAGCATGAGAGTGATGAGGCAGGGACTTGACCCATGCTAAAGAGCAAATCACAAAGCTGTGTGGCAATGCTGTGCTCTGATGGCACTGGTGCACAGCATCTCATACCCACTTTAGTCCCCTCATACCAGAAACTCAGCTAATGAGCTTGCCTCAGGTGCTGTGCATTTTTGCAGAGGAGTTGTCATAATCAGAGAAAGGGGAAAAAAAATGGATTGGGATTTTTTTTTAATGTTCTTCTGTTCTAACTATAGATTCCAGATTTAGCCTGTCTATAGGACCATAACGTTAATTTCATATTCTTGTAAATTCAACATGATATTTGTTTGTTAAACTCTGTTTTGTGTGTTCCTTGGGATGTGTTGTATGGAAGAGAGTTGTCAGACTCCGTTACAGTTTCAGTGATGAAACATGAGTTACAAAGCTTTCTCTAGTAGTCAAAAAATGATGCAACCTGAATACACTTTTGGACATGGTGAGCATCATTAAAGCAGGTAGGAAAGGTGAAAATGTGCAGTAGACAGACTGCATTTTCAGGTTTGGTTCTGTGTTCTCCAGTGTTGTGTTTTTATTAAAGATGGTTGATCTGTGCATAAGTATTTAAGGCTGGTCTGTGAGCCCTTCTGCCTCCTTCTCTGTTAATGTTGCTGTGGTGTATGCAACGTGGAACAGTTCAGTAAAATGTGATGGAGAATCCCTCACCTAAATAATCATCAATCAGGTAATTAGGGAACCTGTAATTGGGTTCTCTTACCGAAAACCCACATTCAGGGATTTACTTGGCAAAGGAAGGGCTGAGGATTATAATTGCAGTAGCTTTTACTACACCAAATTGCTAGGACCATCTCACAGGATGGAGTCCTCCTTTTTCCTTTGAGTGAGAAGCCAGACAGATGTGAGCCTCAGTATTCCTGAAGCTGTTGTGTTGTAGTTAGTGTTTCTGCAGCAAGCTCTTACTAGTGACTCAAAGGCTAGAGAAAATGTGGTCTTCCTCAGATGGGCTGGTGTTGTGGTGCTAACAGTGAGAACTTCTTTGTTCCAAAAAATAAACAGGTAACATGCAATATCCTCCCTCTGACATGGAGCTTGAGCAAGAAAACTACATTTTATATTATCAATATTCTAAATATAGTCAGACTGTAAGGTTCCAACAGCAAGTACTGATCCAAAAGTACTTATTCAGGTAAGCGTTACTTTTCCCTTTCACCAAGAATGACTAACAATCAGTGTGATTCTCTGTTTACCGTGCCTACTTCCTTTACCTGTGTGTTCAGCTCTATTTAAATAAATTTGTGCTGATCTCATTGACTGTTACTGGGGTGTTATTGTGAAGTGGAGCAAAAACTGTTGGTTTTCAGTAATCAGGTGTTAATGACATTAGTTTTTTTTGAAGACCACACAAACAGAGATTTAAAATGGATAATGTTAATGGTTGATGAGATGCTTTCTGAATTTTCAAATGTTATTTCAATAAACATTCTTGTTACCATTCATAGTAAGATGATATAAAACCTCTTTATATTACTGCTTTTTGGTAATATTTCAGTGGTTTAGACTAAAGAACAGTAAAATTCAAGGGTCTGAATACAAACATCACTGATAACCAGTTATTGCTGTCTCCAAAGTCTGATGGTCATTCATGTTAGTCTGCTGGTCCTCTTTTCTCTGAAAAGGCAGGGTTCTTGTTTTTTTGGTGGAGGGAGAGGTAATGTTTCTTCTTTGTATTTGTGTTACATGATGCCAGGAGATAGTGTGGTGGTGGCTTGAGCAGGAGTTTGTCCTCAGAGGTTGCGTGGAGGTCCATGTGCTGGAGTATATGTAAATCCACCAGTTACAGAATCATCGCAGTCAAGGCTGGCATCTCCAGGGACACAAGAGGAAAGCTCTGTTTTAGATTATCTACATGACTTTTGTTTTAAAAACTCATTTCTTCCTTCTTGCCCCATGCATTCCCCAGTGGGCATTCTCCATTGCTCACCCTGGAGATTTTTTGGGTGCTATGGCAGAAGTTTTCTGATGAAAGAGAAAATTTAATAGTAAATTCTGCTCAAACCTATTAAAACACTCATCTTTTGTTGTTAGAGTTATTTTGTTTGTAACAACAACTTTTTTCCCTGCATTAGTAGGTTCCAAAAGACAAATAAAACCTCCAAATTACTTTAGAAAAAAACATATTATTTCAATTTTTCTCTACATCTGTGCTTAGATGACTTTCAGCATTTTTTATGTCTGAGGTCAGTATCTTGCATAGGCAGCAAAAATACCTCCTAGATAAATACATCAAGCATGGCACTCCTGCTCTTACTGTGCACAGGACATGTGTTTCCCCCCCTGTTTTGGTCTGAGTTTGCCAGGAGGGGAGTCTCCAAAATCAATAAACAGTTTCAGACAAATGGGAAGAAAAAACTTTTTCAGTGCTTTTCTTTAATATCTGCTCCTGTGGCAGTGCTTTATTTCTGAACATCTCAGCAATAGTTTAGGGTGTTGTGGAGGCACTATCTTGGTGCAGATCCAGATTCCTTCTGTTTCTTTTTGTGGTTTTGAGTTTGGTTTTTATTTTTTCTGGGTTGTTTTTTTTTTTGTTTGTTTTTTGTTTTTTTTTCCTTTTGAATAACTTCTCATGGTACTTTTGGAACCAAGCCTACACTTTTATGGATAATAAATAAATTACTGCTGGTTTCCCTGGGGGTAAAGCTCACGTTTCAGTGTCAACACAGCTTTCTCTGCTCTAAGGGGGCTGATCATGATGCTTGTGGTTGTTCTGAGGAGCACTTACTGCTAGGACAGAGCTTTCTTCTTGGGAAGGAGGCCAGCCTTTGGCTTCTGCTGTGATTAAAATCTTGGTACTGTGACACCTTCAGGTGCTCTTACGACTAACTCTCCCGATTCATTAAATACAGCTACAATTAGGTCAGATCATGTTGCTTAACTGACGGTGTTGTAATTAACATTTATTGTGGTTGCTTTTACTTACCTGTTTCTTTTCCTCTGCGGAACTGGAGAGTCACTCAGTCATGTCACAGCAACACAGAGCAGCATCACATGCCAGAATTATGATGTTACGCTGTCAGATGTGCATAACCTTGTACTTTCTGAGACATGCAGTCTTTTTGCTTATTTTATGGCTTTTTAAGGTGTGTTGTGCAGCTTCATTCCCTGGGTTGTGACTTGTTCTGAGGGGGACAAGCTGGGACCACTCTCTGTTTAGTCAGTCCCCAACCCTTAATTTACCCAGGGCAGCTGCAAATTGTCCGACACTGGGCTGTGTGTCAGAGTAGACTTGTCTGAGCCCAGGTTGACATAGGGATGATAGGGAGCAACCAGACTGTGGCAGGAAATCATTCTCAAACTCCATCATATCTTTTGTAAACCAGAAGATATATTTGTTCCTGCTCTTACACTAGCAAATCAAGGATTGCTATCTTCTGATCAAGTTTTTTAGTCCCAAATACAATGTGTTAGTGCGGAATTGCTTTGTATTATTACGCCTACCTTCTCTGTTGAGAGACAAACACAGACATATCCATGTGTGATGAATGGAGGGTCCAGGATCAAAATTAGAATTCAAAGAAGTCACCTTTTACATGAGTCATTACCTAACAGAATTTTATCTTAAGTTCAGAGATCTGTGGATTTTCCAAATTACCTGTATAAGTAGGAGAAGGATAAAAATTTACACTGCAGTTTTAAATAAAAAAATTAATTGGCTGGTTTTTCCCATTCACCTCAAGT
Source organism: Chamaea fasciata (assembly GCF_029207755.1). NCBI lineage: Eukaryota > Metazoa > Chordata > Aves > Passeriformes > Sylviidae > Chamaea > Chamaea fasciata. The sequence continues at coordinate 69,509,601 of NW_027094086.1, forward strand.
CCTATAGATGGTACCAGCTTCATAAAACAGTTCAGAAAAGACTACCTAAGCACAGCCCTGTTGATGGTTAAACCATGTCATGATGACAGTAAAGTTGCTTTTCTTCCTAACTTCCTAGAAAATTCCCCTTCCAACTTTTATGTGGATTTGTAAGAAATAAGAGAATACATTCCTGAAAGAGCAATTAGTTATTCTGCAACAAGTATATACTCAGTTTTCAAATTCACAGGTATCAGGAAACATTACTCTTCTAGAGAACATTGATTATAGGTGTTTAGAATTCTTTCTGAAGTAGTCAAATTGTGAATTTTGGAACTATTTGAGTATCAATGGGGGCAAGCTGTTCTTCAGTTTCTTTGCTTTTAGTAGTTCTAATTCACATATAATAATGTCAGGTGGTTTTAGCAGTTGATACCAGGATCAAAATACAGGGTCTTCCCTCTCCTGACTTAGATGTAGTATTTCTTTCTATTTTTTGTAACATTTACTGTCTTCTCTAGCCCCATATAAGACAAATCAGGAATTTAATTTTTTCTTAGAAGCACCTTTTTTTCTTTTTCCTTTTTTTTTTTTTTCCCCCTTGATTTTTTATTAAGGATGTAGTGTAGTATTGTACAAAATGACTGCTAAGGACTGAGCAGACTCAGAGTCTCTCTGTCCCCACAGTCTATTGGACTCTCATGGCACAGAAGTAGAGAGTCTGCTTGTACTTGCCAGAGAATTAAGAGCAGCAAAAGTACTGGCTAATTGTTTAATGCAAAATTAGAAATGGGACTTTGATATCAGCTGCTCTGAAGCAGCATGAATTTATTTGACCTGTTCAGCAGGGAGAAGACTGGGCATTGCTCAATGCTCCCATTGCCTTAATATCCACGTTTTGAGACGAAGAGCCTTTTGGGTTTGGTCTTACTCTGCTTCATTTGCCAGGCTGAGGTGTGCAAATCCCAAGCAGCTTGGCTGGAATCTCTGGGTCTGCTCCTGCATCAGACAGGTATGAGAGGGACCAACGTGGTCGTCAGTTGGGCAGAGCAGGGAAATACTTGTGGGTGCACACTGATCTTGGTGCTTTACAGGGGTTCAGGTTTATGCTCTATATTAAAGTAACAAAAACTTGATATCTCGTTACAAAAGAAGGGGGGTGTTTAGATAATGATGGGTGAGTGCAATCTTTACATTCCTCTATGTGTTCCTTCTGTAGTTGATTTTCTTTACATGATGATAAATTTCAAACTGCCATCTTTCCTAAAGATCTCTTGGACACTAACAATATATTGTTCATACTGGTTAAGGCTACAGAGGCCACTTGTTTCTGTTCTCAATTGTTCTTTTTGCAAGATCAGATATTGCTTGTATTTTTTTTTATAAAGCCTACAGCTTGTCCTGCCATTGCACCAGACTTGAATACTGCTCAAGTATATAGTTGTCTGTTTTTTATTACTGAGTATTCTCAAATTAGCAATAGTTATTTTGGAATGAAATCTCTTTGCATTCAAGTGGTTAAATAGCACACTTTCTCCTATTAAAAATGAGATCCAGGCCTACTGGAAAATATTTTACACATATAAAACTGCCTGAAGTATAAAACCTGTTTATACAGATACCGTGGATTTCTTGCCATAAAAAGCACCGTAAATTCCCCGTGCTGCTTCATTTTCATAAGGAGTTACTTGAAAAGAAATATTGCTTGCGGTGAGTTGCCAATTATTTATATACTAATTTGCTACCTGAGAATAATTTCAGATTTTCAAGATCAGTCTGGTATTGAAGTGATAGAGAGAAAAAAAATGTCTGAAACTACTTCATACTTTACAGAAGTATAGTATAAAAGTACTAGTATTAGAGAAGTACCTTAACTTAAATTTGCCTGGAAAGAAACTGACAATATTGATTTATTATTTTTTAAATTTTTGTTTATTTTTAAGGGAATGAGTTTATCTTTTAATTCAAGTATCTGTGTAGTAGTGTCTGTGTGCAAAACTTTGGTCCCAGATTTGAATAGGAGGCTACATACGATGGCAGGGAGTAGAGAGCTCTGTTCTGCCTGCACATCATGCAGGACATGCATGTCAGCCTGCAGTACAGATCAACCCGTCAAGCAAATGATCCAGACAGTTGACAAGGGGAAATATATCCTCTTGTTTCTCTTTTCAAGGATACCATTGCTGTGTGTAGGGGGAAAAAAAAAAAAAAAGAAAAAAAAGTTCAGTGGCATTCAGCTGTACTGTAGGGATGCAGTTAAGAGACTTAAAAATGGTATTGCTTTATCTTCCAGCAATGAGATGGTTGCTGTTTTGGAGGCTTCTTTGCATGTTGTTTGTGAGTAGCACCTGTACAACTGCTTGGGAGTGATGTGAGGAAGGATTAGGCTGCAAATGCTCCTGCACAGCTCTAGTCTTTGCATGCAGGTGATCTGGGTAGCAAGCCTTCTTACCGATGGGTAGCACAACAGAGAGCAAGCACATGGCTTACTGCTTGTAGAAAGAAACAGATTTTTCTTTTATCTTGCTGTTTTGGTAGGCTCTCTTGGCATTTAAAAGGAAATGTGCGATTATTTTAGGAATCTTTGAAAATGGCAGCGTATCTCTGAATTAATGTGTTTGTATTTCTCCCAGAGTTGCAGATGGAAGATTCAAAACTGGTTTGGGCAACATATGTTGATTAATACTGGAAATAAATGCTACCCTGTGGGACCTTGCTTCTGAAGCAAGCATATCCACTGAGTCGTACAGCTGTGCCATTCCTTCCAGAATTGTTCTATCTACTTACTTTGAACAAATGTTGCAGTCATGGATGGATTTATGAGGCTAATGATCTGACAGACCATGTAAGCTTATAGATTATAAAATTTTCTGTACACAGGGAAACCACGTGTTCAGCAATTAAACTCTCTCTAAATAGAAGAGTGGTATTGTTGTGTTCCTCAAAATACATGTGGAAGATGGGAGGTGAGGAATATAATTTTTACTGCTGCACAGTCGGGTGCAGGCTTGTTGATACCGATGCAGACTCAAAATTGCCTGAAATTCTCTATTGGCTTGTATAGCACAGTCAGCATGTTTCTGTGGTTTGGCAGTGTTGCCTGCAGATTTCACAAGTGGTGGAGTTTGGGTCTTCATGGGTTTTTTTTAAATTGTTAGAAAATACGTGTATGTTCCTGGGAGCTCAGGGTAAATGAATCTCACTTGAAAAACACTTGGAAAAAATGAAACTGTCCCTTGATAGTGAAGTCTATTCTTCCTGGCCTTTTTTATTAATTCTCTCTAGCAAGTTTCTAATTTTGTGGCATGACAGAAGAGGAGAACTGCATCTTTGAATTTGTATCTGGAGTAAAGTTATCATTGCTTGGGGGCTGCATTATACAAGCATCAGAAGGAGTTTCCTTTGCCATGGCTTGTCATCTGACAGCCACGTTCTGCTTGGTCTTGTGCTCCTTGATCCTTTCAGCTCTCATCTGCAAGCCTGTATCTCTCGGCAAAGCTCTGGTTCCCTACACTTGAAGCAGCACTTTGGTCTTCTAAAATTGTCCTTACAATGACAGTGGGCCAGAAAGTCACAAACTGAGCAGACCCAGGAGTACATGTAAAGACGCAGCAGGGTGTATGGTAAAGGAAACTTTCAGAAGTCCACAGCTACATAAATCACTTTCCTCAAGCTGCTTGTTTCTTTTTCTTTTTTTTCCCGACACCTTTCAGTTCTCTCTGCTATCTTCTTCTCACTGATCATTATTGTCCTGCAGAAGAAGAAAGGGGAAAAATCTTATTCATGAAATAGCAAGTTAAATTGTGTAGACATAGTAATAATCATAAAGTTTTACATGTTTAGATATAAATTATACAATCAGTGAAACAGCTGAACCCCACTGATTTACAGGTAGGATATAGGCAGGAACAGAATTACTATTTTTTCTCACTTAATCTAATTCCAGCTATTTTTAAGCTCAGACAATACCACTGTATTTTCTACAGTATACCTTTGTAATTACAGAAAACTGATAACAAGCTATATGACCTCTGCATACAGATCTAAATATTGCCATCACATCATTTGTCTGCTTATGTCTCTGTACTTAGATCAGTCTATAATTCATAATGTGCCATCTTTATTACTTTTTGCATAAGGAAATGTATCGTAATAGAACAGTACGTCAATGAACACTTAAATGAGAGAACTGAGTATGTGATAATGAACTTATTTTTTACGGTGAAAATGTTTTCCTTTTTCAATAGCATTTAATACTTCATTCCATTAAATTATTTCTTTCACACAGTGAAATTTGCATGTACATTGTCAAAATGTGACCAAACATGTATGTACAGATTGAGTAGACAGAGTTCTATTGATTTAGTACTTCAGTATATTATCTTTTTCACCCCATCTCAAAACTTCCTAATAATCAAAACAAGTGAATGTTGTGTAACTTTATGATATGGTTATATAAGTCAGGAAGTTGAGTTTTAATAATGAAATTAAATGCAATATGCAAACAGCAGAGACCTTTTTACCTACAAATTCAACTTAGTCTTGAGTGAAAGTTCAGAACTTTACTGCTGCCAGTGTACTTTCAGCTTGGCTGGAAAATTAATGTTTTAATGACTGAATCAAGTTTTGAAGAAGGTATCCTTGTGAAAATATGAGATTTTTCACTTTATACAACAAAAATACCTGTCATAGCTTTAAAGTTTTGGTTTCTTAGTGAAAAAAATCTAGTTTAAATAAACTGCAGCAAGCTGTCTTTTAGAGAACGGGTAGGTAATTTTTTTTTCTTACAGATAAAGTTTTATAGCTTTTTTCCCCTCTTTTAAATTTCCCTGAAATGACCAAATCAAAAAGACTTTTGTTTTATGAAACCTGCTTTTGATTAAGTTGATTGGGTTTTATTTACCTTCTTAATCTGAGCCATGCTTCTTCCTTATCGTGTAAAGTCGCTTACTGTTGCTAAATATACCCGTGTATTTTAAAGAAGCAAAGCTGTGCGTGAGTACGGCCCATTCAGAGCGGGGTTGGAGGGTAGGGAGGGACCTGCTGGTAACCTGAGAGGAAGAGCAGATGCTAAATTAGCAGCTGGATCGTTAGTAATGAGTCCACAAGTGTCTGCTGGGAAATGATCTTTGGGTGCATGTAGCGTGGGTGTGTGGGTTATTCAGAGTTTCTAGCGTCTAGTTGCTCTTTACCCGTGACTCAAAGGAAAGTCTTGGAGCCATGAGGATTTTTATTTGTGAAGCGACTGGCTACTTGTTTTTATTAAAAGTACAGGCTGCAGCTATAAATTGTCAGTATTGTGCAGCATTTTCTACTAGGACATGCGGCTGAAAAATGATTGGAAGGGCGAGGAGATTGCTGGCAGTATTTAGTTACAGATTTAAGTGAAAACTACAAAAGATCTGTGGAAAAGCAAATAACATTATAAGGGCATCATTAATAATCCCAGGGTTACATTCATTTTCACCTTTAATATAAATAGGTATCAACCACTGACTGTAGTCAGAAGTAGTTGGGATTACAGCTGGATGGGACTCTAAAATGTGACCAGGGACTATCAGATGATAGTCTGATAGTTAAGTGGTAGCCAAGCAGGAAAATCCAAATAAAAGATCATGAGGAAACAAAGTGAGTAAGAGAGCTGCAAGAAAAGTGCTGAGGAGTCTGGCTTTACTTCATATTGAAAAATCAATGTATTTCTTTATATCTTAAGCTAATGATTATATGAGTATGTGCTTTGCAGATCACCATTTCTCCATATTGAAGAGCATGTTTGGGTTTGTTTTTTAAGCTTATCAATTTGGTGAGGATGATTCAATTATTCAATTTTGTAGTATAAACAGACATAAAAATGATACAGACAGATAGAGACATGATATATGCATGCCATGGTCCTAATGTCACCAAAAGGCTTTGTGATTCTTTTTTTGTTGTTGCTGTTCATCGGGGGGAAAAAGCCTTATTATGGAAGGGAAACAAGCCTTCCAGCTGACAAGTGTGATTCTGCACAATAGCGACAGCCTTATCATGGGCACAAAGTGAGTTTGTGGTGTTTTGACACAGTTACTATGATCTATCCCCCCCAAAAAAGCCAAACAAAAAATCCCCAGATGGACCCCTTCCAGACTCATGTCTGGACGCCCACGCAGCAGTGATTTAACGTATGAAGGTGCTGTGTCCTACTCAGTTATCCTCCTCTGGTAATTCCACTCCAGTACCACATCTGACTGAAGGTCAGTCAAAAGTTAAGGCTTTGGGGCTGGCACTGAGGTTTTCAGTTAGGTGTCAAGGATTGGAAAGATGATTCTAACAGAAGACCGCCCCCCCGCTAGACACAAACTTCTTGGCTATTTCAGTGAGGGATGCACAGGACAGGTCTACAGCTCTGCCTTTCTTTTTCTGGGAAAGGACGAAGAAGAAACATCCAAACAATTTTTTAAATTGGAGAACCTTTTCTGCTCAACAACCCAGCAACTAGACTAGATCTTTCCTACTTTTTCTTTCTTTTTTTTTTTTTTTTTTTTTTTTATTTTTTTTATTTTTTAAATTTTTTTTTTTTTTTTTTATTTCTGAAGAGTTAAACATCTATGTGAAAGGCAGGGAGCAAGTTACAGTCAGTGCGGTTTTGCGTGAGTACAGAAGCGCCCTCCCACAACCCCAAAAAAAGGATTGCCAGTTTTGGATTGTGTAGGGGCTATCTATATTAGCCTAAATATGGAAAAATCTTGACTTCATACAACTTGTCAGAAAAAGACAGATAGATTGCTTCTATTTGCACGTATATATGTATATAGACGTTATATTATCAAGTTTTAATTGACATGTTAATGCCTTGGTAGAATAGTGCATATATGTGAAGACCATATAATGTTACTGAGTTCCAAGTACAAGCATGGGGGTGGGTTTATTTTGGGAAAAGGAAGAACAGAGGTTACCCTGTGGTAGCTTTTTTTCAGGCAAATTAAGGAGTGTGATTCTTTAGTTGCTTTTTGGCAAGGAATTGCTTTTCCATCTTAGTACACAACTGTAATTTAGCATTAATGGAAAAACAGAGTAGTTTGGTGTAAATCCTCCAGACAGTACATCCCATTCTAGTAGGGATTTAAAAATGTTCTGCTGCATAGCTGATGTGTTGGTTAAGACTGCTGTTGCATAGCAGCTGGGATGGAAGAGAGTTAGACAATTCTTTGTGATCACCAGGCAAAGAGCAGCTATTAGTTTGCAATTTTGGTGTTTTGGATATTTTTTAATTTTTAAAAAACCTTTACTTAAAAGGTAAAAACATTATGTAACACATTTTAAAATAAATTAGTGTCTCCCCTACACTGCAGTTTACTGTGAGCCTTTGTCACTAGCAAAGTCACTAGCTTGTCTAACAATTATGTTCTCTTTGCAAACAGGACTTAGATATTCGGGACCTATTTGGTCTAGTTCTCTTCAACTTGTTTGTACCAGTGTGCCTCATTTTCTAGTGCTTCCTGATAGTGTGGGTGATGTGTGGTAATGACAACATGATCATGATCGATGATCCACAAAGCTTCAGATCACTCTCTTGTAATTCAGTGACAGAGTCCTGTCCATACCATGTATAGGGAAGAAAGTAACCATAAGCTTCACTCTTTGCTAATTGGAGTATTTCAGTCTAAATTGCTGATTTTTGAGACAAGTAGCCACTGTTTTTTGTGAGATGTGAAACTTTAATACTGCATTTTAATATAAATTGTATGGTAATTTTTAAAAAGCCCAATTAATGCAGAGAAAATGTTTATAATTTATGATAACTTAATATCCGTGGGGATTGTGGGATCTAGCCTGGAAGGGCTAACCTGTCTGAGGCTTTGGTCTCCAACCCTGAGCTGGCGTTGTGTACAAGAGCCAGTGAGGTCAATTAAGGAGTCTGCAGAACAGACCTTTTAAGATCATATAGACATGACCTTAAACAACATTTGGGATTAAATTGTTTACTTAGGTGTATGCATATTCTGTCAAATTTTATGTCCTTTGAAACTGTGGTTAAAACAGACTTCTCTGAAGTGGCTGATTGAAGTAAAGTATCTCTTTGGATTTCTACGTCAAGAGCTGGAGGTTGCTTCAGTGCAGTATCTTCTGGGAGAGAAGCAGCCCAGAAATCATTGTAAATGTGTGGTTTGATGCCTTCTATACCCTTATTCTGGTTCTTTTGCTGCTGCAGAAGCTGAAATACCTCAGATACAAGTTAGAGGAACCCTTTGAAAAACTTTGTACAGCCAAACTTTTTATATATATCATTCTTCTATTTTTTTTTCCCGGCAAATCATTTGTGTTGGAGTTGCTGTGAGAAATATCTTTCCTTAATGTATAGCCTAACATATCTTTATAAAACTTGTTTGCAGATCAGAATTACTAAACTCAGAAGTGCAGTCAGTTCTTGTGTCCCTGTGACAGGTAAATTCTGCAAATAAAGGTGTAACTGCAGATGTCCCAACTGTGTGAAGTCAGGTCCTGCAGAGAACACCTTCCTCTGTCTGAGTTGCATCTTGCTGGTTGTAGATAGGGTATGGGTGATGCAGTCACACAGCTCTATAACTGCGAGGCTAAATTAAAATATGACAATACCAAGCATAATTCAGTCCAGTTCACGCCTGGTACAAAAAAAGGAGAAACAGTTTCTCACTGCATGTCTTTTGGTTTATATATTCCTTTCATTGTAGTATTGTCCTAGACCCTGACCACACAGTAGGCAGTGGTAACAGATGAGCAAATTTGATGGTTTTTGACATTGACAGTGGATTTTTCCAACAGATCCAGCTGTTAGGAAATATGGTTTAAGCATTCAGACAAAATCCTTTTGTTGTTTTAACTGATGTGAATGGAAGGATTGAAGACTGAAGTAAAAAACTGGAGCGTTTATGCTATCTTTGAGTTTGAGTTCTGTTTGGGTTTTCGTGGCAACAAAGAGCCTTGGTGAGGAGGAAAGATACAAAGGTTAAAAGGTGCTGTATGCCTTCGATCTGTAAGGGAGGCCCTGCAGATCTGTAAGCCCCTCCTTACCAGTGTTCTGCTGCACGTTTTAACACAGATCAAGTATGATGGAGCCTTTCTCCTCCTCCCTTGCTCCCATCAATGCGTTTCATACCCTGTCAAGTCTGCTGTTTTCACTGTGTTTCTCCTGCTGGCTACACCTACCTCTCAAACCTCCGTCCTGCTTTTGCTGAGCTGTGTCAGTCAGGCTGCACCCTGCGAAATCACTGCTTTGGCTCGGCTGCCTTATAGGAAAGCCCATCGCTGCTGGCTCCAGACCACTCGGCCAGGTCACATGTGTGTCTGTGCTGAGCAGGCAGGTGTAAAAAGAGTCTGATTCTGCGTGCTGGATTATTCTTGGCCGAATTGTTTCAAAGATAACACAGGTGTTCCCACTTATATACCCACTTCAGAGAGGATGTGAGCAGGTTTAAAAGAAATGGCATAAGCAAAGCAAATCCTGTGCATTTCTGTGGCACTGGGATCCCATGAAACCTGACCAAAAGAGAAGCATTGATTCATGTTGTGTAAGCTGAGGTTTGGCTCCAAGAGAGAATTCCTTTTTCCTTTTTTTCTTTCTTTTTCTGGGTGGGGAGGGGGGAAGGTAGCAGTGGGGCATTTTCCTTTTACGTCATTGCTGACTGCATACAGAGGAGCTGTTGTAATTTAGCGACCAGGACTCGCTGATGATCAGCTGCAAGTATAAATCCGAGATCAAGAAAAACAAAACAGGGCTCTGGTCCCTCTGCAGAAATTGTTTCTCCTTCACTGCCTTAGGAGGATAAATGAAGGAGGCAAGACACTTAGCAGTTTGAATTAAGCTACTGTTTGGAGTGATTTTACACAAAACCCTCCCTAGGCAGATCACACAGTGTACTATATCTCTCTGAAAATGAAAATATTATTATAGAGTGAGTGTCATAAATATGCAATTTCATATAGGTTGTTTTAGAAAAGAAAGGTGGCATAACTGGATTTTATATTTGAAGAAACATACAGTGATACACCCAAGGTAACAAGAGTAAGCCATCTTTCTACTTTTTCACTCACAGTTCAGTTGTGATTTTCAGTTTTCTGATTCCTACCACTTTTTGTGCCAGTTTCTGTGGCAGATAGATGGGTATAAATGCTGACTTGCAGGTTCATGTCGAAATAAAGTGGTGAAGGCATGAAGGGAGGGGTTCAAAAGCAGGCTGCTGCTTGTAACAGCGCATGTGCCTTGTACATCTCAGATCCTCAAAGTATGTGGAATTTTGATGTGATTGTCTGACTGGAAAGGATAGTTAAAAGCAGAGACTTTACAGGTTGTGGGGGGGGTCATTTGACAGTCTTGATTTGATGAGAGGTGAATACAGATAGATAGCACTAGAGACCATACACTACCACGAAACAGGTAATTTTTGTTTCTTGGTGACACTGCTACGAAAAATTAGGGATTTTATTTTCTGAGGTTGAATCTTTTGATGAGGCAACATAAATACTTTTTCTTTAACTTTTTTAGATATGAGTTGTTTTCACTTCAAAAAAACAAAGTACACGTTCCATGTTTTAGTAGTGTATGATATTGAGTTGTCTGTCCTTAATGCCACATTTTCATCATGAAATACCAAAGTACAGATTAGCTTTGAGATTAGGACAGCTAGGGACTATAAACTTTGTACAGAAACACAAACATTGGGAGCATTTCTAAAATAACAGTTTTCTTTGTTTAGTCTTGAGACCAAACTGATAATGGGATGGAATGTGGAGCTCATTTCCAAGGATTAAATCAGACTAATAGGAGCAAGGTTACTTTGCCCATAGCAGAATATCAGTGTCTATTCTGTAGTAAGTTTATAATGATATAATGTATATTAAAAACATACTTCAGTGGGATTCCTTTTTGGCTCTCAGCAATAGCCTCATTCACTACCTCATTATGATCTGTGAATCCTCCTTTTATCATACAGTGTCCTTAGGTGCTTGCATGTGCTTCACTTGCCATGTGTTTTCTTGGTGAATTTACAATCCAATAGCTGTTACTATGAAAAAGCAATTACTGTCTTTTATTTTTAATGAATACTGCAACATGCCAACAAGGTTCTTGAGTTTTCAAGAACATTGTCTCATCCTGGATAGATGTCAGATCTCTTCCCTTCTATTAGTTAGTTTTTCATCCCCACTGCTAGTACAATATCTTAAGTTTTCTCAGGGGATCTAAGATTGCAAGATCTTACATTAGACTAGGAATGAGTAGGTTGTTTTAGGATATTCCTGAATGCAGAAAGTATTAATGTGCATGCTTTTTTTTCTCTTTGAAGCTCATATTCAAACTTGAGTATTCACTTAGTTTTTTGTCATAGTAGTTGGCATCAGATAGAGAGATTGTGAGAAATCATGGAATATGATACTGATTGACTTCAGGTCATTCACTGGCACTGCCAGGATTTTCTGCTTATCTAGAACAGAACAAAAAAGGAGTTCAGGATAACTAGTGAAGAATTAAGGTTGAGTAAATTGATGTGATGAAAAAAAAATTTCTTTTCTAAAACAACCTATATGAAGTTGTATATTTATGACACTTACTCTATAAATGTATTTTCATTTTCAGATAGATAGAGATGTGATCTACCTAAGGAGGGGTTTGTGTGAAATCACTCCAAACAGCAGCTTAGTTCAAATTGATGTGAGGAAAAACTGATGTGAGAATAACAGCCACTGCTTTGGGATCTCTGGATCAAACTGTAGAATGATCGATGTAATAGTAAGCATTTTTCTGTCAGGAAGTTGAATATGCGTAAGGCATCTGGTTCCATTCCACGAATTTATTATTTTCTGTAACAGGATGCATAATCCCACTATAGTGACTGTAAAAAACCTGCTTCCACTTTCCTTTCCTCCTCCAAAATGGGGTACTGTAGAAAATTTATTGTATATGCAACAGGAGTAGAGACAGTGGTCTTTTTTTTTTTGCAGACAATGCCTTACTTGTGAAACTGAAGATTAGCTTTCAACAGATTACTGGAAAAAAAAAACCAGATACACACTGGGTATCTGGCAGTACTAGATTTCTCTGTCGATCCTTTTCAGCTGGAAAGCATGGCCCTTTAGACAGCCTTTGGATAAGTCTCGGTAGAGTGTTACTGCCGTTCTTAAAAAATAATTCAAAACATTAGTGAGTTGTTTTAAACTGAGGGCTGAGTTGCAAAATGACAGATTTCTCACTATTAACTAACGAAGATATTTGTATGTTCAGAAAACCCCAATTCTGAATCCCTCTGCCTGCACAAAGCAGAAAACCTCATAGTTCATACATCTAATTCTTCCAACAGCCCTGCTGCTGCTTTTTGGAGGGAGTAAGCGTTTTCTCCCTGCTCTTCTCAATTTCTAAATAACTTCCCTACATGTTATTAATGGTCATGAATTTTGCTGAAAATGTAAAATGTGACTTGCTATTATGACACAGGTAATTAATAGAAGTAAAGTGTAGTGGTTCAGGAGCAATGGGTAGTGTAAAATGATGACCTTTTTCAGAAGAAGGGGTGTATATCCTCTTCCTTGTTTCCCAGCTGGATTTAGGCTTTTTCATCCTTTTATCAGTGTTTTAGCTTTGTTATACTCCAATTTTTAAGCATACCTTCTTACCAACAGATGCCAAGATAGGATCGATGTGACAGGCTATGTCCTTCTCATTTTGTTTGTTTCTTTCTTTAATTTTTCTTTGCTTTGTTTCTACAAGTTGGTTTTTTTCTGGTTCATACAAATATGGCTTTCACATTCATTCTTTTTCTCCTGATGCCTTCCACCCTGAACATGCGATTAATGTGCTACTGTTCTGTCCCAGGCTAGATTTTAGAAGGATAACATTACTGCTGTTGTTTCTTGGATTTGCTGTAAAATCAGGAAATGATCATGAGAAATCATCTACTTGTTTCCATTTTCTAAGTTAAAATAAAACACTGTAAGTACTTGTAATACATATTTGCTTACATTTTTAAATTACAGACAGTTTTAGCTCTGTTGGTGTAATGGTAAGTGGAAACAGTTTAAAGTCTCCATGCCTTGTGCATGGCTTTCTTTCGTAAATTTTGTGTGATTTTTTTTTTTAATAGAAAAAATGTAAAAGTTCTCAATTTCACTGATAGTAGCAACATCACACAGATGTTGCTCAGAAATGAATTTTGGTAATAGGGATATATATGTATGTTAAAGACGTCTTGGAACTAGGTTATTTCATTGGTCGGGGAAGGGTTATCCTTTAATGTAATGGACAATGCTGATTCGCACACCAAGGGAATTAAACATTTATCAGTTTTATTTCTCTAAGGATTGTTACAAAATCAGCCAGACAGTTGTTCCCCCAGGCCCACAGTTCACCCAGATGCCTTTTGTGATTCGATTGAGTTCACTCCCTAATGATGGCATAATTAGCGCAGTTTTGCCAGAGGAAAGGGGATTTCTCTTTTGGCTCCTGTATTTGTTTTCCATCATGAACAATAAGGCGGCAAGAGCTAAAAATAGCGTTTAAAAGCACTATTTAAAAAAGTAGTCGGAGCGTGCCCTCTGACATGCCGGAGTAGCGCGGGGCGAGGGCAGCAGCTGCCGGGCTGGGCTCAGGTTGAGGGAAGGGAGGAGGGAGAGGAGGAGGAGGAGGAGGGAGGAGGCTGCGGCTGCCGCGGGGAGCAGAGCTCCCCCGGGCGGCGCCTGTGCCTCTCCGCTCCCTCGCTGGGCGCTGAGAGCAGACGCCCGACCTTGTCCATTCCTTAAGAACACCGGCATCGGCAAACAAACTTTTGGGATCGGTATGAAAAAAGGACATTTTTTCCCTCCCACTCTGCTTTTCGTTTCTCCCAAGAGAAACATAACAGGTTTTAAAGATTCGAAAACAGTAGCGATGCTGTAAACCGAGCGTTAAAGAGGGCTGGAGCGCTTCCCTTGTGAAGACCCGGCAGAGACATTTGGGTTTGTTTAGCCTAGGGAAGAGATGGCTCCGGAGAGACCTTAAAGCACCTTCAGTAGCTAAAGAAGGTTCGCGGGAGATCTGGAGAGAGACTTTTTACGGAGGTGTGTAGTCATAGTACAAGGAGGACTGGATTCAAACTGAAAAAGAGTAGGTTTAGATTGGATATTAGGAAAAATTCTTTGCTGTGGGGGTGGTGAGGCACTGGAACAGGTTGCCTACAAATGCCCTGTCCCTGAAAGTGTTCAAGGCAAGGCTGGATGGAGCTCTGAGCAGCCTGATTTAGTGGAAGGTGTCCCTGCCCATGGCAGGAGGGTTGGAAGAATCATAGAATCATCAGGTTTGGAAGAGACCTTCAAGCTCAGTCAATCCAACTGTCTGCCCAGTCCTGTCACTGTAACCCATAAACCACATCACTCAGCACCAGATCCAGACACCTCTTAAACACCTGCAGGGATGGGGACTCCACCACCTCTCTGGGCAACCAATTGGGCAATTCCAGTGCCCAACCATTCTAACAGTGAATCTTTAATCTTAATCTCTTCCATATCATCTTAAGGCTGTTTCCTCTTTTCTTTCTTCTGTAGTCATGGCAGAAGACAAGAAGACTGTCTTGAAGAAACCATTCTGTGTTTCTACGTGTGAAAAATTTAGATACTTATTTCTTGATGACATTTTACTCACCCATTTTAACAACAGGTGGCCACAGCAAATGACCAGGAAGCTCTTGAACTCAAAGTTGTGTTCCCACCACTGTAGTTCTCAAAAAAGGGAGTCAAGGTGTGAGCAGAAGAAGGTTTGCAACAGTGCAGATGCCTTACTAACAGTGACAGGTATCTCTATAACATGAGTTGCTTTTTTTTGAAAGTGTTGTGTTTCTGAAAATCCTGCGCTTACTAGGACTATTAGAATTTGGCTAGTTTGGCTCCTCGTTTTTGAAACTGTTGCTGCTAATGTAATCTGTGCGAAAAGTTAGTATTTTAATGATTGCAATCCTTGGCTTACTGGCATGTATTGAGTAACAAGGTGATTGAAAACCTGAAATAAAAATGCAGGGTTGGGGTTTTGTGTTTCAGACAGTACACAGAGCTTGTCTGCCATCATCCATATGTGTTGCTGCATCCCGGTGTGGTGATATGGTAAGAGGAAGCTGCAGTTGCTTTGTCTCAGCATTTGACATTGAAAGAGCATTTCCTGAGCTGGATTTAAGAAACTGCTGTTTGTTTCTTTAAATATTTGACTTTACTGGATGCTTGTGTGGTTTATTTTATCTTTGTATTCATGGAATTTTTGAGTTCATTTTAATTAAAGAAGAGGTCTAGCTTGTTTAAATGGTAGACTTTCAAAGTTTGATTGAAGTTTCTTCTGGTGTACTGCCAGCCAAAGCTGCAGGACAAAGGTAAGACTGAAGCCCTCTTGCCAAAACCTGAGGCAGCACGTGATCCTGTGATGCTGGCCTTGTGACAAGGAATTCTGCCATCACTGTGCTGCAGGTGAAGCTTCTCATTGATTGGCCTTCTTAGTTTTCTTGTGTAGTTTCATAAGGCACATCCTGTGTTTGACATGGGGTGAAGGTGACCTGGGTGGCTAAGGGCAGGGAGACGTGCATTGGCGTGAGAGTTTTGTATCGTTTTTACTATGTAGCCTTTTTGGGTCTGGTGTGAACCTGGATTTTACTGAGATCTGCCAGTGTTGGCTTCCACGCACTGTTGGTTGGTGTTCTTCTGTAGAAGAGGCTGTATTTTCTCACACAAGGCTTCTTCCATTCAGCCTGCTGCTTAAGTCACTTTTGGTTCTCAGACAGGCCAGGTTACTAGACATGTTGTCAAGACAGCATCCTCTTCCATGGTATCTGAGCACTTTGCTGTAGTATGTGTGTTTCCAGAGAAGGACAAACTGGATGATCTTGGAAAGGCGGTGGGATCTGTCTGGGTTGTAGAGAGGTCTGTCTGCAGCAGAGGAATGAATAGAACCTTCCTGTCCTGCAGCCTCTGCTTGTGCCTCAGTTGTGCCTGGCAATGTTCCTAAACTGGAGAAATCAAATGTGAAGTTACATTTCTTCCCAGCATCTTCACTTTTGCTGGTGGTGTTGATTTTTAACTGCATTGTGCATCACTGGCAGGGTGGTGGGGCAGCCCCAGTGAGGAGTGACGCAGCCTTTTTCCAGTTGGCTCCACAGCAGGGCATGACTGAGCCCCTTTGCAAGGCTGGGATGAACCCAGCTGGGTGCTGCCAGTTGGACACTGGGAGGAATATCCACCTTTCTTGTTACATGTGCTGCAAACCTGTGTTCCTGTCCTTTAAATAGTCTTTTCTCTTGTCTCACCTCCCTTCCCCCTTCCCCAGTTCATATCAAGAGACTGTCTAGGAAAATACTTGGAAGTACGTAGCTGTGTTTGGGCCCTGTATGTCTGTGGCTTTTCTTCAGACTGCCTGGAGACTGAAAAGTGATAGAAATAATAACCTGTAAAAGTTACTTGTTAATACCAATGAAGTCAGAAAATATTTCTCTTAATATCACTTGTTTCTTCTTTCAACAATGAAGATGTTTAGGGATTGACAGAAATTTCTTTTTGTATATACACGTAATGAAAATGCAAAACCACATTGCTTGTCTACTTGACAGCAGTTCTTTGTGGGTATAAATTTGCTGATTCAAGGGAGAAGCTGCTAAGTGAGGTTAGGGTTAGGCTATTTAATTTTTATTATGTGTTTTTTCTATTCATTCTAGCACTAATTCTTCAATATTAATATCATCCATAGAGGGTTTTTTCCATCCTTTTGTCTGTTCTGTCCTGCTCTGCAGCAGAAATGAAAAGCAGTATTATGCTACATTCTATTTTCTCATTAATATCACTAGCATAGGAAGTTTTTCCTTTTCTTCTTTGGCTTTTTTTTTTTCTTTCTGTTTCAAATTTCTTCTGAATCTTGAGATCTCTTTTCATCATTTCATGCCACCTACGTCTACCAGCTATGGAGACTGAGTGCACAAAAAGGGTGTGTGGAATTTGTAAGCCCAACCCAGATATTTTCAATTGTTCAGACTCTTCCAAGTTTAAAAATAAGCTGTTAAAACTTGTTATGTGACACTATTCATATATGTTTAATTTAGCTGTCATTTGCCAAGACTATCAACATGCCAGGTATTCATTCAGTCAGAGACTAAACTTTTAAGTCATTTGCTTTGAGAAAAGAAGCAGTAGTGAAATGAAATTCTCACTCTTCTACCCTGTCTCTCTGGACCTAATCCTGTGGTCAGGGACACGTGTGATAAAGCATAGCTTGCTTTTAACAACAGCATGGCCAGGATAATTTGAATAAGGTTGATGCATTAATAAGTTTTTGGATATTAACAGGGAAATGGGACTGTGTGCAAATAGTACTTTTGCTAATGCCTGTATGCATGGCTTGAGTACATGGAAGTGTTTGATTCATTCAAGGTGGACTTTTTGCTGCTTATGTCAAGCGTATGTCAGGAGGTATCTGCTTCTGGGAATTCATTTGCTGCCTCATAATAGGCACAAAGGATATGTGATTTTTTATATCAGTGAGCATGGGTTTTGACACATGCCAGGCAATGTACTTCAGTGTACTCTGTTACTGTGCTTCTGGACCTAGCAGACCAACTGCTCTGTCAAATCTAGTACATCCTCGTGTGAGGATGTGACATTTACATTATAGCAAACAAATGACACCATTAGAATCACCAAATGAACTAGATTGGAAAAGACCTTGGAGATCATCAAGTCCAGCCTAAGGCCTGACACCACCTTATCAGCTAAACCATGGCACTGAGAGCTACATCCAGTCTTTTCTTAAATACCTCCAGTGACTCCACCACCTCCCTGGGCAGCCCATTCCAATGCCCAGTCATTGGAATGGGCTTCTCTTTCTGTGAAAAATTTTTTTTTTTTAATGTCTAACCTGAATTTCCCCTGGCACAGCTTAAGACCATGGTCCACAGATGCCTCCGTGTCTGGGTGCGTGAATGCCTCCATGTCTGTTTCTCTGGCTCTGAACGTGGGTCGTGATGATTTACAAATGGTTACGATCTCTCATGTCTTGCATTATTGCATTGTAATATTTCCATCATATAATTTTGTCACCCCCTAATCAGGGTGGGGAAAAAAACATTTGGTCAAGCAGTTTCATAAACATATTTATCTTTGCTGGCTGATCTGTTCCCAGATGCTGTGAGATTGAACTTCACTTTCTAGGAGGCCTGGGGTGACCTCAATCTGAGTTGGAAATGGACTTCCTTTGAAGTCAGCATTTGGTGCTCTCCTTTTGTAAAGCAACAAGTGATCAACCCAATCTGCTTGTGCCTGTGTCAGTAGATGTCCATAATAATTTCTTTATTCGTATTGTTGTAGAGGATGTTGATAGAAAGTAAAGCAATGCTGTACAGAAGCAGCTGAATCTGAACACTGAATATAATTTGTATACTGTTTAGTCTCACTTATCATATATTACTGGCTCAGAAGCAGAAATGATGGCATATAGCCTGATAGCATTCTTTCTACATCAGATATATATGCATGATATGCATTTGGTTAAGGGGAGAACAGCCTTTACCTGCTGTATGTCATGTGAAGCAGACCTGTGCTTTTGTCAATTATGATGTGCAGCAGCTGTGGCTGTGGAAATGCTTTTGTGTTCCTGGCATGAGAGTGCCCCTTTCCATCCCATGCTGTTGTGAGTAGCCTATGCTAATTCAGCAGCATTTATCCCGAAGTGCAGGGGTCAGGTGAGCTTGCAGGAATTACTTGAATTGCACCACTGTTGTTTCTTCAGGGCTAGAATTAGAACACAAGGGAGACAAGTCCCTTCCATTTTTTTTCGTAGGTGTAATTCTGGGTTTCTCCTGCCTTGTTGCTTTGCTTGTTGGTGTGCAATTTATATTTGGCTCAGAATTATTTAGAGGGACATGGCTCTGTAAGCTGCAGGCAAGATTTTCATGTCTGGAAAGTCAAATAAACAAGAGAGGGGATGCTAGGTCTGCTTGCTAGCAGTTGAGTGTTCTCGTCTCTCTTTGGGAAACACAGTGCCAACATGTGTCAAATGAGCAACTGTTAGGCCCTGGCGCAGGGAGTGCTCTTTCTATGCTGGTTATTTCACCAATTATCACTATGCCACTGGCCTTCCTATTTCAAAGGAGGTGACCAGGGAAATTGTGGTGTGGCGGGTCTGACTTTATCTGGTGTCCTCAGATTTCCTTGACCTCTCTGACTCATTTTAGAATCGGAAGTGGTAAAAATCAGGGTGGTAATACATGAGGATAGCCTTGCTTGCTTGCTTTTTAATTGATTTTTTTTCCTCTCTCCCCCCCCTTTTTTTTAACACATTAGTTATATTCTTCTGGTTTTCTGTAAGATGTAGTAAGAACATCTAAGAGAACTGTGCCTTTGCATAGCTAAAAGGCAGCTGCTGGGATGCCCAGGGCAGTACCATGTAATTGCTCTCCACTTCCCAAAGCTTCTCTGGGTGCCATGCTCGTGATGCTTCATGTTCCCGTGGTACCTGAAAGTTGCATTCTCACTGGAGGAGCCAGCATAATGGGGCTTTCAGCACAGAGGTGAAACTGAGCTCTGCTGAGGTTCTGCCAGGATGAAAACTTGACTTTCTGCAACATCAGTGCAGAATCCTACTGACTTCACTGAGTCCAGGGTTGTGGATTTCATCGGTTGTGAGGAGGAAACTCTATACTCAAACACTTCCAAACTCATGTTTTCATTCACTGTTGCCAGGTAGGGGCTTTCAGATGGGACAGACAGTCTTATTTCAGCAGTCTGCCAACAGCTTGTGTGGCCATGCAGTGCTAAATATATGATGAAGTTTGTTTCATGATGCTCTACACCTGTATTTTTTTGAAAAATATTTGTTTTGTTACTGGTTAGTTTGGTTTCAGTTTAATTGTCAAGAGAGAAGGAAGAGCCTAATGTACTAGCTTTTTGTAAGTGTCTGGAAAGTTGGTGTCTGGTAGGGAGAAGAGGCCTTCCAACCACCTTGTAACCAGTGAGGTGACAGCTGCAGGATAAGATCCAGAGTTGAAGACAGTCATTGAGTGCTCCAGCACTGAAAAGGGCTTGTGAGACTTGTCACCTATTTTGATATAAAAAGCAGTTCAGACAAGACAAGGAACCTGAAGGAAATTGAATGTCATTAATGCTGCTGTTTCTTTGTTTTTGACTAGGAGGTGGAAGTTTTTTCTCTTGGTTTAAAGACCAGCTCTAAATCACTGTGTTTTTGTTGCTTGCATTTGAAGTATTTGTGCCTCTTGCCATTTCTAGTATACCTATGGCAGTTCATGTTATAAGGTAGTCTAACATATCCTATTTCTTCCTGTGTGGCTGTTGTAGGCTCTGCAGAGTGTGCAGCTGGCTCAGGCACGTCTACAGAATCTTGTAATCACTGTTGTAATGCCCCATCAGTACTTACAGGGCAGCCTCAAGCATGTTTGCATTGAATTATCTCTTGAGCAGCATTTAAAGCTCCTCAGCAGCAGATACCTTCAGTTTCTTGGTGATTTTTCTCATGGATAACATGTAACACCATTCCTGTGGTTTCCCGTCTGCTGACAGGAGAGTCTTAGTTTTACTCTGTAAAGTCCATAATGCTCATGACTCCTGCCTGTTTCCTGTGTCCTGAGCCAGTGCCACCATTTTTTACCATTTACATCAGTAAAATGCCCACATTAATCATCCCTGATTTGAATGTGTGTGATAAAGAGGGAGGGTATTTGGCGCCTTCCTCTCTCATTTGATACTGTCTGGGTGTGTTGACATGCCTGATTTATCAAGATTTTCTTTATAATGTGCTCTGGTTTGCACTGCATGAGGCCTATATTGTTTTTGGTTTTGAGAGATTTAAAATCCATTAAGTAACGCATATGCCTACAGGATACATTAAACAGAATTTCAAATGGAAACTAACTAAAAAAATGGGTTTTGCTGGCACATAAAAATCATTAAAACACTTCTTTTCTTACTTGATAAATTGGGATCACACTTCAGAGTCCTGCTGTTTGGTGTTTTTTTAAGTGTGCTAACATCTGCAGTATTCTTTTCAGTCAGACTCTCTGGTTTCTATATTAATGTAGGTCTCTCACCTCCATAGCAGAATTGGAGTGGTGTTTCTTACTTAAATTTATGATTTGCTTTTTAAAAACCAAAATACTCGAATTTTGATTTTAACCAAGAAGTACTTGATTCCTGTGTCATTTCAAAGAAAGAGAATATCATAAAAATGAAAGTGACATACTTGTGGCTCTAGTAAGAAATTTAATTAAGCAAATCAGCGCCAGAAAAATACACAGAAAGTCAGCTGAAGCTGTGAGATTTCCTGATAAAAGCACATGTGGCATCCCAGAAGTACAGGATCTGACAACAGTTTAGACTGTTATGTTGAAGTTGGATATTTCTTTCTTGTTGACACTGCATTTTTGCCTCATTAACCTTCATTTAATATACGTTAACCTTCATTTAATATATTTAATATCACATATAAGTATGTGATTCCTTGCTGTGTGTTGGAGTATGTATTAAGACCGAATTATAAATGCTAATGAAGCTGATTAGGGAGGGTAAGGAATGTCCTGGCACCTCTGATTCATTTTCTCTGTGAGTGAATGTAAAGTGCATCTCACAAAGATGCATTGTTACATGTTTTAGGGGATTTTATTCTAGCCCTAAAGAGATGCTTATCAGCTCTAGTTCAGGTGCTGGCTTCTTGTATGACATGTAGTTTTCTACAGTTAGAATTTAACAGAATGACTGTAGATGAAAAAAACCTGGGTAGATTCATGCCTTTGGTCTTCTGGATCAGGCAGTCCAAGTAAATTGTCTTCTTGTTTATCTTCCAATATGTCAGCAGATGTGGACTTTAGAATATATAGGGAACAGTGGGCTCTGGACTTGGATACAGCTTTCCCTTCTTTGCATCATGAAATTCGATGTAAAGTCAGCCATGATAAGATCATGAGTGCTTCTCCAAGGGCAAGTGAACTTGAGAGGAAGTACAGATGCTCTTCCCCTTTTAGGAAGGCTCAGTGCAGCTGGAAAAGAAATGGCTTTTGTAGTCCTGCCTGCCATGTTTTGTGTCTCTCCTGCCTGGTTCCTTGTAGCTGAAGAAGTTAACCAGGTTTTAGAAGCACAGATACCTTCTAGCCTGCAGCCTGTAAAGACATTGGAGGAGTTGCTATTGAATAATACAATTTCTGCCTAGAAGTACATGTTTCTAATGTTTTGAGAAGCCTTTTGGGTCCAAGGGGTGCTTTGGAACTGGGCCAGGATGCCTCTTTACTCTGGTCAGAGCCGTTAACTTTTTGTCTGTGTCCTTTTCTTCGGTTTTCTGAATTGCCTGTGGTCTTGTCACCATTTGCAGAGAGATGAGTGGAGGTAGGTGGAATGACATAGTGTAATTCTGCAAATTCTCCCTCAATGACCACTGCTTGCCTGTTTTTGTGGGATCTGTTTGTGTCAGGGTGAATAGGTGAAATGAGCTTCAGTGGTGTATTCCTAGGGTGTTGTCACTGACTGGGGAATGATGATCTGTCAGCTCATAGGAACATGTGTTAGTGTTCACCATGCATGCGCTTATTTAAGCAGGTAATCATGCTAAACAATTCTTCCCCATCTGCACTTCAGATGGACACTGTTTTAAGGCTGTTTCTAGTTGAAACAGGTATTGGTAGGAATAATATTCTATAGTAATGTTTGTGGTTTTCCACTGAATTGCCTACTGGCTACTAAGCATATTATAAAACTTAGGAATCAGCCAGCACAGTAAATCATATCAGACTTTCATTAATGATATATATTATTTTTCCTCGATTCTTTCAAAACTATTCCATCTTCTGTGGGAATAAGGCTGCGGTCTTCAGGCCTCTGAAGAGTGATCCTCAGTAAGTGGTAGTGGGGTTAAAAAGCCTGTGGGCACAAAAAAATTGTAATCTGGGTTACCTTTGCTCAACAATACAGTGCAAATTCACCTTGAATATGCATGTTAGTTGACAGTACAAGCCACTACAGGAGACTTTATAAATCAGTGTTGCTAAGCAATAAACTTTTATTGAAGGTAATTGTTGATAAGTGATTAAGAAAGGACAACCACACTGAAATCTGAACAGCACCTATCATTTCAGGGGACATAATATGCAGTACAAGTGTTTCTGAGATAGCCTCAGGCTTGAAAAACCATGCCTTTACTCACTGGCCCCTCTAGAAACAAATCATTTGCTCATTGCAGTCATGATTCACTGTTAATAAACATGATAAAGACTGTTGTGTGTTAATAAATCCTATTAGAACTGGAAAGGTACCTTTCCAGACCTAGAAAACTCGTCTTGGAGTTGTGGCATCCTCACAAAACCACAGCTGACAGGTAGCAGAGTGAATGCATCTGAAGGATTCCCATATGCCCACAACAGGCAGAAGGCCAGCAGTTCTTCCAGCCTGCTTGGAAATATTCTTGCCTTGTCCCGTGACAGTGTTTTCCACAGGTGCACATGGTTAGTAAGAGTCCAGTTTGCCAACATGAACCTGACTATAACTGCATGAATAATGCTGAGAAATCTCATGAGTTGTCTTGCCAGAGATTTTAACCTTGTGTTTTTTGCAGTTCAGCTATAGTATTTGCCCTCTGCAGAGAATTCAGTGTGCAAGTGGCTTGTCTGCATGGCTGTAGCCTGCTGTCTGCTTAACTGAGCATCTTTAACAGCTCAGTGATTTGAGTGCACAGAGAACAGAATAGAGTGCCCTGACAACAGGGCTTGGGCATTTTACAGTATAAGCATTAGTATTTTGGTTTTCTCTCTTAAGTACATTTGGGATGTTAGCATGGATGGCTTTGGCATTTTGTTTGTTTGGTTTGGTGCCATTATGCTTATGTATCAATAACATAAAAATAGTAGGTTTCTCTTTTCCCATTGAAGCATACCATGCAAAGCAGCCTGATTTAGTCACAGATTAAGGAACTGGATGGTAGTTCAGCTGAACACAAGCAATGTGATGTTTTCCTTATGCATTTCTTTATTTTATTACTGTTGCTTGGAATAGAATGAAACTAATTGCTCAATACTTGATACATGGGGAAGAATATTGTGAGTTTGTGGATAATGAAGGAAGTAGTAAAAAATACTGGTGGGGATAGGAATGAACGGCTGAATGTTTTGCACTACGGCATCGCTGTTTTCTCTGAAACCCAGTTTAACAGCAATCTTGATTTTGGTCAACATGAAACTGGCAGGCAGTTTTAGCTGAGGTGGTGATGGTTTAACATTTTTGAGTCCTAAGGCCTAAATGTTTATTGCCTGTATTCATGTTTTAGTTCATCTGAGCTTCTCTTTTGGCAGATGTCATTGTGAAAAGAGCAAGGTCTTTTCACCATCCCTACCTAGAGTGCTGTTGTTCTATTTTGTTTTTCCAGACCACATGTTTTTTGAAGGTGAAGCTTCTTGCCCATCCTCCAGCATGAATTGTTGGTGGCCTTTTTTTTTTGGATCACATCTCCCAAGCTAAAGAGTTTAAACTTTTTGTGTGTCTCTGACTGAGAGATATGATATCGCTGTAGTTTAGATTGCAGAATTTTACCTTTCCAAAATAAGACTTATCTGTGCTTTCTTGCCTTTAACCACGGAAGACTTCTGTTTTTCTTCAGTATGTGATTCAGCAGATTAGGTAAATAATTAAGTTATGTTAGCTACTCTCCCATTTCATTCCTCTTTACTGATATGCAACCCAGTGGAGTTGTACAGAATGGCAGCAGCTCATAGTGTGGTCTTTGCCACACACTGAACGTGTGGGTGGTATCTCAAGTCCTATTAGTGATACAAACCTTACAGTGATACAGGCCTTAGAGTGCTTATTCAGGCAGTGTTTTCATTAACTGCAGTGGCATGTGCCCAAGTCTTGGCATTTGGCTGCTTTTTAAAAGATTTTCTTTAGGGCTTGTTTTCTACTTTGTTTTGGGCACTGATACAGGTAGATCTATTAGGCTCCCTAGCATGGCTGTGGTTACTAAGTGTAAAAGAATTTAGAGGCTCCAGTGTTCTTCCTTGATCAGTCGAAGCCCATCCCGTGTTCAGGTCAATCCCTGCTTTCACTGGGAGAGAGGGCTTTCTAAAGGAGCAGTGGGGAGCACTGCATGGCCCATGCACTACAGGAGGTCAGGTTAGAGTGCTCCTGGCTTTTTCTGGCCCTAAAAATGACTCTTGTGAAGCTGGTACATCAACTGCTCTGTGCCAGATCTTGAGGGAATGCTTTAGTGACTGGAAGGAGAATTAGGCTTTTGTTGGAAGATAGTACACTACGATTCTTCATCAAAAGTGTGGGTGATGTATAAAAACATGATTCTTTAAGGATACCAGCCACAGGCTAACAAATCATTTGGCTTTCCTGTCAGAGGGTGCGTCCTCAGTAGTTCAGCTGCATTGTGTCAGTGCAGGAGTTTTGGCTGGGCAGAAGCCTGTTTTCTCTTCTTTGGCAGATATGCTATATTTCACAAGGGCCAGAGTGGCCAGGTCTCTCCTGGGTGTTGGGACACATTTCAGCCTCTCATGAAATGGGTCATATATGGCAAATTTTATAACAGTTACTCACTGGCACATCCAAGACTAGGAAACTGCAGCCCAACACTTTAAAATTATTATTTGGGTAAGTTTGTGAAAAGTTTGAAATTAGAGGGATGATATTAGGAAATCTCACCTTGACTTCTGTTTATTTTTCTTTAACTTCACCCTTGGGCAACCATGATTGTATACTTCCATCCCTGCTTCCTCGTCTACAAATGTGCTCATTCTGTTTGCTTCAGGTCTTTATTTCTTTTTCTTTTTTTCTGGCAAAGAAACTTTATTTTTAAAATACATAAAGCTGTAGGGTTTCTCATCTGTAGAATCAAATAGAAGATCAAAAATATAATTAAATAACTTTCATTTCTTTGCCAGAAACAAATTATTTTTTATTGTCTATTTTGGGTGACTTTATCATGCCTGCAAGGAAATAATTTTCATTGTGTCTGTCAGTGTGATCCTGCCTTAAAACTGGAATGATCTTTTACTAGTAATATGAATTTAAAATAAATGTTTGAAAAGAGAAAAGCATAAAATAATTACACACTATAATAGCCATGGAATTCAGAGTAAAGACTGCTAAAACAAAGCAGCAACTATTTAAAAAAATAGAGAACCCCAATTGTTTCCTGAGCCATATCCACTAGTAATCTAGTTTATTTCATCTTGGAGTTTGCTGAAGATTTCAGCTCTTTAGAAAGTGTAATATTTATGCAATATTATTAATTTTACCAAAATATTGTAAAATAATATTGGAAACAAGTTACTACAATAGTAATCTGTTCTAGACCTGTAACCTGTAATGAGACATTTAAAGTTTTACATTACCTGTGTTGCACATAATTGTAACAAATTGGTGTATTTAGTTTGTGATAAAGTAAACTTGAGAATGTTCTTTGATATTTTTGTTCTGTTTCGGTTTTAATTGGTCAATTAAATGTTATAGACGGCAAAGTGGAATGGAGTTCTAGTTTGTACTGTAAGGCTGTCTGGATGAAATCGTGCCTCTTTAGTAGTGATGGACATTATCTGGTGTCTGTTCTCAATCTCTCTGAGATTTATTTGACTTTTGGTTTCCATTTTCAGAATTCTTGAGGTGCCTTTATCTTGCTGCTGATCTGTTTGTATTTCCTTTACGTTTGTGTTGTGTAACAGTTTTTTCTGAGCTGCTGCATCAGAAGCTGAAAGGATTTTACCTATGAAGAGGAAACTTGGTATGCTGTTTATTCTGATATAGTGGTTGTCTCTTTCCTAGACAGTGATCTCGGTTTTCTTTGCTTTGTCATAAGCAACAAACAAAGAATGAAAAGGAAATATTGTCTGAAAGATAACTCCTTCAAAAGTTATATCACTGATCATGAATGACTTCTACTCTGCTGTGTCTTGGTGGTTTGGAATGTGAGGTGTGTGCCTCAGGGCTGGGCTTCTGACTTTGCTGTGCAAGTTGCCAGAGGAAAGGGAGTGAGTGAGTGAACATAGTCATCTGCATCTTTTTTCTTGCCTATGTGCACAGATTGCTGCTCAAAAGACTGTAGGAGTCAAATCACCTGAAAGTCAGGAATGTTTATTCCCCATGTTCCCTGGTTTTCACCCAAGGGAAGCTGAGCCTCTACTTGCTCATCACTGAGCGCTCGCATGTAGGTTTATTTCTCCTAATTGTGAGATGGGATGTACACAACTATCACACAAAAACCCTTTGCACCGTTTGAGCCCTCTGACCAGACTGCAAATTGACCAGACTCTGCAAGTTGGCGATTACATTTAAAAAAAATAATGTTTCCCATAATTCTGCTATGATCAGGGATGGTTGAATTTTTGCTTTTGTTTTGGATTGGATTTTTCTTGGTTTTGTTGTTGAGTGGGACTTTTAAGGTTTCATGGTGGTTTTTGTCTCCTTTTTTTTTTTTTTTTATATTCTTCATTTTTTTTCCTGAAGTTTGTGTGTGTCTCTGTGTGTGTGTGTTTGTGCTTTTTGTTGTTTTTCTTGCTTGTTTAAAATGAATGGTTGGAGAGAGACTTGGCATAGAAAGAGCCAGATTCTACAAACTGGTGAATCATGGAGCACTTGCCAAAGTCCTGCTGACAGGCATGGAATGAAGTCTGTCCTGTACCTGTTAAGTTGCCTTTGTTTTACAGGGCAGAGAGGATTATTTATTGGGAATGGTGGAAATGGGTAGCAATTCACTATTTAAGGTTTTTCTTTGTGTGTGTGTTAGACCTTATCTGAAGAAAGGCAATCTCTGCATAGCTTTGCCAGTGGGCTTGGAATTCCCAGGATCAATGCTGCTGAAAAGAGAAATCACGTTTTTCTAGGATGGGATTGTAAAGTCCAGGTTACATCCTATTGCTTGGTTAGTTATATATTAATAAATTGTAGGTCAAAAGGGCTTGTGTTATCTTGTCTTGAAGTTCATAATCTGGTGAAACTTCTTTTCATTTCTTTTGCATTTCTTCTGTGCTGAGCTACAGAAACACTGATCTTACTGATCAGTTTCCTTGTTTTTCCTTTCCCATTTTGAGAAACCTGGTGCTTTTACTGAGAACATTGCTGCTGGTAGGTGATTTATATATTCTGCCTAATTATTTCATGACTATATGCATTTTTTTCCCCTTTACAATTAATGAGAATAAGTAGTTCAGGCCTCAGTAAAAGCTGCTGTACATTTGTGTATTAGAATCAGCTGCTTGTTTTCACTGTATCTGTCCCAAGAACTGGATGGAAGCATTCATGTAATCATGAGTTAAACCTGATCATAGATCTGAAATGTTCCCACTTGTATCTCCTCCTGCAGACTCGGAGCAGGTACAAGGTCTTAACAGGTGTCTCAGTAGTGAATACAGTAAAAGATGTTTGTGGAGAGAAGATAGATGGTTGTTGAACTAAATTTAGGTTGAATTTATCTCACACTAAAGAATGGTATGCAACTTCTTTATAGTGTGTTATGGTTACAGCAGGGAAAGTACCCTTGCTTCCCATGCTTAAAACAGGCTTTTAAATCACTCACTTTCTTTGTGTATTATTTTAGTGGGGTAACAATAAGGCTTTTATTACAGAGAGCTTTTGTATTGTCGTTTATAACCATTGTTGTTCTGACAGAGAGAGATGAATTCTTTTTCTCATTCACATTCAATAGTATTAACAGGCTTCTAGGCACCTTCTGCAGTTGCTGGAGCCTGTCAGAAAAAGCAGCTGCTCATGTCAGATGCAAGGTAGAGCTAGTTATGTGGATTTCAGGCTGCAATTCATGAAGGTACATTCTACTACAGAGATGTTTCAGAAAGTTGGCTAGAAAATGCAAATCTGAGCCACATACCACTCCACAAATGTGAACTGCAGAGGGGTCTACTTCCACTGAAATAGTTTGAGATCTGTCAGTTGGAAAACATTGGAAACCAGGAATTTCAAGCAGTCACAGTGACAATATGTAAGTCACTATTGTGGAAAAGTTCGTATGAGGTCACCTGAACTGTTGCTAGGTTAGAGAGACTGCAGTGGGAATGTTTTCCCTTTTTCGTTCTCTGATGTCTCTGAAGGAAACAGACCTGCCCCGTCCTTTCTGCACAAAAGAGAAGGAGGGTTGTAGTATCTAAAAGGCCCTGTCTGCACAATGCCAAAAAGAATATGCATTGTTAGATGTTATATGGAGTTAAAGTGACCATTGCTGGTCAATGTATGGCTGATGCTTTTGTTGGTCTGATGCCTGATTTGCTGACACACTGCACACACTGCCCCCCTCTCACCGCCAGCCCCAAGCAGTTTTATACAAGGTCTGTAACTGCAGTAGTCTGAGGAGTACTTAAAAAGTTTTTAAAAATATATTAAAAAGATAAAAATCACACTCTCATTAAGGTGTCTGACCTTGTTTGTCTGTTCCCATAGGAAACCTCAGGCAGGTTTATGTTTTTGCCGGGGAACAGACAGACACCTTGTGTAGCATACTCCTGATTTGCTTCCAGCTCCTTCACTAATTTCAAAATTCAATCTTTCTTTGCTTCTTCCCTGAAGTTTCAAACATCTACAACTTCAGCTGATTCCAGTTTCATGATTATTTTATTACCATTGCTTTATTTCTTCTACCTTTGTTCACTGGGCAATCTGGAATTTATAAGGTAGATCATAATTGCAACTAGTTCTGCCAGGCTCAGAAGACTTGCCTGCTTCTTTTCTTTCTACCCCCATTGGTACTTTGTCAGGAGCACTCTGTTGGAATTATCTCCCACATTATAGAACAAGCTTCAAAAACGAAAAGTAAAATCTTGTTTTAAGAAACAAGCTCTTTAGCTACTTCTGTTGATGTAGTTGATATTATCAAGGGCAAGAATTACATGATTTGTAAATTGATGTGAAGTTCTTAAACTGGATGATTGTAAGGCTGTGTTGGCATGAATCTGGATGTATGCAAAATTCCCATGTCTCTCACTACCTGCTTACAAATAACAACTGTAGCTAAACGTAAAGGGATCTGAGCAGAAGGTGAATCCCGATTCCTTTTTTTTTTTTTTTTCCTTCAATAGGCAAATAAATTAAGAGTTTGGTTCAAGGAGAGTCAAGGTAGTTACTTTTCAATATTCTGAACTTACCATCACCTCAACGGGGGAAGAGTGTAGGAGCTGCCAGTTAGTGACTGATGACTTCATGCCTCATTCATATGGGATAAAAACTGAATGTTAAAAGAAATATCTGATGAAAGAGAAATTTCTCTATACTAGTAAATAAGGCAGAACCTCTCTCTGCGTAGTTGCAGAGAACTCTATTTGTTCTGCACACAGGGAAGGGAAGGCAGGATCTTCATCACTGCTGATTTAACACTGCCTTGCTGAGGTCTCATTGAAATGAGCATTTTCAAGGAAGTGTAAAGAATTTTTGCAAGTTGAGAAATTTCACAGAGATTGTTGGTCGAGTGCAAATACTGATTACAAAGTATGGAGGGTTTGGATTGCCTCTGAACACTTTTTTTGTTGTTGTTGGTTGGTTGGTTTGGTTTGGGTTTTGTGTTAAAGTGATAAAGTTATTACTTTTTTCTTCTGACAGGAGCTTACAGTGATAATCCAAACTCTATATTTAGCCTTTTTATCTGTGAGAATAGAGGTTATCTCTTGTTAAAGAGGAGTTTGATTTGATATTTCAGTTCACTGTTTTGGTGTTTTTTCCCCTAAACACCGTTTTACCCTTGACTGATTTGACCACTAAGCTTTTCCGGCTTTTAAGGGTTAGAATGCTTTTTCTGTATTCTTCCTTTCTGGACCTCAGTTCATGTTGTTTACAGGGTGAAAATCGTGTGAAGAATCATAATCTCTTCCTGCACCCTAAAAACAGGCAGATTAGAAAATGCAGGCAGTAGGCCTCTGTAATAATTTCTGAGTAAATATTTTACTGCTTTTTCCATCTGTTACACTAAAATCTGACTTAAACTAAGCATAAATCTAGTCAGAAGAGGTCACTGGAGTATTAATCATCAGAGTTAATCCTCTTAGACATGTGTTTGGTATGAGGCCAGCTATTCAGAAATTTAACAGCACACATATGTTGCTTATCTGTCTGGCAGCTTGCCAAAGAAATAAACTTCAAGTCTATGGTGGGTTTATATCACTGTAAAGTACGCTCTTGTTTGGTGCAAGCTGATGCAGCTTTTCTGTGTATCACACATGGTGCATAGCCTGCTACTGAAAAATGAGTTCCTTTCAGGGTGCTTTCAAAGAGCTGTAGTGTTGGTGTTGCATGGTAAGTGATACCATTCACAGCTGACCTTTTCATGGTGCTTCCCTATGAAGTACGATGAGCCAGATTAAATACTACTAATTTAGAGCAGAGGAAGAGACAATATTTCAAGTAGAGTAATACTGTGGAACCCAAATATAGCTGAATGAAACCTCACCCTGCTTCCACTGCTGCCATTCTGATTTGGAGGAAACATTCATGTACATAAATACAACTCTTTCTTGAGTCAGGTCTGAACTGGACCCAGCATTTCTGTTTCTCACTTCATAGCAGTACGCTTTATACTCCACAGAAAAACGATTATATCATATCCTAATTATGGAACTGTTTCGTCCCCTGGAGCATGGAAAGCAAACAGTAGGAGTGAGTGCATCACTAAAAAAATTAGTGTATTTTTAGAGAGGAGGTAAATACAAAAGTGCAGCTCCACTTAAAAGGTTAATGATGAAGAAAAAAATTACTTACCTTAAAGGAACTTTTTATAACAATCTGAGATTATTGCCAAAAGAACATATATTTCTTAGTAACTTGTTCAGATTTTCTTGCAAGAAATTATTCATTTTCTTCTTGCCTTTCTTTTTCAAGGAAAAGAATGAAAGCTCGTGCTCCCCCTCCACCAAATCAACCTTCTGCAGCAAGTAGAATTCACAGTGAGCACAAGTCACCTGCTGAGACAGCCGTAATTTCTGATCAGAACCTTGTGAGCATGAAGGAGAACATGATAAACAGACTGGTGGACTTCACAGTCGTTTTACCCAGTGGGGTGGAGCAGAAATGCACAGTGCAAGGAAGGTAAGGCTTTGATTAGCTCCCTCTGTTTGAAGACTTTTGTTCCCTATGCGTTACTTGCTGATGCTGTCTTTCTGAGTTTATGGGGCTTCTCTGTCATGCTTTTCTCTGCATTTTAAGCAGCTATTGCACCAGAGTCCTGAGCACCGTGTATAAAGGACCCTGTCTTCTGGGGCAGGAAGGATTTAGCAGCTATTGTGTCACTGTTTCCCCGTGGATCAGCATGTGTACGGATCTATCCCTTTCATGTAGTGTCACTGTGCTTAGGTTGTATCACATCTCATAATCCAGAGTGGGCTAGCTGCAGTGGAAGTAGGTGCTGCTGGCAAACAGTCCTGACAGTATGAGTGCCTGGAGGAGTGCCAGGAGGAGTGCCAGGAAGCAGGCTCGGAAGATGGATGATTCATCACATTCAGAAATCCCGCCTTCACAAATACAGTGCAGCTGTGTAGACAGCAAAGCTTCTGCCCTTATTTAGGAAACCTTTTACACATAAAAGTGAGTATTTTTTCCATGGAAAGACAGGGATTTTCCTTGTTATTTACTGGGTACAATCAAGAGCAAGTTGTATTGGAAAGGTAATTTTGAGATAGTTCACTGTGGGAGCTCTTCTTTATCCTCATTCTTTCTGTGTAAATTGTTTCAAAAGAGGGAGACATTGCTTTAGGTAATAATATGGGGAAGTTTCAAAAATATAAACAATACTATGATGAAACCATAGCAAACAATGTTGTGGTCAGGAGTAGTCAAGAAACTGTAGAAAGTGTAATACCGTATTCAAAAGGTATGTAGGTGCCTGTTGATAAATCACATTCAGTGTGTATTTTGCATTTGATGTTTCCAGTAGTTAGTCTGCGTTTCCCTCATAGCGTATTTTGATGGCCAAGGAGGATGTGTAAACTGGTGTGTGATGTCTGGGACCTCTTTCTCCCCCCTGCTTTTCATCAAAACTAACATTCAGTTATCCACTCTCAGGAGATGAGTGCAACTTGTGAGTGTCCACCCCCAAGCCAGAGTGATATTAAAGATTTGAGGAGAAAGCAGTGCTTATCAGAGCTCTCAGATAAGGTGTGTAGTGATAGAGTTTTTATAGGGAGATTTGGACTCAATGAGAGAAAGAAGAGAACAGGCCTGGTAAGTGGAACAGGACATGAAAACTCTCTGGTCATTGGATCCCAAAGAAAGGTGGTATTTCATTGGCAAATGCAAGCCACTTGGGAGCTGACAACAGGTTAATATTCATGCAGCATTTTGTATTGAGACAGATAATTGCCATATGGTTAAAAACTCTTTTTTCCCTTGAAAGCAAGCAGCGCTATAAGAGAGGTCTTCTAGTGTGACCTTTTGAAGAACATAAAAGCTACAGGAGCAAAGAACAGGCAGGAGGTCCCTGTAAAGTAATATTAAATATTACAGTAAATTGTCTCACACAGGTGTTTATAATTATGTCTCACATACACTGAGATTGTTTTGTTTATTAGAGGCTTTAGTCTGTGGACAAAAACCTGAAAGAAATGGCAAATATGAAACTTCACTTGAAATTTCTGTGAGGTTATTTATATCATCTGCATTAAGCATCCTAATCAACCAGAATGTTCTCTGTTGACTGTGAAGGTGCTCATTTCTCTCCAGGGTATGCATGACAGGTCTAGGCCTCTGATTTAGATGGCAGTTAAATTCCTGCTTGTGTTAATGTGCTAATCTGCACATCACTGGTGCCCAACCTAGGTAATGGCTGTTCTCCCTCAGGGCTGTCTTGAAGACTTGGAGTGGAGAAGCTGGTGATGCTGATAGCCAGCTGTGGAAAGTAGAAGATGATAGAAACTGAGGAAAGGGAATTAATCATCCTAACAAGCTATGAAATAAGAAAAGGATATTCTGTAATAAGCCCCATATTACAGTGGCATCAGTCCATGAACAGACCTCATTTGTGCTGCTGTTCTTTCTAATCACTGAAAGATGCAATTTTCTGTACATTAGCCCTGGTTATGTGATAAGGTATGTGGAATAGTGAAAAATAATAATGTCAAGATTATCTGAAACTTTTAGGGGATGAACTGTCCTAAGTCTCCAGGTTTGGGTGAAAGTCCAGGTTTTTTAAACTTTTTTTCATTGATTTGGTACTGTGAACTAAACAGCTGTGAAATACAATGATACTCAGGGGTAAATATGATAAAATGATGAAGTTATTGAATTTTTAAAAATGTGGTGGGTTTTTATTTTGTTGGGGTTTTGGGGTTTTTTTTCTGGGTTTCTTTTTTTTGGTTCCTTGGTTTTGTTTTTTAGTTTGAGGCAAGTGTAAGAGCCAGTGCAGGTAATGAATTCTTTTCCCTGTTCACTCTTTTTATCTGTGATGATATCATGGAAGGACATTTCAGAAAAATCTGCTGTTGTTTATAGTGCTATAAATCTTTAGTATTTTTGTTGACATCATTAAAACTATTCTGCAAAATCTCCTTTTGGCTACCCTATTGCTTTTCTGTTTCAAAAAAAATTTGCAAATCCTTGCCCTGGGCATATTTGTAATGAAAAATTATTCTGTAATTTCAGGAAAGCAGTTCACAGGACAAAAGTATATGAATGTAATATAACAATGAAAATATAAATACTGTAGTTAATTAGTATCACTTAAGATGATTACAAATGAACTAAAAGTAAAAATTATGTCTTTCAATTTGTTAATTCTATGTAAGCAAAGCAAAATGTTTTCATTTAACTTTGTTCTCTATGTAAAAAGTTCCTGTAAATATCAGCAAGAGGGCAGAAAATTTTCATTAAATTTTCTTGAAAGACACTTTAAGAAAAAAGTGTGTGCTATTTAAAGATATTTTATTGGAATCTGGAACCTTGAAATTCTTCTATTTATAGAAGTTAACTCAAGCTGACAATCTCTCTAACAGTTTATTGTCATCTTGTTACACACAATTTGTTGGAGAATTTGGAAATATGTGGTGCAGATTTTAGTACAAAACTGAGTCCTTAGGGAGTGTGTGCAGTAATAGAATAGTATTAACAGTTTTCTTTTTGAAAGAATTGATCCCTGGGAGCTCTACTGTAAAACATGTAGAAGTATTCATGAAAAGCTGTTAGCCTACTTCCTCTTGCAAAGGAGGGAAACAGTATTGTGTTTGTACTTGTGTATGAGCACTAACTGATGTGCTGAAAGGATAGGTGAAGTGTTGTCCACTTACACATTTGATGTATGTAGATCTGCAGCACATCCACACAAACTGTTAACAGGTCTGAGAGAGGTGATGGGTAGGCATTTAGATGGAAAACAAGTGGGAAAGCTCCCATGTTATCAGTTTTCTGTTTGTGATTCTCAGAGGTAATACTTCCAGTGGGTAACCTGTAAATAAAGGGATCATGCATCTGTCTCTGTTCACACTGAGTGTCATTGAGGAGGACTTCCTGATTAGCACAGATACAGACATTAAGTGTCTGCAGCTTGGAACTCAGTAATATTTGAAATGCATTGCAGAAAAATGGGGATGTTTGAAGCTAAGTGAGGTTTGGTTTGGAGTTGTGAACACATGGATGACCAGTATATAGAAAAGTAAACTGGACAGTTGTTCCTGCTCTTATCTTGCATGTTACACAAATTCTCTCATACATATGATGCACAGAGAGCAAGACACTGGAAGAAATAATAGCCGAAGCTGTAGTCCAATTCTACAAATATTGGAGGACAGAGTTCAGTATGCCATATGCATTATATTAAACATAAAGCTAATGTCATCCATAAATTATCCTCAGTTATTCTCAGTAATAGACTCTTTATTGTGGGCTTGTAGCTCAACATACAGAACAGTGTCACAGGAAGGACTGAAAGCGTGAAATGAGCCCAGGTCGGTGAAACATTAGAGATGTTATTAGAAGAAGATAAGCAGGGCACATGGCAAAAGGATTGAAAATTAGTTTAACTATATGCTGTATAAAAGTCAAGTCAAAACTGCAGTAGTTCAGTGTAGGCTAAGGGAGAAAAAAAGGTTGTACTAGAATTTATGTTGGAAGGGGCCACTAGAACACAGTCTCTAGGCAAGCTTGAATACCTTCAGGAAGGAGGTTTCTGGATTTCTCTGCACCTCTTTTCCAGGGCTTGAACTGTCTTTATGGAGATGATATGTTTACTTGTACCTAAATCGAATTTCCTATTCAGCACTTGCTCTTGCCACTTGTCCTCTTGCTGTTCACTGGCAAGAAGAGTCTTTCTCTGGAATCCTACAGTTCATACTTACAGACTGTCGCAAGGTCTCTCTTCACCTTTCTTATCCTAAGGCTCAAAAAGCACAGTCCTCTGTCTCTCCTTGTGTGTCATCTTGATGTTCCTTCTGTGGACTTGCTCAAGTATGGAAAATAAGAACCAAGTACAGGAGCAAGCTAAGAAAAGAAACAGAAAACATTTATGAGTGTCTTATTTATCGTACTTCCTGAACTTTTTTGGATACAGCTTGCTTCTTAGTGTGTACATTTTGTTTGTGTAGAAAATGTTGTAATCTTTTCATGAAATAGCTGCTGTAATTTGGGGCATGAGAAAATAATAACTGATGCTATTTTCTGGTTTAAATGCAAATAGTGAAAGAATTAGAGACTTCAAGTCATCCACCCCCTTTACATTTTCATGTTTCTTTTCCAGTCAATTGCTACTCTAGATTCTTAATGTGTATTTGACATTGACCTAAATAAAGAAGATTCTTTCCTCCAGTATGAGATTTTTTTAAAGTTTTTTTTTTAAATCATGGAATCACAGAATATCTTGGGTTGGAAAGGACCTGAAAGAGTATCTAGTTCCAATCCCCCTACCATGCACCAGGGACTGTCTCAGAGCCCTATCCAACTTGGCCTCTCATACTTCCAGGGATGGGGCGTCCACAGCTTCTCCAGACCAGTTCCTGTGCTTCACTACCCTCACTGTGAAGAATTTCTTCCTCATATGAAATCTAAACCTACTCTCAGTTTGAAGCTATTACCCCTTGTTCTATCACCACATGCTCTTGTGTAAAGTCCCTCTCTAGCTTTCTTGTAGAACCATTTTTAAGTACTAGAAGGAATTTGTAGCATGAAAGTAGAATGTAAAAAGAAAGATGGTTTTGTTTGATAGGAAACAACTTTACCCTGCACATTTATTTTTAGATGTACAAGGCTGTATTTTTGAATGGATTTCTCTGTGTGATCCAAGGAGGTTAAACCAAACCACACCCAAAACATCTCAGTTTTTTGATACTTCCTAAAAACCATAGGCCTCTGCTGCATTTTACTGGAGAACAGCAGGAAACAAGCAGTCTGCTCAAACTTGATCAGAACTTCAGCATAATAAATATTGCTGACAAAGTAGTGATTCTTTACTGTCCAGAATTGGCATTAAATGTCAAACAGCTTAGTAACAGAATGTCGAAACAGAGCCAAAGTACTCTCCTTTGCTAAGAATAGTCATATGGAGCTTCTTGTCTGAGTCTTAAATTGTGTTCACTCTCCAGCTTTGTTTCTCTTCTGTAGTATTTGGTTGCCAGTCATTAACCTTTGGTGCCTATTACGTTGTGTTTGGTCACTCACCAAAAATTTCAGCAATGTCTTACTAAAATGGAAAAAGTAAGGTGTTTCTTTTATGAACAGTTGAAAAGGCAGGACATATTTAAATTCATTTCAGCTTTAGATTTAAGACCTGCCTGAATTTCGAAACAGAGAGTGTTCTGTACCACATATCCAAGCAAGTTAAAAAAAGTGGACATCTGTGTGGAACAAAATGGAATCAAAGGAAGGATTGACTTTGCATCTTCCAAGAGCCATATTCAGCCCAAGGTTAGAAAGAAAAACTTGGTCTAAATTAGTACATTGCCATTCTCTTGCTGTGTTTAGCGACTCTCTTCCATGTGTAGCATATACATGGAGTTACTTGAAATAAAACTCCCATTTAAAATGAAACTGAACTGTATTGTGTTTTAGAAGGATTTTTTTTCAAGTTTGTGCCATGGAAATCTGGTATAAGTATAACTTCATTGCAAGGATTTCCTAGCTCTCTTACTTTGCTTGAAACATAAGAATTTTGAATTTTGTGGAATTCCTCTCCTTTCCTCCTTTGCTCCTTTCCTCCCCTCCTCCTCTCCTTTCCTCTTGTCTTCCTTTCTTCTCCCCCCCTTTTTTTTTCTTTACACTTCAGAAGTTTTCTGAAAAATTTCCCCCAAATTTACATTTTTTAAAGAGCATACAATTTGCTTTGAAACTTTTTCAAAAGCTTCAGCTGTACTTTCAAATGGTACAGATGAAGGCTGGGGATGCTTTTCATGGAACAATTGTGTATTCGGAGCAGCATGGCACAGGTTGGGATGTTGCAAACTTCCTTAACTGTTTTGTTTAATGCATGCCTGTTTGTAATTAGCAATAAGGTGAAACCTCAGATTTGGCTGGATTTTTGAATTGTCCATTTTCCAGACACATTTGCTCAAGTTCCATGATTATCTGTAACTTATTTTCTCTGATGGCTGGTGTGGATTCTGGTCTTGTTATAGTTGTGGTACTGTTGCTGCTGAATATATTTTATAATTTCAGTGGTGTATTTGTGGAATCATAAACTGTTATTTTGATGAACTATCTTCTCTTTACAAATACGTTTTCAGGAGGCAAGATAACTGTCCAAGTTTGAATGAATTATCACAGTATTATGCATTACAGAAGTATATTACTGTTCCACTTTAAATATAAATGTCAAGAACATAGGGCACCATGTATTGTGATTCTGCCAGGTTATTAACTTTTCTCTGAAACAATAGTAAGAAGATTGAGGGGGAAAAAAAACACATGAAAATTTTAGTTTAAAAGAAATATGTCTGTAAACAGATCTGTATCAGGAGAACTGATAAGCACTTCAAAAAAGTATGCACTGCTGCACAGTTTAATGAATATTCATGTAAATACTGATGTAGGTGGGATTCTCTTGTAGTTTAGACTTAGTAGCTGTAAATATCTGTTGGTTTGTGGTGTGTTGCTTATGAATTGAACATGGTTGTGAAACACAGAAGTTTTCAACCTGGGGACAGCATCAGAATGAGTCATCATGAAATGACCGAATACAGTTTTGATTTGGGTGCTACACATTTGTATTTGTGCTCTCTGTGTTAACAGTTGCCACAGTGCATTCTGTTCTGAAGCCTCCTCTACATATTAATGACATCTGTTTTCTTTATTTGATCTTCAGTTATCATCTTCTGAGTTCTTCCCTTTTCAGTGAATCTTGTATTTCAAATTTTCCACACTTGCCACTTTTCCAGCTCACACTCTGTAACACAGTTTAACTTGAATAAGATTATTGTAAAGAAGGTCCTTCCTCTTCTCTTGCATGGGAAGAGCTGTCACCTATCAGGTAATAAGGAATTGCTCTAGTTTTCCATTTTTGTTGTCTTTGTCATTAGCCCTGCAGGGTTCTTCACCGACTTCTTGAGCAGTTGTTGGCCAACAACATACCTATAGAAAGAACATTGGTGGCCCTCCACATGATAGTTTCCCAAATGCCAGCAGCTTGCAGTTTAAAGGATAATTCCTGAGCTGCATATATAATGGTGCTGGCTAATAACCTGTGGAGGAATTTATTTTCTTTGAATATGCTTGCATTTTGAATACAGTTTTTCCACTTTAAACATTAAAAAGAAGTGCCAGTTCTTTTGGCAAAGTTGCTGTCTGTGCATTTTTTTTTCACTTCTGCTAGAAGACAAGTACCCCACTGTATATGACAGGTTCCAGCTACAGCTGCTGAATTTCTTTTTTAGCTTACATTGTTTTATTGGCAGCAGACACTGGTTTATGAAACCATTTTTAGAAAAATGGCCAGTTTTAATAAACCTATTTGCTCTGATCCTGTATGGAATTTTTGGGGGGTGGGCTGGGAAAGTAAAAGAATCCTTCATTACCATCTCAGAGGAGAATTTCTGGAGTGTGGGGAAGCACAGATCCTGTTTGCTGTATTAGGCAGTATCAAGCTCCAGTAAATATTGAGTTCTTGACACAGAATGGAGTACCTCTGTGCAGAGGCATGGAATGAGAGTGACAGTTGCTGACTCTTTTAAAATCTCATGTTTTAAGAATAATACTGCAGTAAGAGTTGCTGATAATGGGGACAC
Source organism: Chamaea fasciata (assembly GCF_029207755.1). Classification (NCBI taxonomy): domain Eukaryota; kingdom Metazoa; phylum Chordata; class Aves; order Passeriformes; family Sylviidae; genus Chamaea; species Chamaea fasciata. The sequence goes on from NW_027094086.1 coordinate 69,549,704, forward strand.
TCAAAACCAGATGATTTTGTACAGGGTTAATATCTTCACCAAAAAATATATGGACAGGATCTCTTGTACTGGAAAATATTGCTAGTGTCAAATGGATGTGGAGAATTCAAAATTGTAAACTAGAAAAATAAGCCCTATCTACCATTTGTTTCAGATTTAAGTACTCCATTTTGGGTTATGTGATTGTTTAAATCTAGTTAGAGTTTACCAGACTGTGAGTTCATAATTTACTCATATCTCGTCTTCATGCTAAAGAACAGAATTTGAACTGGAGCATTTATTGTATGGATTTAGTACATTATGACCCTCAGTTGGTCAGAGCATGGTGCTAGTAACACCAAGGTTGTGGGTTCAATCCCCATATGGGCCTTTCATGTATGAGTTGGACTTGTTGGATCCTTGTGAGTCACTTCCAACTCAGAATATTCTGTGATCTGGAAATAAGTAAGATGCACTTTGTCTGCTCTTGGCTTATGCTTGTTAGTGCTATGATTGGCACTGCTGTCTGCCTAATACTGAATAGTTAGTTAGCTGTGATCTCATAAACAGACACTGAAGTGTGAATATATTTAATTCCTATCATTTTATCTGATCTGTTTAACATTTCAAAACATAGCATTGTTCCCTCCCAGAGTGTTTAACTAGTGGCACATCCACAGCTTCTGTTGTCTTTTATCCCCCATCTTAAATTTGATGTAAATTTTCTAGCAGTGGGTTTTTTTTGGTTTTGTTTTGGTTTTTTGGGTTTTTTCGGGTTTTTTGTTTGTTTTTTTTTTGTTTGTGTTTTTTTGTTTGTTTGTTTTGTTTTGTTTTTTGTTTTTTTGGTTTTGTTTTTTTTCTCATGCTAACAGTGAATTCTTCTTCCTTGTAGTAAAGCTGTGATGGATGTCTTGGTTGATTTATGCAGCCAGTATCGCTTAAATCCATCCCAACATAGTCTTGAACTAAAGTCTTCAGGAACTCAGCAAGTTCTGAGTTACAAGCCGAACACTTTGATAGGAGCACTGGATGTACAGACAGTACTTCTGAAAGAGAAGATTCCTGAAGAGAAGGCAAAACGACCTCTGCCAAGGGTCCCTGAGGTCAGTACTCTGTAGGGCTATAATGATGTCATGAAACATCTTTCTATTCCTATGATTTCAGTTCTTCCAAGTTATCCATCTTTAAACCAGATGGGAAGGACTTGGGATTGACTATAACCTGCTTTACTAGCTTACCTGTTTTGCATGTAGGTTGGCAGAGACTAGTCTAGACATTTAGACAAAATGGTATTTTGCATGTGGTTGGATAGATGGAAATCTGAAGGTCGGGGCAATTGAAAATTGCAGTAATGGCTGAAATGAGTGTTGTGGGGTTGTGTGGAAAGGATGTTTTGGTGATATTTTGTGTATCATCTTCACTGAATATATGGGGGAAGGCTGATCATGAATAAATGTATTTCACAATACAGTGAAGATTAAGAAGTAGTCATTTTCCAAATGTTTGCTGAATTTTTTTATTATTCCAATAACTATATCTATACTCTCTCACCTTTCAGAGTGGGACTTGTAAACTTTTACATTACATCTGCCTCTGATTCCTTTTCCTTCTTCACATGTTCTTGTGAATGTCTCCCTAATGGGAAAGGAGGTCTAAGATTTTATTCTTTCAAATAGTTTTTTCTGCAGTGTGGGGTAAGTTTGCCTAGGAATAGTCCAGACAAGATGTAAATCCCTGGTGCTTTTCTCATTGTAAGAGGGCCTGTCCAGCACAGTGGGGAGACTGAGAGTTTGTGTTTGTTTCTGCAGAAATCTGTGAGGCTGGTAGTGAACTACCTGAAGACACAGAAGACTGTGGTTCGGGTTAGTCCAGAGGTGCCTCTCCACAACATCATCCCAGCTATTTGTGAGAAGTGTGAAGTCAGTCAAGAGCACATTGTTCTTCTGCGGGATGGAATAACTGGGGAAGAGCTGGAGCTTACCAAGTCCTTGGAGGAGCTAGGGATAAAGGAGCTGTATGCCTGGGACAGAAAAAAAGGTGAGCCAAGACTGGGAGCAGTCACTGCAGGGTTACATGGTTGTGACAACAATATTATGGGCAATGAAAAGCATTCGTGCTGCCATTCCTTTGGGGTCCAGCTGAAACAGCAGAGTGAGATCTCAGTCTGGAGAGCAGCACAGGTTTGTTCAGTGAGCTGTGCCCAGGGCAGCAGCCAGGTCAGCAGTGTGCCCAGTCGTCCTTGGTTGCTCTTGGGCCTTGCGCCAGGCTGGGCTGGACTCTGGCCGGGTGCAGGTTGGCCTAGGGCAGGGCAAAAGGAGGAGCTTTGCTGTGTCCCAGAGCTGCAGCATAATACAAGGGGCCTTGTCCAGGCAGAGTCTGTCACCTACCTGTGCTGTGGCTTGGAGAGAAGGAAAGAAGAGACATGCCATAGTCATGGCAGCTGTGAAAGCTGAGAGGCAGAGGCGGCAGACCAGGGCTTATGAGAATAAGACTGGACAGGATCAGAGACAGTTCCTCCAAAGAGCAAAGTTATTGACGGTTTAATGAAGAGGAGCTAAGAGGTATTTGTATATAAAATTTTGTCCTCATGTTTACCTATCCTCACTTTCTGTGTTCATAGACAAAATTGTAGTAGCAGTGTCTTGAAGTTGAGTTTTATCAGCCTGATTATGTATTCAAATGATATAATTCTGTGATGTGCTTTAAGATATACCTGCTTTCAAAATACACATTGACAAGCACTACTTCCTTTGAGGTCAGAAAGTGATATTCATTAAAATTGTCTCCTGCAGTTTTTCTCAGTCGCTGTTGCTTCTAGCACAGTAAATGTCCTTATTTATTGTTTAGATAACATCATTCTTGTAGGTGCTGAGCTATAGGCCTATTTTTTATTTATAAAATTATTTATTTATGTTGACATTCTGTCTCTTCTTTCCAGCTCTTTGATAAGTGACAGGTCTACCTCTGTGCGAGTCAAATTTCAGTGAGCTTAGACTTCTAAGTAAACTAAATATCTCCTTTTCTTTTGAATTACTGGGATGTTCCAAAAAGAGGCTGACAACATGTCATAACTCAATTGCATGTTTGGTTTTTTGAAGACATGTTTACTGTAATTAAGCTAACCATTTTGGAGCAACATATTGAACATGGAGTGTATTCAACAGGATTCATTCAACATACTTCAGGGACAACTTAGAGAGTAATTACCATAAGCTTTCAGTAAAGTCTTTCCTTTCAAATGAAAATGGTGGTGTGTATGCTGGTGCAGTGTTAGTCCTTGAATTTGGTTGTAGCCTATACTGTCAAAATCAAGACTTTACTATAGGGCTGAGAATATAGCAGAAAATTATCACACCATCATGGAATATATTGAGTTGAAAGGACCCACAAAGATCTACACATCTTAGTGTGCTGCTCTCTACATCAACTTTTTTTTTTAATATTCTATTCTTTTTTAACCTTTCAGTATTCTTTTCATTTCATTATGATAAAATCCACCTGATCCTGAGTATAATTCAGTCTTTTGTGCTTTCCTCTTACTCTGCACCATGGTGTCTGGGAAAACCAGTAACTGCACCTAAAATTGTTAAGAATTTTTCCTTTGCTTCAGCAAATTTTTTCTTCACTGTAATCTTCGTAATTCTTCGTAATCTCCAAGAGGAATAAACTCATTGGTTTCAGTAGCAGTTGGTCTGTGACTTGTGCACTGAGTGGGTATCCCGCTTGTTTACTTAAGAGAAAATATATTTTTTAAACACATTCTCACTAACAAGTAAGGTATCACAGGTGCTGAAAGCCATAGGCTGCGCTTGTAAGAGCAGATTCTAGAAAAACTCCTCGTTCTTCCCTTGCCTGAAACAGAAAAGACCAAGAGCTAAAGGATTTTTAAAAGAGAAGCTCTGCTGCCACCTGCTTACTTAATTCTGTTTAGCAGTTGAAGCAGCTTGATGACTGAATCAGAAATTAAATACAAGTGCAGCTAAACTGCTTCAGTAGCAGCTCTGCATGTCTGTTGTCGATCAACATTTTTTTTTCTGCAACACTTAAGAATAAAGGTGCTAGGACTAATTAATGAATATTGTGCTTTACAGCCCTATATTAAAACTTTAATGTGTTTTCTCTTACCCTTTCATTGCCTGACTTTTCCAGTTCCTCCATCAAAAACTCAGTCTGAGCCTTCTCTGAACTATAGAGGTACTGTACAATGCTGCTGAGGAGAAGCTTCACTCTGTGTTTAACGCTCTCACTTCATTCTATGTTTAATGTGGATTTGCTAGATAGATCTTTAAGAATGGCAAGTAAAATGCTGTAGAGAAGCAAGCCATTTTTGATCTGTTTTGTCTTTCCAAAGTGTTGTTTTTATGTCGTGTGCTTCTGCTAAGAACAAACACATCCTGTCTGTACTGGCTCTTCAGTAATAGCCATTAAAACACTAGCAAGTAACAAATCCTGCTATTTAACTGTTTTGTGGTGTATCTCTGTAGATTCCAAGCCTGTTCAGTTTACCTAAATCATGATGAGGTAAATTTCAGAATTACTAAGATTTCTGAGATCTCTTGGGTTAAAAATTTATTTAGTAGCAAAGGCAGAAAATTTTGATGTCTGTGAGGTTTTCCACTGATTTCTATTTACGTGCAGCAAAGCACTTCAAAATCAAATGTATACATACACATTGGGTAACTGAATAGATTCTGACTTCTGAATTGTTACAGTAGTTTGGGTTGGATTAGATTACGTTGGTGCTTCTGCTTCCAGTCAAATAGAAAATGTGTGTATTTAGCATGTTCTTTTCCCTACTGAGTCTGTTTTAATGCATTGTTTAAATTAATTATCCTCAAGAAAGGGATGGTTGATTTCTAACAAGCTTTACTTCTTTGCATTACTAGTAGACATAATGTAACCGAAGTTAAACTGGATAACTTACTTAAATTTTTATGAAGAAAGTCCACCTCCGGTAGGTGACAGCCGTCAAGCAAATCTTAGCTCATGGCCTCTTGGCTTCACTAATGGCACCACTATTCCCCCTAATCCTCTGTTATTATTTTCTGTGGCTTCCTCTTAAATGGAGATCCATACTACGTGAAATATCTACTGTATTTATTTAGGAAAAAGTTATACAGATTAGTAAAGAGTCATTATTTTGATATTATACTCATTACTTAAATTCTAATTTATTGGGATTACACAATGTTCAATGACAGCTGCTGAGGATCAGCTGCTATGTTAGCCTTTCCATAGCATTTTTATAGTTGAAGACTATGCAAGTAAAGGAGTCATAATCCAAATCTAGTTGCAGCCCCACCCCCAAGCAAGAAACTAGCATAGGTAGTGCTTAGTTTTTAAGAAAAGCATTAATTCATTACTGCATTTGTTTGCAGTGCAGTTGCAGCCTTTCTTAAGGATAGTTTCTCCCTGTTGTCCTTTGTGTTCATTTTATGTGTTTAACTCCTTCTTACACATGAGATTGCTTATATGTTAAAAGGATATGTGTGAAAATCACTTTGTATGTTATGCTAAGAAGTTTATGAGAGTTCTGGGGTAAGGTTGTTTTGGTGAAGTAAATCTTTATTTTCTGTCAACAAGTAAGTAATTTTGAATTTGAGTTTTAACTGTTATTAGGCAAATATTTAAAAGAGAAAGTATCCTTTTCCCTGTGAACTAAACTTTTTGAATGCTACTGAAATAATCTGATTTACTTGGAATTGGGTGGAAAGATTTATAGCATTATGCAGAGTCCATTTTAAAAAGTGAGAGCACCTCATTGTCTGCGTATTAAATGGGTAATGTTGATTCCTTTAATGCATGAGTGTGTCATTTTGCTCATCTAGCTTGTGGATGAGAAACTGAAGGGGGAAAGTGAAGGGATACTAAATGATACGAGAACTCATACAATTATTTAAGCAGATTCAAGGAAGACACATATGAGCTCTAACAGCCTGAAATACCTATAAACTCCCCTCTTTTCCCACCTGAAGTAAAAGCACCAAGATAAGAAAGATGACAACAACCAGCCAGTTTAAGTTTTAAGGAGAGCCCTGTTTCCAAGGGGAAAGTCTTTTTCCTCTTTATAGAGCTTTATCCAAATTACACATTGAGAATGTCTCTTTTAAGTTCACAGAACTAAGTCAGAGTATGAATTGTTAAAGACACTCAGCAGTATATCTTTGTGTAGGTGTTTGGGATTTTTCAGCATTACAGTACTCTGTGAGATTTAAATGATACATCTAACAAGGATTTCTGAAGTTATAAGCCGTTTGCTCATGTTTTGCCTTTTAATAAGGGTTACTGGATTGTGATTGAAAACCTAGTGCACTTTATTAAATTATTCCATTTGTCTTCATTAGATTTTGGAATATACACAGAACACATGAAAGTTTGATGACAAAGTAAGTGCAGGATATGGCTGTTACTTAGATAATCCAGTCCATAACATCTTCAGTTTATAGGAATCCAGCATTAATCCAGGGTGTTTTAAAATACTCATCTTGTGAGTCTTTATTTCAAAAATATAACAATTATTCCATTAAAATTGTTTCAGAACCAAATCGAAAGGCTTCAGTAAGCAGTGATGCAATAGAGAAAGAAAAGACAAGACTTTTGGGATTGTTTAATGCTGATAGGAGAAGCAGCAAGGTAAGTGTTCAGCAGTGTACTGCTCACTGTAGAGAATTTATTTCGTTCCAGATCTGCTGTGTCTGTGGGTGGTAGCATTTGTTTGGCCTGCCTTCTTTTTCCTTCCAGAGAGTAATCTGTTAACAGGGGCATAAACCATGTGTGATCAGTGCAGCCTGCTGGAGATACCACCTGCTTATTGAAGGAGTCAAGCATACTGACCATTTACTTTTTTCTTAGTTTTTTTTCAATGCTGTGAGTTCAGTAGGTTTAAAAAGGCAGTACTTTCAAGGAACTTGTGTCTGCTTATTAGTAGTACTCACGTTATAAAATGCATTTATGAAATGAGTGATGTAATACAGAACAATTAAATTATCAAGTAGATGTGTCTTATGACCTCTTCTGTGCATGGGTGATAATCTCTTTTAAAGCATTTGTATCTCTTGGAACCTTTGTGTAGTCATGCCATTGCCATGTCCAGGTCTGTAAAGCTGATGAATCAGATATAGAGAAGATAACTTCCAGTACTGAGCTGAAGGATCAGTGTCTGCTGGGGTACATGTTAGCCATTTTTCACTTTATTAGTATTCTTGAACTGAAAAATTTAGGAAAGAAATTTTGTATAAAATAATTCCATTGAGATGCATTTATGAAAAATATTTCATTTATCACAGGAATAAAATACAGAAGAACTTTCTGACTTAAGAACATAGAAAAAATATTGGGCTTTTAACTTGATACTTTTTGCATTCTTTACTAAAAATATTAGTGCTAAATGATTTTGGATGTTAAGTGTTTAGTACTCTAGGATGTCAGAGGAAAAAGGGAATTTTCTTTTTTGTAGTTTAAACCCTCCAAGCCTTTTGGAGTGGAATTACAGAATGTAAATCTGATTAACTGACAGAAAGAAGCATTTGCTTGTTAACGGACTGGTGTTTTACTTATCCAGTCTTCTCAGTCTCATTCTCAAAATTGTGAAGACTTTTCAAAATCTCTCACAGTTGTCTGCCTTTTTATTCATGATCAAATTTGTGGTGTTTTTGCTAGGGAATAAATCCCTTTATGGAAATTGTGAATTACTGTGTTGGTAACCCTTATTTCTATCATAAACTATTCTTAATATCTTATAAGGGACACCTGGGAACTATTTTATGAGATAAGAAGTCAGTCACTTTCAGAGTGTTTTTCCACTGTAAGAAAATACTTCATATTTAGAAGGGAAAAAATTATAACTGGAGAGATAATGCTGTATCTGCTCAGAAGAATTAAGTAAAGGGAGCTCAGCCTGAGCCTCTAGAGCATGCTGTGTGGCTGTAATTCCTCTGGAAGAACCAAACACATTGCAGCATGCAGTTTCTGTGTCGTGCTTTGTCCTCTCATTCCATTTTACTGAACTTGGGTGTGAAATTGGTGTTCTTGCAGTTCTAACTCCTGAAACAGATCAGCTTTAACTTTTAAGGTATTAATGCTTACAACCTTAGCAAAAGTTGTTATGAAGCCTCCTAATTCAGTGGTTACTGTAGTGGGTTTCTCACAGCAGAGTTGGAAATGTGTTCAAAGATTGCAAGCTCCTCTCTTTTTTTCTGTTCTCTTTCTCTTGCTTGTTAATCAAAGCAAAGGAGGTGATACTCTAAAAATTGCTAAGGATATTGAGGGTGAATTAAATTCAAAATAGTATTTGACCTGTGAAAAAGTAGAAACTGTACAAACAAGTATGAGAAACAGCTTCTAAATCTGAGGAGAAGGCCTAAGTCTTTCTTTCTGATAGTTATGACAAGTTAATTGATTTTTCTTGTTCATTTCTTTATTGGACACTTACTTTCAAATGGCAGTTACTCTGTAGGAAAAGAAAGTAAATCAGTCATTTTTGTTTAGTCAAGCAAGGAAGTCACTGTTGCCTTCACAAATCTCTGGGAATGTAAAATGCAGTAGATGGTAGAATTACTGAAAACTGAAGAATAGCGCAGCACACAGGAGAAAGCAGTTGTTAATTAGGCATAACAAATCTGACTTGCTATTGTGAAAGCTTTCTAACCAAAACAGCAGTGAAACTGCTGAACAGACTTAGCAGGATGAGGGCAAATTAATAAAGTTCTTTTAATAAAGGATTTGGTAGGTTTATGAAGGGATTAGATGATGAGATGCCTTGTGATTTCAGGGAATTGGAATAAAAACCCCAGGGTGCCTAAACTCTGGTCTTTATGGCTTTTTTTTACATTTTTACTCCCTCACAAGGCTTAAGTTGGTTCTGTGTAATTTTTGTTTGCTTGTTTGTTTGCATTATGATTTGCAGTGGTGAGGTGTGTGTGTATATGGTCATGCACAGTCTCTATTTTAGAACTGTTTGATGGGAAGAATTGTTCAAAGTGTGGCACAGTAGTGAGACTGCAGACTTGCAGGCATTTGCAAGGGGAAGGCAATTTCTTTTGCAAGGGAAGAAGAGTGTTAGCCTGTGTTGCAAACTGTCTTGGATCAGGTGTCACTGCACACCACAGGCCTATGCTCAGATTTCCATGCCCACACACATGCTTTCTTTCTCAGCTGGCTGAGAGCCGTAATTGTGGTATGACAATGCACCAGATCTAACTTTTCTAAAAAAAGCTTTGTGTTGTATTGAAAACACTGTGGCATAGAATGAAAGCAAAGTCTTATTCTCATAGCTGGTACAAATTTGTTGGAAGTATTTCTTTGGTTAACTTTGTACTGACAGGCTTAGTGCCAGATCAGGTATCATCTTGTTCTCTCCATTCTAATTTTATGCTGGATCAGTTACCCCCTGTTCTCCTGCAGCTGGCATAAAAAAACATAAAGGCGGCATGAACTCCATTTCTTTTTGATGTTAAATGTAGTCATTTGCCTGAGGCTAAATCCAGATCAAATTGGCACTGGTAAACAATCCAGTGGAGCAGAGGTCCTATATGCAGATAATCATGGGATCTAGGCTTAAGTAAGGTACGTGCTAGCACACAGAAATGGTTCCTTCTTGGAGAAATGGCAAGGAAGGAGCTCCCTGCTTGTTTCATTGTGTCTGTGGGTATAGCAGACACTAGCAGTCAGGTCCCTGATATTACAGGAATTGGTTCCTCCCTGTTTTTATCCTTGCCTAAGAATTTTGTCTTTTTATTCTTAAATATTTTTGCTGATGGCTTTCTTAGCTCCTTGCCTACATCAGAGAATTTCACAGACTACTTCAGAGTTTCTCAGCAATCAGGTCCTGCACTACTGAGACAGTTTGTCTTGGTTCCGTGATGAGGCTTGGTATTTTGCTCTGGCATTTGCAGTTTTGTTTCCTTTGCTGCTGCTATGTAGGACACTTATTTGTGTTGCAGACAGAAGAATACTTGAGGATGAACAGAGATTGTGGTGAGGAGGATGTTTTTAGTTCTGCATCTACAAGTGAAGGAAGCTTGGATGTAAGTACTAACACAGCTCGTAGAAGCTTTTGCATTCTTATTAGATCCTGCAGTTTGAATTAACCAGAAACGGCTGCTGTTCCTGATGCTTAGCCAAGTAGAAGTAGAAATAGCTTATGCTTTAGCAGGCTTCATTATGTGAGTGCACAGTTTGCATATCTTCATGAAGTTAAAATGTAGTGCACTGTCTTCAAATAGAACTCGCTAGCTGCACTATGAATAAAGTTTCTTTCAATGTTAAATTCTAAGCAGTCGTGAGAAAGAAGAACATAGGTGTTGTGATATGCAGTGACAGTCCTGCATGATGCAAGAGAATGTTTGCCTTACCAATGCTATTTAAAGGGGGCTTTTCTTATAAAACCACACCTTTCTTTTCATCCCTGTATCTGACTTCTGCAGCATGGCAGCATTCTGTTTGTTTCTTCAGGAGCTTGGGGGTGAAGAGTAAACACTAGGAAAAAGAGATAGAATTTTTGTTAAGTACCTCAGTAGGGTTTGGGGCACTAAAATCCTATGAACCACGTTTAGAAACATTTTTAAGTGACTGACAGCCTACCAATTTATGAGGATCTAAACAGGAAGGTATCACATTAGGAAGTGTGAATCCTAAATATTTTCTAAGACGGTTCTGGTGGTATTGTAATTATTATAAATGGCACATCTTTTTGTTACTTTTTAAAATTATTTGACTTCTTGTTTTCGTATTTCCAAGACCTAGAGAAGACTCTGATGATGTGATAGAAACTTGAAACATGAGGTTCAGTTCTGAATCCCCCTTTCATAAACAGATCTTTGGAAAAGGAATGTGGATCTGCAAAATATAGAACTCACTACCCACAGAGAAAGGTGACAGGAAATTGCGGAAAGAATGAAGGAGTAAGAGAACAAATCCCAGATTAAAAAAGTAATATAAAAGGGGTCCAAAAGGAAAACTAGATAGAAAAATGATTGATTGTAAAGTGTTAAAACACCGAACTCTGCAGTCTGTGAAGACTTCGTAATTAAAAGTTATTGAAATGGAAGGGCTGCTTGTGATACTAAAAATTTGGGCAACACTATAAAGATTAATAGATTAATAGACCTCTCTTACTAAAAGTTCTAGAAGAGGGTGGTGATGTGTAATTGAAATAGACTAAGTAAAAGCATAGAAAAAGCATCGCAAACTCTACCAAAATAAAGTATTTTGTGGTTTATATTCACTGCCATTATAAATTAATCTCAATATCTTGATAAGTACTAGAACAAGGAGGAAGAGTAGGAATTACAAGTAACAATATGATGGTAAAGGTGTGTGGTGCTTTCCCCAGAAGAGAGACATCACCTTATTTTGCAAGGGAATTTTATAGGGCAAAATTTTAAATTGCTATTTTTTTCCCCTCTGACATTGATGAAAAAAGTTTTCAAAACCATTTTGAACATATACATGTCTTCTGAAGGTGCCAGTTTATAGGGAGTAAAGGTCTCTTGAAGAGGTAAAAATGTTTTATTTTTATTCAGTTAAATGAGTATGTCAGGGATTTAACTTTTTCCCACTTTCTTCTGAAGAGGAATTAATCTTGAAGAACAATGTAGCCCTTGTTCAGTTTTTATGTCTTTCATTTCTGGTTTGACACCTGTATTTGTATGAGCAGCAATCCTGCTAAGACATGAGCACACAAAGAAATATGTTGGCCTTGTTGCATTGAATTTGGTAGTATTCTGTTTGAGCTTGTAGAAGGTGTATTAAATGAGTCTAACAGATTCACTCAGCAGCACAGAAGGTCCATCTTTTCAAGAGCCTAGATGGGCTTCAAGAAAAATTTAATGATTGTGATGCCTTAGGTGAAAAATTAAAAATTGTTGCAAACTTGGCACTGATAGTTGGCATAGAGAACTTGTATTAAGATAAAATTCAAATGGAAACACCAGAAAAAGCCTTTCCTAATTTTAAAAGTTCAACTTAGCAGTTCCTTATGGACTAGATTTGAGACCCTCAGTCATTCTGAGTAATTTGTTATTCTACTTGTTCAAAAGATACCTCATTTACTTCAGGGGAACTAAGTATCTCTATTCCAACTAAGTGGTATCTTTGGTGGCCATATATGTGAAACAAATATATTTAAATTTTCCTTGCTGAGATTGGACTCTTGGCAAAATGTCATCCAGTAGAGGCTTCCTATTTTGCAGTTACCTCAGGTCTGCTTTCTAGTACTATTTTGGGTCATCTGAGAGTGTTTTGGTTTTGCTGTTTAGGAACCAAAGGCAGTTTCAGATTTATTTCTGGAAGAAAAATATCTTCCTATTGCTTTTGAAAGGGAAAAACCAGCAGTTACTCTGACTGGATCAAGAAAATTTTTCATGCCTATAAAGAAATAATTAACTCATGAGGAACTACCAAGATAAAGGCGTGAACTTTTATATGCTTAGTTTAAAACCTTTTCTATTACATGGTGGGGATGTGCACTGAATTGTAGGAAAGAAAATGTAATTATTCTATTCTGGGTATTGATTTGGAGCTGGTTTGTTTCTTTGCTTAAACTGGGCAATATGAAGTAATGGAATAAAAGTGTAAGAAATAAGAGACCCTTAGGTGTTTATTCAAGCACAAGTTATATTCACTTTTTAACCACCAAACCATTCTCAGTGCTGTATTTATCTAATTATTATTTGAATTATTAATGCTTCTAAAAATACTTTGAGTTGATGAAGAAACAGATTTTCAAAGTCAAGACGGCAAAGTCAACATATATGCTTGAGGTGAAAGGACACTTTTTCACAGTACCAGCAAAAATAAAGGTAAAAAGAATTTGTTAACAGCTTAGAGAGAGGGTGTATAAATGCAAGAAAATACTTTTCCATGAAAATCCTCTAAGTGCAGCAGTTCATTACACCACACACCAGTAAAGGGCACAAAATCCAGCAATGTATTGTAAATGAAGCAGAAATCCTTTCCCTTAATCTGGAAAGAAAAATAAATCAGTTTTGTGCTAAGCAGATGAGTTTTATATCCAGGTTAACTTTTCACAAAACAAATGCTATTGAAATACACAACATACTGGTAAAGCAGTTGGAAGTTGCAGCACAGTTAGCTGTATTCAGCTTTTTCTGTGCCAAAGGCACACTGTCAGAGCTGGAGTTCAGAACAGCTGGAAAAAAAAAAACAAAAACTTGAGTTCTCTCTGCCGCTTGGTGTCAGTGTCCTCATATAAACAGTTGATCAAGATAAAACACAATATTGGAACACAGTACTAAAATTAGCTGGTTTTATTTTTGGGGCCGTCATGTTTTTATAAGTCAAGAGTGAAAAAAGGCATCCCAAATGCTGAACGATGTGCAACTCTGATGTGGACTTTGTTTATGTAGTATATCAGCCTGGGAACAAATATTTAGAAGTACAGCCAGGAACACTTATCAGAGGTTTTGAAACTTCAGCACAAAGTCTTATCGCACAAGGTTTCTCTAGTTCAAACAGGGCTGCAGCAGTGCAATGTTGGAGGGTCTTCATCAGCACCATTTTTTAAATACCTAGCCTTCGGCGTATGTCAGAATGTAAGTTTTGCCCATAATAGAATCAATTAATTAAATGAAGCAAACAGTCCAGTAGTTCTCTGCTTGATGAGTCTGTCATGCTATGATTATGTATGTTCATATGCAAAAATACAAGAGGAAAAGAAACATGTAATTTAAAATTCCAAACACTTATCAGATATTTTTAGGATATGTGGGGGGGATTTTGGTTTTGTTTTTTATTTCATGGTACCTGAATAATTGCAAGATTGTTCTCCAGAAAAAAAGTTCTTTGCTAATATTTGATAAAAGTCATCAAGAATTTTGGTGGATTGCAATCTTGGCAATCACTTCTTAAGTGGCAGCAACAACTCTTTTCTATATAAAGGCTTTAGAAACATAAATGCCTTTTCAGAGCCTTGTACTCTAACTGTAGCTTCTATGTCCTTTTTGATGGCAGGAGTTACACCATTCATGGTACACCTTCTCAGTTCAAAATGGGTGGAGAAAAGAACCAGGTAGTTAGGTGAATGTTATTTCTCTTCAACCGTGTCAGGTCCCAGGTGATCAGGTTCAATCAATCCTTTCCTGCCAAGGATTTCATGTCACAACAGGCAGGTACTGTTCAGGGCAATAGGCATGAGAATACTGCCCGTGTCACAAGTTAACAGCCATCCACTTTTAATATTCCCTTGTGTTTGACAATCACGTTTGCTTTAAATTCCTGGTTTCGTGTTCTCCCTTCTTGATCTCCTGACTATACTTGAAGTGTTTATTTGTTATTAGCAGGGACAAATCCTGGGGGTAGTTATGTTGCATTTTGTAGCGTTAAAGCTATCTATGCACTGTCCAAGATGTAGGTTGTAATCTGGCCTTGAAACAATGTTTCCTAGTGTGATTTTGTTTGCAAAATATGAAACTCAACAAACTGAGTATGTAAAGTTGTCCAGATACTGCAGAAGACAGGTCTGTTCGCCCCAGTCTTTCATTAGAGAGTGCCTATAAGCCAGTTGTTAGATACCAGAGGATGACACTAGGGAAGATACAATTATAAATATTTTCATTTGTGCAGCGGTTTACATAATTAAAAGAAAAAGAGATCTAATAAATACCATATATCTCAGCATAAGGTTCACCATCACAATAGAGTTAGTTTTATTTTGATAGCCTGTGATACGCTGTGGAAAAAAAAAATCATTAACTTGCCTTGGTAAGACAGGAGGTTTGCCTAAGGCTTAAGCTGGCATGGAGAAAATTTCAGTAGGTAGTAAAGATGCCAATAATCAACTTTATTTGTCCTTATCTACTGAGGGCAGGACAGGAAGCAACGTGCTTTATATATAGCAATAGAAATTTAACTTGGATGCAAGAGGGAGAAAAATTTGACTGAATGGAAATTTCACAGGGAAGCATGCTATTAAAATGACTGTGAAATCCTTATCATACCCTAATCTGCAAAACCTCCAAAAATGTCTAGAGGATGAGCTACATGTACTTTATTCTGTCTCAGAGCAGAGTTATAGATTAGGCAGACCATGGAGGTGCCTTTCAGCCAGACTGTGGCTGCTGGAGAGACATCACCTCCTTTTGTGATGTGCACTTACAGGATATTAACTGTCTTTACTCATGTGAATCATAGATGGTTTTGCACATTATAGTATCTTTAGATTTTTCTTACAGTGTGTGATAGCAGAAGGGAAGAGCTTGAAGCAGTGGCTGCGTGCCACCACCAGACTTCAAGTTTTTGCTCCACAATGTGGTGTTACTAGACCTCTTCAAAGAAAAGGTCCTTGGAGTTAGTGCAAAAAAAAAAAAAAAAATCACCTCAGAACCAGCCGAACTACTCTGGCTAAAAAAGAAAAAAAAATAGCCCGAGGCAGACACCTGGAATGGAAAGTCTCAGCATCCATGGTTAAAGCATGGTGAAGTTACAAGCTATTAAAAACGGTATCTGGTGAAGAGACATGTCGGCTGACCCCTGTTCTGTCTGTGTTGCTTAGCTTGTACTTGCCAACTTCATGCATTCAAAAATCACTTGTCAGCTCTTGCCCTCACCACACAAAAGTGGCTTATGATCATGAGATTTGAAAAGAAATCATTAAGGGTGGACTTCCCTCCATTTGACTTCTGAGTGTTAGGTTTGTAGAGGTTGCATTTAAGCTGCTTTTTTGTGACCATGAAGGTTTTATTAAAAAAAAAAAAAAATATTATCAGATAGTCAGTGAGTGGTTGCCAGAACCTATATCTTTATTTAGAACTGTGTGGTTCACAGTGAAATCATCATGGTATTCATGTTGCTGCTTTTAAAAAGATAGCTTGTAATCTTCAGTTCCTGCAGTGGTTTTAGCAGGACATTTTGAAGGAAATATTGTCAAGAAATGTTCTGAGATGAACACAGAGAAATGGATTAATTCAAAAGGGCTTGAGTAGGGTCATTCAAAAGGAATTGGGTACAATTATGTCTGGCAGTACCTGTTTTAAGTACCTGACAGTGTGGGTGTCTGGACTCTGAATCCAGTCAGCCAAGAGTCAGATTTCCCAAGTTTTGAATCCACTGAAATCTTCACAGCAGGAGTTGCTTGTTAAACTCTGCCCATCTGTGTCTGTTACCTGCCTCTGCTCAAGATTCAAATCTCAAATCAGCTGTTAGATTCAGGTATTTAAAGTTTTTACTCTAGAGCATTCCCACCTACCACTGTTATCCAAAATGTGAGTGAACTAAGTTCTCCTTTTTGCCCTTAGAGATATCAGCATCAGAGAATTATTTCCTGCTTTGCAAAAAAACCCCCAAAATACTTACTGGGCTGGAGACTGCCTGGAACAAAGTTGTGAGGTATTCTTGATGTGGGAAGCACCCTTTTGTAAAAATACCCAAATGTTCAGTGACTCAGAGAGCAAGAGCAAGCTTAGCTCTTCAGACCAGTAATGAACTAACTTAAGTGTGGTGGCAGATCTGGGTTCCAGTGCCAGAGATGTTTTTTCTGTGTTTTATGCTAAGCAGATGTTACATCCAGCAAGTAAGTAGTCACTAAAGCTAGAACTGGAGGAGCCAAATGGCTTCCTGCCCAGATGAATGCCCTAATCTCAGTCTCTTTTTAGCTAAACACATGTTCATGTCCTTGAACAGTCTTACTCTCTTCACAAGAGGGGAAGGTTTGTTATTTCTCAACTAGATAATAGTTTTGGACCTGGATTTACCATACTCTGACTGAATCATTGAACTTGGGGCAGGGGTTTGGACAGGACAAGAGGAAAATACCATAGCTGCCTTCTTAGGTAGTTATATTTTTGTGAAGCCCAGTTGCTTAGTTGTGCTTTAAACATACCTATTGGATCAGGCCCCTTGGCTGACAAAGAAGGAGATTTTATGGATCCTGTTGGAATTTAGGCAGGAGGTTAGAAGCATAGTTTGTCCACAGTTGCTATGCTCAGCATGCCCAGAAGCAGAATTCAGGCACCAAAATGGAATTAAGCACATCAGAGGGATATGTGTCAGGCTTATTGATGGGAAAGTGCAAACCATTGTGATTTAGAGAGGCATAACCTAACAGGAGCATGCTAAGTTAGGCTTGCGTGTGGTAATTCCAGACCTGGGCTGTATGGCATCATTTTCTACATGGTGATGTACCCAGTCAGTCTGGTGTAAGTTGGCTCAGATATCTCCCTTGGATGTTTAATTAAGGCCTGGTGACACGCCCTTAACCACCCAAATCCTTTTATGTCTGATTCATCTTTTGTTACTGATTTCACTGAAAAGTTCTGCAGTTAACTCACTGGAAAAAAAAATAGAATAAAGCAGCAGCTAATAAGACCAATGGCTTTTAATTTGCATTAATAAAAGCACATTAAAAATACCCAAAGACAAACTCAAAATTCCATTTGAGATTTTTCTAGTGACATGTCAACCACTCATGCTTTGCTTTCTTGGTAATTAATATTACCAAAACCCCTTAATAGTCTGTAATAGCCTTGTAATTCACATTTGGTCATAACCCATTCGGCATATTGTTCATAGTGGCAAGCATGCAGTGGTCTGGAAAATACCACCTTTAAACAAAAGTTTATACCAGGATCAGGCTTTTCACAATTGGAATTTCTTGTCAGGCTTTCCAGTGGTAACTACTGTAGTAAAAGGATTAGTGTGTACTTATGCCAGTGCCCTTTACTAGATGAAATCAGAAATGGCTAATAGTATATAATTGATTCCATCTTCCTAATATACAATGGAAATTTTTCAGACAGAAAAACCTGTTTAATCTGAATTAAACCTGGATAATCTGAATCCCATGTAACCATAGATTCATTATATTAGTGTAAGATATCCTATTAACGTATGTAGATTTTAGATACAGCAAAAATTTTCAGCACCAGTTAAGGTCTAATTTCTTTTCTTTTGCAAACAATTTCTGAGGCATGAGCTTTAATAGGATTTGGTTTCTTTCCAGGCTCTTCTGTGGACAGTGAAGACTCGATTTCATTAAAAGTAGTGGCATACAATAACATTTCTTTTAATTAGATGATCTCATGATTTCCACACATATTTGTTCTGTGCATTATTATTGTTCGTTGGCAAAACTGAGCTGCTTGGTAGCGTGTGAAACCATGTGTCTCAATAGCATCTTATGGCAGGTGAGGGAGGATTTGCAAAACTCTTGCTGACAGGACACAATGCATTTTACTTTGATGGGGAAGTTTTCCTAAGTGAACTTCATGGCTTAGTTCTCTCATGCAAAGTCAGACCTACATGAGGCTTAGTGTCTCTTACAGGTTTTCCTTTAACTCAATGAGTTGTCTCTATGGAGCAAAGACTGTATAGCACTGAGTGTGCTTCTCAGTGTGTACTTCTCAGTGTGTGCTTCTTAGTTGTTCATCACTAAAAGAGACCATCTAACACCTGTAGTCTGTGTAGCTGTTTCATATTCTTTCTCCTTTTTTTAATAGACAACTGTTGAATTAGGTTTTGTGTTTTGCTTGCAGCTGCAATACTGTTCCTCCCCTCTGAGCTTAGCAGAAGGTGCTACAAATAATTTCAGACACTGTTTTTTCTCTTGCTCTGTTTAAAGTGTATAATACTTCATTATAATTCTAAGAAACGTTTTGGGATGCAAACTGAAGTAGGGAACGAGTGTGGCAAAGAGTGTTCAGTCTTTTTAAAGGCTTTTCAACAGTATGAAGTAATCAGTTCCACTTTCTTGAATTGTTTTTTTCAGTGTCATTTGCACTTTACAGCAGATCTCAAAACACTTGGGCAAACTAAGGAAAATATTTCTGGTTTTGGAAGTGGTCAGCTGGAAGGGCAGAAGAGGAAGCAGATCAAGGCAAATAGCAAGAGGCAGCCCTACAGAGGTCTTAAATAGGAGAGTAGCTGTAGGCATTTGCCCCACTGACTTTCAGTGCCATACCAAGCACCTGTTTAGGTGTTTGCTGATTCAGTGCCTCGGTGACCTTCTGTGAGCCAGGTGTGACCAGTGTGTAGTTATGAATTGTGCAGGCAGTCTCTGAAGTGCACTGACATAGTGAGATGGAGAGATTACCAGTAGATTTATGTTAGATTTATGTTTAGTGATAAATTCCCCACACCACCCTTCTCTGATTGTAACATTTTCTTCTTCCCATCCCAGAAAATTTTCAGTTATGCATCTTGATTTCAGTCTCTCCCAGTTTCAGCACAGAGATGGTGTGATTTCATTTACTCTAAATGGAGCTTGTTCTGATTTACAGTTGTTTGCAGAGGACAAGAATCAGGCCAGTAAAGGGCACTGTGGAGGTTTGCCTTGTAAAAACCTAATGGCAATGGATTTGACAGAAGGGGGAAGGGAAGAAGAAACATTTAAGACTATTTATTAATCAAGAATTCCAGCAGGGAGGCTTTTCTTGCCTTGATTCTGGCAAACGTACAGATGAGAGATACTGTGCAGAGACTGTTTCTGCACAAACAGAGAAAGCCCTTCAGATGTAAACATTTGAGCAGCTGGCATGGGAGATTAGTGCAGCAGCCTGGGAGGGGGGAATAGTGGATAGTGGTGCTGTCTAAATTTAACAAATGTTAAACAAGGTTCTTGTTCTAGTTTAAGGGTTACAGGTCAGAAAGACAATATCAACTAAAAATACTGGCAGTTTTGTAGGTCAGACAAAGTTATTAACTAGTATTTAATTAAAAGCAACTTGTCTATCCAAAGTTCACACACCTTCTTCCCCCCTAACCCTAAAGGGGGGGAAAAAAGGGAGATGGGAAAATATATCCTGTGTAACTTTTTTGAAGGAAAAAAAAGCCTACTTTATCCTCCGTCTGTGGAAAGGCAATACTTTAAGACTTCTTAAAGTTTTTGGTTTTGATTGTGGACTTATTATATTGTCCTACTTTTAATTTCCTGTGGCTGAAAACTACATCAAAGAAAGCATCGTGCTAGGGGTGAAAGTAGTAGTCTTTTAGCTTTGTAGACATGTTCATATGCTGTTTACCATCATGTGTTTTGGTTTTTTAAACCCTTGCCAGTTAGTTACACAGCTAGTTGTATATCAGTGTAGGGTATCTGATCATGCATTGGGTTCGATGGATTTTGGTTTTTAATCTGTTTTGATCATGCTTTTAAAAAAACTCCTTGCCTTTTTGTTGGGATCTTGTTCATGTGTGTTTTGTTAGAAGTCCTCTACTTTCTTCATTTCTTAAACAGAAGAGATTGAAGTATGGATATCTGGGACCAAATTTTATGTTTAAAAAATCAGAGCTATACTTTCTTGGCTGGCATTGTTACGATTTTCATTGAGCTTGAAAGTATACTGAAGAAAAAGATTTTCTGGAGAAATGACAGTGGCAGCATAGTTGAGAATATTATTTTCTTTCAGCATCATAGTTAGATTGGCCATTAGAGACTCAATGCGGAACTCACTAGAGCAAATGGGAAGATTCCTGCTGGTTTTTATTGGCTTTGGACCATGTCCTTTATGAGCTGCTAGCCATTATCTACACTAGCCCATTTTAGAATGGTTCCTTCTTGTCCTGCTTCAGGTGTTCAAAAGTCTTCTGACACTTTCACTGTAATCTCTGAAAACGTAAGACCTTCCTTCCTTTTTGATGGACAGTTGGTGCAGATAAACCCCTTGAAGTTGTTTAGTTTATAGAACGTTTTCTCACTGGGGAAGGAGAAAACCCCAAGGAACATGTTAAGTCTTGTAGGAGATGAATTGCAAACAGTGGCAAAGGAAGGGAGTGGCTTTCACCAACCAATAATTTGTAGCAAACACAGGTTTTTCTTTGTCATCTGAAGCAGTGCATACCAACAAGCGAGCAGAATTTCCAGCACTGGTTAAGCTGTAATTGTGCCAGTTGAAGTCCAGGTGTCTGCATATGTTGTATTATTTAACAGGTTTTTAACTTCTGTGTCAGTTAAATTTGGGACTGTGCTTGAAAATTTCTGCCAAAACTGAGCAGTGGGGAGTTCACTCCAGTGAATTGGAGTACACCAGTCTGTGGAAATAAACAGATTGGAGAGATGTGATTTCTTAGTATTTCACACTAAATTCACTAAGAAACAAGGCTGTACACAGTAGGAAAACTAGTTTCTTGGGAATAATAAACATTCACAAGTCAAGCTCTGGTTTCCTAAGGATATACCACTTTTTTTTTTTTTTCTTCTTTTTTTTTTTTTTTACTTGGAGAAACCTTACAGGCTACAGTATACTGCAAATGAAGATAAAATTATTAATTTATATATATGTATATATGAAGTGGGAACAGGCTGAAGTAGCCTAGTCTCCAGCACATCTGTGCTTCCAGTCCCTTTGCAGTATGCTATATTATCACTTCACATTCATTCAGAAGATGGAGTGGTCTAGACAAAGTTAGAGTTGAAAGAATAGCAAAAAATATTCACAACAGGAAAAAACTTGAAGACCAAGGATATTAAAATAATGTTCAAGCATTACTTCAAAGAAAATTCAAAGGGAGGGTCTGCTTCTTTATTCTTAGCCTGTTTTTCCTCTGAACCCAATTGATGAACTTGCATGATTTTTGCCAGCATCATCAGGGTATTGATTTTTCTCCAAAGAGGGTAGTCTTTGGAGCATCCTTCAGGATGGAGAGGAAGCTTGGATTTGAATTTCATGGTCTTGGAAGCTTCAGATCTGAAATTAATTCACTTGACTTCTTCAAAGTATAAGCATATGTATTTTTCTATCCAAATTGGTCACCTCCTTTAATGGGACAAGCTTAATTTCTGCAGGTATCAATCTGTAGGTGTTATGAAACAGAAGGTGGCTGTGTACCACACCTGACCTGGATGTGCTCTATCCATTGCCCAGCAGGAGAGTGTTGTCTTTAAACCTTCTCCTCACCTCTGTACTCTCACATGATGTCCTCCTGACTCCTTCTCTTTATTCCTGACCACTGATGCTGATCTGGGACTAAATATTCAGCTGTTATGATCCAAAGTGATTTGTTGGCATCAGTACCTGACCATCGAGCTGGAAGCACGATGTGAGTTTGTCTTTTGATGCTGTCTTCTGCAGAAAGCTGTAATATCTCGTTGAAGTGTTGGTCTGCACCAGGGCTGTAGTTTGCAGTCAGAAGTTGTCATGAAACTCCTGAAAGATACAGAGAGTTAGGGAGCTTGCTTAGCCAGCCCTTAGGGCTTCAGACTCAGCTTATTGTACTCAGTGTGTAGTAAGTATGTGTGCACTGAGGCACAAACGTGTGCAGATATCAGGAGGAGCTAACTGGAGTGATAAGCTGTGTGTGTGTACACCCCTGTGTTCCCTTGTGGATCCACGTATGTAGGCACAGAGGTTATGTACACACACATCTGCACATCCAGACATCTAAAAGAGCTAATTGAAACTAAAATTCCTTGCTGCAGACTTCTGATTCATGTTGCTAGAATCATCTCAGTGACTCTGTAATTAGTATTTGTTTCAAGATTTGCACTAATTTTAAAGTTCAAAAGCTTATTTGTTCTTCTAATTTAAGTTTTAAAGTCTTCAGAGGTTATATTGTTTTTCAGTAACACCTTTGACAGTGTTTTGTCATTACTAAGTGTAAAGTTTCCTTTTTGAAAATTTGCTTTGACAGTTGGATGATTGTATTTGTCTCCCTCTAGCTAACCACCTACAGTCAGCACATGCTTTAAAGGGAAAAGTTGTTGAAGGAATGCATTCAGAGTTAATAAAGTATTTGTGTCAGAATTGAATTATAGGGACTGGAGCTGGAAGCCAGATCCCTGAGCCTGAATAGATCAGAGCAACACCTTTGACTTCAGAGAAATTCTGCAGATCTTGGTGAAAAATTGTCTTTGAATCTAAGAAGATTTTCTTCATTCATCAACAGCTATAATAAGTAGAGATTTTCAGAGGACAGTAGTCTCATGTGTCAGAATTTCAGCAGACACTGAAAGTTTTTGAGAATTGATCATTCATGTTTCTTGCCTCTGGAAAACTTGCGTAAGGACAACACTTTCATTAAAATGTGGAGAAAACACTTTCTAATTTAAGTTAAATAAAAATACTTTCAGTGAAACCCAGAAATTATTTCTCCAAAACCAAACAAATACACACCCAAAAACCTCATGCCAGGAACTATTCCATTCATAATTCTGGTCGCCATAAAAATTGACTATGCAGACATTAAAGCAGATATTTTTTAAATTGTATGTTTTATGTAAAGTTTCCATCTCCTCCTCCAGTATAAATTGGCATATCTACAATGAAAATATATTGAAGAGGGTCACCTCTAGTGGTTTAATAGTTTCTATATGTTAAAAGAATTTGCAGAGAAGAACTTCTTCTGCAATAGTTTTTAAAATATTTTGAATTTCAGGAGGACATATATTGCAGATGTAACAACTCCTGTCTTCCATGAACTAAAAACATTGGCTGATTGATTTGAAAAAATTAATAATTCTGGAGAAAATCAATTCATATTGCAATGATGAATTCATTTTGCTCAAGACTTCTGATCCATTTTGTGATTATTTATGATTGATGAATGCTAAACACCAGTGGAAAAATGTCTTTTTTTTTTTTTTTCTGTTGACAGTCTTTGACCTTTTGAACTCCCTGTTTCCTGAAGTCTGTTGCCAGACCATTAGTGAAGACAGATTTCGATTTTTGGCTTGGTTGTTCAACACTACTAGATTGAGCTAATCTATTTTCATGTAGTGCAAAAGTATGAGTGAAAGGAGAAACCAACTTTTTCAAGCTTACAAAAATGTGGCTTTTTCCATCCTCGGTCTTCCAAGATTGCTCTCACTCTATCTGCTAATGCCCTTCCAAGACAAAGTGTAAATAGTCTCTTTTCTAATGTTCTTCCCTGTTTTCTTTCCGGCTTAATATTTTCCTATCTTCTTTCTATACTGGGATTGAATTGAATTTTGGAGTTCATGTGAATTTTCCTCTGTAATTCTTTATTCAGGTTCCTTTAAAATGTGTTTTTCTATTTGAGTCTGTCTTTGGCTTTTGGACCTTTCTTCGTAGATTTCAAAATGGTTCTTTTCGTTATTTTCTTCCTCTCTGCCTCATTTCCATGTCTTACTATGCATTAAATCCCTACCAAAGAAATACTTATCACACATTCATAAATATGTGTGTGTATATATATATATCAATCCCTTTCTCTTTCAGAACTAAACCTTTCCTGGTTTGAGTTCTGTTCATTTGGCTTTTCCCCCACTGCCTTCATGACAAATGAACATGAACATCACCATCTTTTTGGGCCAGCATATGGACAGTCATGGACTTTTCTTACAAAATATGATTTCTGTCTTGCACAGCCTCCTTAGTTCATTGTTCCTTCCCCAGGATATAAGGCAGTATTCTTATCAACGCATTCGCTGAATTCTTCTGCTTTTTGCTATGCTACTCTCCTTTTCCAGACTTTCATCTCTGAATTTCTTCAAGGACTTACTTTCTGGTCAAATTTCATTAAATGTTCACTTCATTTTTTGCCACAAAAACTGTTTTTGTTCCCATCCTCACTTCATGTGTTCTTTCTTACTTCTTTCACGTCTGCTTTTATTCCACTTGGACAAATACCCGGAGACTTGTAATGTTTTCCACATTTTTTCTTATTTCCTTTTATGATTCACCAATTCTTTTATAATTCCCTGCACATCTCTCATTACAAGCATGTAGCTATCAAAAAAAAAGTTAAGTGAGTAGCTGAATTTGCTGGCTTTCTATCTTTTATTGGGTATTCCTTTCTGGGAATCTTTTGAAATTATTATTTCTTCCCGTAGTGGCTTTACATACTGGTATTTTTGACAGTTACAAAAAATATATTTTCAAAATATGGTGGTTTTTTATAGGCTGACATATTGTGACAGTGCATTGTGACAAAAAGTGTTGGACTTGTGGAAGATAAGTTTTTAGCAGTCTAGCCAGAAAGATGTAAATCAGCCCTGAGAGGGTGCATTTTAGATGTAAATAGATTTTGGTATTTTCCCAAAATGATATTAAAAGAAAGAAGGAAAAGAAAAAGAGAGAACATTCTATCAAATGAGACACTAAGTTGTCCACACAGTTCTGAAAGTCAAGATAAATAATTTTACACTTGTAAGGAATGCAAACAAACCTTACCCTAAGCTTCTGGTGGCATCCCAGACTGTCATGCTCAGTTCAGCTTGATTTTGGAATTCACTTCAGATTGTGCCTGCAGCCTGCACTCCCTACCTCCGACCTGAGTGATGGGTGGCAATGTTTCCTTTAAACTGCCAAGGAGCATAAGAATATTTGGTTCCAAAATGTTTTCCATGCCGTGAATTTTTTTTTTCTCACCAGGGTTTAGGTGCACAGAACAAAAGCAAAAGTATTTGCATTTTAGGGATTTTTAAAATACGTCTCACATGCAGAAAGTTGAAAAAGAACCCACGTGCTTTGTGTGCTGTCACTCAGCCTGATGGTCTCCACTGCAGAGCACCATAAGGGCAGAAAGGAGGTTGGCATGTTTTGGTAGCTTGAGCATATATGTTCGTGTTTTCTCTGTAACATATATGGCACTATAAAGTGGCATTTTAGGGAACTGGACACACTTGTCTCGTCTTTTGAAGCGCATGCTAGCTTTAGGAAATCTTTTTACAAAGATACCTATGATGGACACATGCTGAAGCCCATGGCTGTTTCATGGATGTCATTGGATTTATACCCGTGTTGAAGTATCCCCCAATAATTTGGTGTCTCACTATCTTTAGCTGCATTTTTGTAAATGCAGAATCTGGAGAATAGTGGAATATTAAGTGCAAAATATGTCGGTTTGTGTGATCTTGAGCTGAGATTTGCTGTTTCAAACATACCATTCCTTGCTTTGCTGATCACATTTGTTCAAAAAAAATTGTTTAGCAGCCTAAGTTTCTTTCATTTATGGCTAAATATCTTCGTATTTCAGCAAAATAATTTTTTACTTCTTCACAGAACACACAGTGACAGAAATTAAATCAATTATGCATTACGAAAATTTGCAGCAAGTGTGTTTTCAGTACATCAGTTGAGAGTGACTTGTCAATGCTAACAGCTCTGAATCAAAGAAATTATGTTTCTCTTCTTTTTAACAAGTTCCTCAGCTGTGACTCACAAGGTCCACAGGATACAAGCTTGCTGGTTGCAGCAATGAGTTCAGTGTCCAGACTGATGGGAGAGGTCACAAAGCATTTATATGTTTGTGGCTTCCAAACAGCCATTTATACAATTGGGTCTCCCCATTAGTACCAGGCAGCATTCTGCTCCCAGCTTCTGAGTTGTTGAGACATGGCTACCCTCTTCTGCTAAGAAGGATTATTTTTTGTTGGGATGCTACTTTAAAAAAAAAAAAATTTTTTTTTGAAACACACTGTCACTTACCGAAGATGTGATGCAAAGGCAAAAATGTAAATCAAGTTAGCTTGTCATCCCTTTTCTGCATCTATTGCTGCAATGGAAAAAATATTGTGTCCCTTTCTCTTGACAATCTTGAAGATTGACTTCTTCAGACTGACATGAATGAATTTGGGTAGCAATAATAGACAAAGGTTTTCTTATGCATGACAAGTATCCTGACTTGAGAAAATTTAAAAAATAAAACAGGAAACAGAATTTGTTTGGAGGAAATACAGTGAATTTTAAACCAAAAGAAGTGATTTAAAAGCTTCAATTCTCAAAGCATTGAGGAGTTCTCAAAGCATTGATCTGTCATAAAATCTTGAAAAAATACAACTGACTTGACAGTCTCTGAGTTGCTTGATTAATATACATTCTTAGACTTGTGTTCTACTGCTTTATATGTGCTGTGGTACTTTCTTTAGTTTTGGAGAAGTCAGATTAAATTTGTGATCTCAGACTGGAGAATACTGAGGGAGGTGGTAGTAGTGGGTGATATTGCATCTGTTTCTTTATATTTGCAAGTGTTTACAGACATGTTTAGGTGGAATTCATGTATTCCCAATCCATATTTTCTAACCTCCTAATGATTTGAGTAAAATGTTTATATTCCTAAACTTCAAAATACAACATTTGTCAGTTCATCAAAGGAAAGTAAGCAGTTTATGTGTGAATTCTTACTTGTGGGTTTTGCCATATTCTTGCAGTGTCCATGTGATTTTCAAATAGAAAATGAGTTTTGGATATTGCTTCATTTATTTTATATATATGAGGCACAAGAAGTATAACAAAAACTAAAGAAGGTTCTTGGAAGTTCTCTCTGGTTTCGCACACTTGTTGTCCTCAGTGTAGTGGAAAGGGACAGAGATAATACCCATACTTGTTCCCTACTGAGAAATTCACAGTGAATCTAGGCCCCTTGGTGTGTTTTGGAAAACCTTTTGCCTCGAGGCTTTCATTTTTCTAGTTCCTTTCCTTGGGTGGTTGTTCTTTCAGCTTTTCTACTGGAAAAGGATTTGGATGTCACAGGAGTTGCAAAGTAAACATAAATCAGTTGGAGCTGGAAACCACGGCTGGACTCTTAGCTGTGAAGACACTTTCTATCACGTGAGCTTACCTAAATGAAGATGAGAAGTAATCAGATAAGCATCTAGGAAAGGAAGTTATGGTTGAAGTACAAGGAAAAAATTAATGATAAAGACAATTAAGAAGAAAAACAGCCCAGTTGCAGATGGTGGGGACCTGTGTCATAGGAAGATTTTAGTAACCTCTGCAGTGACAGATTGGCCTATTGGTCACTTTAGCACTAGGAGATAAAACCGATGATTTTGTATGGGAGGTGACTGCCTTGCACCTGGCACTGCTAGGATTTCTGATCTAAAAACTCTGTACTAAACCAAGAGGAATGTGGTCAGTCACGTTGAGGGAGAACTGGCAGGGGCACAGGGGACAGAATGTTCTCAGACATCTCTGGTTATGGCTGTGTAAGTTCTGGTGTCTACCAAATGGGCCCTGACCACAAGATCTGGAACTGCTATCTAGATGCTCTGATAGACTCATACCAGTGTAAGGTAGCGCTAGTTGTACACATTTCAAAGTATTATTGAAAACTTTTACAGTAAGAACTTGAGAGTCTACTTGCCAGGTATATAAAATCAACACAGTACAGCCTGTGTAAATAGCTGTTGTGGGAACAAAATAGTTGCTTCTCTTACTTTATTGTGATGTATGACTAGATAATTTTCTACCAACAGCAAAATGCAGCAAGATAATAAAGCGGCATAAAGTAAATTGCATTAAAATGCTTTTTTTTTTTTTTTTTTTTCAGTTCAGAATAGGAAAAGGTTAATTTTTTTTTCCTTCTGACTGCAGACTGTCAGCACAAATGCTTCAGGGAGTACAAAAAAATAAACTATTCAGTGTAGCTGGTTAGAAAGGAAAATCTGAGTAGTCACAGGTTTTTTGTTTTGTTTTGTTTGGTTTTCTTAACTGTGTCTCCCAGCAATCCTATGACTGCAGTTTAATGCTTTAGTTTTGAAGCAGGAGCTTGGATTAATTCCGTTTCTCTGTTGTCAATTTTAGTGCAAATTTAGTGTAAGTAATATCAGTGTCATGTCAGGGAAATCAGCCTCTAAGTTCACTTTGTGCAGTGTGTCTGACATAACCTTGTCTGGAATTTTATGTGGCCAGTTGTAATCAGTTGTGGTATCATTCAGCTAATCAATGAAAGTTTGCATTAATGGAGTTTAAATGTCTAACAGGCATAAATATTCCTGCTGTCACTGAATAGATGGATTTGTTTGCCCACTGTAAATCTTACCTTTCATTTTTACCCACAGTAGACTTGCAAAAAAAATTATATCTTTTATGATACTTTTATTTTTTGTCTCTGTTTTGAAAAAATAAAGCCCTTACTTTTTTGTTAATACATCTGGTACTTTGGGTGCTTAAAAACAGCTGAATTGATTACTTCTGATTTAAAAACTTCTGAGAAGGAAGTTTCATAACAAGACTGGGAGCTCAAATTATGTGAGTTTTGGCAAAGAGCTGCGGAAGAAAGGTTTGTCTGTAGCAACCTCGCAAGAAAAGAACTTGACATTTTGAAAAATTTTTATTGACCGGTGTGAACAGGGAACGGGAAGTCTAATCACTCTCACAGGCAATCTGCAGCCTCTTCCTTGCTGACCTTTAAATGCCACCAAGTGTCATCGGAAAGTCAAGGAAATGCTAATAACAGGGCTTTGGGTAAAAAACTTATATATGAGGTACATCTTTTAAAAACAATCGTAATCTGATTTCCATTTTTATACACATCTGTTTTTGTAAAGCGGAATTCTCACAGCAGTACAGTTATATTTTTATTAGATTACTCTTACCTTTATTTATATAAAATATATAACTTTAAAATCTTAAAATTTTCAAGGGATCCATAAGATACCAGAACTTCTGTTTCTTCTTGAGAAGGAGGTAGTTTGAAAAAGGTATTTTACAATTGCATTCTAGGTTGATGACCTTGAAACTCAGACTGGCCTCTGCTTTAGGCTCTTGATCCGTTTTGTGTTGAGTTCAGCAGGCTGTGGGACTTTAGAAGTCTCGTAGAAGGCTGACTGCTTGGTGTCTTCTGAAATGAGAGTGGTATGCATACCTCACCGGGTTACTCTTAGCCTTTGTATTTCTGTGGTTTTAGCAGTCCCTATTTGCCCTTCAGAAATGTCTTTGATAGCTAAATTTCAATCAGAAGAACTAGTAGGAAAAAAAATCTTAAAATTAAATTGCTGAACCCCAAAGAAAACACCTGGTACATTAGGGAAAAAACCAGGAAGTTCTTTGGATTTCAGAAATTTAATGAGAGGGAAAAAAACTAGCTGGCAAGTTTAACATGAAATGATGATGACACGTGATGGCACCATAGGTTGGTACAGCAGTTGATTCTTGCCTCGTTCCAATATCTACTGGAATTGAAATGGACTCTAAATCATGGTTGTGCTTCAGTACATATTCCAAACCTATGCTAAGCTAGTGTCTAACCTGACTGTTGACCTATGCTGGTCTATCTGATTTTGTATGGGATTTGCTTTAATTCAGGGGGAAAAAACAACACCATACCAAACTGTTTCCTTTTCTTGCTAGTTTGCTGTTAATTAATTAATTGCTGTTTGAACTGGTAGCAAAGTACTTGAACACTAGTGGCTTAACAAAGACTGTGATTTTGCAAGTTGAAAAACATTTTTGAAAGCTCTTTATATAATTAGTTTCCATTAATTTTCTTTCATTAATTTATTTTTCTCCTTTTTTTCTTTTTTTTAATTTTTTTTTTTCCTTATGAAACACATGGATTGTATGAACTGATTTGGATTCTCAGCAGAGTTTCATGCTAACCTGTTTGTCAAATGGAACAGAGGATAAGGGCCGACTTTTTTTAGCCAGCAACATTGGCTTCAATTCCTGGGCTTGGCTTTCCCCACTTACACTGCTGTGATTTGAGTAATTCGATCAGTTCTTTGATAACAAAATTAGAAAAACAAGAAATGAGAGATGGTTGGAGTATTTGGCATGTAGATATCATGTCTTTGCACTTTTGCTTGATTAATGTTGTATGCTCTTAAAAGTTGCCTTGCTAAACTGCCTGAAAAACAAACCTCCAAAATCCCGTGATTTGGAAGGAAACTGCATTGCATGTAACCCACCATAAAATATAAAAGCTGGGTTAGGTGTTGTCTCTCTGTTTTAGTTTTGCAACAAAAGACGAGTCATGACAAAATCACTTTTGTCAGTGTTTTTTTGTCCAGGGTTGGTTTTTTTTTTCTCTTAAAGCTAATGAAAATTACTACACACATGGGACAATTTGAATGTTTGCCTCCAGTTAGGCAAAGCTCTGCTTGCTGCATGAGAGGGCTTTCAAAACTAGTTCAAAACTGTCCCCATTCTGTTCTCCTGGAAGCTGTGGCGAGTTTTTGTTTTAGAGCAAATTTTCTTGAAATGCTCAGTAAGGGAGTAATGGGCTTGATGCAAAGGTTGAACTTGGAAAAGAAAACATAGGTGAATTTGCAAGGTTGGGGTTTTTTTCTGTCATTCAAGTCTTTTTAATAAAAACTACTTAGAGTGTCATGGAAGTATTACCTTTTTACCTCCTGTATCTTCTGTTAGGAAATCCAAGCTTAAAAACAGAACAAACTGGCTTTAAACTGTTTAGTTGTTCACCACTGTATTCCTTCCCAATGACCTGTAGCTTGGATAAGGATTCTGATAGCTCTTCAGCCACAAGGTCTTGAAATAAAATTGAATATTCATTTTAAACTGGTTATGGCCTATTATCTTACCAGTATTCTGTATTTGTAGAGCTAGGAGGGAGGTCTTAGGGTTCTTTTACTATTTTCATACATCTTTGTCTAAAATTTCTCCACCCTTTTATCTAGAGGGCTAAAGAATTAATAGAGTCAAAGCATGGCTGCAGAATCCACTTTGAAATTGTTTCTTACAGTTGTTTTGTAAATGTGTGGAAAGAAGAAACTACTTTGTATTTCACTCAGTGAACCCATCATTTCTGTAGGAGTAAACAAACCTTATTTTATAGGACCTTGCACAGTATGCACTGTTAATGACTTAAAACTTTTAGCTTATAGATGAGATCATTATTTTTTTCACTGGCCAAGATACAGGGCCAAGACAAGACTACTTCTTTATAAGATTATACCTAATCTTTTAAACAACACCTCTACTTCAAGCTTTTTTCTTCATTTCCTGGAAGGGTAAAGATCCTATCGATGCCATTCAGTTCAGAGAAATTGGTGATGAAAAAGATGCGGCAAACACTGCTTTCCGTCAGAGAAGACTGGTGTCATACTCCACTTGTGCTAAATGCATTATTTCAAGATGAAGTGTCCTGTGCAGTGTGCAACACAAAAGTTGACAAAAGCATTTGGATCAGTAATTGGTATCACACACACAGTAAATGCAGGACAAGGCACAAATCTGTTTGCATCTCAGTTGTTCTCACAGGAATCTACAGAATGTGGAACTCTACCAAGCAGTAAAGAAGTCTGCTTTATATATATTTTTGTATTGCTCTATTTTTCAGCTCTTTATGCTTTATCGGTGCTTCCTCAATGGTCCTAAAACTAAATGAATAGTGTTTTTAAGCTTCTTGCTGCCCTGTGTATTTTGACTTTTACCTAAGCTTGCATTTGGCATTTGTGGAAAGAAATTGTCTTCTTTTTTTTTTTTTTTTTTTGGTAATGGCATTTGGGGTGGCCTTTAAGTTTCCTGCCAGTATGTATTCTGTGGTTTTGGACAAAATTCCACCAGAGAGCTTTATGTCCTCGATGGGAGAGTTTTGCAATTGTGGTAGCATGTTCTGTTGTGATAAGAACAGCATTATCAACCATGCTCATCAGCCTGCGTTTCCAGAAGAGCTGTTCAGCTCCAGGTCATGATGAAGTGGTATCGGTGGTGATTCCACAGAAGATATTTCTGGGAAGAAGTTACAGTCAAATAACTTAATTAAGAAGTAAAATCTTCAATTTAATATGTAAGGTTGTCTTAATTAAAAAAAGCAGAAGGTGACTCAGATTTTGAGGGAAAAAGATTTTGCAAGATTTTTGTTAGCATAAAAAAGAGTAAAAAAAAGAAGTATTGAATCTAAAAGTAAAATCTAAAATGTGCATTTTCAAGGAGTCCTAGTTCTAATCTTTCATATTTGTTTATTAGTTACTATGTGTCTGCATTTGTTTCTGTTTTTATATTAATATAAAAATGTATTAAGATTTTGAAATCCCTTAAACCTTTTATGTTGATTTTATTAAGTTTTCAATGAGAACTAAGTAATTTTTAACAGTGAGGAATTACTGAAGTAGTTTTCTGTTTCTCCTTTAATCTGGGCTTGTTAGACTGCAGTGGTGCCTGTCAGTAGGACTTCTTTTCACTGAATTAAATGGTTGTTCTCTGTAAGTTGTAAGTGATTATGCTTGATTGTGCATGTAAATTGGAAATAGTTTATAGGTAGCAGAATTTCTCTTACGTAAATCCATGGGGAAGACTCAGGTAAATCAGGCAGATTGATAACAAAATAGACAAGCCTGAGACACTGTCAGCATTTTATTAATACAGTGTTCTCATTTAAGAGTAACTCTTGCTTCCAGAAATGTGTAACACTCATAATTTAAATGCAACCACAAATGCATTTGGATAACTGTAATTATGTGTCTTGATGTGAACCTTATATTTTTAATAGCAAGCAGCAGCAGTGTTCCCATCAATACTACTGTTAAACCGCAGTAGGTGCTTATCGTGCCTCCTGTCTTATTAATGCTGCCTGTAAGCTTTGTTCCAGTTGACCTTTGGAAGTTTCCAAAAGTTGGAGTTTGCAATTCAGCAAGTTTGGCAAAGGAACATACATGATTATTCATATCATTGTTTAAACGGTAACCAGATGTGTCTTGTTTTTCTTCTTTCTGTCCCAATGTTTTTAAGGAGTGATGTTAATCCAAGATGTTAATCCATTTACAGGGTTTTTCCACAGCACCAAATTCTCCTTCAGTGAATTCTCGTTCCAGTAGCCTGGGTTCATCACTGTCCCTTGGTAACATCTCTGGAATGACAGCAAACCCAGAAGTGAAAAAGCGCCGAGCGCCTCCTCCACCAGTTGCAGCACCAGTATTGCCCAACGCGGAGGTGCGGGGAGAGGAGAGGACAGCAGCACAGGTAACAGTGACACCACTGTATGTGCTCCTTTGTCTGGTGTGCTAGGTACCATCCATTCATTCAGCATTCCTAGAGCCATTCACAGGTATTTTTGTTAGCCGTTAGCTACAGCTGAGCAAAACTCCATCTCTTACAAGATAAAATTACCAAAAGTCTTAGTTTTTGGTACACATTTACTGAGCTCTGTTGAGACTGCCTCAAGCTTTCTGCCCTGTCAAGAATCATTTTAAATCAGAAAAGTTTTGTGAAGCAATATGCTAAAAGAAGAAGGGTAAAGAAAAAGTAAGGCAGAAAAGCTGGAAGTTGCATAAGTTATCCTTACTGACCAGGGCAGTCCTGGAGAACAGGTGAAGGTTCTAAGGGGAGACAAAAACCTTCAGCGTACTGTTTTGTCCACATACTTGTCAGGCTATCACCTGTGTCCCTGTTTCCTGTGCTGCCGTGGGATACCAGAATATCTGCTCTGTTTTCTGAGTTGTGCCATGTGAC
Source organism: Chamaea fasciata (assembly GCF_029207755.1). Taxonomy (NCBI): domain Eukaryota; kingdom Metazoa; phylum Chordata; class Aves; order Passeriformes; family Sylviidae; genus Chamaea; species Chamaea fasciata. Next base: position 69,583,723 of record NW_027094086.1, read on the forward strand.
CTTTTAAAGCAGTGCTCTGGTTTTGCTTTTATAAAAGGTCACTGTTCTGCAGTACATTATTGAGAATTAAACAGAAATGGGGGGAAACCTTTCTTTGAAAAGCATAGAGCTAAGGGAAGAGGGAGTAGCTCTTGCTTTTGTAATGAAATTCAGGTGTGTGTTACTAAACATGCACAAGCACATGAAGTCTCCTGGTTCCACTAGCAATAGTATTATGGTCTAAATGTAAACTGTAGAAATCAGCATGTAAAGTTATATATGGATGCCAAAGAAAAGTGCAAAGAACCAATATCACCAGAGCTTGTGTAATGTGGACTGACTCTTACCTGCTTAGGACTTGTCACCTCTACAGCAGACTGATCTTTGGAAAGCAAATTGTCCTAGTGCAAAATGGAGTCAGAAAGGGATCCTTGAGTTCACTATAGAGAAAGAGGAGCAGGAGCCTGGTGCTCAATCTCACTCCTTGTCACTCTCTTATTTATCTGCATTAAGACATACGTTAAACACTTCTCAAGTGAAGCATTCTGTAAGAAAAGTTGATGCACACTCTTGGTAAAGGATTGCTTATTTTTATTTTCCCGTTCTTAGGTTATCTAAGTGTGATTGCTGGAATAGAGTAGTCTTTCAAAATTGGAATAGATGCCTTTGAAATAGCACTCATTTATAGACACAGCTGAAGAGAAATAACAGCATTTTTCTAGCAACACTTGTGCACTTTTTTCCTTAAAATTTCCTTTGGAAATTCCAATGTAAATATGAGGTTTCTTGTGTCCCCCAAAGCTAATGTGTATAAGATAAGTAGATCTTTTCGTACAAAAATACTATGGCATTGTAACTCCTAAGTTTATACAAGTATGGTAATCAGAGACTACATTATTCTGCCATTCTCTTTGGCTGATCTCCCTGCAGTATGGCACTGAGATTCTAAATTGGATGTACAATAACACTGCAAATCTAAACTCTCCTTAAACATACTGACATTTCTATTTTCAGCATTGTTGCAGATAGGTTAAAATGCTGGTTTTCTGAAGCCATTGGTAGAAAAGTCTATCTTTTATTTTTGGCAAGTAGTATACAGTACAGTATCAAAACTTTGAATTCTCTTAGTCTGAAGGAAAAGTTATGTTGAAGAAAGGGAGCAGATGAAGGTTGTGTCAGAGGATTTCCCATACCAAAGTTCTTTTTGGGCAAAAGAAATGTCTTGTGTGACAAAGAGAATGAAGATGACAGTAGAGGTGCTAGAGTATATTTGGCTGCATTCGTTGAGTAAAGGACATCTTTCTGGAAATGATAGCATAGATGAAAATGTTAGAAAGTTATGGTATGTTTCTGAAGCTCCCAGGCTGAATGTTGCTCAAAGGCTGCCATGTACTTTTAACAGGAATGGAGTAGAATTGAAAAAAAAGCACAAGCTCCATGAAGCAAGCGAAAACTGAGGGGAGAAATTAATTATTCAGTATTATGGGGCAAAGTAGCAATGGAGATATTGTTTATAAGAAAACCCAGACAGTTCCATTATATCTATGTGCAGACAAGCCAGTTTGCTGTGAAAATAGAGTAAAAAATCTCAGAGTGTAAGTTTATTTCTTTAGTTTATGGGAAGGAATTAACACTGATCTTTTTTTTCAAGGAAGGACGTCAATTCCTTATTAATGGACTTCCTTCCATAAAAAGATAAGATGTTTGTTTAGAAAGCTTTATTTATGTGCAACTGTTACTAACAGGAAGATCGTGCAAAAGGGGAACATGTTTATTTCCAGTGAAGCTAGCACACTAATAGAAAATGAAAAGGTGGTGTTCTGAACTTTAGGAAGGCTTTTTCTTTTCTAGCTGTCTAGTTCCATAAAATTGTGTAGGAAATGAAGTCCTGTAGCTGTTATGAACACCTGTAACTTTCCAACCCAGTCACCCTGTTATTTTTAACCCATTGTTATGTTCCAGGCATAGATGATTCTTTAAGGTGATGTATCTCTCATCTCCCTGCCTAGTGGTCCCAAACAGAAACTTCCATGTGTATGAAGACTGGGGTGTTTTAGTTTATGCTGTCCATTTAGATTTTATCCACTTACTTTTCTGCGTGTGTGACTTATTGCAGTGTAATTTTACAATCTTACAGCTTTTGTTCCTGTAGGGTTTAGGATAATTTATCTCCTTGTGGATAAGGTCCCTGCAGTATTTACTTATTTATTACAGTATTTATTTATTTACTTTTTCGTGCAACAACATTGTTTTTCTATGTCTGTTTAAAGGTAGTATTCCCTCTGTAACTGTTCCAAATCTACCCTAGAAAATATTTGTGTCTGTTCAGAGTGTGCTGAACATGCACTAAGTAGGTTGCAAAGGAATGCAGAGTTAAAGAAAGGAGTGTACACATTTCTTCTCTGGAGACTTAACCCCTGTTTATCTTAAACATCTTCCATATGATGCTATTTAGAATAATGAGAAGTCACTTGAAAAAATAATCTTCAAAAGGCTAGGGTATATAACAATTCCAGGACAAAATCCAGGAGATTTGATGCTTATGAAGCAAGGAGGTCCTCTCCTTTCTTAAGTTGCAACACAGAACCCACACAGTCCAAAGAGGAGAGCAGAAAAATGTAGGGGTGAGTTAAAACTGAACACTCTGGCAATCTCTGTTGTCTGTCACAGCAGTACAGAATATGTGTTAGAAGAATTTCTGCCCCCCAACCCCAAAAAAGCATGCACCATGTTGACAAAATATAAGAGAAGATCTGTATGAGTATGACCTTGTAGGCAGAGTACACAGAGAAAAGCCACACATGAAATCTGACAGAATTACATGCATCTCCTTAGGGACTTACTCAGTGCTCTCTCCCTAAAAGAAATGTGTAAAAGAAGTGTGTTTTTCTTGGAAAAAATATCCTTTTGGAAGAACCTGAAAGAACTATGAAGTTGAGTTATTTGAGTCTCTAGGAAGTCAAGAGTATTGTGCACTGGCACAATAGTTCATGGGAATCATTACTTTTTTTGTTTTTTAACATGTATGGGGAAATACAGAAACTGGAGTGTGGGATATGATAAAGTTGACCTTGGGCTTTCCTTCAAGAATGTTGTCTGTAAAATGCGATGGTTTATTCAGAAGAAGTTCATGGGATGTTTTGGAGACAGCATAGAGTTAGATGAGGACTCTTCAGTGCTTTCATGAGTATAAAAGCTCTGGTAGCAACTTCAAATGTCAGAAATGCAACTTGTAGACTGTGATAAAAGAGCTGTGTGTTATTTCAGCTGCCACTGATTTCAGAACAGACGCACTATAAATGTAACAGGAGGCATCAGGGATTTTTTTACTAACCACTCAAATTCCTGTACTAGTAGAACAATAGAATGATATACCAGATACAGTATTCTACCATTTGTGTCACAGACTTTAATTTTAGTTGCTATATGGCAAGGCGGTGGGCTTAAATAAAAAAATATATTGATGTTTTTAGTGCAGGTGAAGACCTAGACTCACACTTTTAGAAGGTTGTATTACATGCCAGCACAATTTTTAGGTTTATTTACATGTTTTTGTAGTCTCCTGTATGTTGCTATAGACGAACTAAGGTATATTGCATACTGTGGGTTTTTGCCCTGCTTCTTACATTCCTCTTCTCCATTTAGATCTCAAAGTTGGGTTACTGAGGATGGTTGATGACTCTGAATTATTGACCAAGACCATATTTTAGAGCAGAGTACTTGCACCCAGTGTCTGATCAAGGCTGATATTTTCTCACCAATAATAACTTATTCATTGAAGAGTCTTACTCACCTGAACAAAAAGGCAAGAGAGCCAAAAAACCCCGCAGGCTTATTCTCATAATTTCTGGCAGTTTTCTTTCCCATTATAGTCTTTAGTTAAACTAAACCAGTTCTATGCCTAAATGAGAAGTTTGGTTTAAGAAAATCATTATAATGTGAACAAATGTAAATGAGATTTTCATATCTTTCCTGGAGAAAATAAGATGCACTAAAATTTTCCAAATGTCTTATGTAGATATTTTCAGTAATCTCTTATACTGAGCACCAAATAGGCTGGTCTTTCCCTTTCCCTTTCCCTTTCCCTTTCCCTTTCCCTTTCCCTTTCCCTTTCCCTTTCCCTTTCCCTTTCCCTTTTCTTTCCTTCTCCTGTTGGACATAGCAGCCTCCTGCAAAGTACCCTGCCAGTGCACATTGCACATGAAAGAGTGATGATTCTGCTGACAGTCAGTGACAGGAGTGCTGCAAAGCTGGCAGAACCGTGGGTTAGGCATCTTGTCCATTTAGCAGCATTTTCAGGCTTTTGGTAGGGTTGCTTTTCTCACAGCAGAATTCGTGTTACAGTACTATTTACTGTCCTTTTATATGTAAACCAATATAAATAGAATACCCAGGGAATGAAACCTTAGGTGCTCCCTGTTTGGTTGAGCATATTAGCAAGGAGGCAAAATACTCCAGTGAAATGTCCTTTCTGGTGGCCACTGAATTTGTACCCATCTACAGACAGCTCTGAAACACTTGAAATGACACTGCAAATGAGCACAGCACATAGTGAAAACATACCTGGAATTCATACTGCCAGCAAGAACCACAGAATAATCTTCAAGCAGTAAAAATAAAGGAGAGGCAGTAAAGGAAATGTATGACTAATGTTGAAATCATAATTGACATACTAATTTTTTTTTCAATTTGTTACTAAACTGTAGACTCATCCAAATTTTTAGAGTCAGTCCCTGAATTTTCAGTTCTTAAATTTCCCATGTGTATGTGTGTATGCTCCAGGTATGGACTTGGAAGCTACTTGGAACTGTGACTCATAATCTTCGTTAAAAGTAAGACGTATTTTAAAACAGTGGCCAAGATTTTTAGAAATTGTTAGCTCAGCTGTCCATAATTAGGAAGCTGATTTTGGAGCTTGATGTTTTCTGAACTTTTAAGATGTCAGAAGCTACGTCTGGTTGCTCAGCAACTCAGTATCTGGCCACTGTGATTTTAATATCATATTATTTTTCAGTGTGCCACCTTCTGTCGCAAAAGGAGTTTAGATTGAGGTTGTTAATACAAAAATCTGAGCAAAGCAAGCATTTCTTCTACTAATGTCCCCCCAGCACAGCAGGGTTTTTTGCACAGTTATCTTTCATACATGTTTGCACAAAGTGATAACCACTCATCCACCTTGCTTCTTTACAGTCTAATGCCACGGATTTGTGGTTTTCTGGCTGCAAGGATAATCTTGATTGATGTGAAATCACACCGTTACTGTTCTCCTCAGTTTTTCAAAATGACATATTTCCCTGTGGCTGCAAATTAAGCCTTAAAGCCATGAACACACATCCTGTGGAACAGTGTAGAGTAAGTTCTTGGCATGTACATCTGTGTCAGTATGGATGCCTCCAGTAGAGCTCTCTGTCTGTGTGCCCTGTGAGTCTTGAATCTGCTTTGTCCCTGGGTATTTCTAATAAATCTGATATTTCAAATAATAGTACTCCTGCATCTGGCTTTCCCTCTGAAAAACTGCCATGTCTTTTGGAAGAACCTGTGTTTGTGTGGATAACAGCCTTTTTTCCTTACAAGTTTTCTTGGACTACGGCAATCGTCATTTTGTAAGAGAAGCATGAGACCGCAGGCACTGCAGTTGTGGGAAGTTGAGGGACAGAAGAATCACAGCTGAATAAGAACACCTACTACAGCTTCTTACAAAACTGAGATTTATTGTAGCCAGCTGTCTAAAACCCATTTATTAACATCACCTCTAGAAGCACAGTGCTCATACCAGCTTCTTTTTCTTCTACTTTTGTGCATCTGCTTTAATTTATTTTTGTGTAAATTCCACTCTGATCACAGTCCTGTGTCCCAAGAGGAAAAGTTTCAAATGATTGTAGATTTACCTGGTTGGTGGATCCTCTTTTTTGTAGAAGGTATTGCAGTCATACTTGAAGGAGGGCTTTTTTTTTTTTTGGTGCTGCAGCAGGATGTTTATGCTATAGGTATTTTCTTCCCTTCTACGTTGTACTGTATTTCACTACTGTATAAGGTGCAAGGTAATGGGTAGTTCATGGGAGACATGTGACAGATGTATTCTGTTTTAATAAGAAGCTCAGAATCCAACAAGAGGGTGGATGGCTTCAGATCACTTATTTCCCTTTCATAGGTTACACCTAAACCAGAAATGTCTACTAAAAGTCAACAAGATATGAATGCATGCTTTTTTATCATCTTTTAGAGAGGAAGGGAGGTTTCTCTTGACTGAAAGGTCTTCTGGGTGAGGTCTTCTCAACCTTTTTCTTATGACACATTTCCTTTCTCCCTTTAGTGTTCTGTGAATGTATTTTCGTTTTGCTTTGTGTTGGGTTTTTTGTTGTTTTTTGGGGGGTTTTTTTGTTGGTTTTTTTTTTTTTTTTTTCCTGTGGAGCATCCAGAAGACTCCTTTGAGAATAACAGATACAATTTTTTTCAGATTCTGAGGAAGGATGCAATGAATCAGATTTTGCTGTAGGAAAAAGCTGTTTTTCAACATGCATCTTTTATTTCTGCAACTTACTGTATCTTCTAGGTCACTTCTCAGGTTTTTGTAAGTTCCCTGAGGACATGAAAGCAGGATTTATTCAGAAGGAGGAGGGAGAAAACTTGACTGACTTTTTAATTTGTTTCAAAAGTTAATTAATGACTGGGTTTATATGCTTTTTCAATTGTTCTGATTTAGATTTTCTTTTTGTGCACAGAGGCCTGAAATGTGAATGCTGCGCATTATTTTTAGAAGTGTCTTTGCCTGTGTTCATTAACTGAGATGTCATGAGTGTTAACTGTGATCTTCTCCAATCTTTGTGGCAGACTTGTTAGAGTTCTCAGGCAATATGTGATATCTCTCAACAGCATTTTTGTGATCAGGGCAGGGATATTGAATCTTTATTAAAGATGCTCTTTCTCTGGAACACTGTTCAAATGCCCAAGTTACATAAGCCTTAAAGAAGGAAGCTAGTTTTTTGTATTAGAGTTTGGATATTGGGTGCTGGAATACACATTTTACTGCTGTATAATGCCAGATTAAGAGGCTGAGGACTTCATAGACAATTGGCATAGGACAGTATTTTGATAAGGTCAGAGAGTAGCTGTGTGAGCTCTCTCTGCTGATACAGATAAATATTTATTGATAAACCAATTAAGAATGGAGATTATATTTGTTTTATTTGTTTCTGTGTTTCACATGAAATTCATGTAGCAATTGCTTATTTTGGATGTACCAGGCTGTAAATACTGCATGGTAATTACAAAAATTTTCCATTAGGCTTTTAGTGTCTTTTTTTTTGTGTGTGTTTTTTTCTTCCAATCGTTCTGCCTAACATTTTGGTTAGAAGCTAATTTATTTCATTTATACATTTCTATAGATGTTGAGAGTTTATGGGTATCATGGGGTCTTTTTCCTCTGTTCGTAGAACCATATAGAAATATTTTATTCTTTCTCTTTGGCCAAAGAGTTGCCTGTTAATCTGGGATAGTAAAACAGTTAAACTTGGCTTAACATTTTTCACAGGTTAAGGTTGCTGGCACAGACAGATAATGACCATCAAGCTTGTCCAGTAACAGAGATAAGGAGTGCTCTTCAGTTCTTTGTCTAAGGAGCAGCCTGTAGCTCCTTTGTCTGAGCAGTGTAGCTGTGCAAAGTATGCTCAAGATGATGCGCCAGAGACTGCACAGCTATCTGAAACAGGAAAGATTGTATAAAATAACTGTGTCTGTAGTAAGTCTCTTTCTACTACATGGAACAAAGAAATAGAGAAAAAAATTACTGAATAATACTGCTAAATGCTGCCAATGCCACATTCTGGGTTTCCATGAGGAAATTCAGAGAAAATAGGTGAAAGATATAGTTGCTGTTAGGAATGTGTAAGAGAAATAAAAATATTAAAAAAAAAAAAAAACCAAGCCTCCTTAGGTGGTTTATATACTGGAAAAATTACTAGAAATATAGTAGAGAATTTAACCAGTTGGCCTCTTTGTAAAGATAGCGAATAGGGTAAATGTAGCTTTAGAAAAAGAGAAACCCTGCTTTACAATTCCTTTACAGTGATCTTGATGCATTCAGCTAACAGATGGGTGTGATCTGGTTGATACAGTCTGTCTGGGTTTCTACAGAGCTTCCAAGTTCCCTCATCAAGAATTTCAGAAGGAAACCAAGTCTCAGTTCCATAATAAATAAGGTCATCTTACTCTTAAATAACAGACACAAAAGAAAAGAGAGATTGCAAGTTAGGACTAAATGATCTTCTCATCTAGTGGTGAAATGTTGCAGCAGCCTTGGAGTATTTGACCATCCATGTTGATCATGACCTGAAAAACAAACCGTAAAGTGAGAAATTTTGTTGCTCCTACTTGAGTTATCTGCATAACAAGGACCAAGGCTGAGTATGAAGAGTAACAGTTGAAAGACCTTATGGGACTTAGTGCTGGGAGCACTTGCAGATGAAAGTAGTTAAATTCAGTGTGGGGAAGGGTGTAGCAGTATACAGGAGTAAAGGCCACTCTGAATTTTCCCTAAGACCTTGTAAGATACTCATCTCTCAGGTGGCAGTAACTGATTAGGAAGATCATGGAATCAGAAGAAATTCTTATTTGAAAAAAGTCATCTCAAAGTTCAATAGCAATCAAAAAAGTAAATCAGATTCAGAGCATTTTAGGAGAGGAAAAACAGGTAAAAAGATAGCTTTATTACACCACTCCATTGTGAGCTTTTTTATGCCTTCTTCAATACTATAAGAGTATTTACAGTACTATTTCAGTAGGATATTACAGAATAGGATGAGACTCATGGAAGAACATTAAGGGTGATCAAAGCTGTGGAGTAGTTTAGTACATGGTCAGTGGTGCAGCTTAAGTAAAGCATGATTCTTCATCTTGAAAAAGTGACTGAAGACTATGGATGAGGATTTTTCAGTGAGCCATTGCAGGAGCATATGGAGCTAATAGGAAGCAGGAAAACACCCCAAGTCAAAGCATGTGGATTTTCATTGAATTGGTCACCAAGGTTGTTATATGGACATTAAAAGTTTATATGGGCTTAAGAGAAAACCGAACAAAGGCTGCAAGGATGACAAATCCATAATGAATTTTGAAAGATAAATCACACTAGGAAGTCCCTAAAATGAAGATGGCTGGTGGCCACAAAAGTATCTGGGAGAAGGTAGTATTGAACATACCTTTCCTCTTTTTCTGCTGTCCTGTAGGTACCTGCCACAGTCTAATAAAGAAGCCTGAGCAGAACCTTTGATCTAACACATGCAGCTATTTTTGGAGAATACTGAAGAGAGTCCTACCCAAATAATTCTCTCATATGATCTGATATCACTCCAGAAAAGTCACTGGCAGTATTCACAATGACTTCACTAGGTCTTCTTATCATGGTTATTTGATGACCAGAAAAACATGTTTCTCATTAAAAACAGAAACAGCTGCCTCTGATTGCTATTCCCAGTCGTCAGTCACTTTGTTTTGTGCTCCTAAGTGCAAAACTGCATTTAGAGAATGAAGCTGGAAGTTTTGCCAGTAAATCATAGGACCAATAAGAATTTTGCACTATGAACCCTAAAGCAGCTTGCCTGGTATGCATTTTATGACTTGGTAGTTTAACTGCAATATGAAAGAGCCCCACAGGACTCTGAGGGTCATATTTGCAGGCCCCTTGGGCTACATCTCAAATACTGAGATGTACTTACACAGCTATTATTATAGGTTGCTGGGAGATGTATGGGTGATGTTCCGTGGACTCTACAGGACATGTGCCTTTCACTGACAAAATAAAAAGCAGAATGAAAGATGTGATCCCTTTGCATTTCAAATCAGTATCAGATCTAGGTGCATGCCAGATATATTCTCTAGGTTGCAGGTCCTCTGAGAAAGGAACTGTTCAGACACTTCGGTCTTGTGCAGTCATGTTTTACTTAGAAAATGGTGATATTTCTACATTTCAGGAGATAGAAAGTCAATCTCTTCGGGTGTTCCCTCCGTCTATCCACTTTTGCTTGAAGGACCAGGCAATATCTTTTTAAGAGTGTATAAGGGTGGAGCTTTTCTTAATGACTTTCACTTAATGGCCTTGTTGAAAAAGCCTTGTACAAACTGTTCCCTTCACAGACAAAATTTTGTGATGACATACATTAGGTTTTACAGAAACAATAGTCTCTGTAACCAATCATAAACCTGAAAAGTTCTATATGTTTCATATTTCCACTGGAGCTGAACCTGGCTACTGCTATCCTGTCATAGAGACCATTATCAAGGTGTACAGAACCAATTAGTAGAAACAAGAGTGAGTAGTAAAAGACATCTGTGGTCTTTAAAATGCCATGTACCATGGCAGATTACTAAGAAATTAAAACTCAACAATTAATTTCCACTTTGAAGGTGTTTTGTTCATTTTTTTAAAGAGCTTTAAATATGACATTCAGTTATCTGAATGAGAAATATCCAGTCTTGTTTATGTCTTACCAAACAATAATCAGATGGCAAACATGAAGCCAGCTGACACCACATCAGATAATGTTTGCTGTGCAGTTCGGATGCTTAATTTAGCTAACAGCTGCACTTTGGTTTGGATAAATGATGCAGGCCCAAATTAAAAGAAAAGAGTAAAGTGCAGTGATGGCTGAAGGCTTATCTTGCTGTCATGTAAAGCATGAAATTTAGGAAGGCTAAAAAAAGCTGCTAGAGAAAGGAAGTAATTTGTACTTCTTTTTATGATAGAAACAGCTCCAAAAATTAATTCCAGTATATGCACACTTAAACACATTAATTCTTTTAAAGTAGTTATTAAAAACTATAGTTTAAGTGATACATGCAGTGTAGTGACTACTTTCTCAACATCAGTTAAGAGTATGTTGTATTTTAATACTGTATTACAGAATTTTCTTCTCTGTATCTCTGAAGAAATTCTGCTGTTTGAGGCCAAATTGCTACCCATCCTCTTTATTACCCCTAATGCTCAACTTCGTGTTGCTGCACATTTATTTACTAACAGCATGTGTCTCATTAAAAAAAAAAAAAAAAAAAAAAAAAAAAAAAAAGTGGCAAAAAGCATTTTAATTACTTTAGGCAGCTCTTTTTTTTAGGCAGACAGCTTATTTTCCAACTGCTTTTTTTCCCTCCTTTTCTTTCATTTCTTTTTCCCTCTAATTTTAAATAGGGTAAGGTGTCACAGTGTGATGAATTATTTAAAAGGATTCTAAGCTTTCTCAGTCAAGAAGCAATTAACTGCTACTGGTTATATTTTTTCCTGAAGCTTGGCCAGTAGGAACTAGGATGCTAATTCAGAATTTCAGTAGAGGTTTTTGTGTTAGGGAGAAGGTACAGCCTCTCAGATGTGCAGTTGGGAGATAGAACTCATTTTGCAACACCCCTTTGAGAATACCTTTAGTCTGATAATGTTCACAGTCAATTAATAGGTTTTTCACCAGAAGAATTTAGTATTTTGAGGTCTGCTTTAAAATTATGTCTTTCTACACTGTTAGAGGATTCCACTCTGTGGCTTTTTTGGAGTTTCAGAAATAGGGGGTTTGCAACTTTGTCGGGGAAATAGACACGATGTCAGTTCAGTGGTGATTTAAATTGCTTACCTCTTTAACTGAAGGTTGGACTTTGTGAAATGCTGAGTGCTTCACAGTTTGACTTGGATAGGCTGTTACTTTAGGGGGGTTGGAGAATGTCATTACAAAATCTTGTAAGGTTCCTCCATGGTCTGCTTTCCTGTTGCTTTTTGAAAAGTAGTCCAGTCCTGCACTCTGACCTGTGTAGATATAACCTCTGAATTGACTTCAAAAGTTGGAGTGACCTGGTGATGGTTAATATATATGCAAGAGCACAAGCAAGGTGAGCTTGCAGTGTCTTTATATTAAAATTTAACATACATAACGTAATAATCGTGCAAAAATGCAAGATTTGTTTGGCAGGAGGACTTCCATTTTTTTTCAAGCAAACATATGTCTTGAGAGTTGAATCCTTGAATTATGTGCAAGAAAAATTCTTGGAATAGTCTTTTTGCCAGCATCAATAGCATTCTTGATCTTTTGCAATAATCCAGTTGCTTCTGGCTGTGAGTTCGTGGTTCACCTTCCAACTGTTTCTGAACATACTATACTACCTGCCTGGGGAATGATACCGCAATTCACCATCTGGTGAGATCACAATAGCATCACTTGACCTCCACATGTGGTCTCTGTCAAGCACTTCATTGAAAACTGGCAAGACATTAGGGCCAGAACATACTGTTCTATGCAGCCCTGAATTTTGGCAGGGTTGCAACGCTCAGTAAGTAAACTTCATCTGGCTTGCAAGTCTCAGACAAATAGAACAGGCTGATGTCATCGTAAGCTTTAACTCTCATTAAAGAAGAAAGTATGTGTCGAGTAATTATGAGGCTTTGTTGGGCACGGTATTTAGGGGAAGTTAATAGACAAAGATCATTTTGAGCAGCGAGACTTCTGAAGAGCTGGCATTCAATGAGCAATGAAAAATGACCCTAGAACTGTGCTTAATTTAGAATCTGGGTTTGCATCACTTGTCAGACTTTGCTTCTAACTCCACCTTACATAAATCCTAAATTATAAAGGTAAAAAATTCCAGAATAGAAAAATTAACAAAATTAATGTGTGCTGTGTCAATCAGTTTTAATTTTATGGCTTAATAGCATAGTCACTGTTTAGCCAAATAAGAAAATAAGGGAAAGCATCACAGGTATAATGATAATTTTTAAAAAATGTTCTCTGCTACTTCAAGCTATTTTTCATAGTATCACAGAATTCTTAGGGATGGAAGGGACATCTGGAGATCATCAAGTCCAACCCCCCTGCCAACCCTAGAGCAGGTTACACAGGAACACGTCCAGAGGGGTTCTGTCCCAGACAGGGAGACTCCACAACCTCCCTGGACAACCTCTTCCTGTGCTCTGCCACTCTCAAGGTAAAGTTCTTCCTCATGTGGAGGGGCAACTTCGTGTGTTTTAGTTTATGGCCATTGCTCCTTGTCCTGTCACAGGGCACCACAGTAAAGAATCTGGCACCATCCTCTTTACAGTTGCCATAGGTCACTTAGAGAAATAGGTACCTCAGTTTGTTTGCAGAATGCCTGTCTTAATGAGAATAGAATTTCTCACTGAGAAATCCTGAGACCCAGTAGAAAACCCCTGAGTCCTGTTCAGCTCTATGTTGCTGACTCTTCCAGGTGTGGCTAGCAAGCAGTGTACCATGATGGGTCCTTCAAACAAGTCTTTATAGCAGTATTTGTTCGTCATTTTGGATAATAAAATTTTACACTGGGGAGGTGGGTAGCTTGATGTAGAGCCATGTTATGCTACAGTCCTAGTAATATATCTAATTGATACTGTGGTACCACTTGGCTATTCTCCCCTCTTCTTGCTTTTAGACTGTGGAAAAAAGGGCTTTTGGCTGGCGTTCGTAAGTGCTGGAAAGAACTAGACTTGAGTGGGAATTTGAAGGAAGCATTGGGAAGGCATGGCTCAAATGAGGTGATCATTAAGAGTCCCTTCTAATCTGAATCATTCTGTGGACTTATCAAATCAGAAATGAATCAGGAACTATCACTTCACTGCCTAAACCATGGCTCCCAGGCTTTCCGCGTACCTGCGGAAGGAGAAGGCTGATAGAAGGGGGTAGAACATGGAAAATAATCAGGTATATTTTTTTCTAAATTGAGAAGACTGCCAAGGTGATTCCTAGGTCTTAGTGTTAAGCACTAGAAATTTAAATTGGCTATCTCTACAGAAGAAAAGTTTAAGTCTAGAGGAAAACCTAAAAGCTCCAGGGAAGTATGTCTCTTATTGGAAGTAGGAAGGATAGTGTTCTCCTTGCTCTGTGTCATATGTTAGTGTGAATTCCCTTCCACGTTCTAGCCCTAACAGATTTTAGGCTACATCCTTTTGGCAAAAAACTGGAAAAATATGCAAAACAATTTTTGCAAATCTTCATGATATCTCTGAGATTTTTAAGGGCAGACAAGCACATCAGCCAATCATCCAGCCTATAATCCAGGATGTGAGACTGAGAAAAAAAGACAATATATGAAATTCTTAGTCTAGTGCCTTTGCAAAAGGCAGTCACTTAAGAAGATGAGATTGATCATATCAAATTCATTGACAAAGTTGTCGGAAGAAATACGAACTGCACTGCTCCTATACATCTTACACTCTCATTAATGTTCATTTGTTCTCTTAATTGTATAGTTCTAAATGAAAAAATGTGCACAAATATGAAATTAAAGTCTGGATGTTGATTTTGCCTTTTTTGTTTAATTTCTCTAGTGGAGAAATGAATATTGGTAGCAAATCAGTTGGTGGTGGTTTTAAAATGTGATTTTTAAGTGTTTGAGGGGGTTTGTTGTTTCCCCCCCCCCCCCCCCCCCAAAATGAAGACATAAATGAGGAGAATTGCATTGTATTCTGAGAAACAGAGGAAGTTCAATTCTTTGCCAAAGGAAACATCCGCAGACTTGTGTAGTCTACATGTTTCAATGCATGTGAAAATATTTGGTGTTGTAGAGTGATTTCCTCGAGTGGAAATAATACTGCAGCTAGAAATGAGATATTGCGAAGAAGGAAATCACGGCTATCTTAGTAATTTAACATCTCAGATTTGTTTATGGATAGTTTCCTGTCTGACACATTTAACTGAACAAGTTAAAGGGTTTAAAGATTAGAATGACATTAATTTTTCGCTGTCCTTGACTGTGACATTTCACAAAGGGTGTGTTCTATAAAAACAGATGGAAAAATGAGCTTGCCCCTTCACCTTGTACTGGCTTTCTTGTGTTAACTGATTTAGCTTTCTGTCACCCATCAGCCAAGTATTCAAGGACATGCTTGCCTTTTGTCATCTTCATTTTGTGAATAAAATAGCACAAGAACATAGCAATTTCTGTAAAATCCAGTAATACTAAGCTTTTATCTCTTATTGAGATCAAGGGGTTTTTTGGATTTAGAGCTTGATTTTTGATAATCAACATTAAATTTTGCTACAAAATTCTGTTTAACACCGAAGTTATATAATGAAAAAAAATCTGAAATTAGGAATTATTGGCAAAACTATGCATTATGATATGAGATTAAAATATTAATGGAACGAGTCTTTTCAAAAAGCGGATGCACTTTGCACGCCAACTCTAACACAGATTTCCCACAGTGCCTGAGCGCTTCCAGCAGCAAAGCAGCTCGGAAGCTGAGGCAGGGATGGAGCTGATGGTACAGGAGTACAGCTGGGATGCAGCCATCAGGTGGGACAGACACCTGCACAGGCCAGGGGAACACGCTGCAGAGTTTCAAAGTCAGGAGGAAGCCTCCTGATAGAGAGTGGTGTTGTCAGGACTGAAACATGGTTATCCTGTTCCAAGAGTTGCTTGCTATTATTGTGGACTTAAACGCAAGTTGGCAGTAGTTTGGGAGTCTCCCATCTAAATCTGTTCCCCAGGAGAGTGATGTATCCAGAGTTACACAAGCTGTCACGTCTGGTTGGTCCAAATATCAGTCCTGCTATCCCAGCATACTTATTCTTATGGCTTGCTTAAGCCTTTTATTATTCATTTTATTGCCAGGCTTGTGAGATCCAACACATCAACATGTACAGAAGTAAAATGACCAATGCAGAGAAACTGTTTGCTGATTTGTAAAGTGTAGTTACTTCTATGCATTTTACCAAACTGACAAGTTTTCCAAATAATGCCCTCTTTAAAAGTGTTTCAGTGTGCTAGATTTTTTATTTTCTCTGTGTCTGTTGTTTTGGTAATGTGTTGTTTTATTGCATGGTATCCTAGTAAATACTTTCAACGACCCACACAAATGTATTCTGCAACGTAAGGACACACTTCTGGCAGACATCAGACTGCTGTCTTTGAATGCAATTTCTAATACACTTGTGTTTCAGTGCACTTGTGTCCTTATGGATTAAACATTCATCTTTTAATCAAAAATTTGAAATTTTTTGAATCAGGGTACTACCCAATAAGGAAAGAAGGTAGAGAAATTCAGTGCTAAATATACAGTTTTATTCAGTGTAGCTTACAGTGGTGGCCTCATGAGTTGCTTATACACCCAGTTTTGAGAGTTCACTGAATTTTCCTTTGTCAGTATATGCCAGTGAGAAGACTAATGATGTATGACCTGTCCAAGGAATATTAGGCACATGAATAAATGTTGTACAAGACACATTAACGTTCAGTTGGGACTTCTTGTGGTTTCTAGTGCTAGGCATGTTGAAGCATCTGTTGCCCTGTGAAAATGCAGAATCAGCTGGGCAGAATAGCTTTTATATAATCAAGTTTAGTGGACAGATTTATGTCTCCATTCTGCAGCTGAATGATTTATCTGTCTGATTTTCCTAGAACAGCCTTTGGATCAAAATATTTTCTTCTCAACTGCTTTAAGTTATGTCATAGGAATGTGTCTTTAAATCTAAACCCATAAATCTTACTTGCATACAAATCTATCACTTGTCATTCATAAAATATTATAAGGGATTAGTGCAGTTACAGTTATATCAAGAGTTTAAAGCTGATTAATGAAACATGTGTCTTTTTTCTTTTAGAACTTGTTGTAAAATGGCTCTTAATTATTTCACGATTTCTTAAAATTTTTTGTGAGGGGAAGAGGTTTGAGATGGTCCCACACACAGCTTGGGGTGATACTGTTGTTTGTTCGGTTACAGGTTAGGTCTGGGGTTTTTTTTCATTTGGATTACGTTTAAACATCAATAGGCTTTCTGACCCCACATGATATCATCACCAGCAGGTGTATCAGAATCTGGCCTGCTTGAATCAGAGTGTTTGTCTAGTCAGTGTGGGATGATGGAACCACTTCGTAATGAGGGTGTGCCAGTGATTGAATCCGTGTATCCTTTTTCCAGTCTTTTTTCTTTCCCTCTAAAAATAATTTCTACAGTCATTCACTGTTTCCATGAATAAGACAGTTTTTATACAGATTAGTCAATTCCTCTATTAAACAATAAAAAGTCCTGACACGTAACATTGCATAAAAAGAAGGAAGAAGATTTATAAGAACTTTCTTCACACAATTTATATCACGTGCCATACAATTTTTTATTTGCATATGCACAACAATCATCTGACATCCCTTAAAAGCAATCCTTATTCCAAACAGGATTCTGGTATATCTGATATATCAATATATCAGCTGATATATCTGTATCATCTATAGCTATGTTGTTTGACCAGGAAGAAAATTGCTTTAAGGAGAATTTTGTTAAATATCAAAACTGGAAAATTCTTAGGTTTTCAAGATTTTTCCTTTTCTATGGCAAAATGATAAGAGTGATAGTAAAAGGGAACATCTCTTGCCATAAATGTTTCTTGCAATGTTTATGAAAATACTGGAAAGACTGGTTTGGGTTTTGAAACACAAACTACACAAGTTTATGGTACAGTTTCTGGTTACAGAAGGAGGCTCAGTTTTGGGAGCCTTAAACCTGCAGTGAATTTGGGCCTAGTTGGGTCTGTGGATAAAAGAAAGTTGGCATTTACCAGATGACTTAGTACTTTTATAAATAAACATTTCTGTTAGAAAGTTTAAAAGGGAAGGGCTGACAAATACAGAGCCAGTCCCTGGCCTGTAAGTAGAGAACAGGCAAGGCAGAGGAGTGGAGCTCACACTGGAAATTTATCTAAGAACCTCCTTGTCTTTGAATGCTTGATGATTTTTCAGTAGTGGTGACTTTTGTTTCCTTGGGCCTCCTTTATATTTTTCATTACTTCATATTCATTGCAACCTGACCCAAAGAAAATACTGGACTTCTACACATGAGGAAACTTAAACTCAGTATACACATGCACTCTTACAGTGTCCGCAAATTGTTTGCAAGTAGGGTAACTGTGAAATGCTGCTGATTGAAAATTTCAAGCTTTGGCCTTGTAGGATTCTTTTCCACACAATTTTGACAAGTAACCTCCCCATGATGTTGTTGTTATGCTCTAAATATATTTTCAAATCTTATCTAGAGCCCTCAAATTTTGATAAGTATGTTGAGCTTTCACAGTAGGAAAATACATTCAGCACATTGCTCAGATATTTTGTCCGCAATATTGGAAGTATTTTTCAAAGAGCAAGTGAGCTCTGAATGTGATGGATTTTTTTTTTTTTTGTTTAGTTTTTTGGGTTTTGTTTATTTTTGTTTTTGTTTCTGTTGTTTTTGGGGGGGGCTGTGGTTTTATCGGTAGTGGAAGAGAAATTACACTATTTTTCAGATTTGGGTCCTTTTGACTTCTTTTAGTCATCTCTAGTTCAGTTCATGGTATTTAATTACAGTCAGAACTTGATGAACATCTTTTCAAATTATGAATTTGTTGTAAGAGGAGCTGATCTAATAATTTCTGGTTGATAAATATAGGTGAAGCACAAGTGCTAAGACTATGAAATACCCTGTTAGACTCAGAGAGGGGCTCCTGTAACAGAGTTTCAATGGGAAATTACTCCAAATAATGTTGGAAAGGCTTGATTTCTTTATAAAAGAAGCAGCCAACCATAACAAATTATTTTCAAGTTCTATTGGTTTTGTATATACAATTGGAAGAAAGAAACAGAATGTTCTTTGTGCTTCTTCCATTTATGTTTAGCTTCATAGGTTTACTGAAATCGGCATTAAAGAAGATACTTTTAACAATTTTTATGACCTCTTCTTGAACTAGACACTTCTTATATACATTGTAGCTGTGACTGGCTTTAAACAAGCTTTTCATCTTCTTTATGGCGTTTGTGAAGAATACTGCACTTAGCTGACAGTATAATAAAAGCAATTTTGTGTGTGTATTTCACCAAACTTTCATTATTGCAGTCTTGCACTGGCTATTTCCTAGCCTATTCTTTAACTGTTAGCAGCGTGATAGATACGTCTATCTAATGTTCCTCAGAAGATTCGACTAACTAAGAATACATGGAGCTGAAAAGGATAAGCTGACTTCTAATAGGGATCTTCTCTTTATATTTGTGTCTTTGTGGGATTTGACTATATCAAGCTAACACCCTTCACTCATCTGGTAGTTGGAGAAGGGTGATTAGTGATCTCTACCATTTTAAGTGGGAAGACACATTTCCTTACTTTCTGCCTTGATTCTCAAGATTTCCTAGCTTTATCTTTTGAATCACCAGTCCAAACATTTTTTGTCTTAAAATAAAATGACCTTTCTGTCTAGGGAGGGAGGAGTGAAGGTGGAAGCTGCAAAATGCCATTAACTGCAAAAGTCAAGCTTGTACTTGTGAAGTGTTGGGGAAGTTCAGATGGTGCGTGTCTGCCAGATGATTCAAGTTCTCTATAGCTACTGAATTTTGCAGTCTTTGTAGCAATCAAAGAATCAAAGTCCCCACTTGGATAATTTTCTTTTTCTTTTCTTTTTTTTTTTTCCTGTAAGGTAGTTTCCTGAAGAATC
Organism: Chamaea fasciata; assembly: GCF_029207755.1. Classification (NCBI taxonomy): domain Eukaryota; kingdom Metazoa; phylum Chordata; class Aves; order Passeriformes; family Sylviidae; genus Chamaea; species Chamaea fasciata. The sequence goes on from NW_027094086.1 coordinate 69,603,133, forward strand.
AAGATACAGTATGAAGTGCCTACATGTTGTTAGTTACTTAAAATGCAGGGCAGAAGAATGTTTTTGGTTTTTTTTCAAAGTATGTATTTGCCAATTTCTTCAGTGGAGAAGAGTACAACATTAGTTGGCTGTCCTTGGTATAATTCCCCTTGAAACCAAAGCCTGTTGAGTCTGTTTCTCTGAGTGGAGTCTCCCATGTTCAGCTGGGCATTCTGTTTCAACTTCAGTTTGTTGTGGTTAGTTCCTAATCACTACAGCAGTTTCGTTGTCAGGGGAAGTGTCCCATCTTAATACAGAGCAACACTTTAATGTTGGGCAAGAGTTTTTCAGTGGAGCACTAAAATTTTGCTGTATCCATTTCAAGCATTTGGTGTGGTGCTCTTTTCTGCATTTAAGTCCAATGTTTTTTAAATTCCATGAAGTTTGGTGACCGAAATATAAGTCTACAAAAACAGTTACCAGCTAGTTACTCCTAACATTATTGCCCATTTACTGTGTCTAACTTTGTCTAGATTGGCCTCACTGGCTTTATTCATGCACTATATCTGGTGGAAATTTAATATAAAATGCTGACATAATCCATGATAGCAGGAATTAGGTCCAGGACATGTTTCTTTCCCACCCTTGTTAGGTGTGAAGCTGCAGCTCATTCTGGTTGCTGTGCTCTATGTCCAATGTAGTTATTACCAAGTTTCTCCTGTGCAATCTGCAAGTTCACCAAGGGACGGAGAGTGTCCAATTGCCATGTGGCATGGTGGTTAAAGCATAATCCTCAGAAGTGGGAACAAAAGGATTCTTTTTTTATACTGTAAAACCTTCCTGAGCGCTTTTAAAAAGGAAGGCTAAGTGAAGGAGACTCTTTTCATATCCTAATCTTTGTAAAATTCATTTATTCTCAGATTTTTTTACTCAGTGTAGGAAAGGAAACCTGTAAATGAGCGAATTTCCTCTGAATTCTGGTGGTAGATTCAAGCAGTGTGAAGTTACTATTTGTTTAATGAAATCTCCCACAACAATTGTATTTTAAAGGTCCATTAGGCCTCTGCATTAAAGGAAATATGATGAATATGATTGGGGTTTTTTTTATTTTTACTAGTTAGGCCTTTGAAATAGTAGAAAATTACATGTGGTTCTGTATATTGAATACAGAAGTATTGGGACAGACTGAGCAGTTAAATCAAAGAAGTGAAGATGACTTTGGAGAAATGCCAGCAGCATGTCAAATATGGGCAGCCACCACCACTCTCTGCCTCAGCAAAGCCTGGTTCTGACTAGTGTTGTCAGTACCTTTCAAATATAAAAATTCCAGAGGTTTTCCTACATGGTTTTATTATTTTTAATGGAAAAAGGAAATAGAACTAAGTTCCAACAAGCTACAGAAAATATTATGCAACCCAGTGAAACCCAAGTAATTTGTAATAACATTTTTTGTATTTTTAAAAGCAGCATAAACAGTAATGAAGTCTTGGCATATCAACCAGCATGTTGCAATTATTGGAAGCCAAGGTGTTACAGATCTTCAAAAGCATGTCTTTGAAGTCCAGTAGGCATGAATAGGGTACAGTATGATCTCATATCATCATGCAAGCAAACAGTCAATTCTGATTCTTCTCTCAGAAGTCATCAGAGAGAATTGGGGAGGAAAATAAAAGAAATGAGAAAGAGTTTATTCACTATACATGCCAATTGGAGTATTTAACCATCATTTAAGGGTTGAAGAAACCAATGGAAAAAGATGATCGTGTCATGGCTCAAGCTTAACAACACACATAGTGTCATACTCTGCTTTGCTGAGTGTTGGACTCTCTAGTTGACTTTTTCCAGAACCAACAAATGCCTACCAGACTGGTATTTTTGCTGTAACGCTCATCTGCAGTTCTTGTCTCTTTCCTTTTCTGAGTGTAATATTACTGTAATTCTTTAATCTCTGGTTCTCACTATAAATGCTCATTATAAATATACTGTGCTGAGAAACTAGGTCATGTGGCAAACGCTTTTTTTTGGTTGTTGAAAATTTACAACATCAACTAAATATATCCTTTACTGTGCTTGTTTTTCAAATTTTTTAGATATCACAAGGAGCATCCCTGAATGATTTAAGGAAAAAGAAGAGGCGTGCCCCTCTTCCACCAGCTGCATCTGCTCCACCCACTCCTGCCATGCCAAACAGGACAGAAGACAGGGAAGACAAGAGGAAGAGCACAATGGGTGAGAGGCGTTCTTTTCTCCTGAATAACCCTATTCATGTGCTTTCAATGCTCGCTATTTGACGTTGCCTTAATTCTGTTATGCTGTGAGTTTGGAAACTTTTGTAACTTGGGGAAAAAAACTTCATTTCTCAGCAGAATGAAAGTCTGGAAAAAAGTGTTGGTATAGTACTACTTTTTTTTTTTTTTTTTTTTTTTTTTTTTTTTTTTTTTTTTTTTAATGGCACCATTCAGAGAACCAAAGGGTAGTAAAATGTAGATAACACCCATCAGATGATTTGAATATTTGGCACAAACTTTATATACAAAAGCACTTGCCCTAGGCCTATTCTGCGCCTTGAAGGTCATGATTGGTTTGCTATTAAATGGAAATACAGAAATCATAAATGGAAATGCTAATAAATGGAGATAGGCCAGGCAGTACTGAATGCATCTCAAGCCATGAAGTTCTGCTAGAACCAAAGTGCAGTCAACTTGGTTCAGTGTTTCCTCATGTTTCTAAAGCTTGAAGACATTTTATTTTCATGTAGTCCTCCAACATTTTGACATCAACTGCTCATAAAAGGTTGTTTTTTCAGTTTTGTCCTCACTTTTATTATAAATCAGTATCTGACGATTCTTTAGCAAATCAGTAGAAGAAAAGAACTGATGCCCTGAAAGGAATGCCATATGTACCTAGACTCAACAAAAGAAACTGTAGCTTCAGCCACATGTGGCACCACATTTACTCACACAGGAAAACTGAAAAACATTCTCTCAGACCTCTGTTGTTATCTGCCTGGTCGCTTGTTCAGGTTGGTGAGAGCTTTGCCTGAGTGAGGACACCAGGAATATGCTTCTAGCAAGCAAAGTGATTTTATAATGAGTCAAATTATGAGATAATGACCCTGCATATTGGAACTCATTTTTCAGTACATTAAGAGAATCATTCTTCAAGTGCCATAATGCACTCAGTGCACTTCAGTTCATGCCTTTGACCTCATGTTTCATAAAATGCCTAAGACATACAGATATGACGTTCTGTCATACATAATTGCTTTCATTACAAATGCCTCACAGTTTAGAAAGAAACCTCTTGGCTTTGTTCCAACATTTATTTTCAGTAAATGCTTCACATTTAATGCCTCAGCATTTATGTAGCAGCAGGAGTCCATTTTAATGTGACATATTAGACTCCACTGACATCTCTTATTTAAACTCTCTAAGGGCAGTGTTATTGCGGGGCCATATAACACAGGAGTTTTAAGAAAATTGGCTTACTTTTAATCACTACAGATGTCACACTCTACCAGTTCTCACCCTTTGCCCTACTACTGGTCACTTTTTGATGACATTTGTTGCTTTAACTTTTTATAAGTGTTCTTTTTTTTTTTTTTTTTTTTTTGGTTCTCAAATGTTATAGATGAGATACAGCAGAGCAGAGCTACTTCTAGTCTGTTCAGTAGTGTGTACATAAGTGCTTGCTGGCCAGACTGCTCATGTAGGATTCTGTAGTATCGTTTGCTTTAATGGAGCCTTATTATTTTACACTGACAAAGAACTCGTCCCACAGTAGCCCTGTCTCCAGTGCTTTTTGTTTTCTGCTACTTTCTTGAATGAATGTGTTCATTAACAAGAAAAATGCTACAGCCGGAGAGGGTTGGTAAAACAGCCTCTCTTCAGGGCCCTTGCAAGGAAACAATGAGAAAGCACAGATGGCTCTGAAAGCATGAGAGAAAAGCTGTGAAAAAAGCAAGACTATAGTGAGGGGAAAAAACGTGCTGCAGGAAATAGTCAGCCACTTGATGGAAAAAGTATTAAAGATACCTGTGTAGCTCTCAAGTTAGCCATGTGAATCAAAGGAAAAGATCCTATCAAAAATATTGGCAAATTCCCTGTAGTATTCAATACTGAATCATTTATTGTGACACCAAAGTATTCAGCCAAATTTCCTCAAAGCAGTAAAAAAAGGTTTGCCAGCATTAAATGGTGTCTCTGGAAGATACTCCTCTGGAAGCTAGTGACTCCTAAGTAAAAAATCATGACGGTTGAATTATTTTTCTTCCCCCTTGGTGCTGCTTCCCTTCTCAGCAGACCCAAATCACAAGCCGGAGAGTGTAGGAATGGATCAGACCAAACATCGGTCTCTGCCAGCATCCATCTTCAGCAATGACCACAGCACATGCTTGAGGCAGGGTGTGAAAGCAGAATGAGTGGGCAGTCAGGGTTCCTCAGTGCACTTTCAACCTCTAAGGACTTTCCAAATAACAGTAGCTCAAGTTCTGTGCACTACACACTGGCCGCGACTTTTTAACATTGAAAGTGGTTCACAGAGTACAGTGCAAAGACACATGTATTTGTTTAGTTAATGTACAGAGTGTTGAAATAATCCCCCAGAAAAAGTTATGGGCATTGCCTTTGATAGCTTCAGACACTATTTTGCAAAGACCAGCTTAATCGTCTGCATCTCTACAATGTCAAAAATAATGAAAACTGACTCAAAAAGAAAAAGAGAAAAACCTGTAAGATACCTACTTCAAAAATGCTGTCCTAAGACATCTTCCTCTTTCTCTCAGGAAGAGTCAGGAAAATAGTCATGTAAAGTATCTGAGAGGTCAACAAATTCAGGCAGTTTGACACTTCAGAAGATAAAATAAAACACATATTTCACATTTTGTTACACAGCTCTTTTCAATTATTTTATTTTACTTAACTATTTTTTCCATCCTTATGCCTGCCAAAACCAGTGATTTTAACTGTTAGTTGAAATGTAGGTGTATGTGCTGGACTCAATTCTGGTCCCACTGCTGTTGGTTTAAGACCCGCCTTTTCCTTCTCCCTTAATTATTTGGATGTAAATAAGAGCAGAACTAGATCCAGAGAGGCTTTGGATGTGGGTAAGGGAAAATCAACGTGTTTTTAAAAAATAACTATGTACAGAGCGGTCATTATCTTGCAATGAAGTAACAAGTCAATTGATCCCCCTGTAGGTGATGGACGGCAGGTGCCACAAAAGCCTCCTAGGGGCACCACTCGTGGTCCCCCCCAGTTAGTGATCCCCCCACCCCCACCTTACCCTCCTCCTGGCAGTGACATTGTGGATCCAACAGTGTGTTACAGAGAAGCAGATGTTACAGCACCAACAGAGCTGGTACCTAAACGTATGTTTGAAAATATTTGTATTTGCATTTCCATTCTTTTGATGATTACTCTCAGGGGTAGCTTTTCCAGACTTTCCTCTCTGCTCTTTAGACATCCGTGTCGGTTTTTCCCCCTTTTTCCAGCCTGTTGTCTTTCAAAATGTCCAATGCAGTGTAACTAATTAATATAGAATAAACAAAACACTTGTTTGGAGAGAGTTTTGCACATGATACCTGGTCATTGTACTGACACATTTCAAAGTAACCATCAAGCTTTGTTGGCTTTGTTCAACTGAAAACAAAAAAATCTGTTATCTTGTATTAATTCCCAAGTTTGTTTTTCTGTACTAGCAATTTTTTTGTCTCTCCAGGGACAAGTTCCTTTGAGAGTCAGTGGGTCTGTCAGTCTAGGTCAAAAACTACAGTGTCTTCCTTAGGAAAATTAAACCATATACAGGAACTGTGTGTTGTTAAAGGCCTTCCTGTCCTAATGGCTACATCTTTCTTGGCATGTCTGGGTAGTCCTTTGTATGCTCTTCACCTTGGGGCATGACAGTTAAGAAGTACAATGTTTTTCACATCTCCTGTACTTGTGAAAAGCATGTTTTCATGCTGCTTTTTTGTGCCTATCCATTGACTGCCTTTAAATCTTTGTACACAATCCAAGTCTTTGATCATGTATTATGTTCCCTGTGGGCTTGCCCTGCACACCCATGTAGAGCTGGTAAAAGCAGCAAAGCTTTGCACATTATGACATCTCATGGATGTACTTCCTTTGAAGACTAGGAGGGTGTCTCCTAACCATGGGGTAGAGAAATGTCTCCATTAGTTACTAATTTGACAGAAGGTCTCTTTCCAGGACCTTATGTTTGCCAAAAGAACTCTGCAGGTTGCAGTTACTCTGATACATTAATGTGGGTGTTTTAGCTGATTGATTACCAGCTAAATCTAAAGCACTACTTTTCAAATCTGTGGTGAGGAAATACAAATTGGTAAGTTTTATTTGAGCTAACGATAGATATTAAGGAGATCATACTAACAGAAAACCTGAATCTTATTCAGGATTAACCCTAAGAGATCTTTACCGGCTTATGCACAGAAATCATATCATACTTAAAATCTTTTTCTTCTAGATGCCATCATCTTGCCTACAATGTTTTCATTATTAAAAATCCATTTTGGCCTTCTTTGCATTAATATTTCTGCTTCATTTGAGTTTTTATCACTGTTATTTTGCAATGCTTTCCTGATCTACCTTGCTGATCGAATTCCCTTTAATCAATTCAGCCCTGATGTAATCAGTGTGATCATTTGCTCTTAAACTAAGACAGTATCTCAGTGAAAAGGATTTGATTAAGCTTGTACATAGAAACATAACATGAATTTTCATTGTCCTCAATTTACTGAGAGCAAGAGCTTAGTGGGTACTTATTTTAGGCTTAAAGCATCAGTGTTGGAGAGTGGCAAGTTTTAGCTCTGTAATTATGCTGTGTCCTACCTAGATAAAGATAAGATTTACACAAGAGAAGCGTGTATAGGTGTACCCATGAGAGACAGCAGCACGTAGGACAGATGCTAATTACATTGCCTAATGCCATTCTGAAAGGTGCTTAGATACCATAGCGATTGAGCTGTGTAAGAGCAACGTTTTGCAATGATGTGTTTTATTGCCTGAGAATGCCTCAAGCAGTGCAAATAAGATTTGGGCGGTAGATTCAAAGAACAACAAAATTTTCAATCTTTCTAACTCTAACCTCAGTAAATGTGTTTTCTCATAGTGTAAGGTGGGGAGGAGGATAAACTACTGATGCCAGCTGTTGATAAAAGACATGGGTTTTTTTCTGAAATCACTCTCAAAACAGCTTTCTCTGATAACAATTGAGGTCTTCCTTTGCTGGGTTGGTGACTGTCAACAGCAGTATGTGTTCCATGAGAAAAAATTCCCATTTCTAAGTTAAAATTCTGTGATCATGTTGAGTTTAAATTCTCACTCCTTACGGTCTTCCACTGTCGGTGAAGGACCTTCCTTCCTTCCGTCATTCCATCTGTCCTTCCATCCTTCCACCTGTCCTTCCATCCTTCCCAGCGAACGCAGTTGTCTCTATGTGCTCTGGGAGACATAGGTTGGGGGATTTTCATTTCATAGAGAGTGGTGGCAATCACTGTTCATTGAGTTTTCCAAATTTATGCAGAGTGTAAATAATTCGTGAGTAAGGCCTTTAGTAAGATACTTGAGCTTTTCTATATAAATGGTAAGAGTCTCTTCCACAAACAAGGGTACAAAAGTTTCTCACAGTTTTTGCTCTTGAATATTTTTATTCTAATTACATGACCTTTTCTCTAATGTTTGGTCTGGTAGAACCTTAGCTGCATGTTGTGTGCACGTTTAAATTGATGTGTTTATGGGATTCTTTCTCCTTCCTTATCTTACTAATCAGATTGTTCACAGCCTGATTCCAAGATTGACTGTACTTTGGGAATGCAGAGATGGAGATTGCTGCATGGTGTTTGGCTATGTCACATTGCTTGCAAATTTCCAAATATATGAGTTGGTAAGCTCTGTGCTACTTACTCGAGGTAAAGAATGTACGTAGTGAAAGAGTGCTGCACCTAGACAAGCAACTGAAACGTGCTGCCTTGAAATGTCAGCCAGCTCATTAGAGTAAATCCAATATTTCTGTGAAACTCCACATTAGCCCTTTATTTGGCTAGTTATGAACTGTCATTAAGATATGCAGTAAGAAATTAAAAGCTCTATGGGAAAGAATATACAATTCACCTTCCTGCATAGTGAGATCCTGAAGTTAAATTTTTCACTCTGGTGCTGGATAAAGTACTAGTGAACTCAGGGCTCACACTGGGTAAGGGCTTGACCACTGATTGATTTGTAATTTTCAGAAAGTGCTCTCTCTTTGAAGAAATTAAATCATGATTTGAATCTGTCCTTGTTTTTAACTATAGATCAAAATAGTCAAACATCACTTAATTAGAAGGTTTTTTAGGGGTGAAGGAGTGGGGACACTATTTTATGTTCTGTAGATGACATGCGTTCTTCTGGTTTATGACTAAAACCAAGTTAACTTTAGAGTCCTGTGAGAACAGAAAAGAGTTGTTTGGTTTCATTATATCACTGGTATATGGACAGGTGATACAAGCTGGTTGACAAAGGCAATGACAGTTCCACAAACAGTTCAGTTGTATTTCTTCAGTCACCTTAGATATATATCTAGTCTTTCACAGGGCTAGATTCTAAGAGTTGGGTTTTGTTAGCTTGAAGCAAAAATGGGTAGAATAACACAGGAAACTTTACTCCCTCACACATGGCTCTAAATCAAGTGAGAACTGAGGGCTGCTGTGCAGGAAGTTTTGTTGACTTGTCATGGGACACTGCTTCATAAGGCATGTGTCAAGTGACCCCAGCCTTTTCTTTCTCAGAGGTGGTCTTTAGAGCAAGAATGCATGCAGGTGTGGCTTAGGAGGCTTTTTTTGCCATCACTACTTCTACTCATTCAGGCAACCTGAGGCTAAAGAATGAGTTGGATCTCCAGTATCATCTATCTTGCTCCTTCTGGGGAATTAAAATCAGGCCAAGTAAAGCAGAATTCATAGACATACTGTGTATCAGTAAGTATTGTGCTGTTAGGATTGAGTTAGCTTATACACAAACCCCGGGGGGTTAGTCTCAGAGCATCTGTGGGATTCCAAATTTTAATATGTGCCCATGCACCTACACCTCCTTTGGGCGTCTGATTTTTTAATGTTACAGAGCATGCTAGCCATTCTGCTGACTGATGTACACAATACTTATAATTTTATCTTTTTACTCTTTTCCCCCGACAGTTTACTGTTGTGCATCATTCCCTTCATACTCCAAGCGTGTCTGACAGACCTTGCCTCTTCCTATGACCTTCATACTTCTGAACTTCCTGTTGCCACTGCTACCCTGATTCTTCTGTTGTCTTCCTTCCTCCCCTGCTGGGAAATAAACAACAACAAGAGAAAAAAAAAAAAAAAAAAAAAAAAAAAAAAACCAAAAAAAAAAACCCACCTTTATTTTTGACAGAGATTTTGGCTTCTTTTCTTTTAAAACTCGCACATTCTCTTTAGTTACTATTGATTATTTTTCGCTGTGGTTCATACTCATTTGTGAGATGTATGCTCCAGAACTGAATGGTGTGTTATATAAATCTAAATATCAGCCCCAGAAATATTATCTGTCATTCTTTTCCTAAAGATTCTCTTTATTTTGAGCCATGATTCGATTGATTTGGTGTTGCAGAAGAGTGTTTTCTTGGGACAGGGTGTCTTACTTTACATATTGTCTAAAGTTTTAATGAAAAGTTTCTAAAAACTTTTTTTTTCTTTATGTTACTGTAGGTATAAAATTTTGTATTCTTCTATTTCTTCTATTTTCCTTTTATTGCTTCTGTTTTGTTCCTTTGGAGCAAAACTAGAACTGGGCATGGCCAAGTCAAGTTGAAGTGCAAGATTCTTTCTGTATCTTGGCTATCAATCAAGCTGTCAAGAAAAAAAGAAACAGGAAGATCTGTTGCATCTATAAGGGTCTTAAAAGGAATACCAAGAACCAGTACTAAATGCACTGATTCATATTCTTTACTTCTGCTTTCATCCTGATGCTCAATATGAGTAATTTTATCTTGATGCTGGAGACATGCTGTGGAAATCAAGGTGTGTGTTCTATTTCTGTCAGAAAAGTTCCAAACACTGTTTGCTCAAGATACATCTCGTTCCACAAGTCTCCTTTTTGCACTTGTACTTGGAATAGTCAGTGAATTGTAATTAAAATATCATCTATAGGTTTGTACTTAGCAGAAACTTCTTCGTGCTAAAGAAAGTTCTTCATGAGAACGGCCCATAAGACATGTATTTTTAATAATCCTGAACTACAGACATAGGCTTTATGAGTTGTAATGTAATGGTGCACACACCCAGAACTATTCTGACCTCACATGTACTGTGCTTTAAGACATTCATGTTATTTAAATGAGTGACTTGCAATACATAACTCTAATTTAAATGATGAAAAGTTATTGTTTTACCCTCAAGCAAATAAACATGTTAATCTTGACTCCTTTCCAGGTAGGCAAAATAGAGAATAAGAAAGCAAAGCATTCCTACAGATAATATGACTAAAATGGGGTTTGACAGTTTTTAATACAAATATGACATGTAGTTGGTAAGTTTTAAGGGATTCTTTAGAAAGTATACTTAGTAGCCTAAGGGTCTTCTAATAAAAGTGGAGTGGATTTGAACTAACTGTGCTGCCAGGTACTTTGTAATACCGTCTTAAGACAGGACCATTGTAAGTTGTAAGTCTTGTAATTCTAAGTCTTCTCTCAAAAAAAAAAATCCAAAACAAGTAGGTGATCACAATGTAAAGATTAAGAACCTAACTGACGAGTTCTCATTACTCTATTTGTGTCCTATTTGTAGCTCCTCGGAGTTACATGGCCCATGGAGTTCAAACTAGGGTAAAAATGATGAATTGGTGAAACAAAGTGTTTTATATTGAGTACAAAGTGCTGTGTATTGTCAAAGCAGTTCTTTCTGTTGACACCATTTTCACTGTAAGGTGGCACAAGTATTCAACAAACTTTCACATTTTCAATGAAAAGATCTTGCTTTGAAAGGATACAGCTATGGCCCCTCTCCATATAGCTGGCATGTTTCTTACAAATAACTGACTCTTTTCGGGTAGTGCCCTCAATCTCTTAAAAGCTTGTAGGTGAAATCTCAAAAAGTTCATTATTTACACTAAATGTACCTTTTCTTTAATTAAAATGCAGAATTTACCTCTGAAATAAGTTCAGGGGAATTAACAGTTTTAGTGAAATTCCTAGGTTAACTATTTTAAAGAACAGCTTAAGCTAGCCAGCTCTGCCTTTCAGGATTGAAAAAGGATCATTGCTTATGTTCACTCATATTTGTTTATTATGATTTTCTAAGTTACAGATACATATATACTATTAAATGGAACTTACAAAAAATGTATATAGAAAAAAGATTTCTGTGTCTTTACAAGAAAGCATCCTAGTTACAAGAAATCATACGATGACATTAGCATAGTTTGAAACCACCCAGTACTGTACACAGTATCAGAAAAAACTTCTAGTGTCACTCATGAAATCCGAATTTGTTGAGTGGAATTGCCCAGATACTCTGTCTCAGAACTGTTAATTCATAATAGCATGTGTGCACAAAGAAGTTTAAGCAAAGCAGGATTGCAGGACCGGGAACTCACTGGATGTGTGGTTCATGAGCATCAGCTCAGCCCTGAGGCACTGTTGGGGAATTCCTATTTGTTCCAAGCTTCAGCTCAGGATTTGTAAGAACTCCTCAGCTTCGCTTTTGGAATTGGATTGAGTTTTTCTGTCATTTTCAAAAACAGGAAGGAGTATCAGTTTAGGTCTCTTTGATGGAGTCTTAGGTCAGCAGTGGTACAAAAGGACATTGGCTCGGTTTTGCTCCTTTTATTTTAATCTTTGAGACATTGGAAGTGGAGTGAGAATGACATGGAAAAGTTAATAACAAATTGACCACTGTAATAAATTTTTCACCAAAATGCTATTAGTAAGAGTTAGTAAGAAACACATTTAATATACTCAGGATTTATCTGCACTACCAAATAACCGTGTTCAAATACTGTCCTTCATGTAAAGATATCTGGGGTGAAAATTAAATAAGCAATCAAAAAAAAAAGGAAAATATCATTGAAACCTTTCTGGAGAACAAATACATGCCTAGATAACTTATAAATCAAAACAAATTCCTGTCTTACAACTCCAATGTCAGTGCAGTCAGTGCTCTTAGGGAATAAGGACAGATGTATAATTTATGATTAAACCTATTCTGATTAATGTTCTCAACACATACGAAACCCAGTGAATTAGAAACAGATTGGGCTTTGTGGTGCACAAGATTTTACTGAAATCCTTTTGCACATGGGCCACCAGAGGGAGCTGGTGTTGTCCCGGATTCGCAGTAGGAGAGCAACATAGTATAACACTAAAAGTGAATTTCAGCCTGATCTCACACTTACACGAAGTTTTTCAGGTTTTAGTTTTTGAAGTAGTTTTTTTCGTGCAACTAAAAAAAAATAATTTTGTATCTAAATTTTTTTTAAAATCAATTTCATCACAAATAAGAAAATGAAGATAAAATTACATTTTCAGGTGATGCCACCATGATGGTGTCTTGCAGATGCAATCGCAAAGTTTGGCTCTAAGCTTTCTCATAGTATGGTGGCATATTGGCTTGGCTAATATATTGCACAGATACTGCCTCTGTATCTATAGCAGCTGTGTCCAATGTTTGGTAATTAATGCATATGGTATAGGTGCTAAAAACATGCATAAGTGCATAGGTCGGGTTTAGTGCCAGTATAGAAAGACTGTGTTCTGCTAGGTGGATCTTATCAGCTTGAGTCTTAAAATTTTAAAATCATGACCAGATCAGTTTAGTATCCATCTTCTTTCACAGACAAAGTACTTCATTATCAGCAATTCAGTCACTTAGAGACTAAAATCTCTGATTTTCAAAACATCCTTAAAAATCTTTTCTACATGTAATACTTTTGGGTTTTTTCCTTACAGTTGGAACCTTTGAGGATCAAAATGAATGTTGTCTTTCTTACTGGGCAGATGGATTTTTTTGTTTGTTTGTTTGTTTGTTTGTTTTTTGTTTTCTAGTGGCAAGGCTATAGAATAATACTAAACTTTGAACTCATTCCATTTTTATCTTCAGAAAATGTGCTACTGGTCCAGCACTGAAAATTATTCGGGGCAGGTAAAATATGGAGAAAAATATTCTAAATGTATGAACAGAAAAAGGAAATATTTCTCTTGTTGTTTTTCAACTGCAATTGTTTAAAGTTGTCTATGGTATCTAGAGTGCTCCAGTAAGTGCCAAGGGAGAATGGTAGAGAAATCATCCAGTTCAAATTGTATGATGAGTTGCAAAGGCTTATGATGCATTTGTTGGTTAAACATATGGCCATACAATCTATCGTATGCCCATCATCTGTCCCTTTATTCTGCTTTTTAAAGTAAACTCTGTGGTCATGATTCTCATACCCTCATCATTTATGTTTACGGCCAGTTTAAGCCCTCCTTATTGTTCTGTCCTAGTACAAAGGTGCCTCTTTTGAGAGCTGGGCTCTGTGTGTGTATGACAGCAGTTCTGTCTTCTGAGCTTGGCTTCCAGTCACTACCATGACTCTCAGTATATATTTAGTACATGCAGTAGGCACCATTTAACGTTCCATACAAAAATACATGTTATTTTAGAAGACAGAATGGAACTTATTCCATCCCTCGAAAATTACAGCCATGTTGTTTTCTGATGTCATTGTAAAACTATGGACTCCCCCCTCAAAGACGGTGAAACAAAATTGATGTCTCTGTTTACACTTCTTATTCATAAGCTTCTGCTATAGCAGCTCTGTGGCTAGAGAATTCCACTGTTAAAATTCATAAGAAGTTGACAAAACAAAAAGTGGTGTAATTAACTCTTTGTTTATCCAGAAGAGCTTACAGGTAATCTTGATTTTTTGCTGAGGTGGATAAGGGGAAAGGTGATCCTGTATATTTCCATGCAAGAATCCCCTGCTTTATTCTTTTTTAATTGCTTATTCTTGTGTGGTGCTCTGGCACCATTTTTACTAGTTTTAAACAACTGTCGAAAGCTTCAAGTCCAAAGAAAAAAATGAATGACTCTAGAAGCTGGCAACATACTGAATGGGTTTCAAGTACTGAGTCCTGTGTATTTCTGGAATGTACCTTGAACATGAAAGATTGTTCTTTCTGTTCACTTCTAATAAGAAAATAGTAAATTTCGGTCACCAGGTCTATTTGATTTTCTCATGCATTGAGAAAGTTCTAAAGAAGGAGATTGAGTCCTGAGTACAAACACTGATTGGAAAGTGGGGGTAATTTCATATTCCTTACATTCCCCTACACTATGCTGCCTGCCTGTATTGGAAATAAAAGTTTCCAATATTTCTGCAATGATTTTGCAGACTTTGAGCCAGAAGTCAGTCTGACTGTAAGGGAGCACAATCACTTTGAATAACTGAAGAAAATACTTTCTGGTTACATAAGTATGGGACTGGACCCCAGTGGATCCAGTAGTCTTTCTAGACACATTTCCTGGTATTTAGATTTTTAATTGGCTACTTACCTATTTCATGTAGTGTGGAATAAACCTGAGCTTCCCTTTTCCCATCCTGACTAAATGTCAAGACATTTCTACTCATAGTTCCCTTGCAGACCAGCTTTGCAATCCAGGTGTTCTGTGGATAAACTGTGAATGTTTCTTCCAAGTGAAACCAAATTCCTTGTTGTCCTCTTCCTTTGTCAAACAAAGAGCAGTTTTAACTACAGGAGCTGTACATTTAATAACTGGGTGGCATCTTAGACATACTCTGCTGCCCTTGAATGGTGGAAGGTGAATGGTGGAAGTCATCATGGTCATACACATAGTACAACTTGCACTTCATCAGTAACAAGTGGCACTAAATATCTGTATTCAACCAAATATGTGCATGTGGTGCAAGTATGTGTGTGAGAACTTTCATCCTGGGTGTTAATTTGAAGTTATGCCAGGTATACATAAGGTATGCGCCAAATCAAACTGGAAGGTTGGTGCTTTAAGTAGTATTTATAGTGCAAGATCCTGCTGATTCAAATGCAGGCAATGCTCAAGGAGCTGCAGTAAACAAACTTTTGAAAAGTCTTCTCTGTTCCAGGTAGGTGATGATTCTAATACCAAAGTGCTTTTCCATTTTTAGAGATGCTCATATTCGGCTTTTCCTATTACCACTTCTAA
The DNA here is from genome assembly GCF_029207755.1 of Chamaea fasciata. Taxonomy (NCBI): domain Eukaryota; kingdom Metazoa; phylum Chordata; class Aves; order Passeriformes; family Sylviidae; genus Chamaea; species Chamaea fasciata. Next base: position 69,618,305 of record NW_027094086.1, read on the forward strand.
GTCAGTAAACATTGACTAAAATGCCTGCCTATTTTCTTCTAAGAAATTGAGAATTCTGGCCATGCACATTCACTTCTGAGTTTTCAGGCATGAGGGAGCAAAAGGCTGAGAGTAGAGACAGCTTCTCTTTTGTCAGCTCCTTTTGTGGATTCCATAATTGGTTCCTGGCATGGATAAAATAATTGCTTTCTAACCAACTACCATAAGCAAAGGTAGGGAGAAATGGAGGACAAAGACAAAAGAAGATAGAAGAAAGAAGAAGAAAAGAGGACTATAACAGACAAATACAATTTTTTCCTCTAAGACTATAGTGATTAAAAGGTGAAAATAAAGTTGGCTAAATATATGGTGCCCTCCCATAAACAGTGAAACACTGGTAGGGGATTATCTGCATACTTGTTAGAGCAAACAAAATAACTATTTTTTCCACTTCAAGCATCTAATAAAAAATATTATTGTTTTCTGATTTTTAAAACATGTGGGGAAGTTTTTCTTTTTCTCTGCCATGTTTTTTTTTCTCTTTTTTTTTGCTCGACAAGAAGGTATAAACTAAAAGGAAAATATTTTTACAGTTTGTAAAAGCATAAAACTTAATGAGGAAATAGTTTCAACATTTTTTTTCCAGATTATGTGCAAACATGCAAAAAATCTGGTTTTAAGGAGTGTGTATGGATTAACCAGTCAAGATTTAGACAAATATACTTCTTAAAGCATAAGAAATATCACAAATTATATAATTATAAAGACTGTAAGAAAATAAATAATTAGCTTTAAGTTCATTATAAGAGCTTTGTTTACTTGACTTTTATTCATAAGAGATGGAGTGTTTTGGAAGGAAAACAAACCCTTACAGACTTGTTCTCCAGAAAGTCTCACAGTGGACTTCCAAGGACTGTAGAAGGGCCACCCTATATAACTTCTTGGTGTTGTTGGAAGTAGATGACACTTTGGGGTCTACTGCATAAATGCATTGGTATCTTGGTTTTGTTCTGAAACCCTTTTAGAGTACTACCAGCCTCAGATGTGTTCAATCAATGTTTAGGAGTGATACAATTATTTTTTACCAAGTAAAACTTATGCCACTGTTCTCCCCAAAAATAAGAAACGTCTGTTTTGGGTTTTTGTTTGTTGGTTTTTGGTTGTTTTTTTTTCCCCAGGAGATATCCTATTGCAATTAAATACAATGTGTGTGAATATTTTATTGATTACTCACAGTTTAAAAGTGTATTTTTTCACTTCTAAAACCCTTCTCTGCTTGCCTGCAGAGAATTAGAACAATATGCTGTTTAACTGACTGGTCAGTTAAAGAAACTTAGAAGTTTAAGTGTCCAAGTTTTTTAAATGAAAACATTTAGGTAAAAAAAAAAAAAAAAAGGCATGCAAATACTGTAATTTGCTTGTTTGCTCCACCCCCTTGTGGACATGCCCAGCTTCCTCTGTACCTGGCAGCTTTCCTGTTCTGTATTCATCATGCTAATCAATGGGATTCAGATGTTCCTGAAATAAAATCATTTGTCTTCAGTCTGCTCTTACAAAGGACACAGACTGTACTACAAAGCCTTTTCTTCACTTTCAGAGTACATTAAATACATGCCACTGTTCATGATACAAGGCTTTGGCAATGTATCGATTGCTTTCTTTTACACAAAAAAATCCTTGCACAGGGAAACTCCTTGTGGTTTTTTCCACAGACTTAAATTAGTGCCCGTGAGAAAATTAGCAGGCTGAAAGCAATTTAGACAGAAGTCTTTAAACTTTCATGCTGTAATGGGAAGAGTAATAACAAACCACCAGCTTGATTCTGTGCTGGTTTGATGGGGCCACTCTAAGGTGAGTGGAGAGTTTTATAATACCATGCTGAAATTATGAGCAATCAGGAGAATTAAGGTAATGTTTGAGCATTACTGTACAAACTGTACTGTACTAAGTGCAACAGTGGCCAGTCACACTTGCTAAAAATATTTCTAAACACATTTCTTGGGTAATGGTTTTAGGAAAAAAAAATTAACTGGTTCTTTGGTTAGAGAAGGTGTCTTTTTGTTTTAAATATAACCTTTTGACTTTTTAATTAGGGATAAGAACAGGAAAAAGAGAAGGATAATAATGAATAAAAAGGGGAAAAATAGATGGAGATTAAAATTCCAGGACCTTGAGGTTCTTGCTTTTCAAAACCAAAAAGATTTTGGAATTCTCATTTCCTATTTTCTTCTTTGTTTTCTTATTTTCTTCCCACAGACCACATCAAGTAATTCCTTAAGCATTTCTTTTGAACTTCTGTATTAATGACTGAGTTCTCTGTTATCTAAACCCCATTGCACTTGGGGTTGAAATTTTGCTGTTGTTCATAGCATCCTACCCTCAGTATCCCTGGTAGATAATAGAAAATGAGTTTTTACATCAACACGTATATGAAGAAAGTCTCTGTGCTCTGTCCTTCTACCTCTTTATTAAACTTTTGTAACTGAACTTCAGACTGTTATCCTTCCTGACTTATTCATAAGAAGCTGGTAGCCAGTTTAAAAGTTACTGGAGGGCTTAATAGAAAAGCTTAAAACCTTCAATAGGGTGACCTTGTCAGTCTAATTTGAGGAGGAACTGATGCTAAAAAGAAAGAAACTCAAAAGGCATTTCCAAATTTCCCCCTTTTATGCTGATCCTATTTAAGCCCATTAACTTAGGTGAAAAATTCCCCAAACTAGCTTGCCTGTTTGGAGGGTATGATCATAGCAAACCTTCAAATTCTAGAAATGGCCCTGCTCCAGCAAAGCACTTAAGCATGCTTAATCAGGTACCCCATTATACAGCATGCACATTATTATTGAATGAACTGTGTAAATGAAAGCCTTAAAATGCTTCACATGAATAAAAATGCAGACAAATTTTCCCTGTGGGGATTCATCCCATGCAGGAGATATCTGCAGCTTTGCATTTTAATCAGTGAACGGTCTGATCCTGCTGCCATTGAAGTCAGGGCAGAACCTAACTGCTGTAGTGGAAGCAGGATCTGATACTAACAGCATGTAATATGGAAGGGGAAAATTTTTTCCAAGTGGGTGTTCAGATGATGACCCATTTCTTGCATCAGGCTTTTGTTCACCAGAGCACCAGAGATGGCACTGCCATTAACATTTTACTATCCACAAATCAGTACAAAGCGTAACATCCAGTTACCGCTCTTGTGTGTTTGCATTTCTTCAAGTTAATAGGGAAAGAGAGCCCCAGGGCAAAGCATGATTGATGAGATAATTGACTTCACACAAGGACTGTGGAAGAGCAGGCCAAATTCAGCTCTAACTTAAGTATTTCTATCTCTGCTTATGTCTGAAATAATCTGATGTAGTCCATCTGCTGCCAAAGAGGAGTGGTGGCATGAAAGCAGTGCTCTTCTGTGAGCACTTTGTTCTCTACTTTTCCAGTATTCCCCTTCTTTCTAGGCTCCCAGGGAGCCTTCAGTGTGCACTGCTGGAAAAGATAACTTCATGGATAGTGTGTGGAGGTCATAGTATCAAAGAACCATGACAGGATTTGGATTGGAATGGACCTTAAAGATCATCTATAGTCTTACACCCCTGCTGTGGGCAGGGATACATTCCATTAGACCAGCTTGCTCAAAGCCCCGTCCAACCTCATGTTGAATGCTTCTAGGGATGGGGCATCCATAACTTCTCTGGACAATCTGTTGCAATATCAAAATGAAGAATTTCTTCCCAGTGTCTAATGTAAACCCCACCCTCTTCCAGTTTAAAGTAATTCTCCCTTGTCCTGTCACTACATGCCTTTGTGAAAAATCCCTTTCCAGTTCTCTTGTGAGGTGCCTTTGCAAGGAGCTGAGAGGTGCTGTGAGATCTCCACAGAGCCTTCTCTGTTCCAGGCTGAACAAAGCCAGCTCTTTCAGCCTGTCTGCACTGGAGAGGTGCTCCAGCCCTCTGATCATCTTCATGTCCTCTGGACTCAGGATACCCTCCCAATTTGATTCTTGTCCTTTGCTGTGGTTACTTGACTATGTCTTTGTCACTGAAAAAGTCTGTCTTTTACTATAATTCCAAAGAACCAATTGCCCTTATGGGCCTCTGCAGCATGTGTGTGCCTGTTTCCTGCTGGTGTAGATCCAGGGGCCCCTGGCAGTGTTTTAGGTGGAGAGTGTGATTGTCATGCACTCGCCTGGCCTCACTGCTCTTTGGTTTGCCCTCATCCCAGCACAGGAGTCTGGTCTTCAAAAGGCCTAGGAAATGTCCTTTGAAAATGACACAATGCCCTTGTGGGGAGTATAACACAAGAACTTCGGGGAGATACTTTGTGTACTCCGACCCTCAGTTTTCTTCCCTGCAAGAATAATTTTTTTTTCTGAAACTGGGCAGACTGTTTTAGTGACAAGAAGTGTCCATGTACTCAAAGTAGTGCCTCACTGGGTATATACTTTTACTGAGATAATTGGATCTCTATAGCTCTGAGAAGTATGATAGCAGAGTAATCCAGTACATATGTGCAGTAAAATGTGTTATAACTCAGAAAAGAAACATGCTCTTCTAGTCTAGATTTTTCTGAAAATATAATTGCCAAAGTAAACCACCAGCCCAAGTTTATTGAAAAGCCTCTTGGAGACAGAAGCACATGTTCCACTGATCAGGAAGTCCAAGAGGAGTCAGTTTATGTGCATCAAGAGAGGTCGGAGTAGAGCTTTGTGTCTTTATACTGTGGAGGTATGTGAAAATGTTTTCATATCTAGATTTGGAGCTAGCTGTTGAAAATCTGTGCAGGTATTTGCATTATTGGTGGTTTGGCTGAAGTATGTCTTGGCCAATTAAATGGAGTCTTTTTGTGCCATTTTAATTGTAAGTTAGGTGGTTTGTTCACAAAACAATTTTCTCAGGGCTCTGTCTGACTTCAGATTATACTAAGGTACTATTCTATAAAAAGGGAAGGAGATGTAAGGGAAAATGATGCATGCACTGATGGGGGACCTGGAGGGTTCTGCAAGAGTGATGAAATTCCATTTTGTTCATCATCTCTCAGCCTGTAATTCACTATTAGCTTTTGGTATTAAGCAAAACCAGTATTTGTTGCCATTATTTCCTAGTAAGTCTGCATTGATAGGAAGGTTTTTTCTCAATTGTCCAGCAGCTCTCAGTAGAAGTGCTTCTGTGCCCAAGACAAGTATACTTTGTCCCCAAAATTGGGAGGCAGCTGTTCAAAAATCTTTATTTGTATATGTGTAATACCTAATGGTTTCAGTAATAGATTATTACAGATTAACCTGATTCTCTTTCACCCTTCCTAACTTTAAAATCACTTTTAATTAGAAATAGATACACAACTGTGAGTACAGTGGTGTCTCTGTACTATGGAAAGAGTTCTTAAATCCCACAAGAGTGCTTGTACATATACGTATGTATGCTTGTTTTAGGGTTGGGTTTTTGTGTCTCTTCTTTGAGGAGTTTGCTGGCAGCCAGTTGCTGGGGAAGGAAAGGATAATTACAATGCAAAAGTGTTTTATGTTTTTCTCCTGTGGATGATGCTATAAATACAAAACTGCAGCAGAGATTTTATGGAATTGTTAACAAACTAAGGAAGAGAATGAATTGATGCAGAGTGCACAAGGGGAAAAAGATAGCAAAGTTTAAAAAGAAAAGTTGAGCAAATGGCCTTTTTTCTGTGGTCTTAAAAATCACCTAATAAAACATTGTTTTATTGCATCAGTACACTAATCATTTCTGGTTTTAATCATTACACTGCATATGCTTTTCAAGCAATTTTATAGAGTGTGTTCACTAAGGTGGCTCATGAAAATCACCTTTGCAGTCCATTTGTTTAGATGGTGCAGAGTGCTTGAGTGAAAGCTGACCACCTCTGAAAAGGATGCAGATTGCCCAAAATCTGTCATTTAAGACTAATAATTCCCAGGAAAATGGGGAGAGTGGGTTGTTTCTTCACCAGGCTCATACTGGGCAGTCTCTGGTTTTAGAGCTTGATTTTCCTGTCCTGCAAACACCCCCAAAGAACCCTGTTAACACAGTATGTTGCCAGTGTTACACATGGTGTTATGAAGTGCAAGTTTGAAGTTATCTGTAATTGCTCTTAAATATATTTCTGTGTTATCTTTCTCCTCTAACCTACACTGTCTACTTGTTGGTAGTCTTTTTGAACTGCATGGCTTAGGCACCCTGCCCCTCTCCTCACCTGAGGTAAAGGACCATCTAGAGCCCTGAAATCACCTTGTGAATCATTCTAGCTTGCTGTTCACCTCAGAAAGTGAACACCAGGAACTGTTGTGAAACTCTCCTGATCATACTTCATTGTGTATAAAAGGAAATTAACAACTCACACTACTGATTGATTTTCTAAAATCTGTCCTTCCCAAAGCCAAGTGACAATGTTTTCTGGTTAATCAAGGAAAGATCTACTTTGACACATGATCCTTTTTCTGTCAAAGAGCATTTCACTCTTTGTGTCCCTTTTATGACATCTGATCCCTTTGAATACAGAAGGCTAGTTACTGGCTAAGATGTAGAGTTGTCAGAGAGTCCAAACAAGGCTTTTATAAAAGCAAGGAGCTAGTGGGTTCAAGAGGGTGCCAAAAAGGAGAGGATGAAAAGCAGTTCAGCAATAGCAGCAGCATTCCAGGTCAAATGGGCTTTGCAGGGGTCAGAGAGTCTTTTACAGTCACTGAAGAAAGGATTGTGGGAAAGAAATAGGAATAATAAAGTTTAATATGTTGATTTCCCCCTGTCTGAAAATCTGGGCAGAAATTTTTCTTTGCTTGTTTGGCAGGTGGTAATGGGAGAGGGTAGCAAACATTTACTTGCAGGGGTAGCTTCCTCTGAGTTTTTCAAGAGCCGGCAGACATTTTAGGTAGTGTTGTTTTGAGAGAGAGAGACTTCACAATCGTTCTCAGTATATGTTTGAAAGGAAAAGCAAGCACACGTGCACAGGTCTTCACAGCTGCTTGTACATGGAAAAAACAATGGAGGGACTGGATCACTCTTCGACTCTCATTCCCTGGCTTGATCCTATCTTGTATTGCCTTTGGTGTAGGAAACCCCATTGCCAAAAAAAGCTTTTGTGAAAGTTACAATACATTTCTGTTGTGGTATCAACTAACAACAGACATGTTTAACCCCAAGGGAAGTGCTTAACTACCTCAAATTCGTATGGCAGGTTAAATGAGTCCACATTGCATTTATTTTTCTGCCATAGGAGAGTAGACCTAGGTAGCTAAGTTAACTGTCATTAGCTTGGGATTGACTATGGAAATGCTGAAGATTCACAGGGTGTAACTAATAACACTCCATTTGTACCTTTCTGTCTGATGAGACATGTCCTTTGTGAGTCTTTTAATTTTTGTTGATGTAAAGGGATGGATTTACTTCTGTTTGCGGGTTTGCAGTGAGAATGACTTCAATTAAAGAGGCTATTGGAAAATATGAGGATGGGGCATAAGACTAGGAAGGAGACTGAAAATATCTCATTATGTGAGACTAGAAGTCGCATGCAGGGCTGTGTGAGTCAGCAACGTGCCCTTGCAGTGATGAAGCACTAACCACAGGCTGGATTGCACTAGCAGGAGCACAGCCAGCAGATCACAGGAAATGATTATTCCCCTTTACTTGGCTACCATGAAGCTACATGTGAGTCCATTGTCCAGAAGTGAGTCCAGTTTTGGGTTCTGTGTAACAAGATACTGACACACCAGAGCAGAGGCAACAGAGTCTGGCAGGAATCATCAAGGATGTACATTAAGGTGCTGATGCAACAGGGCTTCAACCCTCCCCTGTAAAAGGGAAGGGTAAGGAGGGTTTGAATGCTATCTTGCATTTAAAGGAAGAGGAAAGACTGTGACAGACTCTTCTCTGAGATTCGCTGCAAAAGCATAAGACTGCAACAGTGACAAGTTGCAGCTAAAAATTTTTTAGTTTGACATTAAAATAATGTTCGTAAGTGGGAGAAGCATTAGACGCTGCCCAGGGAATGATTCATGGTTTTTTCCAGGGAGTCTGTTGGGTCTTCATGCTTGGAGATTTTCAAAGCTAAGCTGTTCAAGGCCCTGAGCTACTTTGTCAAAGCTGGAAGATAGCCTTGCTTTGAGGAGGACATTGAACTAGGTGACCTCCAGAGGTTCTTTCCAAATGAAACTGTTCTGTGATTCTGTGACCTAAATAAACTAAGCCAACATTAAGCTGCTCTACATCCTCATTTTGGACGAGAGCTGGAACTGCAGAGCATGGTACCTCAGCTCAGTATTTCCTGGCCTCTTTTTGTGTTTCTGCAAGGCAGTTTGAGAAGTTGGGAAAGGAGTGCTTTGGATTTGATCCATTCCCCCACTCCTCTAACACTATTGTTAAAGTATAACAGTGGTCATTTATTTTCTCTTTGTTTCTTTTACGTTTCTAAAAAAGAAGAAAATATGCACGTAGGCTCAAATATGCTAAAAAACATGCTGAACTAAAATAATTTTAATTATGATAGGGAGACTACCCATTCTGTCTACTGCTTTATCTGCTCACTGAGTGATCTTTAACACTTGTCTCTACATACAGGTTTTTGATCCATGAGCAAAATGAGTAAAATGTGACAAGAACACATTGTACCTGTGTGAAAACCCTTAAGCTAATCCTGTGTTATCCATTTTCATAATCTCTGTAAATAATTGCCATAACAAATGTTTTCTTTTCCTGTTTCTTCCATCAGCCTTCTTCGAAGGGTATGAAAAAAATTGCACAGTATTTTAGTACTGGTCTTTTGTGATATTCTTAACTTTTTACTGCCAGGACAAATAATTAGAGCAGTGTTTCTTTCTCCTGCTAAAAGTTTTAAGTACTGTCAGTGAAAGAATTATGTTCTCATTTGGGGATCATTATAAGAATTAATATTCTTTAACATCATGAAGTTTATGGTAATTTTTTACAAGTTCATTATAATAGACCACTTGAACTACAGCAAAGCAATTTTAGTCCATGAAAAGAAAGTTCTTTGGCAATGGAACAAATGATGAAAGAAATTGTAAAACAATTACCAACCTCTTAGGAAGAGTTAGGTGTGTTAGAGAAACTCTACATCTCTAAAACCATTGTGAAGGTTACTCACCATGTAAGGGTTGAATCAACTGTTATGTCTTCTGTCTGTCCTTATTGAATGTAATAACAAAACATCAGCAGTGCTTTAAAACCAGGAGGTCATAGCACTTCCTGAACAGTTACACCCTGTGCCCATTGGACTTGGAAGGAGTGATGACTTGGGCTTTGGTGACTGATTTTGTAAGTCCAGATGGGATAAGCATCTTTTGAATGCTTACGTCCAATTCTAATCTAATTCAAATTCTCTAGTGGTTATTTTCATAATAGTAATCAAAGTGAATATTTTACCCATGGAAGTATTCACATATTGAATTCAGTCTTCATTTCTGAAAATGCTGATTTGCATTTCATCCAAGTGAGGTTTATCTGTCTCCCCATCACTGGCATTCTGGATGAGTAATGTGTACATATATGCGATATCAAACTGCTTGAGTGCAGATATGACTCCTCTAAACTCAGAGTTCAGTGTTTTTCTAATTACTTACAGGCTATTGAGATTAAAGCAACAAGATCTCTTTTGTGTTAAACAAGAAGCTTGCATTCTTTACTTATGAGCTACTCTGCTCTTTCCCTCTTGATGATCACGGGCAACATTCTTGCAAACAGACGTCCCAGTCCGTCCCTCTCTGCAAGAGAGCCTTTGTAGCTTGTGGTTGACCTAATTGTGCAGCGACAGCACTGCTGCTGCAAATCTGGGGAGATCCCTGGTACAGCACTCATGTGGGCTTAGCAGTGTCTGCAGCCTGAAGCAAGACATAGGTAAGCAGCAATGCAAGGCTTTGAAGGACTCTCTCCAGTTTCATGTGGGGGTGAGATGTCCCACAGAGATTTTAGAATAGCTTGAAGACCACAGTCTGTCTTTTACATGCTTTTCAATATCACTCCCTACCTGGTGCCAGTGAATGGGGTCACATCACTGAAAATTGTTATATATTTGAAAACAGCCTTCTGTATAGAAATCTTAAATTACTATGTTATCTATGGCAGTTGTTATTTGTGTATTCAATCCTGAAGTGCTTGCTGAATACTCTTTCTTAACCTAAATATATATGCATGTAGTCCTGAGGATCAGAGCCTGAATTTGACTTAGTATTATGACAGAGGAAAGAGAAAAAAATGTTGGGATTTTTCTTTATTCAACCAACAAAAATCCTCAGTTGCACCGTCACTGTGTTAGTGTAGCGTGGTTTTCTGCATGTGCATTCTCTTCAAGAAAAAAAATGCAAAAATTCCAAGGCAGAATCCCATCTACTACTAAATGTTATCCTCTTCTTAGAATTAAAAAGTTTGATAAAGTATTTTCTGTCTCCTGAAGACAAGACCACTCCGTAATGTTGAGGTAGGCTGTCTTCATGTCGTGTGTCGTTACCCAGTAATGCCCATCCCATCCTCAGTTTGCACCAGTGAAGACTTAATCAAGCATGTAGGAGGAAGAATAGTTCTTACTTAATCCATCCAAGAATGGCTCAAATTTGAAACAGGGGTGTTTCAGTGCTGCTCTTAGCTGAAACAAGGTTGTTAACATGACACAGAACCATCACAGTCATGTTTTATATGTGTGCTTTCACATTCAGACAAGTAGTAGTGGCAATCAAAATGGTTAGTCTCAGCCAATAACTCTGTTCAGTGCCATGCGTTAAATGTGTTAAAAATTCATGAATCTTCTTGGTGAAGATAAAAAATAGGGAAGCACTTTGTCAAACTGATAGTCTTGGAGAAAGGGGAACATTTTAGTTTTGCTTGAGCTTTGGGAATTTAATCATTGAGTAGAAAGTTGTCTATTTGTATTTCCATGCTTCAGGATAAAACTGCTGTTGAATGAGGAGGTTCTTACTCTGGTCTGGATGATTCAGCTGCCAAGATCCAGATGTAACAGGGATCAATTTGCCTGTGGACTCTGATAATGAGAGATTGGTTTTCATTTTGTTTGTGAACATGTGGGGACAGTGGACTGGGAGTGGGGATCCTGCTGCAGAGCAGGGAGGGAGAGACTTGAGTGTTGTTATTATTGCAGTAGGCAAGTGGGGTTTGGTGACCAAAAGGATCTAAATCCCTGAACAGAAAAATGCAGGATATCGTTGCAAGCAGGCAAGAATAGGATGAGGAAATGGAAGAGACAGCGAAGGAGGAAAAGGCTGCCCCCCGCATGTCAGGATCTGGGAGTAGGTATTTGGCTGTAAATTGCTGTGCCAGCTATAGGATGGAGGTCATTTATGGCATCCATGTGACAGTATATTTATGGCATCTATGTGACAGTATATTTGTCATGTATTATAGAGAGGTCTTTTTGCATCAAGGTATATATACTGCATTGTGCATTACTTCAAAATCTTCCCATGTGCTTCACTCTTCAACTTCCACTCTAGAAACTGATTTCTTTGTTTTTCTACTTTGTCCTGGTTTTAACATATTGTAACTTTACTAATGTTTGTTACTGGGCTTTTTTTGTTTGTCTAAAAGCCAGGAAGCCATATACTCATACCTGTTAGTTCACTGTCGGTTTTTGTGGGGTTTTATTATTTGATGTTCAATGTCAAACTGTTTATCCCTCATGTTAGTCTTTTCCTAACTGTAGTTCTACGATAAGCTTACTAAAGTCCATTCAGTGGCACATACTTTGTTCCTGTAATTACCATTTTAAAATGGAACAATCTCTGAGACTATATCCAAAATCTAGAACTAATGTTACAGAAAATAAGGTCAAAGAAATCAAATAACATTGCCTCCGAAGTTGCAATAGAGTCTTTGGATCATCTTCCATCATTAATATCAGTGCCTGACAGCACTTAAAAGTTTAATCATGATTTGTAACCCTCTGAATTTTATTGCTTCTACTGTCGGAAATCAATTTCAGTACTTAATGGCATCTTGTAACCTCAGTCAAGGAGAATGTTGGCTTGATTTTTATTCTAATTTTACTCAAAACTTCATTGCTAAGCTGTACCCTGACAAAATTATTTCTGTGACATTCTTTGACACAGTTGTTTGCAGTTTTCTGACTTAAAGAAAATACGTTCGTGTATACAACGTAATTCAGAAGTATTTCTCTCTGTTGATCATTTTTATTGAGCTATACTTTCATGTATTCTTCAAAACGTAGTTCATTCTGAGCCTAAAATACAGTGAAGTGTATGTTTAATCTTATTCACATATTGCAGACCTGGGACTTCTCATGTAATTAATCATCCACCACAAGTGTCTGGAAGATCAGACCATAAACTGTTGTTTAATCTTCCTGTTGCTTACTGAGGTTCAAGAAGAGAATGGAGCACACTTATAATTCCAAATTAAACATTTAGATTAGTCTTTATTGATTCCTTTTGATCAGGAAACATGTGTTTGGGCTTGATTCTGTGTTTCGTCACTCAGTAATTTCAGTTGTTGAAATTATTGACCTGGTTGGGAGCTCTCCTTTAATGGCATAATTGCAGGATGAAATTGAGTACCTTTCTTAAGAGAAATTAAAATAGTGTTTTTTACCAAAAAACACAAAAAGGGGTAGCTCATAGGAACCAAACTAAAACAGGCTACAAGAAATTACACTGTCTAATCTCCTCTCAAAATGTACAACTTTTAATAGAAATAAGCATGCAAAGGGTGTATCCCTTGGTGTTCTTAATAAATAACTAAACATTGGAAAAGTTTCTATTTTAAGTATGGTACTGACTACTTTTCTGTACACTTACTAGGAGATTTTGTGTGCTTTAAAAAATAGAAAAATTGAAGGGTGATAAAATCAATGACACCCACTGGGCCAGCAGTAAATGTATTTTAGCCATTAAGTGTCCTGACTGGGAAATGTCCAGTCAGGACATTTAATTGGTAAAAATACTCCCCATTTTTACCCCTTTTTACCTGTACATAGACTTCTTATTGGAAATGTCATCTGTTTGGCAAAGAATAGAAGAGAAGTAGTGAGATTATGTTGTCATAAGGAGTAACAGGAGTGATTTCTTGAACCACGCCATTTAAGCTTTAGTCCAATTCCTCGAGAAACTGTCCCTGGAAAATGGTTTCTTCAGAGAATTAAGGAAACTGATTTGCTATGGAAGTTGTAGGAGACCCAAACCCCACGAGGATCAGTATAGCAAACCACATCACTAAAAGCAAAGGACATAATTTTTGTCACTTTTCAAATCATCTCTATCTTACATACAAATACTGGGCACCCTCCCTCACATTTGTAATGCATTTCATGAGGTTCTTGCAATTACAAAGGGACAGCTCTCTGATTTACTTACTGATGACTTCCAGCTAACTTTCCTTGTTATATTTCATTTAGAGAGCCTGCTGTCTACACATGATAATGTTTATGTAGTGGGTGACACGGTTCTTGAGCTATCGGAGGTGGAAGAAACGGCATCGGAAAGCAGCTGTTTTGCATCAGAGGACACCACAGAGGACTCGGGTGTTGTGAGCTCCCCATCTGACATTGTCTCTCTGGATTCACAAAATGACAGTATGAAGTTGAGAGACATCAGGCTGGTCAATGGCTACACGGAGCCAGCTGAGGCGGATGCAGTGTGTGGCACCAAGACATGCCCTGTGCGGAACACTTACTGCAACAGCGTGGGACCTGACAGTGCTCCACTGAGGTAAATATTTACTTGCCACCAGAGCTTGTCCTCCTGGTAGGGACTCATTTAAGAAAACCAACTTATACTTTCTTCTGCTCTTTCATAAACCAGTACCAATGCCAAGTGACTCCTCCCAGTGAAAAGCTCACTGCCAAATCCCCTCCAGCGGCATACTTGTAGCAACAGGCAAAGGTCACTTTTGTGTTTGAACTCGTAGTTACATTTCTTGCAAAAGACCGCTGCCCTCCAGAGTTGATTTCTTCAAGGAGTCTGAAATAATTCTTTTACAGTTTGGTCTATTTTGTGCTTCTGATAGCACCTGAAATTTTTAATGATGTTACCATGTATTGATATGGGAAAATGACATTCAAGTCATATAATGGAAAATCCAAGCCACCGAAAGCCAGGTGGAAAAGGACTTCATGCAGTGAACTTTGGAGATTGGTTTGGAAATGTTTGCATGCATACATATATATATATATATATATATATATGCGTATATATATCTGTTCACCTAATGCTAACCTCCACTGGTGTTATGCTTTGGGGTGACGTTTTTTTCAGCATATTTCCTTTTTCTTCCTTTTTTTTTTTTTTTCCATAAACAAACATTTTTCTACAGTTTTTTAAAGAAAATACAAGAACTTGGAATTTAACTAGAAACTGCCTTCAAGCACAAATGACTCTGACACTGTTTGTTTGCCAAAACTCACATAGTTGGTGGCAGGGCTGCTAAGAGAACCCAAAATTTATAGGATTTTGCAAATACAAACTGGCCAAATAGGAAGCTGTGCCTCCAGCAAGGAGGGTGGCCTGGTAATACTGACAGGGATCAGCTCTGTGCGATGCTGCAGAGTCATGGGACAGGGGCCAGAAATTCCTCTGAATTCTCAGTTGACACAAAGTCTGTGCTTTCTGGTCTTTCTCCATTCAGCTGCTAATCTGTACCCACTTCATAAAAGCATGTATCATGACCTAGTTATTTCCATCCATGTATTTCTGAGTGAGAACTTCATTTTGGATCATGCAGTGGGTGATAACTTAGGGATAATTTAGACCAAAGTCAGTATTTAACCTACTGGAATGATCTTGGGGTTTTTCTTTATCCATCAATAACAATGGGGGCACGGTCAAGCCTCACTTAGGTACTTGATCAACAATACATTTTTCTTGTGATTTTTACTTTCGCAGTGTCTTAGGTCCTCACGCAGTTTCTATTGGAAGGATTAGATAGGCTGGTATAGTAACTGCAATTAACATTCCAAACCTGATCCAAAAAAGCAACCCATTAATTTCAGTAGGCTTAGATTGGTCCTTTTGAGGTAAATAGGCTATCCCAACTTTCTTCAAAATGCAGGATCTAAACTGGTTTGAAAAACACACATGCATGTTCAGTGGGGGAGGAAGAAGTTAGCATTTCATTGACCAAAGACATCAAAGTAAAGCCCTGTAATAGCAATACTAATCAACTACAATTTGGGGGGAACTTTTTCTGGTTTTTTAATCAAGTAAAAGATTAACCACAGGTCATTGTGACACACTCCCTCTTGAAAGTCAGTATTCCCTCCATCTTTCACCTCAGCCAAAGATATATATGTTCTGATATTTAGATTTACCTTTGCCCCACAAACCCACCCAATTTTTACTGTTTGGAAAGAGTGCACAGAGAAGAGACAATGGGATGTTTCATAAGCTGTCCAGCAGGACATAAGTCCTGGGGTCTTGCTGAGCCAAAGGAGTGGAAGGATGGTGTGGTGCACTGTCCATTGCAGTCAGGAAGGTGCTGAGAGGCCAGTGTTGCAGTGTCCTGTCCTGGGCCCCCGGTTCAAGAGAGAGACTGGAAAACAGGAGAGGGTCCAGTGGAGAGCCACTGATGGGGCTGGGGCACTGGAGCATGCAAGGTATGAGTGCAATGGTTGTTCACATTAGGAAAGTGATGTTGGTAAGGAGGGACCTGGTTGCAGTCTTTCCCTAACAAAAGCAAGACTAGGAGACTTCTCAGGAATACACTGTGAAAGGACAAGAAGCAACTGTCACCAGATGCTCTAAAGGAAATAAAAGTTAAATATGAGGGAATTCCTCAAAATGGGAATGGTTAAGCAGTGGAAGAGGCTCCCCAGAGAAGCTGAGGAATCTCCGTGTCTGGAGATTCTCAGAACCCAGCCAGGCAAAGTCTAGGGCAGCCTGTTCTGGCTTTGAAAATAGCCCTGCATGGAGCAAGACACTGGCCTAGGCTTCCAACTTGCTTTTTTTTATTGTGATTTTATAATGCTAAATATTCTCTGTTTGTCTAATATACCTTTAATTTAAAACCAGTGGTTTGGGACTGAAATAGGAGACAGTTGTTGTTGTTTGGGGAATGCAGTTATTTTTCATAAATACTATTTATTTTTTGCTGGGACGGCAAAATTGCTCCAGATGAGCTTAGGGATATAGCAAAAACTTAACATTTATGATGTATTTCAATCTTATGTCAGCAACCACTTAGACTGACACAACAGTGATGCTGAGAGTAATATCTTTTAAAATAATATGCTCTGAATGTGCCAGTAATATTTGAAGGTAAATCCAATTCCACTCATAACCTACCTTTGTAAACAAAACAGCTTTGAAAATAGTGCTCCCCTAAATCCTTTCGAGGTCAAGCTTCTAAGTTTTTAAAAGCTACTTCCTAAGTGTAGAAGAAAGGGAAAAAAGTAGTTTTTAAAACTATTTGCCTGAAATTCTTGTTTTATTCAGATATAAATCAATTCTTAGTTCAATTTTGAGTACAGCCAAATTTGGAGAACACCAATTTCCATTTTCACTGTCAAAACAACTGCCACCCCACTAGTAAAATGTGTTGAGAACTCAGAAATTCTACTTAGTTCTTTGATGAATTCAGGACTAAACCAGCCTCTTAAATCTTCAGACAAGTCAAAATGCACTTCGTGTGAACAACCAATACCGAGCTATACAGAGTTTTAAGTACTCTCCATAAGCTACAAAAATATAAAGGAAAATTTTGCACAGAGTTTGCTCATCCCTTTCTATCTTCTACTTTGTACACTAGTGATCTAAACTCAATTCTAAAAGGAAGATAAGAACAAAGAAATTTGAAGAACGTTTTGCTACTGTAAAGTAGTAGGCGATAGCAGCAGTGAGACTGAGTTCTCCTTGAGTCTGAGCTCTATTGAAGCCAGAAATTTTATTTAGTGACTAACTTGGCTAAGGCCTGGGGAAAAAAGGTTAATAAGAATAATGGAAATATTTAGGTTTTTTATATTGTAAAGCTGACCAAAAATTGGGCTTTTCACCCAGTGAAATAACAAATTCCTAAGAATTAATAGTGCTATGTAGTAAAATGATTTCATACTCTGTGGATTGTGAAAAGTACCCTTAAAGTGGAAGCAAATTATTTTTGGAGTGTGAAGGGCTGTAAAAAAATGTCCAGGTAGTATTTTGTCCGTTTTTTGGTTTTTTTGGTTTTTTTTGGTTTTTTTGGGTTTTTTTGTTTTGTTTTGTTTTTTTTTTGTTTTGTTTTGTTTTGGTTTGGTTTGGTTTTTTTTTGTTTTTGTGAAAAACTGCAATGAAGAGCAGAATCAAGTCCAAAGTTCTTACCTAGGTTTGCTCCACAGAGTTTGCCTGTGCGCCAGGAGATCGAGAATATTTTGCCATGTTGCTTCTTTTAATTAGTTGTATGCTTTGTTTTAAATTATTCTTTTCTTAGAGTTTCTGGAGTTGTTCACTGGATGTCCTAGGTGGTCTCTGTGTGGCTGTAATGCCTGATAGCATTAGAATATCACAGCAGGGGCTTCATCTGCTGCTGAAGTCGAGAAACTTGTGAGCATTTCAGGGTACAGTCTCTGATGTGGGATATGTTTGTCAGCACATAGCAGGGTAAGATTGTGGCCAGAATCAGAAATTACACCAACCATGGGCTTTGCACAAACAAATATGAGAGCACAGCAGAGCTCCAATCTACTTCAGTTCCCGGAGAACAGAAACAGAAATTTATAAAAGAAGGTACATGGATTCCAGTGTTTCCAAGCTGGGGTCTTTCCTCTATGGTTTTAATTTTCTGTTCATGGTAGAAACTTGCAAATGCACTCTTTGCTGTTTGGTTTGGGAATTCTTGTTCAAGTAATCATAATCTAAATACACATACTAATTAGCAATTAGGATATCAAAACAAATGTCAAAACACCCTAATTCTACTCTTAGCTCTGCCTCTAACCTGTTAAACCATCTAGGTCTCTCTGCCTGTGAGATCCCCTTCTTACACTGACTGGTTTTTTATGGTGAAAACCCTAACACAGCTATCATATCTCATGATACATTTGTACGGTGCCTGGTGGAGCAGAATCCAGACCTCAGCTGGAGGTGCCAAGGGCTAAACCCATATAAATAATTGACTACATGCAACGTTTGCCTGTGAATGTTTTAATATTAACTGCTGAGTCTGAACATTGTACTACATAGTTCTCTTTATTCATATCCTTTCGTACGGTTGATGTCTTTGTGTTATGTATCTGTTCACCAAATTTTAATATATAGTGTTAAATGAGTAACAAGAAAACCACAGAGAAGCTGAAATGTTGCTTATGTAGCAGTAAGTACATCTCATGATCTCACAGTGTTGCAACCCTGTCCTCCCATACCCCCTCTTTTCCCATCCCTTGTGTGGTGTCATCACGCAAGCTCCTAGGGGCAGGGATCAGGCAATTCTATACGCCTATAAAGCATCATGCACACCTACTGTCTGGAGCTTTATAAATAATTATACATTAAAAATTATGTTAAAATAATATTATTAGGGATACTAAGTCATGTGCTCAACTCAAAGTTAGGTAACTTCCATATTAAGGCTCTGTGTGTAATCTTAGATTCTCCCCTTTTAATGTCAATTCCCCCCCTTTTTGTACAGTATGATAACATCTCTGGTTACAGTGATGGGAGTCAATTTTATTTTCTTTCTAAGTTTCAGTACTCAGTTAATAAAACAGATATGCCACTGTTCACTCAGTTCAAATTCTCTTCTGGAGACAGAACTACTTCATTTCCTTTGGCTCTTTTTATCTTGCTCATTGCACTGGTATTCACATGCTATGCAGACTTTAATTCATTTCTCTGCACAGTGCTCATGTGATATGAAGAAGTGGCATTTTCCTGTTTTAGGGAAGGAGAGCTGATGGACAGAGAGTCAAGGCAGAGGAGTAAACAGATAGACCATGACAGGACCACCTTTTTTTTAGAGGACTGAGCATTAAATAGAATTTCATGTATCAGAATGTAGCTCTCCTTTTCCTCCAAACTTTGCCATTGGAAGACATTTGAACGTTTTGCTTGAAATAAAATAATAGTATGATTATGGACATTATATAAATTGTCATGTGG
Organism: Chamaea fasciata; assembly: GCF_029207755.1. NCBI lineage: Eukaryota > Metazoa > Chordata > Aves > Passeriformes > Sylviidae > Chamaea > Chamaea fasciata. The sequence goes on from NW_027094086.1 coordinate 69,637,329, forward strand.
ACTGTCACCTCACAGAGGTGTGTAGTTTCTCAACTTTATAAGCAACTGAAATCAATGTTTTAGAGGGGGTCACTCTTAAGAGTGGTTCTGCTGGCCTGTCTCAGAGAAGGAAAAACACTTGAAAATACCAGACTTTTTTAAAAAATTCTAGAAAGATTTTAAATGTATTGAAATGTTTAAGAAATAAAAGTATTTTAAAATATAATGGGAACTTTGTAGTTATAAAGATATAAATAAATACAGGCTTGTGTGACAAAAAGACAAAATACCATGTAAATGTCTGAAAGGGATTTTCCCCTCCCTTGAGTGTCTGCTCCAGTAGCCATGAGAGAGGAATATTTTTTCACGTACAGCTAGTAGAGGACATAGGGTGGGGGTGGGGGAGCCCTCCAGAGATCAGTTTGTGCTGTGGGTCTGGACAGAGATAATCCCATTTCCTCCCTTTCTCTTGGAAGAATTTGTTACCTTTGGCTCTGGTCAGGGTAGCTGAAGCTGCTGGGAGGACAGTTCTTTTGGTTACCAACCTGAGAAGTACTTGCTGTTTGCTACTAAACTGTTTGGGATTTGAACAGTTAGTTAAAAACAAAAGCTTGAAATTATAGGGGTGGGTGAACCTGTTCTGCTTAATTTTCGGTCCATTCACATTCAAATGTTACAGGGTTTTGTATTCCACTTGGGAAGGACAGGACAGAAGGAGAAGTCAGTTGCTGGAAAGAATTCAGCGTGGAAGCTGGTCAGAAGAAATAAAAATAGTGAGTGGCAGAAGGCAGGAAGGAAAGAGAAAAACTGCGGTGAAAAATAGCAGTGTATGTATTTATTATATATACCTCTGTGCACAAACACTTTCTGTATAATTACTTGTCACTTGTCTCTGAGAAACAGGAGAAAGTTTAGTTCTGTTATTTCTTTATAGGATAGGTTTTATTTTAACTGGGTAGGGCTGTTTCACTTTTTTGAAAACAGTTTCAAGGGCTAGGAAAGTAGAGAAAGGGTTAAAGTGACAGGGAGAACCTCAGGGAAGAAAAATTATTTAATTAAGACCCAGATGTCTGACAGATTTGCAAGCCTCTGCTTCTTACATAGTTTTCCTTCCTTATCTCTGGCTTTCCCTTTCCCCTTGTTCCAGAAAACTCTTCAAATTTGGAAACTTTAGTGGACTTTTTTGCTGGCAGATATTCATGGAGGAAAGATATTATGGATATTATGGTTAAGTAATAGATACTCACAGTCATTCTAGGGCAAGAATACTTGATTAGCCTTTCTGTTAAACTCATCCACTGGAAAAATACTGTATGCTTTGGAGCTGTACAATATTTTAAATATTAGAGAGCAGCTTGGGTTGCTAAAGGCATGCTGTTGTTTTACAGGAGAAGAAGGTTCTGGTCCTTTTCTGTTTCTATTTTTCTGTGTAAATCAAGAGAAGTCATTTGACTGTACCATCTTTTAACTTGCACTGTTACATTGCACAGGTGATGTGGCTGTATTAAGATCTAAATCATGCTAGCCTACTTTCCTGACTATTTCTGGCAATTCTGTCTGCCTACGGGCTTTCCTGTTGAGAAGCCATTGCCAGAGGAGGGGGAGTGGGGGTACATCCAGCTGTATGGCAACTACAAGCTACTGTTTAGGCAGCAGGACCCTGGAACTGACATATGTCGTGTACTCTGGAAGCTTAAATCACTCTGGTATGTAACAAGCTTAGAGATTTCTAGCATTAGAACACAAAATGAAACTATGCAAAAGCATATTTGTTTGCTTTCTATTTAGATTCTTGACCAGTAATCATGGAGGAAAGTTGTAAAAGGTCCATAAACCCAGCTGCTGTTGAAAAATTGCTTCATTTTCCTCCTCGTCTCTGTTTTCAAGTTCTTATTGTTAATTGGGTAGCAGTATATCTGAAGACACTACTGGACCTATGTATTACAGAATTGAAAAATAGTTAAATTCAATCTCTGATGACTTTTATTCAGCACAGAAATAAATGCAGTGTAAAGACCTTTGTTTGATGTAGTCCGACAGAACTAGAAACAGAACACAAGCTAAAAATGGAATGGAAGTGATACCTGTACCTTGCTCTCAAAAATATGTTTTTATTGCTTTTTTTATTGCCTATCTAAGAACATAAAAAAGAAGGTTATCTGGTATTCAGCAGAATATGACCATATGCTTTTTCCCTTTCCTACTTGCCTGCCAATATCAGAAATCTTCTGTCAAACACAAGTGGTGACATTGCTATCTAACCAGTCCTGAATTGGTTGTTTAGTCTACAACTTTTGAATTTTAACAGACTTTGGTTAAAAATTCATTCTCAAGTTCACAGGAGGCAGTAGAAATGAAAGATATCACTGGTCAGGTCATGGCTTAGGTGACTAGAAAGTCCAGCACTTACTCTAGCTGCTCTCCTGCTGCAGTTATATTACTTCCTTGAAAAGAAATGAAAAAAAGTTACCTAGCCTAAGAAATGCAAAAAATGGAAAAATGGTCTCTAAGATTGTGGAAACCATTGGTTGATCCAGAAAGCAGTTATCTTCGCTTTTGAAGAGTATTTTGCCGCATCACTCTCAAAAATGAATATATAAAAACCCTGTGTTTACTTAATGCCATCTTTCTGGCCTGATTGAATAGCAAGTTGTTTTCAAAAGGCTTCAGCCATACTCCTGCAACTTGAAATCCTTCAGCATCGATCTCTACTTTAACACCTACCTTGATATATACACAAAGTAGAAGCATTTCTCTTTGCAGCATTTATGTAAGAGGTGAATATCATGGATTCATTTTAAAGAGGACAAATTTGAATACATAAAGGTGGGTTAATGTAATTCCCCAGCACCAAACTGGGATGACTGTCAGAGCTGGGAGGGGATCCTAAATGTTCCAAAGCCTGATCTTTGGAACTGGAATAACCATGTCAGTTTTCCATGTAGGTCAGTCCCTCATAGCTGCCCAAGGCTCATCTGAGGAGCTGAATGCTCTCAATGTGCCTCACAATTGTCACTACATCCCTGCATGTCCTACTGCACATTATGCCTGTATGGATTTGACTTGCTTGCAATGGCTCTGTCTTCCCACCCCAACTAGTAACAGGTTCACAGGAGCCATGTTCTCAAGTCTTTCAGTATAGCAAATATTGTGCAAAATGAGTGAGATTGCAAATTACATTCAGTTAACCTGAGATATTGTCTACTACCAGGTTTCTTCTAACCTGTTGGCATTGAGGTAGGACACCACAAGTTTCCATGTCTTCCATATTAAGTCTAAGAGCCCCAGACAGATGTTTTGAATATCCTACAGCATCAAAAATGGCACCAAGTATCTGCATTTGGATAATTGAATGCCTTCCTCTGTCCCTTCTCTGCAGTTTACATAGGTCTGTGTTGTATTTAAGCAGTTATGGTGGGTGGTGTGGTCTCTACTTTGGTGCCATACCAGAACTCCCAAGAAGTGTTCAGAGAAACTTGGATCAGATTTATCATTTACGGACCCACAGGTAAAGCTCCTTTGACAATAACAAAATGGCAGCTTCTCTCATTGCAAATCCCTTGTCTTACCACCAGTAAGGGTGGGTTTATTTTTATACAGCATTTCCAGCTCATTTTATCAGAGACATTTCTCTCTTTCTTAGAATGTAAACTTTCTCATAAATGTATGTCTCCCATGGCACTAATTTGGTAAAATGCTGCTGTAAGTTTCATTTTGTCTCCAACTGCGCAAATGACTGCCAAGGAGTAATTAGGCGTTGTAGCCTGAGCTCAGTGGAACATTAAATGCTGTAGTTTAGTAGTCACTTTGCTTCGTTCTGTGCTCTTGCACAAATCTCTGCTAATCTACATAAATAATATGTGCGCAGGCTTCCAGGAACCGTGCACATTTACCATTTTGAGCTTGGGCTGCATGCTCACCGGTGATGTATTTTTAGCACCTCATGTTTTAACCAGGAAGGCAGCATAAAGGTTATCAAGTTCTTCCCTAAGTTAAAAAAAAAAAAAAAAAAAAAAAAAAAAAAGAAGGAAAAAAAAGAAGAAAAAAGAAAAAGAAAAAAGGCGCATGTATGAGAAAATACCACTGGTAATGTTTATCTAGAATGTAAAACATGGTATTGAAATAACTCATATTTTTCTTGGCTTCTGGCCAGATCAGCTGTCAACAAAAGAAAAGTGTGTAGGGTTAGAAGGGAAGAAGGCTATGGAAAAAAGAAAAATTGAGGCCCTTTTGTTTTCCTTTTCCTGTGAGAAAGAGTCTTGGTAGGCATATTTGTAAGTCATGTGAGCTACTGGAAACTACCAGATCTTCACAAAACACATAGCCCATTCTAAATTCCCAGTGGTAGGAATTTTAAGAAAAGCCCTTGTGATTAATGCATACCTTCCAGCTTGCTTTGTAGGTGAGTTTGGAGATGCATCAAACAGTAGCTCTTTTAGAGATTTAGAAATGCAAAAGAAAAGATCAGCTTTTTCTGAAGCTCCATCTGTAAGAGCAAATAAGAATCCTTTCATTTTCAATGCATTGTTCTCTTTCCTTCAGAAAAATTCTGTAAATTGGATAATATTATCCCAGTTGTCTAAGTAATGAAATTGAAGCAGAGATTGAGAAGCAAATTCTGTATAGCCACTGCATAAGTGCCCAGAGGATAATGAAAGAGACCACTGCTGACTGTTGTGCCCAGCAAGGAGAGGATAATTTTGCTATGAGGAGTCATCAAAAGATTCCCACTGATAGATGTGAGAAAAGAACCGGTCAGTGCAGTGCAATGGACCTACACTCTGTGTTTGAAACCCAGGAATGCTTGTTCCCATCCCAAATATGTTTTTCAAGATAAATTTCCCATAAAATTCTCAACCCTATTGTTTCCTGTAGAAATTCCAGCACGGACGACCTTAGTAGTACAGATTTTGGCTGTATTATAGAAGAGCCAGGCAACAGACAGGAAAATATAATGAGGTCCCAAAAGGGTTGTGAGCTGGCACAGCCTGCATGAAATTAAGTCTCGTGAGTTTACAGATTTTTCTTCCAAGGCTTTGGAAACAACTTCTCCAGAGTAGGTCAGAGAACAAGTCTTAGTGTGTGTCACTTACTTACCTCCAGCTGTGTGCAACTATTCTGCAAGACCAACTTTGTAAAGAAGAAAGTGGTATTTGCTTTCCGTGATGGATAGACCTGTTGCTTAGCTAGCACACAGTTTGAATGGTTCTCCCATTGGAAGTGCTCTCTCTGAGTTCGCAAATAAATTGTTTTAAAATGCACTCAGAGGAGAGTGTTTTTAATAATTTTATGAAACTTTCCACTGCAAGAGCAACATGAAATTCCGTTAGTTCATTCTTTCTGCCATCTTCACATTGAGAGCTTTGTTAGCCAGTCTTCTCTCCCAATTCAGATGCTGCAGTAAGTGTAAATCTTTTTGTCAGATTGCTCAGATGAGTAATCTCATTGATTTATGGATGTGTGTGTGTGCGTGTATGTGCGCCTCAGGGTACAGAGGGACTGCAGTCCTACAGCGCCAGGTGCCTGCACTGGAAACTTCAATTGGTTTGCTCCACCATCCTCGTAATCTGTCAGGAGGAAAACTCAGTTCACCATGAATCTTGCAGTGTGGATGTTGAGCCTGAGCATCATTAGATCACACTGGCTTGTGGGGATGTTCAAGGCCTGTCAAAGCTCAGGGCAGTGGCAGATGTTGGAAGAAATTTTATTCCAGTCACAGACCACCCTGTCTCCTCCTCTGTATTTAAAACAACCAATTCTGATTTCTGTCTTATATTCCAGTTTAGGAAGCCTCTTAGTCATATATCAAGCGTTGTTGTCTTGAACTAATCCCATCTGTGTATTCAGATACACAAGAATGTGCATATGACAGTTTTGGAAGGCTTCCTTGGAGGTGTATGTTGTTGTTTTCATTGATGCCGCATACATGAAGTCAGCTTCGTATCTGCCAGGCATTTTAGGTAAAAGTAAAAGGATCAGGCTGCAGGACTACTACAAAAGACATAAAGGAGAGGTGAATGCTAAATAAATAATGAAGTGAAATAAAATAAAATACCTGATGCTTCAGCATGTCCTTTCAGTTGCTCCTTGTATGAGCAAGGGAAAAATCAAACAACAAGGTAGCAAAAAATGAAGCTACATTGTTGGACAAAATTTAAATCAATGTCAGGAAAATACCCCTGAATTTTTTATTCAGATTACTATCTTAAAGGGAAGAAGAAAAATGGCATTTTTCAGGTAGCGTTTGGTACACTAACATAAAAATCTGTCATCTGTTACTGCATCTGTGCAGTTAAGGGTATGATCTTGAAAAGGGCAAATCTGCTTCACTCAGCTAGAGTTAGTTTAAGTGTGGCTAGAACGGGGAGCTACTTTTTCAATAGGCTAATTACAAGGGGAAATCTTAGATACAGTGTCACAGACCGCAACATCTTAAATTTGGGTCAGGTAAATGGAAGAAATAAATGGTTCAATTTTAAATTAGAGTTTCAATGATTTAGATAAAAATGTTTTGCCAATCAAGATTTTCCTCTAAGAAAAAGGAGGACTTTGTGTACCAGCTTGCCATACAGGTGGTTTTTTGTTGTTGGTTTCTTGTTGTTTGTTCTTGCTTTTGTTTTTTAATTTTAGCGGGATTTTTTTAGGATTTTTTTGTTTCATTTTCTTTTTCTTCTCTTCTTTTAATAAGACAAATCAACACTTGGGACTCATTCTGATTTCAGACTTCTCTTAGGTCATTGTACAGTTTCATCAGTTTTCTGGCAAAATCAGGTCCCTAGATGTGTTTCATTAGAAACTGCTTTCACTCCCTCCGCCACCTCAAGATGCAGAGTGATTGTCTAACAGTACTTTGGCTGTATTTATTTTTCATTGCCATGCAATTTTTATTTAATTAAGGTGCACATATATTGTTACAGTGGGTGCACGGGATGTTTAGTGGTCTGCCTTAAAATTGTATGGATATGCACAACCTTTGTCCTGGCATATGCTGTGTTTCTGCAATCCAGCTGAAGTGTGTACTTCACATTGAAGCCATTTCTTTGCAGGCTTTATTAATCGAAATTTTTTGATTACCAGCACACTGGATATGCTCAAGCACCACCGAGATCTTTCCTAGATGTGGATGTGTCAGTATGCTGGTTTGTGTGTAAGCCTACACAGTTTTCATACTTTGGGGAATGAGTTTCAGAACCCCAGTGGGAGCAAAGGGGCTGAAATTATAGTGTATTTCAGTGCAAAGTGAAAGTGGAGTGACCCAATGATTTTCTCCTCTTTCCTTTAGCAGGCAAAATGAAGCAATGGCTTTGGCTAAGCATGAGAATGAAGATACAGTCATTGCAGCACAGCTCCAGCAGACTTTGGCTGACCTGGATGAAGATTTAGAAGGTAGGAAAGTGTGTGTTACCTCTGAAGTGCAAAAGACAGAGACACAGCCAGTGGATGCAAAATCAGGCTGTACTCTTGAGACATCCTGTGTGCTTCTCACTGAGATCACAGGGAACAACTCAAGAGTGTGAGGTAGAATGTGGTCTCCCCAAAGTGCCTCCTTTGCTTCAGGAGCAGACACCCTTTACAGGCTCTCACTGAACATTTTTCCATCTGCATATCAGATTATCATTGTATTTCAGTGTCTTCTACCACAAAGAGATGAACAGCAGTCAATGGACACATTTTATAGGCCAAATTTAGCATTATTTCATTGACTTCAATGAAGCTAAATCAGTTATGAATTTAGCTCTGTGTTTAATGAAGAATCCCTCTGTTTTTATTTTATCATTATGAAGTGGAAAAGGATGGAACATTTTTGTACCCAGTGTCTCTTCTGTGTTAACAGGCACATTTAAAAGTTAAAAATGGAAAAACATGAAACAATGGGAAGAGAAAAAATGTCATATTGTGCTCTTCTTTTTCCTACAGTGAATTAAAAATACTTCTCTCTTATTGGTCTGTCAACAAATGACATTGATTACTTCTTTTTTAACTTCCCATCTTCATTGTAATACTTCTGCAATGGACTTGAGTCTGATTTTAGTTCTCAGACACAGTCATTCCTTAGCTTGTGTTGTAACCTTTGATTTATACCAGCAAATTTGAGAGGATATATAGCCCTCTTGCACAATGAGGCTTCTGGAGTCACTGGTAATAAAGGGTGAGAAGAATGGAGAAAAAATAAAAGTACTGTGTGTTTGTTTGCTTGCTCAAGGAAATCCTTCAGCTGGGCTGTTATTACTAACCAGGTCTGGGAAACATTATTTGGAGCTGCTTGCTGTTTCTTAGAAATGTTTCTCCTTTGGAGTCATGTGGTGAAATGTTTATCGCTTAGATAAGTTAGTCAAAGATAAGGTATGAACAATAGATGAAATTCTGCTTTCAGCTACATATGTGTGTTTCCCACTGGCTGAAGCAGGAGGACTGCAGGAATATTTTGCCGATCCTAATCAGCAAACAGACAATAAGAAGGACCCAGACGTCTCCTTTTTTTGTAATACAGGCATAAAAAAAAAGCCTGTTACTTTAAGTGCAACTAAAATACCCGGTTTGCTTAAACTTGTACTGGCTATTTGTGTGATTTATAGTCACATTGCCTAAATACTGCCTATATGTAACATTGTATGTGTATTTTGCAGCCGTGGATGATGTCAGTAACTCTGACTCCGACTACACCAGTGAAGCCTTGAACCCATATATAAGAAAAGTTGAGGCTACCCAAGATGTTTCCATTTCTGTTCCAGTGACAATCATAGATGATGCTCCAGAAGTTAGCACCTCTAACTCTGATGAAAATCAAGAGATGGAGATTAGGGTCTCACAGAATATCTCAGCTGACTCTGTTAATGCAAGAAATTTCACAAATATAAACAACAATGCAGGTTCCTTTGATAAGGGACACACAGATGGTGGAGCTGTATGCAAGGACCTAATGTATCAGCAACCATCTGAAAATGAATTCATTCACTTGCCTGTGGAACAGAGGAGAGATATGTTTGAATCTCTCACATCCTCCTTTGAAAAAAGAAATGAAAAGAACTTAAGACTGGAACCTTCTCCTAAACATGGTGTGAAGTCTGAGGAATGCAAATCCAAGCTAAGTCCATCTCACTCCAAAGCCACAACTGAAATCAGTACAGCCAAAGAGAAGCTGAATCCAGTTAACGAATGTAGCAGCAGAGAGAGATCTCTGAAAAAAAGTAAATCAGAGTTAGAAATCAAATGGCCACCAGCAAAAAAAACAGAGGTAGAAGTCCCATCAACACCCACATGGTGTCATCGTGCCCAGAATTCAGGATCAAACTACGAACCTAAAATGGGTTTGACAACCTTTAAAGTTGTCCCTCCCAAACCTGATGTAAGACATTTTGATAGAGGAGTTTCACTCTCCACTGGTGCCATCAAGATAGATGAACTAGGCAATCTTATAGGCCCAAACACCAGTGTTAGTAAGCATGTACAAGGTTCTTCTTCTGATGAAAGTGAGGAAATTCATATTGGGAGGGTGAAGGCATTCTGGAGGTCAAGTTCTATGGAAAAACAAAGCGATGACTCTGCTGAGCATTTTCCTAAAAAGTCAGCAGTCACCACAAACTCTAAGCTTTTTACGATAAAACATGAACACAAACCTGTCTGTCTTGCAACTCCAAAGCCTGCAGCACCACAAACTGTTACTACCCAGGTAGCTGAAAGACAATCTGAGAATGAAAGGACCAAACCAGCTCTTTCAGCTACACAGTCCCAGGTAACACCATCAGCAGCCCCAGCCATTAGTAAGGACAAGCTGGAACTTCCGTTCGTAAAGCCACACAGGAGAACTTCAAGTCAGTATGTTGCCTCTGCTATTGCAAGACACATCAGTGCAACTACCTTTAAATCTGACACTATGGAATATAATGAGAAAGATGAAAACAAGCAAGGGGCAGAAGAGGTTAAGAATGAAGCAGAAGTTTCACCAAAAAGATGTATTATTGTGGCCAAATACAGCCCTGTGGAAACAGAATCAGCAGAAACAAGAGAAACGCTTTCAAGTATTTTTGCTTGCAGTCAGAAAGCTTCCCACAGATTTACACCTGGTGATAATTCTGGCATGGAGTACAAAGTAGTTAATATCAGGGCACCAAATCAAGCAACTCCTGTGAGTTTCTATAAAAAGAATGCAAGTGTCCCATTTACCAAATCCTCTTCAAAGGATAACAACAGTGCAGAAGATGATCATGGTTTAAACAGCAAACAAAGTGTAGCAGAGAAAAAGACTGTGTTTGACCAGAAATGCGAAACTTGGACCCATACTAATTCAGCCTCATCTCTCAAGTCTCCTGATCTCCAAGGAGTCCCCTTCTCTTTCACCTCGTCTTTGCGAGTCACTAAATGGCGTCCTGCTAATGGTGTAGAAGTTAGTCCACCTAAAGCTTCACCTGAGCTAAATGGTGCAACAGCAAATGCAGAGTCTGAGCAGGAGGAGAAACCTGATGATTCAGATGTTAATACTGTTGGTGAGTTGGATGTTAATGTGCAGACCAATATTTTCGGACCAAAGAAGAAGTTCAAGCCTGTCATCCAGAAGCCGGTTCCAAAAGACACATCATTGCACAGTGCCCTTATGGAAGCCATTCAAACAGGAGGGGGAAAGGAGAAACTCAGAAAGGTAAAGTGGTAACCTTTTTTAACCTGATCAGACTGCAGAGCCCTATATTCACCCTGTCAGACACCAGAGGTTTGGTAACTTGCACAGTTGCTGGTGAGCTGGAGGACACAAGGCATTTGAAAAATTTATAAAGGCAAAATGCAGACCAAGCTGGTGCTTATTCTGCACATCCTGTGTATTATGCAACATAATGGGTGCTGCACTAGCTGAAGGAGGCAGAGGGTACATAGACACAGATAAATGAAAGGTAATTGAGGTTAGTCTAAGAGCCAAACCCTCATTTCAGTGTGTTATGTAAAAACAGGAACACACAGCATGGAGAAAACTTGTGAATACCTGCAGTGACAGAAAATTCCATTTTGTTTTACTAGGGGGTAACAGTATGCCACTGACTTCATGCTCAGGGAGTATGGACTGCATCTCTAAGTATAGCATTACTATCTACACATACCCTTACTGTTCAATGTGAATAAGGTTTTACAAGCACCCCAAAAAAAGACAAACTGATTAGTCTTCATAGTTTGCATTCTGTTACAAGTGATAAAAAGTGTTTCCAAGGTATCTCTAAGTAAATATCTAATGACAATGTGAGGTTTGTTCCCTTCATATTCTAGGTTTCAAACAGTGCACTAAATGGCAGTCACAGGAAACCCTCATACACTGAGCCAGAGAATGAGCGCTCAGCCCTACTAGCAGCAATTAGAGGCCACAGTGGCACCTCAAAGCTAAAAAAGGTAAGGAATCAAGATTGTAAGTGATCTTTGAAGTGCAGTCTTTTCCTCCTGAGTATTTTGAATAAACCCAAATATCCCACAAACTAAACGTTGTGCTGCAAAGAGAGAAGTTGAGGGGGTAACCATATCCCAGAAGACCAGATCTGACTTAGGCAGAGAGCGTAGCAGGTTCAATCCTATTCTCTGCTATAAAACTTTTAAGTCTTTCAAGTAGTTTGCTTTTAGCTTAGAAAGAAGCATGTAGAAATCCAAACCAATTACAGGGAACGTACATAGAGGCATCAAATACATAGCATCAAATGTTCATCATTTTCACATTTAGGTGGGGTCTTTTTTTAGAATGATTTTGGTTGGAAAGGACTTAAGCATTATCTAGTTCAGGTGCCTCTGCTTTAGGCAGGGGCATCTCCCATTAGAGCAGGTTGCTCAAGGCCCCATCCAACCAGGCCCTGAACACCAGAAGCGGATGGGGCATCCACAGCTTCTCCGCACAGAGAAGCTGTACTTTAAAAGTTTGCAGTTGGATTAACATATTTGCATTTCCTACCATACATATCCAATCCCAGCTTCCTGAAAACACACTAGGGCTTCTTCACACATGCGGTTTATCTGCTAACATGGTGCAAGTTGTATGCAAGTAATTGATGTTGATGTTTCATCAACATTCACCGCAGCAGGACGATTCCTTCTCTCTGAAAGATTTATCTTATCATTAAAGCATCTCTTATTCCTAATAGCCAAAACCTGCATTGTTCTAGCCTTAGTTTTCACTCAGTTGACTAATCCGGCCAAAGATGTGTCCTTGGCAAGGAGGTCCCCATTTCCCTCGAGCAATGACTCAGTTCATTAGCACATATCCAGATAGCTGGCATGAGATAGAAAAATTCTCTTGCCTGTGTTAGGGAATTACTTCACCCCTCAAATATCCTACTGCCCTTGCTGCAGGTAGGGCACAGCTTCCTCTGAGCCTGTGAGCAGGATGTGCTAAGTAGCAGCAATCTTCACACGTACTTAACTGCATTCTGCATTCATTAGGAATAAATAGCAATTTGTGTAAAAGAGGCTCTGACAATGAAGTCATCACAGAGACTTTTAGGAATACTTTCCTCTGGCAGAGAAGTTTTTGCCATGATTTTAAAGGAAGTTGCCTAGAAACCGTATGCTTTTTCACACTGTGTCACCTGTGCTAGTTAAATCAGTGTGTTTGTGCATGCACAGGGCGCAACACAGATGTGCTGTCCCTTTCATGTTGTCTCAAATGTTTGCCTTTTACCTAACATGACATGATGCTCATATATATACTGTGTGTATATATGTATGTATAGGGAAGGAATTCAGGAGCTCTCTGTGGATTATTTTAGGGGAGATGAATCCTTGTAATTTTTCATCACAGAAGCTCTGCCCTGAAGTTTGTCTGAGAAATGAATTACAATGGATCTGCTTGGAAACATTTGGCCCATAGTACTGAATTTCCTAATAATTGCTGAATCATTGTAATTACTAACAATTCATCATGATTATTACTTGTAAGGGTATTAATGGCAAAAGTATCTCTTGACACGTTTGATGGAAAAACTGGCTCAGTCTGAAAGACTGTCTTCTTTGCCTGCGTGCATTTAAAGTAGGATGAGTTTTCAAGCTGGTAATTTGTGCAGAAATTTTAGTTTCTGAAATTCCACAGAAACACACTTGGAAGAATAATCAATTGATTTCATTCTCAGTGCTTTCATGTGGCTCTCTCTGGTCTTTTTTTTTTTTTTTTTTTTTTTTTTAAAGTATGGCTGGAAACTTTAGGTTTAATGGCTTTTTTTTTTCAGTGAAACTATGTCTGAGAGCTCAGATCTGGAAGAGCTTCCCTGTCATCTGAGATTATTTCTGTGCAGCGCAGACTGCAAAAAGTAATCATATTCCTGGGTGGCTACTGCAGGCATAATATATCTTCCTTGATTCCAAAACCTTTGTGGTTGTTTCCAAATTAATACCAAGTCCAACTTTCTCTCTTACCTTACATGCCAAGAAGAGTTACAGGATGTTGAAGCTCACAGTAAATAAAGATTGAGTTTCTGAGACAGACTCAATGCCAAGTTCTCGATGCTGGTAATCAGCCCAGCTGAGTGATGTGAGTGAGTAGTAACAGATGTTCAACCCCATGAGCAAACAAAAGTTCTGCGGGTTTTGCATCATCCAAGAAAAGTGAAATCGGGGTACTGAAAGTGCATCAAATGTCAAATAATTACAGTTTTACAGATATTAACCACCTTCTTTCAACTGCATGTTGAGCAGATCTCCTCACTGGCCTCCCAAGAGCTGCAGCACTTTAGGGATGCAGAACGGTCTTTGCAGAAGGCAGAAGATCTTCAGGAAGAGCAGTTGTGTATCCCACCTGCCCCTGCCCAGCCACCACCACCACCTCCTATTCAGCTCTCAGGAGCAGCTCCTAAATTCTCTGCCACAGCTTCAGATAATCCAAATGAGGCAAGGGAAGCCCTATTGGAGGCCATTCGCTCTGGTGCTGGAGCAGCAAAGTTAAGAAAGGTAAATGTACTTTTATATTTTACCGTGGATGAAACAACCTATGCTTGCTGTGTTTACAGAACCATTTTTTAACTGTTCTAGGCACAAATTCCTTTCTTCCATCAGAAGAAAGTACATGAACTATTTCCTCTAACTGAATCAAAAGTCGGGAATGTATTTGAAACCTTTGAACAGTTAATGAAACACATCCAAGCACATATACAACCATGTGAACAGACGATGCATTTTATTAAAGAGACCATCAAGAGAATTACTGTAATTTCAAAAGGCATTTTCATGACCTTTTCATTCTGTATTATCTGAGATAATACTGGATGTCCTTTATACAAAGTGAGCCTAAGTAACATCAGATATGAGACCCTGAAGTGAGTATAAATAAGTGTTCTCTCCTAATTTCAGTAGTGTGTCCTAGACATTGATTCCCAACACTTAAACCTTGATCACATGTGCTGAGAGCTGTTTGTAAAACTGTGAGGTCAATTTAATGTCTGCCTGAACTTTATTAATTGAATGATGTGTGTGTTTCACTTCTGAGGTTAGATGAGAATCGGTTAACTCCAAGATGGCTAAATGCTCAGTTGCCTGTGTGTGATTTTTGGAGTAGCTTCACTTATCTCTTTGATCAAAGTTTGTTCTTCCCAATCTCAAGTTACACTGTACTTCCTGGTAAAGAGAAGCAGATCAATTGTCCTGAGTGGAAGCATCCCAGTATTACACTGCAGTATCCAAGAACAGACTTTCATCCAAGGACTTAAGGGAATATAGAAAAGCAGATGTAGTTTTCCCAACACATGAGTTAGCTGATGCCAACCATAAATGTGTAAAGAGACTTTAACCTTGCTCACTGGTCCTCTTTTAAATAATTTAAAAGTGTGCTCAAATTTTAACATCCAAAAATTGTCAAAAAAATCTGGTTTCTGACAAACCATAAATTCCACAGACATACAAATGGCACAAACAAATCAGTGTTTCAGGGAAATTTACATCAGCATGTTCTGATTACATTAGGAATCTGGATGTGCAGCTAATTTTTCATGCGAACAATTACATCTATGTTATGCATACGATTCTGAGGAGGATCTGAGTTCACACTTGGTTTGTTCAGCTTGGAGAAGGTTGAGGAGCAGCCTCATTGGAGTCAGTGGGTTCCTTGAGGAGGGCAGCTGAGGGGTGGGCATAGTCTCCTCTCTATGGTGGCCAGCAATAGATCCCAAGGGAATGGAATACACCTCTGTCAGGGGAAGTTGGTACAACAACAGGAAAAGGTTCTTCACTAAGAGGATGGTCAGCCGCTGAAATAGGCTCCCCAGGGAAGGTCACAGCACCAAGCCTGACAAAGTTGAAGGAGCAGCTGGACGATGCTCCTAGTCATATGGTTTAGTTTAAGGCAGTCCTGGGAGGAGCAGGGAGTTGAACTCAGTGATCTTTATGGGTCCCTTCCAATTTGAGAAAATCTGATTCTGAGACTACAAATTATGAAGAAGTCAGGCCTTTATTTCCCCACTTCACCAACTGACAGAAAAAAATGGGACTTGGACATTCAAGGGTACTTCATGCAATTGTTTTCTAGATACTTCCAAATTTCTTACTCTTCCAACTTCATTTTTCTTGCAGAAGTCTCTGAGGGGACCCATAGCTCTACTCATGAAAATAAGTCTTTATCATATCTTTGGGATTTATTTCAAAACACTTGGATAACCAGTGCAGGTCATGAAAGTACACCACCAGATAGACTGATGTATTCTGCTAAATACTGTGCCTGTCTTGTATCATTTCCAAGACAGAATAATTTTTGCTACTTTTGACATTGAAACAACAGAAGAGTACATCTCATGATATAGGTCTCTTATGAAAATAAAAGAGAGCAGTGTTTTGTCCAAGACAGAGTATGATTTTCTTATTACTGTGCTGTCCTTCCAGATATTGGATATGCAAGCTAGTCTTATGTATGCCAAAGTCATCATGACACTTTGACATCTGAGATCTCATGCCCTTGATAACTGATTGAAGTAAAAATGTTGTCAGATTTCTGAAAAGGCTTTCTAGCCAGTGTGTTTCAATATCTCTTCTAGTTTTATGCATTTTATTTAGAGCCAAATTCTGATCCTTCTCTGCAGCTGGACAACTTGTGACAGCAAAAGTTGAATCCGTAGAGGAGAAAGAATACATAATAGCTGAATATCAGGGTTTTCTTCCTTTACCCATGTCTGAGGAACACTGAGGTTTTTTGTAGGCAGTGACTGACAGGTTGTTTTGTGCCAGGACTGTAGCAAAGTTCTTTCTTTGTTTTGCCTCCTCTGTCAAAGTTCTATGATGTTGTGATTTGGAGACATGAGCACAGCGCTGGTTTTGGCTTTGCTTTCTGGAAGATTTTGGTTGCAGCAACTAGACAGTAGAGTAGGTAGCTCAGTTCAGTAATGGCAACTGTTTCTTTTCCATTGTCTTCTCAAAGTCTTCTGGGACAAAGGCTTCTGACAGCAAAGTCATTTATTTAGCTAATATTGTGGCGAACTGGACAAAATCTGTGTTGCTGACAGCAACGTCATTTATTTAGCTAATATCGTAGAGAACTGGGAAGAATCTGTGTTGCATAATTATGTGTGACTCGGTGCTTATTTTTGTGGGGTTAGTTGCAATGGAAGTCAATCAAACACAGCTGTCAGGGGAAGCAAGTGTAAAAAGCAACCAATTGCCTAGATAAGGAGCATCCCAACAAACATTTGAGCTCAAGTAATATCTGTGAAATGGCAGCTCCTCCACTCCTCCCCTGATTACACAGCTGTTTGCTAAAGTCATGAACTTTAAGGTTAAAAGATTCGCTATGCAGGAAATGAGGAAAGAAGTTGCTGCATGCTGACCTTGCTTAGCTGAGAGTCAGGGTCTGCACAGCACAGTCTCTAATTGGGTCAGCCAAAAGAAACCAGAGCAGAAATAGATGCTTGAGGGAAATGCCAAGTAGAGGTAAGATAGTATATGCATAGCTCTCCTCACTCTTCCTTAATCCATTTTTTAGAGTACTGTGCCTGTTTTGGCAAATAAATCACTCTTTGTTTTGAAGAAATGACTTCTGTTTTATTGCACACTGTTGCTGTCCACAGTCTCCTGAAGGAAAATTCTTGCAGGTGCCAAGCCCAGTTGAGCCTTCTCAGTCAAATGGTTCATCCCCGGTGCAGGGCAGTTCAGAGACCTGCCAGAAAGTGGTTACACAACAGACCCTACCGAAAAGAAAGGGAGACACAGATGTGTTACAGGATTGGGATGAGTTTACCAACCTGGAGAAGATCTGACAATGTGCAAGGAAGTAACCCTTTTCTTCAGTTTTTGAAATGGTCTGTCAAGGAACCTGACAGGTGTCCAACACATCCAAAGTATAACAGCAAGTCAGGGAGGCAGCATCAAATAAAGCCACCAGCCATGATGGGTTCCCTGGTGCCTTTGGTGGTTACTTACAAGAAATGAACCTGTCTCACTAGCAAGGATGGCTCATCCCCAGCCATGGGGTCTGCCCTAGGTGCAAAGGAGAATCAGTTGATCTGGGAAGTAAACTGAGACCAAATTTTGGCTAATTCTCAAAAACATTTTGTTCTCTGGACAAAACTCAGGCCATAGAGCTGTATCATTTAACGTTCTGATTTTAAAAGTGAACTAGTAGTTTCCTTAAATTGTGTCAAACAGTGTCATATAGTTAAAATCTATATGTGCAGTTTTTAACTTCCTATTTGCCATCTCATAAAATGCAAAATAACATAGCTAGATGTCTGAAATTCTCTATATCAATGCATGTGTATTTTTGTGTTAATGTAACTTGCCTTGGGATTTGCCATGATTATTTGTGAGAAAAAAACCCCGTAACTACACATGCAAATAACCCGTTAGATGTGTAGCTGTAGGTATAGTTGCAGCACAAGTCCATGCAGGATTAAAAATCTTTCTCAACAAAAGGAAACTATAAAAGTTGCTTTAGCTTCTATGCCATACACTCATTTTAGGTGGAGTTGTACCGAAGGATTTGGTAGAAATATTGCAGGGGAATGTGTCTGCACTTGGTGGGGAAAGCAAGTTATATCTCTGAAGAACAGGCTGTTGCCCTTGATAAAGTGATTGCTTTAGACCATTTTTTAATGGTGTGTGTAAGGGAAACTCTGCAGATTCCATGCATTTTCCAGTAAAGATTGGAGCCTTTTCTGTTTGTTCACTGAGATTTTAAAAATTAATTTGACTCTATCACGGTTCCCACAAGCATTCATGGTGATGTTTGGCATCAGCATTAGGTCACGTCAGTTCTTGATACGTGCAGTGTATCATTCTGTTGGCAATCAAAGGAGCCAGGTAAGATAATTACTGCACCAATTGCAATGAGTCCCTGAGTTCTCTGGGATAATTTGGACTTGGTTGTCAACAAGTAATGCATTGATCAGAATTATGGCATGTTGAGTGTCTTCTGGGAAGCATGGCCTAGTTCCATACCTTTGTGTCAAGCAGTGGACTATTCTTCTCACATAAGCAGAGAAGTATAATTGTGAATGAACAAATACTGTTTCTTATCATCAGTATCTGTGGGTGCAGTGAAAGAAATTACAGACTCAAAACCACAGTTGATGTAGGCTTTGGTATGCTGGAAATGGAGCAGGAAGCCCAATGATAAGGTTGGCCAAGCTTGATATACAGGTAGTCAAATGAGCTTATAAAGGAATTCTAGTTCCCATGCACAGTGAGAGGCAGGCATTTGCATACTGTTACTCTCTTTGAATTGGAAGATAAAACATAATTTGAACTCTTCACCTTGCTAATAATTTATACCGTGATCTATTTTTTTCCTTAAGAATAAGAAAAATGGAAATAATAAAATGGAAAATTCAGACTTGATCAAATGCATTATTCCTGTTCAGCTTTTGTGGTGACCTTAATGTATATCTCTCTGATAAAATCAAAGCTCAGTAAGTTTGAATTTGGAAGAGCACCTTAGCAAATGTATTTAAGCATATGCATAGATGACCTGAGGAGTGGGAAGGAAGATAAGCATTTGTTTAAGTGTTTTCCTGAATCAAAGCCACTGGGAGTTTCCTTCATTCAATCAGGAAGCAAAGTACTCATCAATTGATTTTTATGGCCAGTGACAGCTAACCAATACAGAACAGATTTTGATTGACAGATGTTGCATACTTGGCAGCCTGGGCTTCTGTTCATTCCACAAAAGGAAGGAATTTCACAGAAAAATGCATCACCTATGCTCCAGAAATAACACAATTGCAAACATGATACCTAAGAATGTATGAGGTGTGGGGTTTTTAGGGAAGGATAGCACTTTTCATTAGACCAAGTGATATAGCTAGGAAAAAAAGCAGATAAGCTTAAGTAGTCTCAAGGAGCGGATGAAGAGACCAAGCTTGAGAACAGCCCCATGGGAGAATGTTTGGTTAACAATGTCAACAGTAGGAGGTTTAAAAATATCTTGAATGATCATGTGCTTTTCTTTGTTACAGGTCCCTCTACTCGTTTGAATCATATAAAAAAGAATAGGTCGCTGGAAACTCTAACCCCGTATGCACCCATAATCATCATTCAAAGTCTGAAGTGGCAAAAAACATCAAGAAGTTTAGTTTATTCTCTTGACTACAAGCCAAAATAAGTTGTAGTTAATTTTCTGTGTGTTCCTGCATAATGTTTCTAAGGGGAAAATATGTTGCTCTGCTGTAAAGCTTCTGTGCCAAGGAATTGTGTTTTGCCTCTGAATATTTAAGGTTGCCAATAAACTATTCTTGTTGGCAGGTTAATAAGAATATAAACACTGTGCAGTCCTGTGTTAATACTTAATTGTATTTATGGGCAAAACGAAAAGCTTTGCTAGCTATCTGAAAAGTAATACTCATTTCCAGCTGTTAAAAATATGTAACTATGTCAAACTATTTACTTGCTTCTTTTTTTGATTTCAAGAAGAGCTGTAATCGATTAGGGTGAAAACCAGAGTAAAGATCTATAAAAACCAATCACAAGAAAAAAGTTATGATACCTAAATTGTCATGTGCTGGGGTCATTGGTTTTTAAAATTAAATTTACTTTGTCTCTCTGCTGGAGCTCTGAGAAAGCAGGCAATCAATAATGAATGTGAGACAGTGTCTATTGAAAAGTTACTTATGGGATATGACGTATAGAATGCTAATGTGCGGAGATATGCTGAACCCTGGTAACAGACATGGCACTTCAAAAATATTGAGCCACCTTAAAGGATCTCTATTTGCAACAGACTGTGAAGGTTATAAATAAGATTCAGAGTATAGAGGTCCAAGATGTAGAATTCATTCTGCACTGTAAAATGAAGTGGAGCTGGTTTGTATCAGTATCCAGGACTTTTGTGGTCTATATTTCAGGTCATGCATAAGTTGGCCCTTGGTTTCTAATTCATATGGCTATCATATGTTGTCTCACAAGTATTTATAGCAGTATCTTTTAAAAATGTTCACTACTTTGGTATTTGTTGTTGTACATATTTTGAAAATATTTCGTTAAATTGATTAACTTAAAAAGGACAAATGAAAATGCTTTTTCACATTTCCTATATTGTAATGAAACTGAAGAAGAGGAAGTTTGTATATTTACATTTTTATAATCACAGACTACAGTGGTGGCAGATTTTTTCTTTAAGCTGGAATTTAAAATGTATAGCTACGGACTGTTGAAAGCACGAGAATATTTAGCCATCTGCATTTAATGTGACTATATATTATATATTGTAAAATATTGATGTCTGTTAGTGCCACGAATAAAAACAAAATCAAAACCTGACATGACTTTAAAGGCTCTTTCTTTGGTTAAATATTTTCCATTTACTGAAAGAAATTAGAACTAGAAATGGACTTTACCACCAAACCAGTATGCTGTGCTCAGTATCTGAAGTCTAATGTAAAATATCTCAAGCCAGGAAAGTGCCAACAACTAACAGTTTAGAAGAGCAGTAAAAATCACCAGCTAGGATCAATATGTGAGTTATATACATTTCAACAATGATGGAGTACTGGTAATGTTCCATTTCCTCATTAGGGAAGCTTATATATTCAGAATTAAGGTGCTCTGTTGCACCTAGGATAAATAAGATCACCTCTGTTGATTGTGATTACCCTTCTTTTGCCTTCAAAGTCTGCTCAGTGTGCTAGAGATCAGAAGCACTGACATTGAAAATGCTATCACTTGAAAGGATTCTGTCACTCATAAGTTTGATGTTGTAGATGTTCCACACAGCAGCAAATACTTCTTTGGCTGGCAGCTGCAAGGCAAATTTCAGTGCACCTCTGCTTCTTCTTGTTTTTAGTGTTGCCTGAAGGTCCTGGGTGCATAGCCCTCCTTCCTAACACCCTTTTAGTGTAATAAGTTATATGAGTACTTACTTTTCAATGTAAGGAATTCAAAACTGGTTTTTTGACAATAACATCCTCTGGGCTTCATAATGTAAAGGTTCTGGTTCTGGGTGCTGGCACTATATAGAACTAAAGTTTCTAAATTTTATTCATAGATAAACTTCTGAGTAAAAGCTATAAAAGCAGCTACAAGATAAGAGTCATCCTCACTTTGACAGAGAAAAAAAAAATTACAAAAACCCTGATGGCTCAGTCCCAACTCAAACTGAAAATGGAGGGGGAGTTCAGCTACCTACAGTAGGAAGCATAGGCTGGGTGTTCATTCCCTTCTCGTATTAATGGGAGTTGTATCTGCTCTTAAACTATCATCCAGGGGCTGTTGAACTTTTGGTAGGAGCTCAATTTAACCCCAGGTGAATGCAGATTATACTGTCAACCCATTTATAATGAAGTCTACTTATGGGTATGACCCTTCCATATAGTAACTTTCTGTTCATGCTTTTAGTAGTAATAATGGTTAGCTTATCCTGAGTTAAAAGAAAAACCCTGAAATGCATCTGGTAAAGACATGGCCTTCTCAGCACATAGTATTTTCATCTATATGTCTGCTCTTACTGTCCCACACTGTAGTGCAGATACAGCCAGTGTCTAGAGATGTACATGTTGCCCAGGTTACACCCTGCCATGTTCAGTCACGGCACAGTCTGCAAGCTTCTTTCTTTTTTGAAGGGCTGCAGGAAGGACAGGGGAGCTCCCCTTTTCTTCAGTCTAGACTGTACCCACGTGCTCTTGCATCATTTCAGCCAGAGGAACGAGTCAGATATATGCCTGATTCATCCAGCCCTTTATATTTTCTTTTATAGTAAGAGATTGAAATTAAGTGGAGAAATGATACACCACAGAAACTGAATGGAGAAATTGGATTTGATATGTTTATTTATTGTACAGGTATGATTCAAAGTTCAGTGCTTAAAGAAATCTAATCTCATGTCTCAAATAAAAATTTCTACTTCTTCCCTCCCCCTTTTTTACACATTTTTATTTTTTTATTTTTAAGTTCAGTTTAGAGTGTTACTCAACCATTAAGTCAGCATTAGATCTCTCTGATTAGATATTTAATTTTAAACAATACTGGTTGTCTGCACAAGCTATTTGACTTAGAGGAGTTCATTGTAGATTTTTTTTTTTTTTTTTAAATAAAGACAGCCTGTTAACATTAGTCATGCAAAGTATTGGACCGAAAGACCTCTTGACGTGCATATGAATCTAGAGTTTCAAACATGGCAGGGTTCAACTTCCCCAGCTCGTACAAGTGATTTCCACTATTTATGCTACATTTGCCACAGCTAAAAATTGACACTTCATCTGTGTGTAGGAGAAAGAAAGAAAACAAGAGATGCATTTATGAAACAATGGAAAACAACACCCTGAGATGGTTTTGCCTCTAACCTCTCCAGAAAAGAAAGAAGCAGTTCTATTGTTGAGTGCTGCTTGGCATTAAGAGCAAGGTTTAATTTGAATCCAAAGATTTGCACAAATCTTGATTTGAATCAGTTTGTCTGAATGAAATGTTTGTAAATCAGTTCATTGTTGGTGCAAAATGAAAAATAGTTGTCTTCTGCAACCGTTAATTATCAACTTTTACACATGTAAAGTATTTATTTGCGTGTATTGTTTCTCATCTCTAATCCCCTACTGGATTACATATGCATTATGTGTACCAACATGCTTTGCCTGTGAGACTTCTGTTAAGATTTATTAGACTATTCCCATTGTTACTCCATTTGTTGCTGCTGAGCACACACCATAAAATACTCCATGCCCCTGCTATTTAGCTTAAGCTGACATAATGGTTTCTTTTCCCCACTTGCAGAAAATGACCTTTGCAATGATAAAGCTCTTTTTTAGACATAAACTGAAATGAATTCCTGATTTTTCAGTGATGTTCACCTAGATTTTGTGCATCACTGTTTTGATCTGCTTTTCCTTTTGTTGCTGAGTATGGCGTGGAGTTTGATTCATAACTGATGGCTTCCTTTGGCTGGAGAAAGTTTCCCTGTAGTTGCATTCTCAGGGTTGTTCATCAAAGTATGGTAAGATGGATGACCCTTTCTAAGAGCAAAAAGGTACCTTTTTTCTTTGTTATTGTTACCAAATATAATTATTTGTGAAATAAGTATAATTTGCCTAAATACTAGCAGATTACATGATGCTGCACCAGATATCAAAGTCCCACTATCCTCTGTTTGTCTACCAACTTTTTGTTCTTGTTTAAACAGTTTCTGATTTATTGCAGTATTGAAGACTTCAAAAAGAGGGAGAAAATAGAACTACTTAACAGGAATATTGTGGTTTTCACACTTAAGGAGTTTAGGAACAAGCTCACTTCCATAGTCTGTTCCCTCCCATCACTCATTCCATATGTACAGGAGCACGCGCGTACAGAGTCTCCTTCGTCATTTCAGAAGGTCAGGAATAGTTAAAAAAGCATCTTTACCACGGGATCCTTTTCCATTTTTAACAGTAGCTTTTTTTGTCCTGTAAAATAGGAACTTCCAGAAAGTCAGGGACTAAGTTTTGGTGCAGTCACAGCAGCTATACACAGTCACTGCTGGAAGCAATGTCAAATCCAGCTCCATATAATGCTATCTTCAGCCAATTTCTTTTCCTTTGGGTTTTTTTTTCTTCTTTTTTTGTCTATGAACTGATAAAAACATGTACGTGCCATGTCTCTTTTCTGAGGTCATTATTGTGCTTGAAGCCCTAAAAGGTTTTCCCCTGAACAAAGCATAGTGGTGTTGCAGTTGAACACCAGAGTGAAAGAGGACATTTGTTCATACACAAACACCACTGTCCAGTTTGCAAGTCAGGAGCTGGAAAAGGAAACCTTGTTGAAAGAACAGGACTGTGGAACATCATTGTCTTCTACATCAGAACCTGTGTTTACTGTAACAGGAACAAAGCAAACACAGTGCAAATAGGCGTGGGCTTCCTTTGTCTTGTTTCATGCATTCAACAGAGGGGTTTCTGTCAGAAGCACTAGCATCTGTCCCTAGTAGTGCTTGGCACGGGTGAGTGGGTCACAACTTAAGGGGACTGATTTGGGTGGCACCACTGATGGATTGTGTCACTGGTTTGGGCTTTTTTTGCCTTGTGATAAGCCAAAATGTGGTTTGATTTAGCCAGTACTCAAGACTGCAAGCCAAGTGCCTGTGCTGTGGCAATGAGCAAAGGCTCCACATGAGGGCTGCAGTTGAGGTGGAGAGTGATCCGTGATCCAGTGTGTGCCAACTACAGCACCCAGATGCCAGTAGCCAGTGCAATCACATCTTCTTAAGCCAGAGGTAATGATAATGGTGAAGGGAGAGGGAAATGGATGCATTTGTCTTCTGACAGAACCTAGGAATAAGCCACATGTAATTCAAAGAGCTACAGCCCTCCCTGCCCCAGCAACATCTAACAGTGCAAAGGACATGCAAGAAGTGCCTCAGTAAGCAGTAGGTCCACCAAAACTGATAGATCTGAATTTCACCGACAAGATCCTGAAACTGCACATATCTCTGCTGATACAGCTACCTGGTGGGTTAACGTGCTCAAGACCACGCTAAAACTCTCCCCAGTATAGACCCTTTGCTGATAAAATCCAGCCCTCAGTCCTTCAGTCAGCTCAGGAGGTGGGTGTACCTGGCATGTTCCCAACCAGCAGCACCACAGCAGTGGTTTGGCTGCCTGCACAGTGCATACCTCCTCATTCATTAGCCTCGCTGCTAATGTTCCAAACTTCCCAACTTATGGAAGGAACTGTCAGAGGCAATTTGCAGGCAGCCAGTGCTGCAGAACTGCAAGGAGTTATATTTTTATGTGTTGATGAATAATTTAGCAACAATTCTGTGTTGTGTAAAATTACTGCTTTACTGCTACTGGGGCCAATGTTCGTACGAAGTGTTCTAAGCCCAGTTATACAAGTTAAAGCTTGCTAGTTTTATCCTATGCATCTGTCATTAGAGATAGTTTTTCATTTCAGGAGAGGGAAGTTCCACATCCTCATTCTCCTTTGTAGTCCTGATCATCCTACCTGTTTCCACATGGTCATTTTTGCACTGAGTTGTGCAGTAGTACTGGTTTTCCCAACAGAGGAGGACGCTATGTAATACGTTTCCACATAAACGCCATGAAAATCATCAATCCTCCAGACCTTTGCTTTATATTACAGAGCAACCTAAGACATGTTTTCATGCAGAGTGGCTACAGGTTTCATCCCCCTTCCCTTGTGAATGAAGCCTGTGCACTTAATGTGGGCAGGGAACACAGAGTATGGGCAGATGTAGATATATCTGGTTTTGGTTTTAGGTGGGAAATTGTTCCTTTGAGATTCCACCTATTCTATACTCAGAGTAGGATCAAAGGGAAAGAAAGGAGTATTATTGCCCCCCAAAAACACACTTGTAAGGGTAAAGTGAGATTGGAAACCTACAGTAACTATATGGTCCACAACCAGAAATGGAGAAACTCACAGGCTTCCTTAGGACTAATCTCAGTGTTTGCTCCTGCCATATTCTACAATTGTTGCAAAGAGATGCTTAGTTGCAAATGCAAATATGTTCAGGGCTGAAGGATCAAAGAGCAATTAAATTAAAAACTGCTGACAGGTCAATCTTAATAGTCATTTCCATGCTGAAGTAAGTCAATAATTCTTAGCATGCAATAAATCTTACCACATAAAGGTGGGCTTGCATAACAGGAAAATGTAGTAAAATATAGCAATATATTTTATGCAAATGCTTTTTAAGAGTAATGAATAGCATGTTTTATTCATGTTGTCCTGGCATCAAAGCGGTCAAGAAGACATTGGACTTCTGGAATGGGTTAATCCTCTGCAGCAGCGGTGTGCTGAGCAGGCAGAATGCCTTCTATTTATATTACTATTTACTTATATTTGTAAATACAAGCCTTAATTGAGCTCCTGAGTCCTGCTGTGTTTGGTGCTGTGCAATCGCCGTATAAGTGACTGTCCCTGCCCCAAAGACCTTTACAAACTAGAAAAGTCAGAAGAGGAGGATGGGAACAAAGCAGTCGTGTGACTTGCCTGAGGTCACCCAGGTTGTTAGTGGCAGAGGCAGAATTGGAGCCTGGGATTCCTGTGCCATTCTTTGGTCCTGTTTTCCAAGTCATACAGCTTCCTGGCCTATATACTAAATACCGTATGTATGGATCATATAGAAACAAACTCAACCTCTCTTGGTATCATTCAAGCTTCAGAGAGGCAGAGAAAAGAGCTGCACCCCTGGCCTTTATACCAGACACCTTAACATGTCCTTGTGTTTTTATCTGTTCTCTTAAATGCATTAAGTATGAAATATTAGATAATGCTCGTAAGTACTTGTGTCTATAATAGGACACATCTCCAACAAACACATAATACAAGAGGGATTTGGAATCCCACTGCTAAATTTAAAACAGATTTTCTGCATGATAGAAGTTCCCTGATAGTTTAATAGCCAATATGTCCTTCACAGCTTCCTGCCCACCTGTAGCTGTACTGCCTGCTATCCCCAAGGGAAAATCCAGCAGGAGAGGGTTCCTGATACTGCTGCTTCAGCAGTGCCCGAGTGCCTTAACAAGGATCTATTAGCCCCTGTGTAAACGCAGGATGGCAGCCCAGGCAGGCAACACCGGGTGGAGGGAGCACGGATCGTTTTAAATCATTTGCACAGTTCTAAATCACTGGGCACGATCTGTGAAGAGTGGATCTTGTGTTACACACTGCACTTGGGAGGCAATGGAGACTATTTCCAGCTAATAAAATTCACAACAAATGACCCTGCAGAGGAGAAGTCCTGTTCTCAAGGAAAAGCCTTACATTGGCACAGGCTCACAGCTTGCCCTTCTTTTTGCAGTGGAAAGACTGAAGATTTTAATCCCAGTTCTGAAACAAGTCAAAACTTGGTGAGCACAGTAATTGCACAGACAAAAATAAAAGGATTGGGGACAACCTGTACATCCCTTCATCCCCCACTTTTTTTTGCCTTGTTTCAGAAGAGCTGTTCTTAGGCTTTTATGTTCTATGGCAAGATGCAGTACCTCATTTCCAGAGTGATTTTCCTGGCACTAACTGACAGCAAAGAGCCCGGCCCAGTGCAATAATATGCTGCATGTTCCTGAAACTGTGAACAAAAGGTGAGGATTTCTTGTTTTCCTCAGAATGCAGGTATCATGTTACAAGTCTAAAGATGTAATGTGAATGAGATTTCAAAACTAATTTCAACCAGTTCCCTTTGCATACCTTTACAGAAAAAAGTTTTCCACTGTTACCAAAAATGGCAAAAATGCCCTTTTGCCTCTTATGTCTGGGACAGTAAATTGTCACCAATAATCAAAGGAGCATTAGGAAAAAATGGTTTTAATGTGCCAAGGGAGGTTTCTCCCAAGAGCGGGCAACCTTATTCTCCACAGCAGCAAACCAGTCCAGCACTGAAGTCTGCCAGTGAAATACCGAATGGAAGACATAAACCTGGTTTTATAAAACGTACATCCCAGCTCTACCTGACCTGTGCCTAGGAGCAGATTTTATTTTTCAGTGTGTGAGGCAGAATTTTCAGAGATGAAGAATGATGAGTCATGAGACCACAAAATCATGAGACCAGCATCCAGTATGATGAGGGTTGCATTTTTCTGTTTTTAAGGGAACAGGTTCTGCCGTGTGGTTTGGTGTGCCTGGTTTCTGAAACTCCTTTGTCTGTCTGTGGGGTGTGGGTAGAGCTGTCAGCACCATCCTCTCCTACTTTGTCCCCCCAGCTGTGCTGTGAGGTCAGTCAGGGAAACCCAAAGTGGCCCAAAAGGCATGAGCAATTCCAGGAGAAGGGATGTTGAGTCAGCACAGTGCTCAGGCAGCCCTTGTGAGCACAGCTTCTCACTCAGCCCCTGTCCACACCAGTATCTCTACACAGGGTGTTAATTGCTGCTTAGAAAGGAAAAGAACGAGAACAAGAAGGATTAAAGTACAATATTCCCTACTAACACTGTCATTCATGCTATCTGACTACCGAATATTTGACCCACACTTGCCAGTGAGTACTGAAAGGTAGTTCAAGCCAGTCTCAAAAAATATCTGACCAGATTACTTACTAAGACAGTTTTTATAGTATTGAGGGGGGGGAAAAAGAGACTGTCTTTAAAGTTTTTGCTCGGGTCTGTTTGACTCAGATTTTGTACTGGTACAGCTATTTCCATTCCAGGTGTGAGATTTTTTACTGAAATAGATAAGCCAATAGAACTACTAGTTGGGGACACTTCTACTGGTATAACGGTGCTTTAT
This sequence comes from Chamaea fasciata, assembly GCF_029207755.1. Classification (NCBI taxonomy): domain Eukaryota; kingdom Metazoa; phylum Chordata; class Aves; order Passeriformes; family Sylviidae; genus Chamaea; species Chamaea fasciata. Next base: position 69,665,880 of record NW_027094086.1, read on the forward strand.
ACTCATACAGCTTATTCGCCTGCTTGTATGGAAATAGAAATTTAAGCATAAATAAGCTTCTTTATACTGGTATAACTGTTTCTACCCTAGGGAAATTAAATCATTTTTACTATACTAGTGTAGTTACAATTTTGTGTGTAGCCAAGCCTTTGCAGTAGTACACCTTCTGTGTAGAAAAGACCTCATGGCGGCCAGTGCCTCGCTGTGCCAAAAAGCTGCAGAAAGTCAATGAGATTATTCAGGTATTAGTTACTTCCCTGGATCAGGCTATCAAAATCTGGAGGAGGAGGAGGAGGAGGAGTGCTTTCATTTAATTTAGTTTTCTGCTAAAATAGTCCATGTATGTGGCATGGTTTTCCTGATATCTAGAGGCAGCAGGCAACATATATGAGAGTCAAGTTTTTGTAACACATTGCAACAGTAAGAGTTACTTTTACAATATCTTCGTAAGTTCATTTTACATGAGACCAATAAAGCTTCGGTAGCAGAAGCCTGTCACCGTGAGTCTCTCTGCTTTGGAAATGAACATCCTTCCCTTGCTCACACCTGGGTATCTCCAATTTAACTCGGCACAATGTAGAAGCAGAAAGCCATTATCCTGTGAGATAATAGCCTATTCAGTTGTCATCGTTTACAGACAGTGTATGTTAAGCAAAAAAAAAGAAGAAATACAACTTTTAAGGGTAGTCAGCAATTATGTGAAGCTTTTCACCTTAGAAAGGCTTGCAAACTCTGTTATATTTAAACTCACACCGCTGGAGTATGTCTATCTGTGTGGGTGCTCTGTCCTTTTTTATATGCTCTATGTAAACGTACCAGGAAGACAGGCAACACTCACAGGTCACTGTATGTAACAGGAAAATGCTTGAGCTGTGCATAGCAATGGTTGGGAAATGGTCGAGCTCCTGCTGTCAGGACTCCGAAGGGAGGGGAGGGGGAGGGGGAGGGGGAGGGGGAGGGAGAGGGGGAGGGGGAGGGGGAGGGGGAGGGGGGAGGGGGATGGGGGAGGGGAGGGGAGGGGAGGGGAGGGGAGGGGAGGGAAGGGAAGGGAAGGGAAGGGAAGGGAAGGGAAGGGAAGGGAAGGGAAGGGAAGGGAAGGGAAGGGAAGGGAAGGGAAGGGAAGGGAAGGGAAGGGAAGGGAAGGGAAGGGAAGGGAAGGGAAGGGAAGGGAAGGGAAGGGAAGGGAAGGGAAGGGAAGGGAAGGGAAGGGAAGGGAAGGACTTTGTTTCTCACAGCCTTTAGTTGTGCTCAGATAATGGAGTCAGCATCTCCATTTAGGTGATAAGAAAATTTACTTAAAGAATGGGGTGCAAATGATTTTTAAATACCTGCTGACAGTATGATTACTTATGACATTATAGATGGAGCATGCAAGTTGGTGACCCAAGTCTTTTCCCACTAAATATGGATTCACACTCTTCCTCTCTTTGTCTGTAATAATTTAGAGGTCGTTTTGGCAGTGTGAAAAATGGATTAATTCACCTGCTATCCTGATGGCCATTATGGGAAAATCACAAAGTCAGGGAAGTGCCTTGATTTTTACGACTGAAGTCTTCTGCAGACACGAGTCTATTATTCAGCTGCAGAGCTCTGTGGCCCTTGAAGCTGAGTTGCAAGGGTGAAGGTCACTGCTCTGCCAGTAATCACATTGCCATTACATGAAGTTTTAATCAGCGAGTACTGGGCCGATACAGCTCTGGTACCATACTGTTAAATACAATGGAATTTGCCCCACAGGTGTCTGTAGGTCCTTGTTGTTAAATCAACTGTGGCTGTTTACCTTTCAGCTGCAGATTAAACATTTGAAATGTGCCATAATCCAGCTTTTCCCACATCAGAGGCTTGAAGAAACCACTTTCCTGTAGCATTGCATATAAAGAGGTAACGTTTCTTCATTTGCCTCACATATCAAGATTCAAGGCAATCAGTCATTCATTCTACATCATAAATAATACATGTACCCAACCAAACACAAAAGGCTGTACTTCTGTCTGTTTCCCCTCCACACTTTAATAAGATCCTCTGAATTTCAAGATGAAATGTGCAGTCTCATATTTAAATCATTAGGTCTCTGTGTGGTATTTTGTCTCATTTTTGCAAGGTCAGGGTGCCCAATGTGGTCAAAGAAAGAAAGAAAGATAATGACTTTATCAGCAGAACAAAAAACTGATTCAGGGTGAAAAGGAAATAGGGGACCTATAGAGGGTAAAGGCTTGCTGGGGATTTGCAGGGGAGCTATAAATCAGTGGTTTCAGACTACGGTGAGATACACCTTCCCTGTGGTACAGTGTCCTGCTGTAATGGGCCCTCAGCTCCTCTGTCAGCCCTTTCCCAGGTCTGGATGTCTTTTGCTGAAAGGGTAGCCGTCCAGCTTTCAAAACACTTGTGGCAATTTTAGAGAAACTGGAACAGTCACCCAAACAAAACAGAATTTCATAATATCAATATGTGTCCAGTAGCTAGAACTTCCTGGTTTATGTGCAGTTTCTGTCCTCTGTTTGGAATAGGGGATGGTTCTGAGACCCAGTAAGCCTGTGTTACATTTTTGCCTTCTCACAGACTTCCTCCATGACCCTGGGCAAATCACTCCATTCTTGCATGTCCCAGTTTCCAGGCCTGTGTTCATACAGGATATCCTCTTTGCTGGCCTCCCCTGTCCTGTCTGCTTCAAAGGAAACCTGCCAGAGGATGAAGAGGGAGCTGGATTGTTGTGCATTTGTTAAGCACTGAGAAGGTCCAAATCAAAGCCAGCAGTTGTGGTCCCCCTAACCTGTGACTATCATAATAATGTGATTATTTAACCCATCCAGCTTCCCTGGCTGTTGAACTGCAGATATTTATGGTCAGTGGTCGTCTCAGAAAGGTGGTGTTGGTAATGTTTGTGAGGCACTGCTTAGATTAAAGGTCCTGAGTTGTCTTTACTCCCACATCCCAGCAAGTGCTCGTATGAGCACTGGGCACTGAAGTATCAAAATAAATGCTACAACTCTTATTGGGTTTAGCACAAGCAGGACCTCAATCACAATCCATGAGAGAGTGGGAAAAAAATTTGGCAGGCAAAGTACACTATATTCTCATGTCATCTTTAAATACCCATTTAACAAAAAAAAAAGCTTGCCTATAAATCCAGGTAGAGACAGGTGATTGAACTCCAAAGCTAGTTTATAAAAAAGGTTTCCAAAGTCCACATGCTTATGTGTTATTTTGGACCACAATAACCTGGGCAATACCAAGACCCCTCTAGGCAGTGACAATTTAGGCACAAAATAGCTACAGAAGTGCATGATTCAATGTAGAGTGTTGAATGAGTAACACTTGCAGATGTTACACCTAGTTATACCCATGGTAAATTTTGTCCAGCTAATTAAGTCTTCTGTGATGCTCAAAGCTGCTCTCCCTTTTCTGTGATGCCCCTTACAGGACCTTTCAGTAAGAGGCGAGGAAATCACAAAGGACCTTTACAGGTAATTAACTAAGATGTGGGGGTGGTCCTGCAAGTACAACCTCATTCCAGCTTTAACACAAGTAAACTCATTCAGTCATTGTCCAGTTTGGGCTAACTGTGCTCTTCTGGCTGGTTGCTTCTCCCACCAGGACAGCTGACCCAGGCACCCACTGCAGCACTGAGCTCTAACATGCTTTGCTCCCACCATCTCCCAGGCCCAATTTCCAGCTGTGGTGCTGGGGTCAAGGGCAGACCTTGGCAGCTGGGATGGAGCTCATGGCATCACTGCTTGGCAAAGAGGTCAGAGATTTTCAGAATCCAGAGTCTCCTCACGGCCAGCACAGTCAGACCATAGTGGCTGACCACAGAGCAGTCATAGACCCAAGCTGAAGATTATCCATGAGAGGAATAGATTGTTTCCCCCTTCAATTATCTTTTTACTGCTGAAAGAAAAATATCCTCTAATTATATGGGGTTTCTTTTGAAGTCCAAAGGTTCAGGATAAACTAGCAAGCTTAAGAAAGAAAATGTCCATACAGGAAAAAAATGAAGAATTCTGACAATTCAAAACACATATTCTTTCCTAATGATTTTCCTCTCTTCTCTAAGATGCTGAAAGAAGATGGGCTGCTAGACATGGTCCTGAACAACCCTTTGTCCATGATGTATCTAGAAATTGAAATATATACCATGAGTTATATTGACTGCCTTGTACTTAATCACAACTCAGATGGAATGCAAAAGATTTTACACACACACACACACACACACACACACACACACACACACATATATATACACACAAGCGTCTTACCTCCTGAGGAGGCTTAAAAGGAAACCTGTAAAGTGATGGATGAAAAAATAAGAATCCTCCCTATGTTTGCTAAAATATGCATCCTCTGCAGTTCTTATCTAAACCCAGAGGTCTTAGAGATGCTGATAAGCATAACAGACTATTAAAGTTTCATTTGAAAATCTCCAGTGCATGCACCCAGCCCCATGTTGACTGAAACCCTGCTGTCCTCAGAACCCCCAGGCTCATGCAGAAACATCAGTGATGTCTAAAAAAGCATGTTGTGTTTCATCTCTGTGCCTTATCATTTCCAGGTGTAACTGGTAAGAGTCCACAGCTCCCTCTCTCCTCTGCAAATGCTGCTCAAGCATCAATAATTAGTCTTCAGGTCCTGACTCACAGCACAAGTTCATCCCTGGGTCCTGTCCCACACATTTTAAGCCAAAGACTGAGGTTTTCCTGAGAAACTCCCTTCCTAGCTTCCCTTGCTCCTCCTGGCAAGCAACCAGCTCAACTGCTAGGATAACCTTGGCTCCTCCTGAAAAACAACTAAATGAGCTTGGCTTTCTTCCTCCCAGAGGGCACAGGTCTTTCCAGCAGCCGAGATGGCTCAGGGTACCTAGAGGGATTTTTCTGATGCATAAACAAATCTTACAGAGGGAAGAAGAAGTCACAGAGAGGGCAGGGGCAGGGAGCCCCTTTCAAAAGCCACCAGGTGCAGTGTGCCTCCCAGTGTGGCAGGGCCTCAGCAAACGAATTCACTGGTGATGGCCTTAAGCCCTTTTTACACATGCAGTCCTGGCCATGGAATCTGGGCCAATTTCTCAAATAATTAAGGTCCTAGGGGGTCATTTGACTGAAGACAGTCAAAGGTGCACAGCAAGAACCTGCTCATACTTGGTTTCATTTAAGCACAGTCCCAGTAGATGGGCGTTAGTGAAGGAATGACTGTAAGTGCTCTCCATGTCTTGAGGCCTCCCTTTTCCTATCCCACCACAGGCTATTGAGCTAAAACTCCACCATGACTGATTTGTCTCACAAATCTGCTCCCCCAAGAGTGTAAATCTTACCCTCAGATCATGAACAAAAGTTTTTCAGTGACACAACTCAAATTTTTCTTCAGCTCTGTGGATGACTTATGAGCCATCGCTCCCTTTTGCCAGATCTTGTCTATGTGATTGTCATTAACTTGTGAACTTCCTAAAGCAAAATTTCGCATGGGGATATAGAGCTGGAAGTGGTCTTTTTGGTCTACTGATGCAAGACTTATCCCCTTTACAGATCATCACTTTTCCAGCTCTAGGGTTTGGAGCCTTAATAGGAGCTGAAAGGCAGTTGCAGTCCTGTCCCTTGTTTAAGCCTAGTCAACATGTGGCCCTGGGCAGTTTATAGTTCTTCCCTTGGAAATGTTGGAGAAATGCTGCAAAACTTGTGAGTTGAAAAAAGGGGCTAAACATTGACTTTCATTGACTTCATGTTCAACCACAGAAAGCTCTTAGGTATAGCCCTGCCTCTCTCTCCTCTGCAAGTTCAAACCACATCCCCATGTCAGGCAGCTGCTGTCAAGGGACCAAAGGGGCGTTTTCTCCCTTCTGCTGAGATCCGAGTTTGCTTACAGCCATATAGCTGAAGAGTGTATTTGCACAGCAGAATAGCTGGTAGCTATTGTGGTAGAAATGGGCTCTGTAGCCTGCTCAGCCTTACAGGTAAGTACCTGCCTGCTTAACAAGCTGTTGTTTTGGGGCAATTTTTAGGATCATCTTGTATTACAACAGCCCAAGCTTAAAAGCTTTGATGTCTCTGCGATAGCAACTGCTCTTTAAGACCATTTTCCCCCCTCTGTTATTACTCTAAAAGTGCATTTAGAAGTCCTAAACTGTTTGCTTAATTCTTTTGACCTATAAGGTAACTTTCTGATGGCCTTGTTCATGCCTGTCGGGAGGACTAATGAAGTGGATTGTGAGATTTCTCTACCATTTGCTGAAGAGACAAGGTCATATGATTTTTGAGAAACTGTCTCTCTCTACTGCTGGGAGTTCAGTGTGTAGAAGCAAAGAGCTGAGCCCATTTGGGTTCACCTGCATTATTGCTTTGCTAGTGGTAGTGGTACTCCACTGGCTCTCCTGCTACAAGGCACAGGTGGATGGCTTTCTCCAAGTCCTCAGGCTCACATCAAGTACAACAGCAAGAGGCATGCCTGAAAGTCTGAGCTGCAAAAAGAAAGAGAGAGAGAGAGAGAGAGAGAACCTGAATTTCTAAGCTAAAGTTTAAAGAAAATACCTAAACAGCTTTCCTGTCTTTTATGAGATGAGAGAAGCGGTCAGGCAGGTAGATGACTTCTTGTTATGGTTCTCTTTAAGGCCTAAAAGGAGTTGAATGAAAGGCACCATCTTATATCTTTCTTTTCTAAGAATACTGAATATAATATGTGGTTTTATCTGATTAGAGAAGCAAAATCCTGACAGAAGGGGAAAAGATGTATCATTTTCTGAGGGAATGCTTCCTGCTGGTTTTTGTAGCCTCTGGGCCAGGCTGTTAGCCTTTGGACATGATAAACTCTGTCACCTCCCCATGGGAAGGAAAGGTGGTTTGATTTTTTTGCCACTTTTTTTTCCTTACTTCTCCAAGTAATGCGCAGCTTGGCTAGAGACATTAAAGGGCATCAAATTACTTGGTTTCCAGAGTTCACTTTCCTTCTTAGAAGGACTGCTTTTCTGGTTTTTTTGACTTGATAATTTGTTGCTGCTGTCTGGAAAAAGGTCAGACTTGCTGTCATTGTACAGTATTTCTGGGTATTTTCTTAGATGGGAAAAGGCTAGGTGCTGTCACCCTGCATGCTATACATGTTCTGTCTTGCACTGAATATTGCAAAAACACCTCACAATTTCATTATTAGAATTGAGGTGCATTTGTAGGGAAATATTACCCTGTACAGCACTTGCAAGAGTGATTTCTGTATCAAATAGAGATGATATCTTAATTGCTGGTTGTGGACAAATCCTTTCCTTCTAGAGTAAAGGCAGCTCCTGCTGAGTCAGTGCTCATAGCTCTCCTGTCCTGAGACTGAATGCAACGGTCTGAGATTCTCTTTCTGATATACTCCTCAACTATACGTGTGACACCAGCTAAGCTAAAGTAGGAGATGCCTGTAGATGGAAGGAGTGGTAGGGTCCTTTCCTTCTAACACTGAACAAAGAATTGTATCAGGAAAAGGAAAACTGTGACATCCCCAAACTTGCTGTTTCCCTGCAGCACTATATGACCACAGCTTTCCTGGATTTTTCCTGGGTATCCTTTACACTACTTTATAACTCTTATCTCCAAGACAGGCCTTTGAACATACATTCAGCATGCCCCCCACCCATGGCCATGCTGGGTATAGGAAAGGACTTCTTGGAGGATGATGGGGTTTATCCACAAAATCTTTGGTCAGTCCAGCAAAGCCCTGGCAGCTCTCTCTCACCCAGCTTGTCCATGTGCTGCAGCACTTCCCTCTGCACCATGAAGCAGCTCTGCAAACAGAGCTCAGCCTCCTGCCAAGCCTCAGTGTCCGTAGCTGCCTGGTTGGACCCTCTTACAGGGATGTGTTTTTGGAGGCACAGTCAGCTGTGGTTTAGAAAGGTGAAGAGAGAGGCTGTTTCTCAAGAGAGCTTGAGGAAGAGGCAGAAACTAGATCCAGGTAGTCTAGTGCCCATCTCCACTGTAGCTTAGATGCACCCCAAGAGACAATCAGGTGTTAGTTCAAGGGAGCTGTAAGATGTCTGAAGACCAGCAGATGCTGCTGACAGGGCTGAGCTGGGCAGGGCTGTCAGGATTGCCACGGTTTACTGTGCCCTTTCCAGCCTGAGCCAGTACCATGGGATGACCTATCAGTCCCATGACTCTGGGGAGATCGCACTGTCCAAACAGGTATTTGTCCAATGCAACACAAATTTTCAGCTTTGGAGATTTCGCCCAGTGAGGGAAGAACTGTATACCTCTGTCTCTTGTCTTGTCATTCCAAACTGCCTTCAGATGCCACATCACTTCTTACAGCCATGTCACTCTTTTGTCTAGGGTATATTGACTCTTTCTACCATTTCCTTCAGACAGTGTACCCCACTCTCCCATCCTTCCCACCTCAGCAACCTGTGTCTGCTGTTCTGTAAAACCCTGCACCAGTCCTCCCCTGCCAGCCAAACCAACAAGGATGCCTGCCCCACGCAGTAATTAAACTTCCCTCTTTAGAGAAGCATATCAAAACCTCCTGGCTTTTTTTCCTGGAGTCTCTGGCAGTTAGCTGCAATAAAAGGGGCTTTTGCCATTTTTCCTTCCACCCATACTCAAGGAAAAGTGCTTCCCCCTGTGTGTCCTCTTGCACTGAGGGGCATGTTTCCTTGCAAGGTCACAGTTCCTGCCACACACACATGCACAGGAACATGCAAACACCCATTTCGTGCCCCTGCACAGCCACCCTCTGCTCACTGTCCTTCCCTCTCCACACGAGTTCCAGGCCCTATCATAGGGGTCTGCCCTTGAGTTCACCCGCATCTCCTGCCTGTGCCTGCCCTGGTGGCTGTGTCACTGCTCATCTCACCAATGTGCCCCCACTGCTATCTCACTTTCCTCAGGACTACTGTACAGGGTTTCCAGTAATGTTGGATAATACTCATATTTCTTGCAGGATTCAGTCACAACAGGAAAATACCTGAGCTTCTGAAATGAGATTGAGATGTACACATCATCTCACCAGCCCAAGTAAATAAAAAGCACATTTGTATTTTTTTCTACCAAATTAATAAGATTAATATAAATCCTTGTAAAATAAGTACTTTAGATTCTTTGTTTCTTTTCTGTGCAATTCAGTGCAATTGGGAAGACTCAGAACTACTATTTCAAAAATTACTATCAGCCTTCAAATGATATCATGACATCCAGGCAACAGGCTGAGAACAGAAAAAGAAAAAGAAAAAGAAAGCTAACATAATGCAAAACTTGTGATGAGATCCCGAGCTGTCAACATTAAATACTTCAAGATAATTAGAAGACCAGACATGACTTGCCCAAATGGATATTTGATTTACTGCATACCACCACAAATATATACTCATGGGTCATTTAATCCCTGCTTCTGGAGCAAGGTAGAGACAGTAGCAACTGCAGGCAGAGATACTGTTGGTGCTGGGGATGGGAATGGGGATGGGAACTCCTTCTCTTTGTTGACTTCAAGAGAGAAACCATTGGGGAGCAAAATGCAAGTCAGAAAATCTTGTTCCTATCATCTTTCACTGGCACTTCTTGAATTTTTAGTAACCAGATAACCATGTTTTGCAGCTAAAGCAGTTTGGGTCCATCTTGGTGTTGTTTCCTGTGCATTGGAACAAGAAACAGTGATTGCTCTGGAGTTCTGTTACATGGATCATCTGCCCAGAATTACTCCTCATGGCCATACCATTTAAAAGCAGCAATGAAAAAAGTCACCATTCAAGGAACACAGTGCTCTGTAGCATCCCAGCTCTTCTCTACAGCCCCTTCTTCAAGACCACAAAATGAAGGGAGATGTTCTGGAGTAGGGGAGGCATTTTTGCATCAGGAGTTGGTTGGTGGCATGGGCCAGGGCTGGGTGCAGTGTGTCAGAGGGCTTGGGGTCAGGCACAGGGGTTAAATGAAGTAGGAAGAAGGTTTTCCATCTCCTAAGTTAAGTAAGAAATTAAACTCCCATGTGACATGAGGAAGAGCAGAGTGATTCTGACATAGGGCAGGACCGTGAAGTCGTGGATTGTGCAATTGAAATTGTCACCCAGCCCTGAATGATCCCCTCTTTCTCCCCTGGGGAAATGCAGGGAGAGGGGAGGAAATGAATTGGCAGTTTTGGCACTGGGTCTCAGTGACACCAGCCCTCTGGCCCTGATAGTAGTGCCTATGGGGAAGCAGACAGGAGCCTGGCCCAAGGGGGCTGTGGGAAGGCCAGGGAGGCAGTGGGAACAGAGACACTCCATCGAGGGCCATGGAAGGAGGCAAGCCCCAGCAAAGCACTATTTTCAGTCCATACTGTCAGGCAGGATTTGTTCAGGGACAATACATTTCCCCATTGTGACAGCTCTGGCAAACGGTTGCAAGCGTGACTGGTCCAGAGCTCTGCTCAGGGGCTCACTTCCTAATTAGGAAGAGAATTTGGGAAGAGTTCCTGAATTTTTGCTGTTGTTTACCAGCATCCTGGTGGTCACCTTGCTAGGGCAAAGCAATTTTGCAGCCTGGAGATCCATGGTAAAACCTGCCAGAGGAATCTGATGGAGAAAGTATTTATGGTACAAATGGTCACACAAAGGTTCCGTCTGCACAGAAAGGGATGCACAGGCTTGGAGCTGACAAAGAAGACAAATGAACAATGATTTTTGCATTTAAAGCAGAATAATGAACCTTATAGAGGAAGTTTTCATAGAGTGTAGGAACAGGAGAGGATCAAGCAAATTAAGAGGCAAATGTAAGTAAAATACAATTCTTTTAAGGAAGGGCCTTTATACACAACCAATAATTAACTTGTGAAACTTAGTGCCCCAGCTGCTATTATTGAGGTCAGCAAAGAAATAAGATTTTAAAAGGCCCATGAATAATAAAAAACACCAAGCGTTGCACTCAGTAGAATAACAAATTACAAGGGATATAAATCACCATGCTTTAGATCTTAAATAATAATAAATTGCCCAGTGATTAGAAGGCAACTTCTGCTAGGGGCAGATTCCTTGGTAATTGCTCATTTTAGCACTTCTTGCCCTTTTTTTTTTTCCTTTCCCTGAACGTGTGGTGCTGGCCATTGCCTCAAAGAGACAAATGAGTTTTGATGGCAAGCAGACATTTTCTCTGCATAGTGTATTATAGTGAAGAATTTCAGCTTCTTCTCTTAAATAAGAATTACTTAAAAGGGAAATTCCCTTATATAAACAGTACAATAGCAGCAAAAAACCTGCAGTATGCCGTTGTATTCTGCAGTGTTGGGAAAAGTGGGTAAAATAAATAAATTTTAAATTATTTTAGTATTTTTAGCTTTCCCAGACTAGTTCTTAGTTTTTGTCATAGTATTATTGTCTTATTTATTTTGGGCTTTTTAATGGAGGTCATAAAAAAAATTCAAGATAAACATTTTGCTTAGGCTATTGTATTTTTGTGGCACCTACTTTTGGCTCGTCTGCCAGACAAACTGATTTATAGATTGGATAAATGCATGTTGCTTCAGTTGACACACCATAAAGCCTAGGTTAGAGCTATTTAGACTCCAGCTCCTTCCTAATAGAGATTAATACAGTTCTCTGAGTTAACATTTAATTTCTGGGCTGCCAAAAAGAAAGTAATTTGAAGCAGCTAAGAGACAGTCGTGGAGCTGAGCTGGGTACAAATTGAATCAAGGCTTTCAGAGCTCCTCTCACTGAGGCAATTCTCCCTGGCTCGCTTCCTAGCAGGATGCAGGGCAGTGTTACTGGCACAGGCGCTCTACAAAGACATTTTGTGCTGCTTCCCCATCCTGAGGTTTTCCATATGTTTTCTCCTTGCTCAGTAATTAAGCAGGGCTCAGGCAGCACCACCTCACTGCCCTTGGGATGAGGAACATGTGCTTGGGTAAGAGGTTTTGTGGTTTAGGTCGGTCTGTACAGACCAGTGGTTATTCGGGTACCACTCAGCTTTGCTGGGCATCTCTGTGGACCTTCAACAGGCACAGTTCTTTATGCTAATAGGGTTTTTTTTTTTCCTGTAACAATTCAGGAAAATTGAATTCATTTTTGAAGAAAAGGCAATTGCATTACTTTTCTGTTTCCCCTCACAACAGCACCCCCCTGAAATGCAAGACCTCACCCTTCTGAGTATCCCTAACCCTTTTCTGAAGCTCAGTTTGTCACCACAGCAGGATACAGCTGGCTGAAACCAAGTTTGGTCATCTCCCTTTTCTCTAGGCAATCACATTGTTGATACAGTAAAACCAGACTCCTGGATGACACCAAAGCTGCTCCTAACCCCCATCTGCCCATTCTCTCCATGGGAAAGCATGATCAGTCCTGCCCCAGAGAGAGAGAGACTAATAATACAGTCTCCACTGTTTTGGACCAGCTGCTTCCCTAAAATTAAATGCATTGGAGTGCCTGGCGTTTCTTCTGAGGAAGTGTTTATAAATGTTAGGCAAGGACTTTACACCACTGGTTATCACTTTGCAGGATGTGCTAATAAGGCAATGCTTGATGGAGCACAGACATCACCCATACTGCACAAGCAAAAGTGGTGGCAACATTCATCTCCTCAGAGGGAAACAAGGGAACAACCTGCTGGGTTTAGATTCAGAGGGCAAAGAAACTAGAAAATATGTATTTGCACAAAAGGCAGCCTACATGTTAACTCTGAACTAAGGACATGATTTTCAGGTTTTCTATAGGATTTTTCACACCTGCCATATTTTACATACACGCACACACACACACACACACACACACACACATATTTATTGTTTGAAAAAATTTACTGTTTGAAAAATCTGCCATATTTTGCATACAGAAACACGTACACACACGTGCATATTTACTGTTTGGAAAAATGGGATAGTCACAATTCTTAACCAACTTTTTGCAATTCAGGCCAATGTGGGACAGTACTCCCCTAGCACAGCCCTGGCCAAGGTCAGCAGCTTGCCCTTGTTGTCTCAGTGGGAGGGGGACACCAAGGGGAGCGGCCACGCTCAGCACCTGACCTCCTGGTGCCACCCTATGAATGGACAGGCTGTGGCCACACAATATTTACCTGTGAACACAAATGTTTAGCAAGAGCCTTTGGTTTGTTTTGCGTCATATTTCTGTCTCACCACAGGGCACTTATCATCATTTACCTGATTATTTAGTGTCAAATGGTTCTGCTAACTTTATTCAGCTGGGTTCTTCTCAGGGAAGGGCGGCTGTTCTCATCCACTGAGTCCTTGATAGAGCAGTTAGGTCAGCATGATCCAGCCTATTTTCTGGGCCTCCAGACAGAGAGAAAGGAGAGGATAAGTCATAGAGCATTGAGACCAAAAGGACAAGACAATTATTGAGGTTAATGATGTCTTGGATTGAATTGACATAATTCTGGCTGATCTTAGAAGGAATTTATGGTACTCAGAGATGAGATTCTGCGCCCACATAGACAACTGGGCATTCCTCCCACGACTATATTATCTGGCCTGCTGCATGTAGCACATAAATCTGCTGCTGGTATTCTGTGCAAGGAATCCCAGGACCAAAAGGGGTTGTGGTGGCAATTTTCTTGTCCTGCTCCTCCTCCTTTGAGGTGCTCAGCTTTCGGTAGCGTTGGCAAAGCACTTGGCACAATGGTGTGCACACAGGCCTGTGTGTGCAAGCATGCACAGGCACATGGGAGAAGGAATGCATTGAGAGGTTCTGTCCCAAATGCTTCCTGAAAACTCTTCCCTCCTCTGCCACTGCATTTTGCTGCAGCTCAAGAAAATCTGCTTTTGCACTGTTGGCTGAAAATTATTAGGAATATTAGCATTGACAGTTACTGTGAAAAGGAGTTTTTTTCACTTCCTCTATGGCACTGCAAACTTAGAGAACATATAGATACAAAAGACCCTCCACAAATCAAGTAAAGAAGATGATTCAAAATAACACAATTAAGTTGTTTTTTTTTTTCATCCTGTTTTAAAATCAGTTTTTCTTCATGACAGAGATCTGCTGGAAAAAATACTCACTTCAGCTATTGATTGCAAACAATTACCCAAAAATCCTCACTTGTTTGTTTGCTTGCAGACAGAACCTCATTCTTCACCCTAGAGAACAGGTAAAATGGCAAACCACTCACCATGACTATTTGTTCATCCTCATTTAAGGCCTGTAATTGATACACTAAATGACGTGATATGTTTCTATTCCCTTGGTGCTGTGATTAGATGAGTGGATCTCTTTTAAACAGAAGAATAGTGAAATAAGGACTAGTGAATAATAAATCTTTGTTTGCATGCTAATACTCTGTGGAATCTCAGGTGTGGTATAAAAAGTGGCTATCCCCCAAACAATTTGCTCAAACAAAACCCTTGTTCTGAATTCAAATGATGTTTCTGCCGTATCCAGTCATCTGTAGCCAGAGGCTTTGCAGAGAAAGTGTTTCAAGGAATGATTTAAATGAAAATGGGCGGCTGCTTGGATCATAAAAGAGGGAAGGAGTTCCAAGAATGAGAAACTGCAGAAAAAGGGACAAAATCATAAAATGTAAATTCGTGCTTTAAGGAATTGTTCGCTACGTTTCAGACCAAGGGAACCACTTACCCTCCCCTCACTGGGAAACTTGTGTCCAGCTCTGGGAGAAAGGGAGGTTTTGAGTTTGGTGGGAAGACGATGGATATTGTAAAGAAGCAGCTCCAACCCCAGCATGTGCTGCTTTTTCATTGCTGAACTCCGGCTGTGCCTGAGGCCCCATGCTGCTGACAGGCCAAGGAGATGCTCCAGTGCAAGGCCAAGGGCCTTTGCCTCTTGAGGAGAAGGGCACAAATTCTGCAGCAGTTTCTGCAAGGATTTCACTCTGATGTTATCACGGAGATCAAGGAAGAGCACGGCTTTTAAAAAGCATTACAGAATATGTACACATGCACAAGCACCGTGCATACAGGTAGCAGATATGATGGAAGGCCTATGGAATGTGGGTGGTGTGTGTGCACACATGTGCATAAAGCATCAGATTGACAATTGAAGTTGGTTTCTAAGAAACAGTTTGTTTCTAACACAGTTTTGGGGAAGTGATAAGCCTGACTGCTTGCTGAGGCTGAAGAGTTAAAATTGTCGTATGCTGTGCAAAGGATTTTTATATTGATATATTAATCTTAAATTAATTTTAATAGTTTTATTACATTTACTTAGGTATCTGCTTTGTTTGCTTCATTGGATTACCCATTATGAGGGCTAGATTTCCCTCAAACATGGCTATGTGCACGTTGCTATAGCTACCCCAGTTCTGGCTATTTTTTCCATAAAGCCAGAATTCTGAACAGCCTTCCTGTTCTAGCATCTGAAACAGTTCATCTATAGTTTTTGTATTCATGTGTATCTTGCATTTAAGACCACAGAAGCTTCTGTTTCATTCTCCTCTTTGTGGAACAGTGAGGACTTTTATCTGAGGACAATTAAGCTTCACTCAGGTACAGGAGCGAACAAAAGGACTTTGAAGAACACCTTTGAAATTAAGAATTTACAGTGAGAAAGCTTGGAGAAGGAGAGATAAAATCCCTCCTCTGCAAAAATTAACTAGCAGCGATCTAAAGAGAAAAGGCCAAAAACTAAAATGCATCCTAGAGATGGAGAAAACATGCACGGCTTTCTTGTGTGTGCTCTTCTGCTGATGGAGGACACCACTGGAACTTGCTTCCTATTCAGGCCAGGAGAGAAATCTGTCCTGAGACTCAATTTCTCTGTGCAAAGGCTCAAAGGAAAGAGTACCCTTGAGAACAAATACCATCTGTGTTGAGAGGTCCAGGGACACAGTGCAGTCCACAATAACAAGCAACCCTCTGACACGTGTGTTCAGGTGAGACTCAAAGGAAGAATGGAGGGACATGCCGGCAGGTGGGTGAATTCAGATGTGAGGCAGATTTTTTTTGTGCAGACAGGACAGATGAAACTTTACTGCCTTGGCAACTACCATATATCCTATTTGAGAAAAACTACATCTAAACAATCCTTCTTACATGGCCCCTGAAGTTGCTTCACCTAGAAGCAAATCCAATTTATAGCTCAGTGTTTCTTACGCAATGTTCATACCAACAGGCTAACTGAGAAATAGTGTAGAGTTAGTGGCACAAATACAGAGCATGGGGTCAGGGGGTGCACCAGAGTTTCCCTATTTGTGCTTGACAAGCTGTGTAGACATAGCCTAGAATTATCACCATCCTCTACTCCATCGACATCTCTGGTATTTCCTCCAGGCCTTGCAACTGGCAGAACTGGATTCTTATTTTACCTGGCATCTGTTGTTTCCTTCAGACCAAATGGTAGCCAGTGTGTCTCATACACTTTAATATCATATTAGCAAAGTCCCAAAATATGTTCGAACACTGGGAATGTGGTTTCTTAAGGTTACACATTGTCAACTATTTTAAAGTGCAATTCAAGGTTTTTGAATGGGGTAAACAAAACAGGGGAGAGAAGCTTCTACCCAAGTAGGAGTTTTTAGCTTTCAGTTTGCCTGAAAATCCTTGAAGTTGGTTCAAAAAATAGGGAAGAAATGGTTGGTTCTGCAAGGCATCCCTACATCCTTACAGTGACTGATTGCCTCACCTTAATCAGCCCCAAGTGTTTGGACTGAAGAACTGGCATTTAACCTCGATTTCACATTTTCATTGAATGCCAAGTCCAAAGGCTTTTATTATTCAACAGTTTATCGAAGCAGAAGGGCGTGGCTCTTTGCAGAAACTGATTTCAGACTTGGTGAGTATCAAACTACACCCTTATCACATATTGAATTATTTTATGATTTCTAACAGCACTGGATAGACTGTCCAGGATGTACAGTAAAACCTTGCCATTCATCAGCAAATAATATAAATGTGACCTTATGTTCCTCGAATGAGCTGTAGGTGCAGTTCACATTTCCCTGACCCCAGCTGTCACCTATCTCACCTCTCCTGAGACCTCTCCCTGTTCCCTAAAGGAGGAAAGCACCCTTTCCATGAAGTATTCAGGGCCCTTCACTTCTTTCTTAGTGCAATGAACTAAGGTCTCCTTATTTCAATCTGCAGTCTATACCTTCATGCCAGCAGAGCACAATGCCCTTTTACATGCTGTGGCACCTCCATCTGAAATCAAATTCCTGCTTTGGGGGTGCATAACTCAACTGGTGAACTGAGCCCTGGTTACACTTTGGGCTCTGCTCCTCTGCGTGCCAGTTTTTGCAAATGAAAATTTCCTCTCTTCCCTGTTCCAGGAATTAGGCCCTGAGCAGATTGCTGTCTTTCAACTGCTCTCCTCTAAACTTTGGCAAACAACCCTGTTGCTGGGCTGAGAAGCACAGACTGAGGAGTCACCTTGAGACTGTAAATGTGTTCAAGGGGATGCTGCTTAATTAGGGCACTGTTTTGATCTTTCCTGCACCTTTTTTTAGCCACCACTCATGATCTAATGTTAATCATTTAGATAAGCATAGTCTGCAACACAGACTCACTGAGGTTATATGATATGCAGCTAAGTAATACATATTAAAACTCAAACTTTGTGCTAAGAAGCTAATGATCAAGTTATCTACATCAAGGACACCCTGACCTGGTAACCTGAACAGAGACAGCTTCCCGTTTACTGTGGGCAGATGCAGAGGGCTGTGCATATATGATGGTGACTAATAACATTAAAGCAGTGTTTTGCCCAGAGATTTCTATTTTTCCTTCATCTCCTGCAGCACAATCTTGGTCATTACTCACCACTGTAGTAGTCAAATGCCTTCTGGGTATCAAGATTCAAAGTATACAGGATGTGCAAAAAACAGTCCTTGTCCTGACAAAAGGTAGCAGACACTAACCTCTGTAATCTCTTCTGTGCAGAGGCATCACTGTGTTTGAAAATCAAAGGTAAGAAGGAAGTGGTGCCTTTCCCAACCACTGATGACCTTTTGTCATTAGAGCTATTGCCTTCCCTTCTTTACCCATGACAATTTCATGTTCAGTGCTCTCCCACTTTCATCCTTCACTGGCATAATTTTCTTTGAAACCAGTTGATCTTGCTGTTATCCTCCTTTATTTTTTTTAAAGTTTTTTTAAAGGTTTTTATATTTCTCTTGTACACACAGTCTTCTAGTACAGAGAAACTTGCCTCTTTTTTATGTTCAGGTGAGAATCCTTGAGTAAGAAAAGATTAAAAAGCTTGACCTTCCATTTCTTTAGTTCTATGGATTTTAATCTGTTTATATTCATGCTGTGTCCAGCACAACATATCAGCCATCTGCTGACTTTGCTCATCTGGTCTTTGCTTTGCAATCTGTATTTTGAGAACTAGCATTTTACCATTAACAAGAAACTATGCTAAAGTAGGGAAATAAGACTTATTTTGAACTTCAACAGCATGAGATATTCATCACTAAACCATGTAGGAGTAACTTTGTTTACCTTAAGTTTTAGAAACTCTAAAGAAAGATATTCTTCATATTTTCTTGAAGTAGCTCATTCTGCAATTCAATTAACTGCACCAAAATAGCAGAGTAATAACATTAAATTACACTGGGATACCCTAAACTCCCAGCACATTTGTTTAATCAAAAGTAAATGTTGTATCTATAGAAAATTTTTAACAATGTGTTATGACTACAGCACGTTTTATAATATGTTATTAAACACAATAAAGAAACTAATATAAAAACATCTGTTCAGAGGAACAATGGTACTTTAATGCAAATATCTGTCTATATTACCAGGCTGCTACAGATAATAAAAACTATACTAAATATGACTGAATTATCTAATGTTTTATCTCCTTATTTTCAAGTTTGGCTTGGGCATCTTTCAGTTTTCAACTACTCAGCATGGTATTTATGTTACCCAAAGACATATTATATAATTTATTTATATAATTGGTTCCAGCAATATGCTGAGTGTTGTTTGAAGCACAGTGATAAAAACAGCTCTCACTGCAAATTATTTACAGTCTAGAGAGAGAGGCATGGTCCAATTCCCTCACAGTTTAAATGCTTAGGACACAAACATCTTTTTACAATGTTAAGGATTGCAATATTTTCCAGAAATTTCCCTCAAAAGTAGCAAGCTGACTGTGCACCTTTTGCTCAAAGTGCTCTCTGTTGTGGTTGGCAGTGTTACATGGGGTTACCTTCCACTCCGTCTGGAATCTTCAGGCACCCTCAGCCTGTTGCCAGTGGGCTCCAGATCTGGACAAAAGGGGTTTTGGTTGTGATTTGCCTTGTCTCCAGTTCTCCGACATTTGAGTGCTGGAGTTGGAATCTCAGGAACAAGACAAAGGACCTTCTCTGCTCCTTACACCAGTGAGGAAAAACCTGGTAAATCATACAGGGAAGGGATGGTCCCTGCCTTGGAAAAGAAATCCTCCGTTAAGCACTGTGAATCATATTAAATGCAGTAACATGATGGTTGTTAATTAAACCATCATATAAAAAGGGGCTGCTTTAGCAATTTACTTCCATCAGACATTTCTAAAATACATGCTGTCCCACCCAGATTTTTCATGAGCTGCGATCTGAGGACATGGCTCTATTCCCAGCTGTGCTGGGGAGATCGCATTTGTCATGCAGCGAATCAGGGCCAGATGAGACAGAGCTGATTCCTGCAAGGCAGCTTAAACAGGTTACAGCACCTCACACTGCACCACCAGCAAGCCTAACCACAAGAAGAGCTTTGCACGAAGCAAAGCTTTGGGATTGTTGCTGATTTATTTTACATGAACCAGGTATCAGCCAGCACTCACTAACTCTCTCTCTCTCCAAACCATGTTTGATTTACTGAAACATTTCATTTATCACAACCACAAGGGTGCTTTAAGGCTTGAAATGCATTACATTACTAAGACATGCATGCTCAGGGAGGGTGAACTGTCCTGCCATTACCGTCATTACTATGACCATTAAATGGAAGTTGTAAGAGCTTTAATTGTTCTCCTAATCATTGGATCATGTCTTGTTTGTGATAGGGCAAAACATTTTACAAGCTGGTCGCAGCTCCAAAAAGTGACAGAAATTAATCACCCACAGTCTTATTGTGGTCTAGAGATGCTGACCCAAAGCAAAAAAAAAAAAAAAAACCAAAATCACCTTTCCATCAACACACTTGGCTACTGAGCAGTGCAGCTCTGATTCCCCAAGTGCTGGTAAGAGAGGTGGGCTTTGCACCCCAGCATTCCTAAGAAAAGACATACACATAATAGGCATACACAAAAGATAAAAACACAATCCCAACAAATCCTGCCCACCAGGGAGTGGGGGTGCAACAAAAGAGGCACCAAAGAGAAGGCTGGTTTTCTTGAGGGCACTGCCCGAGAGCTGAAGACAAGACCATATTGTTTTTAGATGGTAGCTTTCCAGGGGGAGTCAGCATGGGTTTTATCTGGCCAACTGCCTTAAAATGAGTTACTCTAAATCAGTCCCCTGGAATCCAGGCAATGTAAACCTTTCCTGTCCCCAGCACATGCCAGCATTCACAGCTGCTGAGATGTGGGCATAGTCCTGCATCCCAAAAATAAATCATGACCATAGCCGATATACCTAGCCCTGCGCCCGAGGCTGAAACTGTCTTAGAGGCCAGCTGTGGAAAATGCAAGGCACTTGGATGCTTAGGAAGTGCTGGCTAAAGAAGGGAGTAGAATATGACAAAAACGCTTTTCATAACTTGTGAGAAGTCAGAGAGACAATAGATGGAAAGCTAAGACAGGGCAAGGTCTGAGGTGGACAGAATGAAGTGGGTTTGGAGGGCAGAAAGCACTGATGATTTATCCCCAAGTCACTGTCCATGTCTTCTCTGGGTGGCCTTGATGGGACTATGCTGAAGTACACCACCCAGAGGCTCTGACCCATGGGGTCAGATGAACCGAGAATTTTTGTGTGGTAATTTCTTAGTCCTCTTGAGAGCCAAGAGAAGAAGGGGAGAGTGGCACCCTGATGAAGCCAGACAAAGCTCCAGATTATGTAAAATGCCCACTGGAGGGTCCCATCACCTCTAATATGGTGGGCTTTGATTGCTGAGTCACTGGATTAGGAAAAACTAATAACAGATGAACAGCAATGTCACACTGACACCACTGCCTTGTAACTTGAATACTTCAACTGCAGGAAAGAGAAATCATGCCCAAAGCTCAGTATTCAGCCTTTCCTGTCCTTTGATCCCAAGAGATGAGATGATTGCCAGACTCCTACTTTATACTGGTAAGGGCTGAGGCTGCTCAGCACCTTGCAGAGGCAGATCCTGGAGCTATTTTTGAGGAACATTTGCATGTAGTGATGATTTTAACCATTAGCTGAAAGAACACTGCAGTCTGCCAAAGTCCCAAATGCATCAGCTAAAAGTGGCAGTAGAAGGATATTATTTGCTGCTACTGACTGTGTTTAAATCCTGTTGGTTCTCCAACAGAAAAGAAATCTCAAAAAAAAAAAAAAAAAGCTTATAAAAATATTATATCCTACTAGAATAGCCTAGACACCTTTTTCCTTTTTTGAAAGACAAATGGTTTAATTTTAAACTGATGCAGCTCAGAGGGCGTTCTTCTAGCATAGCTACTGTGATTTTTATACCTACAGTTTGTGGTTATTCTTTCTAACTTTCATTTTGGGTAGAAGACAGCTCTGTTTTCAGGGGAAACAGGAAAGAAATGATGCCAGGAAATTTAAGAGAAGACATCACACAGCAACTTCACAGCAACTCTTCCTATCAGTCATGAAATAATTAAGTACTAGCTCCACAACACCCAGCATTCACCTTTCAGAGCTGGGAGAGTTACACAGACAAGACCACAGGAAACTCCATCTCCCTATAAAGTAAGAAAAATGATAGGACAGACTTCAAAACGCTGACACAGGCAGTAACTTGCAGCTCATAAAAAAATACATGGTCAAAATGTGTTGGATAGAGAACATTGATGAGGTAATTTTTCAGATTATGAGCTGCCTGAAATCCAAAAGCAGTGTCTGATGATGTGACCCCTTTCACATGTCCTTTTGTCTGACTTCTCCCAGGCCCATTATCTAACCACACAGAGTATGTGGTTGTTTTTTTTCCCCCCACACCTAGCCTGAATAATGGGTAATCAGTAAAAAACTTTCTGAGAAGATAACCCAAAACTTCATTTTCAAATAGCATAAAAACAATTACATATAACTGGGGATCCTGAGAGAAGAATTTAATTTCACTGCATATATTTGATCCCATAGTCAGTTTAAAACATGACTTTTAACTGCAGAAGTAAAGTTCAAAATATTTTTAAGTGGGAAGCCACATGTTGTAGTATTCTAGGTACTAAAGGCCTGTGTCATTTAGGATGTGATGCTCAGAGTTACTTATGCATCTGGAAATCAAATTTAGGTCAGGAAAAAATTAAGCCATTCAAAATAACAGCAGCAGGTGCTGAGACCTGGTTGTCTTCTCCACTGATGCAACCACCCTCAAGGAATCCTCAAAATCGTAAGAAAATTACCTCGAGAAGGAATATTCTGGCAGAGCCACTGCCATTTTACTGTGCCCTGATAGAGGGACTGTTTGCTGTTCAGCCATGTTGCCCATACTAGTGTGACTAAATCAGTCTCCACACGCCTAGTTTGTTTCTTTAGACCCCATTTTGATTAGAACCAGGTGAAATTGCTGCAGTCTGGCTACTCATTTGGTTATTTGTTGGAATATTTAGAGCCTTGGACTTGTCCTGACCATCATCGTAGCAGGATTATAGGAACCAACCTGGTGAAAGAAAAGCTGACCCCAAAGAAAGGCTGTCCTCTTGCACCCCTGGGTTTGCTTGGAGGATGCACAACTTCTGCTGACCTCACAAAGAGGACTTGTAATGAGGTTCCTCCATGAGGGACTCATTCACTGAAACATCTTAGCACCTAAGGGAAACAAGTCAGGCTGAACAGCTCTGTCTGACATGGAGAGAGAAACGGGAGGGTCCCATGGCACGAGCATGACATACTGTCTGGGCTGAAATGCACAGAGCAGGAGGGCGTGCTCTGAGTCTTTTGTTCACACATGACATGGGATTATATCATCATAAAGTGTGATGGCTTTGTTTTTTTATAGTTCTGACAGATATAGATATTAGGACTCAGGACAACAAGGGTCATTGAGTTCCTCGGCATTTGTATGTTGTAGATATCCAGTTCCAAAATGTCCAAAGATTATTCATTTTCTGTTACACCATCTGCAAAATCCTAGAACAAATGCAAAACCTTTGGGTTAAAACCTAAAATGAAAGCTCATACTCTGCAAGAGAAAGAACAAAGAAGACCCTAATCATGGGGTTGAATTTCTAGCACAGATGCTCATTTTGGCTTCATTTCAGGAGGCTTTGAGTGCACCATGCAATTAAGCAAACTCTTACCCAACACATCCCAGCACTAGAGCACTACTGACTTGTGTCAGATGCAGATGATGCTCTGACCCTGCAGTGCAGCAGCCTCCTTCACACTGAACAAAACTGTGCACAACTTTTTTTGTTCTCCTTGCTGTAGTTTAAGGAAAGATAAAGTTTGATGTGGGAAAGAGTAAATAGCACTATTTCATTCTCGCTCTAGATCTGGTAGCCATTCTTTGCTTATTTGCTAAGCAGCTGAAGATCCATAGGATGGTTTTTGAGACAAAGATGGTAGCTGGTCACAGCAAACTGGATTGGCAGGCAGCCTGGGGCATGTTGTCCTTTCTTGACTGGGGCAACACTGGAGAATAAGTGAATGCAGTAGACATCCTATTTCCCTTAGCAATAATCTCCTTCCCATGCAGGGAAAAACTACTCAGTCCTTCAACATTCATAGTTTACCCAATCAGGAAACATATTATTGCCTCATAAAATGGGGCACCTGTCTCATTTTCCATTAAATATTAACAGCAGTACCATAGAAATGAACTGTAGTAGTGTTGTTATAGCAATGTCCAGGGTAAATCTTATTAAAGTGTACCGTGGATGTCAAGAGACAGAAAGAAAGTAGGAAATACATGAAAAACTGGAGATTGATGTGATTTAGACATCACAGCATCCTTTTTGCACAGGTATCGAGTACTTATTCACCTTTCAGTGCTGCACTATAGAACTGGTAACGCTTATCTCTTCTGAAGTATCTTTGTTATCAGTAGATAGCAAAGCCTTTGCTTAGAACTGCAAAGGGCCTTTGCAGGGTGCTTGTAGCAGAGGAAAGCCAGGTACAACCACCTGAAGCTGTCTGCATAATCTGCAAGACAAGCACTGCAGAAACAGGGCCGGCATCCTGACGCCGCTCCCTGGCACCCTCTCTTATCCACTTAGCGGCACTTGCTATATAAGGGACAGCCTGCCACGTCTACCAGCGACTTATATCCACACAATCTCCTTAGCTCTGCTGCCTGCCTCCTGATCTTTGTGGGCAGAGTACACCCAACACGGCCTCTGAGAACCTTGCTTAAAAAAAGTCACGTACTTCACTCTTCCCTGCTCCAGTCCACGCAGGAAGAAGCAGTACAGAAATACCACACCGAAGGCTGTTCCTGCTGCTTTCCAAGCCTGACCTTCCCGTTCCTGTTCCCTGTGGACAAGTCTCCTGAAGCCTATGGTTTGTGCTGAGAGTCTCCAGGCTTTCTCAGGGGCTTTCCAGTTTGTCTTGGGTTTAGCTGAGCTGGGAAATCTTCAAGAATAGCTTTTGTCCTGCCACTGCTGTATTCCTGTTTCCCAGCCTTGCTAAAACAAAAGCAGCACAGGGAACATTTTCAGTGTTGCAGATGAATAAGATTTTCCTGGAACGAATAAAAAGGTCAAATTTGATTCCCATCACAACTCCTGCACGTTTCTAGCTTGTGGGCCCTCACTGAGACTCGGCCACTTTATGCTCAAAAGCCAACCACTGCCTTTCATCCAGCTTCAGTCCTTTGTACAGCAATTTATTTAAAACACTCAAGCAAATAAACGGTTTATCCTACTTCTGTGGACCCAAATTGGTAACTAATGCTGTAGACATGAAAGACACAAAACCAATGAAGACTCAGTTTTGCTTTTTCTTCACATTTTTCAAAATTCCCAGAAGCAAAGCTTTTCAGATTAAACCATCCTTAATGTACTCTGTTCCCACCAGTGGTATCTAAATGGTGAGGCCTGAAACACAGTAAAGACTGAGCTGGCAAACTGCAATTGAATAGAATTGAAATTCATATGGTCATAAACCAGAAAAAAAATTACAGATAAGCCAAATAATTAGCAATAGAATCTTAGCTATACAGTACCTTCATACATTCACTGTGTGTTGTTTCCAAGAAAGAAAGAAAGAAAGAAAGAAAGAGTGCTACTTTTAGAAGTCATTCAGAAATGTCTGCTTTATATAAGTTCTATTTGTCACATGAATTAGTCTGTGATAAATTCAGACTTCCATCATACAATGCATCTACCACACATGCCTTTGGGGGGGCAAAGAAAAATTGTGGTGGGTAAGTTTTGAATAGACAAAAGCTGCAGTAGGTTTTCCATACATTCTGATAATCCTTAAAGAGAAGCAATATCAGAAAGAATATGTACCTGTCTAGTCTCCAATCTTTGCCTTGATGGAATTTATACCCGGGTAGAGTCTCAGACTAAGCAGTTTGTGAGAACAGAAGGGAAAGAGGGATTTCTACTGTTGGAAAAACAAGTTTTGTAAAGATTTGGAGGGGGAAGTTAACAAGGCTTGGTGTTTGAAGCTGATCGGAGCTTGTTTGGGTCAGTTCCAGGACAGACTCTCAGGGATTTTTACAATTATAGGGACCTGACAAACACTAAACACTATAAAACACTAGTTTTGGACTATCCCGTGAGTCAGCTGAATGATGAGAAGAAGATCTACAAATGTATGTGTGAATAAATAATCTTACAGCTGCTTGTAGGGTGGCAACTTTTGTTATTTGAGCTGCTTGTAGAGTCACGGTATTCATTCCCTTAGAATATTTATCTGATTTGAAATTGCAAAAGGTGGTTGGTTTGTTGGCTTTTGTTTCTTTTTTTTTTTTTTCTAATTGCTCTTCAATGTTATCCTGTTGAACATTTTCAGCCACCTAGTCCAGGTGCTACAATTATGCAGTATAGCACAGCATGTTAAAAAAAACCTGAGCAAACGACTTGCAGAATAACTACAGGTAGACATACCACTTACCCAAACCAAACAGAAAATTTTTTCAACAAATGATATTTACAGGCAAAAGCAGGAAAGATTTCAAGACTGGTGAGTAGTCCAGAGAAAAGACAGAATGCCACAGAAATTTATGCAATGTTTGCTTCAATAATCTTAAATGGTACTTTTCTTCCAATATATATTATTTATACACTATTTATTGAACTTGGCTTTAAAGTAGAACAAGAACCCGTCAAGTACATTCTTTATCTTATAGACTTTATATTCTGTCACTGGAAAATACTATTAATGGATACAAGAGTGTTTTAGATCATAAAGCTCAATTCTGGATTAATGAGGAGCATGTATCAATGTTATTTTATACTCAAATAGACAAATGTTAAAGGATTTTCTTGCCACACAAGACCAGTGTTACATTTAATGCCACAAAGACCTCACACGCTTTTTAAAAGTTAACTTTGATTTCTGAAAAAGCTATTGCTAAGAAAATTATTTATGCACAGTTAGAAAGACAAAAAAGGGAGGCTATGGAGCTGAGTTCTGTGTAACGGCTCTGAGACTGAAAAAATGTAAACAAATAAAAAATAGAAGCAATAATACAGTTCAGTTGTGTCTAATGGCAGATAATGTTGGTGATAAGTACTGTAATATGTTCTGCCTTCTTATCTGAAAAGACCACAAATAATGACTAACTACTGATAAAAATAACAATTCCCTTTGCAGACTCCCTTTTCCTTCTCCAAGTCTATGTGGACTCTGTGAACAAGAGCCCTGTGATGATCAAGACTTCTGAGTAACTTATGTGTTGTCTTGGAAAAATTTTTTAATTTATGACTGTGTTGATTACCCTGGCTGAAGGGGGAAAAGCTTGAAGCTCTCAAACCCCCACCTCCTCTGCTTTTTCATCCTCCGATGTTTTATTTTCCCAGAAGTCCAGCTGTACTCTCCTCATACTGTGTGTATTGTTGGGATTATCTTCAGCCATGTGAACTATAAACATGGCTCACTGCAGCCCAGCTAACAGAGTGGCAAAGGGCCAAGAAGGAAAATCATCCTCTTCATCTGAGAGGAATCTGGAAAATGGACCCAGAAAGAATTTTTTCCTCAGTCTGCTAGAAGTGGTCTGACACCACAATGACAAAGAAAAGCCCACAAAATAACAGAACTGTTGTTTCTAGGTGATGGAATACTCCCAGGTAATCATCATGACAACAAGGACTTTGATTCTGGTTGTTTGTTTTTTTTTTCTTTAAGCTTTGAGGGAAAGAAAGACTTGTCCCCATTTCCTACCAGTGGCAGGGATGGTGTCAACAACACATTTTCACAGACAAAAAAGCAGAACTTGAGGCACACATTTTCCAATTGTGAATTTGGGAAACAAAATTCCTCTATGTCTCAGGTCTGTCACATGTAAGCATGGAAAGTAAATCTGCACACTGATTTGTAATGTGTTCTTGTAGCCATAATGTTGAGCTTCCTCCTACAGAGAAGCATTTTATTTTACTGAAGTCTACCTGGAATAAGGATGGCAACAACAACAAAGGTTTGAAATCACTTAACACCACTGGTGGAAAATTAATTCTCTTTAAAATTATTGTGTACCAGAAGACAAAGTGGAAATTAAGAACACAGAGAGCTCTCTGTATCTGTCTGTGGTGATACTGATATAACAAGGCGTACCAGGGCTAGTCCCTAATTAAAAGAGAATAGTTGTCTGATTAATGGGCAGCACCAGATGGCATCAAAGGAGTTGCCTTTTTTAGCTTTACTTAGCCATTCTTCAAAAATGCTTAGTTCAGGCTGTGATGAATTTTTTTTTCCACAGGGCATCATCTCTAAGTTTATGTTCCCTGCACAAATTCTTCAAGTGCCTGGGAAGCAGCATTCAGAATACAGCAGCTTATTGACCTGATTGGGAGCCATTGTTAAAGCTTGAGCCATATTTTCTCTTCCTTACCCCACGTGCACTTTGCATTTGGGTGAAGGAGGAACAAGGACTTCATCTCCGGCCCTGGCGACTGATGCAGCCAGGCTGATGCTGGAGTCAGCAGTGGACTTCCATGCGTGGAAGCCCTGTCTCCAGCAACCCTCAGCACATATCTAAACTTTAGATTAAAGGTCAAACTTTGCTTCTGCCTCTTTCTTGACTCAGAAAGCCAATGTCCTCAGGCAGGCAAGCTATTTTGTTGTGTTTCATCAGTTGGTGGAAAGCAGCTGTACTGCTTAGCATAATTAACAAGGAGGTCAGACAGTAATGCTTTGTATACAGTAGTGTTACACTCAGCACTAAGGCAAGTAACCACCCATTGAAACAGTTTCTTGTAAAAAGAGTGGGGAAAAATCCCCCTACCCTTAAAAGAAAAAAAAAAAAAAAGGGAGCACAGTACTTCCTCTTACTCGTCACTAAAAACATTTCCCCTTCAGGTTGTTTAAAGCCAGAAAATCATTTACCAAAATATTCAGGAAGTAATCTACAGCAATACTCATTACTGTTTATTGAAAATTTGCAACTGACTGTTGCAAAGATCCATGTAAAAGGAAGGCAGTTGCACACCGTGCTGTATTTACTATCCCGCCTGGTGTATCCAAAGGTAGTATTACAAGATGAAATTCCCAACAGTTTCCTGCAAGTTCCTTTGTACACAACTTTTATTCAGGTTTTTGACTGCAAAATAATACATTTCTACCGGCAGTTAGGAAAAAGCCACCAGAATATGGTCATTCATGATAAAATACTTCCTTCCTAACCAAGGCTCAAGCAGGAGGCACATTTTCAGAAGTACTGAACAGGCTGACTCATTCTTCGGGAAACAGAGTGCTGGAGAAAATGGCAGGGTAAATGGAATCCCTCTTAATCTAAGATTTTACTTTTTAGAATAGAATAGAATAGAACAGACTATTTGGAAGGGATCTACATCACCCATCCAGTCCCACTGCCTGATCAATTCAAGGCTGACCAAGTCAAAGCACTTTGATAAGGGCACTATCCAAATGAGTCTAAAGCACTGACAGGCTTTTGGCATTAACCACCTCTCTAGGAAGCTGTTCCAGTGTGTGACCACTCTCTCGGCAAAGAAATGTTTCCTGATGTCCAGACTGAACATCCCCTGGTGCAGCTTTGTGCTGTTGTCTAATCTGAGTTTGCTTTTTTTTGATAGAAATGCAGACTAGCTTCTGAAGAACCCAAAGGTGGTAAAACTCAGTATTCATGAGCAACCATCTGATTCATTCACATGGAAGGGATGATATTCAGACCCAATGACAGGCCTCTGGCTCTGCCCTGAGCATCTTCCCTCTTTACAGCTTTTTACAAGATGATAACACAAAGTGTTTCTCACATGCTCCTTTACTTAAGAAAGCTCTTTCAGTCTTTGCTGTAATCATGACATCTGGACAGTGTGCTGCCAGACTTTCTCATGCTGACTAGTAACCTACTTGTGCACAAAAGTACTCAACAGAACTGGAGGATGCCAAGATCACAATATATATTACATAGGTTACAGCATGCATTCAGACCCTCAGTATGGGACCTTACTCTGTGCCAACACTGTGAACCAGTGCCGGGCAGCACCTTACTCCATTTTCAAGTACAACTAATTTTGGTGAGGATGCCCCCAGTGCAATATGGATCAGTGCAGCTGACCTGAAAAGATCTGGTCCTTTATAAAAATTTTAGGGTCCTATGTGAGAAAGCATATTAACAGATGAATTCCTCCAGAATCTTATATTTTATACTTTTTGTTTGAGTTTATCAGATGGTACTACTTGAACATTTACCATGCAGTCTAAAAGTAAGGAATTTAGTCCTGTCTAGTCTGTTGTGGAAGTCACCCATGCTCATCGACTATAGAGACAAATTAGGCAATAATTTTGAATTAGACACCTAAAACTTGGGTGGCCAAAGCTGGAAAATACATGTGTGTGTGTGTGTATGTACATATATATATATATATAGTGATTTTATATATAGTTTCATATTCTATATGTATTAACAAATTTGTATTATATAAATCCTATACACACGTTTCAGCATTTACTGAAATCCATATAACAAGCCATTTTCCCTGTAGTATATTATTGCAATATACCTGGCGAAACTTGTGACACACATTTAATGGTGTTCCACATTTTTTTTCTGACTTTTCTTTTGATCTGGAGAAAGTTACCTGGTAACTAGAATTAAAAGAATGAATAAGATAAAGGTTAACTAGTGCTAACTGGCTTTACAAAGGGTTGCAGAGATGTTAAGCATGTTTTCCAGGCAGGGCAGGCACTGTCTCCCACCCCTCAGTGTGGGGAAGGTGGCACTTTGTCTTTCACGTCTGTTACACAGATTTCTGCTCACCATAGCTAGAACATCAGCTCAAATGGAAAGAGCATCAGGGAGTAAACATGCTTGTTATGATGTACTCTGTGAAGATTTTACCTCAGAAACCCTTTTACATCATGGTGGTTTTGGCATGTCTTGGGGGCTGTAGAATCAAGCTGGAGCTTGGGTTGTGGGGCATTTTTGCTGCTGGAGCCTGGAACATTTGGCAAAATCCTCAGGAGCATTTTTCAATGCACTGAAGACACATGTTAATATTTCAACCTAAGACACAAAGTTAATAATATCCTAATGGCTGGCTCTTGGACTCCCTTCTTGCAGAGACAAATGCTACCCACACATTCTTTTGCCTGATACACAGACAGTCATAACTAGGCGATTAGCGTGGTTCCAAGGTCTACTGAGATAAATCACAGAAAAGCACTGCATTGCTTTATATAGACTAGTAACTTGAAGCAAGTTGGGAATGCAAAGAAAGCTGTAGGAAGGGATGTTTCTAATGAAAAGCCCTCTGTCAAAGATAACAGCAAGGAGCATGAGTGACGGATAGCACCAGCAAAATATGCAACATAGGAGAACCAGGGAGGAATCTGAATCCCAAACAGTCAAAGATATAAAGACGGTTTATAAATTCTCAGCTGATTCTGCCATCTCTGTGACATGACTAATATGGAGACAATGACAGCACATGGAAGTCTCAGGGAGAAATAAAATGGTGCTGGGAAGGGAAGCAGTGTTTGTAATGTCTAAACTGAAAAACAGTACTGTGTGTTTCCTCTTTTTTAAATTAAGTAGCATTATCACAGGGACATGGTGGATTTTAAGAAGTAAATACTTTCCTAGGAATGGTAAAAATTGGTGTTAAATGTGAGCAACATCCCAACAAAAAAGCACAGTTGCCACATAGGAGAAAAGGAAAAATTGGGGCATTCATTTGTCCCCTGCAGGATATCTGAATCTGTGAAAAAGACAGTTAACTGTCCTTAAGTGTAGAATAAAACAGAGTTGTATTTTGCTTGTCTGCAATAATGCAAGGGTAACAAAAAGAGGAAAATAAAAGTATTTAAGATCATACAGAGGTTGCATATTTTGCGTGCATCCATACTGATTTGAGGTGTTTTCTACTAGATTTTCCCTTCTCAGAAACAAGGACAGATAAAAATATTGCCTGTAGATTTATTCTGATTGCTGCTTCTTTGATTGTAAAGCTGAAATAATGTACCCTCCAAACCCACTAATATTTCCATTGTGACCAGACTTGTCCAGAGTTTTACAATCCTAATTAGTTTCACAGTTGTCTTGTTGTTTTCCTGTACTCCCCCTCTGTCTGCTCATCACCATCTGCTGTTGTCCACGGTGAGATCTTAAAGGAAGTACCATCTCTTTGTTCTGCCTCTATACAGCACTTCATAGAAATAGCTCATTATGGGAATCCAGGGCTGAAATTCCTAAACACCATGGCAATAAATGTAGTGGACAGAAAGAATAATGAGTCTCAGAAACAGTAGAGAAATGCCCAACTCCTGGCTTTTGGGTAGTATCTCCTGCTTTTTGACTCCATCTTTTGTTCCTGTGCCATTTCTGCTCAGCCCATTACAAGAATTGCTGGAAGAAGTTAGATGAGCACACAGAGCTTGGTGACAATGCAGCCATCGTTTGGGAAAAAAAGGCAGTGATGGATGTGGGAAAGGGAAAAGTGAACATCAGAACAAATCCTCTTTCAAACTCACACAAGTGCAAATAGGGAAACATCACTTTTATCGGTACCTGTGCTTCAGACCGACTGCTTGAGGCTTTTGTTCTGTTTTTATCAAGTTAGAAACATTTAAATGAAGACACCTTAGGTGCCAGTGTGTCCCAACAGGGAATGGGTGTGGGTGTGGTCAGTGACAATGACTAAAATGCATCATTAGCTCGAAGGATCAGCCTTCCTCAGTCTTCAGTAGCTCTTACTCTCTCCCAGAAGTCAGTAGCTGAGCATAATACTCAGTGGATGCTTCCTACTTATTTCACTTCTGCCCCCTATTTCTCACAAGTTCTTTATGTTTGTTATTTGTACTTGCTAAGAACATAAGATCTGGTTCATTAAGTAACTGAAAGAACTGATGACATAGGAACAACAAAACATAAATATCATTTCGTCTGGGAAGTTGTGGGTGGCCAGAATTGGGGCCTCTGCAATTGAACTCTATTATAAATTCTTGGAGTTTAGGGGTTGGGGGGTGCTTAGATTTGTGATGAAGGATATGAAAAATCTGAAAGAAATGGATATTTTCACTACTACTTAACAGAAAAGGGCAACATTTCTGAGCCAGGTTAGTTCAAAGGCCTCACTTGGATTAAATGTGATCAAATTGCCTCCAAAAATCTGTGGCTATTAGAAATACAGCAGTTTGGGAGGCAGTGTATTGAACCTCAGTGACTGGTTTTTGGCATTTGAACAAGTCAACATAAAATGATGAAACTAAATATTCGGGAGGTCTGGTCTGTCAGAATTCCTGAAGAGAAATTCATTTTCATAACTGTTCATCTTACATTGTGGTCTGTGGTATTCAGTTTCTCATAAAAAATCTTTTAAGTAGAATTGCATTTTCAAGTTAGGCTGAAGTTGTTGTTTATGGAGATTTACTAATACTTTATCAATTGTTACAAAGTTCATCAAGTTAGTATGTTGCTTATTCCCACAGTTCATACCCAGTTTCAGGATTCTCTCATAAAGTACTTAAACCACACAGAATATTCATTTATAGGACCATCATGTCAAGTCTGTAACATTCTTTCAACTATAAAAAAAATTATAAATGCATCATTACTATAAAATACAACCTTGCCGGATATTTATTTTTAATGTTTAGTATATCCACTTTTTAAAGGAATATCCAAATCAGTGCTATTGCTTTAAAATTATATGACCAATTACATAAGCTACAACCCTGTTCTAAAGAAGTAGATATCTCTGCAACACAAGCAGTCTGTCTCAGCATAGGAAATTGCTGGATGATGAGGAAATGCTAAGGTCATACTAGTTAGTTATTTAAGGTGACTTTAAAAGACCTAAATGACTACTCAGAACATGACAGTGTTCCCAGGGAAGCCCCTAGCAGGGGTAACACAGCAACCCATTGTGCAGGGCAGCAATTAGGAGTACCAGTGCTGATTGGAATCCTGGGATTCATTGTTCTTCCTGATTTTCAGGTCATTCCACCCAATGGACAGATGCTGGGGAAATCATAATAGAGATAACCAGTTTGGGGATGCCACTTCAACAGAGGAGCATGGGTTAGTGTGGGATTTCCACTTGTTCTGACACTGGTAGAGGAAATAACTTATTTTGAGAGGAAAAGCTAACTACAATGAACACAAGTATTTGGTGTTGTGTGTGGGGAGATAATTGCCAGTGTGCCTCTGGCACCTTTGGGGAGCCATCTGGGCTCACATTCCTTTCCCTCCTAACACCCTGTGATCACTGGGGTAAAGACCATCATTACCTGTTCCCTGCAGAAGTGTTCCCAGGATGTACCAGCAGTTGCACCTAAGGCATGTGGACACTTAAAAAGCCTCAGAGCAGCAGTAAATGGCCCAGAAAATGCTTTCAAGCAGTTTGGCAAGCCAGCTTCAGGCACATTCCCAGGGCCTGAACTGTCTTGGTTCCCCCTGTCCATGCTGGCTATTCTCAAAGGTCAGCATGGGGCTCTCAGGGGTGGGGCGGGGGTGCGTGAGAAAGGAGGAATTGGGAGTGAAAGGCCTCCAAGTTCTGCCATGGAGAGACTGGTTGGTAAAACTGATCTTTCTCATGAGTAGGGCCCCAGTGCAAGCGAGGTCAGCATACCCTATTGACAAGCTCCTCAGGGAGCTGGTCTTGTTGAGCAGTATCAGCATGTTCGACCACCCTCCTCCACCTGGGATGTTTCGCTCTTCGCCTTTGTTCTGTCTTGGACCAGACCAAATTTGGGACACCTGTGTGTTCTCCTTTCTTTCCTTCATCTTATCTTTTCCACCCATTCGAGCTGCCATAAGGTTTTCCTGGCAGCAGCATAATGATCATTCCCCATTGGGTCAGCGCAAGGTGCATTTATGCAGAACACACTGGGAGCTGCCTTAGCTTTAGCCTTGACCCTGCATCAGGCTCTTCACTGGGTAAAGCAGCCTGGATAGCAGTGTCTGCCCCCACTGCTGAGGGATTACTCCTGTAGATCATGGGAACAAAGCAGGCAGATGGCAGGGAGGCAGCCTTCCAGGGCATAGTGACCTGAGTGAATCCCAGGAGTAGTGGCACACAGCTGACCTGACTGGGTGTCCAAGTGTGGTGAAGGAACATGGGACTCCTTAAGGGAGTGAACAAGCTGAGGGCACTGTGAAGGGAGATTCCTGTGACTGCCTGAGGAAATACAAAGACTGTAGCTGAAAGATGAAGAATTTACACTAGAGAAGGGGCACTGAAAAGTTGGAAAAGGTCGGAAAAGGGCAACAAGGAAGGCTGGGGAGACTTTGCCTTATAGTAAACGATATAAGGATGCCGATCTAACAACTTAACAGTGAACGTAAACAATTGTTAGCACAATTTACTAAAGAACATGGTCAAATCCAAATCACCTGAAGACTTTAAATCAAACTAGTTACTAAAAAAATACAAGACAGCTGAAAAAAGGCTTGAAAACAGACAACAACAAAATTATGTCCCACGCCCTGAGTGTAGGATAATCCAAAGATGTTCATACTGGCATATCAGAGCCCAAACATGCTCTGCATCTTCATTATGAGCAACATATCATTCTTAGCTAAACTAGTACCTGCGAGTTGAGCAAATTCCTTATGCTTGTAAGAAAATATCTCTAATTTCAAGCCAAAACTCATTTTTTGTCTCAGTGTTTTGCAAAATTTTTCACTTGCTGTACAATAGGTCATGAGGAGGCAGGAAAATTTGTGATCATGATCTTATATGGGTGTATAACTGTGCAGTGGTAAAGTATTTACTTGTAGCAGATGGAATGAATATGGGAGAACATCTAATGTGGTAATTGATGCTAAAACCTAAGGCATTAATTAAATGTGTGTTCTACTCAAGGAGTCGAATAAATGATGAGTGACAATTAAAAATGATGTCTTTATAATTATTCCAATTCCTATTTATGAAAGTGGAGTGTGACTGCATATGAAAGTATGATTGAAGGTTTGATGACTCCCTATTCTTTCACAGTTAAAACGTTTGCAATTATTTCTCCTGCAGATTAGAGCAATGCATAGTGATGTAAAGTAAAACAGCGTAGGCTTGATTCTGCAGTCACTTAACACAGGTTTTATATTGGCATATGGTAACTCCCTTAAGCAGAGCACTCCTCAGTTAGGGTGATTTGAATGGACAATTAAGCTCAGCATGCTAAATACTGCAAATTCAATATGAACATCTGGGGATGCACTTAAGGATCAATGATTCATTTTTAAAAATAACGATTTGGTTAGGTTTGGAAAGTCTGGTGCCACTGTAAGAGTGGAGATTACTCCTTCCTGATGAAGCAGTGGGAAAAATCTCTTTCCTTCACAGGGCACAAGATCAGCCTATTCATAGAAGTTAGGGTCCTTTCCCTCAATCTGTGTGTGTCTAACATATCTCTTTGAAAATGCTTGATTAGTATAGCAGATTCAAACTTTTCCAAAGGGTTGCATACCACTGTCTTTGGATTATGTTAACTAGAAGTCATAATTGGTTGCAGTACCAAGAGATGTTCTGAACACAATTCTCCTACATTTCCACAATAACTCTTTAAGGTTTCAGATTGTGGAAAATTCACTTCTCTCTGTAAGTTTTGAAAACTCTTCAGAGTTACAGCCAGAGTTGTTTGGGTTTTTTTCTTGCCTATCATGTAACCATTAATAGTTCTCATTTTCATTTATTCTTCAGAAGTTGCACTGCAAATATTTTTATTTGGGAACAGAAGTTTGATTTCCTATTACACCCAGGAATTATAAGGTAGAGAAGATGAGTCCTTCGTTTATTTGAATTTTATTTGTATTTATTTTTACTGTGCATATTCTTTTGCCTTTCTTTCACCTCTCTTTCACCCTCTGTAGTTGTTGTGAATACGCTGTGGAACCAGCAGTCCATATCTTTGAGAAGGCAGTAAGCTCAAGGCTACCTGGCAATGCTGTTGATTATTTTTACAGCAGCTTTGAAAAGAAAGAAAACAAAAAGTGTGTGTATGTGTGCATGTATCCACAGGTTTATTTACCCACACTCCAAAGATAAATATTCACTGAAGCTTTAAACCCAATGCCAAGCTGGAGAAGATGGTTTTTGCACTGGAGTCTTTTCTAGCACCCAAGGCAAAGGACTCTTCCCTTGTCTGCAGAGCAGTAGCATCCTTGCAGCCTCTGCCCTTGCTTCTCTCAGGGGTGGAGAAGGGGGTGGCCAAAAGCCTGCTTCATCTGTCTGCTTTTCATCCTCTGATACTAGTACCAAGCCTCTCTTCTCAGCCTCCATGGCTCACTTCTCCTATTTATATTTCCTCAGCATTTTGCAATAAAAATGCTACCATCTTCCAGCTTGAGCCTTTTTGCTGCTGTCCCTGTCTGCTCCTGAGTGCTGCTGCAAAACACCTTCCCTACCTGCCCCAACTCCTACACCCTGTATAGCTGTCCTTACTCTTTCCAGCTGCTATAGAAACACTTCTACATTTACATTTTGTGTTTCTGTCTGGAAAACATCTTCTCTCTTCCAGTCCATTAGCAGGTCTCCAACATCTCTCTTTTGTGCTGATTCCTCCTGTCGCCTGGTGCATTGTGATACATTAGCTGCTCTGTTTACCTTGTTCAATTAGCTTTTATTCTGCTCTGAGTTGGATTTTAGCCATCCATAACTTGTGAGTATTTAGAATTAGATATATTTTGCAAGCCATTTGAAAAACAAGGATATCAAGCTTCCAGATGGCATAAAACACTGGTTTCTGGATTTAGTTCTTCTCAAGATAGAACCTGTTAAAATCATGCCTGACTGGAAGGGTGGAAAAAAAGCAAGAGGGCAGTCCAAGTACTGTGCTTCTGGGTTTTGTTTTTTCCTCTTTTTGTTTTCCTTCCAAGAGGGCCTGTTGCAGGAGACAATTACATGTAAATAGACAGAGAAGAGCAGGACAGTCAGTTCCAGTATGCATAAGATGCATCTAGGAGATGGTCAAGATGTACACATAAAACTAACCAGGGACTCATCTTCATGTCAAACACAATTAAACAAGATGGTGGAAGTGCTGACATTGTGATTAGCCATACTAGTTTTATTCATGTCACAATAAAAATTCACCATAATAATCTTATTAAAAATAAACAGCTGTATAATTTAGGAAATATTTTGTTCAATAAATGTTAATGCTACGAATTATGCCTAAATCACAAAATAAGGTGATTTTTAAGGTCAGCTCTCCACAGCTCATTCGACCCTTAAAGAAGAACTTTACTTTTTACTAGTGCCACTACACTTTGATCTTTCTTCACTTCTCAATTCCTTCTTACTTTACAAAGCTACTGCTCATCATCTCCCCTGGAAAGCTCCCAAAACTTTAATCTGTTTAGTCCATTTGTCAGGGACTTTCTCCTTTTTTAATAGGTGGAACTCAAATATTCTCACTGGCAGCCTTTATTTCTCTGGGAATATTAGGCCCCCATCGCAGCTTTCTCCTGATACGAAGGCTTTCCAAATGCTGCTCCCTAAAAAGTCTTTGATCCAAAGCAAAGGCCTTGGTATCATGCCTGGCCTTCCTTCAGCAGAACACAGCTAACAAAACAACATGGGAAAGAAAAATCTAATCTGGAAGTTCCTACCTAGGGAGGGGAAAAGTACTTCTATCACACATGCAGACATCCAGAAGAAGTCAGGGCATGCTGAGAATAAAAGAGAGTAGCGCTGCAGGATTTTGGACACTGCAGAGAGTAAAGGCCAGAAGACCATCCTTTGGCTGACCACAATATGACTGCATGGAGGAGGGAAAGCCACTGACTGGCAATCCCATTGAGCAGATGTCCTACAAGAGAAAGTCATTTGTCTCATCACCTGCTGAGTCAAAACCTCTTCTGACAGGTCAGCAATGAATACCCACAGGAAGAATCTCAATTACATTTTTGCCCATGTTTCCTCCACAGTTATGCCTGCCCAGGAACTGTGATATACCAGACTACATGTCAGTCACTTCCCAAAAGCCCCATAATGTTGTACATGAGCCATCCAACCCCAGATGCACGTACAGCAGCACAGCTAGCAGAACAAGGCATACACACGGCGGTCTTTCATTCAGTGATCCTATTTTACAATGTTGACAGAGGAATCTATCCATGTTCATTTGCCAGTCTGCTGTCAGTATTGTGGTATTTATATTACAGATGCATTTACATAATATTTATGTATTGGTGCTGCTTACACTAACTGGCTTTCCCACCCGGCAGTTGGCAGTGAGGCTGGCACCCGGGCAATTGCAGATTTAAATGATACTGTTGTGCTCTTTGAGGCAACAGGTAGACACAGTTTTGGTGGATGCAAGGGCCAGGTAGTAAGGAAGGCATGTGGTAGTTATGCCTATTTATTTATGCAGACATACTAGGCTAAGGGAATCTTAAGAAGTTTAAAAATGCATAAAGCCCAGTGGCAAGTCAAAGAATTGCTAACGTTGAGCAGAGAATTATCCCTTCCAAAAGTTAGACGTGCTGACAAATTGCTGCTCTAAACTAATAGCAGTGTTGAAGACCTCTCTGCTAACACTATCAGATAAATACATCTACAATCTCTGCTTCCCACATTTGACACTTCTTAAGGGCTTGCCTACACAATGAAGTTGTTCTTACACTGATTTTAAAAAATATCATTTGGTTTATAAGTGATTTAGTTTAACACCATTTAAATGACTTCTTTTGAAAAG
The DNA here is from genome assembly GCF_029207755.1 of Chamaea fasciata. Lineage (NCBI taxonomy): Eukaryota > Metazoa > Chordata > Aves > Passeriformes > Sylviidae > Chamaea > Chamaea fasciata. The sequence continues at coordinate 69,705,119 of NW_027094086.1, forward strand.
TATGTGTTTATATAAAACATTGGATGCATGCAAGAATAAAAGCTCTACAGAAACCATTGTCATCCAGGTTCTGACTTGGACAGAAATAGGATTGTTGCATGATTTCCAGTCTTGGACTCAGATGAAGGTCTCTTCTTTGTTTTGGGTTTTTTTTAAATAAATGAAAATGTCTCTAGGCATTTTAAATTAATGTTAAAATTTTAAAAATTGCATATATATATATATGTATATATATTTATATAGGTTTACGCACACACATACATATAGACATATTTTACTTCTGTTGACATAGCTAATGCTTTTATTAGATGTCTTTAGCTGCTTCAAGACACTTTCACTGAATAAAATTAAGTGCTGAGGCACTCATATAGTCCTAGTATTTCTAGACTGAAGTGCTTTCCTCTGTGAGATACAGAATGTCTAACAATTCCTTATCATTAATATGGTTGTAACTGACATGACAAATCCTTTCTCTGTTGTCCATCAACGTTCTAACACTAAAGTTAAATCAGAATTGGCACAAGTGGGATTTCTCCTGTTCTATGATGTAGAAAGAATAGCTAGTCATGGTTTGTATAATTTACTTCATAGTCACTGTTATATACAATACAGTTTCCTAATGAGGCCAATTCCCTAGGCAACAGCCCAAATCTGTAAATGTCTAAGCACAGAAATACTGCCAGCAGGATGTCTAATTCAGTTGAACTCAATGGAGATGATTTGGTACTCATAATCACCTCACCTCCATGAGCTGTATGCCTGTTTTAAGCATTGTATTGAGAAAGAAAAAAGTACTGAAATACTCCTTCCTAAGGGAATTTTTCTAAAACCTCCTCATTTGCCCTGGGTATTTTACTGCCCATGTTTTGAAAAATTGTTTCTCTCCTGAAATTCAAAACAATCTTCAAGAAAAACAACTAAGAAATTAAACTAAAGAAGCCCTAAGTACACTTAATACAATGCCTTGTGGTTTGAGTAACCAAAGAAGTCTGCTTTTGACTATTTTATTTTCCTGAAGTAAAAAGAAGTTTCAGTCTTTCAGATCACATTATGAGATTATTTTCTTTTCCTTTGGCTTGTCTCTCCATCATTCCACATCTTCTCTCCCACATCTCTATTCATCTGTGTGAAAAGCCTTCCATTACAAATCAGTAGGATAATTTTGTCTTGTCCGTCCTTTCAGATAACTTCATATGCACTTTTTCATGTGTAGCAACAGATGCATTTACTGCACCTTGATCAAAAGTGAGGTCTAATTGACTTCTTACAGGAAGACTGAATAGCAATAAGATGACTACACATGGGGATGATACAGCTTGCTATGTGTCCGGGGCACCAGAAAGTTTGGCAATGTCCTGACAATACTCCTAACTCTGAAACACACCATCCATTGGACCTGATAATTGCTGGTATAGGTCACTACAGCATTATCATGAAATCTCAGTGAAATGGCCCCAGGATAGAAGGAAAATAGATTTCGAAGCTGTTCCTGTACCACTGCCTCCCAGCCATGAGTGCTGCTCAGCCCGTCCCTGTCCAGGAACTGGTGCCACAGCAGCTTTGCAAGGGCAATAAAAAGAGCAATCAATTTTTACTCCTCCTAAAGGACAATGCAAACATACATGCCTCAAACCCAAGCTTTAAAATAGACAGTGCGAAGGTTTTACTAGGTCATAAATGTGTGATTCATTGCAACCTGTCTTACATGATAGGACAGAGCTCACCTATGTGTTGGCTGCACTTTTGTTCCCAGTGAACCCACTGCACCGTGGAATATTAACCTGCTAGACATGAAAACAAAAAGAAGCTTGAGGAACATATGGGTACATTGCTCCCTATCTGTCAGAAAACTGCCCAGGGAAATGAGGTCAGCTATCTACTCAGAAATCACACTTGAACACAAGGGAGCCTAGGTTTGTTTCTCTAAATTGCAGAGGGTTTGGCCTTCCTCACAGTGAAAGTGGAGGAAAATTCCTTCTGCACTTTCACCAAGGTAGGGTCAGCAGCTTTATAAAGCACAAGGATACATGAAGCAGAAGGACTTGCTATTTAGGCTGAATAATAAAGTTTCTTTTAATTCTATGTACTGTTTAATTGCGTACTGGTAAATGAAGGACTAAAATACTCACCTGTTTGGTTTTGCCTGAACTATCCTTCCACTGCCTCTCATTTAGCTTTGGCTATCCTATTCCCAAGACTGTGATCCAGTGGAGACACATTATCTGATACAAATGTATGTTATCAGGAATAAAAAAGGAATTGCTTTTCTTCAATTGTATAGAGGTATTGGTAAGGATTTCTGCTCACTGTATGATTTTGAATCTCAAATTGTGAACATTTTCTTTGCTGATCAAGTAGATTTGAACTGCCACTTAGTAGGGGAGGAAATTCTCCTAGATCTGACTGGTGTTTCTGCTGTACTGTCAGTTTGCACATGAACTCCTTTTAGCTAATCGTGAGCAAGGGGCAAAAATAAATAGCTATGGAAAGAAAGCCTCTACAATTATGTCTCTCTGGAACCAGAATATCCTAGACCTGTTCTCTCCTATGCAACATGTGAAAAAAAACCCTGCAGTTGGCTCCCCTTTCTAATTACTATAAAGATAGGAAGGAACAAAATCTGTTCTTTTATATAAAATTAATAGAGGAGGTTAGGGAGAGTTCTCCAGCAGATGCAAATGGAAGAGGCTTTTGAGGGAAAGCCCTTCCACCTTAAAGGCCTCTAGTAGGAAGTTCCTAAAAATTGCAACAGAATCTAGATGACTAATTACTGAGGTTGTTTGAGGACTTAGCCACAACACAAATATGTAAAGACTGCAAGGTCTAAGGACTAATCATCATACAAGGAAGAAACAGTTTTTTGTTTTCCCTGTTTAGCTTTTATGGGTCATCTGCCACTGAACTGTGAGCAAGTCTGGGAAAGCTGGGACTCTTCCATCTCTCATATTTAAAGTCACGGTGTCCAGATCTGGACTTGGGTGGAGAATGAAACCTTTCACTGGGGGGCAATTCATTGATGGCTGGAAGACATTAGAGTTGTTGACATCTGTTAAGTATTTCAGAAATTACAAGGATATATAGTGATGAGCAACACAGAGGCCACATCAGACCAGAGCTTCATAGTCACCCAGGAGTTGCATAATTGAGGAAGAAACACGGATTCTTTCCAAAAGATGTCAAATCAAGTCCATCTGTATGGAAGCAGGACTGAAAAATGTGCATTGTATTCTAGTACCAATCCAAGCAAAAGCTCAGTCAGAATTTCACTTTTACAGCTCTGTCTGATGCATAGTTCTGCCTTTATTCTGATAGGCTTCTTTACACTTCTGTAGCACACATTTCTCCTTGTTATCTTTAACACAGACAGATTCAAATCCACATATTAAATTCTACTTTCCTTCTGCTAATTCTTTTACTGTTGCATTTGCATTGCTTCCTCATTTTTCTTTGTTGCCTTTCCTAGAGATGTGGGAGTGCTAATTAATTAATTCTCTTATTATTGGGAGGTAGGAATGTGTAGCTGAAAAGCAGGGGCATTACAAATATTTAGCTGAGGTATTGTAGGGAGTGGGTGGCCACTTCAACAGAAGTTTGGGATCTCATAAGTTTCAGGCAACAGTGGTTTAATCCTCAGGTACTGCTGTTGTACTCACTGCAGGAATTCCCCACTGGATGGTCCCCCACACTTCTCCACCGAGTGATTCTCTGTTGTAAGTTTTCAAGAGCCTGTGCTGTTTTGCAGCATAAGGGAATGTTTTCTGAATTCCAAGCTGTTACCTTTCATATTCTATTTTGACTGCATCTGATTTCTTTCCTGTCCCTGCCCCATTCACTGAAGTGGTGTTTGCAAAGCTGCCATCGTAGCTTTCCTGGTTCATGTAAATGAGGTGTAAACTCCCAGCAAACAGGGCTACCATGCATTTAGCCATGTCTGATGAGTGCATTGATGAGGCATGGGAAAACAAGACAGAGGAAAGTTGTGAAGAAGACTGACAGAGCTTACAGGAACCAGTGTTGGAAAGAAGTCATTTAGGATGTCGGGCTTTGATTTTCAGCAAGTTATGATTTCTGTATTACTACAGCAAATAGTTTCCACCTCTCCCACCATGGTTCTTTTATTTTTGTTAGAGGTTTTCCTTTGCCATGGATCCACTTTCTCACATAAAAGCCATCAACTAGAAATTAAAATCCCTTTTCTCTCCAAAGAGAAGAGATAAACAACCCACCCAGATTTTGGGGAAAGAGGGTTGCAATCAGATTTTGCTCTCATTCTAAATTTTGTTCTCTTTTACATACTGTCATGCAGGACTTGCACAAACAAGGAGAACTGACTAGCTAAAGAGTAAAGACACTAAAACTTAAAATATCAAGAGAGCTGTCAAACATATTGAGTAAGTGGAGAGGAGTAGAAATTTTCTTCTGATCTCTTTCAGCTATTGTAAACACATCTCACTTGCAGCAGCACATCTTATCAACAGATGTTGGTTCTTCTTGTCTTTAATTGCTGTCACTTTAGCTTCTAGCAGTTCCTGCTTCTACAGCTCAGTCATACAAAAGGACACTTCTCTAACCTCCTTTTCCTCTGCTATCATGCCCCCTCTCTGGGTGTGTGTTTTGGAGGGCTGGATGTGGGTGCACTTTCTTTGCAGCTTCACTTTCCTGCTGCCATGCTTGCACTGTAGTGTCGATGTGTGGAGGTTGGTGGTGTAATCCCTCCATGCTCAGGGTGTACCACTGATTCAAAGGATGAAAACTGTTTTCTTCCATCTGGTCCCAATCCTGGAAAGCTGCAGGAAAACTGTTTGGCAGGTGCTGCTTAAAGAAAGCTCTTCTCATGCTCAGACAGGATACCCTTTTTATCCTGCATAAAAAGTGGCAAAGTGTTTTTCTCCACATAATCCTCTCAATTCCTGTCTATTTGCTGCTCTTCTTTTCCTACCCCCACCACTGCCTTTTCTTTCTCCTATGGGACTGGCAGAATCTCAGAGGAAATAAGTAAAGCTTTCCTAATATAGAAGCTCATCTTCTCTGAAAACACTTCTCATTCTGTTAATGGAGTTCTGGAAATGTTTCAGTTCTCTCCCTACACTATTACTTTATTCTTTTCCTCTGATAGCTGTCCAAGCACCAGTGTCATCAGTTTTCCTAGCTTTATTAGCTCATTTTGCGAAGGAATGCTCAGGCAGTCTAACAAAATAATAATAAAAAATTGGCTGGAGAGTTTTATAGCTATGTACTCTCTTTAAAAAAATAAATATGCATCTGGAGGCATCTTTCTGAGACCATTTCTTTACAGGGGTTTTATGATTCACAAATATGTGTGCTCTACATACAAATATCAGTGGAAGATAACACAGGTTTCTTAGTAGATTTACATATGTTCCTTCCCCCTTCCTCTCTTACCCTGATAAACACCTGGCCCAGGGCTCTTCTTCCAAAGTCTCTCCACCTATGATATCTGTGCTCAATATTTGCAAATCCACCCGTAAAATTTTATATAATGAAAGCACAAAGTGCCTGCAAATGCTCTGCGTAGAAGGGAGTGCTTTTTCTGTGCCTCCCTCCCCCACAGTTACACTAGTTCTGGGGAGAAGCAAGGGAAGCGCAGAGCAGCAGACATGGAAACGCTCTTATCCTTCAGTGAGAGTAGGGTTTTCCACCAGGGAGAAAGTGCGTCCTAGTACCAGGGGCAGATGGATTTGCTGTACCCAACGCTGGTCTTACAGGCTGCAGCAAAGAGGGAGGGAAACTCAGGTACCCTCTTGTCCCCTCAAAACCCCAACCTGAAGATAGGGGTGGGGCAGAGTGAGCAGGGAGCCTTCCATCCTCAAAATAGAAATTGTGGGGAGCAAGGATGTGCTAAGCACGAACGCGTGTAAGGGTGGGAAGTTGGTGGGAAGTGGGTGGGAGGAGGAAGAGTTCTTCAGAATGGTGGCATCTAAGGAGACTATGGCTGAATGCAGAAGTATGGGCAGCCCATAAGAGGAGAAATGACTGCAGTTGCCCTGGGAGAGAACTACTTATACAGGGAGTATGAAGCAGGCTCAGTAAGCACATGCTTAAAATACTCCACCTGCATTTTGGAGACATTCATTAGCACAGGCTACCTTCCTTGTGCTTCATCCTAGCTGCCCAGGATGTGCTTTCTTGCCTACTCTTTTCCAGACACAACATGTGCAAAAATAAGAACTGACTGAGATAAGCACCACACAAGACATGGACAACTGCTGCTGGCACTACCCTGTCTTAATGGCTTGTCCCAAATGCCTGTGGGATTTGGGATGGGGCACAGGAAAAGAGTTGCCTGGGATGGGCTTCCATTTCACACAACCTCTCCCAGGAAAGACTAACAGGTGTCCCAGTCAGAGTGCTCCAGAGCAGCATGAACAGAATTTCCAGGCAGGTTGCAACATCTGGTGGGCCTGGTCCCCTTTCCATTTTTGACCCATAAGGACACCAGCAGAGCAGTTCCTTATCTGTGGTCCACCCAAAACTAAAAGTGAGGGCAAGAAAAAGAAACTGGATACCTGTTAGAGTAACTTGGTTGCATTAAGTGTAGTTTGGGAAATTAACTGGTCTTGATAAAGGTTGGCCATGCTGGCATCAGCGTTTGGAGTGCAGATTTGGTCATAACTATGTGCACAGAGTGCAGAGACAGGAAAAACCTGAGCCAAAAAAGTGTGTTCTCCAGCAGGAACATAGAATTAAGGTACTACTTTTGTGCTGCATTTTTATTAGTGGTATCTCAAAAATATCACTTTTAGCATGCTTTTTTTCACTTCTCCCACAGAAGCATGAAAATTAACACCAGCTAGCAAATTTTTCTATTGCTCTGGAGGAAATGTTGAGAGCTGTTTAGACATTATTTTTCTCATTTGCTTTTTTATGTTTTTTTACTTTAACAAAGTCAAGTCATAATGAAATAACTGATTATTTTCCTTTTTTAAAAAAAATTAGTGCATTATTTAATGCTTTTTTCCTCATCCCAGTGTTTAAGACACACACAGACACACCTCAACAAGCAAAACACAAGACCCTTCATTCAGAGTCATTTCCCACCAAATTTAACACTGGGCATGATATGCCAGCTCAGACAATATAGAAGTGAAAGCTGCATGGTCCCAGTACACATCTCCCAAGAACAGGCGGCAAGCTTGCCCCCTGGATGGCTGGAAAACATCTTCAATGATTGGATTCTGCCACGTGTGAGGAAATACCTGTGCTGCCCATGGAGGTGAGGTGAGGTCACATTTGGGGGCTGTAATTCATTATTCCCTACCCATCCTTTATTCCAAGGGAAAGGTGTTTAAGCTCACATCTTCTTTTGGCTGCTGCTATGCCACCTGGAATGGTCAGAAAGGGCCTGTTCCCACCACCTTTCACCTTATCTCTTGGTGTCAGCACCATCCCTTCCAAACCAAGTGGGCTAAGGAGATACTGCAACTGCACATGCAGGAAAACACGCTTCCACAGTGCAAAGGAGGAGAAATCATAGTGAAGTCCTAAGCTTCTGCAGTCCTTTTCCTGCATACCAAAATCCCAGGACATCACACCTACCTGTCTTTACCTGCTCTGTGCCTGCACAGGAGTGACAACTAGGTTTTTTTCCCCCAGGCTGAAGTGTTTCCACTTACAGGTAGCTTATGCAATCCTGGACATGAGTTAACTCTACTGCAAACAGGAACCTAAGCAGTGTCAAGGTCAATTCCTGTGAAAATATACTATGCTGCTGCTTGGTCTATCATTCAAATTACTCAAGGTCAGGTTTTATTTAATCATGCTTTCTTCCACAATTTTTTCCCTCCAATATTAAAATAAAAAACCAGCAATTAGATAACGAAGCATATGTAGCTTGTTTTCTTGAATTGTTTCTCAGCTTTTTCCTAAATTGTCACTGCCCCTTTGGACTTCAGCAGTGGGATAGCTGCCAGGTTTCCACAGAGATGCAAACAAATTCTATGCAATAAAATATCATCTCTACATAATTTAAGCCTCAAATGTACATGGTGACAGTTTTATGTTTGAGTAATATGAAAAACCGAGATATTGGATGTGGGTATAATTTAGGATTGAGAGCTGCAAATATTTCTGTGCCCTGGAATCCAGTTAAAATGCACCACTGCACATGCCGTGTTTCGGTGGTGAAGTATTGCTTGCCTCTGATTGCTGCAGGGTAAGAACTTTATTTTCCTAACCCATGATTTAATGTTTTCCACCCCCTGTAAATTGTAACTAACAATGCCCTCTATGTGAGCTCTGGTAGCTGAGGAGACAGGGGGAGATGGCTGCAGCAGGGAAAGGGAGGGGAGAAAAGGGCAAAGGAGAGGAACATCTGCAATGGGTTAAAAAACATTTGCAACTTGCCTTCTTAAAGAACTAAAGGCTGAATATTGGGCCAAAACTCCAATTAGATGGTGGCAGTGGAACTCCACTGATTTTGAAGGAGCTTTGCCAGTCTGAACCAGCTGAGAAGCTGGTCTGCCATTCCACATTTAGTGTCCAAAGTGGTTCAAGCAGGGGAGGTTTGAAACTGTACTCCTCACGTAGCACGGAGGGGCCTGCAGGAATAATGTTTGCTTTGGCATGGAGGTGGGTTAGTGTAGACCCAGCAGTTCCTGCAGTGAAAGGCTCCTTTTTGCTCTGAGTGATGGTGACTTCCATAAAGACAGCAAATTCATCCAGGGATGTGCCTTAACCCACATCCTTCTTTAATTCCTAAGTCCTTGCACAGTGCAGACCTCAAGGTGAATCTGTGTGGATGCTCTTGCCCTTGTTTTCATCCCTGGATGTCCTCTCTTTGTCTGCATGGCACAGATCTCATGGTGTTTTCCCTGGGTACCTATTCCAGGTATTCAGTACAGCAGAGTCTGTGTCAGGACCCAATAAACTCTGATGCTTTTGAAATGCCTCTCTCTACAGCTGTGGGTCTCAGGGAAAAGGAGCTGCTATGTTTCCTCCATCTCCCCTTTTCCATACAGAAAGCCCCTAAGAGGATTTTTTGGGTAAGATTTACCCATTTCTGGCATGATACCTGAAATTTGCTCTCTTCTTCCTTCTTATCCTCTTCTCTTTTCCCAGGATGCTTGCTCTGGCTCCATCTTGTTAGAAAGATTATCTTCTCACAGCATGCAAAATTAAGAAGTAGCTGTGAGGAAAAAGTGCAGATAGATAAGAGGTTCCTCTCATCACAGGCAGCCTGGTGCAAAATGTTTCAAGCAGTGAAGGAAGGCCTAAATGAGGCTGAGATATAACAGAGCTAAGATCCATCTCATGAAGGCCACCTTCTTTCCAAGAGAGGAGTAACAAAGCAGAGGACAGGTGGACAGGGAATAGTACCTGATTTCTTTTATGATATAGTGATCAGAGGATATCAAAAAAGAACAGCAGGCAACAGTTTTAGAATAGACAGAAACACCACAATATGCAACTTACAATAAGCAGCTCCTCAGATTAATCACAGCATTTTGTGAAGACTTAAAAATTGTATGGGTGCAAAACCTGATTGGCAAATACATTAAATTAAAAGAAGATAACTCTCATGTAGGGAATCCCTGAGGCACAAAACATGAAGAACAGGGAACTACTGAAGGAAATACCACTTTGTGTTTGATCTGTTGCTATGGTCTCCCAAGAGCACGTAAGTATTGGCCATCCCACCAGGTAGGGCACCGGGCTGGTGGCCTTGGGTCTGACCCAGTACCGGCTCTGTTATGTTCACAGGCCCAGTTAGTCAGGTGCTGAGTGCCACCAGACCTGCAGCACTGCTCCCTTCAAGAACTTAGAAAATAATGGGCTAGATCAACTCTCTATCAAGACCGAATACTACCAAGGAATTGGTAATTCCAGATATCCTGTCCAGGAATTCTGAAGACATTTTCCTTCCATGTAGAGGAAAATGAATGTATATGATAGATACTGACTGAACTATAAAAAATCATCTAACTGATGCATTTCTAGTCGTTATATTTACCTGAGTCAATGGTAAGATGGATATCCCACCAGTCTCAGAGAGATAACCCAGTCATTCTTTCTTCATGTCCTCTGGGCTCACTTTGTGCTGATATTCCTCACCTGACTGCAGCCATGGAAAAACATCTCCAGTGAGAAAAAGAAGGCATTTTTGGAAACCAGCACTGAATGTGTTTTGTGCGGTAAAACTCCCGGGACAATCTTTTCCCCTTAGCAATTCAGAAGGGTGGTGCAAGTGTGGACAAAGTACACATACATGCCACATGCAGGAACGGATGCCAACCCCTGAATGACTGCACTGTTTACTTCTGATGCCACATTATCTTTCTTCCAATATTATTGCAACAAACACCAGAAATCCTGACCCAGAACATGTATCTGTTGTCTTGTGGGGGCATCTGCAATACCATGGGTTTGTTGCAAGCTGGTAAATGGTAGTCCTAGATCAGCTGAGATTTGGTGGTGTGTTATATGTGGCAACTTGAGGAAGATGCTGAGTTCACAGACAGAAGTGCTTTATCACCAAAGGTGGTCCTAATTTGGATAAGCTGTTATGTCACAGCACACCACACCGCAACACTGACATTTTGCTGCTGAGGCTTCTCAGCATCTTAGGCATGTGAGTAATATTTATGATTTGAAAGCCAGATTATTAACATGTCCATTTTTCGATAGCTGGAAAAACCTCCACAATTCTGCCAAGTATCTAGGATTTCTTTTTAAGAAATACAGAGCAGATGCCACAGTTTACCAATCAGTTTCTTTTAAATTATAGAATCTATGTCATGATGTCAAGTCTCCTTGTCAGGGATTATTGGAAACATCTCACTGTTATCTGTCTGGAATAAACATCTCATGCTCTGAGTGCCCTGGTGTCAGCTAACGAGTGTATTAATATTGAGCACGGGATCTTACTAATTCCCTGCTGAATAAGGAGTAATGGCCTGAGAGCATTTAGCAGTGGAACAGATCATCACAACAAACTGACTATAAGCATTTCTAGGAAAATATAACAGCATATGTAAATTCTAGATTCTGTCACCCTTCCTCACATCAAGCCCTACCTTGCTAAACACCTCCTGCCTTCCAGAGCTCTTCCATGAGCAGGAATTCCTCAGTGAAACAGCAGTAGTATATTTACAAATAGGGGACCAATTTTGTGTTTCTACTATTCCCCCATTTTTTTTTTACTTCAGCTGCTTGAACTGGATACCCAACACAAAACAGAAGACATGTTAGTCCTGGTTCAAAACTATGTGATAACCAAACTATTAGAGTTTGGGTTTAGGATTTCTGGGGAGCCTACCTGATGGGTCCTGAAGCAAATTAGGACAAGGAAGAAAAACTATTTTCTTTCAATATGATTGATTTCGGTAGGATCTTCAGAGATTCACTTCACACTACTTGCAAATTCATATTACTTCATGAAGAAACATCAGAAATTACCATAATTTCTCCTAAGAAAAATGTATGCCTGAATTAATATGCCTAATTAGTGGGTCTCAGTTCAGTGCTGAGGGCTGTTTAATTTAACATTTAAATTTTGCATATTTCCTCCCCTCATCCTTTTTTTTACCCCTATTTATTACAGCTTGTCACACAGCCCTTTCAAGAAGCTGATAACAGTGTAGGACTTTACACTCCTTGATGTGGACAGCTATAGAGCTCGCTAATCTGGCATGGTGGCCATTGCTCTATCAGATCTGATATTAAACCTTCAGAAATAATCTGACCAGATGGATCCTCCTGCATATTTAATTCCTCCACTAAAAATTATACACCTAGCTGTCACAGTAACTTCTGGACACTTTGCAACTGCAGTCGACCCATTTAGCTTTGAAGTTGCATATAAAAGAATTGGGGCCTACCTCTGAGAATGAAGTACTTAGAAAGAGAGATGAAGGTGTTTTAGGGATAAACTCTTGTCTTGGTTTGGGAAGACAGGTATCTGCCAGGTAATAAAAAAAAAACAACTGGAGTTTCCTTTGGAATGGAGAGTGTAAACCCCCTCTCCACCCTTTTTTTCTTTTTCAATTATAAATTTACAATCAGAGGCTCTTAGGCAAAGATTTGGGAAATAGGAATAGCAGTTCTTTACTAGTATGTATTACAAAGCAAACAAACACACAAAAAAACCCCCCCACCAAACAACTACAGCATTAATAACAAACGAAAACAGTACCAAGAACCTTGAGGGTTTTGTTTCACAAAACCCAGGGCAGTTTGTTTCCGGTGTCCCTGCAGGATCCTCAGAGCACCAAGCTGAAACAGTGGAAAAGTCCTGGGCCGGTAGCTGGGATGGCAGAGTGTCTCGGCAGGCAGGGGCAGGATGTCCCAGCAGCGCAGGGGGTGCAGGGTCACACTGTAGCAAGAGGAGCAGCGCCGAAGAAGCCGAAGGCGAGGCAAGGCCTGGACCAGCTCCCACGGGTGACAGATAAAACTCTGGATTCAGGCCGAACTGGTGATAGTAGATTTCCCAGGACTGTATCCCTTTGGCCACAGTGAAACTCTTCCAGCCAGCAACAGCCGTTCTCTCTCTCCCCGAACACCGGAAAAAGAAGAGCCCATAGCTGCCTCAAGATCTGTCTTTTACCTGCGTTATCTCCCCCTTCCAACTTTGTCCACCTCTTTGTTTCGGTTAAGTACTCTCAAGTATCCAACACTTGGTGTCCTTAGTAACTTATGGGGAAAAAATTCTTTAGAGAAAGAAGGAACAAACCTAACCCCCAACAACTCTCAAATATCAGGAAGATGTCTGAATGTACAGTTTGCTATGCAGATTAACTTAGCCCATTCTGGGATTTTGGTAATTCTTCTGATTTTGCTAAGTGTGATGTGTGAGACTGCCACTCACTTAAACTCTTCTGTCACAAGTTCAGGATTTGGTAGTTTGTTTTTGTTTTCATTCAAGTTTTGATTGCCTGTAACTATTGGTAAAAGAAGTGCAGGAATGTGGTTTCAGCATGAGGATTCTTAGATTGGGTGGCTAGATGGGTCTAAAGGTGAAAGGTTTTGAATACTTACCTTCTTTTTGAGTAAAATCCATCCAGTCTCTTTTAGTTTGGTCAATTACAGACCTAACCTCATTTCCACTTACACCAACAGGAGTTTTATCCACTGCTTCACTTGGCAGAACCCTCTACTGAAGTAAGAAATAGTGTAGCCTAGTTAATATCAGAGTTCCCATTTCAAGTTGATTTTAAAACCTTTTATTTTTAATAATGTCTCTAGCCTCATGATGTGGTATACCAAAGAGCTGACTCCCCGCAGGTAACAAAAGTTTAGAAGAGTTTTATTTGGATGGAGAAATGAAACATGACTTGAACAGTAGCTGTCAAAGAAAATAGAAATTTAACATTGGGATGAAGGTAGATTTAATTGGGAGACATGAGGGAAGATGAAGGAGTTAGAAAAGGGAGAAGACATCTGTTTATATTGTGATATAAACCCATGCCTATAGGTCAGCAGTGCTGTGAGAGATGGAGAATAATGAAAAAGTCAGCATGGCCTTAATCCTCCTGGTCTTTTTCTAAAAAAATTATCATTTCATATGGCAAGTCTCACTTTCATCAAACTCATTTCCATTATACAGATTTAAGTAACAAATTGTTTGTCTTCTCAAAAAGAAATATGCCAAAGCACATGCTAAATCCACAAGTAAAACTATGAGAAATCAGTCTTCTGCTTACTTCAATCTTGCTATCCTTTTTTTTTAAATTTTAGCTTTGCTGTAGTTGCCTGAATGGTATTGGTTTCTGGAAGAGCCCGGAGTTGTGAACATCAGAAGATGTCCTAAGCTAAATTTTGTTTTCCTCAGGTGTGTTTTGGTTCACTCAGAATTGCAGTTGTCTCAAGATAGTACCTCCAAAATGTTGAAAAGAGAAGTAAAAAGCATGTATACTAGATTAATATCCTATACCTATCTTACCCTTTGGGCTTTTCTTTCCACCTGAGTTTTCATCCTTTCTCTTGTTCATTTCTTTAAGAATGTGTGAAAACTCAAAGGTGGGAAGCAGAAAAGTGCCTCTGGTAGTCCTGTGGCACCTGCTCTGTTTGATCTCCTCATGGTCAGTCACTCAACACAACTGCTCACACTGCACCACACATCTGTCCTTCTGCCCCTTCTTGTCCCAATCTACTGTTCTCCACAATGGCAAACTGCCTTTTCTTCCACAGACCATCTCTTCCACCTTTTCAGCTCATTCTGGCTCCATTCTTTTCTTTCCGATGTAGTTCTGCGGCTTGACAAGGCACATGTTATTTCCCCTAGAAACACAAATTGATGGGTATGGTCTACCACGTGTTTACGTTGACTTTAGAGAATTTTGGATGTAATCCTCTCCCTCAAAAATATGGACTGTAAAGCAATATGTTATTTCTTCCTTGTTGGTTCTAGAGTGTTCCATGTAATACTGCAAACTCAGTCCTTGCCTTGCACACAGCATTCAGAAAGTTGCTGAATGTTGCTTCTGTGCTGTACATTTATTGACTGAAACATTTGAGTTGTTGCTTTTCACACTGGTAATTTTAGAGCGCAGATGCCTAGCATGTTTACTCACATACCAGGGCTCACATTTAATGAGCAAAATGTCAAGTATATTGTTATCCACCATAAAAACTGTGAAAAATATCCTTGCCATCTGCAGTGTGCCTTCTGCTTCAGCCTAAAAGACTTTTACCAGCAACTACATGAAATTAGCATTAAAGTCAATATTTATAAATGGAACCACCTCTAAAGGGCCGGATCTTCTCCCCTCCCACACCCCCTGTTCCTCTGGGATCTAATGAGCTGGGGAGGCTGGGTGCAGGAAGGGAGCTGATTATGCTGGCTCCTGGTTGCAGTCAGCCAGAATAATCTCCCTGCACTGAGGAAGAAGCAGAAAGAGAAGAGTGGTACTAAATGGCACTGACAGCGTCCAGGGGCCAGATCCTGCACTGGTGTCAGTAGTTGTAACATCATTGTCCTCACTGAAGTGGCACAGAGACCATAAATCAGCACAGCTTGGGTGACTGACACGGCACTGTGTCTGATCTGCATTACCTGAGGATGGAGTCCGTAATAACACTCAAGGAATAGATGGTGGAGAGTAGAGCTGAAACTCTGCTCTGGGATTTTGATTGACCACCATCAGAAAAGAATGCCATCTTCCAAGAAAATGTTTGCTAATTCTCCACCAAATATGGAAAAAAACTGGCCATTTGTTCTGGCCTTTTATTGCCCTCCCGTTGCTGAGGACACTGAAGATCGTATGCCGCTGAAATCTCTAGATTGTACTGCAAGAATAATAAAATGAACAATTGCCAGTAATGGATAACTGCTCCTGGGCCTTCTCCAAGCACCCTACATGAACTTTTAATTTTGCTCTTGCAAAATCTTCAAACCAACCATGATTAGTCTGCTGCAGAACTGAGATCTAAGCACATTTTGAAAACTGTTGCTGTCCACTGCTGTTATCACCACATCCATAAGCAGACAAAATTCCAGCCAGATCTTTATGGGGCAGAGTTGATGAACTGAAGACAGAACATGCTCCCTCAGGTGGGTGACCAAGATAACTTTTGCCATTTGTTCCAGCTGTTCTGCCAAGTCGCCCACATACCATCGCCTCCACCAAACTCCCATGAACCACAGCCTAGCACAGACATCATGAAACTGGTAACTCCCACAGCTGGAGGCTAATGAAACAGAGAAAGGTAGCATCATCATATAATCCACAATACTTTGCCTTTTTCTTTGTACACATATTGAACAGGAGGATCAGGATGAAAATTGCTGTGGTGATTAGCAAACACAGCATAAATATTTATCCAGAAAATTCCGGATAAAATACATCTTAAATTTTTTATTTATGATTGTTTAGATGTAAATATATTTCATTAATTGGACTTTAAGAAGGGCACTTACATGTTCCCTTAGAGTATTTCTAATATAATCATTGCTTGGGCAATTAGGCCACTCACTAAGCCACAAATCTTATCTTTCACACCGGTGAGTCATAAATAAGGACTGAGTCACAAATAGACCAGACAGACAAATGGTGTCAGGAAGGAAATAAGATTGGCTGTGAATATATTTAGGCTGAAAATTAGAAGATGGCTGCAGACTACCTGAGGAATGCACTTCTGATATAATTTTCTAATTGGGAGGAACTGAGCTAAGAGAAGTAACCTAAATTGTTTATCATTTAGCTTTGCAAGCTCATGAAAGCAATTGTGTGCCAAGTAGGAGAAATTCCTAAGACTGAATTTGATGATAAAAGTCCTCAAGGATTCAGAGTCTTTGCCTGCCATGTAATTAGAGGGCTAGTGGCCTGCTTACCCAAGTTGTCCCAACCAGTCCTGTTGTTATCAGTAGTCCTTAGGACTCACACACAGCAAGGACAGATTGGACAGATACAGCAATGCCAGTGTCATCATACAGTCAAGGTTCTGTGCAATGCAGACTCTAGTGTTCACACTGTGAGTGTGAAGCTGTGTTGCTGTGGCTGTTGCAAAACCCTCCTGTCAGAGAAAGTGAGAACACCTTGACTTCCTATGACTGTATTCAAGGGCAAGTTCAGTTTTTCTGTTCTATGATGGGGTATTCTATGATGGGGTGCACCTAGTAAAATGGAGAACAGCTAATAGCTCTATAAGCGAATTAAATGTTTTCCAGTGTTTGACCAGTGCAATGACTTTCTGTCATGCTGACCAGAGTTCCTGGGAACTTTTGTAATACAAATGGGATTTATGATTTTGGCTTGCCTTTACTGACTTCTGTATTTCTCAAGGAGAAATGGAGACTGTGATTTTTGCTATTCATGGAAGACAATTTACTTACTTCCTTGATGTAAATAACACTGAATATGCTGATGCAGCATATAACATAGGCTGGAAGGATGTCTGTATGTGAATGCTATCTGCTAAATGAAAAGAGCCCCATGTCTGTCACAGCATGGATTTAACTGTGCCTTCCAGTTCCACATCAGCTCTGTTCTGTACCAGAAAACTTGTCTTTAAATGTGATCCTTGCTTTGCTGTGACATATTCTGACTCAAAAATATTGTTCTTTTAATCAATCTCTACAACATGGATACACATCCCATAACATATTGGCCACATCAAGTCTTTTCACCTTTTGTATCCAGGGTACAGTCTTCTCCCTCTTGCTCCCTTTCCTGCATGCCCTTTGGTCTTTGTCCTATCATATGATAGAGGCACTGGTGTTTCCCAGAGATATTCTTGCTCAGTAAGGCAGCAGGAATTCACATGACATGATGTTGAAATTATATAGCCATCTATGATTCTCGTGTGATACCGGGCACCTTCAATCTGCTATAATGAGGGCCATGTTCCCCAGTGCACCTGAATGAAAGGTGCTTTCCACTTCAGATGTAAGGGCTATCTGACCCCAAGATTCAGTACCGGTGTTTTACAGAATCACAGAATCAGTTAAGTTGGAAACGACCTCTGAGATCATTGAGTCCAATCTATGACCTAACACTACCATGTCAATTAGACTGTGGCACCAAATGCCTCATCCAGTGTTTCCTTAAATACCTCCAGAGATAGTGACTCCATCACCTCCCTGGGCAGCTCCTTCCAATGTCTAATCACTCTTTCTATGGAGAAACTCCTCCTAATGTCCAACCTGAACCTTAGGGTCAGTTACTGTTTGCTTTCTGAAAACTTACCATCAGATAGTGTATCACTGTCCTGGAGAAATACCTTTATTTCTTGCTTTTTCTTAACATTTGGTCTGTCCACACATGACAATAGAAAGGTGCCCGACCTCATTGCCTCAATGTATGGGAAGATGAGAAGACAAAAAATAAAATTTCCTCCACATACCTCGCTTCAGTTTCCTGGAAATTTAAAATAACTAAAATATTAGTGTGTAAACAATCAAAAGAAAAAGGGATTTTTAACTATACAGCATGAGCTCAGAGTTTAAAGATGAAGAAATGAAGCCTGACTCCAACTTGCACCTCGACCTCACTGGGACCAGAACTGGATCCTAGTTTATAATGCAGCCTGCTTTCTTGAAAAGTAGCCTGGCAGGGTGTGAGTGTCAGCACTGAAATACACACAGAGTAATACATCCATTAAAATCTATAAAGCAAAATGCCTTTTTATAAAAGTAGCCTTCTCTTTGCAAAACTAAATTTCTGAACTGCTAGTAGAAAAATGGAATTTCACTCTTCAGAAACTTGTATTTTTTGTCTATGCAGTTTGCCACTGATTCAGCTTTCTTTTTCTCCTTTTCTAGCTTACGTGGTGACAATAATTGTTAAGTATTTCTGTTAAGAAAGAGTCCACTTTTGAAAACCCATGAGAAATCACCCTTCCATTAGCATGAAATAAAATCCTTAAGAGGAGAAACCCCACTTCAAATCATGCCAAAGTTTCACATCTACCTAAGTGCTATTGCAAACTTTGCAAACAATGACATGTATTCCACACATATTCAACATACACCTGAAGAAAATGTTTGGCTCCTACATGTTTTCCTAGCTTCACTTCTATAGAGAGTTTAGGCCCAGTAAAAATCTGCTGTTGGGGTTATGCACTGTAATTTGTAGCAAAATTGTTTGCTGTGTGCCCAATGTTGCTCATGCTTGAGGGTTTTGTTTTTGACCTCACTGCATACTAGAATAAGTTCTGAGAACTATGCAAGCTTTCTCTTACTCTCAAATTAACTTATTTATTTTGTACCCCAACATTTGGGCTGAAATTCTTCACATTTCAGTATCATGACTGTATTGGTTACTATATCAGTGTAAGAAGTAGGAAAGTCTTTATGCTTCTTCCATTTTAAAAATGTCTCTTTTGTTGCTCAGGTTTGCTCAGCCCTGACTAGAGAAACACACTGATGCCTATTTATGGAGAGTTTCACCATCTCAGCAGGTTCCTGGGATCCAGCTGTGCTGCAGGGTATAATGTCTAGCGGGTTCAGAAATTCAGTTCCACTTTAAACAAGTGCTTAACTTGTCCAAGAGATGCTTTTTGTGGGCAAGCTGTTTCAAGAGTAGCTGGATACTCCCCATGGGCTCACAGGGAGAGCCTACAAAGCATAGCTCAGGACTGAGCTGCTCCAGGCCCTGGTCCAGCTACTTACTTTCTTGTGGGGCTTGGGAAATTCATTTTTGCCAATGGCTTTCTCTCTGCCTCTAACTAGCATCCCTTAATTTCATGTCCTTGATGTTTGAGTGCCACGCTAGTGGCAGAATGCTGGGATTTTAGAGATGCTGACTTTTCTTCATATGGAAATTGGAATCTCTTGAAAAACTGTGGGCATGGGAATGGTGTAAACCTGACACGTATCAGTTTCCCCATGTGCTAAAGCAGAGAAATCCTACTAACTTTGCTACCAGAGCACAATAAAATTGCATTCATTATTGTAAGTAAAAGGCATCAAGTTTCTTAGATCAATACTGCTACTGAAGTGCAAAGTAATAGTACTTCGTAAGGAGGAAGAGGATTGCCTTTTGAGCTGCCATCTGCTCCTGGCCTGACTCCAACTGCTTCCTAGTGAGTAATATGGAGGCAATTTCATTTTCACAATATGACATATGTAGCTCTAGGTCTTAAAGAGGGAGGAACAATCCACCAGTAGTCTGCCTCCCACTGTAGAAGCAAATGATCTAAATTAGAGCATAGTAATTAGACAGATTCATTGATTTGCTGTAAATATCCTAGCTCTATCGTCACTCCATTGTGGTTCACAGAATGAAGTTTGTTTGGTTGATTTTTAATATGACATTTTCTACATTATCTCATCCCTGAGGCATGGCTGAAATAAAGGTCTGTTTAAATGCTTGCCAAACAATATTAGGATAAGAGGATCACCAAATCTTTGGGGGGAGGAGGGAGAGCCTACAAAGCAATCAATGTAAGACCAGAAATGTCATCTGTCATCTTAGAACAAGGGCTGTTTGGAACAGAACCCACGCCCTTGAGGTGGGCACATGATCACAGAGGAGCTACATTCCGTCTTCAAGGGAGCCTCACTGCTGGAGCCCCAGTCCAGCTGAGGCCTTTTTGCCATGCAGCAGCCTGTCTAAATCTTCACAGAGTAGTTAGTGCGTGTTAAAAAGGCTCTTGGTCAAGGAGAAAGAACTGTCTTACCTGATGGGTACAACTGTTCAGAAAGTCTTTTCTGCAAAGATATTCTCTGTTCACTCTCACTAAACATTTTGAGGTCCAATTAGCATATGAGATTAGACAGATGTGCACCTTTACATAACTAAGTTTAGAAAAACAGAATAAATCACAGCTGAATCTTAGGCAATTGGTGACAAGTTTGCCGGACCCAAACTTCCAGCTAGAGGTGGTGAGAGCTTCCTGAGGAGCACCATTAGATTTCCTCTCAGCTGCTGTAGGAGCTACTGTGAGAGTCCCTGAGACTTCTCACTGCCTGTAGATGTAGAGTGCTGCTGAAGATGAATGTCTGAGCTACTGTGTTGTAACACAACTTTATTTTTTTATTTCATGTCTGCTAAAGCTTCAGAGGAAAACAGTCAGGGGCAATTTGACCTTCCTAACTTTAATCACATTTTTTGATAGTGAAATGAAGAATCCTCAAAAATTTACTTCTCAAGAAAATTACAGATTGCTCTAAGAATATATGCAGACTATTTGTATACATCTGACAATCATGGAAAAGAGGTTCTTTGATAAAGAACAGCCATCACAGTTTTGAGAAGAGAGGAATCACAGAATCATCAAGGTTGGAATGACCTCCAAGAAATCTTCATTTTGTCAGGATAGCAACTACAGGGCAGTCCTTTCTGCTGAAAGACTGCTCTCTTATCAAAGAACATATATCACTTTGTGTATACCATATAATTCATCCTCCATGACTTCTCTATAATAAAGATACACTAAATGCCTACTTCTGGCCAGACAATGTGAAGTGCAAGTCCCATCAGTCTCCTTGGATGACTATTTTTCCAAACAGAAGGAAATCATTTAAACCAGAGAATGGCTTCTTACTCCTTTAGTATAGTTGAATAAATAAACAAGACTTGTAGAAAATATACCTTTAAATCACTGCAGACAAAATTTCTATTTCAACACAAGTTCTCAATGCTCTGTTTAAGCAGCCAGCCCACTGCTTGCTATGGATGGAAATCCTTTACTGCCAGCCAGTTTCTGAGAAAGTTTTGGCTTAATTGGCTAAGAAGAGTTAGTGAGAGACTATTGCTGTATGACAAGGGATTAATTTAGGTGACAATGCAGCATACACTGGTTTTGGTTTGGCAATTTTTTTGGCAATTCTGGCACCAGGAAAGCAAAATATGACTTCCTTTGCAAACGGAAGTTTAAATACAAAAAGTCTAGTTCAGACTTGAATTGACTATTAGACATCTGCATTTTTTTAATTTAAAGTCACAGGATGGGAATAGTCTCAAAACTCCATATCACCTGCTCTGGAGAATGCCTTGAGACATGACTTGGCTGCTTTGGAGAGTGGTGGTGCCTACAGCATATGGGGAAAATCGACCTGTAACACAGCTCAGTTCTGCATCCATACCCTGCAAGCCAACAAAAGGCACACTGGCTCCCTGCAAGGCTGTACAGAGTTGCATTTTAATTCAGAGGGTGCTGGGGTCTGCACATAGCTCAGCACACTGACTGAGGGATGATCTGTTTAGGGTCCAATGCAGCTGGATTGCTGTGCCTCTTGTCTCAGCCTGGTAAAATCTACTTCTATATAATCTATTTTTGTTTACACTGTTCAAATGTTTCTGGTTTTCAGATGGCACTAGCCTGATGATCCTGCTTCAGCTGTTGTGAAAATACGCTCTGAAAGCTACAGCCTGCAGGCAAGCTATGGCATTGAATATTTTGTCTTTGTCTTTATTATTATTTTAATTGCCCCTTCCTCAGGAACCAAGAAAATACTTGAGACAAAATCAGTCACACTAAGCTCCCTAAGAGTCTTGCCACTGACTGCAGTGTGGCTGTATTTCATTCTGAGTCACAATTTTTGTTGCCTTCTCTCCTTACCTGTGGCAAAGCTATGAATGAGCACTACATTTTGAATAAATCCTAATTTTTCATGTCAAAAATGAGAATATAAAGTATAGTTTGAACTGAATCTCCTCTTACTGCAAAGTAATTTTGAATTTTTCTTCTAGTGTTATTTGGCATCCTAGTTGAAAACTTATTATGCATCAGGAAGGCAGATGACTTTGATTTGGGGAAAGGAATCACTTTTAAGGTGTCATTTTGCTTAACACATTTGATGTCCAAAAGTGCCCATTTTCTGCATCACTTCATTGGAACTGAGAGAATACAGCAATTTTTAATTCTTAGTGGTGAATCAGTCTATGTGTTAATTGTGGAGCTAGTGGTGGGAACAGATGTGTATTTGTAGAAGGGTGGACTGAATGTATTCAACTTTTTAATGTAGTTTCTGTTTGAATGATCAGCATTGCTTAAAATTCCCCTCTCTTCTACACCACCTTGTGTAACTGCTCTATTTTGTACAGTCCGGGAAGAGCACATCTCTCTCACTAGAGCTTAGGACTCCATCTCAAATTACAAAATGTCCCTGACTATTCAGCCTTTTGAAAAAGCTGTAAATAGAGATATAACTTACCTAGCAACAAAGAGTAGATCTCCACAATGTGGTCTATGAACACAGTGAGCTTATTCAGTTATGGTCATGCCATAGCTTTTCTTTTTCTGTCACTAGTCTTTAGACATAGACTACAGAAAAAGTCTTTTCTATATTCAACTGATATTAAAAAATGCTCTTGACAACAACTGGGCAGAAGATGAAGTCTCTAAACTTCTAAAACAAATGTATTTGATGAAGTGCTTGCTGAATCAGCTAAAAACCAGAACTGAGCAAATACGTAGTGGAAGACATGTAAAGTTTTGAAAATCTCAGTCTTTACAGTCTTTTCGTGAATACTGAAATTTCGTTCGTATCCTTTAGCTCATACAGCTAGATTTTTTGAGTGTTTTTACAAACTTGTTTTTTTCCGTAGCACTTTCATTTCCCCTTTCAGCTTACAATCTCCATCATACATTGAGTGATAAAATAACTACAATGGAAAAGAAGGATGTAGACAGAAAGGAAGGAGAATGTCCCCCCTGCTTCCATCTTGATGTTAGAAAGGCTATTTTTTTTTCTGGACAGCTTTTTAAAATATTTTAAGCATTTGCTTCATTTATAGTAAAAGCAACAGAAATCATTTCGAGTTGGTTTTGTTCCAGATTAAGCATTATTAAAATTCTACTGTGTTAGAAGGCTTCCCGTCTATTTAGGGTGAAAAGCTTTGTCCATGACAAAAGAAACTTATTATAATTTCAAAGCATGGTCAGCACTTTTGCCTGTATACCTACCAGGCAATAATGACCAAGTTGACCCTTTTTAGATAGCTGGATTCTTTTATCAGTGCATTCTACTAGTTAAAGATCATGCTTAATGCCGACTTTCATATAATGCTTTCATGAAAGCTCCTTTGAGAGGGAAAGCAGTGGCCAGATTCTGATCTCTCCTCTTCAGATCTTCTGCTATTGGATTTTCATTTCCTAAATCAACGTAATAGAAAAGAAAATTATGGCTGTTCTCAGTATATATATGAAATATAATAATGTTTCTAAAGAAAACTTCATATCTACTAGACAGTTTTCATTAGTCTATTTAATAAAACTTGAAAATGACCTTTTTCTCTCTTGGAACTAACTGAATTGTAGAGCTTAATGTCCTTTGGCTAAGTTCCAAAATGAAAAGTCACCCTGCAGAGTTCAAGTCTTTGCGGAAAGCAAACCAAGTCCATAGTACTTAAACTCCAGCAGTCATTTATTATCAGGTATTGAGTCTTAAATGTAGTGCTAAATAGAGAGAGAATGCCTAGATTCTGCTTATGTTTTGGACCTGGTTTTGAACCCTTAACACATGTGAAACCTGTGTTAATGCAGGTTTCCTGGGGAGTATAAATGGTAAAAAGAGCTTTTTCTGGGCTTTCTAGATTTCTTGAGGAAGTGCATTGGAGAATAAAGTGATATCCTAAGCTCAGTTGTGCCACAGGCTCTGAACTTGGAAGCTGCAGAGCAGTAAGGCCCTCTCCAGCTAGGAGGGGACTGCACGCCCTGTCCTCTTCTCCCCCACTGGCCTGGGTACAGCCAGGGAGTTTCATTAGTTCTTCCATCTTCTTCTTCCATCATGGGTCCGGGGAATGTGTCTTCTCTCACCCAAACCTTAACTACTGGGGAAAGAAGAAAACAGGGAGCTGGGACAAACTTCTCCTGGGCACAAAGTCCTGAAGGGATCAAGGCTTTTGCCAAGGCTGTTTGCTTTTACTTTTTACACTGTCCTTGAGCAGGAATAATGTTTACATAGTCAGAAAACATTATTGCCAACATTATTTTATGTGTGCTTTTTCTTGAAGAAAATGATAATCTTTTTTTCTTAGAGAAAGTATCAGCATTTTAGGCTGTTATTTTCATGATACAGCATTGTGTAGGGTGTTGCCAGAGATTCATTATTTAAGAGAAAAGGTAAGCATGCCCTTCACTGCTACCGAAAAGATGCATTGGTACTTCTCCACTTAACCATTTTAGTGGTGCTATTTTGGATAAACAATCTTATGACAGTACAGTTTTGTCTTGAACGATACAGCTGTAGTCTAGGAAACTAAACATATCTTTCCTAGTGTTTTTATTTGTCAGATGAGTATTTTCAACGTTCATGTGTATCTACTTTTTTTAACCCACCACAAAATGAAAAGTATTATACTAATAAGACTTGAGCACTTGCTTATTTTTGTGTGTATTAGAAAGAAATTTAAGTACAGACACGTGCTTAATAATAATTCAGCTGAACATTTTATCATTGTCAAAGGCATCTTTAGAGGAATCCATCAACTCTTCTGATTTCCATACAAGTCAATTTACTGTCTTCAAAATGTAATGTTAATGGCACTCAGTGTATACACAGTAATCCTTTAAAATAATGTACATGGCAAACGGATATGTTCTCATGCATTAATAATTTAAAAGTTAATTTTAGGTACTTAATATGATTAACTGATGGATCAGCAGTCTTATATATGAGAAACAGTGAGCACACTCAAAGGAAGAGCATACTGGAAGGCAGCCAGGTGGCTGCCTGCGTGATGCTTCAAAAATACCTGAGCTTTATTCCTCCAGTTTCCCTTCAGTGTTGGATGTAGAGCATCACAGTCATAAAGGTGGTCTGGTTTCAAGATGAAGCGTGTAAATTGCCTTAGAGGTTGAAATAGCAGGACTTTTGGGGAAGAAGGGGATGTTTTAGAAGGCGGGAATCCCTGCAATGCAATCCTGCCAGTGGCTGGCTGGCTCTGCAGCACCAGACCAGTTATATAACTTCTCTCCTTTCACTTCTCACTTTTTGAGGACACGATGTAATGCAGGGCTGTAAATTGATATTCTAGGGTGGAAATACTACAGATGACAAAGTATAACTGTTGCATTGCGCAGCTAAGGAATGTGCCGGGGGCAAATAGCATTAAAGAGTGTGTAGAAGAGCCATGTGTTGCAGTCCTTGGCCATGCCCACAGCAGCGAGTTCTGCGAAAGCAGCAAGAACTGGACACCTATTGCACAAACCCTGGTCAAATCACACAGGTACGTGCATGGCTGCAAAAAAGAAAAAAAGATGGAGATTTTCTCTTTACAGGGAGGCACAGGGAGCAGACAAGAGGCAACAGGTACAAGCTACATGAGGAGAGGTTTCACCTGATTTTGATGCACTGACAAAAAAAAAAAATTACAGTTAGGACAATCACCCACTGGAAAATCATCCCCAGGGATGCGGTAGCCTCCCCACAACTGTAAGCTTTCAAGATGCAATTGGACAGGGTGACAATCTCATCCCTCTCCCATAAAAAGTTGGACCAGGCAATCTTTGGAGTTCCCTTCCAATCTGGGCTGGATCTACATATGCAGAAAGTTTCTTATGTAAGCATATGGGCCTGTGATGCCAGCCTACTGTGATCAAGTGCCTCCTTGCCTCTGGAGTAATCTCAGTCAAAATCTGATACCACCTGTATTCACCTTTTCACTAAATAGTAACCTGGACATGAGACAGCTTCTCCTTTGGTGAGGCACCAGCACTCAGAGGCTGGACCCAGAAAACGCAAGATCAGGGTGAATAGTGGCTCACAGGAAGGCAGGACAGACCAGCCCGGCAGTGGGAAGAGAGAGCTGGATGGGACTGGGCAGTGACAGTCCACAGAACAAGCTCCCAATGGACTGGGTCAGGACAGGACAGGACAGGCAGCAGTGGTGCTGACAGACTGAAGAGCAATGCTCAGCACTGCATCAAGTGGAGATGGCCAAGGGAAGAGCGGTGCCGAGGAGAGGCTGCGGGGCTGGTGGCATGAGCAGGGTGAGCAGCGAGCAGGCAGCAGACTGGCACGTGTGTCCAAGAGGCTGAGATGACATACTCAAAGAAACTGGAGAGATTATTTGAGGACTTGAACAAGGGAGAGCAAGTGGTGAGAATGGAGTGAGACCAGAGCATGGCTGGAAACACGGGGACTGGAAGGGCGGGCTGATAAGAAAAGCATTCCTTTAAATATAGTAAAGAAGAGCCATGGAGGAAGAAAGAGCAAGAGCAAAGAAGGTATCATGTTACATTTCAAAATATATTCGGCTCGGGCGCTCAGCCACAATACTCCCATTAGTGTACATGCATCTGTCTAGGAGGAAAAGCCCAGAGATTTCTACCACTTCTCCTTGGGCTCAATTTCCTTTTATAGAGCTGACCATTTTCTTACCAGAGGTGTTTTTGAGACTAGTGAAGTAAATATTCCTCTCCTCACGGAGAGTGTGACGGATCTTGTTCGAAGTCAATACGTTTTAAAACAATAGCTCTTAGAGAAGCATGCAGCTTTGCTTCCCTTAAAAGAGCTTTTCCACAGTCCGAGTTATTTGCAAGCTACTTGCAAATCGGATGGCTCGGAGCTGCCGTGGTAAAATAGCAAAGGTCCCAGTGCACGTAAGTTCGCAGCAGCAGTCTGTAGGAGTGCAAGTGGAAGCCTGAGGATCCCGGGAAAGCAGGGCGCTTTGCAGTACGGAGGAGCTCGGAAGAGCCCACCGTACTGCGGGCACACGCCGGGAGCCTGCTCCGTGCGCAGGAAGGGGAGCTGGGGCACTTGCCGTGCGCAGTTTTGAAGGGGAAAATGTGAGAACAGGACCGATGAGGTTAAAGAAAAAGTCCAAGCACAAATGCCTCGCGTGTGCAGATGCTCTGTTGGTTTTATTTTAAAGAAAAAACAGTCCTTCCCAAGAAAAGCACAAGCCGCTGCTACCTGCGGGTGAGCTTTTGTCAGAGGGCAGGAGACCCGTCACAGCCCCACGATCTGCCACCTCCAGCGCCGCTCGCCCCGGGACGCGGCAGGGAGGGCAGGGGCGCCGCCGTCACACGGCCCGCGGCCACCGGAGCTCCCGGCCGCCCCCTGCCCTCGGCGGGGCGCGGGCCGGGGCTGCGGCTGCGTGCGGCGGGGGCGGGAGCGGGGCGGGAGCGGGGCGGGGCCCGCCGGGAGTCAGCTGGGCGCGAGGGGAGAACGCGGCGGCGGCGGGCGCCGTTAGCACCGGAGCCGGCGGCGGCAGCGCGGACAGGCAGCAGAAGTTTTCTCCGCAGATTCTTCCCGCAGCCCGGGAACGCCTTGCGGAGGCGCGAACGTTCCCGTTCGCGTTGGGTGTGTTTTGCCTTTTTTTTTCTTGACTTGTTTAATTGCTTTTTTTTTTTTAATTTTTTAAATTGTTTAATTTTTAAATTGATTTTTTTTTTGCAGTTTTAATTTTTTTCTTTTGTTATTGTTGGTTTTGAGGCGCGTGGCTCCGAGAGCTCGCTCTCCCCCGCCCGCGCCCCTCTCCACCCCGCCGCCCGGAGGATCCCCCTCCCCGCCCGCGCTCCCGTCCCCGCCGCTCACGACCCTTCCCCTGACCCCTGCGCCCGCCCCAAACTTGGCGGGTGCGCGGCGCCCGGCGGGGACGGTGCCGGCCGCCCGCCCGCCCAGCAGGTAAGGGGCCGGGGGGCGGCGCGGGGCGCGCAGGGTGGCGGCGGCGGCGGCTGCTGCCCCTGGGGAGCCGCAGCGGGGTGAGGCCGGGCCGGGGTGGGTGAGGGCTCGCCGGCTCCTCGGTAGCGGAGGCCGGTGGGAGGAGGAGGAGGAGAGCAAACTTCCTTTTCCTGGGGCCGCCGGCGAGCCCCCTTCCCCCCCCCCCCCCTCCCCCAGCGCCCTCGGGGAGCGCCCCCCGCCCGGCGCGGAGTCCCCGGGGTCGGACTGGGTTCGGCCGGCGGCCGCGGGCTCGTGGAATCGGCCCTTTTCCCCGTCTCGGGGCTTCCTTGCCGCGTTTTGTTTGCTCGCCTGCTGCGCGCCTCGCCCCGGCGGTGCCGGGAGCCGGGCTTTCCCGTCGCCCCGCGCTGGAGGAGAGCGGAGACCTTGCCCCGCCAACTGCTGGTGGTGGTGCTGCTGCCGCCGAAACTCCCCGGCATTCCCCCCGCTCCGTTTAGGGTTTGCGGGAGGGCTGGCTGATGGGCAGTTCGCAGAAATGCCACCCCGGAGTGCTGCCACCTTCCTGCTCATCCGCGGCGGGGATGTGCGGCAGCAGCCGGGCGGCCGTGTGCCCTGGGAGAGCGGCCCTGCCCAGCCCCCGGCGGAGCCCCCGGCCAGCCCGGGAGACCCTCCCTGGGGGGCAGTGCGGAGCTTCTCCTGCCCCAGCTCCCCGCCGGGTAGAGGCGCGCGCGCATGGCTCTCATTGTATAACTGTGGAACTGCAAGCCGGGGCTGAAACTGTGGCATCTTTGTAAGAACAGTTTGCAGTTAATTGGTTTGGCAGATGAACTCCTGCACAATCCTCTTGCCCGCTTCTGTAGCTTAAGTGCCAGCGCCCCCTCCCACCCCTTTCCCCCTTTTCCCCGCTTTTCCTTTGAAGCATCGCATAACTCTGTATTGCCAGCAGGATGGAAAGTGCTGATTCAGCAGCCAGGAGCCCCACTCCATCTGAAGTGGTGGTCTGCCTGAAATGCTCCCATTTGTTGAAATGGGAACATGTGTTGCTGGTATGTCAAAGCAGCATTGATCAGGTTTTCTAAAACAGACCCAAAGAATGTGGTTTACTTTTCTCTTCACTAAGGCAGAATGAATTTGGGGTTGGGGCAAAGTGGGAGGGGGCAGGATAGAAGGAATGTGGGCATCTGCCACCTTCAGTTACGCTTCTGTGGGGCAGCTGAAATTGTTTTGCCTCCTAAAGGTGCTTATGTGTTTTAACGGAGATGTTGTGGGATGTGTAGCAAGGATGCATTAACACTCCAGCTCCATCTATTCCTGCATTCTGAGGCTAGTAGTTGTACTTACAGCCCTAGAAAAGGTACAGAGAAGGGCAACAAGGCTAATCCTAGGATTAAAAGGAGTGAGTTATGAGGACAGGTTAAAAAAAACCACCACAAACACACAGAGATTAGAAAACCTGCTTGGAAAAGGAGAAATATGCTTGAAACGTTAGATGAGGGCTCTGGCTGTGTTTCATGATCGTTTTGGGGCTGAGGCAGGGTGCAGGAGGTAAGCAGGATGCTCTTCCCATGCTGTTAGTCTTCCTCGAGGGCTTAACCTCTCAGAGCAGTTGTTCCAGAGCTGTATTCCTCTGGCTGCCTTTCTACAGGTATATGTTAATATTAGAGCTGCTTGGGTTTTCTTCCTCTAATACCAGATTCTTTCTAAAATTCGGCACAATGTAGAGCAAACAGCAGAGCCTGAAGAGTCCTGTTTGGTAGCCTTGCTGCAAACAGTAAACTGACAGAGCAGCAGACCCTGACGCTTGCCTCCGGTGATCATTTTACCATGTTATGGTCTGATTTATTTTCTTCACTTGGTTGTTATTTGTTCTTCAAGTAGGTCTTGTTTGCCCTGGCCACAAATTAAAGATCTTGTGGTACTTCCATGGTTTTCCTTGGTTTTGTTAATCAAACTATCCCCTCTCTTAGCACTGTGTGAGTTGGCTTTTATCCTCGCATACAGCCACACCTGGATTTCAGTAGCGTGTTCCTGTGTTTTTTAATGCGTAGGCCAAAAGCTCTGCCTAAATGCAAAATGGATCTCTGCATCTCAGTTCTGCTGAAGTGTGTAGTGTGCACTCTGTGAATAAAACAAGTGTTTGCAGCCCTCTGTCTTGCGAGTGCTTAAATGACTCTAGCAAGAATAGTTACGAAGGTTTTTCAGAAATCTTTGGTCATGTTCTCATCTGTGCTTGGGACGTAAATGGGCAAAAAGTATCTGGATCTTTCAGGCAAAGGTATCCTTCCAAGGCAGGGAGTTCCCAGCTGGCAGAGGAGAGGCATAGCTGGGTCATGCACTGCTTCTGCCAGCAGCGCCAGAGTGTTGTGCTGGAAATTTGTTTTCTGACAGCCCCAAACGAGCAGATGTCCCTCTAGACTGTGAGGCACCGTCAGCTTCCCTGGGTGCACGCAGCAGTGGCTGCAGGCAAACTGAGGGGCTCAGTTTGAGCCCCTGGGTGCTGTCGCTCTGGGTGGGACCCTGCTGTTGCTCCCTTTTGCTGTGCCTGTCTGCACGTGGCTGTGGTGGTGATGGTGCTAAATAAGGCCAGATTTCTAGGTGTAACTTTTGCTTATACTAGTTCAGCTCTGTCTTGGGAAGTGTGTGTGAAATGCACTCAGGTGCTACTTCAGACCACTGAAATGTGGGAAATAGGTGGAGGGGTGCCTTTTGGTGGCCAGTGGTATGCACTTTTAGGATGCATTTAGGTATTTGCTCAATTAAAAATTTCACTGGTTGCAGCAAACACTGTGGTGAAACCCCTTACGATTTTTTGCTGGTCTTTTTATTCTAAACCTCTGAGTGACCTTTATTAATGGGGTCAGGGGAAAAGCTTTTCTTCACTTTGTACCAGCATTTCTGTCCAAACTAAGACTAAGGAAGCGTACTTTTCCTTGGATTTATCTCAGTTATGAGGGTATTGATGCCAGTTCACAGTGCAGTGTTTCTTAAGTGTGCCCACTGGCCCAGTGTTTTCATAAACAAGGAAGATAACTCCTGAGACCTCTGCCTCTGTCAGGCTTGCATGCAGCTTGCCAACTGGCTTGGCTACAGTGTGATTGCATAAGCCTCCTTCTGTAGGAAAGCAGGCTAAGAAGTTTGGATTGTTTTTCTTGGAAACTGGGCCTGCTCTTGGCCATGTCCAAAATATACCAGTTCCAGCTCTTCACCCGGGGAAATCTAGGAATGGGGATCCTTTACCGAACAGTTGAAACCCCAGAAGCTTTTTTAGGAATTACAAGGAATGAGGTTGCCAAGGAATCCCTTTATTAGCATTGAGCTTTATTTACAGGTTTGCTATCTTTACACTGCCTGCTGGTCAGGAGAGCGTGTTGCAATCTGAACTGGGAGGTGGCAAAATAATCTTGATTCCTGTTACTTTTTCTCCCAAACCTGTGGTTGTTTTGAAATGTAATATTATGAAGTAAATGGATGCCACCTCACGGACTTCTCTTTTTTTATACGTGTTGAACTGTGCACTTCTGAACTAGTCCCGTGCCAGGTCTTTCCTATTCTCATGCCATCTGTTGAATTGGACAGCAGTTCTCCCTTTAGCTCAGTATGGCTCCTCTGTTGCATCAGGAATGTGGAGAGTACTATCCTAGAAAGCCAGATTCCACTATGAGAGCATCATTAAAGAAAACTCTTGATCAGTATGAGGCATCCTGTCTACAAACAGTCTCTTTATGTCTTCAGTGATGAAACAACTGGAATAGCCTGCCTTAATAAAATTTAGTTGGATATGTTCAACATTCTCTTTTTATACATTCTTTATTCCCCTGGATACCATCTTGTCAGCAGGTACGTGGGAAGAGAGACAGACAGACGCTACGTTTTTCATACAGGTCCGTTCCTCTGAAAATGGTGGTGTTTATGGTTTCCAGGAGCTTTTGGACTTCAAGTGTACATAGGAGCACTGAATATCAGTGCCAAGATATCCTGAAACTCTTTGATAAAGAGATGTTCACGTTCACTAATGTGCTTCCATTGACTGAAAACTTCCTTCCTTCTTCACCTTCCTAGGATCTTTCATAACTCGGATAGATCAGTTCATACAGAGCATATGGACATGGCTGTCAGGACTGAAGGCACTGCTAGTTCATCCTCTGCTTTGGAGTAGTGCCCTTGTGAACAGTTCTGTCTTTCCTGGCATCTGTAACGGAGAAGACCAGGGCATTCTGTTTAATGGTGAGGAGTCACTCACAAAAATAGGAGATTTTGAGCACTGGGTGAGTCACTTTCCGTTAGCAGGTGGCAGCAGCTTTATGGTTGCTGCTTGGGTTTTTACGAGCAAGCAACCTGTAGTGGCATTGACCAGAGACTCAGGTGTGGATTGAACTAAAATGTAGTCAGGATGAATACGGATGGGTTCTTCAAAGCCCAACACTAATGCTCATTTACAAGTCAAGAGAGCTTTTAATGAAACCTGCTAATTGCATCCCAATTAGTTAACCCATGGGGAATGCAGATTACCACTCCTGAATGTCTACAGCAAAAGCTGTCATGAAGATCAGTTGTTTTAAAGTGGATGATCTTTTTAACAGCATAGGACACCTTCTCCCGTATCATGGATAATACATGGATAGTGTAACTACTGCTGTGAATTAGTGTGAGGCACCTTCTTCTGTCTGAATCCTTTCAGATATGTTTGGTAACCCATTATATCCCTGGGTATGAAATGATAACTTTGGAGCAAGTAAAATGGTAGAGGAAAATGTATAGTTCTTTGACGTATGATACAAAGTAAAATTACAGGTTATATCAAGCTTGTCGATTGCCAAACTAGATGTGGAGTAATCTAGGCACACGGCATGAAAGTCTACCTCATTGATACTGAGAGAGGCGAAATGTGTCTCTTTTGGAACTCTGCAGCTTTCAAGACTGCTGTCTTTTGAGATTATGCTGTTTCAGGTATGATGGGATGAGGCATATTGGCTAGAATAGTTTGACCTCTTCTTGGAGAAAGAATCCAAGTGAAAGCAGTGAGAAATTCCCCCTTTACCACATGATGATGGAACAGACTCTGTTTATTCTTCCCTAAAGTGAGAGCTGGAGAGAGGGTGAGGGGGCTTGAAAGTCTAGATTATATTGTGCTGTGTATTTCTGAAAAGAGCTTTGGGACAATGGTGATAGTCATGGTCCTTGGATGCAGAGGTGATGAGTGCCCTAGACAAATTACTGGGAACACCACAGCCATCTCTGCATTCTCTTCTTGTGGGCAGATGCTGTTGAATATTTGAGAGAGAAACACGATACCCTGTTTCTGTTGTATTCTTTTGTTGAACTCCGGGGGAAGACTGTGCAAAAGCTTTTCCCATTATCTTACCCTCCTGCTGTTGACCTGTCATCCTTTGGCCAACAACAACAAGTTGAGCAGCTATGTTGATCTTAATGCCCAACAATTGCATTAATGGTTGCAATATTAACCATTGGACAGTTTTGTTGCTCTAGCTGTAATATTCAAACAGTGTATTTCTTAGTGAGTATGTTTCAGATTTTTTGGAGGCCAAATCCAAGGGCCATGATGATGTTCCAAAAAAGACAGTTTTGCACAGACAGGGATGAATGGGGTAATTGTAAACACATGTTTGGTTAAACCACTAGCAAACCAACTTCTCATTCTTCCCAGCCTCCATCAATGCCAGCTTCTACTAGCTCATAACAGGACAAAAATAGGAAATGACTTTCCTGGCAGACAAACCATAGAGGAAATACCATACCATCCTGTTGGAATAAACCTATAGCCCAGTGGGAAGGAGCTCTCCTGCTGAGCAGCAGTGGGGATTTCTACATTTGTTCACACAGTAAACATGAGAGCATGGTCCTTGCACTCCCTTCACGCTCTTGCTGCAGAATTTGTGTCAGCAGAGAAATCTGAGAACCTGTCTGCATCCAAGCTGAGCCTGTGGCTGCTGAAGGCAGCTAAGGGTGGGTAATACTCCATGAGACCAGTATCATTCTTCCATTATGCATCCCTGGTGAGAAAATGAATAAGCAGGGAGAATCTGTAAGTCTGTAGACTTTTCATGGTGGAGATTAGCACTTGATGAACACTTAGAGATTTCTTTCAGTGCCCTTCTTTTAGTGCATCTGAATTCTCCCTTTTGATGACTTGACCTAGTGGCTGCAGCTCTGCTCAAACACATGTTGTTGGTTTGTAGCTTGGACTTAAGTTACTTTTTTATTTTGCTTAACTTTATTTCTGGGTCATATTCAGGTATTAATTTAAATTTTGAAACTGTGAGGAAGGGAGTCCATTAAATGTCAGCCAGGTCTCTTTCACTGCTGTTGCTGTTAGTGAACGATCTGTGATTCTGATTTGACACTAAAACGTATTTTTTGGTCAGGGAGTTGCAATAGGGCTCTGTGTCTGTTCATGCTTCATACATTTGTAGATGTCAAAACTAATTGGCAGCAAGGATTTGAATCTTTTACTAGAGGAAAAACTGCTAGAAAAATTCTCCCAGATAGTGACTTTTGGAGGATGATAGAACAAGATAGTTGTATATTAGAAAGGATTGGAGCAGAAGTTTTCAAGGCTGAAATAAAAATGAGGAGGTGATTTTTTTTTTTTCCTCCCTGTTTTCTTCTTTCCTTCCTTTCTGTAATGTTCATCTCTGCCAAACTACTAGGTACGGATTCAGATAGGAGAACGTTCTCTCTCCTTAAATGGGAATTGAGAGAGGGGGTGAGAAGGACTGGGGGAAGGTAAAATCTGTAGGTTGGTCTTGCTTAGTGTACTGTTAAAGCTCTGAGCATCCTTGGAAAGGAATGAGGAGCTTTTATTATATCAAAGCACAAGTGTGGAATTAAACTTCAAGGAGTTGGAAAAGCTAAAAATTCAGAAGGCTTTGGCACAAGACAAAAATATCACAAGCTTTCTTAAAAGGCCTGCTTTCCCTTCTGGCTCAAATGTATTAAAGTCCATTTAGGAGAATGTTTAGGGAGAAATATGTATTGCAAGACCATCAATTATTTCTGAATTAATGTCTTGTGGGGGATCATTCTTCATTCTAATAGCTGCTCGTGCTGACATCACCCGAGATGTCAGGGGATTATGTTAGAATTCAAGCCTTGATATTGTGCAGAACAATGGCTCAAGTGCTGGCAGATGCTTTCTTGGTGGGTCAGGTTGCTTTTGTTTATTCTGTCCATCTCTAACTGTGATATTCCAGTTACTGTACATGGTCACAGCAAGAGATGGAGTAAACAATTTCCAAGAGAAGCGTATCTGTGCAGCATGATTGTGAGGACAAAGTACTTCTTGCCTCTGCATCTTATGCTAGAGGCAGGTTTGCCATCACCTAGATGCACAATGCATGCATTTTTAATGCTTTATGAAAAAGCTCACCAGCTGTAACATTGTGGTCTTTTGTTTGTTTCTGTTATTTGTTGTATTATTTTGTTTGTTATTCCAGGAATTCTGA
Organism: Chamaea fasciata; assembly: GCF_029207755.1. Lineage (NCBI taxonomy): Eukaryota > Metazoa > Chordata > Aves > Passeriformes > Sylviidae > Chamaea > Chamaea fasciata. The sequence continues at coordinate 69,740,549 of NW_027094086.1, forward strand.
AGTCAAAAAGTTGAGGCCAAAAGTGGGTGGGTTTGGTGGTGGAGGTTTTTGGGTTTTTTTCCCCCCGGTCTGTTGGTTGATTTGTTGTTGTTTTTTGGTTTGCTTTTTCCCCCTCCCTGGCTGTTGGGCACCTAGCTTTAGTTTTTAAATGATGATTGTAATGAAGGCCCTTGTGGTTTAACCTGTCGGGCAGTTAAACACCACACAGTTGTTCACTCACTTTCCCCCCACATCAGTGGGATGGGGAAGGGAATGGCAAGAAGACAAAACTCCTGGTTTGAGATAAAGACAGTGTAGGAGAACTGAAAAGGAAGGTAAAAGAGTAACAACTTAAAAAGAGTATGCAAACAAGTGATGATTAGTGTAATTACTCACCACCTGCTGATTGATGCCCACCCAGTCTCCAAGCAGCAGGCCCCTGCCTCTCCCCAATTTTTTTGTTCAGCCAGGTATGATGTCATATGGTATGGAATATTCCTTTGGCCAGCTGGGGTCAGCTGTCCTGGCTGTATCCCTTCCCAGCCTATTGTTCACCCCAAGCCTCCTCACCGGTGGGGTGAGAAACTGAAGAGCTGTTGACTTGGTGTGAGCCCTGCTCAACAATGACTACAACATTAGTGTGTTATCAGTATTATTCTCATCCTAAATCTGAAACACAGCTCTGTACCAGCTTCTAGGAAGGAAATAATTCTACCTCAGCTGAAACCAGGACAGCTCTGTGAGGGGAAAGTAGTCAAAATAGCCCTTTATGATGCTCAAGAAGTGAATAAACTGGAATGTTGCAGTCTGTGTGATATTCATGAACTGATTCTTTTGAAATATTTTACTGATAGGCTATTATAACATTACACATAGTCATCACATTTAGCAGTTGGGAAGTTTTCAAAGAGGCATTGTGTTTATTTTCCAAAAGGCTTCAAGAGAACTGAGCAGCGAGACTGAGATGAGCTGTAGGAGTGGAGAGCAAATGCTGTTGGAGTTGCTGACATCTCTAATGTGTACTCAGACTTGTTTCACATTCAGCATGCATTTTTTTTGTTCTAGAACTGATGCTAAAAAAGGTCAAGAAAAATCTCTGTGGAGTTCCTTGCTAGCAAAGGTGGATTACACTCTTAACACGTGGGAAGTCTGAGGAGCGTTGCAAAGGCTGTTGCAGCTGATACAGTTTGGGTGTGTGGTGACACTTGTAATGCCTGGTTGAGTTGTTGGATAATTTTCCTCCCCAGAGTCCTTTGAAAAAGTGTTGATACAGCCTTCAGTAGGAGAATGGCATTGCAAGATGTCTTGCTAGTCTAAGCCTTAGCTAATTTTGATGAACGTGTAATTTGTCTTCATTTACTTGGAAATTATTCCGCTCTTCTTCCCAGGAGCAGGAAAAGTTCTCACAGGTGTTTGGAAAATTGATGATTTTGAAAAATTCAGTGAAAGAGTCCTGTGCTGTAACAGCCTGACTTTGTTTTGCTTGTATTCATCTCTGAGAACTTCTTAGGTCCTTCATGTCCAATAGTCCAGCTCTTCCTTAGCAAGATTTATTCCCCAGAGGTCTCATTTAAAATTCACATGAGCTAAGGTGACATGTCTGTAGGTGATGTGAAGTTGCCTTTCAGGTTAATTTGACAGTAGAGTGCTCAGTAAAGTTTCAGGAAGACAGCACACATGCAGCTGTCAGAGAGGGAGGTCACTTTTACCTCTTTGAGTATTTAAATCCTAATTTTTGTGTGTGTGTGAAAGCGCTACACTTTGCAGAGGTCAAAAAACTTTTCCCCTGGAGGAGAGGCACATCTTCATTTCTCAAAGGATGTGGGCCATGCCAAGAGCTGACTGCTACCAAAAGCTGACGATGTTTTGTTGGAGTGTTTGGGTGTCTTACCTTGGGCCAGCTTGGTGGTTCACTGTGTGTGTGCATGGCTGACTCTCAAACTGGGTAGGAAAGCTGTCCTGTGTGCTTGTTTTTTCTGGGATTGGTTTTCTTCTGGGTTAAAGGGTGGGATCAGTTCTTGGAAGCATGTGGTGGGGTAGCTGAGGTGAGCTGAGGTGCTCCTCCAGGGAGGGGAAGAGAAATGAGAAAGAGAAGAATAGATCCCATCTCTTTTCAGGGCCAGTAAACTTCTGGGCCAGCTTGGCAACCCATCAACTTTTTTTTTCTTTGTGAATTTCAACAAGTCTTATGGAGCTACACAAGTAAGCAAGCTGAAGACTAGACCTGGCTTTGCAGAGGGTCTCTAGAGCCTGCCTGTATTTGCAAGATTTACCTGTTGAAGGGACTTCTCTGCAATGTGTGGAGGTTAACCTTGTGTTTGATCTCTTTGCTGCCCTGGAATGTGGCCAAAGTGATGTTGTCTTTATTCATGTCTTTTTAATTTTACTTCTTTTTTTAATAAAATGGATCTGTGGTGCTGGGTTGTTTTCTTAAAAAGGAATATGGAATGTGTCAGTGCTAGGTGGGGTTTTATATTGAGCAACTCAGCCGTAACAAAAATGTTACTATTGCTCTTGTACATTTAAAGAAGATAAAAATAGCACCTTCAAAGTTTCAGGAGATTATGTAAGGTATGTGTAGCTGTACCTTATTAATATGATCGTCATGAAACAGAGCAGCTGAGGAAGTAACTGGTAATAAATCCATCATTATTCATATTATGAAAAATAGCAAGCATAATAGCTGTTCAAACACCAGAGATTTGGTTGACTTGCTCTGAAACGTAGTGGTAAAACATATTTGTTTCAGACCAGTTACCAGCTGAAATGTTTTTTTTCCTGGAATGTCTCATCTGTTCCCAGTCTCAGAATCCCAGAACTGCCTGTGAGCTGGTTCAGCCGTTCTGCTCTGAACAAGAAGGATTTCTGTAGCCAAAGTCAAATAAAGGCATTTGAGGTGACTGCTCCGGTGTCTGCTAGGAAATGGTCTTGATGGCTGTGGGGCAGATCTTGCCCATGAGCTCCTGTGGCTCTTGAGGGGCTGCCTTAAAGCTGCAGTTTCTCAGCCATGCTAAAGGTATCTGTTTTAGCCCCCAAAAAATCCCAAGCATCCAACACCTCTGCAGACTGAAAACCAAAATAAGTTCTTCAGTAATTTCAGTTATTATTCTTGTCTGTGGTAAATGTGGAATGATTATGGGGGCAAAGTGACATGTTGTGGATTCTCTTCATTCTTCTTAACAGAGTTTGGGAAGACTTGGAGTTCAGGTTCTTGGGTTCAGGATTGCACAGTAGTGACTGGGGTTTCTCTTGAGAAACATTTCTGAATAGTTTTTTTTTTTTTTTTTTTCCATGATTCTCTAGCTGAGTCCTTCTGGCTGTATACCAATTCCATTGTATGTGGACTGGGTGGATGAAGGAAGAGATGTTTTCTCAGCCTTTGTTACAGGGACTTACCTCCATCTAGAAAGTTTCTGTCTTATGCAAGGTCATTTGGAGAGTAACAAAATGTGTATTAAATGTTCTCCCCATACCCTGTGTTTTACTTTAAGCACTCTCTGTCAGCTGCTCACTGAAGTTCAGGTTTTATAACAAATGCTACTCAGGATGCTTCAGTTGCTTTGCATAGCTGTGTTAGGTTTTGGGGCTGTTGAGGTGAAGGAAGTAATGAATGAGCAGTAATTTCATGGGCACACTAATGTGGTTGTGTACAAACAGCAAGTTTCTTTCTCTTCTTGGGATATCTGGCCAACTTGTACGCTTGCCTTCAGCCATGTCATATCTGTACTGACTTTGGCAGTGGTTCAGAGAAGATTCATCCAGCCAGAGAAACATTCATAGGACGAGTTCTTTTAAAAATTAATTGTTTTATTTATTTTCTTAAAGTATGTGAGGACTGAAGCTTTCTTCCTGTGTGCAGCTGTGGCTTGTCTAAAGTCAATGTTTGACTGCAGATCAAGTGGTGTGGTCAGTGAATTTTTCCCTAAACCTATTTTAGAGCCATAAATTGTTGCATTGTGTGGGCAAGGATGCTTTCATCCAGTACCTGGTCTTAGTCACCTCTTCCTGCCAATGTCCTCTAATTCTGCAGTTGTAACTCTGTGAAACCAAGCAAGGAAGTGTGTGCTTTGTGTGAGGAGCTCAAGAACTCTTTAAATCCTGGCTTGCTGTCTTGTAAACCTGAAGGTTTCTGAAGTGGAATATATATGTACACTAAAAATATTTCTGTATTACACAGCCCTTTTATGGTGTCTGAAAGAGGTGTATTTCCTCTGCAGTTCAGTGCATGCTGCCTCCAACGTTTCTTCAGAATCCCTGGGACTTTAGGATGAAGCCTTTCAGCAATGTGGTGTATGCAGGGCTGGTTTGTGTTGCAGTTCTGAATGGGGCTGAGGGGCTGCTGGGCTCAGTGGTAGTGTGGAAGCTTTAGGGCTGTGGCTGTGTGGAGCTGAGAGGCTTGAAGGAGGGAGCTTCAGGTTAAGTCTTCCTAGAGTCTTCTGGGATCCTCTTAAAAGTAGTGCTGTAACGGGGTAACTCAGGATACCTGACACCTTAGCCATGTCAAATGAGGTCCCTAGAAAACCAAGGGACTGAAAGGTTTTATTAAAAGAGATTTTCACCTGAGATGCTGTCTCTGAAATCCATTAGCCGTTTAAAATTAACCAAATATTCTAGGTAGCTTAAATGAATTTTAATGACTTTCTGCCACTTATAAGAGTCTATTTACAACCTTGTTGCTTTAAGTGCAGCCTGGATTGCGTTTTATGTTATCAGTGGAGATGATTTTGTAGCATGGCAGTAATCTTCCTAAAGATTTACCTGGTCAATGAAGAAGTAACGGGATTTGTGTAAACCAAAGCAGAGCAATCTGAAGTAGCTGTATCCTAAAACAGACTTAACCTATAAAGATTTGAATTTTCATGTCATTTTCCACTGGGAAACACCACAAAGTCGCCTGCTCTTTGGCATCCTGTAAGAATCGAGCCATCCCATTATTAGGGAGGAAAAACTGAATACAGACTAAAGATCTAAAATTTATCTAAGAGTATAAATGAAGGCTGACTAAAAATGATTGGATTTTTTAAAATTGTGATACATACTGGAACAGAAATATTAGAAACTATTTCAGTCTGGTTTTGAGCATTTGATTAGCAGTTTCTAAGTGACCTCTTGGCTCATATGTGTGTTTTGTGGCACTGGGAGAGGAGAGGGAAAGCTGCTTTAAAGAAGCTGTGCTGAGAACCTAGAAGAGAAGGCACAAAGATGGGTGATATTGAAATAGCTCAACTTTTTCATCCCCTTGATATTTTAGAGGTTTTTTTCCCTCCTTGTAGTGCACCCACTTCTCAGCAGTGTGAGATGAGAAGGAATCAAATTGACTTCCATAGTCATGTGTGTCTTTATAGTGTGATGCAGACAAAAGGCAAAGTAGGCTGCACCCCCATCCTTCTCTGGTGAAGATGATGGGTGGGGGAATGTCTTAACCCACCACGTGGCTAAATCATGGCTCTGAAAATGATTACTGATATGATTATCTCTTTGGAGTAATGCTAACACTTTATTGGAGCTGCTGTGAGGCATCTGTATGCAAAAAGCCTGCAGTTTTTGGTGGATGTGTTTTGCCTGTGTGATGGTTTTATCACTCTGTGTTTGCTTCCAAGTCCCAGCTCATGGAAGTTAAATTCTCTCAGAGATGATGGCTTCTCCAAAGGTGGAGGAAGTGTTAATAAAAAAATGGGGGGAGAAGAAGTATTTATACCGCAGTGCATAGTAAACATCCAGCTTGCGATACAGGTAGCTAAGCTATGTCTAAAACTTGGCCTGGCTTTGCTCCTGGTCTAAACCACAAGTGTTACTTTCGAGTGGATGTCTGTGTGCCACATCCTGTGGCCTGGTGGCCATTTGGACAGTCAGGGATTCCAAGGATAACCACATGGTGAGGCACCTGAGCAAAAATCCTTCTGCTGAATGCAAACGGTGACACAGTTGAACTCCATGAAATGGCAATGTGTGCTTAGCTTTCTTGACTTCAAGTGTCTCCACCTATTGATTTTATTTTTTAAAACCATTTTATTTTCCCTTTTCTATTTTCCAGCACTACTTAGGAGTGACTAGTGCTTTGCCTTTGTGGACTGTCAGCCTCATGCTCCAAGATCCCAGTATCTGCAATTGTACATATGCAAAGTGGAGAGCAGAGGGTCATTCCTGATGGAGAGGAATGGGCACTGCCACTAATCCTGTAAATCCACAGTGGGTCCGTCCCATGCATAGAAACTTGATCTTAACTCCTACATCTTAACATCTATGTCTCCTTTCTTTGCTGTGATATTTACGTATAATTCCTACTTCTTAAAACAAGAGGGAGTTGGATCTAGTCAGATTTGAGGAAAACTGCATGAGCTAGCCTTATGAATAATTATCTTTGCATCAGCATCTTACTCAGGGATACTCAAGAAAAGATGACAAATGACTGTCTTCTTGACATGCACAATATAAAGCAAGTGCAAATTCAAAGCCTCCCGTAAGCCTCTGGGGCATGCCTAAATATCTTCCAGTTGCATGGTTAAAAGCTGAAATAAGTCTTGTACCCTGGATTTGGGAGATTCGTGAAATGCCGATCCCCAGCTACTTCTATTGATGCAAATGGTGGAGGTCAAACTGGTGTGTGGGGAGGGGGCCTGGAGAGAGAAAATTGGCTGAATAAGGTGATAGTGCTTGCAGTTATGTCTAATCAGAGCTCATTTCCTGTAGATGTTCCCAGAGGTTTTGCATAGTGAGAACAAATGCAAATGCAGTTTGGAATACACTGGTGCTCACAGTCCATGAGCTAAAAAAAATTGGAGGGATTGAGGTTTTGTTGGTTACCCCTGCCCTCCCCCAGCTTCCAGAGATGCTTGCTACTGAATAAGTTTTGGTGCCAAGCTTCAGAATGATAGGATTGCGCCTTGCAGTACTGACTCCAGTTAGCTGTGCTGGGGTAGCCATGTACAGATTATTATCTTTCACCTTCTTCTGCAAGAAGTGATTTCTCTATTCCGTGTATCCTTCAAAAGCCTGACAGGCAGTGGAACTATGAGGTTTTGATCTAAAGCTTGTAGATTGAGGCTAAGCATTAAAAAATACGCATGACATCGTAGTCAATGTGGTGTTTCTGCTATTTGTCCCCCAGACTGAGACTGAAGAACAGAATTCATAGGGCTGAGGGTATGGTCCATGTTTCTTTCTGTTGTCAGGTTTTGGTTTGTTTGTGGTGTTAGAATATAGCTGGATCTGTGTATCAACAGAAGCAAGTGCCTGTGTTACACTTCCTGAAAAGGTATTTTAACACCTAAGGTTTTGAGTTGGTTGGGAGTTGTTTGTTTTGGTTTTTTTTTTTTTAAGGACATTTCAGCCCTGAAGGTTACAGTTGATATGCGGCGTGTTGGTATTCTCATTTTGGATATACTGTGCTTTGCAGAAAAAGAGGAGACAATGCATCTGTTAAGCTTATTTTTCTTATAGCACAGTGCTAGATCTGGGGAGGAGACTTGAGACAGGTAAACTAGTCAATGAAAACTGGAGTGTAGCTGTGTTTCTGATGGCAGCCTGGTGGCAGTGGTTGGGGAAAACTGCTTATTCCTCACACAGTCTTGGGTATTGACTCACTGTTTTTTTCCCCTTCAGGAATTTTGACTTGGTGCTTCTCTTTTATCTTTTCCCTATGCCCTCACTCCACCCAGTACAGTAATGTTTTCTTAGATCTTTGGTTTTTAAACCTTTCTGTTTCTTCTGAAAGTCGTGAGCATGGAGAAGATATTATTCCCTTTCTTTGCAGCAGGCTTTCATAGATTTGAAAGATTTCATCATGACCCTTACTTTTGCTTCTTTTGGCTGAGCTCCAGTTAATTCTGTTTTTCCTTTTTTCCTCCCAGATGTCATGTTTTTCTAATTTTGTGATGTTCCTATTGCTTTTGCTTGGATTTTTTCCAGTTGATCTTTTCTGAAATTTGCTGAAGATTGGGTACAGCTTCGTGCTGGAAGCTTTATCAGCCACAAGTAGAGCAGAACTGTTGCTTCATGATTCTCACATATGTTCCTCTATACATTCCTCTATGGTATTTGCCTCTCTCTCAACAAAGAATTTTCCAGTTTCTAAAACTTGCTTTGAATTAAGTCTTCCAGCAAGCTGACAGCTTTAAGTTAGCAGCTTTCCCAAGTTTAATAAGTGTCATTTTCTCCTTCATTATCTAGATCATTAGTTTTAGAAGAGTGTGGGACCAGGGCAGATCTCTGCAGAGGTTATTCAGTATGTCAGGCTATTATGTGAGCATTTCAACTTTTTTTTGATGTTCCAAGCAAATATAAGTCAGTGCAGTTTGCTCAGTCACTTTCAAATCTGCCATAAAATGACTGTTTGCATTGATAACAGTATGACAAAGTTTTCTTACCTTGTTGTAAGAATGCAGTTTGAATCTTTTGATGTGGTTTTGCTAATGTCAGGGTTCAGATTCAGTGTCTGCTGCTTGTATCTTCCTAAAATACATTATTCTGACATAGTTGGATGTTGAGTTGGTTTGACTTGGCTTATACATGAACAAGCAGTTTTTGTTGAGTTCAATCTTTTATTTTCTTCTTGGTACTAGCAGATGGATTTAATGGCAAATGTGTGAATTAAGCAACAAGTATCTCTCTTGATGTTTTTCTTTCCACTCTTTTCCCCTCCCACTTCTGTAGGAAATCACTGTTTGCCATTCTCCAGCCTCTGTTACCTTGTCAATCCAAAACTATGGACTTTCATAAATAGCTGCTAATGATTTGAAGCTTTAAAAAACAAAACTAAACTGTTCAATTTGTTACTGAGTTTCATGAAAACTAGCTAATTTGAAAGTTGATTCTTTTTTTTTTTTTTTTTTTCTTTTTTAATCTCCTCTCTCCTGTTGTCACTAGTAGTTCAGGTTTGTTCGTTTGGGTTTTTTTGTTGTTCTTAGGTTTTGTTTTGTTGTTGTTACCTGTAGCCTTTTTGAGAAAGTGATGAGTAGACTGACCTTTCCCTTAATTATTATTTTATTGCTGTGGAATTGCAGAATGAGTTTTTGATCTCTCTTGTTTCAATTTCACTTATTTTGGTATTGCAATAATTGTCTGCAGGCTATTGCTCTTTCAGTGGAGTGCAGATGGATGGCCTTTGCTTGACATCTTTACCTAGCAAGACAGACAGACAGACTGTTGCTTGCTTTTTGTCACATATGGGCAACAGCAAAGCTTAAATATCTTGGATCTGAGGATTAACTAAGAACTGAAGATGAGAGGGAATGAACGCTCACTGGCAGAAGGCTCTCTTCAAATATAAAGCAAGTTCTTTTATCCAGAATCAATATACTAAAATGGTTAAAGGGCAAATGCCAAAAGGCTGAATGTTTGCCTCAGTTTTTTTTTGTCAGAATTGGGTTTGAGGAGAACGTTCAGTTGGTGCCCCTGATCAGCTCAGCCATAATTCATGTTGCTTCTGCTGCTATCTGAGGTTAGAATAATTGAAAATAGAAAGTACTGAAATATACTGATGAACCCAAAATTACTAGATAATGATATGATAAACTAGCGGCTTAGTCTTGTGTCACCACCAGATCTAGAAGCATGTTGGATAAGGGGATGTTGACAGAGTGGAGAGAGTGAACAATGCTAATGCTGTTCACAAAATAAGAACCCTTCTGAAAAGGAACGTACAGTTTCAAGAACAGATGGTCTAGTTGTAATAGAGACTAACAAATTTTTGTTGGCTGGCAGCCGTCTTTCAGGTTAGGATTTTGTCTTTAAAGCTCTTTCATAGAGTTGACTTCCTTGCTGCAAAGTACTTGGTAAAAGGACAGAGTAAATTTCTCCTGGGAACTTGTTCTTCCTGGTCTAACAAAAACGAGATTATAGTGGAAGCACAAGGTGAGGAACAGTCAACTTACAGTGACAGGTAAGGCTTTGTTGGAGCAGCCTATGGATATTTTGGATTTTGTTCTGCTCCCTGCACTCCAAAATTAGCATGCTGCAGGACGGTTGTCACCCCTGTGATGGAAGGTGGGAAGACTGACTTGGAAACATGCACAAGTCTTGCTTTGATCATCCTATTTCTTCTGCAGAAGAAGCATATTGTTTGTGAGACAGAGCTTACATAATCCTCCTTCTGTGGTGTGTGTAAACATATTTAACACAGGCCTTTTGTTTCTTGACTAGTTTAAATTTAATCAGTAGTGTATGTGCAGTGTGGAAGGGGACAGAAGAGGGGTGAGTTAGAGTGCATTTTAGATTTATCCTCTCCTCCAGCACCCCAGAACTTGTGTGGATGCAAACCAAGCAAAATGGAGATAAAATAATCCCATTCTTACCTTTTATCTGTACCCTGAAAACAAACTGACTATCTCTAACTAATCAATGGTATTGCAGCCCTCAGTCTCCCCTTGTCGGGTTGATTCTCTTGTTGCACAGTAGCTGGGAGAGAGGCTTTGAATGCAGAATTAGCATATAAGCCTGTGCCATTCTTGGCTGGCTGTTAATGTTTAAAGTCTTTAAAGTCGCCCACTAAAGACAAGGCAAAAGAACAAACGTCGGCCTGGGTATGTGGCATGTGTGTTCTTGTTTAATAACGGAATTTCTGGTATGGCCAGGGATGCATGCCAGCTTTGGCAGTACAGGGCACAGTTCAGATACTTAAGTACTGTACTAAAAATAACAGGACTATTTTAGACTGGGACCCAATTAGGGAGGGAATGACTTGTTGCTCTGCAATAAGTAATCTGAAGTAGCAGGCAGGCTGCAATGCACACGTAAATTCGGCTGTTTTGCTTGTGGAGCTGCCAGTTTTGACACTGCTTCTTCACTGTTCTCCTTAGATGCTTTTCCAATGATTAAAAAAAAAAAGAAAACAAACAAAAACCCCACCCCAAAATACCCCTCTTCTTAAGGCAGACTTTATATGCTTTAGTTCACATTTTGATATTGCAGTGTTTAATAGCATTACAACTCATAATCCTCCAGTGTTGGCTTGGGAAATTCCTAGAAGGCAGGGAGTGGGAGGTGAGGAGCGATGCTCTCCCTGACACACTGAGTGAGCTTCACTCTGCCACACAGAAGGGCAGCAAGGGTGAATTCGGGCAGTCAAGGAGCAGAGGGGCTGTTTGAAGACAGTTTCTTTTCCCTTGGTTTGCCTCCTGGGCATGGAGAAAGGAGTGTAGTTCCTGAAATTTGTTGCTGCTGTTACTTTCCTGTGTCAGGAAGTACAGTGAAAATAACTTGCATGTTTAGCCTCCTGAAACAAAGCATTACTTTACACTTCACTAGTTTCTGGTGGTTTTATTTTTGGTGATGCTGCTGGCTGCCACCTTGATCGTTTGGATTTTAGTGAAGCAAGTTAGAGGAATCTTAATTTCTCAGTGCACAGTATGTGTGGGGTGGCGGAGAAGGGACAAGCATGCTCCAGCATCCAAATCCTCAGGTCTTGGAGTGCTTTCAAGTGATCGGCTGCATCTGATCACAATTTTCTGCCACTGATCAGAGTGGGGTTGTGGATGAGGGAATGCATTATGGAGCCTTACACAAATGCTGTGTTGGATAGACTTGAGCTGATGCTCGAGATGAAAGCAAAATGCACCTAAAATTTCTATTTTTGTAGACATCTTTCTAGCGTGCTATTTTGAGAACATGAAAAAGCCAGAGTCTTTCTGGTGTTGTGACTCTCATGCTGTTTTGAAAGTAGCTCTACATTTTTTTTCAAAATAAAAAGCTGATAAGAGATGTTCAAGGCTTTGTTCAGCTGTGGTCTCTTAGCAGCTTTCAGTATGGTGTTGGCCTTGTGATTTTGGGAGGACTTAATCAGGTTCCCTTAATCATGCAGAAATCACGTTCTTTTAAACCTCAGATTTCAATTTGCCCTTGCCCTGAAATGGAGAGGATGGGTCTTCCTAGATGCCCATTATGAAAACAGCACCTTTTGTATTCAGTGCTAAAATGTACTGCATCATGGATGTAGTAAAATCCCAGGGAAATAGTGGGAGAGGCACTTTGGTGAAGCAGATCACGTTGTGTGTTGTAGAGAGCCAGCATTTTGGCCTGTGCTTGTCAACTTGTGGGCTGCATGTATTCTACCTTCTGCATACTGCAGCAGCCTGCAGGACTTGCTGTTAAAAGTAAATGTTACGTGGAGGATGCCTAGCAACTGTAGTTTTTAGGTCTGTGCCAAATTGTTAAAGGTGCAAATCTGTTAGATTGGTGCAGTGTTTTCTGGAGGATGCAGTGTGGCAGTGCTGAGGTGGTGCTTTGGCACCGTGGTGATGTGACTGTTCCTCCAGCTCTTCTTCACCACCATCATCCCCTAATGGGATCCCCTAACCCCATTAGGTTAACATCTAGCGCCCACAATTCTCATCCAGGAATATTAATTTTAAAAAGAAAAATGTTGATTTGAATTGCAGTTGCTTAGGTGGAAAGCTTGCAAGGAGTTTTTCTCTGGTTTTAGACCCTTCTACTTCATGGTGAACTGTCCTGCAGTTACCTGGACTGTGCACATCTATTACTGTCATTGCTATCCCTTATGAGCTTTCTCCAGTGCTTGCCTAAATTATTATTATTATTTTAACACATTCATAAATCCATGGAAAAGATTTCCATATTTCCTATCGGTTTCAGATTTTCTGATTTTTTCTTTTGAGAGGGAATGCTTATTCTCTGGGCACTTTTTCCATGTCCTCTATAACTGACTCAATGTCTGCCTTCTTTTCCTTCAGCTGTCTCTTTTCTGTGCCAAATGATCCAGGACTGTTAGTTTCTTCTTTAGGAATTCCTCTTCTCTGTACTCTTTCTAATTCTGTTTTACCATTTCAATGTCATAACAGCCCACAGTTTTCAAGAAGTGGGTGTGCCCTGGTTTAATGACTTGTCATGATTCTGCTTTTCTTGTGGCAGTTCCTTGATTTTTAATACTGTATTTCCTTGTGAGATATTGTGTGCTCTTTTTTCCTTCCCTCCCTCTTTCCTCTAAGATGATACTTCAAATAAGACTTCAGACTCCTGACACTTACTACAGTGGTACACACAGGCAGGGTTATTCTTCTAGTACATTGGCTTGAGTTTGTGGAAATTAAATCAGAGTTTCCCTTTTGGCTACCCATTTGTCTGTGATCACGAGATCCTTCTGCTGTGCTTTGCATGAAGCTCCAGCTCTGACTGAACACATCATACTGCTGACAAACTTTGTGTCACCTCCCTGGTTGTCACATTTTTGGAGAGCTTAAGGGTGTGTTGAAAAGAATGGCCACTGTGGTAATTCTGAAGACTTCTTGTATGGAAAAAAAGCTCCATGTTTTCCTACCTTTTGCTGTTATCCTTTGGCTGCATGTCAAAGAGGGGAACCACTCCTGCAAGCTACAGCAGCTCAGGTCTTTCTAAGAGCCCTAGGGATAATGCCTACTTTTGTCTTGTTCATGCAGTGTCATAAACTTTGGGTGGATTTGAGTCATAACTTCTGCAGAAGCTGTACTGACATTTGCTCATGCCATCTTGTTGATTATTAATGTCTGTATTATCTAGTTTTAGCTAGTTCTTTCAGATAAGAAGTTTCTTCCTGATTTATAAGTTCTGTGGATTTAGCTTGAACTCATTTCTGAAAACATACTACTTAGCATCTTTCATGCTATGTCCAATTCCCTTTAGGTATGACAGGGTGTATGCAGCAATTAACAGCTTGGTAGTTTTGATGTTTTCCGTTAGAAATCTTGGCTGAATTATTTCCATTGTGCAATTGAGAACAATCTTCTAATGCTGCTCTTAAAATGTAATGTGTGAGCAGTTATTTAGTATACAGGGTGTCCAGTTGGCTTATCTGTTTTGACTTTTTTTAATGAACAAATGTGACATCTCTTAAGGAACTGAAATGAAAACAGTCCTTACCTTTTCTTTCTGTCAAGAATCTGTGAAGATGTTTGCAGTTAAGGTGAGTTTTGATATGAGAGGTGTGGGAAAGACTTGATTTCCTGTATTTTGCAGCAGAGCTGGTAGCTGATGCCATCTAGTCTGGTCTTTGGATTAAGTCTTGTGCCCCCCCATTCACTCTGGGCATTTGCCTGAAGGCATCATAAGCATGAAATTGATCTTCACTATCCTGACTTCTGGGGCTCCTGCCTTAGGATATAGGACATGCCTGCATCAATACAATCTGGTTTTCATTGCTGAACTTGTGTCCCTCCTCTTCGTTGGCTGGTCTCAAATTACTGGGACACCAAGTCAACATCTTCGAGTACACTTGGCAGAACAAAGTCAGAGGAATGTACTTCTTGGTTAGAAAGCTTGCATCTCCAAGTTCTGCAGCAAAAAGATGGATATAAAATTTCCTCACCTGAGTAAGGAGTCAGGCAGGCTTCCCACTAGCAATGGGAATGACTTGGGAAGCTCTCATGCATCTTTTGCAGTGTTTCTAGCACATAACTAAATGCTGCTTTCTTGTCCAGTCTGAGAACTTGTTTATGAAACCTAATACTGCTCTGTGAAACTCAACACTTTGCTGCTTAATGCTGCAGCTTTAGTGATGCTCAGTGAGGTGGACCGACTGCTTTGTGGATCAGCTGTTTCAAATACAACACTTCCTTCACTGGCACTGGGAAGCTTCACCCATTCCTGAGAAGGGGGAAGAAATGTCCATGTAAAAGTTCAACCCTGTAGCAAATAGATCCTTAAAAAAAATAAATAAAACAACTGAATCACTTGTTCATTCTTCTTCCATGCTGCCGGCCAATCCCCATACCCTTGTATTTCACACAGGAGGGAGAAGGCAGGCAATACTGTCTTTTATTATCCATACCCTGCAGCTCACTATCTTCTTCACAAAATATGGATGGCATCTGTCTGTCTCCACTTCATGGGAAAGATTAACAACAATTAAGGTCAGCAATTAAGGTTGTGAAAACCTTTGAATAACTGCAACATCTGTTCTTATACTAGAATAAATAAAATAAAGCTGGGGCTCTAATTGCCAACAGAATACTTGCTCATATCTGTTTTGTAATTGTGGACTTGTGAAATTCATATTGTTAACTGGTCCCTTGCTGGCCAGCATCACTGGTCAGCAGTCAGTGCAAGCTTGCATGCTTTTCCCAGGAGCCACATGCTAAAAGTGAGGGTGTTGGATGAGAAGTGGGAACTGTGTGTAAGGTGTGGGGCACTGTGGCAGTGGGGGTCAGGTGGTTCCTGAGATGGCTGTGGGATGTCGTCATCCCCTTACCTTGGACATAGCAGTTTATCCTCTGAACTTCCTAGTCTGTTTCAATGTCAAATAAAACTGTTTTTCCTAAACTGCTCTTGACTCTGACTGGTTTTCCTCTTTCTTTGAGACAGAACAGGGCTGTTGATGGGAAGGTTACTTTTTCTCAGCTGTCTGTTGTTTTTTTCCATAAGCTCAAATTTGATGGCAAGAGAGCACCTGAGTGTTCTGAGATGGATGTTTTTAGAAGTAGTTATTTCCAGTGCTGCCTCAATGCCTGACCACCCTCTAGGAAGCCAGTTGACTACCCTCTTGGGAAAGGAAGTGTTTCTGTGTCTAGTCTGAACCTCCCCTGACTCAGCTGTGAACCATTCCCACACATCTTGTCACTCGATATCAGGGAGAAGGTTTCCAGTAATGAATGACACATTTGCTTGATTTTGTCTGACTATACGGGGTGATTTCTTAACATGTCTGCAGTGCAAACGATCAGCAATGTTGTACTTTCCATCCAGAGAATGAAAACTTCAGTGCTTCTTAAGTGCCAGGAGCTGGAGCCTAGTCCTTCTTGGCATATGTGGCCTCCACAGAAGGAACTGTTTGTGTTCTGACTTAGTGCAAAAGCAGAGTGATTCTGCGCTTTCCAGTTGTCTTTTTTGGTGTGTTTAAAAGTGGATCTCATTAGGCCTTTAAACCTTAAAAGGTTTAACCTGCCTAAGACAGGTCTGTGTAAAGACTTAGAGATCTATCACCAAAGTCTGGTAGAAAATCAGCAGTGTCTTTCTGTCCCTTAGGCCATGGGAGCGATTCAGGGGCTTGTTTCCTGGTGTGCTCAATATTTCTCCTTCCCCATGGATTGGTAGTGATTTTCTATAATCCTGCATTTCTTAACTTGAGCTGCAAGTTCTTTTCTGACCAAGTGCTGCTACTTGCTGTCATGGGAAAAAATTATAGCTGTGTCATTCCTGCTGCTTGCTTGTCCCACTGCGACTGACTGGAGTGCTGTGTTAGGCAAGATGTTGTTGCATTTCTGCAGGAACAGAATATGAGCAGGGTATGCCTGCAGCTTAAGAGTCAAGATTAGGAAGTTCTACAGCTGGGAGCTTCTCTGGGAACAGTGACTGTCATTGCGTGCCACAGAGAGAAGAGCACTTCTGTATGGAGCAGCCTTCTCAAACCTGACTCCTGAGAGGCATCCAGTGTCAATGAACTTCATCTTCTGTCTTGTGTTTTGGAGAGAAACTATTTGGGTTTGTGTAATGAGGAGGTCATTTAAGTAAATGGGAGAGTCTTAATGAAAATTGTGCTGCTCATTTTAGGCTGTTGACTTATACAGGTTATTGGACTAGAAAAGATGCATGGGCAAAGATGTTGCAGGATACAAATGTGATAGTTTCCAAGCCATAGTGCAATTTATCTAAGACCAATAATGCTGTAAAGAGGAGACAATATTAGGCATTGGTGGCAAATTCTGTGGTACTGTACATTTGAAGGAGATGTGTATTGTCCATTTGAAGGAGATGGGGAATATTACAAGCTAGCGATTGCTGAGATCTGTAAGCATCAGAGCATTAGGTGAAGGGAATATTCTCTCTCTTCCAGTGACAGAAAGTAGCATGAAAGCCTGTGGGAGGTATTTGTGTAAAACAGGCAGTTGTGTGAAGCCATCCCTTCATGCAGAGCTGGTTTTTAATAAAATAGAACTGCTAATTAGCAAGGCTGAAATGAAAATCGAGACTTTTCTGATGCATCTGTCAAATTGATTGTATTAATGATGAGTGAATGCTTTTATAATCAAAATACAAAGTAGCAAAAAATAATTGGAATTGTTATTTTATCAATTAACAACAGCAATTAGAAATTCAAATTTCTGATATTCACAGAGGCTTTTGCAAGAGAGCTCATCTGCTCCTTTGATAAACATTTTGTTTTATTATACTGCAGTGTATTTTGGGAGAGGGAGAACTTTTTGCAAGAGCAAAGTGTGAACAAAATCTGCATTGAACAGTAAAAGAAACTCAGGGAAGAGAACTGTGATTTTTTTATTTTTCATGAGGTCAACTGAGTTCTGCCATGTCATCTTGCATTCTGTGTTGCTGCTGAAGAATCTCTTCATCTAGAGTTCATAGCGTTCACAGACACATGTAAGTGCACGTGTGTAACAAATAGGTATAATACGTGTATTATACACACTGAGTAAAATTAAACCCCAGAAGTTGCTGGGAGAAACTGAAGCTTTGTCAGGATTGAATTCTGCAGTACAGAGACCAAAAGTCTGGGGGTAGTGCATGACTACATAATCGTCGATCTTGTCCGGAGGTGCTGAGAATTTAAAGTTGCAGTGCTGTACACTGAGGAGGGATTCCTTTGACTGGTTTTTGTCTCCAGATCACAGATGGCTACATCTAAACCAGTTTTCTAAATTCCTGTTGTTGTCAATGGAAAGCACCAGGTGCTCCAGTGGTGTGCTTCATTGGATTGTGGAGGTTGTAAGTGGCTTCTTGAGCTTGTCTCATGCAAGCCTCAGCTTCCTCTGACATCCAGATAGCTGCTGTGGAATGAGATGGACTGCACATAAGGAGAGCCTGTTTCTCCTCCCTGACTGATGTGGCAGTGCAGATGTGTACATTTCTCCTGTGCACATACCAGCACCACCTAGGGTATGCGACTGCCTTCATATCCTGAAACAGTGTTGTGGTCGGCTCCGTGTGCAGCTGGATGTTTATTTGCTTCTTTGGGCAATGTACTACAGGCCTATAAAACAATGTTGTGTAGGGGGACGCTTACATGCTGTCTTCTCCCTCCTTTCCACTGTTGCCAGTACCAGTTGGACAGCCTTGGAGGTGGGAGAATGCAGATGGGACCTGCGTGTGGGTTCCAGGCTTGGAGTACAGGTGTTCTTTGGGTTAAAGTACTTTGCTATATAGGGAAGGCACTTTGGCTGCATCTGGAGCCTACACCTTTGGAGAGCAAATGTTCCCCTTTGGCAGCTCCGGAGTCTGAAGGGACTAGGGTTGTTCCTTGTTTAATGCATATTTAGTAAACCTTCAGTGCTGGGGATATTCAGTATTTCATACCTCTGTTAGACAGCCTCATAAGGCCTGAAACAACAGATTTCCTTTATGGCACCCTGAAAGTACAGCGAAGTAGCTCTTAATGTAGGTGGCTTGGCGAAATATTCTAGTTGAGTTATTTGGCCTGCTACCCAGCCTTCGATATGTAATCTTTCGGTACTGCCAAAATACCATTCTAATTAAGTTGACATAGTCTATGAAGCCTGGGTGGTATTACTTCAGTTTTCCTCCCTGTGCTTTTCAACACTGCATTTTGAAAGGGTTGGTGGAAGCTGTGACACTTGCAACCTCACCACAGTCTTCATTAAGCTGGGATTTTGGTCACCTTGTGACCTTGAGAATCAAAGGAAGAATATCCTCTTTCTTCCTCTCTGCAGGTACAAGTTAATAGCAGTAAATAAGTGTTCACTAATGCACATGAAACATGTGATCAGTTGGCCAGATTTCAGCTTTTTGTTGAACATTAGCTCTTGTACAAAATATTAACCTATTCTGTAGGTTTATTTTCTGTTTTGTTTACACTTACTTGAGAAAGCTATGCCCTGTTTGTCCCAGGGTGGTATTATATTTGCAAGTAGGTCAGCATACTCGCTTTTGAGATGTCAGCTTGAAATTGTTTTTCAGGGGCTAAAAAACGTAAGAGGGTAAGAGAGACTTTTGCTTGCTGATATCCTCTATTTATTTATTTATTTATTTATAGGAATTCTTAGCCTGTATTCAAGAATAGAGCACCAGTAACATTTTAGTTGTGTGCTGAAAGTCGGCACTGATTGCCTGCTGCTAACCGTAAGCCACCCATGGATTTGAAGCTTGTGTGTTGCATAATGCCAGCAAATGCACTTGAGATTACAAAATGGTCTCTTTGCTCTAAGAAGAGATTGCTGTGATTTGTTAGTAAGGCAGCGTTAAAGTACACATGGGGTATCTGTGACATCAGTATCTTAAAACCACAAGCAGTTTTTTTGCAGTTGAGCGTGCTCTGGCACTGCTGGTGCTTCATTGCATGGGAGTGAATGAGTGCAGTCTCCAGAGTGGGTACAGGTTTTTATGTTCCAGTCAGTCAAGGGTGTACATATTCCTTTAATTTCTGTGTGCTATCCCTTGCACTACTTGCACTTCTTTATTATAGCCCTCTTGAATAGGCAGGGTTTTCTGTTCATCTCAAGGGCAGCACAGTATTTGTTAGAGCTGGCTCTTTGCACTCTTTGCAACTAGATGCAGAGTTGGTCGTTGCCTGCTTGCTTGGGGTTGATGTAGTCCAGAGCTCTCCTGGCTCTGTTGAGTTATCACTTACAAGCTATTCTGTGGTAACCCTTGCCCTTCTGTGCATGAGAGGTAAAAGGGGTTTGCTTGTTTATTTTTGCTACTTGCTACTGTTACTTACTATGGTGTCTTTGTCAGAATTGTTTCAACAGTTGATTTCTTT
Source organism: Chamaea fasciata (assembly GCF_029207755.1). Lineage (NCBI taxonomy): Eukaryota > Metazoa > Chordata > Aves > Passeriformes > Sylviidae > Chamaea > Chamaea fasciata. The sequence goes on from NW_027094086.1 coordinate 69,760,182, forward strand.
GGAATAAATAATGTTTGGGAATAGTTACCACAAAACTACTTGGAGGGTGAATTAATGTACTGTTGATGCTGGGGAATGCATCTCTGCTCACAGAATGTGATTCTTTTTTTTCCAGAGGCTAAGGAGAAAGTCTTTCTTTTGAGTGTTCTAACCATACAAATGAGGTATACTGAGAGTTACCTTCTCACTTAAGTGTACATTTTATGGTATCTCAAAAAGATACCATCTTAGTGAGTAGCTTGCATTTTGAGTTGAATTGTCTAAACTTGCCTTCTAGCTTCAACCATGTTTATGGGATGAGACTATGTAAATAAACCAGTCCTTATTCATGAACATAAATCATAGATCACTAGAAAAGCCTCTTTCAATTGTTTTTCTTCAAATACACAGAGCTTGATATCTATGTAAAAGCTTCTGATAATTCTAGTTAATAGCTCTTCCCAAAAAATATTGCACCAAGAGAACAGCAAGTGATACGTGTACAATTACTGTGTTAACCATCAGCATGAAACCCTGTAAATTGTCAAAGTAAAAACCGTAATGTTTGATGTCATTGGTTTACAATAATGAAGTTTTAAATCCAGGAAAAAGTATTTTAACCCACCTGAAAACGCTGGGGAGGAGGAGAGGTCCAAGGGGGGATGTGAATGGTATTGATAGATATCTGCCTGTCCCTTTCTGTGCACAAGTGTGAGTGTTGAAGTCAACCTTATGGTCAGCCCTCTGTAGCTGTAGTATGGTGTAACAAAAACCTAGCAAGCTCTTTGAGAAGCTGTGAAGCCCCCTGCTTATAAAGATCCAAGTAAAGAAAAACAGGCTGTGAATAATTGTGATGATTGATGAATGCATCATTTGGATGAAACAGGCTTTAAATGCTTGGGAAACTGATCAGTAGGTCATGTGATAGGAGATTGCCTTTTGTTCTGTTTCTCTTTTTTTTTTTTTAAATCTTTGTCTTTTGCATCTGACAGGAGGAGAAAAATGGTTTCTGCCTGCTTTGGAAGTTTCTCCTCCAAAATGAAAGAGTGTTGTAGAGAAATAAGGGAACAGAACCTGGGAGCAGGACATCCTTGCTGCAGATTGCTACTGTATGAATTTAAAAGTCTCTCTATCAAACCTTTGTATATATATTTCAACTATTATTATGCCCTCCTCAGCTGTTACTTTTTCAGCCTCCTAACTTTTATTGTAAAAGTAACAGCTGAGGAGTGCATGCTACCATCTTGTCACCTTAGTTAAGGCAAGTTGAGTCTGGTAGATCTTTCCAATGGATGTTTATGGATAGGCATGTAGATTACGTTATGGTTTCAAACAGACTCCATAATGATCTGAACTTCTTAAAAAAACCCCCAAAACTCAAAAAACAACACTGTGCAGAGGCTGATGAACTTCAATTGTTTAGAAAAATGTCTTGTGTATAATTTAGTTTCTGGATTGGGGGATCTAGAGCCCCTGACTTTCAAATCCTCCCACAGAGCAGGGGGAAGGACCATTCACACCAGTTACCTTTCAGAAGCATAAAGGCTCAGTAGTGTGTTGAAAGCAAAAAAACAATGTTTTGGTAAGTATGCAGGGAAAGCAGACTTTAGTTGAGTTGGTACCAGAAAGTGAAAGTAAGGGCCTTTGAGAAAAACTTCATGTTTTATTTGGAGATTTGGAGATCTGTCGGAATGTTTAACTTCTGTGAGATGCCTGGAAAGCATTCGTTTTCATGGATGTGCAGCAGGAAAGATTTGCCAGCTCCTAATGGCAGTAAACAAAGAAAATGAAAGTTCACAGGTTACCTTGGCCAATGTAATAGTTTGCTGCCACTGGAGGGGGGGTGATCCTGTTCCCTTCCCCTCTTGCTCATAGTCTCCTTCTGTTCACATTGTGCCAACTGAACTGCCTGTCAGATCTAAGTTTATTGCATTTGCTTCCTTAGCAGAACACTAACCCAGCAAAACAAATGCGTTAATTAACACAAGCTGAACTCATTAAGGGCCATACCTGACACAAAAGGGGGAGGAGGAGGGAGTGCCATGAAGCTGCTGGGAGGAAGTGGAGGAAGAAAGCAGAGCAAGGGCTGATGAAGAGAGTAGGATGTCTGTCCTGTTCTTGGCAGTAACAAGCTATTAAATCATCTTGACTGTTGTATAACTTCACTCTAAGTCTTCAGGTTGGATAATAAAAGCTTAAAATAACATAAGGAAATAATTATTTAGACTGCTTCCCAAAATTATAAAATTCTGGATTCTGTTTTTTGAGATATGTGACTAGATTGGGGTGGGGAAGGGAGGCAAGACAGTGACAACACAGAGAGATTGGATACAGTGTTTTTATGGCTCTCTGGAGGCAAAGGACATAGTGAGAAATGGTATATGCAAAACTGGAGACCACTAGTCGTGGCATTGTCAGATGAAGTTCATCCTGGGCTGCCTCACTTGTGTACATCTCATGTCCCAGTCAAATGTCTTTGCCCCTTCCCTACCTCTGCATATGGCTTGCTGGTGGGGTTGTCTGCTGTATACTACTGCATGGTTTTTTATTTCAGTTCCTGCCTTATTAACATTTCATTTAGACTTCGGTACAAGTCTCTGTTGAGTTGCCAAAGTTCCTGCTTCAAAGCTGTGGATTTGAAACTATTGGGAGACAGAAGAGGATTTTCAGTGATCAAGGAAGACTGTGTAACTGCAGAGTTTTATATATATTTTCAAAGTTTCTTACAGGTTTGAGATTTGTTGTTTGGGTTTTTGATTTTTGTTTGATTTGTTTTGCTGTTTTGTTGGGTTAGGGTTTTTTTGGTGGTTTCTTTTTTTTTTTTCCTTGGTTGGTTTTTTTTTTGTGGTGTTGTCCAATGTTGTTGGACAAAGAATACTGTTTTTTTCTCAGGACCTTATCTTTGCAGTCAGTGAAGCTGTTCTGTCAGGAGGTGAACGTGAATTCACCAGCTATGAGTCTTAAGCCCTTTCAAAATTTTAGGCAGATTCAGGAAACCAAAAAATGCTGAACTGCATATATTTTATTTAATTTTATTTGGCAAGGCTCGAAGTGGGATGGCATCAGCTCTTCTGTGCTTCTTCTGAAGTATGTATCTGTTTTGGCTTTCAAAAGCCTGAATTGCTGTTGCCAAGATTCTTCACTTTCTGGCAAAAGTACAATGGCAAATGGCTTCCTTTACAAGGTGTAATATTTAGACTAACAGCTTTGCAATTAAGAATGGCAAAAGAGAATTATATTCCCTTTTTTATAAGACCAGATTTTTTAGTATGGTTTCGTGGGAGTGTTTGGACGTAACTGAAGTGCTTTTGATTGATGATTTATATTTTGAACAGTGCTTTTCATTTTAGTGCGCAACACTCGCTTGAAATTTTAGCTAGAACAATGCTTTGTTTTCAAAGATCTTCAAAGTGTTCCTCTAGTTATGCAGTTGCTCCATATCATAGACTTGCAAATGCCTTTTGGGTATGTATTCGTAACAAAATGGGTGTGAAGAGACCAATTCCTGTAAGGGAAATGGGGAGAAACTGGGAAAGCTGCAGGTATTCTTAAATATTACCTGCTGCTAATCTCAGTAGGCCATCAGGGTGTTGATGATGATCGTGTCATTAAGCCTTTTGCGGCTGGAGAGTAACTCCATTCTGGAGTGTCTGGGGATGTGTTTTGGAGGAAACAAAAAAAAAATTGTTTGAAGGGAAACTAGCCAGGTATTACTTTTCAGCATGGGCAGACTGGAGACTTTGGGTGTGAAGAGGTTCTTGCAGAGCTGGGGGGAGAAGCAAGTGTGTGTTTGAATTGAGTAAGTTGATAAAGTGGTCAGTAAAATGTTTGAGGTGATGAATCCAGTCCTGCTGGCCAAGTGATCCCTTCGGGAGAGTGAGGGGCATTCTCAGTGTTGTAAATTGACACAGGCTCCACCTGAAGCTATCACTAAAAGAGGGGAAGATGCTTTAGGGATCCTTACATGTACTGATTGCTGAAGCTGAGATGAAATCTGATCGCAAACTTGCGTGCTGCCAAGGGTGTTTTGGTTTCCTTGGTCCAGCCAGCTCAGGAATCTGATGGCGTTTTCTTTTCAGCCCACATAGTCATTCAGGCTTCATTTTTGTGAGAAATTGTCTGGTTCTTGCATGCAAAAGCACATCTGGGCCCTGCAGTTTCAGTGCAGCTGGGGACATTGCTAGCTGTCAGGTCTTTCAACTAGGGAAAATTCACTGGCATGCCTCATGCTGCTTGTATCCAACTTTATTTCCATTGTAACTATGGCAATAGTAGACTGGTAAGAAAGTGTCAGAGTATGGGTGCTCATGCCTGTGTTGCAGAGGGTTGCTGGGTGTATCCATGGAACTGCCTTACCTCATCTTGTTAACCTGTTTTGGTGGTACAGATAGATGTGTGTGTATGTGTATATATATATGTAGAAAAAACCCCAGATCACTGCAGAAAAGACCAGATCACTTTCCTTGATGATATGAAGTAGCAGGAAGCCTGCAGCTAGGAGAACAGCCAGTTGAAGTCTTGGAGATGGCTCCTTGTGTAGACTGAGAAGGGAGGATCTTTTTCTCCATGGGTTCTTCAAGATGTGAATTTTTAAGTCCACCAGACTTAACTCAGGCAGTCCTGAGGGTGAGTTAGGGGAGAATATTGTACTGGTTCAGTTTTAAGACCTCTAGTTTCTCAGGAAAATCCAGGTTTGGTCTGCTAAACCTTATTCAGTATTGTGGGGTGAAATGGAATATTGATACTCAGTGTCTGAGAGGATAAGATCCACATTAAAGGGAGGGAAAGGTTTTTAACTTGTATGTAAAATCTGAGATCTTAGATAAAGGTCTTTAGGTCAGAATTAAGACTATGTTGAAGCTTTTTCCCCTTCCCTCTTTTGCAATAGTTCAGCTATAGAAAGAAGAACATTATAGAAGAAAAATGATGAAATACTTAAAAGGGTATAACATTCAACAAGTTTGTTAAGTTACCTTTCATAAAAGAGCATAAATCCAGTTTTCAGGAGCTCTGAAGCTTGTCTTGCAACTCTGCCAGGTTAAAATCCTTTTCTTTTTTTTCTTCCTCCTCCTCCTGTTCCTAACTAATCTGCAAGCAATTGCGTTTTAAAAATTATTTTTCTCTTGAATTTAAAGACTTTGACAGATGGCACATGTAGAACCTGGAAAACTTCCTGAATTGGCAGAGTGACCATACCCCTGCCATTTTCCTACCACAGTATCTGTAGGTGCGTAGGCTGTGTCTGCTTCCAGAGTGCTGGGCGAGATGCCGTTTCCTCTGCTGGGAATGTGCAGATAACAAGTGATAAATCAGAAAAACATACCTGGTGATGGGCTTAATTTGAAGTTAATAGACAACTTAATCTGCTGGTTATCTGAGTAATTTGATTGTGACTTAAATAATCCATTCAGAGCAGTGACAGTCTCCAGGGTTCATACATGCAGTGTTTTCCATGCAGGATTAATATCAATCTTTTAGATGATGTGAATTTGTTTTAACTTTTAATAGACTTTTGAGGGCCTGAAACATCAAAGCTATGCCTCACAATACTCCATTCTTTATTCTGGAGAATGTAATACCAAAAATTAGTCTTGTGACCTTTGAAATGTGGTTTGTCACGACTGTCCTTCTTTCAGGGCCTCTGTCCGAGGCAGAGCTTCAGACATGGAATTGTTTGGTTCTGAATGTGCACAGGCTGTCTCGCTCGATGCTGCCTGGCAGTTGTTCTTACCACTGAATGTCCCGAGTTTTGTAACAGTGATCAACTACATAGCTTGTTTCCTATTTGCAATCCTTTGGAATGTCCCTCCCTCATCTAAGGCATTTTAGAAAAAGGGCAGTAACTTGGCACTCAAATACCTCTTTGTGATTTGTGCTGTGTAAATTGTGTGGAAAGAACATGTATGTCTGTGTTCGGCTACAGTCTCGATTGAGAAGTGACGTGCTAATTACCATGTTTAAAGACAACAACACAGGAAAAATTGATCTGTTTTTCTTTTTAAGTTCTAATGATTATCTACTGAATATCTTCTAATATTTATCTGCTGAATTGGTGTAGAGTTCTGTCCCTATGAAATTTATTACTTGTCGATGTGGTACAAAAGACCTTAGGTCTTAAAGGTGAGCAAAGGCTTTTTGTACTCCTGGGGTAGGACTTGGTTGATAAACTGTTTTTAGACAGACAAAAGAGATGAGTTCTTAAATCAGTGTTAATGTGTGACTGACCAAGAATGATACCATCTAGAGATGATTGCTTTCCTCTGTTTCTGCAGCGTTAACAAATGAATTCTCAAGAATGTAGCAGTGAAGCAAATGGTTCTTGATAAATTATGCAGTCTTGACTCCCAACTATTGTTTGAGGTAATTTATGATCTTCCACTGGTGTAACGGGGCTGTGATATAAACTGCAGCACGCCCAAGAATAGACAAATTGGTCTGGTATTGTTTAGGAACATATTTAATCTATCTTGCTATAAGTGAATTGGAGCCTTTCGCTGAAGTGTCAAAAGACCAGTATTTTGATATTTAGTCCTAAATAACCTACCATTAAATTTGCAGCAGTCGTGCCTTTTCCTGATGTCTAAATACTGAAGTGATAATAAACATAAAACTGTTGCAGTGTAAAGCTCAGTTCTTTTCCCTTACCCCTTTATGTAAACTTTCTTTAGTCTTGGTGGGTTTAGAGGCTAATAATACAGTTCTCTTTATTCTTGATGCATTTTGCCAACTTCGTAACAGCTATTTCAGTGGCTTGCTTAATTTTGCTGTAGATGTGCTTACGAGAAAGAAAAGAAAATGGTACTCCCCCGAGTAAAAAGATTTTTAAGAGCTTTACTTAAATCTGGGCTTAATTCTCCCAGAACAAACTGGGTGATTAAAGTGAAATCTTCAGATCAGTCTTTAAAACTGACTGCGAACTTTTAGGTGTGGAGAAGTAGTTAGAAGACTGTAGACCACTGCTTCTATTTTTAAAGACTAGCAATAGTGCAAGTTGAACAACGTGCCTACAGAGTTAGATGCTTGATGTGGCCTCCCCCCTGCACTTTGAATCCTGTAAGATTTTGGGTTTATTTTTTTTTTTTCCATAGTATTTACTTACCTAGAATAAACAACAGAATTCATGCATATTTGGTTAAATGGATTTTCAGACTTGCTATTGCCAAAACCCGTTTCCTCCCCGGGGTAATTGGCTGTATGAACTGATCACTGCAGAAGCCTAGTAGCTGCTTCCTGGAAAGTAGTTCCCAGGAATTTGCCTGCCTTACTGATAGAGGAGGAAGCTACCATACCTCAGCCAAACTCATCCTGGAACTAGGTAAAATAAAGCTTCCTTGATGAGTGCATCGTTTGTGGACCGTAGGCAGGAGGTCGTCCAGGAACGGTTTGTCCAAGATGTTTTTTTTTACCCTTGTCCCTCACTTAACTGTCCCGTAAATTCTGCTGGCACCTTTGGTTTGATGACAGTTCGTGCTTACCAGAGAGCAATGAGTAGCCTGTTTAAAAGTCAGGCTTTTGGTTTTGAACACATAATGGATAATTAACAGCGAACCAGACAGGAGCTTGCTTGTGGTAGAAGCAAAAGTTCTGACTGTGCTTTGCAGCCTGCTTTCCCTTCCCCAGTCATGCCTTTTTCATCTACTTGGAGACGGCATCACTTGTCTTACACTGCAGGGATGTGGTCACCACTGGTAGGAAGAAATGCTGAAGCAGCAAATAGTGCTTTATTTATTTATTTATATTTATTTTTGTTTCCTTTGTTATGAGGCAGTTATAATAACTTTCTTGACGTTGTCTTGCCTTGCTATTTTTAGTTCTGTGGCCATATGTACCTCTAAATGTTTGCAGATTTCTTTTCAAGCTCTATTTGATCACAAAGTGATGCTTTAAAGAAAACACAACTCACCTTGCAAAGTTGTTGTTAATAATCACTCAGAAGAGCAAGTGCAAGACTTGAATGAATTTGTATGTGACACTCTGATATATTGTGTGAGAATAAAACCCTGGGGGAAAAGACAGGCAGGGAAGGGTAAAGGTTAGAAGTTGTTTAGCCAGGCATTGAAGGCTGATGCTGCATAATAACCTTGGTGATCTTATGGTTTTTTTCCAACTTAAATGATTGAGTCATAAGTGACGGTCATATCAATTAACTCAGAGATTTCAGTGTTTTCTTTCCACAACTGAAAACATAGCCTCAGCTGGTGAGAGCCAGTTTTCAAATGGCTAGAGTTTTGCTGTGAGGGGAGGCCTTCATTTTTGCCTAAACAGTGGAAATAAAGCAGGAGCCACATAGCCTGAGAATAGTTATGTTGGGTTTTTAAATGAAATATCTAATTGAACGTATTTGCTAGGCTACAGGCAGCAAATGTGCACATTTTCTACTTCAAGTTGATGCAAATCCTCATCACCTCATCTTGATCTTCTCAGTCTTCCTCCTCCAACTGTTTTCAATAATAAGTTGATGAAATGTCTTCAGTATGGTTTCTGACAGTTTGTTTGTACTCTGCAGGTCCTGGGAAGCAGTAGATGTAATTTGAAGAAAATTTGAAGGAACAAATGGCTTTAGCTGGCTGCCCAGACTCCTTTTTACATCTTCCTTATCGGCTAGTAAGTTGTGAAATTGCATGTTCGTGTCAGCTTGTAGCATCCTATTGCTGTGTGCTGGTGATTGATTGCGCATTCAAACTTTTCATCAAACTGCTAATAGCTGTCTGGCAATTCTCTGGGTTCTGCTAGCATTTTGGAAACAGAGCCTCCGTTACCATTCTGTATTCAAGTTCTGCTGCTGAAAAAACTGGGTCATTAATATATATACGGATTTGATATTTGTCTTTGAAATAGTCATTTCCTATTTGGGAGAAGGCACTTGTTTCCAAAGAAAATGTGGCAAGCTACAATACCAGTGAAATGCCTTGCACCAAAATGTATCTGTTTACAGAATGCTATATTTGTAGGAACAAAGACAGAGATTTTTACACTTGGTTGGATCCTATGCTTTTTGAGTCATTGTGCTGTATCTAAGCAGCCAATATGGCATATTACAAAGAGTATATTTTAAAAAACCTTCAGCTAAATTCAAAGGTACTCGACAAAAATGCATGTAAAAGTTCTCTTTTTTTGCCTGGGCAGTTTTAGTTGGCATAATGCTTTCTTTGTATTTTTTATGAAACTGTAAATTGCTAGTTTGGTATGATCTTTTCTTTGCAGTTTTTAACTTCTGTTTTCATACTATGATTACCACCCTGAGGATTCAGTTATGATTTTGGACCCTGAAGATACACAAATAATTAAACAGTGTCATGTGGCATTAAAACCTTTTCCTTTTGTCCCAAGAGAAACATTGCTAGTAGTGATTACAACAGTCATGCTACTCATTTGGAAGAAAAGCAAAAAAACAGATAAAAACAAAACCAAAATTTTCAAAAAATCTCTTTAGGATTAGGAGTCATACAGATTGTGTAATATGTCAACTTACAATTTTTTTTCCCCAACAGGAAACCTCTAATTAGTTGAAAGTCTAATGTTAGTATATGCTGAGTTGTCAGCTGAATGCACCTGAATGTTTTCCCAACAGCAGGAAAAACATAACAGTTCTTTTATAGCTTCTTTTACAGCTATAAATATAGACTGGACTTTGAGAAATTGGATGTCCTGAAAATCTGTTACTATACTTGGATCTACGAGTTTAAAAGAATATGTGACTAGATGTGTCTGGACTTCATAATTTTGATGCACTGTGAAATTATGCTTCCAATTCACTTTAGAGCATGATTTGAGTCATTATGTGAAGCTGAGGGGAAGGGAGAGCTATGTAAGAGAAACTTGACATTCTAGGCAGTCATTTTTGAGCTGCAAATTCTTTAACTGAGTGTCAATCTCTCCAGTGAAAACAGTGTCTTTAGTGGTTCATAGGAAGTAAAAATTTGAATTTTCATTTTGGTACTTCCCTTTCTCTGACAAACCCTGTAGATAATTTGCTTTAGTCTGGAGCAGTCAGCAGACTAGAAGTGTCAGAGCAACATGGGGTGACTTAAGATGGTGGGAAAGTGACTCAGTTATTTTTGGTCAAAGCTTACTGTGTATTAAGTACCCTAAGTGCTTATAACCAGTTTGAAGACTAGCTGTGGAAGCCCATTCACAACTACTGTGCCTTCTGTCAGAACTGAAGTTTGCATTAAAAAAACCCTGAACATCTGTTTTTCCACCCCTACTAAATCTGACTTAGGAGCTTTCATCAACTTGTCTTTCAAATTTGTCTGCAGTGAAAGCATTTTGCTGGTAAAGGGCTGAAAGAAGGTTAAACTAAATATGCTCTAGATGAGAGTGTAAAGAAGTATTCTATTTTTTCAGCACATTTTCTTACTTAATGTGAATGAAAAGCTATGAAGGACACAGCTCCAAAGATCCCAAGGTTGAGACCTTGGTCCTGTAAATTCAGTATTAGAATAAATTGACACACTGGAGGTTGGGATTATATTTAAGGCAAGAAAAATGAGAACCTGGGTAAGTGAGTATGCCCTACAGAATATCCTTTAGAATGCCTTGCTGCCAATCCACGTTTTCTCATTTTTTTTAATGTTTTTGGAGAGATGGGCAAGGTATAGATCTCTGACTTTCTTACTGGGCTCTTTGTTTTCAAGGTTTGATGCTTTCAGAACCTTTCAGGTCTTGTTTAAGAGCTTTTTTCTTTTTTTTTTTTAACTTTCTCAGGAGTTAGCACATAAACCACTCACACTGAGTGCATTCTCCTAGAAACAATCTCTATCTCTGTTAAAAAAAAAAAAAAATCAATACTATCTTTCAGTGGCTTTCAGGGGTCCTTTCCAAATTCTTGAACTCTTCAATAAAAATCCAGCAGTGAGAATTGGCAGTATTTGTCTTCTGTTCCTGGAAATTCAGAACATAGTCCCAGAATTTCTCAGAAAAAACAGGATGATTTACTATGTTTCCGTTCTTTTGCAATCTGTAGTCACAACAGTATTTATGTGCAGTGACTTGAACTCTTGGGGAATATTTAGTTCTTTAACCCTTTGCTTTAATTGTACAAGTCTCGGTGACATAAATAACAAAAAGCGAGGGGTTTTTTTTCTCAGTTTATGAAGATTAAAATTTTGGGCACACAGGAATATTCTGTTCATCTCCCAGCTTCTGCCTTCTGTTTGTTTTCGCATGACCAAGATGCAGGTATGACTTCAGTAATAATTAATATGGTTTGGTCTCAGTCAGCTGAATTCTTATTTGAGAAAGAACTTGCAACTTGGTATAAAATGGACTACAAATACTTGGCCACAAAGTAGGGAGAAAATGGAAGTTGCTTTCTCTTATGTGTACAGAACTCTGGATTTCAGGATTGCTAACAATCCTCTTGATCAGATAAGAGTGCAGAATATTGCACATCATACTTGAGAAGCTTTGTGCACTTCAAGAGGAGGAATTAAATACATAAGAGAATTAATCAGAGGGTAGCTACTGTAATGAAAGCCTCTTTCAGTAATGTCAGATTTGTTGATGTGAAGGTGGTTTGCTGCCAATACTAGAACTACAATAGCAACATTGCCTTCATCTGGAGCAGCAGTTAGGCAGAGGTTCTCCAGGTTTTAGTGTGGCAGTTTTGATTCTTGTTTTCAATAAAATGATACTGTAAGTTAGAAGACACCTTTGGAGGTCATCTGTTCAAAGTCCATGGCATATTGTTTTCCTAGAATGCTTCATCTTAGTGAGTATGGTTTTTTTGGGAAACCTGTTTTTTTTTATTTTCAGGGGTGGCTTGCTTAGATTGGGTAGTTAAAGAAGAGAGGGTTTCTCTTTTAGTGAGAGGGGAGAAAAAAATCCCTTTTGATTTGAATAAACTTTTAATTTCATTAGAGAATTACCTTGATGGATACAATAGTCCTCACCTTTGTGACATCAAGGTGCCTTCTGTGTGACTCAGTAATGTCTGCCACTTTGGTATTGAACATAACGGTCTGTTATTTAGTGTTCCTATAGGTGTACATGCTACAGTCCATGTTTGTGTTCATAAAATGTCTTCTATCATTAAAAAAACCTACATGAAAAACATTTGGTTGCAGAATTTGTCTCCAGGTGGGCATGGAAAGGGCTGTTGAAACCTATGTTTTGGCCCTCATTGTCTGCCTGACACTAAATGTCTTCATTAGCTTGGCTGTTGACAATTGTTTATCGATTCTTTGGAGATGTCGCTTGCCAGTTGTGGTAAGAAAGTGGCCAGAGCAGAATGGTCCTGGTCATTCCCCTCCTCAGCTGGGCAGGGGAAGAAAATATAATAAAAGGCTTACAGGATGGGATAAAGGCAGGGAGAAATCACTCACCATGTACCATCACAGGCAAAACAGACTTGACTGGGGAAATTAGTTTAATTTATCACCAATCAAATAAGAGTAAAGTAGTGAGAAATAGAGCTAAATTTTAAAAACACATTCCCCCCGCCCTGTCCTTCTTCCCAGGTTCTACTTCACTTCCAGTTTGTTCTCTCTCCTCCCCTCCGGTGATGAAGGGGGATGGGGAATGGGGATTGCAGTCAGTTCATTACACATTGTCTCTGACAATCCTTCCTCCTCAGAGGGAGGACTTTTCACACTCTTGTCTTGCCTCAGTAAAGGGCCCTTCCCCAGGAGACAGATCTCTATGGACTTCTCCAGTGTGGGTCCTTCCCACGAGAGCATAGGTCCCTTCCATGGGGTGGAGTCCTTCTGGAGCAGGCTGCTGTGCCTTGTGGGGGTCACAAGGCATAACCTGCTGCAGCGTGAGCTCTTCTCTCCATGGGTGCACTGGTCTTGCCAGCAGCCTGCTTCTGCGGTGTCACAGCCTCATTTGTGCATCTACATGCTCCGGCACAGGGCCCTGGATGGGCTGTATGTGGATCTCTGGCTCCCCTGTGGGACTCCATGGGCTGCAGTGGCACAGCTGCCTCACCATGGGCTGCACCACGGGCTGCAGGGAAACCTCATCTCCAGTTCCTGGAGCTCCTCCTCCCCCTCCTTCTTCACTGACCCTGGTTTCTGCAGAGCTGTTTCTCTCACATATTCCCACTCCTCTCTTCATCTACTGTTTGTCCTGGTTTGGGAATGACGCTCCTTGATTTTGTTCTCCCACTGAGACTCTCCAAACCACACTGTTGCTGGGTCTCCACCCCCCCAGCCCGACCCCTGGGGGTGGCCAGAGAGGAGAATAGGAGGCACACAAAGATAGCAGGTTAAGATGAGAACAATTTACTGGGAACAGCCATGAGATAAGAAAAGGAACAGTAACAGCAATAATATTGACAACTTAAGTGTTTCTTGGAGAGTGATTTCACATGCAAAATGCTCATGGAACCTGACCAGTGCCAGGCTTGCTCATCAGGAAGAAACCCCTTCTCAGAATCCCCCTTTTTCCACCCCAGGCAAGGAGGTGAGGTGGTATAGAATAACCTCTAATGTTGCGTCCCAGCTACTGCAAACATTAACCCTGTCTTGGTCAGAACCAGGACACAATTGAACTGATGGCTTTTTTTCTTCCTCACAGAAGCCACCCCTGTCCCTCCCTGCACTGCCAAAGCCCTCTTACACAAACCCAGTACATGATTTTCAAGATTCTAAACAAACAGTTTTCAATCTTAAGCCTACTCTTACTAGTCTTGAACATACAAGGATTCTGCTTGCATAAAATTAGTCCCAGAGTTTGGGGTTTTCACACTAAGAGGACAATATGGAAGGACCAGAGTGCACAAGCAGGCTTTCAAAGTCCTTGGGCATAGCTGAGTGAAAAAACACCAGATGCATTATTACATTGCATCATTCTTCTACATATTGCATAAAGAAAAGCTGAAATGTTGCTACTGCCAATGAGAAAGTCATCAGATTTGTGAAATATGGTGTCAGTCAACAAATCTTTTATTGATGATACTCTTGCTTTAACAGTTTACATGTATGTGGTGTAGAGGGTTGACGGACTGCAGCAGACAAAGTACAAAGCAGCGCGAACATTAGTGAATGTTTTTACAAGACATGTTGCCTCCAATATGAAGTTATGAAATCTGTCTCCCTGACTGCAGACTGCAAATGTTTTTTACAGATAGAGTTGATGCTGCTTGTTAGTTTTCACTGAAGACCAACTGAAGCTGGATTTTTAGCCTTTATTTTTCTTGGAAAGGAATCTGTTTAAAAAATTGTCCCGAAACCACTTGTTTTCATTAACATTGAAATACAAATGTGGTACTTACCTCCTAAAGAGGAGTGGAAGCGTACTTGCCACCATTATGATGGATTATCAGAATACTTTATATGAAGCAAAGTAATGTCAAAGAAATTTGTATCTTGCAATAAGCTTATATACAATTGATTATGGTTTCCCTTCTTACAAGAAATAGTCGTCAATTTTTTTTTTTAAATTTTTGATGAACCAGTTTACCTTTCTACATTTCCAGTCACAAGTATGTACCTTACTCTTTGCACTTCTGCTTTTGTATTGCAATTCACAGAAGTTGGTTGGCAAAACATGAAGTCTTTTTGAAAGTGAATGTGAGCAAGAAATTTCAAGTGGCTCAGTCCACATTTTCCAATTATATGAACGTTTTCAACCTATTGAAAAAAAAAAGACTCAAAACACTCTAGTGATCAATCATACCATTTGCTACTTGCATTACTACTACCATTGGTCAGGAAACAACAACATAGATGTTGCAAATCAAGTGAGGAAAGAAAGAAGTTTAATTTTGCATCTTCCTGTTAATGATTTCATGCTTAAACACTAGACTTACCCTGTCGTTAAATGTAAGCAGTCTCTTGATTTAGCCCTGGTTTTCATTCATGTTAAGCCTACGGTTTGCTACTTCTATACTTGAGAGAAAGTTGAGGAATGTATATTCTCAGGAATGTACATGAATACCTGAAACATTGTAAAGAGAATGGAGCCAGGCTCTTTTCCCTGGTAACCAGAGCCAATGGACACGATCTGAAACACAGGGGGTTCTCTCTAGATATTGGGCAATGCTTTTTCACTGTGAGAGTGATGGAGCACTGGTAGAGGTTCCCTAGAAGAGGTGGTGAAATCTCCATCCTTGGAGATCATCCAGAGCCATCCACACATGATCTCAGGTAACTGGCTGTAGGTGGCCCTGCCTGAGCAGGGGGTTGGACCAGGTGACATCCAGAGGTCTCTTCCAACCCCAAGTCATTCAGTGGTAGTGTGAAAATCAAAAGCAGTGGATCTCCTTTGGTTTTGACTTCTGTGCAGATCTTCTATTTAAGATGATACTTCCAGACTGAAAACATACCCATATTGATAGGAGTAGATATATTTTCTGTTGTTATTTCACAAAACTTCATGAGAACGTTCTAAAGCAATGGCAACAATCAGTTTAGCAGACTATAGCACCAAACAAAGTCCTGCATATTTTTTCATGAGTTGGATCTTTTCCAAATGAGTAAATATTTGACAAGCTGTTTACCAACTGGTTATTTTGGAGAAGTACCAGTATGAGTTTTTTCATGTTAATAACAGCTCTAATTTAACAGAAGAGAGTTGATGTACTAGTCCTAAGACAGCTTCACACTTCAAATGCCGGCATAAATACAAGATAGAAACCTGAAATATAAAGGAATGGAAGCAATTTTTTAAACTGCATTGGTTATAGCCAACTGGAATTACATTAGTGATAGTTTGGGGGGTGTGCTTTTAATAAACCTTCCTCCTACAGATGTTCTGTGCTCTAAATATGAGTAAATAGTAACCAGTGGAGAAGTTTATTTTGTTTTTTAAGAGAAAGATAATATTGCTGTGTATTTGGAGCTGTCACTTTTCAAGAAAGCACAGTGGCTTAGATAATTCTTAGTGTTGTCCATGCCAGTTGGCTCAGGGAGATCTTGTCTATCCTTGGAAAAGACCAGTGATACAATGTTGCCTTATAATTAAGTATTTCCAAGAAAAATATCTAGATACAGAACTTGCATAAAGTTATGCCCAGTACATTTTCTTGCCTTACATAGTCCAAAGAGAATCTGTTTGATCAAAGGAAGGACAATATTTCACAAGCACCTATTTATAGATATTTTTTAGGTTAAAAAAGAAGGGAGGAAAAAACTCCTCCAAACTACCACTCCAAGTCCTGTGATTCTGCATGAAGCTGTTTGTGTGATAAAATCTGAGAAGAGAATTTTCCTGCTTCTAGAAAGAAACTGTGGGTACAGTTTCCAGACTTCATTGTTCATGTGATGCCTCATGGCAGTGGTCTCCTTGTTTCTGCACTTGCAGACTTTCTACTCCAAATTGAAGCTGCTGATTCAAAGAAGAGTGGAGAACCTGAACTGACCGTGGCCTTGGTGTGGCATTTACTCTGTGAAGCTAGAGATAAATATATCAAGCGTATCTAGTACTAGCTATGACTGAAAACAGTCTTTACCTGCTCTTTTTGCATCCCCTAAGAACTTTCCATTCTAAGTGTAATGTAATCTAAAGTGGTCTTTTTAAGAAGTTATTCCTGGGTTCCCACAAAACTCTGCTGCTTTTCGAGGTGTATCTTTTATTCCTGCTGTTGCAGGTATGTTCCCTTCGTGGAGAGGTGCGATGGAAAGTGCTGCACGGAGCAAGGACTTGGTTCTTGTATGGCTGACTTTGCTTTTTCAGGATGGAATTTTACCAAATTGATCAGCTTTCAGGAATCCTTCATGAACAAAGGGCCAGATTATTGGTATTAATGGCCTTTTATGCTAGATAGTATTGATATTTTAATCCGAGGCATTAAGATACAGTGTTTTTATTTCTGGTTTTGAAAGGACCATGAGCAATCAAAGGTAGAGCACAAATGCCCAGCAAAGCTCTCAGGCTTTACTGCTATTTTAAGATAGCTTTGGCCTGTGTACTGGTACGACCAGTGTGCATATTTGAAATTCTAGCCTCTACAATGAAAAGGCAAGCCCTCGGAAACAGCCAGTGCTTTTGGAGCATGCTGGTCCTTTGCAAGCTGAATGTTAAACAATGACTTAAGACTCTACTACACACTGGCTGTAGCTCTTGATGTCTTACACATTGGCTCCATTTTTTGACATAATTTTGGCAAGTGGGGAAGCCTGGCAATCTTTCATGCTAGAGGCCTTAGCTCTAATAAAGTGCTTTAGTTATTAGCACAAGTAAATAGTTGTCCATTTGTGCTTCATTAATGCATATTAGTCATACAGTAAATACTGTCATGCTGGCAACTTCCCCAGAATAGTGAATACTTCTGTACAGTTCAGGAGGGGGTTTCTGACAAAGTGCTGTTGGCACCTTTCTTGAAGAAGTTCTTGAAGCTATTAGTGTAGGAGAGTGACAGGCCATTATTTCAGCTCGCATGAGATTTATAGAATTGATACTTCAGTGGAGGCAAAGAGGTATTTTTGATGATTTTTATGCTGTTGCAGTAGGTTCTTCTCAAGTATTTAGTTGACTTCTACAGCCTTCAGCTATATTGAGGCAGGTTGCTTTGGGCTGTGGGGAGTACAAATGAAGTGCCTGCTCTTCTAATGAAAATAAATGTTCCAAAAATCCCTTATGTTTGTCCAGTATTGTAAAATTTTAACTGTGTATTTGAAGAAACCTTGTCTGTGCAGCTAGATGAAATCAGAAGGCAGCACTGACCCATGATCTGTGTGTTTTAGGTTCTTGAGAGATAAGACCCCTAGTACAAATGGTATAAAATTGCAAACAAGTATGACTTTTTCTTTGGAACAGGCAGTGTAGATTTAAGAGTTGCCCTTTTTTTTTTTTTTTTTTTTTTTTTTTGGCCTTTGAGTTCCTGGCAGTGACTTCCAGAAGGACTTGCTCCATACTCTTGCCAACTTGTCAAGGCTGACCAGCTTCTGGTTCTTCATATTGTCATCCTCACCTATTTTGAAGAGAAATGTGTTTTCTGCCTCTGCACTCACCAGGATCATCTTCTGATTAGTGACTTACTGTTTGAATATAAAAGAGAGTAGCCTTGCTAGCGTAGTATTGGCTAGTGTCCTTAGCATGTTCTCATGCATCCTATCTGCTCCTAGTTAACTTGTCTGATCCTTAACTTCCCTTCGATGTGAGTAATGGTTCAATCCTCCAGATGCTGACACTACTCAAAGAACTGGAAGACATGAGGAGTAGTTGGAAAAACTGAGGCAAAAAAATCATTGGTCTTTTTTGTCTTTGGCTGGTGGATCCTGTGCACAACTGAGAACTAACAAAACTAATATTAGCCATCCTTTTGTCCTTACTTGCCTCTATAACAATTCCTTGGTTTTTTCTTGGCATCCTTTGCTTGTTCTAGCTCTTCTGCATGTGCTCGATCTCCATGTTCCTTATGTATAACCTCTTCCTGCTTCAACCTTCTTTGCATTTCAGCATCTAAGCTGAGGCAGGAGATGCCTGTCCATTCAGCTGGCTTTCTGCCATTCCCCTGTGACTTTCTGCATGCCACAGTGGACCATTCTTGAGGTTTGAGGTGGCTGTCCTGCACGATCAGATTGTTCCCCTGGTTACCTTGGTTCTTCAGAGAAGTCTGCCACGGGAACCTTGCACGCAGATTCTTGAATGGGCCAAAAAATCTGCTTTACCACAGTCCAGGACTAATTCTGCTGGTAGTCTTGCTCTCTTTGCTTACTCTTTACTATCATTTCTGCATCATCTCCACTGCCATTAACCTCTTCCTCCCCAAATTGCTCTTCTTTGTCTGTCGGTTGGCTTTGCCAGCTTGTTGGTCAAGCAGGAAAGTGCTTCCCCAGCTGGCTCACTGATCACTTGTGAAGTTATCTTTAACCCACTCCAGATATCTTTGTAGTGTCCAGTGCTGGCTGCAGCTGGAACAGCACTGTTTGCTTGTGAGTGGGTCAGAAATGTGATTTAGCTGATTTATGTCAAGTTTCTCCCCGTCCCATGCACCTGGCTGCAACAATGGACTCATTTGGCTTGAACAAGACAAGTATTCCGAACATTAATCTTCTTAAAGATGGTGAATGCTTATTTTGGGAAGAAGTATTGAGGTGGAAAATGAGGGGCTTGGCAGTGTGACAGAAACAAAGGAGAACCTAGGTGCTAGCCAATTGTTCAGGTGTTTCTTGTCCCAGCACTGTCCTTTGTGGCTTCCCAGCCAGGCTGTTGGTACTCAGTCTCCTGTCATGGCACTCTCTTGGCTTCCCTGATGTTTATTCTCTCTCACAAGGCTTACATCCAAGTGGACTGTCTCCCATGCTGCCTTCTCCAAGGACCTCCTGCCAGCCTTATCAACCTAGGATGGTCCTTGGGGTGGCATAGGGAAGCTCCCCCTTGCTGGGTAGCTTATGAGTGCCCACCCTCATATCTGACTGATGTTGCTCTCCTTTGGTCATGACTGCCTCTGGCTCCGAGTCATTTGGTGGGGAGGCACTAGGAGAGTCTTGGCCAGATGTTCCCTTTCCTCGCCACTGTGGGCCCATTGCAGAGGAGATGCCATCTGCCTGCCTGGAGAGTACAGAGGCAGTGCAGGTCAGGGAGCAAGGGCTGACAAAAGCCTTCAAATGCATGAACTGTTTTATTGATTGTAAAAGGTTTGTGCCTAGCCTGGCAAGGCTAGCGTCTCCCTTTCCTGTCCGTGGGTTTTCTACCTCTTCCATCTCTGGCAGAGACCTGACCTCCCAGGATTTCCTTGAATGGTTATGTTCAGGGCAATGGAGAGTAGTGCCTGGGGAAGCTTGGTAGAAGATGTTCTAGCTCTCCTAGAAGGAGATAACAGGCTCTTTCAGGAAGAAATCTTGGCAATGATGGTGTCAGGAGACAGACAACTGTATATCTGTGGCTAGTCCACTTCCATGGGCCATCTTTCCTCATCGCCCTCTGTGGGCTCTAGGTCTCCTGCCACCTGGCTGATTGAAGCCCTTTTATCCTGCACAGTCTTTCTCTGTGCTCGTACCCTGTTCCCCTCTGCATATCCTCCTTCTTCCAGAGCTCTTTCTTGGGCTCATTATTCTTGGCCACACCACCATGACCTCTTATCATGACATCTTGGAAAGATTTCTGCGGAAGGTAACTCCAGGATCCTATGTAACACACATTACATACATATATAAATAATCCATTTATTAAAGCAACTTAACATGTTTACTCACTCACACATGCCTTCTCAAGTTAGGTGATTTTTTTTCCTTTTCAAATTCAGGACAGACCCAAGGAGTTTTTCAACCCAAATATATGTGTCAATGTTTGAGGTAGTCACCTGAGGCGTTTTGTAGCTGGAAGCATTTGTAGAGCCTGTTTTCTAAGGTAAATTTGAATTAAGACTTCAGAGAACCTGTTTCTCTACTTCTGACCGTATAGAAGTATATAAGGCACTGTGTTGTAAATTTGATGGATAAAAATCCTTCCTGTGTTTGCTGGTGAGATTTCTGCATGAAATATATTATTTTTTGCCGTGATGTGAAAAGGGCTAACTGAAGTGTGCTAAAGATGTTTTGAAAAAGGCATCTTTTGCAATCTTGCTTTTTCTGGAGTCCTTTATGTCCTCAGAGTTATGACAAACTGCTGGCTGTTGAACATGAACTGTCTGTATGGTTAAGTCAAAAACCATAACTGCTATGCTGGCTGAGAGCAAGTTGGAAAAATAGTTTTCTGACAGTGTATCTTTTGAGTATGACTTGCCCTGAAGATTAAAATAAACCCAAACCCACAAGACCAGAAAGTTCTCATCTATCAACTGTGCCAGTAGCATCTTCTGAAACAGGGATATTGACACAATAACATGTATTAGTATGATGTGAGATTACACACATGCTATCAGTACTGTGGTATGCTAGTGGGCTTCTAGGTAATTTGTCACAATTAATTTTCTTGTTTTAGCTAAATAAGTAGTCTTCTGTTCATCTGTATCCAGAAGGTGGCTCATTCTTCTCATCCCACAGCTTGATTCTAAAGCCTAGTTCAAAGTTTTTCCTCTTCTCTTCCTCATCCTATGACTCTTTTTTTTAATCTCTGATTTGACTTTAATCTCAGCATGAATCTTTTCTACTACCTTTTATTTCATAGACCTGCATTTTTGGGTTAGAAAGAATAGCTCAAAAGTAGAGGAAGCAGTACAGTAAATACTGGTTGTGCTGTTAGAGGCACCACCCTGAATTAATCACCATTCACCTGAAGTGTGGTAGCTGCTCATGTGCAAGCTGCCAGCCCCTTGAACTGCAAGGTAAACAAGTTACTTCCCCTCCCTAGTCTTCAGCAGTGGTTTCACAGAAGAGAAAGAAAAGCCACTTCAATACCGATTGAACAGCAGCTCACCCTATTGCATCCCATCTTTTCTTGGAGTGAACAGTAGAAATCCATTTGCAGAGATGTTCTTGTGGTTGATGGCAGTAGTGTTTCAGTGTTGCTAAAGCCAGCATGATGAAACATTGCACATATGGATTTATTACAACTGTGGGACTTCTTGAACTTTTCTTCTGGCTGGCCAGCTTTGCAATCTCTATTCACATCTCCTTGTCTGGAGACCCTTTACCTGGGCAGGTCTTGTTTTGAGGTGGTTTGCTTGTTTTGTTTCATGTGCTGCCTTGGCAATGTAAGGCACACCAGACCTTCCTCCAGTAGCATGCTGGTAGTTATTAAGCCCTTTTGATCTGTTGAGGCTTTAATATAGCCTCAGAGGCTTTGTGTGGAATTAAAGCAGCTGCTGCTAACCATGTAGAAGCGCCTCAGTGTATGTTCTGATGTGCTGTGGATAACTTCCTTGGAAGTGTCCAGTAGGTGTTAAAAGAAGTGGGGAGGAGCTGTATAAAATAAGTGGTCACTTGACACACACTGTGAACAACTTTAAAACAGAACAAAAAAAAAAAGAAAACCTTCCAAGCGTGAAGAGGTGATTGACGTCCTTGCTTTTAGTATGCCAGCTTCTGCAAAACCTGAAGATTTATACTTTGTATTGTGCTTTCTGGGACAGTGTGCAATTTTACATGTAATTTGTTACTATTTAAATGCAAATTGCTGATCTTTTGTAAATTTTCTTTCTTCAGAGAATGTTAAGTCAATAAAGATTATATGATAAAGCCATCTTCTTAATGCAGGATAACTGGTAGAGCTACTTGCAATTAACTCCCTTTCCTCAAGGAAAGGAAAACATGGCAGGCACTACCTTGAGATGGATAGATACAAGTATGCATTTTTATTGATACAGAAACAAGTGCAACAGTGAAGCATATTTCATACAGTACCTAGATTTTTTGAAAATTAGACAGAGATAGGTACACTAGGAAGACCACTGAGATAAGTTCTCAGGCTAAAAAGTACCTTTGAGGTGCTTGGATTTTACTATAGTCAAACCTAGATACTTCTTTTACTAAGGACAATGAAAATGAATGAAATCAGAATCATTTAGGCTGGAAAAGACCTCTAAGATCATTGAGTCCAACATTTAACAGATAACTACCCTGTCAACTAGACTATGGCATTAAGCTTCACATCCGGGCATGAACACCTCCGGGGATGGTGACTCCATCACCTTCTTGGGAAGTTTGTCCCAGTGTTTAACAGCCCTTTTCATGAAGAAATTCCTCTTGATGTGCAACCTGAACTCCCTCTGGTGCAGCTTGAGGCTGTGTCCTCCCATCTGTCACTGGTTGTTGTATTTCTCTGGGGAATGGTTTTTCCCCCCAAGACCCCTAATGTCTGTAACCATAGAGTTTGACCTTTCTTTCCATTCTTGACCTAATTGGCTGAGTGCCAGCCATCCTCCCTGAGTGGAAGACTAGATAAGACCCCTGTACTTCCTTGTTCTTGCTCTTGCCCCCTGGAACCCTTCGAGAATAAACGCTTTGGAATAGTCCTGGTGCAAGAGCCTGTTTTGGAATCTTTTGTCATGTCCCTCTGAGATATCCCTCCAAAGCCCCTCAAGAGCTAGCCCTGGGGGGCTGTGGGGGATATTTACAGCTGGTTGCCTGGGAGAAGAGGCTGACCCCCACCTGGCTACAAACTCCTTTCAGGCAGTTGTAGTGAGTCATAAGGTCACTCCTGAGCCTCCTTTTTTGCAGGCTAAACACCCCCAGCTCCCTCAGCCACTTGTTGTAGGACTCATTCTCTAGATCCTTCACCAGTGCTGTTGCCCTTCTCTGGACTTGCTCCAGCACCTCAGTATCTTTCTTGTAGTGAGAAGTCCAGAACTGGACACAGAGACTCAAAGTGTGTCTGAGTGCAGGGTGACAATCACTGCCCTGGCACTGCTGGCCTGTTTTTGAAACAAGCCAGGACCTCATCAGCCTTCTTGGACACCTGGGCACATGCTGGCTCATGTTTGGCTGCTGTTGACCAGTGCCCCCAGGTTCTTTTTCTCTGGGCAACTTTCCAGCAACTCTTCCCCAACCTGGAGTGTTGTATGGGGTTATTGTGACCCAAGTCTAGGAGCTGGTGCTTGGACTTGTTGAACCTCATATAATTGTCCCTTTGATCCAGATGCCTCTGCAGAGCCTTCCTGCCCTCCAGCAGATCAGCTCTCCCATCCATCTTAGTGTTGCCCATGAACTTAGTGAGGGTGTAGATGATACCCTTGTCCAGATCATTGGTAAAGCTACTGAAGAAGATCAGGCCCTATATTGAGCCCTGTAAGTTTCTTTTGTTTTGAGAAATTGGAGTAAAACAGTGATTCACTGAAATAGTCAGGATGGCTCCTGTTGTTAGTCTTATCTAAATTTTTGTTTTCTTTCCAGCTGTTATGAATTGACAGTTTTGATGTAGGTCTTTCTGTAATGCAGTCTGCAGCATCATTTGTGTTAGAGATTTTGTCCAACCATTGTGTGCTAACACTTAGGGGTGGCAACTTAATGAAGTCTGATAGAGCATCACTGGGGATTTTTTTTTTTTTCCCTAGGAGAACTGTTTTGAACATTGCTGTGTGTCCTAGGGTGACTTTATGATGCTTGTATCCCCAGTTGTTTGTTCTGTTTAGGCTGGATATTAAGTTCTGCACCTTTAAGCCTGGTTCAGAGAGTGAAGGGAGGAAAGAAAAGTGCACAGTTTGTTTGCAGAAACTGCACTTGCTCCCCTGCATTCTTCTCATGGACTGTGTTATCTGCAGCAGGGACAGTGGGAAAGAGCTCTCCTTTGCTTTTAGTTAATTTTTTTTTAGCAAGCTGAGGCAGAGAAGTTCCCCAGAGTGTGGCTTTTCTTTTTCTTGGAACTGTTCAAACCTACTCTGGACTGAAAATCCAGAAAACACCGGGACCTCACACCTGTGGCCCACCAGGGCCCGGGACACAACATTTTCCTGTGCAGCAGGGACTGATGAGAGACTGAGTGAACTGAGCTACACCCCATGAACAAGGACTTTCTGAATCTGCCATCTCTCTTCAGAACAGCAAGAGGTTTTATTGTTTATTATTCTTCAATTTTTTATGCTTGTGAATACTTTGCTTGTTAAATAAATAGCTTTTTTTTACTTTTCTCCAAGGAAATATTTTCCTGAAACAGCTGGGGGCAGGTTCCTTGAATCTGCTTTCTAGAGGGGCCCCTTTGGAAGTTTCCTGCCAAATTTGCCCTAAACCAGGACACTGTGAAAGGTGCAGTTATGCATGTGACTTTCTTAGAGCTGCGCAGGTTAAATGAGATTCATACATGATTAAGGAAAGAAATGCAGACATTCATGTATGTTGTTCTGTTGGTAATGATGTGGGGTTTTTTTTTTCCCTATTCTGAAGGCTTGCAAAGTAATCCATTACTGCTAAATATGCAATACAAAACAACTGTTTTAGGTACCTATGTATTGCAGACTGTTTCTTGAACTCTAACATTTTTTTGCATAAACTACATTACTGATTTGCTCTGACTGTAACCCTTTCTGATATTTGGTTAGGGGAGAACACAGCAGTCTGTTCCAATACAAGATCTTATTCTAGGTGATTGATCATGAATAATTACTGTGCCTTAGACTGGTGTCTGTGTTTTCTGTGGGGTTTAAGTAGGGTATAGAGCAGTCAACTGAAGTGTATAAACATTTGCCCCATATCTGAGATTCTGAAATGGCTTTTTTTTTGGTAGTGCTTGCTGTTGTAGAGATGTGCAAAGAGTAATTCTGTATCGACTTGAGAACGAGTCACCTGAACTACAAATGCCCTTGTCTGAAGTGAGCAATGAGTTCTGGGGCAGATGGCACCATGTAACAGGAGAATGGATCTTTATCTGAGCGGGAAGGTGTGTGGTCCAGGTAATTAGAATCATAGGTTTGATTAGATGGGACAAGCATTTCTAGACCTAGTTAACTATGGAACTAATGCCAAGGATCACTGTTGGGAAGGAGGGGAGGGGTACCAAGAACACCCTCAATTTCAGCAATTGAGCAAATTGGCTAGAAAGTAGAGTGATGAGGTCCATGTTGCTAATAGTTGAAACAATGAAGGATAGCAAAGTAGTCTTGTATGAATTTGTTAAACATGACACTTGATATTGGTCAGTTTATCAGTTTGAAGACCTTAAGAGCAGTTTCATTAGCAGGTGAGAGTTACTTTGCTCACTGACATCCAGTAAATTTTAATGGTCTGTGTGGGCACAGTGGCTTGTTCCCCACAAGAGGTTTATCATTTTGTCATTTCTGTTGAGGGCTGTGGAGAACTTCTTCACTTGTTGGCCTGTTCAGATTCTCAGTTTGAACCTGAACCATCACAAAGACAAAAGGGGGTTAGCACTATTGCTGGTAAGAGAGCAGACCCACATTCTGTTATAAACACAAAATTTATAACTTTGTGGTTTTTATAACACAAAGTTATAAATTCCTTTTTGTTTCATGTTGCATTCCTTTGTTGAGTTTCATCTGTCTTGATGGCTAGGGCTTCCTAGATATAAGCTTACATACACTTAAATGTAATTTAGGTTATCTGGCTGTGGTTGCCACTTTCCAAAGCATAGAGATTTGAATATAAATTCCTGAAGAGAATGCCGTTGTATGAAAACAGTGATTCCTTCAACCCAGGCGGCGTCTTCCCTTTTCTCCTCCCTCCCCTGGCGTGAGACACACAAATGTGTTGCTGCAATGCAAGATCCAGAGTCCACCAGCTCATCCTTTAAAGCACTGGGCCTTCCAAGGTTAATTCAGGGCATTGTAAGCCTGTGCTAGGACAGACTGTCCAAGGAAGGCATTTTGCAGAACGTCTCCCATCCATGTGATAGAAGGATGCTGTCAAAGCCTGACTCCCAAAGCCAGTGTTCTTGGAAGCAGCTGGCCAGCAGTGCTGCTATAACCAAAGCTGTAGTGGATTCAATGCCAAGTAGAACAGATGAGCTACGTTGTATTTCACAGGTCTGGGCATGGAGAAGCCAGTACATTGGAAAGGATCAAATATCCTGTACCTTCTTTCTGTGTTACCGCCTCCCCCAAAAGAATATATGAGATTTTTAAATTTTTAATTTTTAATACAAGCTTAAAGGAAATAATTTTGAAGATGTTTTCTCAGATTGGACAGGTGTGTTAGCAAGTGAGCGATGCTGAAATTTGCCATTGCACCAGGGTACAAATATTCATTCTCATTATGTTTCTTTTTGTCCTTCTGATGAAGAAGGAATATAGTCTGACCGTGCACTTCAGAAACTTGAACAAAACATGGAAAGTGACCCTGCTAAGGATTCTTGAATAGGCTAAAGGTTTTATGATCAACAACACCTTGTTGTGGGTTGCGTTACTCCCTTAGATTGTGTGAGCACCATCCAGTATGGTAGTTAACATGTATGAACTTGTGCTTTTGGCTCAATTTAAGTACTGTAGTCTGTTAAGTGTCAGTTCTTTGATACAAGATCTCACTGAAAAGCCTCTTTTAAAAAAAAGAGGAATATGACACACTGCTTTAAGTTATACTTTCTCATGGTAACAAAACTCAATTTTTAAATTCAATTCCTCCTGATAAGTATGGTTCACTCTCACAAAAACCAGATTTTTCAGGAGACTTAATGTTTGAGTCAGTATTGACCAAAACCAAAGAGCTTGGAACATGCAGCAAAGGATGTAGCTTTGAACATGTATCTTTGTCAGTGGCAGTCCCTTGCCAGTGATAGTGACTTTCTTTGGAGGTAAGGCTAATTTACAATAAAGTGCAAGCTAGAGATACATTATCAGGTTCTGCAGGTGCCAGCAAAAGAAATAAAATTTCCATATAAGCATGCAGCTTTCCTACTGTGAAGAATTTCTTAATATAAACTACATTTATTCTGTGGTGCTTTATTAGAAATGAAAATAAACCCAGTTTGTTTTAAAAAAAGATGTTAGAGGATACTTGATCAGTAAGTAAGTACTTCATTTTTCTAAGTACTTTATAGGCGAAGACGCCTCTAAGGAGTGATTGCTTTCACTGAAAATTTTGTGCAATTGTTTCTTTTATTTCAAAACTTTATTTTTTAGCTGTAAACTGTCTCTAACAGCCACAGTAGTTTTAGTCTCATGAAAAACAGAACAAAGCTTTTAGCATTTCTAAGCCTGTCAGTTGGATTCCCTCATTGCTAGCTGATTAAAAGACAGCAACTCTGATGCACTGAATTTTCTTCTACCATAATAAATGGCAGTCTGGTCCAAAAAGTGCACACTGTGGAGTATACTATCCATTTTCTCTGTGCAGGGTACAGGGAGACAGCTCAATTTTTGCAGAAATGGTTGGTTCCTACTAAGAGAGGACTGCGTCTAGTGAGAGAGTTTTTTGCCAAATTTTAGGTTCAGGAGTGTTGAAAGCCCTTTTAATGCCAGTTTTGCAAAGATCAGCCTAGAGAAGCTGAATGTCTAATCTTAGCCCATATGCATGCTGTAGAAGTGCATTGCTGGAGCTGTCAGCTAACACTCACTATGCTCATTCCTGCCTTTTAGGAGTAAACAGCTGCTAGCAGATACTGTTGGAGGTTGCTAGCTGTGGTCCAGCTCCTGCTGGACTGCATTAATTAATTAATTAATTACTTTCCTGGATGCCAAAGAGACGCTGGGAGTTGGGGCAGGGGAGACAGGAAGAAGCTGGTGATGGTGGTTTTTGGTTTGCCCAGATAGCAATTGCAATGCAGGTAGTGATAAGTCACATAACTAGACTCCTAAAAACAAATCTGAAGCACCTTCAGAAAAATAAGTTTCTGGCTCAGCTGTAGCAGTGGCTTCTATAACTGTATGGGGCTATAGCTTTTAGGAAGAAACACTTCAGCGGCTTGGGGCATACACACTAGGGTTTCAGTGTTGTCAACAGGGTCCAAATCCCCAGGTCTTTTTTAGACTTGAAGGTTTTCTGATCAATGAAGTTGCTAAAGCCCAGAAGGGGTCAGGAGATAAGTTCCTCCAAGGTCAGACTGACAAGCCTTTCTGCCTTCCCCTGTATCATGGGATGTAATATAATTCCTGTGATTCATTCAACAAATTCTCTGCCACTGCAGAGACATGGACCACAGATGCAGGTCTGTCATGTCTGTCAGCCTCATTTTCCTTCTCCTTTTGCTAATTCCTGGTCTGTTGTAGCTATCATACATGTTGCATAGTGGGCTGGTAAGTCTGCTGAGGGTTGTAGGAATGTGTGGATCACAGCAGGTCTTTGTGCCCTGCCAGGGTATCGCGTGTTTTCGGTGATTTGTGGCACTGAGGATTGGAGGTGCTGTGGCGTGTCGGGAGGAATGTGCTGCTGCCTTTGCTGCTCCTGTAATCCTGAGCTGGCTTGTTTGTTCTTGGTCTCTAGGGTTATTGCTCCCAGCCTCGACAGCCAGTACTGTAAAATCAGAAGGATTCCTGCAGTTAGTGGCTTTGCTACTTCAGGAGAGAGAGCCCAACTTTTGACAAAGCTAAGTGGCTTTATTTTAAGCCCTTGTTTGTACAAGCTCTCTTAGCAATGGGAATGCTAAAATTCTAGGTTCACAGTTACTCTGTTGACTTACTGAGCCTTTCACTTGGCTCTTACCTAGTCAAATGACTATAGTTAAGAGGCAGGAAACCAGGTTACAGGTCTTTAATTATGTAATATGTGGGTTGTCTGAGAATGCGCTTTAAAGTTTTTTGCCTAGTGCGCAAAGCCTGTGTTTTCTTTATTTGTATGACATGTTAAACACTCTGGCAGAAAACAGTAAAACATACACACTCTCTTTGAGTAAACTTGAAATAGTTTGCAAAGCAGTGACTTTGGACAAACCCAAGAACCTCGCACTTCCCTCAGGACTCTTAATTGGAACACATTTCCTCAAACTCTGGGGTGTCAGCTTGCTGAAAATACGTCGTACCGAACAGCTGTCTGGTAGGGGAGTGTGCTGCTGTGTTTTTAAGAAAGGAGCGTCACATGGATTACTAATTGATCTGGACTGTGGAGTTTGGATTAGAACTTGAACATTGGTCTGGATATGTCAGTTGGATTTATTCTTGTAATAGCCTGTGTGTTTGCCATCACAGGGCTAAGAGTAAAACTGAGTGAGCAGGAACTCTGGATGGCTGTGGATACCAGTAAGCTATAGGAAAGTTTACTGAGATGAATGGCTGGCTACTCGGCACTCAGCATAACTGAGTCTATTATCCTCTTTGTACATTTGATGTTTGAAGTAAACCAAAGCTGCAAAATCGTGGTATAAAGAATCAGCATAGCTTAAAAAGCAGTCCAGGAAGTTCCTTTACATAAATGCAAACAGTCTTTTGTTTGGAAAGTGGGGAATGTTATGAAGCATCCTCAGAAGAAACGTTGTCTAATCTGTTCATTGCCTAAGGAAACTCCATGGGCATGTTAAGAATGGCAGTACTGAGTGAGATGAAGAAATGTTTGTCTGTCTGTATCCTTTTTCCAACAGCAACAAGTTGCAGATACAAAGAGAGTGTAATTTCTGGAAGTATCTCCTTTCTGCTTCTGTAGCCTGGAGCTGTGTCCACTTTTTCACAGCCCTTGGTGTTCATCTTATCAGTGAATTTTTGTAGTTGCCTTTTTTTTCTGGGAACCACGTACATTTGAGCACTCTGCAATAGCTTCCTCGGTCTGTGCTAACATAGGTTACTTAGTTTTGCTTTACACAAGTTGCCTGAACAGAGTAAAGCTGTGGTGGTTCAAATAATGGCTTTGGTAGTTTTCTCTTTATGCTCAGCTAGTCCAGTACCTTGGTGTGATGAAGGAGCATCGCCAGGTTGGCAGGGAGCTCCTGTTTGGCAGGAGTGCCCTCTCTGCAAACTGAGGCATATCTGCCTTGATAGTCTCCTAAATTGCGGTGAGACCCGTCAGCACGGCTGACTTTACTTTCTGTTGTGCTGGATGGTGTACAAACATCAGAAGTATGTCATGATCTTAATTTGTTGCTGTGGGACTGCTGGCATGAGTACGCGTGACTCTTGCTCAATTGAACCTTTTGTTCAGGGGCACAGCAGTGTGGGTTTGCAGATAGCTACAGTAAATCCAAAAACAGGGACGGTCTTCTTGGTGGTCTGGACATCCTCAGTCTGGCCATGCTCCCAGGAGCTTCCGAGAAGCTGTGCTGCCACTTGTAGCCTTTCTTCATCTTGTAAACGTCCAGAGACTGCTGAAATTAGAAGAAGCTGAAGCCTTCAGGGGATTTCCAGACTTCTCCAGAAAGCTGCTCTGTCTCCTCTAATGCTAGACCCCTTCCTTCACAAAGAATGAGGGAGAAGAGAGGTATAAATGCTACTTCATTATTTGTACATTCAAATGCCTCCTCCCTTCTCTAAGCACTATTTACCTGTAAGATTACCCTGAATGACTGACTGGATAACCTTTGCTGAAAAAACTAGGATGAGAGAAGCAGCAGTAGAGTGATAGCAACACACTGGTCTGTCTAATAATTCAGTCTCATACTGATAAATACACTCCTGAGCTAAACTGCAGGTGGGAACAGTGGCACTTGGAGCCAAAGAGGTGATTAAAGTGCACGTGTGCAGACAGCAGAGCTGCTGTAGTATATGTCTGGCTGATTCTCTGATTAAAAGATGAGATTTAATGTTTTCTTAGATAACTGAAATGCTTATCGTGCTAGCACAAACAGCAGCAAACATTGTATGTCATAGTTTAAGGAGTGCAACTTGAAAGGCTTGGTTATAGATTGAAAAATAAATCTAGATTGTCCTGGTTACTGATACGTAGAGATAACACTGTCTATGAGCGGACTTTGGCTCTTAAGGCGATACAAACACGTCACATTTTGTGTCGTGCAACATAGCTTTGCAAAAGGACACTGTAATCTGACCTGTAATGATGGTGTGTTTGGCTTTATGGAATGCTAATGCTTTAAAAGACCCTGCTTCAGGTCCTTCTAGCACTCTTGCTAGCCACTCAGTTAAATCATCCTTGGTTGCAGAGGCAGACTGATAGAGAAAACAGCACATGCAAAAAAAAAAGTCAACGAAGGCTAATGCTCAGCCAGCTTCTAAAAATACTACAATAGCTGGATGGTACAGTAAGTTAAGTAACATGCTTTAATTTCATATTGAGAGCATTTATTGGAAGCGGAGGGAAAGCTGGGGATTAAACCATGAAGCAAACAAATTACTTGCTTGGAGGCCGCTTTCAGCTGCAGCAGCGCGGGTGATGGTGATGGACCAAAGCAGGTGCCCACTTTGCCCCCTGAGCTGGGGCCTGACAACAAGGCTGCTGGCACAGAGTAATTATATAACTTTATTTCCTGCCCCCGTCCCCTTTCTTCTTTTACCCTTGTTCCAGCGTGTGATCTCCACTGCAGCTGGCCCGGTGCCGGTGTTTGTCTCTGCACAACGGACACAAACAGATTCTGGAGGGTCATGTGAAACTACCCCTGGCTCTTTAAACCTCACCGCCCTTACCTTTTCCCCTCCACTGCCTGCATTGCTCTAACAGGTGTGGCTTTGTTTATGCACGGCCTATCGCTTTGCTTTAGCACCTGGGTTTTGCTGGCCCGCAGTGTCCGGAGGAAACCTTTGCCTCCTTGTTTTGCTCAAGCTGCAGGAGAACTCTCTGGATCTTGTGGGCAGGTGTTTGCACTGAGCGGAACAGGCAGGGGCATCAGCTTTATAAGGGCAGCACCAGCAGTCATTAGTCACTGTAACCTCTGCTTCCGGGTACTTTGATCTACCTTACCATGGCTTTGGCTTAACTTTGTGAGTAAGGCCTGTGGTTCTCAGCATCTTCTGGTACAAGATGTAAGGTGATTCCAGTGAGGGTGTATCCTACTCGCAATTTTTGGCAATTGCGAGTTAAAAAGAAAGAAAAGTCTGGTTTAATTGAAGAGTTATGGGCCTGGAGCCAGGTGAAGTCTTGAAATAAGGTCTCTCAGTTAATTGTTTGTGTGTTACTGCTGTGGGAAACCCAATTGTAAAATCATGCATCTCGGCCCCATTTTACCTTTGTTACTGCATAGTACTTCATTAATCTTGCCTTCCAGAAGGGTCTTTTATATGTTGGGGCAACTGAAAGCACATTTAGGTATGTCACAAATAGCTTTTAGCTGGTTTTCTTGTTCCAGGTTTTATTTCTCTTGGGATGCCCTGTTGCTCTTCCCAGCCAAGAGGCAATATGTCACTGCATCCATGCATTAGACGCTGTGACTTCTTCCTGGAAAGTGAAACTAATGCTGCTAAACTGCATCTGTGAGGTTTTAGCTACCCCATAAAAATTGGTCATGTTGAATTTCGGGGAGGGAAATGCACAGAGAACACCTCTGGGCTGGAGAGGGATGTTCTCCTGAGTTATCCCTGCCTGTGATGCTTACCTCTTAGCCTTTGTACTGAGCTTCAGCTTTAAGTTTTGACTGAAACTTTTTCTAGATAAGTGTCTCCTCCCCGCTGATGCCCTTGGCACCTTGGAAAATTACAACTGAACTGTCTGAGGAACATATTCATAATTTTGTATATCCTTTCTGCAGTTGCCTTCTTACTCTGCAAGTCCCAAATTTCCTGCCTCAAGTTTAAAATGCAGATGATGTGAGTCAGATCTGTGATGGCTGTGTGGCATCCCAAAGAAAATGAGATAAATCCAGTGAGAATGACTAGTGCTCCGAAAGGCTAATAATGTTAGAATGTGATACCCTGTGATGAAAACACAGGGATTTGATGAAAACAGGAGCTCCAGAGTTGCTTATTCCTAGCAAGTGTTCAGTTAGCTCCAGTGAAAGAGCTAACAAATACTGCTGTGTTTCAAGAAAGTAAGAACAAAGGCAGTCGTGCTGACAGAAGGTCTGATGTGGTTTGGGTTGTTGTTTTTTTTTTTGATTCCTGAGAAGCAGTAACAAAAACCCATGAGATAAGCAAGATGTTGTGCATGAAACAACAGCCAGTGTTGTGAAAATCAGTGCGAAGAATGTAAAGAGCTATAAGGGGAGATAGCCAGGATGGAGGCAGAAGTTTAAGTGGTCCCACTTGTATCAGGCATAGATAGATGGATGCCATTTGTATCTTATCATACAGTGTTAACTCATAAAAACCTTCTTTAGTCATACCACTGTTGTCAGTTTCTGTCTTATAAATGCCTGTGGGCTCCTGAACTGATCCCTGATGGTGATGACATTTGAGAGCAGTGCTTGAGTACTTGAATCAAAACTCAAGCATTTGCTGAGACAGTCTCTCTGATGAAGAGATAATTTATTTCATATACTGTATAACTATATACAGTTCTAGTCCTCAAACACTACATCCATTATGATTTTGAGCATTAGCTTATATTTTGTCAGTGCTGGACTGAGGGCTCACAGTTGCGTGTAGTTGAATGGCCACTCGCTGTGTGCTTGTTTCTGCTCTGCCTTAATTACAATGTCATTTGCCATGAAGGTGGTTTCTGTGTTTTGACATAAAAGCAGGTCATGTCACTGTGTATTTAGCCCACTCTTTGGGCACAGTGGGATCATGTGTATAGTCATGTATATCACTGTGGCAGTTTATGCTCGGTGATGTATCAGTGCAGTCAACTTTGCGCATTAACTTAGTATATGCTAAGGTATGCCAGTTTTGTAAAACCACACACCTGCTCTAAATCTCCTTCTTAGAATTCTAAAATGTGACTTACTTGCTTTTCCTATTTTCTTGTTTATATTTCAGTTTTCCAGCTTTCTCCTAGTTGTCTTCTTTGGCAGGATCTTTGAGAAACTGGTATTTTAGGCTTAGCCAAATTCAGTTTGTGTTAAAACTTCATGAAACTTGATCTTGTGAGAATTCCAGTATGAAAAAAACAACAGGTTGGCATCCAGAGCCATGGATGTTTATCTAAACTGAACTTCTGATTTCTCTTGAGATTTAGTAGTTCACTACTGAATCTGTTTCAGTCCAGTTAATTAGTTACAAAGCCGTAAGCCACAGACTTGGAATTAAAGAAAACAAAGCCCCAAGCCTCCGCATAATTTGATGCAAGAAGAAGCTTTTGTTAAACTAGGAAGTGCATTTACATCACTGTTTCTCCTTTTGAAATGGGAACTGGTGTACAGATGAGCCAACAGCATAGTCATTGATTCTGGATCCATGCCACACGTATTAATGTGACAGCCTAGTGTCCCCCTGTGATCTGTTCCCCCACCTTCTCTGACATTGCTTTCTCCTTCCAGAGGCATGGCAGGGATTTTTTGTTTTGTATTGGTGGTTTGACTCCATGTAATGTTGCTTGCAGGAAGTACAGAATGCCTGGTTTTGATCAGATGTTCTGCTCTTCTGTTTTTAGGACAATGTAGATCAGACTTCAGCTCATGGTCGGCGGGATCTGGTGGAACCAGGCTTCCAAGAACCATCTAACCGCATCTCCCTGAACCACCAAGGTAAGGAGTAGTGCATGGAAATCCAGGCTTCTCAGGCCAGTGCAGGCATGGTTATGCCTCCATGTTGCCATTTCTCCTTCTCACTAGAGGAAAAAGAAATATTCTGGATGGTTGGAGAAGGAGAGCTGAAGAAATCGGGTTTTGTCACAACTGTCCTTTGAGCTGTGACTGACGGTGAGGAAGGACTTGTATGCATCTCAAACCTTGTAGCCCAAGATAGTATTACTAGCCTGGGTGATAGGGATATTCTCCTATTTTTTTGAGTAGGGAGGAGGGAAGTACTGACATTAAATTCAACATTTTTAATGTTAAAGTTGCATTTAAAAAAAATCTTTGCCATAAGACAGACTCTGGCTCAATGTCTGCAGTAGGAGAAGAAAAAAAAAGCATGTTTACTTGCTTTTCATGACAGAAATCAGCTCATTTTTGAAAATATAGCCCTGAACTAGATGTTGTAATGTAGGTATAATTATTTAGCTTCTGTAATTCAACAGGACCATTCATAAAATTCTAAAAAAAAAATCTGAAAACTCTGTCTTCACTGATTTCTGTCTGTTCAGAGACCTAGAAGACAACAATTACTATTATTACAGATACTATTTAGCTCAGCTTTTATTGTTTTAGGTTTGAAATAATTGATAATAGTGTTCTTTTAAGCAGTGAACCCTCTTACCGTCAGGCTTCTGGATGGTTTAATTTGAAACCAAGTCCTTGAAGGTCATCTTCAAATGTTGTTTCATCAGTGCAACAACTAATAGTAATGCAGACAGAATAAGACTATTGAAACAAAATAGGTTACAAGCATATTACTTAATTTTTTTGCAAAACATGACATGCTTAACTTGCCGTTTAAAAATTGAGCTTTTTTAAATTTGTCAAGGGCATTAAAACTCAAATTTCATGACTTGTAGATTATCAAGACAATTAAAGTTGCACAAACAAGTCCCAGAGTGTAATGAGGATTGTGTTTTAACTTGCTCCCCTTTCCACGCTCCAAGTGTTTTGGTGTTTTTAAAGCTTTGCTTTCAATTGAAAAGAGAAGGCAACAGGTTGCAATGTAATACAGTCTAAAACTTCCAGTAGCACAGGCAGTGTGTAGTGGCATGTTTGCGTGCATAGAACACATTTCTTGTGTTCTAATTTTCATGTGTTTTAGAATTAATAATGTTTGTTATATTATTTCCACCTGTGTGAAAGTAATATCCCCCTCTAATCAAGGGATTTTGTGGGGGGGAACACATCCTGTGTGGTCCAGGTTCCTGTGTTACAGTGCCTGTGTCTGCTGCTTTTGAAGTCTAAACATTTATGGAAGAAATAGGTAATACTGTGCTTAGGTGGCAGAACACCCGCTTTGCAGCCTGACATTTTCCCACTTCCTTTTCAGATCCTTCTTTTCCTCTATCAGTACTGCAATATCAATACTTCCTCTATTGTTGTACTGCAAAAGGATCCATACAGTGTCACCTGACATGTGGTTCTTTCTCTGTCACTTTGAGACAAATGTCCAAATTAATTTAGGAAACAGCTGTTCTTAAAGAAAATAGTTTGCATAGGGAGTAGTGGCAGTTTAATGCCTGTTTCTCAAGCAAGACCCAGTTAATGTTTTTCCCCAGTACCTTTTGAAGTAAAGATTGCTTATGCATTCATAATTTGTTTGGAATTTTTCTTCTATATCACCTGACTGATGGCAATCAATCCACTATTTCTAAAATCTTTCTAATTTTGTTGCTGCAGTAGGTACTTGGTACAGTATCAATCTTGATGCTGTTGTGTTAGTGCTCTGGATTAAGAACTGGAACCTAAATGCTTAGATGTGGCCTTTAATGCTGAGCTGGGCTGTAGGAGTTCTGCCTTTTTGCAGTGTTGGGGGGAAGCAAGGTACCTGCTGCTTTGGTACCCTCTCAGAAATGGTATCCTCTCAGAAATTTTGGTACCCTCTCAGAAATTTTGGTACCCTCTCAGTAAGCGTGATGTTGCATCATGTCTTGAGTGTTTGCTCTGTCCAAGTAGGAGCATCTACGCTGTTTTCTATGCTTTCTACGTAGCATATGAAGTAAATATTCTTGTCCAAGAACTTGAACATACAGGTCATTTTAGAGCTGGCATATATTCTAGAATTCCCAATTAATGAATAGAACATAGAAAAATATAACATGAAGAGTTTCAGCTCAGGGAGTTGTGGCATGGTCTGAACTAGCTCCCATACAGTCATATTAGTCACATAATAAATAGAAAGATTAGATTATTAACATGAAATTGATTTTTACATGCTGTGGCCACTATTTTCTTTGGTTTTTTTTGCTCTTACACTAAACTTCACTATCCATTACTTTCTATTAAAGCGTTGCTGGCACTGACACTGGTTTAAAGCTTAAAAGAGTAGACGTGTATCCAGAAGCAACTTGCTGAAGCACTGCAAATTAATGTTTGGTGGTACACCTTGATTATGTTGATGATAAAGATGTTTGCAACAGACTATGGCAATTTTTGCTTCCAGTTATATGCAGCATTACTTGCTGACTTAAGCACTTGCCTTTTAGTAGACCTAAAGCTTTCTGTGATTGGCATGAGCAGAAATTGTGAAAGGCTTAGAATTGGCTAAAATAATTCCTGTGTTAGGTGCTCTCTGCCTTTTTTCTCTTTAGTGTGTTGCGTGTTAGAGGCTGCAGCTGAACTTTGAGCAGCCATAGTTGTTACGTTGTTTTATGTGTGCCCTTGCAGTTCACACCTCACCACAGTGCTCAGTGAGCGCAGCAGATTTGCCAGTTCCTGTTGAACATTAACTTGTACTCCTTTGCTTTTTGCTGGAAGAGCCTTTGGTACAAGCACCTGCAACTCTGAACCACGACTGCTTTCCACAGCCTATAAAAATGGTGATTAGCTTCTTCCCAGGCATCTGAATCCCTTTAACACAAACTGGAAAAAGAGCGTTCAAGTGGAGACTGAGATAGCCCTGCCAACTGTCCCCGAGTGAATAAGCCCTTTCTTGTGAAGGGTATTTCAAGTACGTGTTTCCTGCTGAATCACTGTTTTTACACAAGCAGATGCTTTATAACTCTATAGATTCTTCTTTCAAAAGAATATCTTGTAAAGATTGGGGAGCAGAAGATAGTTCTGTAAAATGAGGAGTCTTTAGAATAGGAAGGTTTCATGTGAAACTGATGTGCAAAATTGAGTGCAGATGGAATAGTGTTTTTTTCCTAGAAATAGTTTAATAACTGCTTTTGTGTAGGTATGCTAATAAACTCGCTTACTTTAATAATAAGTATTTTTATATCTAAACCTATCTAACTATGATTTAGTTTATCACTTTTCAATGGTTCTGCTAATTGGGCAAGTTTTGTAAAGGTACTAAATGCAAAGAGTGTGAACTATGATGTCTCTCATATACTCCCCATAGGATACTTCACAAAACAAATGTAATAGGAAAGAGCAAGCTGTCTTGCTGAAAAATACTAGTATCCACTAATGTAAAGGAGCAGATATGCTTCAGATACCTATTAAAAGTCAGAGAAAGTTAAGAATAGCCAGCCAGGATTTGGCATTTAATAACCAGCAAGTCTAAGTACTTCTGGAACAGTCCTTCCTGAAGTTGTAGTAAAGTCTTTAGGCTTGAAGAAAAAAAAATGTGTCTAAAAGTGACTTTTCTGAAGAGGAAAAGGTAGGAGGTGAAGATACAAGCAAAATAATTATTTATCATCTCCAAAAACACCAAGAGGAAGTGAGAGCATGCTTAGGAGGCAACGACAGGTATTGTTCTTTTCAAAATATTTTCCTTCTCACTTTGCAAATGATTCAACAGTCACAAAAGTTTAAAATTTTGCAATGACAAGTTTTCTGGAGTATGTAGCCTATAGTACTTGTACTCTGTCCAGTATTGAGAGGCAGAGCTGGGGACCCATAGTAGTGATTTTACTTCCAACCCTTCCATTCACACAGGGATGCCATTTAGAGGCCTTCCATACAGGTGATAGGCTCCTGCATTTGTTCTCCCTTGTCCCTTTCCCAAAGGGTGCTGCTGGTTCTCCTCTCTCTCCCAAGTACCCAGGCAGTGCAGCCTCTGTTCCTGTTGGCTGCTCTGTGATACTGTTGTGCAATGCCATGAAATTTAACCTGGAATGTGTTTCAGTAGCAAGACAAAGGCATCTTATAGATTTCCCTGTGCTACTGTGGAAGAGCTTTGCTATATGAATTATGATGGCAAAATGCACTATGCTGCAGAAAACTCTAAGCCCAACAGAATTTGTTGACTCTTGGACTTCAGGGGCTTTAACCTGCCCACCATGCCACTGCTGTTTCTCTTCTTGCTCTGTACTTCTGGGATTTTCTTTGTTGATACATATTTTGGAGCTCATTTTTTCTGTTTGTTTTTCTAGCAGGCAGCAAATACTGCCAACTCCAGTCCCAGATGTGAAGTTTATGAGCAATGCTTTTTATTGGTACTTGACATGTAGTATTTGAGATTGTGTAGCCACTTCTTATTCAGAATTTTAAAGCCAAGCATAAATAAGGTACATTCTGTCACCCTGCCTTTTAGTGGAAGTATTGGACATGCAGTGCTGGCACTTTCTGTATGTATGTACTCGTGGGATGATTGTCAGTTTCTATACAAATGTGTTTTGCCATGGGTCTGTGATGAAAGATTTATCTTCCTTTTATTAGTGCATTCACCAGAAGTCTTCCTTTCTTTCCCAAGGTGTTCTCAGTTCTTGTTGGACTTCATGCTTTTAATCACTTCAGTTTGCAGACAGAGCTGAGCTGAACCTTATAGTACCTCTGTCTCCACAGCCAGGTGTTCCAGCAGCAGAAAGGAGATGGTGATAAGGTGGTTTTAGCCAACAGCTGCCCTTTCTCAACAGCCTTTGGTCTTTCTTCATTGATGATGGTAGGAAGTCTTGCCTATAGTGAGATGATAAATATGTTTTGCTTGTGGATTGAGTGGGCATTAGGTTTCCTGCCTGTGTGTACAGACCACTTGGCTCCCAGGAAACAAGAGGGATCCAGGGCATCTGCCAAAACTTGGATCGTACTGCAGTCAACCCTTGAGGTGGATGCTGTCCTGTACCTTGCTGGCTAGTCACTAATGCATTGTTTTTTATAGAGACTGTAAATGTCAGCATGGTGGAAACTTCCCTTCCAGCACAATGAAACAGTCCTGTGTCCAAAAAATATAAGCCTGTGTAAATACAGGCCGACTTTTGAATGAGCATGGGTGTAGGTGAAGTATTGCAATGCCTGAGATTTAGGCCCTAGAAGTAGTGCTGTGTAGCACTCTTTTTCTCCACCACTGTTGTTATTACTTGCTTTTAATATATTTTCTTCTGTATTTGCCTCAGGGTAGACATGGGAGGTTGAGGAGATGTTGTTATTCATTCTGTAGCTAAGGAGGTA
The DNA here is from genome assembly GCF_029207755.1 of Chamaea fasciata. NCBI lineage: Eukaryota > Metazoa > Chordata > Aves > Passeriformes > Sylviidae > Chamaea > Chamaea fasciata. The sequence goes on from NW_027094086.1 coordinate 69,800,199, forward strand.
TGTGTTTAGTAACACTCAGTGCTGCTTCTGAAATGCCTCAGTTGTGGGCTTTGACTTGGATGAGTTGGTTATCTGGTGTATCAGAACTAACCCATGTTTTCTGCAGAATCCAGCTGGTACTGAATTGAAAGTGTAGAATGAAAAACAAACATTGTTTGTATTTCGGAGACAATACTGCCAGACATTCATGAATTCTCATGCTTTGTATAAATGTTGTTGTCATTGTCCAGCCTTAGAAAAAAGCCACCATTAGTGCCAAAATGATTTACACTGACTAATCTTACGCGGAGAGCGGAGGCCCTGCTTCCTGCCTAGCTCATTACAGTACCTTTGTCTTCTTTTGGAGAATGCTTCCATTTATATTTGGTGATGAATCTTGTTAGCATGGCTACTAGGAGGGCACCCATAATAGCTGTGTAGAAGTTTAACTTCCCTCATTAGATTAGTTTCCAAACCCTTGGGCTGACAGAACTCTGAAGAAAAAATTATGAAAAGAGAAGACAATAGATTGGTGTTTAGTACAGATTGTTTCAGAGATCTGCAGCGAGCTACAGGAGACACATGAACTGAACTAATTGAGTTTAGCTGCAAGACTCTGTACATAATGTAATGAAGATTGAGTGAAAACAATGAAATGAGAAAAACAGACCAAAAAATATTTAAACTTTAGCATATTCAAGGAAAATAATTTGTAGGTAACTGATGGATTTTGTTTCATTTTTATTGTATTTTTTTGAATTTTATTTTATTTTTTATGTATCAACCTTTTAGTATCACCTTGCAAATCATCAGTTTTGGACATACTTAAAATTAATTGTGTTCCTCTGAAGCCACAGGATATGAATTAAAAAAAAATTGTAATATCTCATTGTTGACAAGCATGGTATTTTAAGCCTGTTTATTATCTCAGGATTCAGTGTATCAATCTGTTGAATTTCTCTGACAAGGCAGGATTCAGTGGATTCAGCGCAGGAAAGGAGCCCACTGTCTTGTTTGTGTATAGGGTTTGCCTTGGGGCCTTTGTTTATTGGAAGTTTTGCAAGGTGAGATGTAGAAAAAAATTAAGAATTTTAAGTAAGTGTAAACCAAGAAGTACTACAGTATTAAAAATTAATTTTAAGCCTTTTTTTTTTTTCCTATGGCCTATGGAAGAGCGGTAAAATTATTACCAGGTTTGCAATGGCCTTCTCTCTGTGTTGGAGGGGAAGATGATTGATGGACAGAGCAGTTGCATTGGAAGAGCAAGTGGAGCTGGACTGGGAAATTTGGTTCCTTGCTCAAGATAGACCATGATGCACCATACCCATCCCTCAGGGACTGAAGCTGTATGAGTGTATGACATCTGAAATAGTGGTTTGGGATTTTTTTTTGTACTGCAGAAAAGGTGTTATCCACCTTCTCTTTCAAGATTTGTATCTGCAGTTACCATGGCACAGAGGGGAGTAAATTCACAAAGCATGAATTCAGGGCAATTAGAAGCTCCTTTCTTGTTACTGTTAAATTCTTGTCTAAGGGTTTGGGAAGGGAGGGTGTAAATTGGGCACCTGGGTGATGAGCTTCTCTTGCTTCTTTACAGGTCCCCTTAGAAAAAGAGGGCATTTGCTTCCCTCACATCTTATGTATTTCCTCCTTGAAAACAAGTTGGCTTAGAACTAGCATAAATGTACAACGGTGACTCTTTAAGAAACTCACCACAAACCAAATAGAGAGAGAGACTGCAAAATCAATTGTAAAATCAAATGTCTTTTTTAATTCACTTTTGTCTTTAATATTAAAATATATGCATTTCCTGCTGCCACTGAAGAGGAGCAAATCTCTCTGTTCTTTTTTGTATCCTTTGGCTGGGTAATGCAAGAGGCAGCATGGGATGCCCTCTCTCTTCGTTGGGGGGTGTGCATTCAGGGGCATCTGGTGGAAAACTTCCTCCCTGTGCTGCAGCTACTGCACAGGGATGGCTTGGGGGAGCAGCACGATTTGGGGGCTCTCAGTGAGGGGTTGGGTGCCAGGGGTGGGTACCTGAACACACTGCTCTCTTGGGAGTGTCTGCTCCCTTCGCAGGAGGCCGATGTTTGCATCATGGATTTGCTTACATTTGGCAGCTCCCGGAGCTGTGTGCCAGCTCCGTGAGGTGATGCCTGTGGCAGTAGAGACACTTTCTGTTCCACTGCCACTACTCCAGTGGTGTTGGGTCACCCGGCCCCTGGCTTAGCAGGCACTTATGTGCAGGCAGCCTGGTGTCACAGCCTGGCTGGTGACTCCCTGGGAGGGAGAGCACCTTGAGGGCTCTTGGAGGGAAGCAGCCTGCAAGCCCTTCACCGAGATGTTGTTTTTCCAGGTGTTCCATTTCTTGGGCTTGAGCTCATGGGTCTGACGCATCTATTTGAAATGGTGTGCCTGGGCAAATTCAGATATCCCAGGGAAACCAGTGGTTCAGTATCCACCTCGTGATGAGGTGTTTCTTCCAGGTGTCAAGGCTTAGCTCATTTCTTGTGTTTATCTCATGCCTGTCATGAGGGGAAAAAAAGTCTTGTTATCCTATGGGTGGTGCACTCCCTCCTCTGTAAGTATATTTGCTTAGCAAATCGCACCATTCCATTGCTAAAGCAGTCAAATGTGATAGATTTCGCTATTTTAAAAATTGTTTTATATAGTTATTTATACTAGTTTAATAGATATTAATATATAGTATAACTATACTATTTATATAGTTATATATACCCCAACAGGTATTGGGGCACTTCTGGTCTCAGGTCTCTCCGCCTCCGGGGCAGCGTATTTCTTCCATTTGAATTAGTGGTCCAAAATTGAGCTTAGTGATCTGAAATATCCTCTTCTAATTTAATCAATGAAAGTTAACTGTAAAATCATGGGATGAGCTCTTATGTTCTCTGGCATAACTATAGTGCCTTTATATTTTCTTTTGGAATCTGACTAAATTTCTACTAACGTCAACACGTTAGAGCAAAAGGATGGAAATTAATAGTATCAACAGACGCTCTTTTGATAACTTCTGGATGACATCTTTATGTGGCTGAGTTGAATTCTTGCCTGTGCTACTGCACCCTCTTCTTTCATGTTCTTGGATTTTGCATATTCCCTGTTAGGGGGAATGTTTTAAGTGTATTTAGCTTTATGTAAGAAGCTTTTGAACCTTTCAGTGAAGGTGTTATAGCCAAATGTCAAAACATGGCTGTGGGCACTTAAAATAGTCTCAGTACTAACGAGCTTTCCAGCTAAGAAAGTTGATTTATTATGTAGCCTGGCTTTTAATCATGCTGTAACAATGACAGTTGTTCAGTAAAAAGAATGTCTCTGCAACATCAGAATATTAACTTTGAATTCTGACACCTTAACCAAAATCAAATTCTAAGTTTCAAAGGCAATTTGATATATAAAGGGGAAGGTTATATTTAGAAATGGAAACAATCCATACTCACTGCAGCTATACTGTTGTATATTTTGAAAATAATCTTTTAAGAAGTATCTATAATTTTTGAGATAAAAGTACAATGTCACTATGCAAGGTCAGCTTTAATGGAGAGAGAACCGACTTTGAGTATCTGATTACATGGAAAGCTCTAGGGCTTTAATCTGGTTTCATGACTCTGTTTTCAAGTCTGAAATAAATCTATTCTGCTTATTCAGACTTTTAAGAGTATCATCTGTCAGAAACTGATTGCCATTTATCTGCAGCACATGGAATGTTTGAAATCACTGTGACTGTTGAGGGGAGGCTATTTTTGGTAAAAGCAGGCAGATTTCTCAAGAGAATGGTGTTGACTGCATCTCTGTGCTTTCTGAAGGTGATGGGGGAAAATGGACCCCATTTTCTATGAAACTGATTTCCAAGAGTGTGGTAGCAGTAGTGTGGTGAAGTAGGGGCAGATGTAATGTTAGAAACTGCCCCCTGAATTGATATTGGTTAGACTTCATCTTTGCAAGAAACTTTTTAACAGCCTTACTTCACCTGAACATTTAATGATTTTGGAATCAGGTTAAATCCATTTAACCAGATAAAGTCTTGATTTACTCCTATCCCTGTTTAAAGCACCCTGAACTGATTTTTGTTCTGTCTCTGACCAGCCGTGCACCTTTGATCTCTCTTGTGATGCAGGTAATTTTTAATAGCTGACACAGTGCAGCCCTCTTGTCTGCAACAATTCTCAGAGAGACGTCTATCTGAGTTTTGGATTTTTGTTTTCCCCTGACCTTCAAAGTTATATTTTTGGTCTCTGTCAAAATAGTGAGAGGGTGGAGAACAGGCAGTACAGCTCTTAGTTTCCTTCCATTGTTTGTCCTAATAAGTGTCCTAACCTTTGGTTTCTGTCTCTTCTTTCCAGTGCCTCAGGTGAAGGAAAGTATAAGTTAGTTCAATTTTTTATGAGCTTAATCTTTAAAGCAGAGCTTTTATCATCTTAGAAATTAATACAGAAATTCACTTTTCTTGTCTTTTAAAAAACAGAAATTAGCAAATAAAAAAACCCCAAACAAGCAATGTCTAGCTCTGTAACATTTGTGGGGGTGAGAAGTAGAATGAGGGTGAGGTAGGGCTTGTTTACAATAGTGAAAAGGGGCATATTTCTGATACTGCTGTTCTCCAGGCAAAGGCTTCTGGTGCTTTAGGATTCCGTGATTCAACTACTTTGTGCTCCTCCTTTTCACTTGTTAGTTGGTCTTAATTAGAGGAGGAATTATAAGTGCGAAACAAAACTTGTCTTTGTGCTTAAAAATTAAATGGATTTTAAAAGTTGGCCAACAGTATTATAGCAAATTTAGGTTAAGCAGTCTGAACAAGTATAGAATTAGTGTAAGGTTTTAGTATCCTTTTCTGCACATAAACAATTTTCAGGAGCTTAAGTACTAGAAAAATGTGATTGTCACATGAAGACATAACACATTGTACAGCTGAGAGGAAAATACCCAGTTCAAGTTACAGCTTAAACATGCTTTTCTTTAGAAATGTCTTTTATAATCTCTATATAAAATAAAGACTGGTTCTGCCAGGTGACTGGGGAGTCAAGGACTGCAGATTTTAAGATTTTTCCAGCAAGGAAATGTATCTCTTCTCGTTGAGACAAACAAATTGAACTGGAATGCACTCATGGTCTATATCAGCAAGTATAGCTTAACTTAGTTATGTCAGAAAGAACATACACTGTGGTGTATCAAAAAAAAAAAAAAAAAGAGAAAAAAGGATGTCACTAAAAATACTTGGCTAATAAATTTCTGTGGTTTTGGGTGAATGTGAAAGTAGGCTTTATTAGTGGCAGAGTTATGTTTATTTAAGTATCAACATGATTTTCTATGTTTAAGAAAATGATTTAAGATTCATGAATGAAGTCAGACTTCTGATACTAAGAAGAGTGTAAAATTGCACAGGCTTTGATTACAGGAACTTTCTGATTCTTTCGGTAAGCCCTGCATCTCTGCAGAATATCCTGCCTGTATTTACAGCCAGTCCTTGCTGAAAGAATGTGATTGACTCTGGGCTGGCTGGCAGCTTTATAGGCAGCGGTGTCCTTGTTGGGGGGATGGTTATTTTTCACTCCTTTTGGAAGTTGCATGGAGTAACAAATGTCCACAGTCTGCACTGTAGGGTGGACTCTTAGGCACAGATGGGAACAAGTGGTTGCAAACTGTAGCAGGTAATGATGGCAGCAGCAAACCTGGCTCCCGTGTGGTGGCAGCTAACCATCTATGACTCAGACATCCATAAGCTGGACTGTAGAAATCATGGCAGGATGATGACAAGTGTATGTTTCTTTACATGAGCATGCAGGAGCAGCCATGGGCTCTCCGCCTCAAAGCCCCAACCTCCTCCATGCAGAAGCTGGGAAGTACTCATTGGGGTTGGCCACTGTGCCTGTGTGGAGCAGAGTGAATAAAGAGTTAAAAGTGCTCGTTCAGTGAACCGGCCTCTACATGGAATTAAACAAATAGCTGTAGATGTCTGCCTACATTTTCCCTCTCAGCGAAATGAGGATATTACTATTGCAGAACTTCGGTCAAATATGTGGTTGAGATCTGCTTAGTCATGTGCATGGTCTTTTTGAAGATGAAGTCTCCCTTCAGTTTTGTTCATGGTATTAAGTCGAGAGCCAGTTCTGCAGAGATGAAGTCAAGACTGAAATAATATTACATAATATAACATATGTGAGACTGTGTCCTAATGCATTGGGTAAACCGTAGGGTATTACTTTGGTGTGAGGGGTAGCCTTTCTGTAAATTGACTTGTTTGTATGCAGCCTTTGACATGGAAGTGATGAGAGATGATGCAGCTTCTAAGTACCATAAATGTGCTTTGGTTGATGGTGTATAAGTCTTAACTCACAGTAGGGAAGAGGTCAGTGAATTAAGCTGAAGGGTACTTGAAGCTTTGTGCATATGGGGGTTGAAATTAAAGTGGGGAGCAGTGACCAGACTTGCCAGATGACATTTACTGCAGAAAAAAAAAAAAAAGGCATTAAATGTGGGATAAAGAGATACGTTAAAAACACTTGAGGCATAAATGAAAAGCCATGGAGTTTCTTTAAGATGGTTTTAGTATGTTGCTGAAATGAAACTAGTGAAAGAGATCTAATTTGTTTTCATTATTGTAGGAGCCAAGATGTCTACTAATACAGTATTTATGTTTGTGGTAATATCTTTCTACCATTGTGTATCTCTATAAACTTTCTGTTTAAGAAAACTACTAAACAAAGCAAAACAAAAAACGCCCTCAACCCTTCCTCCTTATGGCAATAGTGCAGAGATTTTTGGGCCAGGATACATGTCTCCTGCTGTGTTATGCTGGTGAAATACAAAACAGAGATCTCTCTTTCTGAAGTGCAAGTTTAGAGATGAATCTGTCAGATTGTTGGCTCCAAGGCAAAGTGAGACGATCAGAGAAATTTGCTGAAGGCATGGCTGGGGTGAATGCCTCCTTTCTTAGAGTGAGGGTGTTTGAGCAAGAAGACTTGGTGATCTCCGTGCTGATGACTTTCCCCTGAAAAGAGATGTTCTCAGACCATTTGCATTCCCCCGGGTCTGGTGTCTCCCAGGGGTTTGATGGTACAGCTGTGCTGGCACTCTTCCTAATGTACTTGTAATAGCAAAAAACCACTTTCTCTGAAGGAAGTTTATTCTGGTTCGACAAGTGAAATGAAATGCAACAATAAAACCATTTTTTGGCACTTGTACTGGGCTAGAAATACAGATATTTTAACAGGAAAAATAGTAGAAATGTGGAGTCATTTCTACTCAGCTGGTTGTTTGCAACCTTTCCTTGTATTTCAGGCAAATGTGCAGACCTATACAAAATGCATTTTATTGAAAGCATGTGGGAAGACAGAGTCTTCTGGTGCATCCTCAGTTTTGAGGGGCCAACAGACAGACTCGCTAATGAGGGCAAAATGGGGAGATGTTGTTGACAGACTGGACACTAGAGAGGTTAATAGGGTAGAAAAGAGCATAAGTAGCTCTCAATGAAATGGTACCCTACTGTGGTGAAAGAGGAAGATAGTAAGAATCTGAAATCCATTTGAGTCAAGTATAAAAGGAGGTGTTGATCTTCAGCAGGATAACTCTCAAAATTAGTTCACTGCAAGTTGAAAGGAAGCCCATATGGAGTGTCTACGTTGGAGGACTGTTGGAGATGGAGGAAACTTTGAAGTGGTTTCTAGTGCTTTACGTGGTACAGAACCTCTTAGCGCATGTCTTTCCTGTTCTGAGACCATATGTTGGTGTTTTATTCATTTTATGGTTAGAGTTAAGTGTGTTTAGGTGCATAAACACATCAGAAAAGAGAAAGAACCATCATTTATTTTCTACTGCTAAAGATTAAAAATACTTTTAGGTAACTATACATTCTGCATTGTTATGCTGCAGCTGCCTTGGCTTGTGCTTTAAGTTGTAAATTTGTCAAATAAGGAAACAAGTCTGTGCTTGGTGGTTTGTTTTTCTACTCAGATGATCTTCAGGTCCATCTAAGAAAAGATTGAGGAACATCAATGAAAATGTTGTCATACCAAAGAAGATTCTTTCGAGTGTTTTAAAGGGGAGTAAAATAGCAAAAGAAAATATTGTAGTCTTACATTATTTATGGTGCGGGTAGCTTTGAAAAAAATCTTATGATGTTAAGGCTGTCCCAAAATGAACTGGAGTAGTTCGTTTCTGTAACTCTGATTTCTTACTTTGTCTATAAAGCAGATATAGCAAGCTTGAGACTTGTTTTAAGCTCACGTAATAAGAGGAGGGAGGGGAGAAAACCCCTCAAATTTCACAGCTTAATAAAATAAGCAACATGTGTAGAAAAACAGCTCCGTAGTAATTTGACATCAGTTCTGCACTAAAATCTTTTACCACAGTGCACCATTGTAACAATCAGCTTCAGTCATCACTGTCTTTCAGCTTACCTGACTGCGATAAGCAGCACAGTATTTATTTCTGCCTTTATGTAAACATTATGCCGCAAGTGGTTCATGACAGCACTTCAGCAAGCTGTGTCATGTGAGGATACTTGAGAAATGCATCAAAGGAGCTGACATTCTTGCATTGAGGTTGAAAAAGGCTGCAGCCCTTCTCTTAAAGCCAAGAAGCTTCAAGGGGAAGATCAATCTGAATTTGTTACATTTTTTAAGTCTCTTTGTGCCTATTAAAGAGGACAAGATTCTGTCAAGCTAGTTGCATTTTCAGCTAAAAAAAGCCAGAGTTAAATGGGGCAAACCAGCTAAACAAACAAACAAAAAAAAACCCCCCCCAAAAAAACCCACCCCACAAAAAAAACCTTTCAAAATATAGCATGAGATGTAGCTAAATTTGGAGTTCTTAACAGCAAGCAGCTGCTTAAGTAATTAAAGTATATAAGGTGCTACTGACCAAAGCAATTAGTATGTAATTTCATTAATGGCATTAGGATTGCTGTAACAATATTTAAGTCTTTCTGTCCAAATCAAGATTTGCAGGCAATTTGTGCCATGTCCAAGATGAGGTTAGGAACAGTGTGATGTTAGGGTGTGTTACAGCACCACTGTCTGAGTGGATCTGTAACTGCGCAGGAGCGTCTTGAACTGGCTGTGCCTTGTTAACCCTCCTAATTAACATACCTTGCTCGAGAATTTACATGTGCGTGCACTTCTAAATTTTTATAAGCTAGGATGGTAATAAGTTTGTATTTAAAACAAGGCTTCGTGGGGACTGCTAATTTTTTTTGTTTATCTTTGCAATTAATTTATGAGCTTGCTGCTGTTTAAGGGCAAAAGGGAATTACTCTTTTTGTGTATGTTTTTGTGGTTTGTCCTTAAGTGGTTGAAAAATCTTGGAGAGCTCAGGCATACGAGAGTGTTCCAAGTCCCTCTGAAATCTGAAGTACTGTAGATGATAGCTTTTTAAGTTGCAAGGTCTGCAACTCAAAGACAATTGGGTGATGAGCCCAGTGACCACAGTTAGGTAGCTTCTAGGCTCCAGAATAACCATAAATACTCTTCAGAATATTGTATGTAACCGTAATATCTTCAGAAAGATAACAATGAGGTTTAGAGCCTAAGTAGAAAAAAAAAATACACGTCAGGGGGAGAATGTGGAATATACTGAAGTCCAAATACAAGTCACCTTTAAGGCTAGGGTGGCATCACTGATGAGTCATTTGTTTGAAGAACTGAAGCTGGGAAGGCTTGCTGCTGGGACACCTGTGGGTATTATTCTCATGGTGGCTAACCTGGAGGTGCTGACTTTGTTAAAAAAGCCACTGAGAAGAAGTCCTTCAGAGCCTTCAGGCTTTACAGCAACACTTCTGGCCTACCTTGAGCTCTGTCCTGTTGACGCATTGCCTCTTTCTAGGTCTAAGCCTTTCTAGGTCTGTAAATACGTGGGCGTGCTGTTGGCGGAGCAAACCAGTCTTCTCTGCTTTTCTGGGCTGTATTTCAGATGTGAAACAGAGCAAGGTGAGCAGGTTGTCTCACCTCTTGAGAACACTGACCCTGTGTCCACAAGTTTTTGGGGCGTCTCTGCTAAGAGGAGTGGTGGGGTGAGTTAAAGCAGTGCAGTGCAGGACATCGGTGTCCAGCAATCTCGTGTGAGTGTGCCGGTGACATCCTTGTCATGAAGGGTAAAAGAAGTGGAGACAGCCTCATAAGAAGCGATGGTCTGTTAACAGAGTACCCTTAAGGGAAAATGTCTTGTGTTCTGCTTCCAGCCTTGTTCTGTGGACATGCAAGGAGGTGAATCTAGGCAGGGGATTGGGCTCCATGATCACCAACTAGATGAAGAAGAGCAGCAGGCTGATTTCCCAAAATCACAGGGTATGCCCTGCGTACCTGAAGTGGGAATGCACACAGCTTGTGAAATCAGGCATGTGCATCTCAGAAGAAAAATGGGCATCATGGGCAAGTTTGTTTTGACTCATGCCAAGCTGTGATGAGTCTTCTGCATAGCACACCCACAGATTTCACCTCTGGGTGAGCCTGATCTTGACTGATTTTCACCAGTGCAGCTTACCTATGGGATGTAAATCACGAAGGACCAGGCTTTGCCTAGCTGAAAAGAAAGGAAGCTCGATTTGGCGAGTTCAGAAGAAAAATAAGCACGTGGTTTTCTTAGGCTTAAATAAAGTTAGGCTGATGTTACTGATTTTCAATGAAGTTTTGAATGGTAAATGTAGATTACTTGTTCTTTTGTATTGTTGCTGGTCTCAGGGTTGTTGGTGACATAATCCTTGATTGGGGTTGGGGGTTTTTTTGCTTGTTAATTTATGTTAAAAAAAACCAAAACAGGTTGACTAACGGGAGTTCTTGGAATCAGTGCAGTCATGGCAGAGGGAGGCATGGCAGAGCTTTTATAGATGACTGTTTCCTCCTGAGCGGAGTGGGGTACAGACACCTTCAGCGGTAGCTCCACACCGCCATTTGGGATGAGACTGCAGCAATATGCTTTGCCATCTGGGGATCCGTGCGGCAGGACTGTGCCGTTCCCTTCTCGTGCAGTGGAGGTTCACACGTTGTTACAGCAGTAATTCCTCACAAATTATCCACCCTTTGCTGACAAGGCCAAGGGAGGAGATCTTCTTATTCTGCACCCCAAAAGACTGTGTGATTTTTCAAAAGCAGCTGCTTGGCTTGCCTGGAAGGAGAGCCTAAAATAGACAGCTGATTTGGGGACAGCGTATCTGTGTGCAGATGAAATTAAATGTGTGCCCCAAAACACTGCTCCATTAGTAGGGTAAAGAAATGTAGGGAAAGCTTTTGTCGAGGTGCTGCCTATGCAATAAGAGGACATCTGGATGGCAGCTGCCTTCATCTCTGAAGTGAAGCTAAGGTAGTTAGGTTTGGTCATCATTATTTGTCGGGTACTGGGTTTAAAAGTCAAGTCAGAGGCAATTTCTAATGTTCTAGAAGTAAATTTATTTTAATCCCCAGCAGGCTCTTAAAGGAGGCTTTTTTAAGGCAGTGTTGCAATTCCAAACAACTCTCCCCCAGTTAAGTCTCTTGAAGATACTTTACCAAAATGACAATTGCAGTCAATACTAAACTGTTAAAGCAACTGATAAAAAGAAACCAAAATTACCCTGGCATTTAAGCATTTTACTTTTTCATATGACTTTGGTTCTGTTAAGTTTGACAAGAAGTACCTTAAATATGAAATATTTCAGTTTTCTGCTTTGTAAGTCCACCGGTCATAGCTAGGTAACTATTATATGCTGAAAACGCAGTGTTTAATTAACTTGGAGGAATAGCTGATTCATTAATTGCTGTGTGCAAGTTTTGGAACTTATATTACATCCTCAAACATTCTTTTTGAGCCAGCAACAAACCTGTTTGTAGTAAAATTTAAAATTCATGGTTTGACATTAGTTAGGAGTAAAGGTTAGCTTAGGTATCAGGTGATCAGGGACACACCTAATTTAATAATGATGATAATAATAATAATAATAATAATAATAATAATAATGGTTCAGCACGAGCTCTGCAGACCCATCACTTCCTGAAGAGAAATGCTTAATGGACTCTGGGTTAATCCAACCACTTTTTACTTGAAAGCTTTGTTGAAGTTGTTGTGGAGTGGATTTGAAATGAAACCCCCTATGCAAGAAGACTGGGGCTTGCTGGCTGCCAGGCAGGGACTTCACCAAGCAGTGGGGTGATGCTCTCCTGGAGCAGGCAGGGCGTTGCAGGCTTTGGCTGGAGCCACGGCAGCACATTAGGAGGTTATGCATGATGTTTCTCAGAGCAGGGATAAAGGTTGGGCTTTCTTGGCAGGATGGGAGGCACTAATCTGTGCACTGGTACTTATATTGATTTGTAAGGATTGTTCAGCTGGCATTCCTCAGCTAGGTATTACGGTGTTTAGTCAGGGAGGGAGAACACAGGGTCCTGAAAGGAAAGCAATAGATGCTTTGTCTGTTTTCAACTTTGCCTTTAATAGCTTTAAATTTGCAAGACACGTGTAGCTCTTCTCATCAGTCTGAATTTTTAACTTCCTTTTGAACTGTAAATTGTGTAGTACTGTTATTTGTCTGTATTTGATTTGCACTCTCACTTTCTTTCTTTTTTTGTCTGACATGGGCAATAAGAATAAAATATCCACGTAAAACTTCAGAGAGGCGCTATGAATAGAAATCTAGGAAATGGTAGAATAAACTGGGAAAAATAATATTTTTTCATGTAAACATAAGAAAAATATTTAATTATTAGGTATTTTAAAGCTTTTTATTCTGTTTCTGATGTAGGACTAGGTAATCTCAATAAAAATGCAACTAAACCTGGCCTTTTCTGTGTCAAATTGCATCTCTCACTGATACAAGATATCTACTTAAAGCCATTCTCTCATTAAATATGACTGTATAATATAATATGCAGTCAAGAATTTACCCTGTGGTCAGCTGACAGTATTTCAGTTCACCTCTTCATTGCCACCCAGTGTTATGCTTCTTGAGCTCTGACTTGCAAGTTCCTTAATGGCTCAGTAGGTTAACATGGGTTTGCCTGTTGTCTGAAAAGTTCCAGTGGATTTTCTGTTTGTTTTGTATGGGCTACACAGGCCAGGAGCCCTTCTGCTGCCCAGGTGTTCCCACACCCATGTCCTCTTGAAAGATAAGTGACAGTCTTTCTGTGATCATCATTTTGGGATATACTTTCTCAGTTTTGCTGTTGAAGTAGTGCATTAAGAGTGAGGCACCCAGTTAACCTCCCCAGGAAGGTAAGACTTGAATGGAGAATCCCTGGGGTCAGTTGATCTGTCTGTGTCTCATGTTCACTTTGTTTACTTTTTTGTCCAGAGTTAAGGGTGGGCCACAACAAGGCTATAGGTTCATGACTACTCCTCACAAAGTTATGACTTAAACTTTAGCTTTCCTTTTGTTCCTGTCTCCTTTTGGGCCAGGAAAATCTATCTGACCTCCGCACCCTGTGATGTGTCGCATCCTTCACCAGTGTAACTGCTCTGTCCTTAAGGGTTTTTTTGAAGATTAGTCTACTCTGACCCCAGGTTTGGCCTCTGAAGGAATATCCCATTCTGCCTTCTATGGTGCTGCTCCTATCTAGGTAACTGGGGCTGGTTTGGGTTTTCCTTATTTTGATAAACCCAAACAAAGAAATGCTTTCTTTTTAAAGGTCTTTATCAGTCTTTTTCTTTAATCAATGAATTAAAAGCAGGTGACATGAGAAAATGGTACAGGAAAACCACTGAACCCCATGTTCATGGAAAAAAACTGCAGATGTTACCAGTTACTTGAAAATTAATCTTTTCACTGGATTTTGTAACCTGCTCAAGAATTACTGCTTCCCAGAGGTCTACTTAATCTGGTATTCTGCTTTAAGTGATGTGTTTACTCAATACTTACTATACAGCAATGGCTGTGCAGGCATTGGCCTGTGAAGAGGGTTTTGAAAGGTGACTGGCTGATTGCTGTCATCAGCGATAGCTGGATGAGGGTGTGCTCACCCAACAGGAGGTGAGCAGTCCCTCAGCGTGCAGGAACACAGCATCAGCTGGTGTCCTGTTAGACTTTGGGTTCAAACTTCGACCTGATGCTTTTTAAGGAAAGAAGATACGCTTTCTTCTCTTTTTTTTTTTTCCTTTTTTTTTTTTTTTTTTTTTTTCCCAAAGCTGCAAATTTCCTTTGAGAAAATGGGTATCAGGAATTCTGTTTTCTAAATGGTCTACATGAGTCTGGAAAAGGGACTGGCCATGAGTTAGGTATTTTAATCTTATCTCTTATAGCTGGAACATGCGTAATCAGAATTCCAGGTGGTTTAGATGGTTTCCTTGGATTTCAAGCCTCTCTCTCATACTGATGCCATTACTTCTTCAGCACTTGTGTGTGCAGTAGAGTCAAGCAAGAGTTCAGCAGTGGTGGTGGTGATATCCACCTACAGCAATCATCTGTTGAGGCAACCAATATCCATCTACTCCACAAAAGGACCAACCTGACTCTGCGGTCCTTGGGTTAGAAATGGGAGCATGGACAGTGAGAGGTGCTTCTTAATGTTGTGTGTGAATAACTGCAGCACCATCAAAGGGCAAAACCATTGAAATCTCCATCATAGACATGCTTTGCCTTAGTTTGTCCCCATAATTAACAAATAAACCCTCCTTATCCACCCTCTCTTCCCTCAAATGTCTAGCTTTCATCATCTTCACTCTTTAGGATGTCAAGCGTTAGGTGTAAACTCGATGAAAATGGAATTTTTCATTTTTTAACCTTCCATCTTTTTCTATCAGAATTCCTAAAACTCATTTTATCCACTAATCCAAGTGGATTAAGTACAACTTCATTTCTTCCTGCTGCAGGGTACCTGTAGCCAATTGTTCTGTTACTCATTGAAACCTTGGTTTTTTATGAGCACCTTTCCTATGTAGCTTATTCCTATAGTTGTTACCTAGCAACATTAATTTTGTTCAATTTAGTTCGTCTTCTATTTCAAGAAATCTATCAGGTGTGTTTTGAGAACGTATCAGGAGTCTCCTCCAACCATGAACCTTTAGAAAAGAGGTGTGAAATAATAGAGAGTTCTCTCCAGCACCTGTAATTAATGTATGTATGTATCCTTGGTGTTATCCATCACAGCTGTACTGGCAGAAATGGGAATAGATGCGTGTAGCATTTAAAAATTACCTGGAGAATACTGGAGCAGCTACAAGTTCACTGTTGATTTCTCTGTGTGGTGTTTCAGTGCATTCAAAGAGCACAGACGCCTGTCTCAATTTCATGCTCTTTTACCAACCAGCATCTCTGTTTCTTGCCCTTCTCTCCACGGCACAGTCCATTTAGCATTTTGCAAGCTGCACATGTACTGATGTGACATTTTATAGGCCAGCAGCTGTAGTTGCAGTACAAAATACAGGATTTTACTTAAGCTGAAGAACATCAGAATGCAATAAAGGAAAGGAGTGCAGAGGCCCATAGGGAGACTTACAGGGTGTATAAAGTTTCGGCATTCAGGCTTGTAATTTTTAATTCAGACTGTGGCTACTCTGGAGATGGTGGTTGCGTCCAGGACAAACCAAGTTGCATTGTGTCTTCTTCTTTCACTTGAAATGAACAAAAGAACCCCTCTAAGCTTCTAATGTTCAACTGAGGCAGTCTTGATATTTTTATAATTCTGTCTGACAGCCTTCTCTGATCTGGAGAACAGTGTGAAAGCATAGGGTTTGCAAATGTTTTTTTATATTGTCTTTTTGTTTCTTGTGCTAAACTTCCCATCCATATGGAGCTTTCAAGAAATCAGGAGGGGAGAGATTGCTTGGAATTGGAACTGATATTGGGAACGGAGGGTGTCATTCAGCTGTAGCATCACTGTAGAGGACACTGTGGGGTTTTAAAAAAATTGTAATAGATCTGCTTATTATCATCCACCTTCTGTTGCATGCATCTCTCAGAGGTGTAGAAGCTGCCAAGTACTAAATACATGCACCCGTAGGGGGCTGTGGATACCAGTTGTATGAAAATTGCAGATCAACTGGTGCCTGTGGCATTAGTGGAAGCTGAAACCAGAGTAGGGAGGGATATGTGACATTTGTGTAAACATGGCGAGTGTAGTTACATGCTCAGAGGGAGGAGGTAATAGAGGAGTATGAGTGTTAGGATGGACTTCTTTTTGCATCATTACAACTGTGTGTTGTCAGTAATAGTGCACTTCCAAAAAATTTTAGTGATGGAGATTTCTGAAAAGTCTTTTCAAAATGGCATTTGGACATGATACTGGAGGGACATGCTACAGTGATCTTGTGCAAGGGATCTCCTTAATATGAGGGTTTGTCTTATAAGAGGCATTTGTATACATGTCTCACTGCAGTAATCCTTACCTGCATTTTTGATAGTAAAACATGAGATTTCCACAATGCCAAAACCCTTGCAAAACATAATTGTATCACTGGTATGAATCAGAATAACTTTCATGTGGTTTTAGAGGATTTGACACCGGATCTTGAGGTAGATAGCACACGTATTTTGTATATCTTTTTCTTTCCCTTTTCAAATTCTAGCACAATTCTTTTGTGCATTTTACTATAAATGTATTTTCCCTGTATCACCTGTGATTTGCATAGTGTTTCACTGCGTCATCACTGCAGGATGGTAGGCTGTATGCAACTGCCTGTTCCTTTTCTTTCACTCTTTCTGTCTCCCTGAGGGTTAATTCATGTGTGCTGGAGGGACTGCTCACTACTTGGATACCATGCTCTGCTCTGCTAACTTCTTAAATGAAATCTTATATTCTTATATATCTATTTTATGTCTATTTCTTATGTGAAATCTTATATTAGGTATATCTTAGCTTTTTGTTTTGTCAAGATGGCTCTTGAATGTGCTGCTCTGAAACTCATTTTGGGGAGCTGAGTGCTGGTGTTGGGTTCTCAAATAGGAATGGGTGATCAATCAACAGCTGCCTTACTGTATCAAACAGTTGTTTATATATGTGCTGTTAGGTTTCATATAGTATCAGACTTAGTTCCATGGTGGCAGAAAAGTGCTATAGTCTTTTTGTAAATCTTCTACCGAATTCCTAGTAACTCCTGCATCAGTTATCTCTGGGAACTGATATGAGGGATAATGCTGGATGATTAAATTCAAAAATGAGCAGACAAGAAAGAAATTATTTGTTTTTTAAAATAAAATGTTTTTACAAGCCTCTTGAATCACTACTAATTTAGGTCCTGTGATGTTTTTTAAAGTGTTCCCTTTTGAATTGTGGGCCATAGGTGAAAGGCAAGGGTATTTGCTGAACTGTCATTTAGAGACATCCTGGTCTGTAGTCCAAAGCTGAGATTCTCTCCATGTTCATCTCTTTTTCAGTAAATAGAATTTCTGTGATGCAGTGAGCCCCTTGACAGCTGTGAAAATACCTGCTATCTTCAGAAAGCTGGCACAGCTGAAGATGAGCAGGATCATTTCAGCTTTTTGTAGCTTCAGAATAAGTGGGATCCTGCTTAGTCTTGTTAGCTGAGCTTAACATGTCAAGGCCAACAACTACCAAAATAAGTAAATAAATGAGGATCTAGAGGATAGAGAAGGTCTAGAAGCAGAAAGGCAAGTGGGACATGGTTAAGTACAGATTAAAGTTTGCTCAGGCCTAATTTAGGGGTTATCATCTCTCCTATGTTATGGTTGAAAACATTAAAAATATATTGAATGTGCTTTTTTTAATGGAGCATGATAGCTTACCTCACTAGCTTGGTAGAGTTTTTGTAACAAAGTTTTCCTTTTTCCTTGAACTGAACTTTTAAACCTTTTCTTGTAATTGAAATCATGATTTACTTTACCAAAAATATTACTTGCAACATGCAGTGGAGCTGGTTTTTGAATAAAGCCAAAGTTTAACAAGTTGTCGGCAAAGAAACAAAAGGAAGTTCAGGCAGCTGCCAGTGTGTGCACTTTGGTTTCAGTTTGGGAAAGAACATTGCTCACAGAAGAGTCTACAAAACTGCCAGTACCCTGTCCACCACCAGAAGTATGTCAGGGCTAGGTTTTGCAAGTGTTCTTTAAAAATGACAGTCAAAAGCCAAGGGCTGTTTGCACATTTGTGGATGGAAGTGAAAAGTAGCCTCTGTGCTGTTCAGTTGAAACAGAAGAATAGACCTGGAATATCCCCTTTCATACTCCTTGATCTTATGGCAGAATTCAATACAGATTAAGGAAAATACAGTTGTGAATCTCTGGAAGTGCATGTACGCAAGGTATGTGGGGAGCTGGAAGCTCCTCAGCTACCTGCAACTCTGCCTTCTAGGTTCTTTCAGGTCAATCACAAAATCTGCGTGTGCATCCTTAAAGGACCAGCATGGTGCTGTGCTGCCTCACAGTCCAATGATTTGCAAGTTTTGCTGTTGACTAGCAAGCTTTCTCAAAGTCAGTTTTGTCAACATGTTTTTTTTTCTGCATAGGGTTGTCTTGGTGGAGGTGGGACCTCACTGGTTGGTAGAGAAAGATACTTTGAAGGGTTGCAGTATATATGAACTACTCTTCTGAACAGTATACCTGCATATGGTTGAAACAGTTAGAAATCCTGTGGAGGGCTTATTTGATTTTTGTTTAGTTAAGCTCTGTGGAGAACCATCACAGTAACATACTGGATTACTTGGCAGGCTGAGACATCTGCTGGCACTTCCGAGGTGTAGGCTACAGCAGTGAGCTTTCCTCTTGCATCATTCTGAAATCTCTCCAAAACATTATACTGATTGGTAGTAAATGCCATCGTATAGAGATGAAACTGTAAGAAATTCAAGATTCCAGGCTTTGTCTTCAAAAACCTCAAGGATCTTAAGGATCTTTTGCTCCTGCAAAAGTTTTATAGCAAGACTGAGGGCTGTTATTAACACTGCTGCTCCTGCAGAGAAAAGGAGCTGACAGAGGAAGTGAAACCAGATACTGGACTTCAGTGCAGCATATTATTATTAGAACTTTGTATGCACCTTGTCAGTGCCTGTTGTGTTAGAAATTGAATTTAGGTGTGCAATTGATATACTTAAAAGCCTGCTAATGGTAATTCAATGCTATGTACTTGTTTTGCTTAGTGTTTTGCATGAAGTGCCTCATTTTATGCATATTAGGCAACACAGGACACCTCTGCAACTATTTGCTTAATCGGGGATAGCTTGGGATGACTTTTAATCATTCCTCCCTTGTTACAGTCACCTGAAAACTTAATGATCTTGCACGCTAATAGCTTTGTCTAAATTGTTAATAAATTACCACCCCCAGGGACCAAGCCATATGGACTTGCACTGAATATATGCCTCAACTTTCTCCCCTTTCTGCTTTTCACCATGCTAAACAATTGCTGTTAGTTGCTGCAGTTTACTCCCTGACTCTGTGGTCAGGGTCTGTCTTTTCTGTCTCCTACATCTTACCCCTAAGCTTTTACTTGATAGCCATCTGACACCCTACAGCTCGGTACTTTAGATGAATGATAAAATTTAAAAGCCTTGTAATTCAGCCTCTCTCTCTTTATACTCCTACTTTTGTGGTTCCCTTGTGATTGCTCAAGAAGTGTTCTCGATATGTCCTCTCCAAATAGGATAAGAATCTGGAGGATGGAATGAAATTTAAATTGCAGCTCAGTCTCAAGATCGCTAAAAATAGCAGGAAAATTATTGTAGACTTTGTCCAAGCAAAGCAAAGCTTAGATTGTTGAAAATGCATCAACTAGCTGACATACAAAGATGATGGTGTAACCTAGTGAAGGTGAGTCTTAGCAGTAGTGTAGTAGCTGTTAAATACAAAAATTGAGGGAAATTAGCATAAAGAATTGAAAGGAGGAAGCCTGTTTGTAGGGTGATGTGGTTTTTTTCTTTCTTTTTTTTTTTTTTTTTTTCTTTTTTTTTTGGCATGTATTCAAACCTTGAAATCCTCCTGAGTACGTTCTAAGTGAAGGCTATGTGGCTGTTACTTTATAGTAGAGAGCGTACTGACTTTCAGTGAGAAACATGGTATTTCAGGTCACTAAACAGAGCTCAGGTGTAGGGGCATGACCAGAAACCTGTTTATTTCTGAGCAGATCTTTCGTTCACCCAACACTGAGAATGGAGGTCATCAGCATCCCAATACAATTGCCGTGTAAATGCCATGTTCAGATCTCATTATGGTTATCAAGGCATGTTGTTGGTGGACAGAAATGGAGTGATGCTGTTTTAGATTGTATCCTCAAAGAATGTGATATTTGTACAAAATCATTTATGGTGTCTAAAAGAAAATAGTGCAGCTGGTCGCAAGCTGCTTCTGATGGTTCATTTACCTAGAAAACATGGCAAAAGAATGGATATTGTAAAATACAGTGTGTTTAAACTGCCGGGCACTGTGTGTTTGCCAGCTCTATGGCTTGTTTCTACTTTCTATCCCTGTCATGAAGAGTTTTGTGAGATGGAAAGTTTGCAGGCAGCAGTGGAGCTGAAAGTTTTGCCCGGCCAGTTGATACAGCTGGAAAATAAGGGCACATTTTTGACTGCACAAACCTCTGTTTGGTCTGGAGTAGCTGTTCAGGCAGTGGCTGTGCTGTAACCAGAAGCAGATATCGATGTGTGTGTTCGTCAGGCCGCTGAACTCCTGATAGGGAGTGATGTAACTTGTGGCTAGGGAGTAATTACAGTGCTCTGCAAGAGGAGTTCAGAGAGTGGTTAGTGCAAAGGGCTTGCAGAGTTCTCTTGTCTTGCAGAGTAATTATGATCGTTAAGGAGGAATGATTGAGCACAAGTTACTTATTTACAGTGAGGTAAGGTGGCGTATATGGAAAGGTTGGTGCCCTTTTTAGGGACTGATGTTCCTCCAGCCAGCCACAACACATCCTTGGTTGATTTACTTTGTACTCTTGATGGTAGAAGTCTATCTATCATACTGCAAGAGCAAGGATACAGATAGATCTTTTTATATGAAAGTCATTGGACCAGCCTTCAAAATACCATATCACAAAAATATGGTGGTAGGATTTTTAACAAGATATAATGATCATTTGTATAAAGATGTCTCCCAGCACTGCAGCACTGTCTTAATTTTTTTTTCTTCTAAATTATTTGGTCTTGCGAAGTATTTATTGCAGTGTTGGACAATCTAAACTTGATACACTGCAAGCCAAACTGAGGTATTTGTAAGTGATATGGTTTGGAAATGTATGGCAGTTTATCAGTAAGTGAAGTGGTGCTTCACATTAGCATTGTCATTATTAAAAATCCCACCAAATTCTGGTTCAATACACACACGCACACACACACACAAATGCACATATAGTAAATACTGTAATATTTATTCTGTGTCCATAGCTTTACACCATGGAAGACAAAACGAATGTCCATTGCTGGCTCTTCTGCTCTTACTAGTTGAGGTTTTCTGTGCTAAAAGAAATACATTATTTCTGCAATAATAATTTGCACTGTAACGATGTAGTTAAGTAATTACGTGATCATTTCACTGTAACTTAGTCTTTCCTCTTGCCGCATTTCCTTTGCCTGGGACTTCCAGATGTGTTACACTGCCTTTATTTTTGTCTTTCAGATGACGATGTGGACCTGGAAGCTTTGGTGAACGACATGAATTCCTCATTTGAAAGTTTATACTCTGCGTGCAGCATGCAGTCGGAAACAGCCCCGCTGCTGCAGAACGGGCAGCTGAGCCGCAGCCAGCTGCCGTCCTCGGGCCCCCTGCAGCCCACGTCCCCCCGGCAGAAGGTGCAGCGCTCCCAGCCAGTGCGCATCATGGCAGTCAGGTAGGGATGGGGCACTCACCTCCTTTTCCCTAAGCTGTTGTGAGCTGGCCTCAAAAGACCTGTATTTTGAAATAGGAGACCCACTTCGGGAAGGAACTTAGTAGTGCTAGACTGGACTTTTGTGTAGAAAAATGTACTAAGTAGGTGAAGGACATAGTATTTCCGCATTTTATCACCCTTCTTTCAGTCAAGGTTTGATGTTTCTGCAGTAGCTGATTTGTAGAAGTGTGTCATTGGTACCAATTGGCAGAAGCAATACTCATATTGGGATTTTTTTGCAAACTGTTAAAACCAGTGCTCTCAAGTCTGGTGTATACTGACAGCCTATAGGTTTTATTAAACATAAGAGATCACGTAGATAGATGAGGGTATACTCAACTACTTTTGAAATACAGAAAGTGCCTCTCTCTTTGTGGAGGTTTCCTAAATGGTTTAAGACCAACAAACAAAAAAGGAGCATGCCTTAGTAATTTATCTGTTCTTCCCACAGCACTTTCAACTCACTCACTTGAGTGCGCTGTGTAAGTCATTGCAAAAAAAAAAAAAGTTTTACAGTTGTCCCCCCGTTGGAATGCTGAGGACTGGAATTCAGGCTTCAAGTGGAAAACTCTTTGATGGTGAAGGGAGAGGATATAGGTGATGTACAGGTTCTTAAAATCTTTTTAGGCAGCAGAAGGAAGGGAGCTCCTATCAGCATGAGTAGGTAAATTAATTTCTTTCCTGCTAGTTAACAGTTTCTTCTTTGAAGGAAGTGAAAAGTCATAATATAGTAAGAAAAATTCCAAGTGTGGAAGGGGTGGCTTCTAACTCTTTACACTGATGTATTGCTTGTTGGAATGATATACTTAGGACAGGCGGCTTTTCTATTTGAATGGGTATGCAGTGCAACTAAGTCAGCTGATGATGCCATCAGTTCTACAGGTGTTTCATAGTTAACCTCAAATAGGGCTGCACTAGAAAATGTACTCTCTGGAGTACTGTAGCTGTTGATGTTTTGTAAATATCTCAGTCAGAACACTTAAATTCTTTTTGGTATTTAAAAACTTAGCAGCTCTTATTTTGAGAACACTATGCCTTTTTGAAATCTATACTTCCATGCACACCAGAACATCCTGTGTTTATCATCATCAAAGAAGGTAATGATGAGGCTTCTGTTCAGGGTTATCTGGGCCCATCTTGTTTGCCACCAGAACTGTGATTGACTGTGGTCTCCTAAGGAGCACAGTTTTATGTGTGTATCAGTTACAAAGTAAATGATCCACTGGCAGCAGTACAGGCGCAGCAGAGCGCAGCACAGAGAATTCCCAGCTTCAGGAAACCACACCTTTCTAATTGTATTGAGTCTGTGGTTCCACTTCTTACAGTGGAAGTCAGTCAAAAACTTGCAGTATAGCGCACTGTTGCACAGATATCACATGCCTACTGGTCTGAAGAAATCTTACACTGTCCTATTACCCTGTGCTGTGGAAAACTGCACACATGGGGAGCATAAAAAAAAATGAAGCAGGTCAAGTAGTTGTTGGCATAGTTCGTAGTTACGGTTGGAAGCTGCTATTTATTGCCACCCCCCAGATCTGTAAGACTCATTCATGGAACACCAAGGCAACTAAGTTGCAGGACAAAGTTACCTGTGGAGCAGATTTAACAGTAGTTAAATTTTGTCATCCCCCAGGTTCTGGAACAGGAACAGACAGTGAGAGAGAGACATGGTGCTGGGGCAAGCCCAGCAGTTGTCTCCCAGGCAGCTCTGTTAAGGAGGTTCTGCTTGCTGAAGACATGCAGAAAAATGAGAGCAGACTGAGTTTTTAATGATTTGCTTTTCAAATCCAGGAGTTAGTTGATTTGGAAACTTTCATGATTGCCACTAGATGGTGCCTTCTGCTTAGGCATGGAAGGGCAGCCTGCTGCAGTCAGCTAGTGCATCTTCAGTGGTGATACCCTGGTAGCAGGGAAACCAAAAGCCGTCTGTATAGTCGTGAATAAGTCTTACAGCTGCTCTGGTAGGTTTAAGTTTTTCTTTTGTTGGTGTAGGCACTGCAGGTGTACTATAAACTGAAACTTGAAACTCTTGCTATATGCAGGCTCATGAAGTGTACTTCTGTGGATGCAAACTTGCCTGAACAGTAACTGTACGACGGACATAACGTGGGAGGGTGTAATTCCTTATTGCTTATTGCTAAAGCTATGTCTTTGCATTTTCATTTCTCCAGGAAAAGCCGAGTTGCTTGGAGATAGAATCTGGTATTATAATGCAGTGACAATATTGGTTTAAGTCTCCGCTTAGAGAACTTTACAGTGGGGTACATGTTTGTTTTCAAATCCACTTGGAATTTGGCTCTGAGTGACTGCCATTGTTTTCTCCTCTTTCATGTTGGTTTGGAAGAGCTTTACTGACTTTCTGGCACTCACAGCTTAAGCTTGTAATCTAGTGCTTACAACAGTGAGTACAGATAGATATTTCTGTTTATTTTATTTGCACAGTTACCTCAGTTACTCACCCAAGTAATCAAATTATGAGCAACAAAACAAGCATAGATGCTTGATGGGTCATTTTTCACATGCAATTACTTACTTTGTGCTAGGAGTTGCTGTAACTGTATAGTAGTTACGTAGAAAAAGAGTGGGTTTGATTCCTTGTCTTTAGTGTCATTGTCACAGACTGTGGGGGAGGAAAGCCAGGTCTAGAGATGCCAGTTTGCTCCTTTTAATGTGTAGTGCTTCTGTGTTTGTAGGCGTCTCCAAGAAGAAGAGCAGCAATTCCGAACATCATCTTTGCCGGCCATCCCAAACCCCTTCCCAGAACTTTGTAGCCCTGCAAGCTCTCCAGTGCTGGCCCCTGGATCTTTACCTCAGAGTCAACCTGCTAGTAAGCATGTGAGTATGGGATGAAGCTTTGGGTCATCCATTCGCGTGCCAACCAGCAGTGGACTACTTCAGTTTGAAGGCAGAAAGAAAGCTTCCAGATAAGTAAAGACACTTGGAGACTTTGTCCGTGAGTAGGGCAGCACTGGCCGAGAGAGTATCTTCAAAAAGGCTTCAGACCTTCTTTGAAAGGTTTGTAAGGAGGAAGTGTAAAAATTAAGTAAGCCTCTTTCAGATAAATGCATGACGTGAATGGAGCAGTGATGCTTAATTGCCTTCAGATTTTGTTATTCAACCTAAAGGTTTACTAATTCTGAAGTCAAGTGAATTAGCTTACAGTTGGATAAGGATCTGTGACTTTTGTGCTGCATATTCTAGGTGCAACTAAAACACTGAACAGCTAAATTCTTTAAGGACATGGTGGTGCTTTATTTGCTGTTTTTCATGAAGCTGCTCAAAAAGCAAAGGTGTTCTTAGAGCTTGTAACTAGGCACAGCTCGTTTTAACGGGATTTAAGGGGAAGGTTGTCCCGTGGAAAGCTGATGGAGTAATTTTCTGTGTTCTTAGCAGTTAAGATAGCCCAGACTGAGTTCTCATGTGGTCCAGAGCAGTAACCTCAGCCACACAGCAGTTTTTCTTCTCTGTCCTACTCCACTCTATACAAAACAATTACTTTGTTTTATATCATTCCTCAAGCACACTTGAACACTAAAGCTGGGCTTAAAAACCTTTATTTTGTAAACTGTGCTGACCTGCATGGGAATGAAAATATGGGTTTCTCTGACTATTGGCTTATGACAATTCTGTTCTTGAGTACCCAGAAATACTAAGAAGTTCTGTGTCAATTAATTAATTCTGCTCAATTAATTTGTAATTAGCTCCTTCATCCTCTCTGAGAGATAAAGGGCTTGGGTGGGCAGTTGGGCTACAAGCAGTAGACCCAAATGTGTGCCCTCCCATGTTCTGTGTTGCATTACAGCACCATAAACAGTTGCCTCCTTTGCTGAGAGGCATAGTGCATCTCCACTGGTTTTACTGTATTTCTTACACATACAAGACAGACAGATAACCAAATCATGCCCTGGGAAAAAATTGAGCCTTCCCTTTGGGAATTTAGCACAGGACCCTGTCAGAGACCCAGGTCCTGGCTAACCAGAGAGGCTATTTTGCCCGGGCAGTGTTGATGTGACTCTGGGGAGATAAAACCAGGGGCAATTCCGCCTCCTGGCACTTGCCAGCAGGACAGCAGCATAGCTGTCTTTCTGAATAAACTTTAGTTTCTGATGAACCTGTGTTTACCTCTCCAAATATTCCCCAGGTTCAGGGTTTCTGTGACTTTGAGCTCTATGTTTTACTAAAATTACCCAAGCTACCCTAAACTTGGCTCCATAAAACCTTAAGGAACCCTAAATGATCTGTGAGTCAGTTTTTATTCCAGTGAGATGGAATTTATAAACTAGTGGTTTAACAGCAGATAAATTTAAAAATAACCAGTCTTTTAATGTATGTAAGAAGATAGCTATAAAGGCAGAATAGAAGATATTTTTCCAAGTTTTACCTTAGAATTTTTTTTAAAAAAATATTCTATCTCACTTTATAATGAAAATTTTTGACAAATGTTTTGAAAACCTAAAATGAAATAATGTATATTGTATAGATATGCTTGCTGCTGAATCTTTTAATCAAAGACAGTCCATTATAGTGGTAGAACCTTTTAGGATACAAACTGAGTAGGTAAAGCATGCTGGGCAAGAAGTTTCTTTTGTAGATGCAAATACACTGTTCATTTCAGTATATCAGCTCATTGGAGGCAGTTGAGAAACACTGGCTTGGAGTGAGGGAAGAATAGGAAAGTGTTCTTTTCCTCTCTAACAAAGCATTTTGCTCTCTTTAAGGAAGGGTTAGAGAAATAAAACTGAAAAAAACCTTCTAGATTTAAAGTATTAATGGTAAAAGGAAAAGAGAGTAGGTTTGGTTTCTTCATGAAGGAACAAAACTACCTCAGTTTTAAACATGGAATATCATTGAATAACAAAATAATCTTTCACTTCAGCTTCCTCGTAATTTGTTTGACTCAGTTTTAGTTTCCTTCATGGGAGTCTGCTAAACATTATGAGTAAAAAAATTGATAACTTAAGGAATGTTATACATCTCTCCAACTTCAACCCATTTAAAAAATGTAGAGTTTGGGAATTTGAGTAAATTATTTTAGGACATGCTCTGGCTGAGATGAGTGTCCCTGGATACAATACAAACTACTGATTAATAAACAAGGGATGAGCTCAGTTAAAGGACTGCAATAGCAAGTTTTAATACCTGGCAGTTAGGGAAAATAAGTTGTGCTTTAAGGAAAATATAAATACAATGTTAAATGCTAACCAAAGTAAAGCATCCAGATGCTTCATTTCAGGTTCTCCGCTTGCAAATTATGAACATAGATTAAAAATGGAGATGGGAATGAGCCATTCTGTCTGCAGGGGGTATATGAGGTGCTAGTGAATTCCTTTGGTGCTTTCCAAGCATTTACAGGTAAATAAGCAAACAGCAGATCCAGCCAGCAGTGCTGCAGCTTTGAGCACGCAGGGCATCATGGCACATGTATGGTGTGGAGGAAGTGTTGCCTTTGGTCAGCTTGTATTCGTATCACTTGAGAGGGTCTCAGGTTAATGTGGCCTTTAGGGATTTCAGAAGGAAGTGAGTATTTTGTTTGCTGACCATGTGAAACAGTGTAGAGATCACTGGGAAGCTGGAGGGTCTGATTACTTCATAAGAAAGGAAATGTTAGTATTGTTCCTCCTGGAACACCTCAGTGTTACTTAATAATTGTAAAATACAACCCTGCAATGATAAAATCTAGTAGCGGTTATGCAAGAGGAATTTAAAGATCCAGTCTTGTTAAATGTAGAAGAGTCTCATGTCATATTGCCAAACCTTAGGCATAAAGAAATGTCAGCTCTATTCAAGTTTTACTAAAAGTTATACTTTTTCCCAGTATATTGCTCCCTATAGGAGAAGGATGCATGTATGAATGAAAGAGTGAGTAAAGGAGCTTTCAGGTCATAAAGCTTGAATTATATTTTTGGCTGAAAAAGTGGATGTTGTCTTTTTTCATATGCAAAAATTTATTTTTTAGCTGGAGTTTTTAATACAAATTTCTTATTGCTTCTGAGTCTCTTCCTTATTTTTTTCATGCAGTTGCCACTGCTTTTTTTAACAAACAGTTCACAGCATTGCTTTATGCACTGCTCTGCATTTGTTTCATACTCTCGGCTCAGCAAAGAAAGATAAAAACAGTAAAACAGTGAAAAATAGCTGTAATAAACTTTTCTTACTATTTATGCTAGGTTATTTTTTCTGTCCTCTCATGGTGACAAAGCATTTTCTTAATTGTACTCAAAAAAGTGCAATGATTTCATTTTTTTGAAAATATTTTTACGAGATCTGTTGGGTAATGGTAGTAATTTCACCACGGCAGGAAGCAGTATGCCACCTCTAACTCTACTGCCAGTCAGGCACTGAATACTGCTTTTAAAGCTGATGGCTGCAGCAGTGTACTGCAGCTGCTCCCCAGAAGACAGACAACAATGAGAAATAGCAGGTCTTCAGTACTAGCACAAAATTAAAAACATGTGTAGGCAAATGGGATAGTCATTTAATGGGAGAAGCAATCTGGGAGGTAAAACCAGAGTGTTCGGCATATTGAAATCATTTCAGATTTGAGGTTTTTTTTAAACTCTGGATAATCTTCTTACTTTCTGAAAAAGAACTTAATCTTGTGGATATTTTTTTCTGAGCAGACAAAGGTTGAGAAAGTGGCACATAATTTACTAGTAAAAGACTTAGAAGAGAAATAACTGTGAAATTTTAGGTTACATTTCAATGGCTATCCTGCACTGAACAACATCCACAGTGGCAGCATCTGTGCTAATAGGGTTTGTGAAACAAACCTGGTGATACTCATTCAGAAATTATTTGTAATTAAAGAGATAGATGCCTCTTTGGAGTTCACCAGAATGATCCTTTACTACAGGTCTGCAGGTGGAAATGGCCCACTTTGAGCTTAGTTTTACAGTGAAAAATGTTATATGTTGGGTTGCTGATAGTGAACAGCACATGGGTCTGTAAAAATTGGCACAGCTGAAGTTCTAGTAATGTAGCCAACCAGCTGGTGACCACCTGGATGAAACAGTACCAACCGGCTGTGATGTTGAGTCAGTGGCTGCTTCAGTTGCTGGTGTGGTGAGTGAGAGAGTGCAGGTGTCTTGTGCTTGAAGAAACCATGATCCTTCAAGTGGCAGCTGGCAAAGAACTCTTATGCCCTTGACTTGAGAGCAACATTGTCTGTGAGCTTGGACAGGAGGCTGACACAAGAGGAGCTCGCTGATCAGTGCATGCCCAAGCATTCCCCTGCTCATCATGTGCCTGATTGTTCTCTAAGTGTCACCCATCTGCCCATCACCATCACTTCAGCAGACCTCTGGGAGCACTCCCACTTTCCATGCACAGGAAGGGCAAGAAAAGGCAGGAGCAGGAAGGACATGGTCTGGGTGACACTGTGGCTTTGCAAGACCACTTGATATCCTTCTTCCTTTTACACCACAGCTTTGTATGTAAGGCTCATGCACACCTACAAACACAAGATCACCCCATGTCTGAGGGGGGGTTTTGGTTGCAGGCCAGGAGAGGGGACAGCTGAAAGTTTTTAAAACACTGTTTACTTAACAGGATAAATATGTTTGTCTAAGAAAAATGGAAACCAGAAAATTACACCAAACCAAGACCAAACATTTGCCCAAAAGATTGCTAAAAACATCAGACAGCCACCTTACTGCCAAATGAAGTCCATCTTTGTGTTGCTGGTATAAACGAAGAACTAGTTGGTAACTTAGGTTATAATTTCTGGTTGTGTACAAATATTTTGGAAAAAGCATGCAATAATTACATGTAGGTCACTGCAATGCCACAGGATATTAGGCTTAAGTATCTTGTGTGAGTCAATGAAGCTTTCAACTGTAAAAATAGGGCAAAATTCTCACATCCCCCCTCTATACAGCCCAGGCAAACTTCCAAAACGCAGTTTGATGTACTCAAATTATTTACTCTTTTCTAGCAAATTAAATTCACAAATGGATATGAATTAATGTCATTCTTTTTTCCAGATTTAGTTACCCTTCAAGGGAACTTGTGTAAACAGACTTCTTAGTTTTTATTGTTCTAATTACATGTTACGATGCACATTTTTTTTATTTTTCTTCCCATAAAACTTTTATATTGGCTCTTTTGAAGATGAGGATGTTGATTTTTCTAAAGAGAAGCTGTATAAAAATAAGAACTTCTGTATAATGCCAGCATTATGTACTAAGTTAGATTTTGCGTGTGTCACAGCAAATTTTGTACTTGATCTTTCAGTGGAACAATCTTTAGCAACAAGACATTTTGAAAATAAATACTGACATCTGAGTGAGTCAACAGGGCATTACTTTCTCTAAACAGGCCAAATCTATAGTTGGATATAATCTGGTCATTTCTTTAGGTCCAAGTCTATTTCCTTTGGCCCAACTTTAAAACACGGGTTTTCATGAGTATCTGCCATGACACATAATGTTGTTTCTCTCAAATCTTTCTTTGAAGCATGTCTCTTATGTTAAGTAAATAAATGATATATTGATTACTCTGCAGCATGTTTCACTCAGATGATTTTCTTAAAGGCAGTTGCAATTGTGTTTGGCAAAAATAGGGGAAAGAGCCGGCCTCTACTGCAGGGCTGTGATCTAACTGCATGAAAGCAGGCCTTTGAGTGCCCCTCTCTGGTTTGGAGAAATAACACTTTTCCAAACTAAACGAGCTAAATTTGATGGATGGTGTAGGACAGATTACTTGTCATTTTATCTCCTCTCTCGTGGAAACACGTTGTCCAGAAATCGGGGTGGGGGTGAGTTCACATCATTCTGAAAGTCGCATTTACTCATTTCTGAAGAAGAGAGTGATGAATATCTGAGGTCTAAGGAGCCTTCTGGACTAAGCTGAAGGCTGGCAGCCCTTGGTGCTGTTAGTGCTGCTCACCAGGTGGGTCGGCAGGCTCTCCAGCTCTAGCCCTGCACATGGCCCACTGAGAACTGGGATCAGCACAGAGGCAAAGCTGCTGTTTCTCCTTCCTCTCATGCCTCTTACAGCAAGAAACTTTGTGGCAGAAAGAAACGAGTCTCTTTGTTCCTCTTTTTTGGAAAGTGCCAGAACAGTAGTTACAGTCCCAACATGAATTACTGGAAATTCTAAGGGCATCTCATGCTCAAACCCAAGACTATGTTATTTGTTGGGGTTTTTTTGTTTCTAATGACACAAGCCTGGCCCAGCTCCCAGGAGCGTGTTGGCTCCCTACCCGGAAGTGATGCTGGGCCCGCGGGGCTGTGCTGGGAGGAGGGAGCGCTCTGTGCTCAGGGCCGGTGGGGAATGCTCCATTCATCCCACGGTGGGCTGGCACACAGGGCAGGACGAACTGGCCTGGCCCAAGTCTGCCTTGCTCCATGTGTTCTGTTACCCCACTGGGTCTCCAGCTGCACAGAAATACTTGCAGTTGTTTTAAAAAGCTGTGGCGCAGTAATAATACTGAACAATAACTGCATTAGTGTGTTTGCACTGCATTTTTGGGTGTGCATCTTAGTTACGTGTGCCTTTGCGCACTTTGTTACACATTCCTCTTGCTATATTTTAGTAGTGGCAGAGTAAGAATATAACTTTGCTGTTCCATGCTTTGATCAGGAATTGACAGAACTGAGGGGCTATCAGGCTGAAAAGGCAGTGAAAAACAGGAAAGCATAATATGAGTAGAATTCTAATTCTCTCCGTGCCTAGTGAGGCAGGCAGGAATGGGTTTTGGTGTAAACATAAGTGCAGTAGGGAATTAAAAAAAACCCAGAACTATATGAGTGACTGTAATCATACCATAAACGAATGGTTGAGATGAATCAGAGATGTCATAACTTCGTGCTGATAGACTTTAAGGAGTCATTCAGCGAGGTAGGAATAGCCACACTGAGTCTGTATGACATCTGCTGTCTGGAATCGAGGTGTGAGTTCAGGTCAACCTTAGACATTTTGGATAGAAGCCTTTTTGGACCTCTGCTACCCAGTAGGGCAGGTGAAAGAAAGCACCAACTCATAATTTAGAGCCTTTGCTGTGTGTGTCCTATGTGACCTTGTGGAACCAGTTTGTTACCAGCAGCTGGTAGGTGAGCTGACCACGAGGTCCTTCCCGAGGTGAGCTGTGGCAGCTCTTGCAGAGCTGTGCTGGCACCTGCAGCTGAGCTGCTGGTGATCCCTGGATGTATGGAGTGCAGGACTGGGAACACACCCAAGTTTTTGCTTGCTTGCTGGCATCTACTTCTAGGGATGGGGGGCAAAGCCAGTGTTTAGTTTGTTCCTTTCCAACCCATCAGCACAGTTGTTGCTTAAGTGTGAGGAGGAGTGCTGTTCATTCAGAGCAGGTAAAAAGGCTTCTTTGGACTTGTTTTGATTTCCTTGACAGTGACCTGTGCCCACAATAAAAGTGGAAATCTATTTGAAATGTCCATCTTCACTTAGGTGGTGTTTGTGTGTAGATGCATGGGGAAGAAGAAACTTGGAGTTAGTTCATTGTTTTGGTAATGGAATATTCTTGCATTGTGCCAGAGCTTGCAGATACAGTTTTGTTCCATTTCCTAAACAGGGGGGAATGTCCGTAGGAATTTAATAGTATTTTTGTATTAGAAGAATACCACTGAGTTAATTAAATCATTGTGGGATGAGTTTCAATTCTCTGTGCTCTTGATTTATAGCCTCCTATTGCTATCAAATTCTTACTATATTATTCTTCCTAGGAGTGCAGAATTACTGTACTAAAAAGTGATTTTGTTTAATTAATGTAAGTACCTTCAATCTTTGCTTCAGCCTGGATGTAATCTGAACATCATTTACAAAATTTACATTAAAGTGAGTTTAATCTGGACTTGCTAAAGGACAAGCTATCACTGGTTCAAAGAAGCTACATCTCGTGTTTCTCCACTGGCATTAGGATTGCTTGTTCTCTCCAGTGGTAGACCCTGCTGCTGCCAGGGTTACTCAAGCTGGTTTCTCCTGCTGCATTTCAGGAAGCAGCAGAATTGGAAATACTGCTGTTGTGCTTCATGCCTGGAGTGTTTGGGTTTTTCTGGTGTTGCTGAGGGAGAAATGAATAGCACTCTGAAACAGAATGGATTGACTATCAGCTGGAAGTTTGGATCCAAGATCCCATGGTGAGCATAGGATGTTTCTGGGGAATGTGAATAAAGTAGCTTTGTCACAGCAGACTTATTTCCAGTGAGATTTTATTAACAGTAAAGAAAACACTGTTCTGTAAGTTTTTATGGGAGAAGGGGATGAAAGTGGGAGAGACCTTTAAAAGCTGCTCCTGTGTCTTACCAAACAGGTGCCGCTTTATAGCACCCAGGTCTTTTCAGCCAGCCCTTTCATCTGCCTAGATCTCTTGTCTGGCCAGAGTGAGGAACTGCTCTCTTTTTATGGAGTTATTTAGAGATGGGCTGTGAGGACACTGCTTCACCCTGCACACACACAGTTTACAGTGTGCACTGTCCATCCAGACATTCCATAGGAATGTTATCTCCTGCACTGTGCCTCACGCCTGCCAGATGTCCCGCACTGTTGGAGGAGGAATTTGGCTTGCTGAATCGCGCTCAGGAACTGCAGAGGAAGCAGCTCCTGGGTGCTGGGACTGATGCTTGTGTCTGACAGTCACCAGGGAAAGTTGGCTGCCTCACCATGTGCTGGCCTCGCTTTTTTTTCATCCTCTCGCCTCTTACGTTCACCTTTAAAAATTCCTTACCATCCTTGCCAGAATTGATAATAAGAATGGGGAAAAGCCGTTCATAAGGAACAAACATTGCTTAAAAAAAACTGCTGAAAAAAAAAAGGAGGTGCAGAACTTTAATGAGTATATTCCAAGCTAAATAACAGTGTCCCCCTAGTAAAACACTTGGATTTAATTTTACAGACAAGTCGCCCTCAGGCTTCTATGAGTCATTTGTGAATGTGTCCTTGCCTGCAAACTTTAAGAGCAGCTACTTACTCTGAAGACACTTGTTTGTCACATTTTTGCTGGTTACACTTATTTTCCCTATTGCTTACGAAAATCCACGGAAAGCAAGACAACCACAGTGTTTCTAGAACTTATAAATGGCTTTACAGATGTTTTCAGCAATTCTCATTCACCAAGTTCACGTTCTGCTGAGCAAGCCATAGATGGGATCTTTGATAAGCATCAGGTACACAGTTTTAGCACTGAAAAATACCTGTTGTGCTTCAGTTTATAAATGCTTTTTACTATGTTGTCACAAACTCCAGAGCAGTGTTATGTTTAAAAGTTTGAAGAATATATATATACATACACATACACATATATATGCTTCTGTATAGGAGAAAGTCAATAGATTGTTTGTACTGTCTTGTGATTGTCAGTACTGTCACCTTATAATGGATTTATGGGACAGCTTGGAAAGAAATAGATATTAAATATATAAAGATCAGCCTCCTCTTCATGAGGCAAAGAAAAGAAAGCTAATGTTACAGTAATAATAACATCTAGTCATGCAGGTAAAACCTTGTATTTGATACTCTCCATGTGTTTTTCTGTGTTATATGCTAGCTTGTTCCATGTATTTTTTTTTCCATGGCT
The DNA here is from genome assembly GCF_029207755.1 of Chamaea fasciata. Classification (NCBI taxonomy): domain Eukaryota; kingdom Metazoa; phylum Chordata; class Aves; order Passeriformes; family Sylviidae; genus Chamaea; species Chamaea fasciata. The sequence goes on from NW_027094086.1 coordinate 69,834,429, forward strand.
GACCTTTGAACTTTTTCTTTAACAAACTAGCTTGTTAAAGCTTTGTAAAGCTCATCCAGGTGAGGGTGAGCCTTGCCTCTTGTTACAGCCTTGTCAAATGAGTGTGCTCTAAAAGGCAGACTCAAATAATGTTTTGCTGAAAAACGCTCTTGCTGCACTTGAAGCTAATATCATTTCATTTCTAGCATTTAAAAGGTTCTAAATATGTTTGAGAACCTCTTTTATTGTCTTCATGAGTGGTGCTGAGACTGGATTTTACTCCTGAATATGGATCCAGTCAATGTTTTAGGTGAAAATTTTGGTTTATCCTTTTTTTTTTCCTTTGAGGATACTTGCCCACCATGATTTGCATCCTAGTCTGTTGGGGGTTTTGGTTAGTCTTCTGGCATTGGGTTGCTGGGTGTTTTGGTTTTTGTTTTTTTTTTTTGCCTGCACATGTGGAGAAGGTAATCTAAATCCTGAGTTTTTCATCTTCTGCAGAGAGAGCCTGTCATTCCAAGGGAAGTGAAGTGTTTGTCAGCTTGGGGGGCCATGAGAGCACCACATTCAGTACCAGTGATAAAGATTGTCAATTTCTAACCGTTTGTACAATGCAACACATTTTTTAGTATTTTTCTAGGATATTAATAAGAAGGGGAAAATCAGGAGGCTGCCAGCTATATTTGTGCAAATGTACCTTCAGTGTAATTTCCCTTTGCTCCTAGTGAACATTCAGTTCTGCCTTACACTGCATGCAAGTTACATATGAGCATTTGCTTACAGCCTAATTAAGCATAGCTTAGAGCAGTACTTAATTGCAACACTCCGAGTAATACAGAGGAGCTTCAAGCCAATCTGGCTAACAAGAAATTAACTTTGTGCTCTGCCCAAGGTTGTGCTAGCTGCTGTGTCTGTAAGGTTTCATCGTGTCTTGCCCTCTGTGTCCATGGAATAGCACTTGGGCAATCTTCAGAGGTCACAGAAAAACCTTTTAGGATTTCAGTTGTAGCAAGAAATCCTGCAGGAAGTGAGACAGAGCATGATGGAGTCTTTCAGTGCGTAGAGAAATTGCTTTTGCAGCAGATGCTGGCTTTGAATGTCTCCAGCAGTTCATCCATTGATGTCTGAATGGCTCTGAGGTGAAAGACTGCTATGATGGCATATAATCATTAAAATGAAAGAGCTGTATGAACTTTATAGGAAGCTTTCTATGTGTTACTTTTATTCCTTAAATAAATAAATAACCTAGTAGCTCTGAAGATGGTGAAATAAATCTTACAGCACTGTAAACATGCTCCCATCAGTTTCTCTACTTTGCCTCTTTCTCAGGCTTTCTCCAACGTGCAGCTGTAAAAGCTGTGATGTCTAACTTGTCTATCCAAATCCTAAAGGATGATGTGCATGCAAAGGGCTTGTTTTATCCCTATGCCAGAGGCCTGAAATTGCTAATAGCCCTACATTCAAATACTAACCATTAAGAAAGGGGAGATCCTAATAAAATTCCAGCAAAAATAATATAAAAACTGTGTATAGTGTCAGACATGATTCATAATGACTTCATTCTTTGAGTTTGCACCTCAAAGTCTCTGCTTCCTGCATAATTGAGTTCATCTCTACTACAGCTATGTCTTTTCTGAACACAATTAGGTGCACTTTAGTGGCAATGTCTAGGTATGAGGACTGATGGATTGTGGCGGAATTAGTTGATTATCTTCACTTCTTTATTTTTGCTCTTTTTTTTCTTTATTTTCTTTATTTTTAAAAATACATTAATGTAGGGAAGGAGAATGTAATTCTTTTTCCTCTTAAATTATGTCACGATATTTATATAAAATTTCAAACCAGGAAGGTCTCACTGAGATCAAGAAATATATTAGAAATATTTGAAGAGAAGGTATTTAAACTCTGACTGGATACTAGCTCAGATTGCTTGGCTTAGACTTATGGTCAGAACTCTGACCCTGATATGGAAGGACTTCCATGATTTTTTGTACAAACCTTACTTCGTTGGTGCAAAACTTTTGCAAGGCCAATATCCCTATAGTGACTTAACGTATCTTTTGAATGGTTGCTGAAGGGTATTTCTTTATGCACTAGAACCATAAAGAAGTATTTTTGAAGAACATATTTGACTTTGCATAACATGATTGCAAATTAGGTTTGTATTGTGCAGCTGAACTACCAGTATCTGGAATTAAATACCTATTTTGATTATTGATTGGATATTGAATTATAAAATGTGTGCATTAATGTAAGACAAACTTGGAGATCTTTACATATGACAGACAAGTAGTAGGAATGGCCATGCTTTTCATATTATTTGCTCTACGGTGGCTTTTTTTGCTGCTGGACAGTGGCATGTAGACAAATGAACATATTCAGCATAGTTGTTTTGCCCACCTACAGGGAGCCCTTCTTTGAATCTCAGCTTGGAAGAAGTGGAGATAAAAAACTTTGACTTCAAAGGATGGTAGTGGGATTTCTGGGTGAAAGTAATCTTCACATTTTTGTGTCCGACTTCGTAGTGGTCAAATTAGCAGTTGGCTCAAACTCTTTGAGTCTCATAAAGGGTCTGTCAGAGTTTTGGTTTAATCGCCGTTAGGTTGCCAGATTCCTGCTGTCAGATGCAGACATGGTAGTTCCAGCCTTTTACTGTCCTTCTGTTCACGGACCTCTTCAGGTAGAAGCTTGCTTCCTGTCAAAAACAGCAGCAAGTGCTATTTTGGGAAGGTGTTGCATTCCGTATTTTGCTTGATGAGCCTTATGGTCTGACCAAGGGACCTTGATGTGTGCTCTCTTCCTCCTCACCTCTTATTTGGGTTGCTTGTCTCTGGTTAATGACATATGGAAGTACCTTTCAAGTGCTTTCATGCTGTCTTAGGGTGGCAGAGCTATAAAAGATGGTAAGTTGCACAAGTGCCTCTTCCTCTTTCTGTTGACCGCAGTGGGAACCTGAATGACTAGTGAAGACAGGATGTGCTCTGACTGAGGTGGCTGGTGACAGTTGAAATGACTGCCACCTCTGTGTGATTCAGGTGGAATGCAAACCAGGTAGTGATCTGTGATCATGAAGATCCTTTCCTTCCCCTAAGTTACCAAGCTGTTTTGTTAGGACCAAATTGGGCCTTATTTCTAAGGTGGAAATTTTTGTTGACCTTGTGCCTGAAAGGCCAGTGTCCTCAGTTGCAGCAGCGTTTGTTTATCTGGAGAGATGCTGGCAGCTCCAGGGCTGATTTTTTTCTGTCATTTGTTAAGGGTTTGTGAAAAATGATGAGTTTCATATCACAGTCTTGTTGTGCAAATTCAAGTCAGTACTCTTCCGTATCTGTTCAGCAGTTTCACTTCGTGTGCAGTGTTCAGAGACATTTGAGGTATTTACATTTGAGGTATTTCCTCCTTTTCAATTAGGTAACTCCTCAAGGTAACTCCTCCTTTTCAATAGAGGAGTATAGATAAGATTTAGGGAGGGAGTACAGACTTTCATGGACAGATAGTTTTAGCCATTGGCACTTGATACACAATAGTGATGCCAATTTTTGAGAAAAAAGAAAATTTAGTAACAAATGAGAATCTGGGCTGGGGAGATCTCTCTTCTTCAAGAGCCAGTAAGCCCATTGAGGGGAGAGCAATACCAAGAGTTTCTAAGGGAGAGAGTTGATGAACTGGACTGCCATTTGAGCAAGTAACTTACCTCTGATTTGCTTTCTGATTTTGTACTAAGGAAAGCTATCCTTAGCTCTTGTTTTGTGTAGAAAACCAAATGCAAGAAACCCGAGTTGGTTTGTGAAGAAAGAAAGAGGTTTAATTTCCCCAACTGATTATCTTTGTGATGGACAATCAAAGTAATTAAGGTCTCTTTCTGATGTTTTAGCTAACTAAAAAACTGAATTTGTCATCTCAAGGTGCTCTCCATGTAGAACCTCAGAATGCGGCTATCTGGTAATTTATCTAATCCAGTCTGTACCTATGGAGAATAATGGTGTCTGCAGAGAAGATTAAGACATTTGGCTTAACAAGGCACTGTCTGTGGAAGGGAAATGTGTTATAGCACACTCCAAGAGGATGTAGCTTTTCACTTCTTCTTTAAACAGGGTTTTCATGGTGTAGCTGAAAGAAATTCATGCACTATTTTGTTATGCTTTAAAAAGTGAAATTCATAGAATGCACAGGTTGGCAGAGCCTTGGTTGATGTGAGCCAAGCAAACTTGGGTTGTTTGCTGTTCAGCTGGGTTCACTGAAAGAAGAACCTACAGAACTCTGGAAACAAATCCACAAAACCACTTATTTATTACAAGCTACACTTGAGGACTGATTAGTGTCAGTTGTGTTGAAGAGTGATAAGCAATAGTCGAACCAAGAATAGTTTCAGTAACGAGTATTTTTTGTTAATACTCTGTAGGTAGCAAAGATTTTCTACTTTTGCCATGTGTAATCTTGTGCAGGAAGATGGGGGAGTTGTGGAAGAAGCAAGTGTTGTGACCCTTTTCTATGCTGTACAAAAGGCAAGATAGATGTTTCTCCAGTAAGAAAGTTAAGTTCTGCCACCACCCAAATCCATCAAACTTCTGAAGCTTGAAAAGGCAATAAAGTTTTTCTTGTGTGTAGAATTGTCTCTACATGAATGAATTGAAAGTGGTAAGTACTGAGATTTGCTGAAGTCAGCAGATTTGGTTTGACACAGTTAGAAATGAAGAAATAATTAATAGTTAATATTATTACTTCCAGTTATTAATACAATATGTTTTTAACAGACACTTCAAAATAAATTAGTTTTCTCATGTGCAACTATGCATTTAACCTATGAAATTCTACATCATAATTGAATGGAAGAATTAGATATTGAAATTTGAAATGGATAGAATGATATTTAAATGTATGTTAGTAGTTTACATAACTACAAGAAGCAATAAGCATAGAGACTAAGGGAAGGAGATCTTAGTATGCAGATTCATATCAAACCCAAGCTACTGTTTGGGGAAGAAAAGGAAAACCACTGTTACATTGAAATATATTTTATTCAAGTTTTGTCTAGAAGGGACTATTTCATTATTATGTTGCCCAGGACCCTGAGATGTTTACATGTCTTCTGTTATATGTTGATCTAAATTGTACTTTTGCCTTTTGAGGCTAGCTTCCTTAAACTTATGTAGCTGGGTCTGTGAGCCAAGAGGACAGGATTTTAAAAAATGTTTTATTTTGAAAGGGAATGGAATTATGCACTAATGGAAATAGAAACTTCAGAATAAGAAGGATGTCCAAATGTTGATCTATCTTCTGCCAGTCAGTCTGGGGGGGGAAAATGAGCTTGGGAAAAGGCATTTTCCTTTAATAAACCCGACACCAATGCCTTTATATTCTCTTTCATTTTCTCTGTGGTTCAGTTCAAGAAGGTTTCAATGACCCAGATTTTTCTCAGCATAATCCTAAAGAAGATCCATGATATAAATACAGACCCGTCAAAATCCTTTGAGAAGAAATTACCATGTGTGCCAGGATAAAGTTACTGGTGTCTTTGCATGGTGGATTTCTTTAACCTCTTGACAATAATTTAGGGAGGGGAGAAAGGGGCAGAAGGAAGCATGTTTGTAGGTAATGACTTTTATGTGTTATCTGTAGCACATAAAAACACAGTGTCAGCTTCCTTGTCATTGCCTTTTGGAGTCTTGGAAATGGTTGGTTTCTCTATGATCAGCTACAGTAGAAGGGCCACTGTTAAAAGATTTCCCACCTAATATCATGCAGAATTGGTTTCTAGAGAGTGTCTCTTGTCTTAAAAGATTCACCCAATGTTTGCTCTTTTCCTCTTGGGATTTTTTTCATACCCTTTTGCTTACACTAAACAAAGAAACTAGGCATGTGAACTATTTGAATATAATTGTCTTTTTAATACAGGTAATTATTTTAAATGTTTAATGGGATCCTCAGGAAAATTGTTGCATAAACTTTTCAATTAGAGAGAAGGCTCTTTGATTGCATTTGTGTAAGATACTTAATTGGGTGGACAGCACAGAATGATTATGTTTGGAAATTATCTCAGATTACCTGCTTGTAGGGGGATGCCTATAGGGAGGAGAAAGCTTTGCTTCCAATTAACTTCAAAGATAAGATAGCTTAATTGGAAGCTGACTGTGCCTTGACAGCTTCAGAGCAGCAGTGACTTCCATGTAAAATAATCTGAAGCAGATGCTGAATGAAAAAGTAGCGTTTTCTTTTATGCAGGCTTTGGCGTCAGATCTCTGGCATTATGTTATCTAGTTCTATATGAGGAAGCATTTTTTTATCGTGACATTGATTTCAGCACACTACTTCATATTTATACCTACACTGTTCAGTTTGTCAGCCTTTGACAAAGAGACCATAACACTAACTTAATGGGAACTTTGAACCACTTTGGCTTGGGAAAATAGTGAAGAAGAATCCTACAAAGAGACCCATTTAGGGTTCCTGATCTGTGATCAAACTAGATCTTTTTTATGCTTTTAGTTAATGTCGTGGTTATGTAACTTTTCACTATCTGTATAAGAGCTTAGAGGCTAGAGAAATGGGCTGAAAAAAAGCTCCTGAGGTTTAACAAGGTCAAGTGTAAAGTCCTGCACCTTAGGAGGAACAACCTCAGGCACCAGTACATGCTGGGAGTCACCCAGCTGGAAAACAGCTTGGCAGAAAAAGACCTGGGGGCCCTGGTGGACTCCAAGTTGAGTGTGAACCAGCAATATGCCCTTGCTGCCAAGAAGACTGATGATATCCTGGGCTGCCACAGTCAAATCATCGCCAGTTGGTTAAGAGTGGTATATTCAGCACTGGTGAGGCCACATGTGGAGTGCTGGGTCCAGTTGTGGGCTCCCCAGCATAAGAGAGACGTGGACAAACTGGAGAACACCCAGCAAAGGCCTAGAGGGATGATATGGGGACGAGCATCCGTGCTGTGAGGAAAGGCAGACAGAGCTGGGGCTGTTCAGCCTGGAGAAGAAAAAGCTGGGGAGCATCTTATGAATGTGTATAATTACCTTGAAGGAGGGTGCAAAGAGGACAGACCCCCGGGGCTTTCCAGTGCTGCCCAGGGGTAGGACCAGAGGTAGCAGGCTCAAATGGAAACACAGGATGTTCCCTCTGAATGTGAGGCAACACTTCTAACTGTGAGAGCGACTGACTGCTCTCAGTCACAGCCCACAGAGGTTGTTAATCTCTGTCCTTGGAGATACTCCAAGGCACCTGGATGCTGTCCCAGAGAAAGGGCTTTAGGTGACCCTGCTTGAGTTACAGGGTGGATCAGATAACTTCCACAGATCCCTTCCATCCCTCAACCCTATGTGAGCCTGTGGTTGTTCTTAAACTTTTATTATGAAAAAAAGGTCAACCCAAAAAACAGGTAAAGGTGTGCTGATCTTTAAACATACAATCTCTGTCTCATGTCTTTAATAATAAAGTTTGGAGTTATGAGGGTAAATCTCCGTGTTAATTCATTTGTAACTATTGAGTTTCTAAGAGTAATATTTTTGCTTGCCTGGCATGCACCAGCATTACCAACATAATCCGCTTGAATATCTTGTAAGAATTCTATTAAAATTTACTTTAGTGGAGGGATTTCTATGTTGAATGTTTGGATCTTTTTTGATTATGAACAGTACTGAAATTGAACAATGGCAATCAAAATACACCTAAATATGTGTTCTATTTCAGATATCAGTAAAAATAGAGGAGCCAGTCATCTGATTTATAAATTATGAGAACCTGGACCAGAGCACGTAGAAGATGATCTGTTCTCTTGGGAAATCCTCAGCCTTAGAGACACTAAAAATAACATCACTCAAATGCTTATTCAACTAGTCACAAGGGATAGAATGAAAGATTACCAGTTGGCAAAAAAGATGATGGAAAACATTTAAGGGCTCTGAAAAGAGGTTTATATGATTCAGTGCAGCTTTGCACTGAAATCTGTTTGATAAGCAGCAGTGGAATACTGATAATGGTGTACCTGCAAAGCAGAAAGACGTGTGTAGTATGATGGGAAGGACTGGGCAGGGAGGATGTATTGATGTCAGGGTAAGAGGAGCTGCTCTGGAATAGGTGTTGGTACAAAGCTGCACTCAGATCTCTGCACTGTGACCTGCAGCAGGAGATGCAGAGAGCTGACATGTTAATCTTCAGGAACAGGCTGCAAGAGAGGAAGTATGGAGCAGTTTGTGATACTTCAAATCAGGCTGCTGAGAATTGGGGAGAACATAGGAGAGAGGCTGTTACTGTTGCACATCTGCTATGTGGCCACAGGTCCTCTAAAGCAACTTATGTGTATGCCTGCTGAATGTCTTACTTATTGTCGCTTTAGCAAAGTAACCTTCTTTTTAAAAGTTGGCATAAATGCTGCAGACTTCAATCCATATAATACAACCTATAATGAGCTAACTACTTCACTTCTGAGCCACTACTGCTCCAGGAATTAATGCCTGGAAACCTCAGTACACATAGATGATATGAGAGAGCTGAAGGACATTGTTGTGAGTAGGATTGTATAGAGGACCATTTAGTTGCCTTTGTTTCTCAGCTTTTGGTAAAAACTGGTTGATTCCTTTCAGTTCATAATAGGCTGAATACCAAGCTGTTTCTATAATGTCATGGATTGCTTGTTCGGCATCTTTTTAATTAGTGACATTTTGTTTAGTCCAAATTAAATATGCCAGATGTAGCTGATTTAGTGGCTAACAATGATGAGTGAGGGGAGGGAGAGCTAACATATAGCCGTCTGTTCTCAGGGAAGTTTTTTTTTTTTTTTCAATTTTTTTTTTTTTTTTTTTATTTCTAGTGCCATAGGAGAAGTTGGAGTGGTAACCATGGCAGCAGGGAATTTGTCCCTGTAAGCTAAGCAAAGGGTTGGGTTGTGTGGGGTTTTTTTGTGTTTGTTGGTTTTGGTTTTGGTTGGTTTGTTTGTTTGTTTATGGTGCTCCTACTCGGAGGAAGGGGTGTACAAAGTAGTCTCAAGCAAGCCCTGGAGAGGGTACTTGGAAATAGCTAAGTTAGAGATGCTTGCTGTGGACTTAAACTAAAGAGTTGTTCTTCTGTAGTGTGCACGGATGGATGGGTGCAGCAGTGAAGCAGAGCAGTGAGAGATGTGAAAAATTGCTTGGTACCTTGGATCTTTACATGAAGTATTTTGGGGTGAAGTAGTTAGACACTGTATGCTAATAAATCTCTTGTATTATTGTTTTTGGATTTATGCCAATATTTTTCTCACTTTTTTTCCCACTGAAAATGAATAATGCTTAGCAGGTTGGAAGAGAGTGAGATTTGCATGGGGATAGCTGCACGTAAGAGAGAATATCCAGCTTAATCGTGGTGTCATAACCCTAGATCTTACATCAGCCCTGGAAACTTTTGCTATATCACATCACTGATTTTCTTCTGATACTTAAATCTACCAAAAATTAAACAGCAGAGCAATTTGGTGGAACACTTTTCTTCTCATTAATGAAATCACTGAAAACGAGAATTACACATATCTTGGGGAGAGGATAAGATAAGCTCTCTTTTTACATTGGCATAACTTTTCCTGGGTAAAGATCTGCAGGGGGTTAATTCTGGCCACACAATCGATGCTTACACAGTTGCACAGAAATCCCCTCCCCGCCCAATTCGAACAGCTCTGTTAAAAGCATTTATTATGTGCATGTGACAAACTGACCCATAAAACATCCTGAACGTTGCAGGCAGCAACAATTAGCTGATACTCACTGCTTGGAATCGCCGGCTTCCAGAGCCGGTAGCTTGGGAGACGGGAAGTGAAGCAATATTGCTGAATACTGTACAGCGCGGAGGCAGCTGACGGCCGGGCATTAGGGATGCTCTGCCATGCTGCTGGAGTTCAGCCTGTCACCCCCTCCTCATAAAGCACCCTGCTGCTGCTGTCAGAGCAGTATGAACTCAGCTCGGTTGGAAAAACCGATTGTGCATTGTGCCTGATGCTGTCGGAGTGCGGGAAGTTTGTATTTCTGAGATGTGCTTGAGCTTTTGGGGTTTTCAGCACATGGAAGCCATTGTGCTGTAAATTTCATACTCTAAATGGTCATCATTCCTTGAGTGTCCGTAGGTTATGGCCAGTTTTCATGAGGACTCTTTCTCCATGTTTTGCCTTTTTTTTCCAGTAGCTTCCGTTATCTTTTTCAGTATCATAAGTTGTTCTCATCTTCATATTTTCACATTTTGGTTGGCTGTAGCCCTTGTATTTTGTCTCCATGTGACATATCATACTTGATTCTTATCAAGCTGCGCATGCTGAATTCATAGAGGTTTTTCTTTAAAAATTTCATTTGTTTTGCTTTCCACCTTCCCCCTCTCTCCTGGCATCTTCGGTGAAACTTCCTATTCTGGGATGTCATTGCTTCATCCGGATGTGTGTGTGCCTGTGTGTGTGTGAGGAATAAAGGAACTCTTGTAAAGATAGATAATCGATTTTTTTTTTTTTTTTTTTTAAATCTGGTGCACCACTGTATCTGTTTCTGAAAACTCTTTTCATGCTGCTGAAGTCGGTTCTAGCCACATCTAGGAGCTGGGGCTTCAGCTAAGGACTTGTTTTCATTAATTTTTTTAATTCATTTTAGCCCTCAGGGATGTGGAGGAAACCTTAGGAACTCTGCTCTTGTAAGCACTGGGGAACAGATTCACAAGTCCTTAAATCCTTGGCTTTTTCACTCCTTGTGATTACTTTTTTGGGAGGATGGAGGAAGACACAGGAGTGGGAAGAAGGTCTATCTTTGTCTTACCCAGTAGTGCATTCTAAGTTTAATTTCTGTCCAGCGCTACATCTTAATGCTGGCTTAGATTCCTCTGCTACCAGAGTAGGTAAATTGGATTGCATTTCTTCAAGACAAATTTCATAACTACTCATTCTTAAAATAAAGTGTTTGTTTTGTTGTGTCTGGACATTCCAAATATAGTTCATTTGGCATTGTCCCCTGTTGTTGGGCTGCTGGTTTTGTTCTGTTTTATTTCTGTTACTACATCAACCACAATCAAAATCCCAAGGTCCCATTTTATCACATAAGAGACAGTCACCACCCCAAAGGTTTTCTCATGCATTAAAAATGCATACATTTTCAGATAATCCTCAGTCTCCAAAGACATCTTTGAAAGCAGTCTTTGGTCCCTTTCCTAATAATATGTGGCTGGACCTGTAGATGCAGATAGAGTGCTGAAGCCAGGTGTAGGTATGTGTGCAGCCCTTTAAAGTGTTCCTGTTGTCAGCTCTGCCAACCTCTCTTCTCCTCTCTCCTCAGAAAAACTTGCAAGGGAAGGGTGGGTCTGTGAGCTACCCATGCAGAAGTTCTGCTTGGATAATCGTAAATCAAAGTGAGAAGTCAATTCCACCTTGCCAAGCCCTGTGCTGAAATGGCTTTTTGGCTCATAGGGTGGCCTGGGCCCTAGATGACAAGGGCCTCAGCTGCTGTTGTTGCACTGGGAAAGAAGGAGCCATCCAAGTCTTGAGGACCTGTACCATTTCCTAAATCTTAGGGGAAGCTGCTCCCTGGAGCCTTGTTGCACCCTCTGCCAAGCTTCAAATTAACGTGGTTCTTGTGGTTGGAAGCCTATGCAGCAAGGAAGATGTGGTAATAATTCCTTTTCTACAGTGTAATTTATAATGGCAAAGCAATTTAAAATACTCAGTAACCAGCTTGGTTGCTTAAGGATTTAATCAAGAAATTATTATGGTTTTTCTTTGCATTACCCTTTCTAGGGTTGTTAGTGATTTAAATAGTGTTTGCAAGAAGTTTTGTACTAAACCTTTCTCTTGGAGCAAATTCAGACAATAAATAATGCATTCTGTAAGCACAGCTGAGGAGAATTGCAGACTATCTAGGGATAAATTGCACAATAAAATATATGAAAGATAAAGGTTAATGCCAGCAAAATCATTTAATGCCTTTCATTACATAATGAAAGGAGTGTAGCAGTGTCTGTAACTGTCTTTTTTAATGTATGTAAAGGATCTTGAAACCAGAAAGGATTTTTGCATAAAAAGCAATTGCTGTTAGGAGGAGCTGTGTGGAGAGAAGGGAGCACATTTAGAGACTTACAGTCAAAACTAACAGAAAATGCTAGAACAGTCTGGACCCCCAGATCCAGGGCTGAGTGAGCTGTCTGTTACTGCACTCCCTTCCTGCTGGTGTGGACTGTCAAACCTATACAAACTGCTTCCCAAGCTTTCTCTCTTCCAGCATTCGTCAAATACCCTGAAGCTTCAGCAAAATTCATAAAGGCCTATTGTTACTCTTCGAAGGATTGAAAAAGTCTTTCTCCTTTCTTTTACCTAAAAGTGAGAGGCAAATGTGGAATCGAGTGGGAAGATGTGAAAATGTCAAACAGGTCAAATGATCTATCTGAACATCTGAACATTAAACCAAAGTGGGAAAGAGTTGAAACAGCTTTTGGGAATACTGTCACAAAATTGATGTGTTGTCTGTATGTAGTTATGTATCACTTAAAACTGCATTCCAGTATTTGTTTTTAAAATATGGAAATTACAGGGTAGCAGCTTACAGTTTCCAAACCTTCAGCCTTTAAGTGTGTGCACACGCGTTGAAATAAATCTTTTGTTCATACAGGCAGTGGTTATGTCTTTCAAATATGCTCTGCACAGCTGTAGGTAAATAGTTGAGGTTTTTGAAGATGATTTGATGCAGTTGCTCTACAATGCTAAACCTATACAGAGAGCAATACTTTTAGATTTAAGAAATGCTTTAAGTTTTGAGAAGATAGAATCAGGTAATTCAGTGCCTGCATAGCAAATAATCCTTTTCACATGCAGTTTTGAATTAGAGAAGGAAAAGCTTTGGCTTGTTATTACACTATTTCTATTTGAATCTTTAATAGTACCCCAAATTGCTCATTGTATATGTTCCTTTAAATGTGCTTTGTATACATACAAGGTAACACACTTTGTTTATTTCTTTAAGCTCAAATGTCAACAGTTGCAGTGTGTAATTGTGCTAGTTTTGACTGGGGTAGAGTTAATTTTCTTCTTAGTAGTTGGTATGGGGCCATGTTTCAGATTTGTGATGAAAGCAGTGTTGATAATTCCAGAGATGTTTTAGTCACTGCTGAGCAGTGCTTACACAGAGGCAAGGTCTTTTCTGGCCCTCACCCCACCTCTGTAGCAAGTAGGGGAGAGGAACACAAGAAGCTCAAGGGGATGCAGTCAGGACAGCTGACCTCAACTAATCCAAGGGAAATCCTGCACTATTTGGTATCATGCTTGGCCCATGAAGTTGAGGGAAGAAGTAGGATAGGGGCAAGGGGGAGAACATTTGAAGTGATGGTTTTTGTCTTCCCGAATCACCATTACTCCTGATGGGCTTTCCTGGGGGTGGCTGAACACCTGCCTGCCCATGGAAAGTGGGGAATGAATTTTTTGTTTTGCTTTGCTCATGTGCATGGCTTTTGCTTTGCTGATTAAACTGTCTTTGACTCAACCCATCAGTTATCTAACTTTATTCCCTTCAGCTCTGTTCCCTCTTCCACTGGGGGCAGTGAGTGAGTGGCTGTGTGGGGCTAAGCTGCTGGCTGGGGTTAAACTATGATGTAAATAGTGCAGAGAGATGATGGCTTGTTTAATCACCACAGTGGCCTGAATTCAGCCAAAATAGCTTACAGCATCCATCTTAAGTCCAGAATTAGGAGCCTTTGTCATGTGCTTTAGATGTTAAGTTACTCCATTGCTCTCCCTTACTTTCACAAGGGATGTAACTCTCCAAAATTACTGGGTTCATGTGTGACTGGATGTTCATACATGATGGCTTCAGAAGAGCTAAACCTCTGAATACCAATGCTGACTTGAACCTGGCACTGATCCTGTCCTGCCCACCTCTGTGATTCCCAAAACCTCTCTTGCTGGTACAACCCTCATGCAGTTTAGGACTTAAGTATTGGTTTTGATGACCACTGAACATAAGATGATATTATGATTCCCCTTCAGGACCCTTGGAAATGGGTTTAAAACTCAATAGTTCAGTGAAGGGGGACAGAATGAGGGTTTTAAAACATGGTCAACTAAAGTGGGGGTTTGTGGGATTTTTTTTTTTGAGATTGCTGTTCTGAATATGAAAGTCATAGACTAAGATCTTGATCGTACAACAGTTGTTCTCCTTCGTTGTTCATAGGCTTTTAAATGTGTACCTAAATATAGTGTATGCCAGAGGAGAGAGTTAATGTTGCTATGAGAACCTTAACCTCAGCATTTCCAAGGGTTTTATGTGTATATGTAAGGGGAAAAAAAGCAATGATAAAATACTTCACAGGTTTTTTCTTTTATAAGGAAGTACTATCTGATGCCTTGTGTATAGGTGATCTTATCCATGATGTATTGCTGTTACCACTGCTGTTTGTCTGAAGGGCTATATTTTTGCATGAGCAGTGCAACAGAGGAGGCAAAAAGAGCCATAGGGTTGACCTATATATTTATTTCATTGCAGCAGTTGAAATTTCCATGTTTTATAAAGCTGCCTTAATGCTGCTGGGCAAGTAAAGGGGGACTGGCTGGTGCTCCAGCATGCAGATGTGGTTGACTGAGTTGCTTGCCTGTCAGGTGTGCACAGAGCATGCCTGGAGGCCTTTATTTTTCAAAGGTTTGTAACTTTAGGAAGCAAAACCTTCCTTTATTTGTTGCTTTTTCAACCAGGCAAATAGCAGTTCAAGGGTAGCCTGCAGGCTGAGCTTGAGTCTTCAGCAGCTTTGAGTTGACCTAATTGAAAGCTTCCTCATTCCTCCAGTGACTCTGACTCTGCTCTTGTGAGCTGATAAGCTTTGATTATAAAAAGCTTTTAGAAAAAAGATCTCATCAAAACAGGGTTCCAGTGAAAACAACAAGTACCTGCCTGGTACATAGGTGCCTTCTGCAGTAAATAGCTGCTTCTGCTTGCACAAGGTACATGCATACATTTCAGATCCATTTTCCTTCTATTTACCTCACTGATTGTATGATTATCATGTCTGAACAATCTTGATGAGTGAAACTAGGGGATTGAAGTCAAAACTTGCTGGACTGATTTTCTGTTTGTGCAGCTCTTAGTAATGTCTCTTCAGTGTATTTTAATAGCTTTCTGTGAAGTCTCTGATCTCCATCTCTTATAAAGGGGAACTCTCGAAGAGCTAGTGAACTGAAACCTTTTATCTGTTAGATTTCAGTCAGAGGGCCTTCTGATATAACTGGTGTTTCCTTCTTATGTTTGGAGTCATAACCCAGAATAACACAGGTTGGTCTGCACTGATATAAATTACACTGTTTAATTTCAGACTTGTAGAATTTCTACAATTTCAGAATTGTAGAATGCAAATGTAGATCTGTTTGCCACTGAAGATTTTCAGCATAGCATCGTGTAAAAGAGTGAATTTCTGTGATCATTGTGTATAGTCATAGGTTTTGTTTTGAAGAAAAAGGAAAGAAATAACATAAAAAGTGGAGAAGAAATGATGTGACCATCACATGACTGTTCGGGTTTTCTAGTTTTTATTGTTGGGTTGTTTTTTTCCCCCTTCACATTCCTAAAATATTTGCATTACTTGATACACACAAAATACTGCAATGAGGTTAAGGAACTGAGGCTGGAAGATGAAACAGCCATGAAGATACTCAAGATATGCGACCCATTATATGAAACCACTGAAGTGATGAATATTAATGTTCTTTTAAATTTTTAATTTTTAAGTCTTTTTGTCTTTCGAAAAAAGAAAAGAAAAGCTTGGGGGAAGACTTCTTCCCAGAACAATGGTGCAGTCTGTTATCTGCTCCTTTGCGCTGTAAAGCACTGAATGTTCAGCCAATATAGTGCTCTGGTTGGCTTAGCATTCTTAACCTTAATTTTGAATAGAAGGTGCCTTGTGCTGCTGACGTAATTAGGGCCTTTTGTAAATCACTGTTGCAGGCAGTCTGCTGTTGCATTTCATTGCATTTCTCAGAGGGATGCAGGGCAAAAGTGTCAGACTAACTTTTTGAACCTCTCATCAGGCTAAGTGTTTTCATTATTGGAGTATTTTATGCAAATAAATCCTGCTTCGTTTTCCTTTGTAGATAATAGGCCCCAAATCAATTTTGGAAGTGAAACAGTGTTTCTGCTGGAAGAAGTTTGAATAGGGAGCCCTTAAAGTGGGAGGTGCTTCCTTAGGGGAAAAAAGAAAAAGGAAAAGTGAGAGAGTTGGATTTGACCAACTGACTTTAAATTCAGTCCCCTCTGTGATACAGGAATACAGTTATCTGTGTCTTCTGTCACAGAAACTGTCAGAAGGTTGGGGGTTAAGCTTTGTCATCAAGCTGGTTTTGTATTTGTGGTTATACTTCATAACTCTGCAGCGTTGTGTGGGGGCATAAAATCCTGTTACCTTCCACGTAAGCCTCGTAGGGTCTGTTGCCCTCTTGCCTCTGCAGAGGCACAGGGTTTCATTTCACTTCTGCCTCTCTCCTGTCCCCTGGGGCAGAGTTCAGCTCAGGCCGTTACATCCCCTCCTGATGCAGTGTTTTATATCTGAGATGTCAGTGGTGATACATGGCCTTGCTCTGTCCTTGATGGCAAACACAGCACTATTAATAGTCAGTGAAGTTAACTTGCTCATCACTGCGTTCACACTGCCCACCCTCTGCACTCTAGACCCTGGGCTTTAAAGGCACTGTTAACACCCCAGGGGCTGACTGGTCCCACGAATGAACATATCAATGTTTGTAACCCAGCTCCCATAGTGGCTGTGGTGTGGGGATAGTGGATGCTGCCTCCAGGGCCTGGCTCTCTGGAGGAGGGAACATGGCATTACGGTAGCCATACACCAGACTGGAGCGTTGGATATCCAATAGTTTGAAATGCTGTGGTTCTTCAGGGAGACTGGCATCAGCATCAGCTCAGACTCTGGGCAAGGAGGGGGAGGGTAGGACATGTACCCATGACCCCTTTACTTCATACCGAGAGAGCACAGCATGAATGAGCATAAAAGACAGCTGTAGCTTTCTTCCAGTGGCCACACGGCATTAAGGCTTTCCATGCTTGGGAGCCGAGAAAAGTGTGGTTGGTTGTGTTACAGCTCTCTCTTTTCCACCTGCACGGGCTGGAGAGGCACCCTCAGCAGAAGAGCTTTGCCTCTCTTCTGGGACTGGGCACTGGCAATGATCAGGTGCAGTCTGTCCTGCCTTGTTCCCAGCAGGAAAGGAAAAGAGGGGAGGTTTGTCCTCCAGGAGTTGCAAAAGTGGTGATTGCTGTGGCGTATTCCTCATTCGGGCTCCCCCGTGAAAGCTGAGGCGGAGAGCAGAGGGCTGTGCTTCTCGTGACTAATGAATGAATGATGTCACCAGGTTGGTTCCCGAGGCAGGAAATCCATCCAAAATAGTTTAGTTTCAATACAGAAAGTGCAGTTATGTGCACAGAGTAAGCTGAAAGTAGAAGGGGATTCTTTCACCACCAACTTTTCGGTCCAAATTATGGCTGTACTGTAAAAAGTAGAAGAAAAAAGAATATCAAGCGGATGTTAGTCCCTCCCATTCCCCACTAAAACAAACAAAATTGCTACTTTCTGTCTTGTTCCATACTGGCTTTTCGGTGTGCTCGCCCATCCTGGGAAGGAATACGAGAGCTGCGCTCCCACTCGCACACTGCGGTGCGATGCCTGCGGGGTCATCCACTCGTGTCTCCCCGTCCCCGGGGCCGGGACCGCTGCGGGTGTGATGCGGGGCCCTGCTGCGACACGGCGCTAGTGACACAACAGAGACTTGCCCGGGGGCAAGAAAACGGGGGCACCCCCACGCCCAACAAATTCCTGCGTGTGTGAGGATACCTCTGGCTTGGCTAAGCGTTGGCAGGAGTGCAGCCGTAACATTGCACAGCATGCATGCCTTCCCCAGAGCAACCGGGATTCCCCCTCCTCTCCAGAGCCACTTCTGAAAGAGCTGGCTCATCCCTGCTGTCAGATGAAGCCGTTTCCTGAACGCGCGGGTTTGAGTCACTTGGGCTGGATGAGGCTTTAACTCCTCCCTCGCTGGGCTCGAATTCGTGCGTAGCCGGGGCACCGGGGAGCGGGGGGTGGGGGCGGCTCCGGCCGCGCTCGCTGGCCCCCGGCGCGGTGGCACCGCCGGGGCCCGGAGCGGAACCGGACCGGGCGGGGAGCGGCGGCGGAGAAGTTCAAGTGCTCAAGTTGCAGGCGATGACATCAGCGCGGGCAGGCCGGGCTGCGGGCGGGACCGGCACCGGCGCCGGGGCAGCAGCACGCGTGCCGGGCTCCCCACACCCCGCCCCGCGGCCGCCCCTGGGGTCTCAAGCCCCCCGAGGTCTTCATAAAAAACCCCACATTTCCTTTGTAATTCCTTCGTTTTCTTTTGGGGGGTGGGGGAGGCGGGAATAATTTGGAAGTCTGATAGTGTGTGGGAAATGATTACATCAGTCGGAGGGAGGGCTAGGATTGGTCTGCACAGTGTGGTTTGATTCACTACCGCAAAGATTGCGTGTAACCCTTTGAGTGGAGCTCTGGCAGAGTTGTTTCCCTCCCCAGAAACAGTCCCCATAGCAGGGGCTACGTGACAGGTAGGGTACGGCCGCCCCTGACGCCGCCGGCACCCCAGGCGCCCAGCCGCAGGCTGCAGAGGGTCGGCGGAGGCAGAGAACTAACTCTCAAGAGGCAATCCCCATTTAAAATGCCATCTTGTTCTTCCGACTGCTGCCTTTTACGTGCCGTTGAGGTAAGATTTTCCATATCGAATTACTACCCTACAGGTTTTTGTTAGACTCTCCTTCTCTCGCTAGGATGCGGAGCATTTTAAACACGGAGTTGATTTAAATCTGGGACCTGCACATTTGCCCGGAGAAATAATTTTGCGGGAAGTGTCTCTCGCTTGAGCAGAACAATGCAAAGAGGAAAGCATCTGTATTATTCAGGAGGTGGGGGAGAAGGTTCTTGACATGTTCTCTCATCCCCATTGATATTTAGGATGTGCAGCGTATGCACATTTGGTTTCAAACTACTTTCAAGCTAGGATCAAAAGAGAAGTCAGGGCAGGGAGAGAAATGTGTGGACTGTGCTAGATAATTGATTTGCCGGCAAACTGCAAGTGGGACTTCCCCACATGAAACAGTCAAAAGTTAGTGGGGAACAAGAGAGCCCTTTTGAATCTTTGGGGTCTTGGCCTGCTCCTCTGTGACTGTTCGGAGGCCTCCGATGGGATCGCAACGAAAATTGTGTTTGACTGGATGTGATTTCTCTCGCCCACTGTTGCCAAAGTACTCTCTTGACATTGTTTCACGTTTGCTTACCTTACACAGCTTTATACAGAACCTGCTCTCTCACTTTTCCTGTGTACGGTGGTCGTATTAACCCTGCTGAATCTTTGTTTAGTGCAGGGAGGTGTTGGGGAGGGGGGAGGGGAAATAGGTCTAGGGGGCATCAAGAGAAAGTGTTATAAAGTGAATCATCCATTTCATTTGTCCTGGCTGCCAAGATGCTTGGAACCCTCACACCAAGAGGATGATGCTTTTCTACAGTAGCTGTGTGGTTTGCCTATGTTCAGAGCTGTTGATCTGTAAGTGTACCCTTTATGTTGCAGGATGTAAAAGTCTTTAGTGAAGATGGAACAAGCAAGGTGGTCGAGATTCTAGCAGACATGACAGCCAGGGACCTCTGTCAGCTGCTCGTTTACAAAAGTCATTGTGTGGATGATAACAGCTGGACTCTAGTGGAGCATCACCCTCACCTAGGATTAGGTAGGGAATGGTCAAAGGGGTGGCATGGTTACCTGGGAACATAAAATATTTGTAATTCATATAAATGTGCTTCCAGACGGAACATTTTCTTTTCCACTGCTTTTATTTGTACAATTAGCTGAAGTCACATACGTGCTTTCTGTGTATTACAATTTGATGTGTTAAGCGTTAAAGCCATTTAAAGTCCTTCCCTTATTTCCCATCCTCTGTTTTTTTATTGAAAAAAAAAGGAAGAATTGTCTAATCTTCATGCTAGTGCTCTGTTGCTACCTTGCTGTGTCTGAAGCTATTGCAAATAAACAGCTTAGGCAAATTAAGCTTGATCCTTAGAGTACAGTCCTATGAAACAGCTCAGCTCATCACCAGCTGGGAGACCTGGGTGAACAGACTCAGCCTTGCGTACCTACAGTAATGCTTATGAAAGCTTGACATGCTGAGGTGGGGGAGGGGGTTGGCTAAACTTGACTTCAGGCAGGGAAAAAATGGTGGCACCACCCACAAATCCATGGGCAATTTCTGGACCAGCGGTGGTATCTGCTCTCCAGGCAGCAGCTCCTCCACCTGATTGAAATTAAGGTGTCATGGTTACAGTTTCAAGAAGGCAGCAAGAGGAAGAACCGTGGGGAATTAAATAACACCGTGAATTGGTTTAACTACAGTACCTGAAAGGATCTCATGTTATTCAGTCTTGCTTTTCCTGTTATTTTGTGGCACTGATTAGTTACAGGGTTCTGCTGTGCAGCTTGCAACAGCGTATCGCTCAGATAATGCTACCTATAATTCTCCATAGCATACAATAATGCTTTAAAAAGTGTAGCATTTGTTGTATTAGTCGATACACTTCATGGGGAATGTTTTTTCTAGAAAACGGAGGAAGGCAAAATCATAAGCTGCAATCGCCAGCACTGGAATTGTGAATGCTATCTGTAGCTAACAGAGGGGCTTTTATGTCTAAAAATGTAGTTCAGAACCCTTACGAATAAAAAAAAGCAAATGATTTGCTGGAAATGCGATGCCTTAAACCAATACTGTTAAACACTAATAAAATCGCTGCTCTGCAGACTAACACTTAAAAAAACCCCAAACACATAGGATATTCTGATTTTTTAGTGTTTTTATTATCTCTCCTAATGTAGAAATATATGCAAAAAAATTACCATGAAACACTCACTGGTCTATATCAGTGATATACTTTCAGTTCTGAGGACATAGGATGAGGTGAAGAATTAAGGTATAAATTACAGAATCTTTATCTCCGTAACTTAATACGCCACATGCGCTTCTAAAAAACCTTTACAAATTTTCAGTTTTATCAATGCTCATTAAACTACCAGGCTTCTCTTTTTCTATATTCTCTTTCCCATCATTGCTGATTACCAAGGTATTGTGTAAACAGAAGCCTTCTCCTTTGTAACCAACATCCTTCTCCTGCCAGATTCATTCAATGATGCCACAATTCAGTGTTTGTGACATCACAATAGCTTCCATGGTGACTAATTGTGCTGTCAAACTCTGGTGTGTGACATCTCTGAATGAATCGGGCAGGAGGCTGATTAGGAAATCAAAAGCTTCTGTTTACACACAAATAACTTGGTAATTAACAATGATGGGAAAAGAGCAAGATACTTATCGGTCTGCATTTATATACATGGGGACCTGCCTGCTTTGGACCTCTGTTTCACACTGAAGCACAAAGCGGGCCCCCAGAGAAATGGGGTGTGCAGGTTGGGGCTTCAGCAGCCACCAAACTTTGTTCCACAGGGCTGTCCCCTGTAGGCCACGCAGTAGATCTGTGTGAGAAGTAATGCAGTCGTTGGGGGTGTAAAGCCAACAGACAAAGAAAAAATATTAAAAGAATTCAAGAAAATGTAATTAAACAGATTTCACATATTTGAAAGGATGAAGAAAGAAAAGGGAATAAATGAGTTCATTTAACAGGAGACAACATCATCCAGTTTCTTGAGTTTGGGGTATAAAGTGTGCATATTCCGTGAACTTTAAATACCAACTTTTATGCTTCCACCAGTTTTGGTTGCAGATTGAATTTTTTATTATTTGGCTGCTTATTTCTAGCTCGTCTGTAGCTTAAATGCTTTCCTGTATTTTGAAGACTGTCAGGGTAGTCTGCAACCTGGATGAAGTTACCATCAGGCATCTGATGGTCCATATTTGTTCCTCCAGATGTAAGATTGCTAGTATAAGTATGAAGCAATGGTGAATAAATACTTAGTGTGAAAAGAAGTATGGTTAAAGAGCAGTCAGAATTCTGTGTTTCTAGAAGACATTATTTCTTATACAATACATCCTTACTGACTTAACGCTGTAGCTGAAGTCTTGAAACACTCTAGTCTTGAAACTCACCAAAAGAGAGGAGTTCCTTCATTTAGTTGACTATCTTTTTTTTTCCTTCCCATATTTTGCCTGTTAGTACTTTCCAAAACAGCTTGGTTTGGAGAACCAATCCATTGTTTTACTATTGGACAGAGTGAGGACAAGATCAAATTTTTGAAGCCAGCTGCATATTTATCATCGCGTTGGTCTTCAAGGTCCCACTTTGTAAGGAGCCCTCACCTCACTGTTCACACACATAGCCAAGTATATTCCATATAAATAAGTGTTTATATTCCATATAAAACATGTGCTTGCACATAACTTAAAACAGCTATTTGACTGTACAAAATACTTGTGTTTTCACTGGAGGCAGTGGTGTGACAATTTGCCATCAGACTTTCTTGATTTGACATTGGAAAGTAGTTCCTGCTGCACCATACCGCTAATATCTAGAGCACATTGTAGTCAATATTTAAGCAGTCTATGAAATTTGAATTGGTCCCATTATTTAAAATGCTACTATAAGTATACCTAACCTGTTTATAAAACGTGGTATTCTCCCTGTGTTCTATTCCGTGCTTAACTATCATCAATTTAAGACAGGGACAGAATTCTATGTACTATTCTATGTACTATGTTCTATTAACAAAAATAATAATGGTGAAAACATTCACATGATTGTATGTGACTGAACACTGAAAGAATCCCTCCCTACCTACAAACTTCATTTTTCTAGTTCCAGAATTGACTGTACACCTTACTAAATACAGTTAAAGCAAGAGAGAATGTTGTAGGGCTCTGAACTATGTGAGGGTTGGAAGAAAGCAGCATCGCTGCAGTTTTGTACCTAGATTTTTTTTGTGAAGGTGCATTGATTTCCCTTAATATGAGTGAATTAAAAGTGGAATAGTTAAACGCAGCGCTTGCTTAAATGCAAAATTGGGATGGGCTATTTCATATACGAGTCCACCTGTCATTTGTAGTGATTCTCTGATTGGGAATTTTGGGCTATGCCTGTGAGTTATTCATAATGGAATCCAGCTCCTTTTCCCACCTTGTATCACTGCTACAGTTCAGTAGAAGTTCTGATAATAATGCAGGTTAACTTGGGTGGGGTTGGGGGAAAGTCTGTTCCAGGAAGTGTGTAGAGGAGACTGAGCGGGGCCTATCAGATGAACTGAAAGGACACATTTCTGGTCACAGCAATGCCACTTGAAGACAGACTGACCTATTGGACTGAAATTAACAGGCTGACATCTGTCCTTCTAGTTTTGTAGCAGGAAGCTCAAAGCAGGGCTGAGGCTGAGTTGCTCCTGTGTCAAGTTTATCCCGTTTGTACCAACTGAGTGCAAATTACCAGGCACTTGCAAAGTGTACAACTTCTATGAAGTAATAGCAAACTGACCAGGACCAGCTTCTTCTTTTTTTTGCATGCACAGTGCTATTAAATGGTGCACCTTTTCTCCAAGATGGCTTTGACCATCAAAATGAAAATATAAACATGAAGTCAGTGGGAGTATCACCACAGAATCTCAAAAGGGTCTTGATGTAGTAACAGAATACATCTAGGTCAGTTGTGTAAGGCATCTAAGAAACAGGCTCTAAGTATATTTACACAAACTAAATATTGAAATACAAAACCAATTGACAAATGTTCATCTATACTTCATTTCCTCAGAACAGAATAAACAGTTTGTCCCTGACAAGTAATTTTTAATGTGTTAGGAAAGGGAAGACCACAACTTCAGGTGGTAGCAGAACAAGACTGTAACAGGACATGTGGTCTTTTGGGGTTCATACTGTGATGAAGCTTCATACCAATGTAATTAAATGTTGTTTGGAGGAAGCGTAATTTAAAAAACAGGTCCTTCATCCTCATAGGCACACTGTCCTCATCACAATGTGGAGATTTGACTTCACCAGTTGCTTAAAAACCATGATGGTAACACCAGATTAGCAATACCTGAAATTTTATCTGCAAAGCCCCTAGAAATGTGTAGGTTTAGGTGATGAATGCTGAGGTGGTGCCAAATGTCCTTTATTAAAAGCCACCCTGTAGCAGTATTGTTGCGCACATTAGTCAAAAGAACTGCCCCTTCGAAGTTGTGTTATGCCTGATGCACTAAGAAACAGCTCCTGGTTTGAGAGCAGCCCACTATGGAGGCTGTTCAATGTTAACCCCTTTGAAAACACAATCTATAGCAAGGCTGGACATCACAAATGCACAGTAAATGCTGAAGTCATCAGTGAGCTGGTGATGACTGACAACCTAAGTGCAGGTGAAAAAGATGATGGGTTCATTCAGTCACAGGTTAAATTTTCAATCAAAGAGCACCACGTAATCTGCTGAGTTCAGTAATTCAAGTGGTATTTCAGAGCTTGCACTTTTTGAGATGCCAATGACTGCTTGCATTCAATCCTGAAAACAGCCCAAGAGAACTTGGGTGGCGCCCTGTCATTTCTTACTGTAGGAATACAAGGATTGCAGGAACACAAAGTGGGGAAGGGACTCTGCAAACTTCTTTGGTCAGCAAGTCACAGAAATTTTGTTTAAAGCTTTGCAAAAGTTATGTTTTGTTTGACCTAGTTTTTAAATTCTGTATTATATAAGGCATGGAAGCACTGACTAGTTAAAACTTTTGAAAAATACCTAAGTATTTTCTCAGAAAGTTCTGAAGACTTGTCAAGATAATGAGTTCATTAAGTAGTGCACACTTAGCCAGTTGCCTTCTTTCGAGTTACTGCTTTCAGTAAATTGGGTTTGTTAAGCTATCTGTTCATGCTTTGATGTGCCATTCTTTAGACCAGAGAAGTGGTGGTTATGGGGAGTTACCTTGTAACCAAATCTAGAGCAGAAAATTGCCCTGTCATGTGTACAAAACATTTGTCTCTGTCAGTATTCCTGTAAAGTAGATCCTGTGACCTCTTTCATAATAAACCCCATTGTCTAGCATCTACAATAAAGGCCTGAAGTTCACCTTGAAATGAACTGGTTTTATAGAGTGTGATCAAATACAACACTGTATTTCTGTGATAGTTCAAGACCTAACAGTGGCCTTTCTGTAACTTTTTTCCCCCTTGTCTTGGGTTGCAAGACACCCCTTAAACCTGTCCACCTTGCCAGTTCCACAGCACCGGTGCCAGAAGAAGAGATTTGTCTGTATTACTGTAGCTACTGCACACAAAAAAATCTATTCCTTTCTCAAAAGTCTGTGCTTATGAAGCCCTGATGTAGGAATTCCTTGAAGAACACTGCCATATAATGTTAAACTCTGTAATACATTACAAAGTAAAGGATTGCCTCATGGCAATGTGGTTTGAAAGCTAGAATGTGCTTTGCTAATTTCTTAAAAGGTAATGGAATTGCACTGGGTTGTTTTAACTTCTGTTCTTAGTTGGTCTCACTCCTGCTGGTTGGCTCTGTGTTAACATTGTGTTCTTTTTCCACAGAGAGGTGCTTGGAAGATCATGAGCTCATAGTTCAAGTTGAATCCACAATGGGAAGTGAAAGTAAATTTTTGTTCAGGAAGAATTACGCAAAATATGAATTTTTCAAAAATCCCATGGTGAGTCTCATACTTAGTTGTTTATACCACAGAGGGGTGGGTTGCAATAACATTGCTGGACACTGTTGTGTCTTAAACATTTATTGGTAAAAAACCAGGAACCAACTAATTGAATTCTTTCCAGAGAAATTTTAACCAATATTTCAATTCCTTGTATTTTCCTTCCAGCCTAAAAACCTCAAGTTTTTTCAAGTTACCAAATATATTTGTTTCAAAATGTGTGTAGTTACGTTGGAGAGTGACCAAGACAGGGAAATCTTCATTGGTTTAAGAAAAACAATCAGAAGTGCAATATACTCGTTATCGTCAAAGTTACTTGATTCAAAGCATATTCATCACATAACAAGCAGTATACAAACCTTTTAATTTCTGACTGTAATAATTAATAAAACACCAAATCTATGTGGGTAACCCCTAAAGCACTTATTCCATACAAGGAATTTCCAGTTTATTGTTACATATATTGAGGGTTGTTTCACTTATGGCTGTGCTTTTTACTAGTGTGCTCTGCCTTCTTTACTGATCACAGTAGCTTGCCCTCTCTATGTCCTCGGTACACCCATGCCTGAAAAGTACTGTATGCCATTGCTGTACCTATTCCTGCATTTCTAAGATCCTTTGAAAGTTGTGATTTCAAGCTGGTTACTGTGTAACTGCTTATCTGAGGATGACTTTTTCACGT
Organism: Chamaea fasciata; assembly: GCF_029207755.1. NCBI lineage: Eukaryota > Metazoa > Chordata > Aves > Passeriformes > Sylviidae > Chamaea > Chamaea fasciata. Next base: position 69,860,702 of record NW_027094086.1, read on the forward strand.
TTTATCTAAACAATTATATTGGACCAGACTGTTGGCATGAACCAATGTCAGCTGGTGCGACCCATCGAGATAGCTGAGGAAGGGTAATCCAGAGGTGGTTAGGTAAGAACAGATCTTGGGTCAGTCAGGCATCTGTGGTGCGAGAAGAATAAAAGACACACGAGGTCACATTCAAACTCATTGCTGAAGTAACTGCGGGTGATAAATTCCTTCCTTTGCTCGTAGATGCAAGTGCACAGTTGCTGCAGCCTCGCACGTGTGCTTGCATGTACATTTGTCATCTGCTGGTGCTTGTTTCAGAGTCTGTGCCTTGACTTACTCTGCGAAACATTTCTGTACATGGAGTATTCCTAGTCTTCCACTTCTCTTGGCTCACCATCTGATAACCTAAGAACATCTGAGCATTGTACAGAAGTTTTGGTATCACAGGAGCGAGTGCATTAGTTTCAAGTGGTATGTTATAATTAATAACAGAGCATGGGAGTAAAACCCAGAATGCTTGGCATTCAGTCCCAGGCTCCTGCAATCACAGAATAAATCATTCTCGTGGTGTAAGAATGCAAAGGCTCCCTATCCGTTGCATTAGCTGTTGCCATATGGCACTGTTTCTACTCAAGAGAGGCTGGTAAATGTTAGCTTTCATAACTCATTGTGCAACTTACCTGGCAGAAGGGTGACTCCTCTTCAGCCCTACTCTTCATGCCCTAAAGACTGAAATTTATATTGCCTGAAGAGTGACAAATGTTCTAAACTGGAAATGTTTTTGTTGTGATTCATCTTGTTATAATCAGTCATTGTTTTATTTCAGGCATTTCTGTATGTCTCCATGCTTCAAATAATGTTTAAAAACTTCAAGAATGATTTCATGTCATTTCTGTGTATAGTAATTCAGCATACCAAATTACACAGGAATTTTACAACATAGCAGATGAAAGGGGAACTGGAGGGATAAATCTGAAGTCAAGTCATTGGTACAATAAGCAAGGAGTCACTGCATACTCAGCTTGCAGGATCATTCATCCTTCCCAAGAAGCAAAGGCTGTTAGAGATCCCCAAAAGTCCTCAGTAGAAGAGGAAGTGAGAGGAAAAATGCACTTATGAAATGCTGCACATCAGATATTTAAAAAACCCACAGTCTGTCTGCATGGGCATCTGGTGAGCAGAAGGAAGGGAAGAACTGCACTTGAAAAGCCCTAGTATTACTTTCTGTGTCAGGGGATCTCCAAATTGATTTAATAATGATAGTTGCAAAAAATTAATGACCTGAAGAAAATGTCACTAGTTCTCTGTAAGTGTTCAAATATAATGTGACTTCCAATTGTCTTCTTTTTGTGTCTAGAATTTCTTTCCAGAGCAAATGGTTGCCTGGTGCCAGCAAACAAATGGCAGTATCCCACAGTCACAACTTTTGCAGGTACTGTAAATTATCTGTATGGACAAAGAAATTTTAGAATTGGAGGGGGAGGAGTTCAGAGGAAGGGAGGGAGGGAGGGAGGGAGGGAGGGAGGGAGGGAGGGAGGGAGGGAGGGAGGGAATTCAGAAGTCTGGAAAGTAGTCAGTCAGAGAAAGACCAGTATAGTGAATTAGCATATGGGGCTATAGTTGAAAATACCTGACAAAGATCTTACCCAGTGGCATTGAGGTGTAAATTGTAAACACAAAGTATTCATAGCTATGGTCATACATATTTGTTCCATTAATACTCAACTTACTCTGTGGGTATTTGGTTTAGCCACCTGATGTTACTTGCAAACAGTCTTGGCAGATGTTTTTCTAGAAAAACAAACATATCTTTTATAAAAGGCAGAACAGAAGTACTCTTCTTTACTCCACATCATAGCACAGGAGAAAGTGTAAAAATGCAAGTGGATATTAGAAGATGAGTTTGAGATGATGAGACGTTTTGCTTTTGCTTTCTGTGTCCCATGTTTGTGCCTGGCAAGAATTGACAATAAGGACCAACTTCCCCATGGTTCAGCCAACTAGCTGCTCTTTTGTATAGAAAAATAATGCCCTAAGAAGTAAATGCAAGTAGAAATTTGTACGCAGTATTTGCAAAGTAATCCCATTTAAAGCTCTCCAGGTTAAATTGCTGGGGTGTGTTCCTTATGCCTATGTGTTGGTGGAGTTGTGCAGTCTGTGTGGTGGTGGCACGTGTGCCGCATTTCTGCTGAAGTTTTGGTGTCACTCTACAGTTTCTTGCTTGCTTAAAAAGAAACCGTGGAGGTGGCATAGTTGGTTGCCCTTCAAGAATGGTGTTGGAGGGCTGCCTCTCTGACCAGTAACTGATTCACTTAAATCTCTCCATTTTAGCACTCCTATCTAAGCCCATAGTCTAAATCCTTCTCACTTCACTTATTTTTGCAACCTGTGGACATTTAACTCCGGAGCCAAATTAAAACAGAGTTTATTAAAGAAGTACTGTACTAAGAACAAATGACCATGATGCCTGGAAGACAGTATCATGAATAACAGGCAAATTATGTAGCACAAATATATGAAGAATATAAACATAGAAATAACTGATTTTAGCTTGATTTCTGTCACTTTGTATGTTTGCAAATATGCTCTGACTCTGTTTAAAGACAAGTTTCCACTGACTTTTGATCCAGAGCACTCATTTTGTCCCATAACCATACCAAAGTCCATTAAATTCTGGTTCCACATTCACTTGAGAAGGATTCAAAACATTAGTATCCACTTACATCTGGGAAAAAGCAAACAAAAAAAAACCAAGCCAATTTCTGGAATTATAAATGAAAGTCATGTGCAATGAGGTTGTGATCAGGAACCAAAACTGTCACAGAGTGGCATTTCCACAGACTGGTAGGAAGAGGTCTTCACACCTTGGACCCTTCTTACCGTAGTTTAAGTGAAGAATTGAATTTGCTTGTTAATACAAGCAGCAGGACTCCCCAAAAGAGCGAGATGTTCTTGAAGATAGAAAAGTTTTGAGGGTAACTCAAGTGGTAGCAAAAGGAAAACTGTACAGCCTCTTGAGGTATGAGTTTGCTTCTGGGGAGGCTCAGAAAGGTACAGTCCTGGAGAAGCATAAGTCATGGGGGTTAACAACATAAGAGTGTGGGGGAAAGATGGAGAGCAGATTCCCTCTAGTTCATTATTTACCCATACAAAAACTTACATTAAAAAGTTCCTTTTTTTCACTTTCATTTTTTCATACAAAAAATTTCATTAAAATTTTTATATTAAGTACTTCTTTTCATTTAAAAACCACACAACTATTTTTCAGAATTTCTATGGCAACTGTAATTTATTGAAGGTAAACCTCCTGCAGCCTAGCAGTCATTAAGCATGTTGCATCTGATGCCACCTTAAAAACTGAGCAATTTCGCTGGTTTTAATTACACATATTAACAGGGAAGAATATTAAATATCATCTCATGATATTATATACTGCATTAAGAGCTAGTATTTTTAGTTATGACAGTAGCATTAAAACCAGTGAGATCTGTTTTCCCTAGTCTCAACCTGGCTCACACATGCAAAAAAGCTTACCATCTTAGTTTACGTTTATTTTGACTGACAGGACAAAAAGAATCTATTCTCCTTTTGGTCTTACCCTTTCACAGCTGAGAAGTGGATTCCTAGTACACATAGCAAGAAAATTGATTATTCTTTCCCATTCTGTTAGATGACATGAGGAGGAGGACTGGAAAATAAAATAGAGGGTTTAATGCAAGTAAGAATTCTGACACAGGGCGCTGTGTTTTGGTTTTGTTTCCTCTGGACATTGTTCACACCAAAACACAACTTTAAAGAATTGCAGAGACCTCTAGGCCAACCAGGTTTATGCATTTTTCTTCATACTTGTTGAATTTATTAATTTGGCATTTAACTTAATGATCAAGCCTTCTGTCATTTAAAAACCTGGCCTGTTGTAATAAGGGAGCAATCCATCAGTTCCATAATTAATTCTTCCTTCCTGTGATAAATCACAAATCAAATTATTTTGTATGTGGTCCCTCTGCTTATGTCAAGAACTTAAATGCTTCTCAGTCCTGAAGTCTGGTATAATTGCTGGCACTTACTTGACTGCTCTACATTTCATTTTCAGTTAAATACGCTGTTGTCTGTTATGCCTCTTGTCTTGGGACAACTTGAAATCCTGAAACAGGCTCTTCCCTCTCAAAAACTTTAGGATAAAGATGGAGATTTTGGCAGTGCTTCCAAGTTAGACAATTTGCCAAAATTGCTGTGACAGGGTGTTGTTTTAAGAATTATTAAGCTTACTTTCTCTCCCTTTAGGCCAGGTGCAAGACAAATGGGCATACAGAGAAGCAATAGCTTTTTTGAGATTTAAGTCTTGATGCAGAGAATAGGAGGGTGTCAGTTGCAGGAGGAGATGGCCAGGTAGATGCAATGGAAGAGAAGGAATATATGTTTTGGTTATAAATCAGATTAAACATCTAGGTCAGTTGAAGCCTAGAAACTGCACCTCAAGTCAGCAAAATGATTTGCCATTTTCTTCTCCATTCTGCAAATACAGTGACAATTTTATAATTCATCCATAGGATACAATTTTCATCTACATTTTCCTCTCCAACAGAACTTTTTAAACTCCAGTAGCTGCCCTGAAATTCAAGGTTTCTTGCACGTGAAAGAGCTGGGTAGGAAATCATGGAAGAAACTGTTTATGTGTTTGAGGAGATCAGGACTTTATTGTTCTACAAAAGGAACTTCAAAGGTAAGATTAAAAAAGAAGTTGCACAGTACTAGCATGTGAAAGTATTTTCTGCTTTTACAGTGGGTATTTTTGCTGTTTGGTTTTTTGTTTTTTTTTTTTAATCTCCACACAGTGTTCCCCTTTTTTTGTTCCATAGAAAAAGATAAGTAAGGCATGATCAAATGACAGTCAAGCCCTGGGCTCTCAATGCATGAACACAGCCATACAGTTTCATTGTAAAATAAAAACAAACCAGCCAGACAACATCAATGTGGCCACTAAAGTTTTGCTAACCTTCAGATTTCTCCGGACTAATGTAATAGGCCAGGCCATTTTAAATGTGATAGATTTGCATCAGTATTTTGTGAGCTTCCTGTACCAAGCACTTTCTGCTGGTAGGCTGATCTGTAAGGGGTGTGTGCCATGGCCACTTGAGGCTGCCTGAGAGAGGAGCAGCGTTCATGCACTGCCCTCTGTTGGAGGCTGGGCTTGAGAGACTGCAGAGCTTGCACAGCATCTTCCAAAACCTTTCACTTACCTGTGCTAAACCATGTTATTTCCCCAGGAGCCAAGACATTTACAATTGTTGGCTGACCTAGAAGACAGCAATATCTTCTCGTTGATAGCAGGCAAGAAGTTGTACAATGCCCCTGCAGAGTATGGATTTTGTATAAAGGTAAATCTCCTCACTGAGCTCTTCCAAAGTTCCAGACAGTGTTGGTAGCTCAGAGTCACCCCAACCCCCAGCTGAATGGGATTTGTATGTAAAACTCTGCAAGCCTTTTCTGTGACAAGGACTTGATCTTTAACATCTTTCATTTGGCAGGCATGTCCTGTGAATCTTGTCATCATTTTATGTGACACTTTTAACACTTTATCTGGTGCTCCTTTGGTTTGGGAAATTTTTGTGCAAGAGCAGCTCAGTGCTGAAGCATGGTGTGCTTGTGAGGTGGCCTTGGTTCACCTCACAGATGAAAGCTTTTTCCAAGTTCTCTAATCAAACAGAAAAGTTGCTCTGGACAGCAAGCACCAAAGCTATATAGCAGCAAAGGATTAAGCTCTGATGGGGTGCAATTTTATTGTGGGCCAGAGGTTTGCCTTTAAAGAGGAAGACTGTCTTGGAAAAATGAATGCTAGAATAACCAGTTGCCTTGAAGATTTTTAAAACTGTTGTGCTGAAAGATTCATTTGGAAAGTATTTCAAAGGTTTGAAAATTGTAATTTTCTGAGAAGAAGATAAGGCTGTGGGAGATGGTTTTATGACATTAATGAAGTAGTCTCCTTCCTAGCAGCTGTTCCAGAGCTAGACAACAAGGGTTTGCCTCATAGAAACTGTCTGCTGGACAGATCCTGAACTGATGGAAGCAAACTTCCAGTTACCCTAAATTATGGGAACTTTCATCCTTCATTTCAAAATGGGGGTTTATAAAACTTCTCAGAGATTTGAAAACAGAACAAATAAAAAACCAAAAAACAGCCCAAACCCCAAACAAACAAAGAAACCAAAACAATAATAATAATAATAATTTAAATAACCAAACAACAACAACAAAAAGACCCCTCCAACTACTCAAACCGTGCCCAGTTCTAGTATGGCCTGAGTACCTTGTTCCTATAAACTGCTAGGACTGCAGGTTATTTCAAACCATAGAAGCCCCTGAGTTGGAGGGGACCTACAAGGATCAGTGACCTCAGGTTCAGAAAGTCAGGAGGCATCAACATTTGATCTTGTTGGTCACAGCTGAGAAAGTGATTTCCTTCAAAGCATGGTCAGCCTTTCCTGAGCTTTAAATTCAGTGTGGTGGGAGCTTTTTCTGGCTACTTCTTTAGACTAATACTTTACCTTGCCTTTACCCTGCTTACAGTGATTCTAAGCTTACAGTGTTGTTGGTTTTCTAATGATTGTGTCTGACTTCCCTCTAATACTTTAAAGCCAAACAGAGTGAGAAATGAAACCAAGGAACTGCGGTTGTTGTGTGCTGAAGACGAGCAAAGCAGGACGTGCTGGATGACTGCCTTTCGACTCCTCAAGGTACCTAATCTCTTCTACTTTTGCAAAGCTACACCTAGAGTTAAGTGGCATTTATTATTTTGTTAATGAGAAATTACCTACATGTTCTTAAATATCATCTGCTCCAAAACAGTATGGGTAAGAGCAAAATGCCAAGCAGACCTGTCCCACCTAAGAGTTTAAGCATGGACTGAGATATATTCCTTCCACAAATTAATCAAGTATAGTTTTAGTTTTGGATCCAAATTTGAGATAGGTGAATGAATTAAAAAACCTGCTTAACAAGGTATTTTCAAGTTATCATAGCACTAAAGCATATGTTTCCATAAAGGTTCTCTTAGAAGAAACAGAAATAAGTAACCCTATATTTGGGTAAAAGTTACTCATATCTGAGAACAGACAATGAAATTTCTTGACAATATCATAGGAGGCTTCACTGCTTTTTGAAACAAAATCAGGATGGAGGGAACTGAGGAGAAAGCTGACCAAATTGTGGCCTTTGAAGGAGAGAACTTACTGATCTTCATAGGAAAATGTGCATAAATTCTGCTTTGGTTCTAAGTCTTTTTCTGAATGTGCTTCTTTGAAAACTGCTGTGTTTTCCTCTCTACCTTACTACGTCCTATGTACAGAGAAAAAAATGACTTTGTTTTTAAGACACCCAAAAGATGATTAAAAGTGTACAGTCAGTGAAAATTAAGGCTTTGCCCCAAGGCTGGGTCCATAACCCTCCTTTTTATTCACCATCTCATTTAACTTTCCCTAGTCCTATATTCCCCTGTTTGGAAGTGGTATAAACTGTTTCAGTTAGAACATTCAGTAAGCAATTTTGCTCTACTTCAACGCTGTGCCTCTAGGGAAGGCACTGAGTAGGTGTTTATCTACCATCCTGGCTACTAGTGTTGCTAAAAATTCATCATGTTTAACCAAGGGCATGACTGGAAATCAATCACCTTATTATTTTAAGGATGAGAAAAGAACCAAGTGATATGAAATTTATCGAAAGAGCTAGTGAATTAGAAAGGTTCTTATTTTTTATCATTATGAAAACTGAGTTTGAATGTCTTGTGCAGAATACTTTTAAGTTCTAGAGGGTAAAAAGAAGGGAATTAATATGTCTGTTCTGATCTTGACTGAAAGCTTGTGTTCTACAAGCAAATCATGTTGGTAGCTGAGAGTGGCAAAAAGAACCTGTGTATATCATTCAAGCTTGTATATTCTTAAATAAAACTTTTTGGTACATATTTACTCTTTGATTGCCACCTGCCAGTCACTATTACTCAATGCAAATGGCTTTGGGAGAGCTTCTGATCAGGAAAATAATAAACTTGATGGCACCTTGCTCCAGTGTAAGTGGTATTATGAAATCACTACAGTTTGTTTCCTAGGGCATATATTTGAATAATAATGTCCTTGTGTTTCTGTTGGCAGTATGGAATGCTACTGTATCAGAATTACAGAATTCCCCAGCAGCGAAAAGCCATGCTTCCACACTTTTCCACTCCAGTAGTAAGTGATGAACTTTACCTCACTGATGTATGTTGTTGGAAAAGATGCATTTGCCGTTTGCATTTTAAAAGTGGAAAATTTTACCCTAAGAAATGTAAATTCAGCATTGTGTAGCAAATCAATATAAAGTTCATGTTTTGCATGAGTACAGTTTCCGTGGTTGGCTCTCCATTATCTTAGGCTTACATGATCCACATGATTGAAGAATCTTGGCTACGTCACGCTCTTTGAGATGTATGGCACAGAGACATCTGGCTGTCTCTGCAAAAGCCAGCTTAGGTCTGGCAAAACTAACACGTAGATTTCCTAAAATATGATGGGCCAAGAGCTGACTGTTAACTACCTAAAAGGGAAGAGCCTATATTTGGATCCCAACTGGCCCTGAAAATGACTGGAAAATAGTAATAGAGCAAGTGGGCAACTTGAGCAAACAGATTTTATTCTGAGCCTTTGAATTGTCTCCCTCCCCTACAATCAAAAAAGAAAAACCATCTATTTTTGTGTCTGTGAATCTTTTGAAAGGGGGAAAAATAAGATTGTTTTCTGTGCTGTTGAAGGAGGACTTTAGACAGTCTTCTGAAACCAAAACAGTTTGAAATGAAACTCTCAAGCTGGTTTTTCCTTTCCCTGTTTTTTGAAACAAGTGAAAATTCCTTTTCAGAGAAGTGTATCTGAAAACTCACTAGTAGCAATGGATTTTTCGGGGCAAATAGGAAGAGTTATTGAAAATCCTGCTGAAGCACAGAGTGCTGCCTTGGAAGAAGGACATGCTTGGAGGGTAGCTATCTTCTCTTCTTTTCTATTTTTGCAATCAGTAAGTGTCTGTTGAGAGCCAAAACACAGAGTGTGCTATGATGTTAGTGCAGTGCTGGTCACAGTATAGCTTAGCTCCGACCTGAAGCAATCACACTGCAAGCATGCAGATCTGAAAGTCAATATCCATCTTTAGCGAAACTGTCACATTCACAACAACCTTCTACCACTGCTTCTCTGTCCCCCTAGTGTCCAGAGGAAAGTTGAGGGGGAAAGCAGACCCACCAGAACTTTACTGCCAGTTTGCAAAACCAGTCTCTGAGGAGGAGTATGTCAAATTAAATGCTTCCCCACATGGAAGAGGCTGGGGCTCTGACTAATGGCTTGCTCCCAGTAAGTTTAATTGCAGAATATACAAGAGGCAGGACCTCTTGGAATGAAAACTGATGTAACTTGTTTATAGTGTCTTGTGGACAGACAGCTGCAGTACAAGTTTTCCCACATGCGCGTCTTTTAGGGAAAAGGAGTCATTACTGAAGCATTAGCTGGTGCTTAATGTACGGGAGGGAAATACTGCTTGATTTACTGAGTGCCTGGTGTTTTGCCTGAGCAGAAACATATCAATCAGTCTTTTCTTTTTTTCTTTTTTTTTCCTTTTTTTTTTTTTTTAAGATACTGAGTTTTCATCATTAACATCTGGCTTGTGTTTTAAGCCAGCTGAAATGAGCTGCTGCTTGTAGATTAGCCCCCTTCAAAGTTGCATTTCTTTTTCTCATCCTTGCATTAAATCTGCCCAGCCCCCAGTTTCCTGTAAATTAAATCTATATTGCATGTGCACTAATTCTCTTCTCCTGAGGCGTTAGTGTGGATTTAACGGTAATTCATTTTCTCTATAGAAACGTAGCACAAGAATGAACATCTTGGGTAGCCAAAGTCCACTCCATCCTTCCACACTGAGTACAGGTAAATTCTGATGGTTTGTCACCATAGTATCAGAGGCCTCTGTGGGTAAAGAAAAGGTACATTTCATACAGACACAGAGTGCAGCCATTTACTACGAATGCCTTGGTGTCAAGTACAATCCTTATCAGTAGCTTCATTAACATGCCTACCCATATGGACACCATAGAAGAAACTTGTTTTCCTTTGATGGCCCACTCAAGCTTTTCTTTAGGACTAGTCTTTTGAAACTCGTATTTTGTAAAAATAGACACTCTATAAGTGTTTCCATTTAAAAGAATCCAGCAGTTAATTTGCTGTTTTGGACAAGGAAAGTCAATGAGTGATCTCTTAATCTTTAAAGACTAGGAATGAGCATTTTCAAAACGGAATTTTTTCCATAATAACTGAAAAATGTGAAATATGCAAGTCCTCATTTCTCTGAGACTGTAAATTTATTAAAACAACAGGAAACTTCATATTATTATCCTAGACTTCTTGCAGGAAACACAGCTATTTTCTCTTGCTATTCTGTTAATGGAATTTTAAAATACCATTTGAAAGACAAAACAACAAAGATGAAAAATATTGGGGGCTAACTTGACTCTTGCAAGCATCATCTGAAGTGCATTTCTTTATTTGACATTTAGAGGGACTTGTTTCTAACTCATTAGCTTATACATTGAGTTCTAAAGATTGTTAGTCCCAATATGTTCAAGAAGCTATGAGAAAGCAGTATTATAAGAGACTTCTCTTGTTTACCTAATTGTATATCTGAAAATCGGAAAATAGATGGAGATAATGCCTCTCTACTTGATATATTAAGTAGATGCATTTTTTGATATTGATTCTTTTTTATATAGGTTGATGGAAGACACTTTATATTCTGTAAGAGAACTATACCCACTTTTAAAATGTTTAAATAATTAGTATGTGGAAAAAATGGTTTTGTGTGTAATTGTTTTTAACCATCCCCTCCCTCTTTTTCCTCTCTCCTCCAGTTATTCATAGGACACAGCACTGGTTTCATGGCAGAATCTCTAGAGAAGAATCTCACAGGATTATTAAGCAACAAGGGCTTGTAGATGGGTAGGTATTCTTGTTGTTCAGTATTTATGATCTGACAGTAAGTTTTATAGATGAGAGCGCAACTTCTGCTGTAATGGTTTACAGCACTTCTGTAAGGTTTATGAGCACTTCTGAGTAACCTGATTGTCGAGTAGTCCCGTTATAACCTGCCTGGATTCCAAAAAGTCAGTGTGTGCTTGTAGGAGTGGATCCTAGCTTTTCATTTGAAAAGTAAAATCTTAGGAATATACTTAAATGTCTTTCTTTTTTTCCAACAGAGGCAGTCAAGTTTTAGACAATGTCAGAATTTGAAAATAATCAATTCTTGTAATCTGCATTGAGGACATATTTTTCAGGCAAAGCTGTACCTAACCATTTGCCAACAAATTTATAATCGGCCATCCATGCTCTTCTGCATGAATCAGAGCAGCTATTGGTGCTTGCTCACTATTTCTGTTCTAGAGCAAAGAAATAGAAGTACCTGTTCCAGCACTCTGTAAAAAGTCTGTGGTTGAGATTTAAGTATCTTCTGAGCATCTCTGTTTTCTTTATTTATATGGAATTACGGTTATTGAAGGGAAGTTGCTTGAACTGCATTGAGCATTGTTGATTTGTAGGATGGGAAAGGCATGGTTGCCTTTGGTTCACTATCTTCATTGCTTTCAGGGTTAAGGTAGAAACATCAATGTTGGCTTCACAGGAGGCAGTGAAGTTCAAACCTTTCTTCATCATTTTCTGATTCAGAAGCAACACTAATCTTTCTGAAGACTTAAATACATTAGGGAAGTAGAAATCGGTAGTGTGTGTGTGTGTGTGTATATATATATATATATTAATATATTCATCAAGCAGTGTTTACTTATTTTTGGGGAGTTTTGTCTACCCTAAGGCTAGACAGGGGATTTTAGCTAAGCAGGTCCAACAGAAAAGCAGGGGAGCCCCGCTGACTTTTTGAGTTTCTGGTTTTCTCACATTATAATCCTGGGCTCATTTTGTCTTGTTGCCTTAGGAATCTGGTGGCCCATCCTTCTTGAGGTCTTCATAAATGTGTTCATGTGTTTGATGCTGTGTTAAATTTGTGCATAATCAGTTTACTCACTGTGGAATATGAAAATTGGTTAGTTTGGCCATAGTAAGGTCCACCAGCAGTAACAAAAGAACCATGTTACCTATGTGCTCTGAGACCTAAGGATCATGATTTTCAGGGTGGAAAACTCTTGCCTATGTTTTCCTGCTTTGTGTGTTCTCGAACAGAAGAAGGTAGAAAGTTAACAGTCTTCTGATGGTTCATGGAAGATGCTCAATACTGTATACAAGCAACTGATGCTGCTGTCTTGGATATCTCTGGAAGTTCTTGCTGAGGATGCATCTCTCTTGGTGTAGTCATTGCTTGTGTGGAAGCTGGTTGCTTGCCAGAGGTTGAGTAAACAGTTGCAGCATCAGTTGCGCAGACCTTTGCCTTGTGTCACCAGCTTACAGTACCATGCATAATCTGAAACAGCTAGATGAAAAATAATTGAGAGATACCTGCATGAACTGCAGTAACCAGAGGGCAGATAAGGTCTTTCTCCCTCACATGGATCCTAATTTATTAAAGGCTTTCTTCCCTTTTCCACACATCTGGTCTTCCTAGGACTAGAATGGGGTCTTCAGATGCCATGCATGGTTTCTGAGAGTGGCAGGACATGCCTGTCCCTGATTACTGAACTGACTGTGGTTATGATGGTGCATTTTTGTGGTAATGACATTTCTCAGTCAGTTCTGAGGGGCTGGAGTAAATTTTTTTGGGTTCTTAAAACTACAAGCAGTTCTTGCAACTGCACTTTGGAAAAGTGTGTTCCTGGCTTAGTGGTTCGCAATTAAGAGGCCTGCCCCAGTCCTGTGCTCAGCCATCTCACAAATCCACTAATGATTACTGCTATAAGCTTTCCACCGAAGGTATATTATTTTCTGTGGCATGGAGAGGATCTGCTTCCTTTGGTCATAATTCTTATCTAGCTTTTTTCCTCCTCTTCCCAGTATGGATGTTAAACAAAGGCCATTTGGGGTAGGACTTCAGTTTTGTGGGTTAACTTCAAAGTGACAGCTACACAGTGTATGATGTTGGTAGCTGTATGCCTAATGTATATTTTTTTCCACCAGTGCTAAGGGAAAAATACTTTGACTGTTCTAGTGGAAAAATCAGTGTGTGTTTTCCCCATCTTGATAATGTGGAAGCAGCTTAACTGGTAAATAATTTTAAGAAAGTATTGAGCTGTTTCTGTGCAATTGCAGCCATTTACCCTACGTGTAATTTTGCTGACACTGGTTTTCTGTGAACTGATTCAAGATATATGGGGGCGGCTTCCCATATATTACTTTCCCATCTACAGAAATTCAGATTTTCTCTAGAATTAAATGATCACATTTTCTTCATGAGAGTACATATCATTAATGGAAAGCTGAGTTAGAGGGAACCTTTAAAAAAGCCTCATAGGTACATTCTTAGGGGAAGAACTACCATCATGTATCTTGCACTTCCTGTTTCTTCATCCACTAATGTTGCATAGCCATGGTGTAATAATTGAAAGCAAATTGCCAGTTACAGAATCACCTCTTGATGCAACTAAAGAGTTCAGCAGTGGCACAAAATTACTTAGTAGTTCTGATTATTTAAGAACAAACAGATGGCGGTATTCAATTTGTTCTTAAAAATGTTCTCTCCTAGATTATTTCTTCTCCGGGACAGCCAAAGCAATCCAAAGGCATTTGTACTTACATTATGCCATCATCAAAAAATAAAGCATTTTCAAATCTTGCCGGTAAGTAGATTATTTTTGATACTTATAACAAACCCCAAAATTTTAGACCATGGAGCTTTTGCCAACATCTGAGGAGACCTCTTATTAATTACTCATGTAACTAACAAGGATGTTTCCATAAGCAAGTATATAAGTGGGTATTCTTTAGAATTGTCAAATGTCTGATTAAAATTATTAGCATTGGCAGAAAACTAGCGTACGTCACTACATTACATAAGTCTGTGTAATGCACAGAACTTGTTCTCTGTGACTGTCAGCAACCACAGTGGCTGTTGTCTCCCTTCTCACTTAAGCAAACATAGAATAACTTTGAGAAACTTTAAAAAGTTTTATTCTGGAGGTCATGCAGTAATGTTGAACTTCAAATAATGTTGCACTGAGATATTGGAAAACAGTTTGATTTTTATCTTGATCCAAAAAAGCATGAAAAGTTTAAGGTTATATAGACCTTTTTATTGTTCCAAGCTCTCTTCTGTTGTTTAGCCTGCCAATTTTACAAACAGCTAACAAATCCTTTAGGGGTATTTTTATTTTATCTAATGAATGCCAGTGCTGTCTGTACAACTTTCAATTACTCTGCCCACAAGTTTTCACTTTCATAAGCAAAATGTTATAAGTTGGGTTAAGGTATGCTTTTTTCTAGTGCTGTGCACGGTTTCATAAAGAACTGCAGGCACTGGGTTGTTTGGACAACAAAGTGCCAACCGAGTGCCCATCATTTATTTATGTCACACACTGGTGGTACTCACTAAGCTTTTCTGGGGGTATACCTCTTCATGTGCAGCCTGACTTGAAAAGGATGTTTTGTTTCCCTAGTGTGAAGATGATGGACAGATATTTTTCAGTCTGGATGATGGGAACACCAAATTCAGTGATCTAATCCAGCTTGTTGAATTCTATCAACTAAACAAAGGAGTCTTGCCCTGCAAACTCAAACACCACTGCATCCGAGTGGCCTTATGACCTCAAATCTGACTCTCACTGAAGACTGGATTTGATAGAAGAGTAATTGTAAGAGAACGTTGACACTGGGGAATTGGCAGATTTGTAAGTTGGTTAAAAAAATAAATATTATGCACCTTGGGACTCTGAAAGGGATGGATTCGACAGGTGCCAACAGACCAAGATTGCTGGTTTGTCTAACACCTAAGAGTGATTGCTGCTGAGTGTCCCAGCATCCCAAAAATGGGGGGAGGGTCTGTAAAACAATGAGTAAATTTGAAACAAAACTGGAAACTATCTTGGCTGGGCCACTTAACAGGAACAAGTGTGAAGAGAAATCTTTGAAAAGAACTCTTGCCCTGGAATAATCTTGACAATTAAGACTAGTGTGTTTACTTTTTGTATTGATCACTTTTTTTGCACTCCTACTTTGTTTCGGATATTGTATGCAGCCTATATTAGGAGCTGATGTGGCTTTTAAAATTCATGCAGGAGTTGGGTATTAATCTGCACCCTAAAACGTATGGAATGCTTCAGCCTAAAAGGATCTAGAAGAAAATCAAGAAGTGTGTGTGTGTGTGTGTGTGTGCGCGCGTGCGTATGTCTCAGTACTTCTCTGGAGACCTGAGGTTCAATGATCTGCAGATGTCTTTGAAGAAGCAATGAGGACACAATTCTAAAAGAACATACCACCAATATACATACTCTTAAAACTGTTGACTCGTAGCATTATGGCTGTAGTATGTTGATGGCATATTAGTGGCATCCAGTCATGCAGAGACTGTATTAGATTCTATGCACAAATTTTTATTATTGGAGTGGTGGTTCATTTTTTACAGCCTTTTGACTGTTTTCCTGAGGAAACTTACTGTTACTAAATAGAGTAGGACTGAATGACTACACTTGTATTTGAAACCACCATTTTTTTTGTGAGAAGATTCTTCTGCAGGTAGTCTTAGTATGACAAAATAAAAAAATTAAAACCAGTGTTTTTAGCTTTATAGCTCCTTGAATTTTCAGACTGTTTCAAAGAGCTCTTTCAATATAGTAAAGCTACAGTGACACAACGCTCTCCTGGGGATAGGGCATAAGAATGGAACCCCTTCTGTTTTTTGTAGGGCCATGAAAGTTTACATGGTGAGAAGGAACATGCTGGGAATAGAGATAGATTTGATTGTGAAGTAGCTGCTGGCAATATCATCCATTGAGGTAACTGGTGTTCCCTGTGTCATGTGTGCTACTGCACTCCAGTACCTGTGGCAGACAAGCATGTATCTTGCTCTGGTGCTGGTTTGTCATCAGAACTACTTTATTGTTAATGTTTAAATGAATTATTTAATGTTTACACAATAACTCCTTCTGATGATAAATTAGTATAAAAGTCAGACAAGTCCCACCTTCATCCTGCAGTTGCAACCAACCATTCCTTCAGCAACTGTCTGAACTGAAGTAACTTCCCAGTGCTCAGTGCCATTAGCAACAATGAGAAGTGTTCCACACTGGGAACTTGCAGAGTGTAGTGCAGAATGGAGCATTTGTAAAATGGTAAATTATTTACACAGGCTAGTTAATCCTTAATATTTGCCACTGGGTTTGAAATCCTAGCCATCTGAAAGGGTAAAGAAGGAAAACCAATCCTAAACTTTTAGGTCTTCATGTAGTGTTAAGAATAGCTTAAGACAAACCATAACCTGCCTGAGTCGTCCATATCAGCTTAAACTATGTCAATGGTATAGAAACACTGTATTTTAGTTTACAGAACACATTTAGTATTTTTTTTCCATTTAATGTCTAGATACTAAAAATGAAGAAACTTGATTTTGTTTTTAGTAGAAGCCTTTTTTGTTTTGTTTTGTTTTGTTTTGCTTTTTTTAATTGTACATAGTGAAATGAGTGTTCCTGCTTTCTAGACAATGTATTTTAAAACCTTGAAATTAAGCTAACTTAAGTCTGACTTCACTTTGCATGCTTCTATTTGGCCCCTATTAGGAGAAAAAAGATACTTGTATTGACTACATTACCAGTTCAATAAGACCATTTATGCTGTAGTTTTAAGTTTTTCTGTTTACATAGCTTAGTGACAACCATGCATTTTTCGCAGTAGGCGGATAGTATTTGCAGTGTTTCATATTTATAAAAAAAACCACAAACTTTGCATCTTATTTAAATTGAGAATAAAAGTTTGACTATGAACCATGATTTTTGTATGTAGATGGTTGACTTAGTATTTTGTACTCTTCCCAGCTAAAGTGAGCTGTTTTGAGAAAGTGACCACCTTCAAAGTGGCAACAATCTTACTTAAGCAGATCACTGCTTTGTCTTCTTTCTGCTGGAAAACAGTCAATGCCACCTTAGTTTTCCAACAGATTCAGCTGGCTGCCAGCTCAGAATACCAAGGACTGAAGGACATTTGACTCTTATTTTTGTATTTAAATGACATGAATGTAAAGGGGATGCTCAGGGTTGTTTTGGAGCCTGTTGAATTTTTATCTTTTTGCCTGTGATTTTATTTTCTAAATAAATACTTCATGTAGCAATCTTGAATATGTTGAGAAGGAAAATGCCAAACCATTTTGGTAATGAGGTTACTAGTTAAGTTATGTTACGATAGGTGTTAAAGTACAAAAAACTTTTTATTTGTTAATTAATCTTGAAGAAACACGTGCCTCAGTTTAGATGTTTTGTCTTATCTTTTCTGCACTAAATACCTGACAGTTTGACCAATCAATGCACCTTTCCAGTGGCAAGACTTGCTTATCGTAAATTATATTGTCACAATGCAAGATTTAGTGACTGTAAAATGGAATAAAGTTTAAAGTTTCAGGGAATGCAAAAGGTATTAACTTAAGAGACAAAACCTTTATTCAATATGCTTTGCTTCATACTGTAAATAGCTTTTTGGCTTGTGAACCTAATTGTAATCTTTCAGGTATTTTTGTACAAATAAGGGACTGATATTCTGTTTCTTGTAATTAGAAATAAACGTTAATACAATGCTATTCATTTTATATTGGAATGAATGTCGTCCTTTGGATATATCAGTACACTGTGTATCTCTTGCCTTAATTCAGGTTAATTGGGTGGGTCATGTTAAACAGCTTTTAAAAAGTGTGAAGAGGAAAACACAATCGCCACAATACCTCAATTCTGGCTGTTCTGTCTTTAATAGTCCTATTAGGATAGACTCCATTTTATTTAGAAAAGAAATTGTTCACACCTTTTCTTTGAGAAAAAATACTGGGGATATTCTGCTATGATATTTACAATATTCATTTGGGAAGGCTGCAAGAATCTTATCAGAACAACTATGACCAACCTTCAGATCATGAAGTTTTAACTCATTGGAAATGCATACTCTGCAAAAAACACTTTATTGGCCTGATAGCTGTTGGATCAGAAAACTTTTCAACAGTACTTCCAGAAAGCAATTATTTACTCCTGTAATCCTTGTATTTGAGTGGTGTATCAGAGTTTGGGTGGAAAAGCACCATCTGCACAAAATACATCTTTACTTAAAAAATCCGGGGGGGTGGAGGAGTGGGGTGGAGGAATTGGTGGTTCTTCTGGTTGGCAGATAATAAAACAGAAGGTTGGGAATATTTCACTTTTATTTTTTTGGACACAATCCTTTCCTGTTTTCTCCTTGTTAATCCATAGAAGCCATCAAATGCATTCCACTTCAAAACTCTGTTGCACTCTGGCTTCTGCACGCTATGTCTCCATGTGATGTCTCCATATTGCACTACAGCATGAGTAAACTAATATGTTAGCATGATGACATTTAGTTATCAGCACACAGAGGCAGAGTACTTCCTTTGGATTTTGATGTTCCTCAAGTTTTTTTCTATCTGGGCATACATGTTAAAGTGTTTAGAATTCACTATCCTGCATGCAGTAACTTATTTTTTTTTCACTAAGTTAACAAAGGGGACTGCTTGCTTACAAAAGGTTTGAGAATGCCTGTTTCCTGCTTGGCTAGAGGAGGCCATACTAACATTGAAACTGACTCCCACTATGATCATTAAAAGTCAGAGACAGTAATTCTACACAAACCTGTAAAGAAAAATCAACACCAAAACCCCACTTTGCTTTATTGCATATATTGCATTTGGAACAGACAAGAAGGTGGCATTAAAAAAAAAAGCAACATGGCAAGAAGATCTCAGCCTGCCCTGTGGCAGTGTAGTGCTGCCAGCATGTTTGTCCAAACTGCCCACCTCTGTGGCAGATGCAAAATGATACCTGTGAAATTGGCATTAGCAGTGGGTACTTGGGCTGTCAGAACATCACCAGTACAAAATTAGTCTGGGCCAGAAGTGGGTCTGTGGTACAGAATTAAATTACTTGCCTGATAGGTTTTGCTTCTTTTATGTTAGTTGCAGAACAACAGACATGATCAGACATCTGATCCCATAAAGAAAGCATTCTAGCATGAAATTCACCAGGCAAAACATCTTAAATGCATTTGGGCCTATAAGTAAATTCCTATCAGACTCATGTTTTACAGCCTGTGGCTGCAGGACTTTCATCCTGATACAAAGAACCCTTAAATTAGGATTACTTTAACACTAAATTGTTGCTTCAGCCTCTACCTGCAAAACCAGATGAGAAAAACATCACCAAATAAGCCATTTCCCTTCAAGTTGAACTTTAGATGACTTTTGGTCTTTGCTATTGCCAATTTAGTAATGCTTTAATCTGGTTTGTCAATGTCCAGTCTGTAGACTGCTTTGGCCCGGACACTGTTTTTCTGACATCTTGGAAACTTCAGTAACAATGTCACCAGATGGAGAAAAAAGATATGTTCTTCTGAAATACCCATGATGCCTTCATTTGGGTTGATTCCGCATCCTAAATCTTAGGTCTTCCTTCTTTAACTTGAAGCACAATTTAATTAGTATTTGGAAATCCAACATAACTGCAAGTATGTCCAAGACCTATATGATTTTCATTAGATACTGTGATTAGTCACATCTGAGACTTGAAAATGAATTAATTTGTGTAACACACATTGCAAACCCTTAGCCCAAAAACAGTTCTGCTCTAACTGCTTGTTATTTTGCACAGATACCAGCAGATGTTTTAGCAAGAAAAATAGGTTCACGCAAGATACTAAGGTGTGATTAACAGGGTCTTTCAACACTTGTTAGTTGCTCAGGTTTGTTATGCTTTTCTAAAATAGGGTGTTTTCCATCCCTTGGCTGCAAGATCCTGGTGCCACAATCGGGGAACAGGAAGGTGCAATTACAAACAGCTGCCAGCCCTGAGCAGAACTACAGCCTGGGTTTATGGGCCCTGAAGCTCAGCTTGGCCTTGCTCAGGTACAACTCCTTAGAGCTCAGAAGAGAGACAGGGAGGGAAGTGGAAGGGAGAAAAAAATTACTCTTGGGCAATATTGTCCAAGGGATGGTTTGGGTGTGACTAGGAACACAGTGAAAACAGTGCTGTGATGCCCTGAGTGCTGCTCACCACTCCCTAAGAGTCAGTTTTCCCTCCTCTTCCCTCAAACTTGTGAAGACACTTTACATAAGCTCCCACTGCATTTGCCCTTTGAAACCCATTCTCCAGAGGTGTTAGGACTGGCATCTTGCATTACCAAGGAGAGAAACAGCAGTGGGATGGGTGTTCTCTACAACCTGCCCATTCTCCAAAACAGCCTGTCTGACTGCCATTAGAAGAAAAGGAAGGTGAGAGTATGGTAGCATGGTTCTGCCAAGAACAATGATGGTTAAAGCAAAGGGCTAAGCATAGTCCTGAAAGCGTGCAATATCATTGCTCCACAAAGAATCCATGGCACATCCTATTTTTAAATAATTTAATTATTTAGACCTTTTCATTATTCGATTCCCTCCGTAATACTTCTCTCCGCTGCTGAATTTGAATTTGCATGATAATAATGTGCTCTCTGTGACTCCTACCATCTCCTAGCTTTCAGGTTTCTGTAGCACTCCCAGATTCAAAAACAAATACAGAAACCAGGCAAGCTGTGAGGATTAGAGCTTCCTGAAAAGTTACTCCAAAACACATCTAGTTATGAAATAATGTAAATTGGTAATTATAGATTGGTGGATAGAAGACTTATTTAGGGTTTTTTTCACTAGACAGTAAGGTTTGTGAAAACAGCTGGTTAAACAAGGGTGAAAGTCATCGAAGGCTCACAAAGTTTGCCTCAAAATACTTCAATTGCTGGAACAAGCATTTGACCTCTAGAAAACAGAGTGCTTCAGAGAAACGCATGTACCTGGGAAGGGATTGCATCCTCTCTCCCTGAAAGTATAAGAGAGCAGGAACTCCAATGACAGCAGAAAAGGAGACTTAGGACGCTGTAAAAATGTAAGACCAAATATGAGGGTCAGAGGAACAATCAAATATATAATAAAACAATTTAGTGAGCTAGTATAATAGATTTATAGATAAACATAGGCAGCTGAGCAGAAACAAAACACTTAATTATGTGATTTTTTTGATACATAAGTCACCTGAAGTATGCAGAAGACCAGTTCAGGAAAACCAGAAATATTTCTTCGTCAACTGCTAATATAATCTCTTGCATTGTCCACCACAAAATGTAGCAGTGGCAAAAGTTCACATGGGTTCACAAAGGGCTTCTATCACATCATGATAGGGAAAACTCAGCTGATGGATAATAACTACAAGAATACCATCCTTTTCTCTGAAAGTCCATTGGTCACATGTCACCAAGTGCCAGGAGCAGTCTTCAGGGGAAGAATCATTACTTGACAGCACATGCGTAAGTACATCTTCCCTGCATGTCCACTACTAAGACAAGGGCTAGAGATACTTTTTATCTGATCCAGTAACGTGCCCACAAGAGGGCTGGCTCATACAGAAGCAATTGAAGGTAGCACTTAAGACCTGAGGAACGACCAAGAAAACCTGCTCTACAGTCAGCTGGAGGCTCCCTTTGACTGAATTAAGGCTGCCCTTAGCAAAAGAGCCATGTAAGTATTGAATTTGCTTCCTACCACCCTACCCCAGGAATTGATACCTCCAAGGTCTCCAACAGCTGTCCTGTCCTCGTGTGCCTTCCCCTGCTCCAGCCTGCCACTGGGAGGGTGTGCTGCCAGTGTGGGGACTGCCACAGGAAAGCTGAGTCCATCAGGGCTCTGAAGTTGTTCAAGAGTAGTGTCTGGCTTCATTCAGCCTCAAAACTGGGTCATAATTGACAGGGACTGAGTTCTAAAATGAGCTTTAAACAGAGAACAGGTTCTACTCCCTTTCAAGTCTGAAGTGAGTATACTCACTGCATACAAATGAGTATCTCTGGGCATTTTTGTTCAGCAGTGCACAGGGACATGTTGTGAAGGGTTCTCCTGGGTAAAACGCAGGTTTTCCTTACGCCATTGACATCTGGGGAACAGAAAGGGGCGTGCACCTGCTCAAGCCAGGTTATTTTTCTTGCTGTAAGCTATGGTGAAGCCGGAGGGAGAGCGCTGTGCTGGGGTGGGCAGGCTGGGTATGGGGGCGTACATGGGGAGCTGTCGAGGCTCTCTCAAGCCACTCACTGCTGTTGAGGCAGAGGGAATGGAAAGAGTACATCAGAATTTTTTTACGGTAGGAAGGGATCTCTGGAGACCGTCCCATCCAACCCCCCTGGCGTGGGACAGTCACCTAGATCAGGTTAGACATGAACGTGTCCAGGTGGGTTTTGAATGGCCTCAGACAGGGAGACTCCACAACCTCTCGGGGCAGCCTTTTCCACCCTCAGTGTAAAGAAGTTCTTCATGTTGAGGTGGAACTTGTGTTTTAGTTTACGGCCACTGCTCCTCTTCCTGTCTCTGGGCACCACTGAAAGGAGCCCGGCACCATCCTCCTGACACCCGCCTTGGAGGCATTTATGTGCATTGATACGATCAAATGCTGGTGCCCAGCCCGGTTCCATCGCGCCCTGGAGGATGCTGCTGCCTCCCAGCAGAGCAGGTGGCAGAGGGTGGCTGGGCTCTGTCCCGCCCCAGTGAGGGGCTCACCCGCGCTGGCCCCGGGCAGCTGCTTCCCTGCGAGGGGCGCGGAGGGGCTGCGGACCACCTCTGACAAACACCAATTGGTGACAATGGAATCCTGGTTTGCTGATTTCTAGTCTCCGATTCTGACAAGTCTAAATCCTGGAGTAAGTGACATCAGCGCGGGCCCGCTGACATAAAGCCGGGGCTGTGAAGAAGCCGGAATGGCGAGGCCGGGGGGCGGCGGGCACGGCGGGCTCCCGCCGCCAGCCCCGGGCCGGCCGAGGGCGCGGCGCACGGGCCTGCCCCACACCAGCGTGAGGGGTTTTCCCGTGATTGGGGTTCCTTTGTTTTATGGCTGCACCCTGGGCGTCGTCTCCTGTGAAACTGCTGTAAAACAGCTCTAAGCGCAGCCCGGGTGCCTCCGGCGGGGCGACTGCTGCAAATGCAGCGCTGGAGCACGGCGGGCACCGGCGCTCGCCCCGTCCCCACCAAGAGCAGAATGTCCCGGTTTGTGGACATGAGGGTTTCCTCCTCCTGGCAGTGCCCCTGAGGCATTGGCAGGCGGGAGCTCTGGCTCTGGGGTTTCCCAAATTGTCCCTCTCGCTTGCTCCTGTGACTCCTCACATATCTCCGTGGCGTGGAGATCCTCGTCGGCGTAACCCCGGCAGAGGCAGGATATGCCGCGGCTGCTGGCTCGCTCCATCCCACGTCTCGTTGGGCTTTCCCCTAAGGCTCAGTGAATAAATGAGAAATCCTACGTCACTCCTGTGGCAATGGCTGCGAATAGAGGCTGAACGAGCCCACGGGTTTTCTGGTTTCCCCGTGTGGAGAAAGAGCGGCTGATACAGCTGTCCTAGAGCCGCGCCTGGTTAATGGTTAACGAGGGAGTACAGGGCGAGCACAGTACTAGTGAAGCCCCGATAGTTCCTGGAAGAGCCTTAGAAATTTATTGAGATTAAAACTCCTTAGCCACTTCTGGTGACCTCTTCTTCACTGGGCAGCTACAGGGAGCTGTAGGGAACCAAGAACAGTACCTGTTTCCAAGATACCTGGAAAAGGAGTGAAATCCCCAAAAAGGTAAGGATAAATTTGGTATTGTCGGAAAGTGAAGCTACCTCTACACTTTTACCAGATAATCTAATCCAGCAAATCCACATAATTTGTTAGGTATTAAACTAGTCAGTGTTTAGAAGTGCAGCATAATGTAAATATTTTAATTGACATGTGCTTAAGCCAGTTTTGATGAAAGAGTCAGGAGTTCATGAAGTATTTTGAAATCAAAGCTTTACAATTCACAGAATTTTTAAAAAAACCTCTTCTTAACTGCTGCTAAAAATTGAGTTGAAGGCACTGCTGTTTAAAGGAAGCAGTCTGAAGGGATGGCAGTCCCTCTAAATGATGTGCTGGGCGGTCTTGGAGCTGGATCCCAGCTGACAAGGCAATTTTATTAATCTTTTCAAATTTGGTCAGGAAAAAAGTTCTTATTTGTTTGAAAATTTTGTGCAAAGTTCTTATTTGTTTGAAAATTTTGTGCTCCTAGTCTTTGAGCTTGGTTTCGTTGTAAACCTGTCACATGAAGTGTATACTCTTGTAGAGATCCTGTTTATGACTCAGGGACTGGAGTGATCTTCATGTGTTGACACTACAACTTCATGTGGGGCTAAATGTGAAACAGTAAAAATCACTACAGATTGCTGGGATTTGAAGAGTAAGAAGATGCTGAAATTGGAAAAGGAAAGGAGAAATAAAATGACAATCACAGTTTACATTACAGAAATTTACTGCTTATGTCAACGGTAAATAGAAGGGAAAAAGAAGATACTCTAATGAAAGTTCAATGAAAACCAGATTAGTAGTATACCTGTGATACATGCTGGAAGGTTTCCTTGGGTGAGTGATGCCTCAAGGAAGAGCATCCTGGAATTCTGATGTTCAAAATGTGCATCCCCGCCAGCAATGCCAAGTGCGGAAACTGGAATTTCTTGCTAAAATTGCTAGAGGTTGTTTAAAGTTGCGAGAGAGTTTCCTTGATTGGTCAATTGATATACATCAATGGGAAATTTCTGTGTTGCTTTAGCGTATGTTTCTTACTCTGTTTTTTCCATTATTCTGTGTCCAGTTCTGAGCCCCTCAATTTAGGAAGCACGTTGAGATGCTCAGATGCTTTCAGAGGAGAGCAACAAGATTGGTGAAGGGCCTGGAACACAAGCCCTTTGAAGAATGGTTGAGGGAGCTGGGGTTGTTTAGCCTGGAGAAAAAGATGCTCAGGAGAGACCTTATCACTCTCTACAACTGCCTGAAAGGAGTTTGTAGCCAGGTGTGGATCTGTCTCTTCTCCTGGGCAACCGCTGACGGAATGAGAGGTCACAGTCTTAGGCTGTGCCAGGGGAAGTTCAGGCTACACGTCAGGAAAAAATTTCTTCACTGAAAGAGTGATTAGGCACTGGAATCATCTGCCCAGTGAGATGGTGGAGTTACCATCCCTTGATGAGTTAAAAAAAAAAAGTTCGGATGTGGCACTCAGTGCCATGGTTTAGTTGATGAGGAGGTGTCATTGGTTGGATTTGATTACCTCAAAGGTCTTTTCCAACCTACTTCAGTCTGTGATTCTGTGAAGAACTGTTCACCTCATTCTTCTGAGGCACAAAAAAGGTGTATTTTTAAAATCACAGATAATATATTGTGTAATCAGTAAAATGCGTGGCCAACAGTATTTCCTTACTGCTAAGGAAAAAAAAAAGTTTAACATATACAATCAACTCAATTTACGTCCAGCGTATTGGAATCCCAATCCTGTTACTCATTTCAACCATCTGTTGCCTCTGCATGTCCACAATCCTCCAGTGTTCCTCTGATGAGTGTCTCCCCATTAAACTAGTTCATGCTGATTATATTTTTTTCTCCTAGAAGTGATATCTTTCCTGTAGAAAATTTTGGAAACAACCACTTTGTTGTTTTCTTGATCCTGTGTGGATTGTATCGCTATCCATTCAGAACCAAATGAATGAACAGGAGAAGAAATGTTATGGTAAATAGTCATTTCTTGGAAAATAAATTGGGATTTTAATGTTAGGCTCTTTGTCAGAGAGCTGGCAAGAGCACTGTATGCTTAAAAGATTGCTCTTACAGTTTGCTATCAAATACTACTGCATTTTTCCCCCTTTTCCCCCTCACTCTCTGCTTGTTTTGAAAGGAGCATTTTGTTTTAAAATTCAGGGCAAGTTGGCTAAGCTTTGTGAAGGTCTAAATAGAAATTAGTTTTATCTTTCCTGATTATATGTTTTCAAAGGAATCGGGTGGTTTACATGGAGTCAAATGTAGTTTAATGTTATTATTCTTGTATTACATCAGACATATTACTTTATTTCTGAATTTATTTTTTATAGCTTGCAGAGGCAGACAGAGAGATTCTGTCCCTAAGACTGATGCAAGGATTAATGGCAGCACATGATTTTTTTCATTTATTCTCCCTCAGTGAAGTGCTGTGCTGTGAATCTCAGTGTAGGAACATGGGATGACTTGAAGGCAAAGATGTGACTCCAGTACTGTGTCACCTATCAAAACAGCCTCTGTAGAGGATGTATCTCCCCATCTGTTAGGTTCAGCCTATCTTTGCAAGACTGGATATGAAGCAGAGAGGTTAGGAAGGTTTTGAAGTGTTTTGAGTGAAGATAAGGTGGAAAGGTTTCAGTCACTGAAAGGAATATAAGGAGGGAGGACATGGGACTCATCTGATCTTAACACTGGAGGCAATTGAAGCCATAGTAACAGCAACTGTGCATTCCAGTAGAAGCTGGAATATGTATATCCCTAAGTCAGGGTTATTATTAGCATTTCAGAGTTTCAAGCCAGTCGTGCCAAACTTGGGTTTGTGACATTCCTTATGCTTCAGATTTTTTTTTTTTTTTTTAATATACCAAGTACAATCTACTGTCTGATTGCTAGGGCAACGTCAAGCACTGGTGTCAGCAATACTGGCATATAATTTGGAGTTCACTTTACAAAAAGGAAGGGAACAATCACTTCCTGCTTGGTAGACAGGGTATAAGTAGCAGACTAAAACTGGTGGAAAAAGAGGTCCTAGAAAAAAAAAGTACTGCAGTGTATTGTTTAGGAAGCCTAGAAATTCAGTGTCAGAGTAATGCTCCTGCTAAGTCACTTATAACACCTCCCTGTGTTTTTGGCCTCACTTGCACTCAGTTATGCTGTTGACAAACTGTTTCATTTAAATGAATAAACCTCACCGTTTTTAGGTTTTCTTTTTTCTGACACATGACAGCGCAGGTACAGTTAATGTGACATAACAACAGGGAAGCATCATTACTGTGACTACTTAGTCCTGCAAAAAAGAGAGATGGGAAATTACAGATATACTGCATATGGTTCTTTCTGCTTTTGAAAACAATCTGAGCTCAGAGAAGTAGAAAGGATCCAGCTAATCGTAGAACCAGCTCTATGAATTTCAAGGCAAATATTCACTTCCAGACACATGGGACAAGCTGAAGACTGTTGAAATGCCGGTATGCTGGGAGAACGGCTGGCAGACACCTTTTCATCTCGGACAATACCCTAAAGGAAATGGCCTTTCAGTGTGGCAGATATTGTCCCTTTCTGTGCTGCTTCTTTAAAGGGAGGGAGAGAGAATAAATGCAAAGGATTTCAGAGGAGGTGTCATTTCTTTAACGGCATCCTGTGGGTGCATTATCTTGCAGAGACCTTTTTCTTTGTCTTTCAGTCTGATTAGCACATGTCTTTGTGCAGTTTTAAAATGCTTGGACAGTTTTCCCGGAAGAAATACATGTGCCCTCCAGCAGTTTTAAATTGCTCTTTATATGTTTGATATCCTTATACATCTGCAAAGACATCAGAATCTTGCTGAGTTCTTGACTGTAGTTCTTCCTGCAGTAATTATATTTTCTACAGTTTTAACCACTCATGGTGTGAAAAAGTGTTTCCTTCTGTCTGTTTTTAATGTGCTATCTTTAATTTCCCAGGATTGTCCCTCTTGGGCTTTTAGAATTTGAAAAACAGAAAGACGTTCTTTGTCTTCTCCCTGTACTCTTTCGTTCACTTATCCTTTCCTTGGTTTCTCTCATGTTGTTCTGTTTTCAAAGCTAACCAGGCCCACTCATTTGAATCTTCCCCAGAGGACAGCATAAGTGCCTTTGAAGAGAAATCTTCTCTTGTGCTC
Source organism: Chamaea fasciata (assembly GCF_029207755.1). NCBI lineage: Eukaryota > Metazoa > Chordata > Aves > Passeriformes > Sylviidae > Chamaea > Chamaea fasciata. The sequence goes on from NW_027094086.1 coordinate 69,888,564, forward strand.
CAGGAGGGCACTGAAATCTTTTTGAATGTGAAAATCTGAGAGAATATTGAATGTTCGAGAAATATTCCAACAATTGATCATAAGTCACTAGAATATTTTTTCCTGTAATTCTCCAACTTGTTCTTAGTGGATCCAAACTTCTTGTTATTCTTTATCATACTATTTATTAAACAGAGGTTTTCATCCAGCATTGGTTAGACTAAGTTTGATCCTTAAGACTTCTTAACCCTCTCTGTATCCTGTGTTACTTCAGATCATTTGTACTGAGCTTCCTGCAATTCTGTACTGGCTATTCAGGATGTGACATTCCTGGCTCTTCTCCCCAGTTCCTATGGCTGCATCTGTAATAGGAAAAAAGAAGACAGGGGGAGGGGGCCTTTCACTGAAAGTTTTTGTATCTCACAAATATAAAGGCTCCCAGGTATTGTGGCTTTCATATATTTTAGACAGCTGAAGTGGAGGACTCTGAGACCTCCAGCTGTGGTTAAGATGGGAGATAGAAAGAATGGACCAGAAAGAATACTTGCTGTAGTGATGGGTAGTGAGAGGTCTGAGATGGGAGATGATGAGTAAGCCTGTATTCTTATAAAAGACAAATATCTGAGAGAATTTGTGGGAGAGAAAGAGTAATATTGTGTGTATCTCTCTTATGAGAACAGGCTGAGGGAGCTGGGCCTGTTTAGTCTTCAGAGGAGACAAGTGGGAGGAGACCTCATTAATGTGTATAAATATCTGAAAGGAGGATGCCAAGAGGATGGATCCAAGCTCTTCTAAGTGGTGCCCAACAACAGGACAAGAGGTAACAGGCAGAAATTGATGCACAGGAAGTTCCACCTGAATGTGAAGAAGAGCTTGTGCAGGTGACTGAGCACTGGAACACATTGCCAGAGAAGTTGTGGAGTCTCCCTCTCTGGAGATACTCACAAACCATCTGGACAGAATCCGGTGCCATTTGCTCTGCGATGACCCTGCTTGAGCAGGGAGGTTGGACCAGGTGACCACTGTGGTCCCTTCAACCTGACCCATTCTGTGATTCTGTGGTCTGTTGCCCATGATTATTGACACATACTGAAGATGCTTCATAAGATGATCATATTTTTTATCCAAGTATAAAAGACCAGCAAATTTTACGGGTTTTGCTTTGCAAGTGGAAACACCCAGGGAACAAAATAATTGATTTTTGGAAAGAAAGAAATTATGGCTAGAGAGTATCTTTTTGAAACATTCCTCATGAAGAGTAGAAACTAGGAAGGTGTTACAGACGTCTTCATTATATAGAGTAAAAGTTTAATAATTAAAAGCAACTTAGGGATGATCTTAATCTATGAAGAAAATTCCTTCACATCAGTAAGTTTCCAAAATAATGTGTAAATAAAATTTGATATTACAGTGTAGAATCAGATGAATTACTTGATTGTTAGAACTTGAAAACCTCTTCATGACTGCTTAACACTAATATTATTAAGGATCAATTATAAACTGGCATACAAAGTCAAGCTTCATAACACATGTAGGTACAGAACTATTATCGCTCAGAAATAGGAGTCCTGAGACCAAATACATTTTTTGCTATTCCAAATTAACCAATTCAACTGATTAATTCAAACTAACCTATTAAGCAATAGAAAGCATTTGTGAAGCTTTGTAAACAATAACAGGATAAGCCTAGCTTTGAGGAATGTGCACACTCAAACAAAAAGCATTTTGCACCCCAGCTAGAGCGCCAGTACAGGCATCCCCAGGCAGTCACCAGCCAGCAGCAGAGCTGTGGCCTGAGCCAGCAGGAAAAACCAGCAACCTGTGACTGGATGCAAATTTTACACAGCGCTGTGGCCTGAGCCAGCAGGAAAAACCAGCAACCTGTGACTGGATGCACATTTTACACAGCGCTGTGATTTTCCTTTTTAAATGCTTTTTTAGCATTTTAATCTTTTTTTCTTATGGCTTCTTCTTCTGTTTCTTCACTATTCTTTTTCTTCCAAGGAAATTTGTATTTAATGTTGTCATCTGTCCCTAGAACCCTCCTTTTTATCATCATACTGTAATTCATTTAATTATTTAGCCACATGTTCCTTGTTTATTGAGGCTAATGACATACTGCCCCTGCTAAGGTGGGTATAGAAGTACATACTTATATATGTTAAGCTTCTCTTACAATATCTTTTCAGACCCTCAGAAGTCCTTCATTTGCTGGTTTCTAACATGACAGGTGCCTCACACGCTCTCTCTCCTGTTTTCTGTTGCCTTGCACATGCCAGGATTTTTTTCTTGGTGCTGCTCATGGAGGCGACAACTTGTCCCCTCATTTACCTGCCCTGCCAGCTCTTAAATGGGCCCTTATTGTGCCCTTCTACTTGGGTGCCTGGGGACCAGGTACAGAGGTGTTGATTCCTGAGCAAGTGTTGCAGGACCACATCCTGAGGCCTGCCACACCTGCCAGGACAGGGGCCTATTGTGCTAGGCTGCTGAAAATGACATTTCTTAGAATGAAAAGTTTAAATTCAAAAAGTAAAACCTGGAGCCTTGCAAATGTGGTTTTTTGCTAATGAAAGATAAGGCCCAAAAATAGAATGCTTTATTATGATTGTATGTAAGTGTGAGGATTCTCTGTAGCTACATTAGCAGCTCAGCTAGTTATAAGGCTGATCTCAAGAATATCTGCTCACGGCACACAACTGTTGTGTGAATTCATGCCCTGGGTTGTTCTTTCGCCTACCTCTGCCTCTTCCTTTTCAAGGTTATTGATACATATTTCTATTGTACATCCTAATGAGTATTTCCATTCTAGCTCTATCCAAAAATCTGGGATGCAAACATATTTTTTGTCTGTTTCATTTTCCTTTTCCTCAAAAAAAAAAAAAAAAAAAAAAAAAGATTTTTTTTTAATCATTGCAGTAATTTGTTACCATGTTGACTGCTGTTCTGTTCAGCCCAGTAATTACTTAATTGCATACTAGTCCTTAAATGACTTTAAGATTGAGTGGTGAACTACTCATTTGCTACTACAGTGGCTTTGTCACGTTTCCTTTCAAGGTTAAAAAGAAAATAAGACAAAAATTGTCAGTCTTTTTTTTCTACAGCTTTTGCTTTAATCTGAAGGTTCTTTTGGACAATTTTTTTTAATTTTTCAAGAGCAGATTTTTACGCTTTTGAATATATATTTCTTAAAAATACATTGTGCCCTTTTGTAGCAACAGTTTTTGATGTTAGACCTCTTTATGAATAGTCATTTTAAAAGCACATAAATTTGGTCAAAATTTCATAGCTGATGGAAGGAGTAAGATATTAAAGGTGGAATAGGGAAGCCAATGTTATTATTATTACAAAATAAAAAATGTTATCACAGATCAGTAAGTACTGTGTGTTAGTGCCTTCTTTCTCACCTGTTCTTATTTACCCTGCTCTTAATAGTGGCTGTTAAAAAATACCTTTTGGTTACCATTTTATTTAGAAAATCATCCCTAATTTGAATGGTTCATCGATTTTGAAACTAAAAATGACCTTGATGTTATGCAGATTCTTTGGTGGACCTATAGGCTTGTTTATGCTGTTTTACTAGGAAAAGCACGTTGACACATCTTTAATTTATCTTGCTTATTTTGAGGGTCAAGTTCCATCACAACAATAAGGCTATAGAGGCTATTTCCTGCAAATTGCTTTCAAGTATTTATTTTTAGTGTATGTATGTTTGGTACACAAATTACAAAAAAAAGGTTGTATGAAGGAAGGTGTTTGGTATTCTGCAGTTTTGAATGATACTACATCATGTTGTTACAACATAATTACAGTACAAAGATTATCACATCTAGTCCAGCTGACCCTGCTGCCAGGTTCAATCATCTTATTGTGATTTCTGCTGCTCAGCATAATTCCATGTTAGAAGTGAATCCAGTACTTGCTTTCAGGAGAGGATTAGGGTTGGTTTTTGGTGGGTTTTTTTTGTTTTTTTTTTTTTTTTTTAAATACAGTCCCTACAGACAACTGGTAGTTACTTTAGCAACAGAAGCCTCTGATAAGTAGTGGAGATGTTTTGAAATTGCTAAGATGATGAATCAAAATTTATTGTATCCAAAGCAGACTAAAACATTCTTTTGCTGAAGAAAAGTACCTGTTAAAGGAAACTGGAAGGAAAACAGAACATAGACATAGAAGCACCATTCATTTATTTGAAAAACAGCAGGAAGGTTATCTTTTCAACCAAACAGGAAATGTTATGAGCATGAATGGCTTATTCAATAGATGTTTAACAGGACTAACATAAAGAGAAATATGAAACAGGTAGTGCTAGATGATGGAGTGTAACTGAGCTGTGAGTACAGGAAGTTGTGTCCCCTGCTGTAATTTGGCCATCATTCCCTTCTTCACTGCACAGTGCTTCTACACTCCCATTTCCATCCCAGGCCCAGTGTTCAGCCCATTTTTCACGCAAGAAAACAATTGATTTTAGATGCCTGATGAGGACATGAACAGCTTCACTGTAAGAAAACCCACAGCTCCACCTATCTCTATTTCAGATTCAACAGGCAGAACTATAGCAAATGTTCAGAGTCTTTAACACAGATTCTGGATCCCTTATTCCCCAATCTTCTTCCACATGCTTGTTGAGGATGCTTCTGGTCACCTGGTCATCACAGTTTTACAGCTTGTCTTCCTGGACAGCAGCAGTAGCAGCCAGCAGAGCTGAAAGCTGCAGAGCTGAGGAGAACTGTATTGTCTTGAGCATCCAGAAATACTGCCAGGCTTTTTGTGACAGCTTACTATTCTAGCATTGGTAGAAACCAACTCTTCTTTGTAAGTATCCATTGAATATAGTGTAACACTGTTTTTCATGGGTTTGTTGTTTTTTGGGTTTTTTTTCAGTGAATGGGAAGTAAGGAGATATATACTTAATCCTTTGTTTAACATAGCTTTGAGTTATATCCTTAATTTTAGCAGTGTTGCAGGATTGGAATGTGATTGATATGCATTATACTCACAGTTGAAGAATATTGTTAGGCTTTTTTTTAATATAGTAAATTAATTTCCACAATTATTCTTCTTGAGGACTACAGTCATATAAAATGTAGACCTGGGTAGTATGAATTCATTATTGTGTAAGGTAAAGTAAATAAATGATAATTTTGATGAACATTTAGTGTGACTTTACATGCTGAGCATACATATTAAGAAAATTAGCAACCAATATGAAATATTAACTGCTTTTAAATCATTCACAAGTCAGAGAATGTAGTTACATAGCTGTTTTCTTAATTTTTGCTTCAATGGGCAACAGTAATGTCTTTAGACTGGTGTGTTGTTGAAAGAGAGAGACTGAAAATATCCCCTAGAATTCAGCAGAAGCTATGGGCAGGTGAGTATCCTGCTTCATTATATTTTGCAATGTATGTAATGTAAAATGTGGTAGTGATTCACCTTCCCTAAGCATAATTTCACACCATTCTGTGTTCTCTGAGCACTGAAAAACAGTGAAAAATGACATTTCTTAACCACTTCCTGCTGACAAAAGTTAGCCTGGTGATAGAGGTAGAAGAGATGTCTCTTAAGACCACACAGAACAATATCACTGAGTAAAAGAGTGCTTTTTTAAGAGTTAGCAGAAAGGAAGGAAACAGAAATCTCAACATTTCCGAAACTTTCCTGGACTGTCTTTCAGAGAACTATGCAGAATATCAGACTGCTGTGAAAACAGTTTGCTTCTAGACTGGCACCATCTGACCTTAGCACGGAGAAGTTCAAAATTTGTGCCTCTGACCAGAGACAAACAATTCCAGAGTTTTGACAGAGGGTGCTGCCACTTTAAACCTGGCCTACATTTAGGCTGTTCTGACTCCAAATCCAGCTGGAGCCAAACGTGGTAGCACAGAAAAATAAGCTGGAAGAGAACAACCCTTTCTAGCAAAATATTTTATGGAAAATTCCTCTCTGAACTTACCCAGCATTTCACAGCATATGGCAAAGACTTGCATCTGTACTTAAAAGCAGGAGCTTGAACTAAGGCCTCTGAGTACAAATGTAATGAATACATTGGACTGTCTTTCTTATCTAACTGCCTGTCTCTGCCAGTAAGTCCTGGCTAAATGAGAGCCTGTCTCTCGTAATGATAATGTGGAGGCTGTGATTATCTGAGGTGTGGAAGTGAACAAGATCATAAGGAGAACAGATGGCAAGCAGTTCTGAGGGGGGAGATGGCTGGTTGCACTGTGGTGATGCTACCTGCAGCAGCTTAAGCTGTTATCTTTCCTGGCTCACTGTTTTCCGTCCTAGCTGGAGATGATTGCCTTTCTTATGGAGTTGGCAGGATGGAGCATGTGAACACTTGGTGGCTCTGTCACCTAATGTCACAGGGACAAGCAGATTCTTTTAGGGATCCTTGGTAGAATGAGAATTTGGCACAGGGTTTTAGGTGCAATTAGATCTTTGTTACTACAATTAAACACTTAATTTTCAGCATGGTTTCTTGTTATCTACAATTTTTGGGATTTAGTGTAGTTTATTTTTGCACAGTTTTAATGAATTATACTTTCAGCTAAGCAAAATTTCTAGTGATGATTGTAGCTTTCTTACTATGTAGAGTCTTTAATTATCTACACTTTTAGTCACTTGGACCCTCTGCAGATTGTGTCAAATTCTTAGTAATCAGTGCATGATACAATATCATCACCTGGACTCAGACTTTATCCAGGAGAACATGACTCATTCAGTCTTCAGAGGAAGAAGACAGTAGTGGTTGTGTCCCAGACCACTGGGGGATCATGGGGTTTGCTGTCCAGCATCAAGCCTTGCAGCTGTTTGATTTTATAGGCAGCATCTCATGTACTGTTACATTTCTGTTTTCCATAGCAAGTGTCACCACATCCTGGTAGCAATCTTGCATGGGCAAATAGTTTTTTCACAATGCTGGCAGGGGATCTGCCTGTTCTGTAATGGCAGTCATCACATCTTGGTGTCAACTACAGCATTGAAAAGGGGAAAAGAGAAGGAGGTGATATGTCACTTATGTGACATGAAGCACACTTACATGTTATGACTGTTTGTCTTAGGAAATGGCAATGGTTGTGCTAACCATATTAGCAGGAGTCAGGAGCAGGGTCACGTGGCTCAGTGGAAAGACTCATCTTAGTGTAAATGCATCTTCCTGCCTTCAAGCAGGTGTGCTGTGTACATATATCACTCTCAGCTCTGAGGCAAAGACAAGAGCCCAGAGCAGAAGGGAGCAAATATTACCTTACTTATTGCTTCAGCTGTGAATGTGTGTCCATGACCAAGGAGACCCTGTGCATGTGGAAGATCTGGTTCCCACTCAGGTCTCCAGAGCTCTCGTTTTGGGATATGTGTGTAGTGGGTTGACCCTGGCTGGATGCCAGCACCCACCAAAGCCTCTCTGTCGCTGCTCTCTGCGGTTGGACAGGGGACAGAAAATGTAACCAAGGGTTCCTGGGTTGAGATAAGGACTGGGAAAGATCAATCATCAAATATTATCCTGGGAAAAATAGGCTCAAATTGGGGTTATTAATTGAATTCATTACTAACAAAATCAGAGCAGGATAATGAGAAATAGAATAAATCTTTGAAACACCTTTGCCCCACCCCTCCCTCCTTCCCAAACTCTACCTCCTCCTCCCCCAGCAGTCGTGGGAGACAGGGAATGGGGGTTTATGGTCAGTTCATCATAGGTTGTTTCTTCCACTGCTAAGGTGCAAGAGTCCTTTCCCTGCTCCAGCATAGAGTCCCTCCCACAGGGGAAAGTCCTCCATGAACTACTCGATGTGCTCTAGTAAGCATAAAGTCTCCTGGAGCTTTGCATTGGTCTGTTCTGGAAAGATGCATGTGTTCGCACAGACTGAAGGAGAGCCAAAGACACCTTTGAATAAAAGCTGACAGGGAAGTATAGCAAGAAACACTGCTGTGATCCCTTGCCATAGTACTTGCTGTAACCTCAGACAGCTGGGCAACAACGTGCCCTTTATGAAGAGACTCTTGTGATGTTCTCATCCTTTCAAGAATGACTCAAGTCTTACAGTGGTAGCAAATGCTCTTTCAAGCTTATTGCAACTGCATGGCCTTTGTGACAAGGCATTAATTACAGTCAGTGGCAAAACACCTTAACCAAGCATTGTGTGTTGTTTGTTATCTTTGTAAACAGTGATCCAAACGAATCACTTGTGAAGAACAAGCACTGCATTGTGTTCCCTCTGTATCTCAAGCCATCTTTGTACCTCCTGCCTCACCTGGGTCTGTCTTTTCATCCACACTGGGGTTATTCCATTCATAAACTATCTGCTATGACTTGCTTTTCTAACATGAGGTCTTTCCAGCACATTTTAGGCCACATAGCAGTTCATCTGTCAGCCACAGCTTCTGTGAAGCTCACAATAGTCAATGCTTGAGAACACTCTCTCTGTGAGCAATACATGGCTGGACGAGTGCCCTGGCAGTGCCTACGCCCCTAGGTAAGCACATCTCAGCTCACAGCAGAAGCTATTCCTATCTCTGTATTGGAAGAGTCTGCCTACTGCGATTGCAGCCTGCTCTCACTGTCTCTGTGACTCTTCACAGCCTGTCAGTTTTTCTGTTGACACTTTTTCAGTTCATCACAACCTCTCTTTTCTGTAGGCTTGCTTCCATAAGAGTATGGATATGCCCAGGCTGCCTCAAACCAGCAAGTTGTACATTAACTCCTCTGAAACTGTGTGTGTGAGTCTGTGTCCATGTTCACTTCGTTAGCAGTTCCTTTTTCTTCTTCTTTGGTTTACCTTCACATGTTCACACAACCAGCAATAGGAACTGAACAGGGAAAACAAGTCACACATAAAATATTTATGCAAAAAGAGGATAGTTACTTTCCCAGTTTGTCTGCTCTGTCTCAGATTCATCTCCTGGCTAATCTGTTGCAAAGTCTACTTATGTTCTGCAGGAGACTTAGGTTTTATCTCATACATTGAGAGTAATCCATCTATTTGATCTATTTGTGTCTGAAGGCTTTATTTGATTCTTGCTTTCTTCCAAAGGAAATATACCCTTTGTTTTAATTGGAAAATTGTTAGTTACAGATTTTATCTAAAATACTCTCTTCTTTCTTGTCTCATCTTTGTACTTATGCAGATTTGGACCTTGTTTACCGAACATAGAAGAATTTTTCATTCCATTCTCACTTGTTTGTGTTTCTTTTACCTTCTCATAGATAATTTCCTGTAGCTAGTATTTTTTACATTAATGGAAGAATATACTGGGGGGGAAAAGAAAGACAGAGATGGTGTTCTACTACTGTTCTGTTTTTGAAGGAGCAACTGCAAGGAAAACTGGAAAAAAAATGCCTGCGGTCTCCAAATAGCTTCCTGCGGACACAGAGTAAACCAAATACAATAAACCAGTGGGCTTTTTTAGGCATAGGCAACAGAGACTGTTCCTTTGACACCAAATGTGGAAAAGAGGCACAAATATTGCATTAGATCCCTAATTAATTGTTTCAAATGATTTTCTCAATGTCTAAGATATTGAGTATATGTGAGTCAATTTTAAGCCCTTCATGTTATAGCTCAGAACAGTTTTTTTCGAATAATATTAGGTTTAGTGAACTACAGCCCAAACACATCTTCATCAAATTTAGTACCTAGTACCACACCAAGAGGCTAGCATGAGAAGAGTGTCAGCCTATTCAGGTGAGGGAAAAACAAAGTTGGGAGTAGAGCCATCTAATCATAACTGGACTAACAGCGTGAGGAAACTGTCTTTTCATTTCTAACCTGCACAGTACAGTTGTGGAAGAGGTGAAAGCTGTTACAAAGTGGGTACAAACTGTTTAATCCCCTCTGCTTTGATCCATGGCTTTGCATACAGACTGTCAGTGGGACTGCAATGACTGATAACACATTGCTTCATTTTCTGGTGCTGTGCTGGAGCCTCCTGTTCAAACACAGCCTCTGTCCCACCTCGTTTGCAAACCCAAGGGTTCAGTTATGGTAATAAATCAGTGCTATTACTGCACTGGGCACAGCATCGTTTATGTATCATCATCATGGTTGACTTCCATGTGCAAAAACATATCGAAGCTAGTCTCTTGTTAGCTGTGAATAATAGGTCTGTTGGGTGCTTACCAACAAGCCCCAGCCTTTCAACCTTTTAGGATCATCTGTTATTTCTTACACACTGGTATCCTGAATTTTAGAGCAGTTTGGCACTAAAGAGGGGGTCTCTATTCATTGTGTTTCAGCAGTAAATGAAGTTGTTCTCTGGCTGTGAAACAGAGAAGCAGTCTGAAGGGCCTTGAACAAAGTCACAGGGCCACAACAGGTCTGACTTAGCCAGCATCTGTGATAGAAAACTTAATGATCTTCCTTTTGTCCGCCACAGAAAGATTCTGCTAAACAAAGATTTGTTTTTTTGCCAATAATTGATGATGAGAATTTTCAAACTAGTACAAGGCGGAAGAATTTCTAAAATATAGAAGAGACTTGGAATGTGCTTTTTAGAAGGGCATTTAATTCCCCTTTTCCAGCTTGCCTGTTCTATCTTCACACTTTATTTCCCTTTTCTTCCTGAGAAATTACAAAGAGAAATATTTTAATGGAAAATGTGACTATTACCTCTTCACAGCAAGCTTTACAGGTACAGCAGAGAAATAAAAACACGTCAGGTGACTTTGAGGTTGTATTTCAATGCTCATTAAACCAGCATCATAATACTCCAATCTTAATTTTAGTTTCCATTTTGAATTTCCTTTGAAAGTTATTTACATTTTGCAAGCTATTTGGATGAAACAATGAAGTGAGATTTCAGTTATCTCTAAGTTTATTAGAGACAATTTCAATTTTTGCATCTCTTATACCCTCACGACAAATTTTGAATTTTCAGCCCTTTCAGTCAAATTCAGGAAGAAAGAAAGAAAAAAATATAAAAAGTCTACAAGACATGTGTTTTCCTTTGGGGTCCCAATATGCCCAGTTTGTAACCCTGTGCACTCAGGAGTTTATTTGAGGTGGGAAACATCTCACAGGCTGTGGCAACTGACTCTGGGATTTCCTGATGCTTTTCAAGGTCTAAAAACTTAATCATTACAGCAGACAACCCAGGCACTGGAAATGCAAGTCAGATCATAGAATGACATCTGGCACAAGTGCAGTGACACCAGAAATCTCAGCTGGGGATTTTGGATTCTTGTTTTTATTTTGAATGGGCTCTTACAGAATTGTAGCAGAGTTGTCATTGGTCTTGTAACATTAGAAGAGCAAATACTGCCATGACAGTTTTAAAACTGATGTGACGGTCACAGTTTTAAAAAGCTGTGACTTTTTCCTCCTTCACTAAAAGGTTGGCTGTATTAATACTGCAGTGGACTGGTGACTGGTCTGAGAGCAATGACAATCCCAAATCTGGCACACTACCTGGCTATATGCTGTTTAGTACTACGAAGTGCTGACAGTACTATTTTTTTAGATTAGCTTGACTGAAATAAAAATGACAGGAAGTCACCTGCATTCATCTTGGAAAGAGAATTCCACATAAAACTTTTAGAATAGGAAAACAAATCTTAAATGCTTAGAATTGCTTTTAAGTGTACACATAATTAAAGAGAGAAACTGGAAAAAGTTGGATAAAGCTTATCAGGGGATTTTAGGTTCCACAGCTATATACCTGCTCAGAAACTTGCAGTCACTTGAGTGATACTTAAACCATGTCGGTGTTTCTTTCCTGGCAATAATGTTTCACAGAAGTGGATCAAAACAGCTGCTTTTACTGCAGCAGCCGCAGCAGAAATGTCCGGGAGTGCGCAGCACAGACGGGGAGCGTGTGTTCAGATTGTGTGTTCACTGCTAATGAACTTGTGAACGGAGCCCCTGGAAGAAAAGACAGGGCACTGCAGAGTTAACCTGGGCAGGAGCCGTCTTTCGGTCGGGTCCCGCTGCTTTTCAGGGAGCTTTCTTTGCGAAGTATATTTTGGAGGAGCTGTGGGAGGAGGGGGAGATGATGCTGCTGTCGCACGTTCAGTGCAAAGCCCGTGGCTGTGATAGGCTGGAGGGACATGGATACTCTGCCTATATATGCTGGCAACCACATCCTCTCTGCTTTATAGCTGTCACTGAGGAGCAAAGAAGGGCAGTGAGAAGGGCAGGGGAGAGGCAAAAACCTTATCAACTCACTGTAAGTAACATTCTTTGTCCTTAAGAATTTATGGTTATTAAATTCAAGTAGGTACATTTCGATTAATGCAACAATTGGTTGTGGAGAGTGGGAACTCAGTTAATAAACAGCCAGCTTGTGTTATTTTAGGGATGATAATAATAATGAAAAGAAGCATTTATTTTTAATCTAAGTTTGCACAATGGAGTGTACACCTATTGTGTTGTGCTTGGTTGTTTTTTACATCTGATGTATGTCGGCTGTAACTACTTATATACATTTATGTAGAATCCCATGTATACAAAAGTTTGTGTCTTGTCTTTCCAAGTACAGCAGTGCTTGCAATAACCAAGCATTAATTGAAAAATTCTCTGCCAAATATTCTGAATAATAAAATTTCAAGGTAAATTAAATGCATGACTTTTTTAGGGTGATGTTTTCCTTAGAAATAACCTTTTGCATCACTGTAGTAAGACCTCAGCGGGGAACATTATGAAGTTGCAGACTCTGTGCCAGTGACCGTAAATGAATACAGCCAGGAACTTCTGGAAAATGTAATTCTTTAAATAAAAGGAAGTGATTGTAACATATACTCCTAGTTCTTGACTTGTGCAAAGGTAGAAGTACAGAGTTGATCCAGTTCCTTTTTACTCATGCTAAAATAAAATTCATCCTTTGGCTCTTTTTCTGGCATATCCTACTGCCAGCAGGGGAAGTTCAGCTTAACAGTGGCAACAGCTGCAAAAACCATCAGTTGGGTTCAGTAGCAGGAAGTTCTCATGGCTTCAGTGGTGTCACTGAAGCACCATGAGCCCTTAAATTACATTTTGTTCTGCAACAATCAGTTGGCAGAATAGAAAATGCACTTGTCTCATGTATTGGAAAGATACACAGTTAGTACTTTTTTGAGCAAATACAGCTATCAGTTTTAGGTGCTGTTAATGTGTCTATGGATTCTTCCTGTCTGTATTTATAAACAGGAGCTGCTAAAAGATTTTGTTAGCTGTTGTTTATTTTAGTTTGATGAACTGGAGAAGAGGCAGACATAAAATTATAATGCATCAAATATACATCTCTCCTCATTTTGTTCTACTTTTCCTCTTTTCCCTCTTTTTTCTACTTTTTCATCTTTTTTCTCTTTTTCTTTCTCATAATGAATTTCTTGGTAGCATTTTGATGTATTTTACATTCATATTTAGTAAATAGGAAAAAAAACCCCACCCAGATTCTAAAACCACAGACAATACTTTTTTAACAAAAATCATGAATAAGCTGAATGTTATCAACATAACACTATACCTATAAATGTCTTTTATATATATATCTTATATATATATTTATTATAAATAAATATATTTAATAATTACTTGTGTGTAAACTACTCATTTGTATGGTTCAGTTTCAGATAAAGTAGAAAACTGCTTGCAAATGAACATGTGCAATCTAAAGACTAGCAACAATTTTCAGTAAAATAAAATGTGGCTGTATGCTAATTTCAGTGCACTGAGGTAGAAGGAGTAGTTTAAAAAAAGCAACAAAGGATATGCCAACTTTAGATTGTGCAGTGTACTTGTCCTGTGACAAATTACAGCAAAATCAAAGACCAAGGAGTTTATGTGTGAATAAGTAAAAAAAGATATAATTTAAGGTTTAACATGATTTTTTTTGGTTTTACCTGCAGTTTAGAGCAGAACTCAATCTTCTCCAGTGAAGTAGGATTTTATCTGAAGTATACAGTGGTGACAATAGCCATTGATTCTTGCTGGGAGCAAAAATGCTCAGGCAGAATATGTGCTTGGTAAAATTGTATTTTATCGTCAGAGTGAGGCTGTCAATGAATTTGCCTAGAGCCTGCTCACAGTGTGTTAGAGGTTGATAATTAGGCAGGGCACCTCCTGAGGAAGCCATGGTCTCTTCCCTTGGGGTTCAGCTGGCAGATACTAAATATTCTGAAACTCATCGTGGGAGGTGTGGGACCTCTGAAAGTGTGGAGACTTTCTCACTCTTTAGGGGCATTCAAGAAGATAGACCACTATTAAATACTTTAGAGAGAGGCTTAGTTTCTTTGAAATTTCCATTTAGTTTTGGAAACTTGGCTTGCATTATTTTTCAGTTTAAGTTCCTTCAAGTTAAGTGGATATTTTGAGTGCATGCAGACTGTAACACTCATCCCTTCAGAAAGTACAGATTCTCTCAAACAGTATTTTCATTTTAAACCCTTAAACCTGTTGTCTGACATATTTTGTGTCTTAGAAAATCTCTATATTTTAAAAATATACTGGCATAGAGGGAAGGTATCTCTCTATGCATTGTGTTATTGCATTGTACATGAGTTTTATGTGCATGCAAGTGGTAGAGATATTCTGTGCTGGTAGAGAAGTGAACTTACTTGCATTTTGGTAGTACTCACTAGTGAGCATTGTCTGCTGGAGATGGCTTCCATAGCAAGTAGTACTTTTACTTTCAAGCAGATGAAGTGAGATCTACAACCAACAGTTCAGGAAGAGAATAAAAATAGGGATGAAAGTGTAAGTGGGTCTTGTTACAGAAGAATGGATATAAAATAGGAGGTGAAAAGGAAGACCACTGTGTTCCTGCAAGGAGTATGCCTTCACAGTTTTCCTGTGAGATACATATATTACTGTAGATATAGAATTTTCAGGGAAGGACTTTTAGAAAGGACAATGCATGAATAGGAAAAAGTAGATTTTTAATTTCTTGGTATTGTCTTTGGAGGAAAGAAGAATTAAATACTTTGCTTCAGATTGAAGCAATTTGAAATACTTCACCGCATCAAACTGAATTGTAAGAGTATTAGAGGTTAAGTAAATACTAGTTCATATCAATTTATAACACTGCAACCACTGTAGCACATTTGGGATGAAAGGCTCAACCTTCAATTCTTAGTATTTAAGTTTCCTGGTTCAGTTACTTCTTCCATGCAAAACAGTGGTTTTCCCCTGTAATTTAATTCTTTACCTGAATTTTGCTATTGCAACAGTGATTTATGACAGAAGCAGTACAGCCAAAACAAAGCTAGGATGAGCCAGTGAACCTCCCATTCTTCGGAAGAAGTAAAGTTAGCCAATAACAAACAAGATCTTAGTGATTATACAAAATGTGTATTTTGTCAAATTGAATTCCATAGCAATAGACTAAAACCACAGAATGTGTATCTAATATTTAGATATAATATTTTATTTGCTTATCCTGATATCCTAAAAGATATCCAAAACTATTGTCCTAACTTTTAATAATAAAAATAACAATAAATTATATCAGCATACTGTGTAGCAACAAGATGATGTAAATGTTACTTGTACTAAAAATTTGATGTAAAAAAAATAGGTGGTGAAAAAGTGGTCACAAGCTATAAAACATACCATGTATGCTCTGGTCATATGATAAAGTAAATTCTTTTTTGTTTGTTTTGTTTTGTTTGTTTGTTTGGGGGTTTGTTTGTTTGTTTTTGATAATTTTTTTCTGTGTGTTTGTGAGCTGTTTTGAGCTTACACACAATGTGATTTAATTTATGCCATTTGATCTGTAATATTGGAAAAGACCATGTGATCCGCAGAAGTTTTCATGTTAAGTGGTCCCTTTGATTGCTGTGAAGTAAAGCTAGAAAATAGCTTAGTGATGCTCTTACACAGTGATACTCTTACACAGTGATAGTCTTACCTGTCTTGATGCTGTGCTTGGGGTTCACTGGAACCACAGATGTGGAACGAGATACTCAGCTGAACTGATCCATGTGTAAAGGTCTGTAGGAATAACTGCAGCACACTGATGAACAACAGCAGTGCTGGAAACACCAATTCTCATGTTCTGAGTCAGTTCAGTCTCAGGCATCTCCCACTGATTTGTCAGTTGTGTGTTCAATGCTTTTTTTCACAACTTTCTTCTCTGAAACCAGAGGAAAAAATAACAGATCACCCCATGCAACTTCTTTAGGGCATGATATAGCAATGAACGTAGGAATGAAGTAGCATAAAAGAAATAATAATAACATGAGTTGAGGGTTTAGTCAGAGATACATTGAAAAAGAAGTGCAGCAGCACAATATTTAGATTTCTTCTGGCAAAAATATCTAAACCAAAGAACAGGGCCTTGGTGTGCAATTAGATTGCTGCCACAGAAATGTGTATTGATTGCTGCAGTTCATGCTGATTTCTTTAGAAAGTTTATTAAAATTTTGAACAATGAACAAAGATGTATTAAATGAAAATGCACATAAGATTTAGGGGGGTATGGAAGACATTGAATCATCCCGATTTTAAAGGAATAAAAACAAAATTGCTCACTTAAACACAGCTTTTCAATAGGGAGGTTGACACACAGAGCTGCCCACTGCACATTCTAAGGACTGTAATGATAACTGGTAATGTATTTCCAGCAACTTAGTAGCAAGAGATGGGAAAGGTCATAATACCCCTTGATGAAAGGTATAGACAGAGCCAAATATACACTTACATGATAATTAAAGAGAATATTAAAACTCTAGTAAAATAGCAACAGGAACAGCCATCTCTGGGGATCTAGGAGTCCCTACTGTGCTCTCCCAAGTGTTTCGTGACCTACAGCAGCACCCTGCCTTCTTAAATTGCAGCAGCAGCTGCTCCACACAAATCCCAGATCCTCTGTTTGTAGCAGCAGAGACGTCTCTAAGTCAGTGTTTATTAATGATGTCCTCCTTTTTGTGATGTTACAGTACTAATTCAAATGTAATAAAGCCCAGGAGGTTCTTTCCTCAAAATGATGTCCTCAGGTAGAAATCCTAATCACAAATACTTGATCTCTGAAAAGTTGTCTCCTAATTATCTAATAGTCACATTGTGCTAAATATAATTATTTCCTTACAAAGTGAAGATCTACAGGTGTGTGAGCTAAGCACAATAGCTCTTGAGACCAGCAGTGAGTATCCTTTTTTCTCTTGCCAGTCTTCTGACTGGATTCCAAGGAACAGTATCCCTCAATCTGAGTGCATAAAGACTCTGGGACACTTTTTTGGTACTCAGTGAGTAAAAAGTTTCAGTCATATATTCACTGAGTGCTCAAAATGCACAGCTACATAGAGTAATAAAACTGGGTGGGCCAGGGTGGCGGGAGCAGACACCATAATATCACAAATTTATGTTTGCAGAGCACTTTGCAGGCAAACTCCAGCTCATCTCCCTGAGCTGTGTATCACCTTGGGTATGCTCACACAACTTGCCTATCTCAAAGAACATCTGGAGCTGCAGCCCAACCATCTTGGAAATGTGGACAGCCCCAGAAAGAGCTTCCTCACATTCTCCTGCAAAACACAGTACAGATCAACTTAAAGAATTCTTTTTGAAACCACACTAAGAAACCAAGTTCTGTAGATGACACAATCTGTGCATTTAAAATGAAAGAGTAAAGGAGCTACATCTCAAAGCAAGACAGGAGTTGAGAAGCAGATAAAATGACAGGGCTGCACAGTGGATCACTGTGATAACTGTGATTATTATAGCTTGTTATTACAGATTATAACAGCAGGCTATTTTCTTACACTTCTCTATAAGGCAGGAGGAAGCTGATTATGTGCCACTTCATAGTGCCACATCCTTGTGTCAACCAGCATCTGTAGGAAATTAATCTGTAATATTTGAATCTTCATCAGTGTGCTTCTACTGTTCTTCTATGCTAAACCTCTTGTCTACCTTTATTAATCTAATCTAATCCTATCATGACCATATGAGTCTTCCTATAAATCATATGAATAACAGGTTTAAAACTAGTAAAATTTTCCTTCAAAAATTACTAATTTTTTGCTTTCTTTTAAAGTGTTTCCTTTTAAACCCTAAGCTCTGCTACCCATGGATGCTGCAGAATTCCGCAAGAGAGGGAAAGAGATGGTGGACTATGTTGCGGATTACCTGGAGAAGATAGAGAAGCGACAGGTATTCCCAGATGTGGAACCAGGTTACCTGCGGCCCCTCATCGCAGACTGTGCACCCCAGGATCCTGAGAGCTTTGAGGATGTCTTTAAAGACATTGAGAAGATCATCATGCCAGGGGTAAGAAAAATGGAACTGTAGTGCCGTGTTCAATACTGAATTTAGGGTTTCAAACACCATAAAGTGTGGATTTACCAATATAAGTACCCACACTCATTAACTTTTAGGAGTCAGCTTTAGACGGTTAAATATGATCTCATGTTTTCCATTCTTCCTACAAATAATCAAATAATTCCTTTGCTTCATGCATGGTTTACTTTTGAAAATAATTCCCTTTCCTCCCTTGAACTGGTTAAAGCAAAACTTCTTAACTTTGAGTTTCATGTGATATTTTTACTACTTTCATAGCACAGTAAATATTTTACAAAATAGTATTTTTATTAGTCTGCTGTGCCCGAAGTGTTTCTTCAAGCTGATCTTTAAATGTTAAAATTCTCATAGGAGACTTCTTTTTATTAGAGAGTTGACTAGAAAGGATTCTCCCCAATACTTGTCTGTTGACTTACTCTCCTAAATGTCAACTACTTCTCGTAACTTTAAAGGCAGACGGACACTGCCTAAATATTAGTCCTTGAATAGATCAGTATTGGACAGACAATGCAGAACAAAGCATCTGGCCTGAAATTTTCTTGTTTTTCCACTTATGGTTCACGTTTTTTATTTTAAATATGTCCTTGTCTCCTTAAACCTCTAAGTAGCTTGAAGAGAACTGAATTATTAATAAAAGTTAATGAGGAATCTCTCCTTTGGATGCCTGCAATAAACACTTCGGATTTCTTCTCTAGATGCAGCTAGGTGATATGATTATGATGGAAGTGGACATCACAATCGAAATGGCTTTAGTCAGTGTACTAGAATACCAATTCCTTTTCATTGACCAATGTAAATATTTGATATTCAATATGATTTTATCTTGTTTTCCTTGGAACCAGCCCTTTAACACGAAAAAGCTCCACTGAAGTAAATTGAAACCTCTGCACTCTTTTTAAAGGTTTATGGATGAAGTCTTAAATCCAAGAGAATTAAATCAATGCAGATTAGATAAGAGAATTATGTCCAACACATGCAAATACTTTAATTGCTGCTCATAGATATAGCTGCCTTTTCTTTTTCATTGGAGGAAATTAGTAATGTCTGTGAAGCAGAAAACACTTTGAACACTTGAGAATTTTCAGTAAAATAATAGATTAAAAAATAAGAGATGAATCACTTGAGAGTAGAAAGCGGGACATTGAATACCAATTATATCATCAACATGCCATGTTCTCTTTTAACTCAATTGACTTTCTCTTGGTATTTACATGCCCTGCAAACAAATTCACTTTTACAAAGTGATACATTTTGAAGAAAAATTGTTTTATCCTAAATTTTTCCACTGGTGTGAAATGTTAGTGATACAAAGAGCACAGTATAAATCCCAGTTCTTATAGTAACTCTGATTCTACCCATGTTGCTTATACTCAATTTTGAGGACTCACTTGGGCACAGAACCATGAGGTCATGTATAGTAGAGATTGGATGGTATCTCGAGATCATTTAGTCCATCCCCACTGCTCAAAGCTGAGTCAGCTAGAGCAGGGTGTTCAGGACTATGTCCAACTGGTCACTGAATATCTCCAAGGATGAACTCTGCTGTCCTGTTCCAAAGTTGGATCACCCTCACAGTAAAAAGGCTTTTTCTTATGTTTAGGTGGAATTTTCTCTGTTTCAGTTTGTACACATTTCTTGTCTTGTCACTTGGTGCTTCTGAGATGAATCTGGCTTCATCTTCTCTACACCTTCCCATGAGGTGTTTATACACATTAATAAAGTATTCCCTGAGCTCCCTGCAAGCTGAACAACTCCAGCTCTTTCAGCCACTTGTCACATGATGGATGCGGCAATTAATCATCTCCATGGTCTTAAACTGGAATCACTCCAGTATGGCCATGTCCTTGTTCCCTGTACCGGAGAAGCAGGAACTGGATGTGGCATTCCAAGTGTGACCTTACCAGTGCGGCATAGAAGGGAAGGATCACCTCTTTTGACCTTCTGGCAGCAGTTTCGTTACCATGCCCCAGAATGCTCTTGGGTCACAGTGTAATAAAACAATAAATGACAAAGCTGGCTGCTTTACAAACTTTAATATATCTTTGTATAGATATCTACAAGACTTATATAATTTTAAAAAACGTTCTTAACTACTATTGCTAGAATGTTTTTAAAATATATTAAGAAAACTCTTGATTAATGCCTAAACTGTAGCCAATTCCTAGTCTTATCTAGTCAAAAAGTATGCCAAACCCAGGTGTTTTCTGCACCACCACTGCACTCAGGTCATTTTAACTTGGCAAATTTAAACCTATAGTAGCTAAAACCCCCTTTTGAAGTGAATTTAAGAATCATATCCGAAAATGATTTTCTAAATCCTTGTTTTAAAATAAGGCTTTCCAGCTGTTGCAGACCCTGAGTGATAGTACAGTGTTTAGAGAATTGATAATGCATTGTTTTAAATCACCATTCTATCTCTCATGTACTACTAATTGCAGGTATTATCTAATTTATTTCTGCTTAGTGTAAATTTATTGTTTTTCCACATATTGTTTTGCTTTTTATGTTACCTTCATGTTCCTAACGAAAAACAAAATTTAATCCCTAACAGAATGATACTACTTTAAAGTACTTTAAAGTACTACTGATGTATTTGAGTACATCAGTACTCAAGATGCTGATTTTCCTCACATTGGATCTGTTAATCTATGAACGTTCAGCTGAAGTACCTAACCTTAGTGTGTGGTACAGGAAGACTATTCCTTAGACTAAGCAAGCCAGAGAAAGACATCCTTAGAAGAAATCTTGGAAACAGAATGTCGCTGAGAAGCACTAGAGTGGTAATTAGAGTGAACCCAAGAAATTTGTTTATCATTATTTATCAGCAGCAGGCTAAAACAACAGGCATCAGTTATGTCAGGCTCTTTGCAATATCTGACTAAGTGTATCGGTTCCAACATGGCGAAAAAGAGAATTTTACAGTTGCTTCAAAGGACGGGGGGGAGGCAGGAGGAAGAAGCACAGCTGTACTTGCCCCAGGGCTTTTAGCTTTTTCGCTTTGTGTGAGTGGTGCAACTGGAATCTGCTGTGTTTCATCAAGCAAATGGCTCCCAGCAAGCAGTCAGTTTAACTTGATTAATCCAAGATGAATGTCTCAAGTCTTACAGATCACAGAGGATTAGAGCTGGGAGATGAACAGTGGCAGCTCTGGCTCATTACGGACATCAGTGAAAGTCTGTGCATGTGGATCCTATCGGGGGCCACTGCTTCTTGAATATTTTATTGTTTTCCTGTGAAGACCCACGTCCCATCCATTTTTTTTGTTGGGTATTTTTTTTCTGATTTGTGAAGGAAGGCATTAGCCACAAGTATTCTAAAACTTTGTTACAGCAAAGAAAGATATCCTGACTAAATATGAGATAC
Organism: Chamaea fasciata; assembly: GCF_029207755.1. Lineage (NCBI taxonomy): Eukaryota > Metazoa > Chordata > Aves > Passeriformes > Sylviidae > Chamaea > Chamaea fasciata. The sequence goes on from NW_027094086.1 coordinate 69,910,115, forward strand.
AGCTGAAAAGGTTCACAGTGGCTTGTCTTTGGTTAACTGTTTTGACAGGTTTCTACCTAGTGACCAGTAAAAATGAAATCTTGAACATAGCAGGTACAGGGCTAGTTTAGACTGTGGAAAATTGTAATGGATCAGAGATGTTTTCATGTGAAAGACACGGGGTCATCTGAAATTGGTACACTGCAACAGGGAAAAGATTCGCTCTGTCAAGAGTTAAGACTGTTTCCCCTTGGCGTGGACCACATCCCTTAAAGAAAAGCTGGTTGTTGGCATGAGGAAGGTTAGAAGAGGAAAGAAAGGGATTATTTGCAGAATGCAGAGCAGTGTGATACAGGAATCCCTGAGTTAGCTCCGGAAGCAGAAACCTTATCACAGACTGGGGGAGAGGAGTGTAAAAACTAAAATTCAGCAGGGGTGGGAATGCGGAACAAAAGAGCTCAGAAACACTGGACTCAGGCAAGAGAGAATGTTTATTCTTACTATCCTCCAGGTGTAACAGAAGAATTCCAGTATTAAAAAGGTGACAAAATGATATAAGAAAAGGCTAGCCTTCAATAACTCAGCAGCCTCTGGATTTTCAGCCATGAAAAAATTCTTACGTAGATCTGCTGAATTCTTGCTTACAGCTCTGGAAGCACTTTTTGAAAAACTTGTCTTTTACCTTGAATGTGAAAGCTGTTTTTGCCAAACATATCACAGGTCACATTATTTCCACTGATCACTGCTGTGTGGCTGTGCATTTCCTTCTTTCAAATTTTATTAGACTGGAGCTGTGGAGCACTATCAAGTATCTCACAGATCCTTAAAATTGCTTGGATGTTACATAAGATAATTCTAAATACTGCTTTCGCAAGACAATTGACTACCATTTACACAGTTACTATGTTGTTCTCTGGTATTAGTTCATACAAAGTGGAATTATATGTATATCACACCTTGTTAAAGGGAGAGGAGAGTTTAATTTTCTACAGAAGATATTGTATACTGGGATGGGTTGTTTCATTTTGTGGTGAGGAGCTGTTTGGTCAGATTCAGTGCCTGAGAATTAACAAACAGCACAAGTGTGTGGGCAAGAGAGTTCTGTGGACCTCTGCTGCACTGAAGACACTCTTGCTCTGTCCGTTGCGTGACAGAGATGGAAAAACAAAATACCAGAGAGTCCCTGACAGTAGAGACTCAAGATCAGTGCCCTCCACAGAAGTTCAGGCTGCCATGACCCCCACAATTCTTGTCTTCTAGCAAGACAAATGGAGAACTCTGATTTTGAAGCTGTTGGGGGTTTGGGGTGAGAACTTACTTATTTTCATTTTGAGTAAAAGTTGGATAAAAAATCATGAAAAAAACAAGGTAAGTTCTTCTAAAAAATGGGATCCTGTGTTACAGCCAGCTAGTCAAGAACTATTGGCTGGTGACAACCCTTAACTGTTTTTTGAATTTGTGACAATTTGTTTCTGCTCCCTGTATTAGTTAAAAATTACTATTTTCCCCTTATTACAGGTGACTCACTGGCACAGTCCGTACTTTTTTGCCTACTTCCCTGCGGCCTCTTCCTTCCCAGCTCTTCTTGCAGATATGTTGTGTGGTGGAATAGGATGTGTGGGCTTCTCTTGGGTGAGTTTACTCTGGTGTGTGGTAATGGTGCTTCACCTTGCCAAGATTTTAAGCATTTCAGTAACATTCTATAATTAAATTATTGATTAATAGCAGGGAAGTCACAGAAGTATTTTTTTAGGTAAATTGCCTTGATAAATTAAGGGTTTTCACACAGACACCGTGAATGACTCCAGGAATAAAAGGCTATTTCCTTATACAAGTTTTGCTCTTGAAAAATCACCAATATTTAGAATTAGTGCTAGCCATGCAAACACACTGGTAATCCAGTAATAAGTATGACTATTGCTTAGCACCCATTGTTGTTATTTCTCTTTTCATCTGGATGAATGGAAAATTGTCTTAAAACCCTCACATTCTTATGAGGTATCCTCTTCTAAGAAGAGGCTGGTATTTGATGTTGAAAAAAAATATGCTAGATGCAAATCCTAGCTTTGACATTTGGTAGTCATGGTTCTACATAAGGCCTATTTTGACATTTTTTTAGTAAGTGTTAGAAACTATGTGCACAAAATGGTCTACATGTCCCTAACTTGGCTGGTGACAATAGTCATCTAGTCTCTTCCTTTATAGCGAGAGAGAGAGAGAGAGAGAGAGAGAGAATTATTCTTGCTCTGGTAGATTTGGTTTCTTTTCATGGTCTAGTGAGATTATTCCCTCTGCTCTGTTTTTCAACACAGGCTGCAAGTCCGGCTTGCACAGAGCTGGAGACTGTCATGCTGGATTGGCTAGGGAAGATGGTTAATTTGCCTGAAGAGTTTTTAGCTGGGAAGGATGGCCAAGGTGGAGGAGTCATTCAGGTAAGAGGGGACATGAAAAAAAGAATACTGATTGAGTTTGTGAATCCATGATATTGTAAAGTCTTTATGCTTGGATACTAATGAAGGAAATATATAATTTTTTTTGCTGCCACATGGGTTCCTTTCAAATTTTCAGAAGGACTGATGGTCTGTGAGAATGCCAATAGCGGGGCAGGATCATTCATGAAAGTAATGCTTTTGTTTTTAGAACAGCTGATTTCTAAAACACTTCTCAGTGAAGAATTGTTAGTAGTTCTATTTAAAATTTAGGCTTAAAATACAAATCAGAATTGCATAGGATGAAGACTTTATTTTGTTACTCAGTGAACTGTGCTCATTCTTATCAACAATGTGCAGCAATGTTTCATAGCTGAGGTTAGAAGTCTACCTTTTGTATGTGCAATTGTTTATTTCAGTCAGTTTCCACAGAACATTTGAGATAAACTTTGATAAATAGAAATAGAAGAATGTAGTAGAAGATCTATCAATTTTTTCCAAAGAGGTTGAAATTACTTTTTCTTATATACTAAAAGGAAATATCAAAATAATATAATAAAAAGAAGAGCTGCTTAAAATGTGAACCTAAGCAGTTCTATCAATAGATAATACAAATTTGAGACTACACTGCATATCCAAACTAGAAAAAAGTCCCCAAACTTTGACATTGAATGCTGAATGAAACTTACAATGTCTGAACAGATAACCTGAACGATAATGAATATATCATCAGTGAGCAATCTTGCATGCATAATAGAGCTATATTGTTTGTGAGCCATGGCTCCACTAACACATAGTCATTCTGAAAATGCAACTCTGGTCACAGCTATTAATCTTTCTAAAATAGATTTCTTCTATGAAGAAGATTGAAATTTAAAGAATTGTTCTGTGCTCCTATGATAATCTTTGGAGTCTGGTCTTTGGAGGCCAGGGCACAATCCATTTTATCCTAAGACAGGCTTCTAATATACATCTGATTTAGGTGTTAGAACTTCCTTCTTTGATCTCAACTACAAATGCCTACAGTGTGTTCCAATGTGTTCTTCCCAACATCTTCCCAGGCAAGAATAAATTTAACCCAAATGTTGTCGTTGTCCTAGACAGACCTGTACCTACACCAGCATAGTTCTTTATTCATCTGCTTGCCCGGTTAGTATCTTTATCATTGCGATTGCTAGGGAGGGCTTTATGTTCAAGAAATCAAGCTTCCCTCATGCATCATAGCAGCATCTCTTTTGTACCAGTTAAAGCAAGCAGTTAAAGCCTGATTGTTAACGGCATGAAATATTGCCCCTCCAGGCTGACAGTGCTGGATTGCCCATAATTTTCCTCAGAAACTGGTCATTTGCAGAATCGAAAGTGGACTCTGTCTTCCAGCTTATGATGCAGTCATTTGGACTGCAGATCTTCTTGTCTTGCTCTTTAAACAATAATGATCCAAGCAAGAGATTGTGAGGCAAAGACAACGTGAGCGTGTGAAAGTGCCAGTCATTCTGTTCCTAAATGCCAAGTAATTATTGTGCTATTGGATAAAACTGAGCCTGTGAAAATTGCCTCTTAATTACATTTGAAAGTCTATGTCAATATGAAGTACTTTGTTGTTGTGTGCAAGATGACACTTCAAAATGGCAAAAGATGAAAGAAAATTTCAGTTCAGAGCTCTGGTGGACATGAACATCAGCTCTTGCTGATATTTCTTCTGCCTCTTGAGCCTGCTTGCCATGGCAACCTTTGTTTGCCTGTGGTAAAAGCAAAGGTATCATCATCCTTCACTTAATGCAGAACACAGCATTCAAGAGGAGAAAAAACAGCTTTCAAAAATAAGCGAGAAAGCAACCTTCTTCCTGAAGTTTGTATCCTGCTGTTCATTCTAGATAAATTGCTGAAAAGTGTACCTGCTTTGAATTTTAAAGAGTTTTCTTGCTCTGCAAAGAAAAAGTATTTTAGGGGCAAGACAAAAATATCTTTGGCCTGGCAAAGCACACTGCTGATTTATCTTACTTGTCAGTTAGCCAAGTAGTTCAAGAACCAAGGTGGGTTTTTTTTTCCTCAAAAATATTTAGCACAAGACTTTGGTGCCAACTGTATAGAAGACCATTGCAAACCAGACTCTGCAAGCAGTGTAAAAAGCTTCAGTGTAAAAAAGGTGACTCAGTATAAAAAAATGTGATTTATGGAAACTGAGGCAGGGGAAAAACCCTGTGTCTATCATGAGATGTCCAAAAGCATTTCCAGGTTGCTGGATTCAGGTACCTTTAGGATATGTCCCAGCTGTATATCAGAAGGCAAAATGCAGCTGGGCAATGGGCCCTTTTCCTTGTTTCTGTAAAAGGAAATGCATGCAAGAACTGTCGTATACATTGACTATGCACCAGTATAGATGAAGAGCCAGGATATCTTAGAAAGCTGAGACTATTCTTCAGCCTAAGTCATTTGCACACCCAGTCAGGTGATCACCAGAATAGTGGGGGCCTAAATTTCTCGATCTTAAATGAATGCCTTACCTTTGTAATTTCTTACAGCCATTTTCTTTTCTATATAAATGCCTGTGTTTTGTAATGTGTGTATTCCATGTATGTCCTGGAAATACGCAGTCAGTGTAAAGGGTTATTTTATTTCAGCTATTTTGACTCTTTAGGCAGAAAAAGTAGGATGATTTCTCCCGGTTCTGATATTGTGGTGAGAGCTCTGTCCAGCTACAGACCATTTACAGAATAACATTAAATAAGGAAATTGCCAAATTATGTTTTCTGTAATTAATAGACCAAATTTCCTTCACACCTTGCCTCCACATGGAAGTTCTACCTTACTTGACAAAAAGGAGTAATTGTATCCTAACTCCATACTGTATCTGCAATATTTCCCTAAGTTGCCATTATACTGTATGCAGCAGCAGCTATAAAAAATGCACAAAAAATGCAAAAAAAAGTGCACAAAACTGTCTCCAGCTTGTGTTTATTCCTGGGAGTCTACTTTCCTCAAATCTCACACTACCAAAAAGGCAGATAAAATATATTAATCATTGGCTATACATTCAATGAATGTTTCAGGACTGTCCTTTTCCCTGGTTACTCCATTGACGAGGCTGTTGAATTTCAGCTAGATTGCATTCATTCACTGTTGAGATGTTGACATGTGTAGAAGGCAGCTTGGTCTCATATGGATAGCTCAGCCAACTTTAAGAGAAAGTCTGAACTCACTGGGATCATTCTCACATATGAAATCTGTCAGATCAGGCTCACCTTCAGGGAAATAAAATCGCTTCCCAAATATTTAAATGTGTTGTAATTAGTAAGTATACACAGGTCTTCAGCAGAGGGAGGAGAGAATTTTGGTACAGGACAAGAAACATCACTCCAAAATTAGTTTGTTGACACTGGGGATATTTCTGAGACGTAGATATTAAAATAAGTGACTCTATTTAGAGCACTATTATGATTTACACGATGCTCGATCAATTTTGAAAGTACCTAAACCCTTCATCTTGCATAGAGACTCCCCAATACACTGAAATTTATGAGCATGTATTTACAAAGTGCTATTTATAGTTTAAAAGAGTGGTTTAGGGCATGTTTCATAGTTTCAGGTGCATGTTCTAGATAAAAACTGTATAAAGAATTTCTGGAAAGTTGTATTTCGTGAAATTTACTAATAAATTGATACAAAAAAATCTCCTTTTTCTTATCATAGGGTATCCAAGACACATACTAAACTGATGTTTTGTGAGTCAAAGTGCAATTTAGAAATAGTGTGTCACTGTTGCTTTCATCTTTGTTGGTGATGAAGAAAACATACATAACTAATACTTTGAAGTGCAATTAGCTATATTGAATCATAGCAGTTTTGGTTTTTCAGGTTTTTTTCTTTTCTTTTAGTCACAATAATTTACTTTCCCAATGTAATTCTAATATGAAACAAGACATATAATTTGGCATGTTGTTTGATAGAAGTGAGAGATGGCATTCAGATTGTGATGGAACTTAAATGTGCAGAAATCCAGAGTAGCAGAAATCACAGTAACTCTGACATTGTTGCGAGTTAAGAGCAGATTGGTTCCTGGTTTGATAGCCTTTTCACATACATTTAAGTCTGTGAGTCCAGCTTTCTAGCACTTGATTGCAAGGCTGTAGCCTAAACTGAACAAGCAGAAAGTTTTACAAGAACAGGCAGAGTCATCAGGAAGGAGGAGACAAAGATCAGAGATTCCTGCCTTGTTGTCAGACATATTTTTAAAAAACATGAGATTGCACAGTTTCTCATCTGCATTTTCTGTTAACTGCTTCACAGATTCATGCAGAATAAATGTTGCTTTTCCTCTTCTGCAATGTTTTCATTTTGAATCTTTTCTCAATTTATCCCACAGGGAAGTGCAAGCGAGGCCACACTGATTGCACTGCTTGCTGCAAGAACAAAGACTATCAGACAGGTGCAGTCAGAGAAGCCTGAGCTAACAGAAGCAGAGATCATGGGCAGGCTGGTGGCTTATGCTTCTGATCAGGTGAGTACCTCTCATTAACATGGAAACACAGTGTCTGTACTTAACAATTTTAGCCATCTGAATAGGCAGATGCATTTAGTATAAACTCTTTGGATTGGTGACTATTTGATTTTGGTTGTTTAAATATTGCTGTAAATCATAAATGTGTTCCACAGGGGTCTGTATTGGAATCAGTATTGTTTAACATCTTCATTAATGACATAAACAAAGGGATTGAGTGCACCCTCAGCAATTTTGGCGATGACACTGAGCTGAGGGGTGCAGTTGACATACCTGAGGAATGGGATGCCATCCAGAGGGAGCTGAACAAACTTGAAAATTGCTCTGCGGGAATCTCATGGAGTTTAACAAGACCAAGTGCAAGGTGCTGCACCTGGGTTTCTGCAGCCCCCAGTACCAGCACAGGCTGGGGATGAACAGATCCAGAGCAGCCCTGCCCAGAAGGACCTGGAAGTGCTGGTGGATGAGGGGCTGGGCATGACCCAGCCATGGACACTCACAGCCCAGAAAGTCATACATGTCCTGGGCTGCATCCAAAGCAGCGTGAGCAGCAGGGCCAGGGAGAGGATTCTGCCCCTCTGCTCTGCTCTGGTGAGATCTCACCTACAGGGCTGCATCCAGCTCTGGGGTCCCCAACATGGGGAGGACATGGACATTTTGGAGCAAGTACAGAGGATGGACATCAAGATGATCAGAGGAATGAAGCACCTCTTCTATGAGGAAAGGCTGAGAGAATTAGGATTGTTCAGCTTGGAGAAGAGAAGGCTTTGGGGTGACATAATTATGACTTAAAGCAGTCTATAAGAAAGACACGGGGGGACCTTGGGACCTTTTACAAGAGCATGTAGTGGTAGGACAAGGGCAAATGATTTTAAACTGTGAGTAGGGTGATTATATTAAAGAAAATCATGCTTTACTGTGGGGGTGGTGAGGCACTGGAACAGGTTGTCCATAGAAGTTGTGGATATCCCACCTCTGGAGGTGCTCAAGGCCAGGATGTATGGGGTTCTGTGCAACCTGGTCTAGTGGAAGATGTCCCTGCCCACGACAGTGGGATTTGCACTAGTTGATCTGTAAGGTTCCTTTCAACCCAGGCCATTCAATGATTCTGTGGTAAGCGAACTAGAATGTCATGTGTGCTATCATAATGTAAAGGATAAATATCCAGATGTCAGTGTTAAATATCTTTATACAGAGCTTGTTTGAAGTAAATAAAATAATTAAATAAGGTATTAATATCAGTTATGTTTAGTAAGTCTAGGGTACCTTTTGTTACATTCAACCTTTTATGTCCATCTGTACACACAGTATTTTCCTCCTACAAGCACATGTGCAAATAAACACACATACATCCTCCCCCTATATGCATGCATGGATACAGATGCATGGACACAGGAAAACCTAATGCATGAATATAAAGCAAATTGGTCACAGTACTTAAGGAAGCAAAAACATTATTAAAAAAAAAAAAGCAAACTTTTGAGATATCCATCTGCCAATCCAACTAAGAAATCTTGTAAAGGAAACAGAAAATGTAATCCTTGATTTCTGACTGTGAGTAGTATTTAGCACAATGAGTTACACTAAATTTTCAGCAGGCCATGACTATGAGAGGCTTTTAAGGTTAATGAAAATAAATTCTGCTCATGTGAGTTCTGCTGCTGCTACGTTTCTCACACACTAATCCCACTGAAGGGCTGTGCAATGTTGTTTCTCTTAATATGTGTAACATTTTCTTACCTCATGTCAATTAGACAGAAAAAAACCCTCTCTTAGTACTTAATGTTTATTTTAAAGTAATATCTGATGTGCAGAGTAAAATGGCCAGGCTTCAGCCTTACTTTGATTTACTACTAAGTGTATGTTAGAAAGCACTGCAGAAGAAGTTAACACTACACTTGCTCTTTGCTGGTGAGAAGATTTAGGACAAGAAAATATGAGAAAAGATAACTGCTTTCAAGAAGCACAAAGGATATTTATCTTTTCTTGTTTGTTTGTTTGGGACCCTAGGGTCAGTATTGCGCAGACCACCAATCCCAGCGCTCTGACTGACACAGTGATGCACAAAACCTTTTACTTGTTCTGACTTTTTTTGTCCCATATAAGAGGCTGGCCTGAAATGAGGACTGACATGCCTTCCTGCCTACTGAAGGTCAGAGGATCTTATGTTTACAGAAGGATTTGCCTTAAGATACTGCTGACCTTTCCAAGCAGATTGTTGCCCAGCTCACTGTTCCTTCTGTGTTAAGAACAGACCTGTGTGACTCATAGGCAATAATCCATGAAGGAAAGTTCAACGTAAGCCACTCTGTGGGAGGGAAAACCATTCACTGATAGAGCCCAACAATGCCAGAATGCATTTGGAAAAGTATCTTGTTACAATTTTTGAGTATTGATGAAGCAATTTAGGGGTTCTGACTGGGTAACAACCTCAGTGTATTATTGTAGTTTGCTTATTTGCAATTCTAGTATAAAGAAGTGCTAAAATACATTTTTCCATTGTACGCTTGAATGAAGTATGGTATTACTATGTCATACACCTTCTTTCCAGTTAAAAAGTTATATTTCAAGTCTAGGCTTCCAAATTTTCTCAAGTTGGTACTGAATTAATTACCAAAGCACATTAACAAGAGGCAGTACTGAGATACAAATTAATGGTACATCTGTCTTTAAAACATGTCATTCCAGGAATATGTTAAGCTGAAAGGCAAAATCTTCGTCTAGTCTAGTCTAACAAAGTTCTGGATTGTTATTTTTGTGATTATATGCTAAATTAAAATAGAACTAATAAGCAGTCTTAAAGGCAAGAATCAACAAGGAGATGGTGAATGGTCATGATATGAAAAGGTGAGGGATTTTCCTCTTTAAAATTAATGATGATTAATGAAACTATAGAAGGTAAAATAGCTTTTCTGTGTGTTTGTTTTAATCATGCTTTAAAGGAGATTATTTTGTGGCTAATGTACCTTTCAACGTCAATTGAGTTTTTATTCCTGTTATTCTATTGTATTTCACAAATTTATAAGAATTTCTTAGGGATGTCTTTGTTTTTATTTACAGAGATGTGATTTATTTTCTAAAGCAATATTTTTTCCAGGAGAATTCAAATGAAGTGAGTTGTAAATAAAATAACAAATTGGGAATGATCCATACTTGCCTAAAAAAAGTGAATGAATTATCGGACCACAATTTAGTCAATATGTAATCAGAATAAAATGGTCATGTAAGGAAATATCTGTCTGTGCCATACTGTGACATGTATAATTTTAGAGTTCAGAAAAGCTATGCACAATAAAAATATGCTAGCAAGCACCTGAGCCATTATCAGACAAGATTATTGTCTGCACATCTTTTGATTGATCTGGAGCCAAATCCTGCAGCTCTACATCTATCCTACTGCGTAAATTAAAGCTCTCACTAAGGGTAATGGAACTCTTGTCTAATGTGATCATGGCAATGGTCTCAAGGAAAGTTCAGGGTTCCTATTAGTTTACTGTGTGTGTGTATTTATGTATATGTATATATATGTGTGTGTCCATCTACCTATAGGAAAGATGGAGAAGTGTGTATCTATTACATACCATCAACAGTCCCAGGATCTCAAGTGTGGCTTTACTTTTTAAGTTTGTAAATTCAAATTAACTTCTTACATTCCAGTATAAGGTGTTGGTCTTAAAACTTGCCCATTTCCTTGTAGGCTCATTCATCTGTGGAAAGGGCTGCACTAATTGGTGCTGTGAAGATTAAGAATGTTCCTTCAGATGACACATTCACTGTTTGTGGTTCAGCCCTGAAGAAAGTTCTGGATGAAGATAAAGCTGCTGGTCTTATACCATTCTTTGTGAGTACTGGATTTTAACAAATCAGTGGATTTAATGTTTCTGATAAGATGCTTTTGACATGAATAGATGATTTCATCCCTAACGGAAGCACTGATAGGCAGCTGAGCTAGAATCCTAGGAAAGGTTGCATGAGTGTTCTTCACATGCCTTTTCATGCAGGAAAAGAAAATAATTGGAGCAGCTTTAAATAATTGGAGTACTTCTCAGCAGAATGATTTGGGGTCAATTTTGTAGTTGCATGTAGTCCTGCAGTGTTATAATCTCTGATTTCCTGAATTCTGAACTGTTTACCTTTATTTTTCAGGTTCCAACTTACTTAGAAATAAAACACGTTTAAAGGCAATAAACTTGAGCAATCTCAAGCTCAAGTGTCTTCAAGAAACAATAATTTCCCCTTGATAGTACTTTAGCAAAGAAATGAACCTCCATAATATACCCCAAATATAATCGAGATCCGACATTGTCAGTCAGGTACTTGTGAGTATGTAACTAATCTCTAACAAGTCAGCTACAGGGAATGTGGCTGTGGAAACTTTAGGTGTCACCATTTCTGGTTATCTGTCCACTTTTTTTTCCCAGAGATTCCTGCTTTCGCAGCAGGACAGCAAAGGGAAATATAGTTATGTGTCAGTAGCTTAAACTCATAATCCCCCAAGTTTTGACACAGACCATTGTTAGATTACATAAAATTCTAAAAGTTTGGTTCCTCCATGATAAATATCTGATCAAAAAGAAAAATTATTGCTTATTCATCAGATCTACTCCTCCTGCCAGTTCAGAATACCGTGTTACTACTTCAGATTAAAACAAGATTTTGCCATTTGGTTTTTCCCGTGAAGTAAGGAACTTCTGTTGTGGTTTTGTATATCACCAACAATATTCTTTGCTTATTTCCAAGCACTGCATTGTGCTTAACTAAACTTGATACAGACCACAGGCTGTATAGATCTTTTGAGGGGTATAACATGCCACAGAGAATATGTTTTTACTGGCCTCCCCTGAAGAAAAAAAAACCTCACACAACTAATTTGAAACTGAGAACTTCAGAAATGGGATTTTTTAAGATTTTTTAAGACATCACTTTTTTTCCACAGAAAAGTCATGTCTGACAATGGTTGTTTCTTTTCTTTCGTGTTGTAACATTTTGAAAAGGGATAATGTGACTTAAATTTCTGTGGACTGTTTTCAGAAGAATTAGAAGATTAAGCTTGCTTATAGTCATGGATTAGTGCCAAATGGCACAAAGAAGCTTAAATTTCACCAAGCTCTTTTGAAAATATAATCTTTTTATTATTCTTGTTATTAACCTTTAGAGAACGTTTTTATGTAATATGAGGATGACCAGAATGAGAAGTGGTTTTCATATGTGCAGAATGCTGCTAATTTCTAGGGGGTCTAGTACTAGCGAGTCCTTAGGATGACCAAGCACATCCTGTCAATTGCTTTACAATATAACAAGATTCTGACTGAGAAAAAAGCATCTCTAGGGATTCCAAAAAGAACTGTTTTCCTGTGGGACACACCTGTCAAGGTGAAGGACATGCCACAATGCATGTTTTATTTCTCTGTGTTATGATCCCAGCTTATTATACCTTAGACAAGGGTCCTGTTTCTATATCTCACAGTTAATTTTAAATAATTACAAGTACAGCAGGATATCACATCTTCATGCAGTAACTATAAAATTAATGTCTTTTTTCCTCAGCTTTTGTCTATTAGCAAAAACATGCAACTGGACCCTCATAAATATTCATACCTGATTAATTTTTCCATGCATAGCAAAAGAAAAAAAAATTCTAATTTATGTATTCAGTGACACCTTTACAAAGGGTGATTTAACTGCTGTTTTTCTTCATCTGTTTGTTTAGCTGTGCAAAACAGGCTTTCAAAGTCAGCAGAGGCTCTGTCTGAGTTTTAATGCAGCCTGTATTCTATTTATTTGTATACATGAATTATGTCAGCTTAGGTTAAACTCGATCTCATTATCGGTATGGTTGGCCTCTTAACACAAAAGGTGTGTTAATTCTCTGTCATGCTGAGCAGCAGTCCATGCACTGTATTACTGGCTTGCAGATTTCAAAAGCCTTTCCATTTCTTTTGTTCTTGAGTAATTTGGTGCTGTTGTGTTTTGTTCTGGTGACAAAGACATGCACATTGCCAAGGAAACACCTTACTGCCACTCAATTCCTTGTCTCCCTGTATTCACTGATCCTTCACTAAGGGGAGTGATTCAACATCAAAGCAACAAGTTTGATGGAAGAAATTCTGCCTGAAGAGACTTGTGACAGCAAAGACATCATTCCTAATGAAGATGTCTTGTTTGTGTCCAAGCTGCTACAGTCTCCCTTAGAAGCAAGAAAAGGTTTTGTAAGGGATTAAAAAGAAAATACAAGTAAATTGCAATGCCTTCTAAGCATGTTTCTCCTCTTATACTTAATGAATAAATGAAGAATCATTATGCTGAACTCGATAGCAGTGCTTTCCCTGTAGAGGTGAGTGGAGAATCAGGGTCAGGTTTGCTTGATGCGAAGTAGGTTCTGTCATTACAGCAATCTCTTAATTAAAGGTTTGCTTTTCATGTACATAGGATTTGGCAGTCGGCCTTTTTTGGGGAGAGGCATTGTCTTTAAAAGGAATCTTTGCATTCCTACCCACCATCAATGTCTTGTAGCACTAGTAATGTGCATATAATTTTGTTCAGTAAAAGCTGTTGCCACTAGGGTACCCAGATCTCTACTTTTGTTTTCTTTCTTTTATTTCTGAGTTCAGACTTGTGTTAATTTGTCTCTTTGAAAATACTTTTGCAGAACCTAAAACAGAGATATTTTCATATGGTAAAGCAAGCAGACTGTGCAAACAAAGCACTTAACCATGTCAGGTGTTGAGGCACTCAGGTTGCCACAATTTACTGAGGAGCCATTTGCCAGCATGGATGAGTTGCAGCCCTTCATCTGGCCCCAAGTTAAGGGGGAGCTTTAAAACACGTGCTGAAGTCCTGTCCATTTCATTACCTGTAAACACACACTGGTGGTTAAGCCTGTGTGTAAATGCCTCTCTCAGTTGGGCCCTATGCTCCCAGCTTGAGACAGGCCTTGGTGTTGGCAGAATGTTGGCTGGGATGCTCAAAAGTGAAAATCACTAAGTTAAGCACTTCTAAATTCAGATAGAGTGCCCACTGCATTCAAGCCTACCTCACCTAAATGTGGGGAGGTGGCCTGTGAGCTTTGTGCTCTCTTTCATAAGTCGGCACTGACAGATTGCAGCTGGCATATACAAGATACAATATGCTTCAACATATATTGTAAAATATACCAGTATAAAGCTGCTACAACACAATTACCCTGCTGCCCAGCACTAAATCTCTCTGATTCTAGATGAAATGACTCTTCTGAACATGATCCACAGGAAATTAAGAAGCAGGTTTTTTGTATCCAGACTCACTCGGGAAACAATAAATCAGAATCAGACTGACAGAGGAGCCATCTTTTCAGTAGAACACTTAGAACCTGACCACAGATTTCCATTTGGAAGTAACGTTTTTCAGATGTGTACAGATGGCTAGTTAGTGAATGATTGCAATTCTGTAAACTAGTGAATGGTGGTTTAGAGAACTGTTGCAGTTTTCTTCAGGCCACAGACATTCTCATGAGTGCAAGCCGGCAGGAACTGAATAGGAGAAATGAAAAACAATATGTGAACATTGAAAATTCTGCCTCATTTTAGTAATTTGCAAATGAAAAGCTTTGTGGTGGAACCATGCAAAATGTGTCCACATCCTTTTCAAAAGCTGTAGGAGGTCTTCCAGTTGAAAAGATTGAGAGTAATTGCTCTCAGAAATCAAAAAGATTTATGTATGTTTTCTGACATGGCTCTCCATTTCAGGAAAGTAAAACATGAGATGACTGAGTTAAGCATTTTAGCTGCTTTATATTCACAACCAAGGGCTGAGTCAAATTTGAAGTGCACAACCTGAAAAGAAAAAGGCCTGCAGGCTATACTGAGCCATCAGTCCCATTTCTGTGATGCAGTCTGTCCCCTGCCCTTTGCACAAATGTGATTTTTCTGGTGTTATACAGGCTACAAATTGAGTTAGATTCATTCTGTAGTACTGAGGCGGGGTAATGAGAGTCCTGACAAGAGCAGATGCTGTCACTATAAGTGGTTTCTGAGAATTAAAGCAAGTAGCTTTGAGGCTTAGATACCTGCAGAGAGGAAAACAAAATTATTTTAGAAATAGAGGTATACTTTACAGAATAAGCCATTATTTAAACAACTAAGCATATGTTTGAATTCATATAATCTCTTACTGAAAAAACATACTCCTTATCCTGATTAGGAGAATACCATAACTGCAGTACAAAACTAATAACAATAATGTGTAACTTCTAGTTGTGAAATTTTCATCATTATTTTAATTGCTGGACTAACCAAGGAAATTTTGCTCTAATCTTGTCAGAAAATTCATACCTTATTACCATAAAAGGTATGTGTAAAAGCAGAGTTAAGTCTATGGTGCACTCTTTTTATTTATATCCCAATTCAATGGGTTAACCCCTATTCTTTATTCATATAGAAAAACTGGCATTTTCATCATGGTACCCTCCATTGTGATAAATATATTTTCACTCCATACACACATGCCTTCTTAGGAAAAATAGAGACCAAATTTTTTCCTGCTATTTTAAAAAATACCCTGCGATCTTTTCAAAGCAGCCTCTCTCAGAGGGTGATTAGCCCTCCAGAGAACTCTTAAATGTGCCTCAACGCACTTCAGTTTTCTCTTCTCCTGTGTCTCAGGAACACAGGAGGGCCCAGTATAGGTATGGATTAGATTATCTTGAAGAAAAAATATGTTAGCTCACGGTTTTACTAACTATATACATACAATATGCTTCTCATTTTCAGAACTGTATTTGTTCCAAACTCCAGTTCTTAATAGCTTAATATAGAAAAAATACTGAATTGTCCCTTTTTTATTTTAATTAAAACAATTGAGTAAAATTCTACCTGCATATTCCCAGTAAATTACAATAGCTCATTTTCACCTATTTATATTATCTTTCCACTGTGAAACTTCAGCATTTATGTTGCCTCTGCTTTTGGCCCACTGGCTCCACAGAAAGATACATTAAATGAGACATTAACAGAATGAAGGAAGAACTGTGTTCATCCAGTGTTTTAGGATGAATATGGGAAAAGAAGTTTCTCTGTGAAAAAGTCTTGCAAGCCAAATAGTGAACATATGTTACTAGTGAACAGGTTCCAGGTTGCAGATCTCTTGAGCATAAACTGGTTACAAATCTCTGTTGCAGAGATGTGGCTCTGATCAAGACAGCAACATTTGTTGATCGATTCTGTCAACAATAATTCCAGCACCTTTGAGTTTCTCAAGTTCAGAACTTGCTTATGTACCATGAACTGCAAACCATTTTGATGGGATTTGCATATGTTAATATAGAATTGAGCCACACAATAAGCATGTGGAACATACAGAAAATATATAAAATACAGTATTAGCACAACACTGTGCCTATACTACAGTGCTTATCACTCAATTTTATATAAACATTTTATTTTCTGTATCTGCTTCAATGGACTGTTATGGGAGCTTTGAAAAAATCCACCATAGTCTTAAAAGTTCCATTAAGGGTAGGTAATGGCTAGTATAATTTTTTGTTGTTCTATAATGTCTATTCTTTTTGTTTATTGCTGCCTTTGTGGACTGGTTTTTCCATTTGGTAATTTTTTTTTTTTTTTTTTTTTTTTGGCACTGCAGTTCTGTGCAACACTTGGAACCACCTCTTGCTGCTCCTTTGACAGACTGTTAGAACTGGGTCCTATTTGTAAGTCTTTGCTGCTTCTTTCTAAAATTGCAGATACCTGTTTAAGCTATGCTGAGTCATTTCCGGGACATTATGCAATGTCAGTGTCCAAATACAATGAAGCTACTTATAGATGTGACCTTCAGTTACAGTTTTATTTCTAATATTAGGTGAAGCAGCAAATGTGCATTCTCAAGCTGTTGTAAGAGTTAGAGGACATTGTCTTAAGGGTTTCTTTTCTGAAGGGGCACGTATTTTGGAATACTGTCAGTTAAGAATTACTGTAAGTGCCTCAGTTTGTAACATACTTCTTCAAGCCCTTCTACCTGCAAGGGCATCTAGAGCAATGCTGAATATCACAGAAGAGTTGAACTCTTAATTCAGCTCTGCACCGAGTGTTTTGTTCCTGACTTCTAACAACTATAAAAGGCAGGGAAATGTGCACCAAAAATCCCCATCTAGTCTTAATCCTTACTCTCCCCTTTCCAATTTCCTTCTTCTTCCAAGAAAATAGGACAAGTGCCAGCCAGTGTGTTTAATACAGTGTTTGAGTCATGGACTCTTCATAAGTATTTCTTTCTGTGTTATGGTTTGTTGTATCAAGCTGTGATCTGCAGCAGGGCTTGGTCAAATCACATGTTTGCTGGCTGATGAAAATGGTACCAAAGCACACCATATCTCTTCAAGTGTACATTTAGAAAAGGAAATCCATATCTGTAGGCAACTGGAAGCAACTTTATAGAAACACAGCTTGATTTGATGCCCTGTTAATGTATTCAGGTGGGGCTGAAAACTTCGGGGCTTGTGTGGTGATCATTTCCTCTGTGAGGTTTCCCGCCTTTCAGCTCAAGCCCCAGAGACTCAGTTTCTCCCAATCCTTCTTTTTAAACAGGTTCCTAGTAGTCTGCTTAGCAGCTGCAGATAATTTTGCTGTTTGTGTTATTCCTACAGACCTATTAAATAGTGACATCAATACATTTAGTTTCACTTCAAAGATTCCCTGCTTGTGCAGCAGAGTCCAGCAGGAGGATGGCATACCAGTGAAGTCAAAAGTGTCATGCTAGCTCTTCTGCCTAATTTTCTCCTTAGCGTATGAGGGGCAGGCCTATGATACAAAGGCAGTGTCTCAAACCAAGTGTATTTAAAAATAGATTATCAGTTAAATTTTCAATGTACATTTAAATAAACCTAAGTTGTGGATGTTGTGAATAATATTATATTAGCTTTCCCAGACATTCATGCAAAAAGAAAATTTAGTTCACAAGAATGCAAATTTCAGCATGGACTAGGTGCCCATCTGCAGATCTTGGTGGATATATCTCGGTATGTGGAAATAACCATCAAAATTATTTGGTGGCCAGTGTAAAGATGCAATGTGGGCTTCAGCCATCAACTGATAAACCATAATTGTTACTGAGTGCATTAAAATACTGTTCTCTAGTACAGTGTGAATACTTAATTACAGAGTGAGCTGCTCATATGCCCAAATAGTTCTGCAGAAACCATTCAGTGACTAATCAAAAGCAGCATGTTTGCATTTCTTAGCATTTCAGTGCTTGCTTTTGCATGTGTCTCTGTCCTTGAAACAAATAGTTTGTTGCACATAGTTCAAAAGCATGTGCATGCACATTTATCAATATGTAAAAAATACTGTTTAGAAAAGTGTTTATGATTCATGAGTTAGAAGTTGGGAGCACAGCTAATATTCTATCTCCTCCTACTAAAGTAGTTTTATTACCATAGAAATGATAGCTAAATCTCAAGATACATTTTTAAGTGTATTTTATAATGGTTCTTAAATCAAAACCACAAAATAATTTTTGTTGCTTAATTTTAGTAAGATAAACCTACAGACAATGATCCTTAAGGGTCCTTTCCAATATAGGATATTCTGTGATTCTATGGTTCTGTGACTTTTTTCCAGTAGAAGTGGGAAGGAAAAATAATACATAATATATACATTTTTATTTATTAATCAAAACCCAGGTGGTGGAAACATTTAATCTCTTCATTTAGTTTTAAATTGGGAAAATATTAACATCAAAGAGAAACCTCTCAGGCACTTTGTTTCACGCAAAATAATTGGGCTTTTTAATCTGCTATTTAATTTATTTGCTTCAATTATTTTTTGTAGGTAATAAGGAAAATATCTGGATGCATATTGATGCAGCCTACGCAGGAAGTGCTTTCATCTGCCCTGAATTCAGGCATCTTTTAAATGGAGTGGAGGTGAATGAGTGTTTTTTCTCTAGCAGCTTGCTGAAACCTTGCTCTTTTGTAGAATTTGTGTGTCTCTTAGGCACCCAAGATTAATGGCTCTTCCAGAATCTCTGAGTAAGCTGGGCCTCAGTTTGCACTACAAATCCCTGTACATTCTATTACATTACCTAAATTTTT
This sequence comes from Chamaea fasciata, assembly GCF_029207755.1. Lineage (NCBI taxonomy): Eukaryota > Metazoa > Chordata > Aves > Passeriformes > Sylviidae > Chamaea > Chamaea fasciata. The sequence goes on from NW_027094086.1 coordinate 69,929,082, forward strand.
AAATTTTTAATGGTTTATACTGGGACTATGCAAGTGTACTCCTCTATAAGAAGAGGAGTCATACTTGTCATTCAGAATAACAAGAACTGAATCAACAAATAGAAAAGAGGAACTTTTCCCCAAATATTGCTAAAGACATATTTATAACATCCTAATTCTACATTACACAAAAAAGAGGAAAAAAAATTGACAAATTAATGAGCTCATTATGTCTGATTTTCTTTTACATGCTGAAAGTCATCTAGTATAGAGCCAGTATCTCAAACAGACAGGATTTAATAACCAAGAGACCTAAATGAAATGTTCCCCCAAAAGCACTGCTGTTCCTTTTCCCCCGCCTTGCTGAGCTACTTGGCATTCAGTTGCTTAGATAAGAATACTTCAATTTCCTGCTGCTCCCCTCAGTCAGATAAGTCCTTGTCTTCCACATCAGTGGAGAAAATATTACTGTTTGGTAAAGCCAGAAGTTTAAACACAGCACTGATAGGCAGTGACTAATGAAGAAGAGGAGGGAAAACCTCCTCACAAATAAAGCATTTCTTTCTGTCTCTTTTTTATCAGCAAATGAAGCTTGTTGTAATTTCCTGTGGGGGAATATTTTTAAAATCATTGTTATTGGTTCCTGAAGGAAATGAAACAGCATCCCTTGTCTAGACCAGAATTTTTCATAAGAGTAAATATTTAACAACCATGAATAGATTTCCTACCTTACATAGTACAGGGTGATAGCTAGATAGACGTATAGATAGATAGATAGATAGAGAGGCTGACAGATCATCTTCTCTTATTAGAGCAACTGTTAATTGTTTACAGGTAACAGGGAAGGTTATGAGAAGCAAATGAGAACAGAAAAGTGCTATATGGAATAGTCAGACCTTGGTGCTGCCAGGTCCTCATCCCCAGCATTTTAAGGCTGGTGGCTTCTTCCTTTGTTAAAATAGAAAACATGGATGAAACCTTTCCGAAATGGCATCCATCTTACGCACCTGTGTTTCTTCTGATGCCCCACCTAAACATGTCAAGTAAATCAGGCCTGGGACATGGTGTATAAATATGTATTTATTGCAAGTGCTTACTTTTTGGTGTTTTTTTCTTTTGATTTAGATGAAACAATAATTTGTACTGAAACAAAATACCCTGTCAAAAAGAAAGAAAAAAGAAAGAAAAAAGAAAGAAAAAAGAAAAATAATTTCTAGTCAGTTGTAATTTTTTTAAGGAATATAATGTGCAGATTCTGAATTACATATATAATTTCTTGCTTTATATGAATTTTGTGTGTATTAGTTTAATGTTCTTGGAAATAGAGAGCTTAGGGAATTGTTATTAGAAAATGTGATATGAACTCCAGTGAATGTTTCTGAGTATGCAGATTTATTTATTTATTTATTTATTTATTTATTTATTTATTTAGGATCACAATAAGATAACATGTACAAAGAAAGTATAATTGCCAACAAATGCTCAGAATGTTGTTAATACCACTAGCCTGACTGCATACCTAAGGTGAATTCTACTCCCAAAATAAGTGAAGATTTAACTACAACAGTTTCTAAATAAGGTGACATCAATATGAACATTATAAATACCTAATTCAGGAATTGATTCACAGTTACACAGACAATTTGACAAAGTCATATCATTAGTACATGGATCCTTTTCTCTTTCATAATTCTGTTTTTATTTATCCGTTCTCAGTTTGCAGATTCATTTAACTTTAATCCTCACAAATGGCTCCTAGTGAATTTTGACTGCTCTGCAATGTGGTAAGTATCACAGTAAAGGAAAACATTACAAAACACAAAAATGAGGTTATATTAGTCTTCCTTTCTAGCAGTAGACCTTTCTTTATATTTCTCAATTGAAATGAGGAGAACTGCATAGCTTTAAATCTTATAGATTATTTACAGAATTCAAACTTTCATTTAATCCAAATTTCAAAAACATGAAATTTCAAATTAGGCCTGAGCTCTGTATTACGTTCCAAAAAGAGAGAGAAGTCCCAAAAATTTGCAGTTATATACTTGCTCCATTTTGAGACTGTTTAAAACATAAAACCCCCCTTATTTTAAGGATATCAGTGCAATGAATAGCATGCTAAACAGGGCTTTTTTTTTTTTTCTTCCTTTTCTTTTCCATAACATTTATTTTGGTTTGATTCTTTTAAAAGCCTCTCTAAAAATGTTTAAGATTTGGCTGATGAAAAGCAGCTGATTTCAAAAAGCCCTATTTATGTAATTTTGTACTGACTTTCAATTTTCCCAGATGACAGCAGAGATATTTTGATACTAAATTATGCCAAAATAGGAATCCATAGATATAATTTCAAACAAAGCAAAGTATCATGGCAGTAATAATAGCATGGGTTTGTTAAAAACATTTCATAGTAGATGATCCTATTTTGTCCCAAACTAAATGGTAACTAGCATCACAATTAAGGATATTTATTCGCAAAACAGCTATTTAACAAATGCAGACTATTTACCAAAATAAATGAAAACATTAATTTCAGTTACAATAGAACAAAATTTGCAAAGCAAAAAAAAAGAAGACTCTAAAACATCATCTAGAAGTAGGTCACCTTATTTAAAAGAGGAATAAATATAAGACAGTGATCACTCAGTTGCTTTTGGTTAACCTCCATCTCTTTTAAGTTCCCTGGCAAAGTAGACTTTTCAGGTAATATTTTATGGTCTTTATTATTTCAGCTGATGTAGGCATTTTAATCTTCCAACACATTGTGTTTTTTTGTTTTCCTTACGGTAGACGGCTTACATTTTGACCCTAATTCATCAGTAGTGGCAGCACCTCATACTATGCTGTGTCTCTGTGTGTAAGGAAGTAGGAAGATGATGAAACAAACTCCTTCGCTAGTTCCACCCATCTCACTCAAAGACATTGTTAAAAACCTGCAAATTAGACAATGCACTATCATTTTCTTTAATGTTTGTAGAACAATTAAGAACCACAATCTAGTGCCTAGCAGTTTATTTTCTCATTAATTCTGCTTTCCCTGAAAACCCTGTGGAACTATGTTAAGGGCATTTTAACTGGCTTTCCAGTAAAACAAGTTATATACAATCACACTGCGAGTTCCCATCTCAGGTGATTTTAGGTTATTCCTAGTAAAGCTTAGACTTTAGACTTAAGGTATTTTTTCTACATTTTGTTTCTTGTTGAGTGTTTTGTTTTGTTTTGTTTCGTTTTTAAATAAGCTGTTGCACAAAATGCTTCTTTTCATAGGTAGGAAGACTCCAGTAAAAGGACTCTGAAGAGACCTTGCAATGTCTCCTTACTCAAAGTAAAAGTTTCACAATTGTAGCCACTCAGGCTTCAATTCAGAAAGGCATCTATGCATAGGGGTTATTCACTTAATACAGAATAAATGTATGCTTAAACTCTTTGACTTGAAGCCAAGTCCATTGTCCAGCTAATTCTAAGACCCACGTCCAAAATTCACCTATATTACCAACTGTAACACTCCCTGACAAGGTAAAAAGTAATAATAAATGATGTAGGATGGTAAGAAAAAGCAACTCTGAAGGATACATAGTCCTCTTAGGATCAATGAAAAGTATTAAGCATGATGCTATGGTAATATGGAAAGAGTTTAGTAAACACTGAACACCATTTCAGAACCAAAGTGATCTGAGTTCCATTGATGGGCAGACTTCAAAATAACCCAGCCTCCTCAGCACTTTCCCCAATGAACACTCACATTTCTTTTCACTACAAGCTGATTAAAATAGTTTACCCATTAGATCTGTAATGTAATTATGTAACTACCCAGTGCAATATGTGGCACTGATGTAGTTTCAGATTTGGAGACAGTTTCATTATAAATCTTTTGTAAAAGATTCACAAACTTCCTGATGTACAGAAAACAGCAGTCAGTTTCCTAGAAAAAGGAATTTAATGCAGCCAGTCCAAGAAGGGTGTATTTTCTATATTCAAATATTAGAGTCCTTTAGAGACTTTGTCTTGAAACTACAGTCACTTTTGCCTGACTTGTTTAATTGATATTCTGGAATATTTTAAAATAGGAAGAAGTGTCTTTATTCACAGAAAATGAGAATAATAATCTTGCAAAGTCTTGGCATTTTTTGACTTTTATTATTCTTTTCAGGGTTTAAGTGTTAACTTTTGATTGGGAACGGTGTTTCAGTAACTGGAAGAAGGTGCATATAGGAAATACTTATCTGTAGATCATAGAACACAGAATAGTTTGGGTTGAAAGGGAACTTAAAGATCATCTACTTCCAACCTTGCTGTCATGGGCAGGGACACCTCCCACACTAGCTCAAGTTGTTCAAACCCCCTCCAGCCTGATCTTGAAGACTGCTTGAAACGAAGTTGTATTTCACTTCCTGACTTCAGCTAAACAAACTTGAACAATCCACTCAAACACAAACTGAAGTGAAATTTTCCTGCTGGTTCATAATATACGGTCAACTTTTTATCTGTCATTGAAAACGCACAAAATAGAGTGAGGCAGGTAAAAGCTGCAGATGTGCAATTCGAGCAAGTCACTTCTCACAGATTTTCATCACTTATTTTACCAGCAGTTTTATTGTGCATTTTGTATTATGAGTACTTAATATGGGAATCTGTGCTGCTCAAGCTAGGTCTTGGTCTAGTAGCATAACATCCAGCCTTAAAAAATTTCTAGTTTACCAGTATAATTTGTGAAATACATATTCACAGGATCACAGATTCGTTAGGGTTGGAAGGGACTTCTGGAGATCATCTAGCCCTATGATTTTCATCTTGAGAGGTACTCAAGGAACATCTTTCAGGCTAGTGGATGAGTGCCTCAGACCCCTTTAACAGAGAGTCGCCCACTACAGTCACTCAACTTACCTTTTTACAGTAACCACCGTGTGTCTTCTGATGTAGGCTCTCTTTGTTTGCCTTGCTCACAGACTTCTAAAACCTCTAATGAATCATACCTGATTGTGGTCTGAATGTTGGAGGGTGGAGGTTGGACCCCTGCTGTTTTTTGATCACCTGGGTCCAAGGTGTCTCAAGCTCAGTGTTATCCACTGTAGGTGTATGGAGCCACATATCTACCTCCATTTCAGTCCCCCTACTATCTCTACTACCACACAGCCTCTTATCTGTGTCTTGTAATGCAGCCATCTGAAAACAGGTCATCCACCTGTGCACACCTTGTGCCGGTATCAGCCTTTTCTCCAGGAGGAGCATATGGTGGTGCCTAAAGAGGCTGATCTGGAACAGAAGCTAGACAGAGTTAGAGCAATAAAGTAGGTATTTATTGAAAGGCCTTCAAAGGATACACTTTGGGCAGTACAAGAGCCCAGCTGTGGTTCTGTGCAAGGTGGACCCAAGATGGACACCTGGTCACAAGTCTTCACATTTCTATAAGTTTTGGTCCATTTACATATTGGGGTTAATTGTCCAATTACAGCTTCAGGTTATGAAGTCCCATCCTTCCAGTTTTCTCTCTTCAGTTCACTGTTGCTTATGCTTTTGGGCCTGAGGCTATAACAGCTGTCCTCAGTTCTCAGACTGGAAAAGGATTGTTTTGTCTAACTACCCTGTGAAGAGAACTTACTAACACTTTATATGAAGTTCAGAGTCACACACTAAGGCAGTACAGAATCTAAAAAATATGAACGCTAAAATGTAAGGCATCGCTGGGTATCCATTAAAGCTTCCAGCTGTACTGGCATCTTTTCCTTACCAGTTCCATCTGAGTGGCACCATCAGACTTCTCAGGGGCTGCCTCAATCAGCACACTGGGTTTGGCTCTGAGGTGGGGGCCCACCATTATGGCAGAGACCTTGAGCACTGAGCACTCTGGTGTGGACCTCCTGAGCACTTAGGACTTGCCTGAGGCGTGGACCTACTTGCAGAATGCAGCAGCACCCTTCCTGCATGTCCTGCCTATGGAAACTTCCGTGCCATTTGTGTGTCTTCTAAGCTAGATGTTGCTGCAGAATAGCTACCTGTTTCATTGTTTAACACAGCATCTTATAGGAGAAGAAATTAAGTGCTCACAAAACATCTAAAGACATTCCTTGTAACTTGGATCAGCTGCACAGAGAATGAGCTACTGAAACAGGAATATATCAAAGTAATCAAATACTTCAAATAAACGACAGTGAAACAACCTAGATTTCTTTAAAAATATTTCTCCTAATTAAGCTTGTTTTCAAGTTATTGTTTTCTTCCTTTTGTCCACAGGACATTTCTAGCAATAATTAGGTTATTAATCATTTTTATTTAATCTGAAAATCTGTTGCTATTTTTCATGTGTGTAAGTTTACTTATTTTCAGCTATGTGCTTCCCATACCTGAAGGCAAATACTTAGCTGTTGACCTTGGTACTTCCCTGACTATTAGTGAGAGGAAGGCTTTTTGTTCGTTTGAATAAGATGTTTTTGACCACAGCCTAAATGTGAAGGAGAGTGGGAATATGCACTGGTCTGTGCATTTATACATACACACTAAAATATTGGAAATTATATTTTTGCTTAGAAATTTCAAATTCTACATTAAACCATTAAAACACATAAAAAAAAGGTTTGGGCTTTTGTCATTTAGAGTATCTCTATGTTGATATAATTTTTGCTTACTTTGTAATATATTTATAGGCATTATATAATGATGTAGCAGTCTTTCCCTTTTTGATTTATGGTTTCTTCTTCTTCTGCCTCTATAAACACCAACATTTGTGGAGGTGAATCAGTCTTACTCAGCATGAACCAGAAAAATCTTCTTGTTAATCACTGGCAAAACACAATTTATTCTCTCTAAAAGGGACACACCGGCTTTTGAACCTCAGTCCAGTCCTGCCACCCCTAGCTGGCAATACTAAGTTATGCTTCTCAGTGTAACATTGTGCTGTAGAATGTCTGTCAGGAATTGTGTAGTGGATCCAGCTAATGGCAGCGTGGTACAAAAGGGGAGCCTTAGTCAGGACTGGGGGCTTCTCCCTTCCAGTGGCTGCTGCTGCTTCCACAGCAGCAGGGAGAGATAGTGGCCAGCACCCCCAAAGCCTCAGTGTGGCTCTGTGCGATGTTTAGGAAGCAACAGCTCTTCCCACGCAGCTTTGTACTGCAGTAATTTCAAGACAACTTCTGTTGACTGCAAACATTAACATTGCTTCAGCTAGTCTCACATTCTGGTGTGAGTGTCTATCACCATAAAAAGATCCTCTATGTCTGTTTCTTGTCTGTTTTTAAATATGCAGTCGTGCAGTTATGCTGCCCGTTCCTGCTGAGCCTTACACTTAACTACTTGTAAGTACAGTACTGATATGGCTGTGAAAAAGCACTGAAAATGGCACAGGCTGTGCGCAGGAAATATGCCAGTTTAAACACATTCAATTTGACTTCACTTCTTGTGGAAATTTAATCCCTTAAGTCTTTATTCTTAAATTTCTCAATTTGATTTCTTTCTTTTTTCATACAGGGTGAAAAAAAGATCCGATTTAATAGGTGCCTTTAAATTAGAACCTCTTTACCTGCAGCATCACCATCAGGAGTCTGGTAATTTTATAATTAAATGAGATTATTTTATTTTGTTTGCACTCTGATATTTAAAGGGAAAAAAAAAGGACTTAAGATGAAAACAGCAGTTCTTAAACTACTCAAGTTGTTTAGGAGGCTGTTTCCATTTTCTGAGCACTCTAGGGAGCTAAGCTCATTAAAGTGCAAATACATGTCTAGTGAGATTTTAGTTAGTTAAAAGTAATACAGGGAAAGTAATTTCATAAAGCATTATGCATTACTACTTTTTGTATTGGGATTTCCCCAGTTTCAGACTTACTACTGATTGATGGCAGAAGTGTTGAGAAAATTCTTATTATCTTTTGGCTGTCAGATAAATGTATTATTGGATGTTGTGTAACAAATCCCTTAGCCTGTCTTCCCTAACATATCTTTCTCCCAAATGATTTAAATATCTGTATTGGTTTTAGAGTTTCTAAGGTCTGTGACTTTTTTTCTTAGTAATTCATGCAAGCTCTGATGCAAATTTTTCAGAAACCCATGTGAGGAGCAAACACTCCCTGAAACTACAAAGAAAGGGTGAACTGTGTTTGCTGTCTGTGCTCTGCTTTTGAGTAATAGCTTTCTGGGACATGATGCTCTTACACTGACTGTAGAGAAAGGTGGTAAGAGCGGACTATCTGTCTTGTACAAAATATTCATGAAAGCTCTTCACGAAATGCTCACAAAGAACTTAAAAATCTCAAGCTCTGTACAAAACTCCTTACTGCATTAGTTCTGGTCCTTGCACATCCCTAGCAACTGTAGAGTGATATTTGCCCATTTTTACACATCTGGTTATTAACTGAATAATTGTGAAGAAGGTCACAGCACTGCAGTGTCAACATGTTGTGGAAGTTCTCTCATGATTTTATGAAAAGACTGAATCATCTGCAGAAGGTCTTACCATTTACTCAACCTCATCATTTTCCTGGAATTGCTGGTGCTGATCTGTGTTCAGAAGTGTATCCTGTTATGGACTCATTGACATTTAAATTAATACCATCCAGAATTCCACTGTTCACTAAAAAGCCCTAGGAAAAATGGATTCATATGCCTTAATCCTGAACTGGCATAAACCTTGTATTTTATTCCTTTCCTCCATTTCGAAGGAATGCAAACATAGAACAGTGCAGTAAACAGGAGCATGCAATAATTCTGGAGCTGATGCTCACCCTCTAAAAGCTTGAATTGTTAAGAAAAAAATATACTTTTTTTTGGCCTTTTCTAATGGAATATACAAGTTACAGCAAATCCACTTTAGGCACTAGCTTTTGCTTAACATACATTAAAAATATTTATCTTCAGGCAAAAAAAATTCCAGCCCTAACTAAAATGAAAATATGTTCTTGGGACAACTGGTAATGTTGATTACAAGAACTTCTGGTCTTACCTGGGTTAAACAACACCTGAAGAAAACCAAACCTTTCTTAAAAACAGGAAGTTTCAGTAAGGCCACCTAGTTGACCTGAAAACTTTATCACTCCTGTTGAAGAAGGAGTTCTTTAGCCTTCATCTTGCCTTCAGAAGGGTGATAGCAGGTTATGTGATCTAATATAATGATTTCAAGGAGATCAGCTGATTACTAGCAGTCTAGGAAGGCTAATTTTTTTCTATGCTCCATTCCCATTCGATATCAATTTTCCAAGGAGTTGGACAACACTTCAAATGCAAATGCCTCTGGTTAAACTCCCAACCCACACTTGCTCCTTCTATAAACACAGAAAAATTTGCTACATGAAGGTGCTGCAGTCCCCATTGACCCCTGTGTGATTTATGGGATGTCAGCACTCAGACTTGCCAAATGGAGGGTGTTGAATTCTCAGTATTGTCAGGTCTGAGAATTCCTATCCTGGTTTACTAAGTAGATGAAGTAGTATTTCTGAATTTGCTCATCTCTCACTCAAGAATTTAAATGAGCGGAAAAATATCTCTATCTGTGAGCAATTACTCCTAATAACCATATGGCAATTATGTGTGTCCCCAAGGGGAGAGTCTTTATTTTCTCATTAATTGTAATTTTATGTGATTTGCATCATCACACCAGGAAGATTATACTAGCTTGCCTGGCAACCCAGGATATAGGTCAAATCCTCATGGCAATGTTAGAAGAATGCAGCTTTATACTCCATTGTGAACACCACATACGCTCCCACAATGCAATTCCTCCTGGTTAAATACAGATGTAAGGCTAAAGCTTGTAATCAAGGAATCAAGCACTAATCATTGATTACATTCTGCTTCACAGCTTGTGAAAGGCGTTGTTGTGGATCATTAGACATAGCCCCTTACAGGAGCGTAGGATTATTTATCTGTCACCAGTTGCTTTACTCTCTTTGCTACCAGTCTTGCAGCTATCAAACAGAAATGGCTGCTACAATGCAGAAGAATATGAATGTTATCAATTTACCTTGTTACCAAGCAGAGACAGCCACATTCATTTCCTGAAGTCCGGGAATAGGTTAATGATTGTTGGTGTTTTGTGGGTTTGGGTTTTTTTTACCACCTGGAAACCAACATAGTAACAGGTTAAAGAAACTAATGGCCTCCTGTTTCAAAGAAAGAAGGACCATGTTTTTTCCTATGTTTTGGCTGCAAATGAGGGAACATTGGAAAGAGAGCTCATAATACAGGAAAAAGCTTTTGAGTTTTTTTTCTCTAGAAAACATTTAGGCTGAAAATTATGTAAATGGCATATACTGGTCAAATTCAGAAGCTACAGTTCTACCTTCCAGCTAACAATTCCAGGAGTACTTAGCATTTTCCCAAGGAATCCGAGTACATTCTCTCCTATGAAGCTTATACTCCACTCCAGAGAAATACAGCAGAATAAGGAAGCTAAGCAGATGCTTCCTAAAGAAGTGCATTAAATATTACATCAGTTTAATTTCTGTCACTGTCTTAGAGCAAGTAACTGACTGTGTTCAGGTTTACTGTGAAATCACTTTAATTCCTTGATTCAAAGAAAAGATAGGTGAATCCTGACACTGTGTGCTTATATAAAGAACATGTAATAATGCCCTCTACTTGCCTCCCTAGACTGCTTTGTGGTTTAGCCCATCTGTGTAAGGAATTTCACTCCATCGAAAGAAAAACCGTCCAAAAAAAATGTAGAATACTATTCTCCAAGCAGGAACAGGTCAAATTCTGAGTCAATTTTTTCAGTCACTTATTAGACATTCTGAAGAATTAGCAACAAATATATGTATGAGCAGAAAAGGTATTTAGAAGTGGATTATTTTAAAGAGTGTTACCAGTTCACTATGGTAAAGGCGATGACATTTCACAGCAGAGAATGAGTTATGAAGTGAATCTGGGGAATCTGCAAACTGTTTATACCAAAATTAATAATAGGTGTTTTATCTACTGCTTGTTTTCCTTACAAGAAGAAAATATACATAAGATTTGATCCATCATCTCCACAGTATCTGCAGTATATAACAGAAAGGAAAATAGTGTTTCTTCTGTAAACTGTTTGTTAGTGGCGTATTTTGACTAGCTTAGGAATGAAGGTTATTGCAAGCACTTTCATTTAACATGCTGCCAAGTACCCAGCTAGATATTTAGTGGTCCTGTTGACACTGATGATGCTGAAGTTTGTAGCAGATGTAAAGGATAGCTAAGGTACAGCTTTTTCAATAACATTAGAATGATTAAAGTTTTTGGCTGTTGTGATAATGATGCAATGTGAACATTTTTTCTTTAATTTCCAGGTCTTGTAACAGATTATCGTGTAAGTACAGTATCAATGCAATAATTAATACTATTACTTGTATGTACTGGTATTTTTAGGAATTTATTTTTTCATTTACTATCATAAAATTCCAAACTTTATGTTTCTTTACAAGAAGGATGCAGCTTGCTAAATTTTTTAACAATCCTCTAACAGAATTTTGATTTTTTGTTTTCTGAAAAAAAAAATTGTTTAAAGGCAGAAACTGTCTTGCATGTGCAATGTCTTTAGATTTAGGCATTAGAAAAAAATTTCCTAAAGTTGTGGGTTTTGTGTGTTTTTTTTTCTTTAACATAGTGAATAACACAACTTAAAAAACATTAAAAGCATCTCTATTTTAATCTTTTGCCATGGAAACACTGATGTTTTGAAATGGAAAACATGCCTGTCTTTGGAGATGCTAGCCCCACAACTTTAAACAAGTCAATGTACATGAATTTCTCAGATACTTGTTTCTCTAAAGCCTTTGAGGAGAATTCAGAAGGCACAAAGGAAATTTGATTTGCCTCGTGACCCTTCCATTCTGACTCCAACCTCCTTTGCCAATTTTGATTTGAAAATTTTGAGTATTAAACAGTATTAATAAACAGGGATTGATAAACCAGGGATAGATATTTCTTCTATTATTTGATCCACCTCTAGCAAGGGCCCATAGATGTGGGGATGTGGTTCACTTTAGAACCGTGGCAGGGCGTAGGTTCTGCAGTGTCACTGCACTGGTGATCTCTGACACGAGCTCTTCTCTCTGGGTTGCAGCACTGGCAGATCCCCCTGGGCAGGAGGTTCCGCTCCCTGAAGCTCTGGTTCGTGCTGAGGATGTACGGGGTCAAGGGGCTGCAGGAGCACATCCGCAAGGTGACTGGGAACTGCTGCCTTGGGTACCCTGTGGTGGGACAGCAAGGGAAAATAAACTACCCATCTACTCTCCATGACTTCTGTACACATCAGAAAGCACAAGAAACAGTTTTTGGCAGCTCAGTTCAACAGGCATGCTGCTCGTTTGCCCCATGTAAGGTCACAATTTCATATCATGGCCAGATCAAAGGTACCATTCATTTTGTACTCATCTTCAGAAAAGAAAAGTCTAGGAATTTGGAATTTCTACAGTATGGTACCACAGTTCCTCTCAAATTAAGCCAGAGCACACGCATGGTTTTATTGTGGAAATACATAGATATTCATTACTTCTTTATTTTATTAATGTGCATGTATTGACAGGATGTTTAGATTATGATTAAGGGATACAGTGACTTATTTGGCATGTCTACCTCTGCTGTTGCTTTTTTTCCAGTTTAAAATATATATTTTTAAAAAAAGACCTTGTACAATTTACAGTTTGTTAATACTGTTATTACAAGGTTTATTCCTGATTAAAAAAGGAGGTTTTTTTAATCACTAGAAAACACATGTGGCACCTGTATAAATTATATATATACAGACTTCCTCTGTAGCAGTGAAGTCAAATTCAAGCATACCTTTCATCTTTATGAAGTTCAGGGAAACCTCTAGTGACAGGAGATCCATGACTTGGCTCTAAATATTTACAAAAATATCCATTAGCTAAGAGCCTAGCCTAGCATACCAAATTCCTTGCAGACACACATTCCTTTCAATTTTGGTACTAAACAGAATTCCTAAGTGAAACTTTGGAAGACTCATATCAATTGCATGGCCTTTTGTCAGGCTGGTTTCCAGAGGTCGGTATTTCCATTCAAAAAATTCCCTCTTTCTCTGTCTCCCACATATTTCCCTGACTTTCCAAAAGCTGCTTGTCTTCATAGAATCATAGCTAAGGACCAAGCTTTGATATTTTCTGTGACAATACAGTTCAGGAAGGCTAAGCAAATGAATCTTTTCTTAAAGATACTGACTCCAAAGTAAAACCCCTGAATGTTTCCTCATTTGTAAAGGCAATTCATACAGCCAAGGTTTAAAAGAGCTTGTTGAAATGAGTGTTTGGTTGATATTTCTAAGGGCTAAATTGTTCTTTAGTATAGATATAAAAATAAGTTATGAAAAGACAAGAGGGACAATTAAGTGAAGAATTTTTCTCACTGTATACGTCTTCAAATCGGGACCATTAAATTAATTTCTCCTCATACCTCCTCACCCACCCCCAATAAATGCCAGTTCAGTGGTTTCCAAAGCATTTAAAAAAGAAAAAGAAAAATAAAAAAGTTATTTCTATCTCCAGCAAGCCTCTGTTGAACTTAAATTTCAAGAAATAATTGCATTTCGTTTGCTCCCTGCTCTCGCAGAATTTAATCTCTTGTGAGTTTTCAGATATCTGTTTCAGAAATGCATTTCTTATCTTGTACTTTTTCCTGTCTTCTCAGGAATTATCATGAGCCCCAGGTAGATGGTGAGGACCTTTCTTTTGGTAGAGCAGTAATGAAGTATCTAAACCAGCCTGACATTGGTTTAAAATTTCAAACCTATAGACAAGTTCCCAACTGAAAAATAATTTGGAATTTAGCTTCATTTGTTAGCTGAATTCTAACATTGTTCATCTCCCTGCCTGGCCCTGAGAAGCTGCTTTCTTTTAAACGTGCTATAGCACCTTGTAAATAACAGTTTTTATATTCCCATTGCTGGCCAAGGCAGTCCCAGGCTGGTACTGTCTCCTGTGTACTTGGGACTTTCAGCTGGATTTTAAGGGAAGCCCTGCAGGTGCCAGAATTGTTTCTGAAGCTGCATATGATGATTTGGAGATGCATTTGAGTGGGTGATAGAGTGGATATAGGTAGAATGAGAAGAGACCTAGGAACAGTGGCAGAGGCAGGTACTGCAACCTTCCAGTGGAGAGCCGAGGGGCTAGAGCTGGGGAAGCAGGAAAAAGTGGTCTCTCTCTCTTGTGTTATTAAGGAGTTGTCCCGAGGAAAGGGTTACACAGTTGAGCAAAAGAGTAGAGGTTTGAAGCAAATCCTTGGGCTGGAATCTGGGGAAGGAGATGCCTGTATTTGCACCTAAGTAATGGAAAACGCTAGGAAGATCTGTGCAGTGTTCATAGATTTCTAGTTAGGCTTCTTTTGTGCAGCCTGGTGTTACATACAAAAGGATTTGAGATTTTCAATAGTGATGAGCTTCTGACAAGGCATAGAGGGAAAAAACCACTGTAGATCCCTAAGAACCCACCCTATTTGTTGTATGTTAGCAAGTTTCTATGTGGAAGACCAAAAACATCTATAGATATCTCTTCACAAACTTTTTTTTCTTGATGTAAACTGTCACAAAAATTCTTTCCCCCCCCCCTCTTTTATTAGTGTATTTTAAGGAAAAGTTGTTTGTTGTGTTTGAAGCCTTAAGATCTACATCAAAATTACTGGATAACCACTGCAACTTGGCATTTGCTTGAGGATGACATTTCGAAACTAAAATATTCCTAGGCGATAAGAATGTGTGACTTGGATTTAGATATAGTAACTTCTTTTGTTTTCCAAACATTCCAGTTATGCTCTCTTTTCACACACACCTTGTCATATTAACCTATTGCAAAGTATAGGGTTTGTAGCAGCAGTAAAGGGAAGGATATTCATCTTTGAAGGATGTGGGGAGAGACAAATATAAATTTTGGAGGTAAGTCCCAAAGCCACGGAGGAGATGTAAAAAGAGGGCAAACCCAGTAACAGCAGTCTTCTAGATTGATGCCAACCACTCAGAGTCTCTATAAATGTGAAATCCAAACGGCCCATTTGTAAATGGCCCATTTGCAAACCACTTGACCATATCTTTATTATTCCTTTGATGGTTCAAGTCCTCTCAAAGAGCTAAGAAGTAGTTTGAGAAATTTAGGAGTTAGTGTGTTTTTGTATGCAATCCCTATGAACGTGACTCAGTTGAATCCTCCTTTGGATGAGAAGTAATGAGTGTGCTGAGGGTAATGAATGCCATTAAAAATTAACAGTAGAGTCCAAGAAACTGGAACTGTAAAGAACAGCAATACTAGAGATAGTATTTGAACTGGAGAGTGGCAAGTCCAAGTGGCTGTAAGAAGACTCTTCTGCCAGCGTTTCCCTTCAATGTAGTGGGATGCAGGCTAAGGCAGGCAAAGAAGTGAAATTTATAGGAGAAAAAAAAATAAAGTGATCAAGACTAGGCCACTATGCATATCTGCATATACACCGTAGTGTACTCTGATGCTTCAGAGAAAGTCCCTGCAATCTATTGTAGCTCTTGAAGGTGTTGCCCAACAATGAAAATTCAGCATGAACACTTCAACGCAGAAGCAGTTATAGTTATAGTTGTAGTTCTAGTTCTAGTTATTTACTAACAGACATACATAGAAAAAAAGATTTTTTAAAATGAGGACCACATCTTAGTGCCTCGCAAGTTTACTGCTCCTGTTGTTCATTAAGTATTTCCTTAATCCAGAATAACCAAAATAATTAGATCCCTTGTTTCCTTTCTCACTCTTCTGTAGAAGAGTAATGATTATTTACCTGAGATAATAGTGACACATAACAATTCCTTACAAGCCTCTTTTTTTCAATCAACTAAACCACTCTGCAAAGATTGGGGCTGTTATTCTGTTCCTATATACCACGATACTTCAGGACACTAGCACAGTCCATGTGATTCCACTCTGAGAACCCACCTGACGAAGGGATTGCTCAAATGGTAGTGTTAGAAACAGTATATGAGTTGGTTTGCTAATGTCCACACTTTTGTTAAATCAAATAACAGCTCTAGATAAAATAATTTTGAAAAGTTAAATAATATTTGAATGCCAACTTTAAGTTAATGGTGCTAGGGACACAGCTTGACACAGGTGTCAAAATCAAAAGCACTTGGAGGGTTCAGATATCCATAGGTCAGGCTCGGTATGTGCACATTCAGCAGAAAACTGAGAACAGCCTGTCAGTCTTTTACTTCTTTCCTGTCCTCAGTTTCAGTGCCTGTAGTTTTCCAAATGGGAATTTATTTTCACAAGGTACCTGCCTGTCTTGAAACGCTGAAGCACTAAAGCCACACGTGTCCTCCTGTGAGTTATTGCCATGCTCACATCCAGAGCGTGAGTACAGCTTTTGGACTTAGAGAGTCACGTGTGACACCTAAATGCCCTGCAGTTCTACAGAACTTGAACTTCCAGGATTAATAATATTTAACTTTACTGTTGCAGCAATCTTTTTAAGAGCAATCCAGGATAATAGCTTATGGTTCAAAGGTGCAGGGCCTTGGGTAAGTGTATTTAGGCAATGCTATACACATGAAACTCCAGTTAAATCCCCACTTTCGCTCCTTTCAGTTGTTCAGTAAAACCTAAAACGCTTGGTGCCCCCCAGTGTCTTTACCAGTTATTGCTGTTTGTTAAGACTTGCTGTGGATCAAAGTATTTGCATCCAGACGTGAATGCAAAATAATTCTAGAATTTTGGTTTGTGACTTAACTAAAATTTTTCTATTTTTCCTAGCTTTATAGTTCTTTCAAATTCCTGAAAAATAATTTAGTTCAAAAAGTGGACAGAAGTATCTGCTATAAAATACATGGCTTGGGTCTGGAGTTTTCTTGTATAAACTTCTCACAGAAAGCCAGATCTTAAATGTTTGCCTTATTCAATTCTTACCCAGATAAATTTTGATGAAATTCAGCTGATGATTACATTCAGCTGGACAGTTGAGAAATTCTTATCTCATTGAACATGATTTGTTTTATGCCTTTGATTTCCAAGACATGGTACATGCAGTTCAGAATTTTGTGGAGCTGTGTAAAAGACATGTTTGGTTAAAGTATAGAATGTGAGGATAGGAGGAGACAGTAAAAGACCATTACAACACCTCTGCCTATTTCACATATGTTTTTCACACACTTATTGTGCATACAAATATCTGTATGTATGCAGATATTTCTGGCTGGATTTCACAGCTGTAAATTCATGCTCTTCATATTAGCAGAACATTCAAATGCCTTGGAAGGGATTAAGCATTTTACTGGTCTCATTCCTGACTCAAAGAGCTTTCAGGCTAATTTTAGAGGGAGATGATAAATGGATGTAGCAAACAGCAGAGCGGAAGTGGTAACAACAGGAAAACTGGCTGGTTGCGTAGGCCACCAGTAAGCCCAGTATGAAGGTTTTGAAGAAATATTTTGATTCAATCTAAACTGTGTTTCTCTATTTTAAGAAATAAAAAACCACCAGAAGGCTATGATTAAGATTGCCAAATGTGTTGGCTTTTTTTCCCTTTTCTGTAGTTTCTGTTTTGCCTTGTTCTTTTGGAAGAAGTTCCTGTGAGATGAAACATTCCACATTTAACTTTGACCCAAAGTGATATGTTTCATTTTTGTTTAATAGCTGTGCTTGAACTTACAAAAAGTCAAAGTGCAAAAGCATGGGCTTAGTTGTTTATTTTTTGTAAAATTATTTGCAATTCTAAATATATAAAAGCTGAAGAATCTTTAAACATGATTTTTAGATGTTTCAGATAATTTTTGATATAGACTGGCTATTGCATGAAGACAAACTATAATTCAAATGGCTAACTGCTGTTGCTGTCTTACCTTTTTTGGTTGGTTGGTTGGTTGTTTGGTTGGCTTTTTCTAAGACAGTGAACACTAAGCTGATGATAAAACCAGTAGGAGGGAGACTGGATAAGGTACTACAGGTACCTTACGAGGATATGGTTTTTTGGTTTTTTGGGGTTTTTTTTAAGTGCTTTTAAATTAATTTTCTCATTGGAGGAAAGCAAAGCAAAACATGGTATCAGTATGCAAGCATCACTGACTGATGTAAAGACTTCCCAGCTGGTTTTTAGTATGTCTTTTGGTATTTTTCTTCTTTATTTGGATTTTGGTTCCATCTACTTCAAAATAATTGCTCTGGCTGGGTGCCCAGTAACTTTTTTTTGCCTCAATAACTTCTCAACAGATTTGCTGAGATATGCTGTCCATTTGCTTGATTATACTGCCATCAACTTTTTTTCAACTGAACCTGAGCACCCAGGTCAGAATAGTGAGCAAGCTCTCTCTTTCTTCACAGATTTCTCATATTAAGTGAACTACTCTAAAAAGATGTATCTTTCCAGCTCAATTTTCACTGTAATTGTGACAATTTTTTCCCTGTATATCTGTGCACTTCCCCCTTTCCCTCTAATGACTTCTGGATTCTTTAGCCATTCCCAGCCAAAATTAACAGTGGTATAAAACCTAAAGGAGAAATATTAAAATTATTTACTCTTAACATGGTATCATATCAAACTGTGTTGAAGTGTCTCAAGAAGTAGACCAGCACTGCCTAAGACAGACTGAGATGCTAATACAGCAATGGCTCCATATGGTCTCTGGAAGTCATAAACGGGATGGAAGTTAACACAAGCAGATGGCAATATGTGAATATTATCACACATCAGCAGAAGGAACAGAGCATAGGAATGGAAAATACTTCAGCACACCTTTTCTCTTGGTGAATCAAATGTATTCAATATAGATACCCTTTCTCTTCTCAGCACATCAGACTGTCGCATCAATTTGAACACTTAGTCCTTCAGGATGAAAGGTTTGAGATCTGTGCTGAGGTTGTCTTGGGACTGGTCTGCTTCCGGCTGAAGGTAAGGCAGCTAAGATCTCCTATTTCTTCTGTCAGGGTTTATAACACCATAACCTGCAATTGAATACAGTCTTTGTAGTTAATCTATTTGATTATTTTTTAAGAAAAGTAAAACGAGTTTGTTTAGAACAAAGCAGATGAAAGAAAAAAGCTTAAGACAATTTTATTAAAACTGAATCAAAAGCTTAAGAGAAATTAATGCATATCAAGGTGTGGAAATATACAGTCAAGGCAAACAAATGTTTAAACCAGTCATACAAAATGACTTTCATTCTATGTGTGATGAGCTTTGATAGAGATGATTGTTTAAGTATATTTCCCTGGACTACTGATTATGATGAGTGTGTATTAATTGTTTCTTGTCAAGTTAATTTTGTATGTGTAAATATTTAATATTCACTTTATTAAACATTTACTATCATAGATGAAAATCAGAGCACTAAACACTTTTAAATTGTTTTTTAAAGGACTGTTTATCTATAAAATTCTACAGTCAAACTGGGAAAACTGAAGTAAGATATTTATGAACAGGTTACATGGGAGGACAGCTTCCCTGGTCTGCTTTTTATTGCTGAACATGATCCTTTTGCCCTGTTTGGCCTTTTATTCCCCAAAATCTCTCGAAGTGCCAAGTTCATTGATTTAGAGACCTTGCCCAAAAGAAACTAGAAAAGTCATTCAGGACTTGGAGCATAAAAACTGCAGTAGTTGGGAGAGCTCATTTGTTTTAATCAGACATTAAAAGGGGATCATTGTCTCAGTTTAGGTAAAGAAGTAATTTTTTAGAGGAGCTTGCAGCTAAAGCCTCTGCAAAGGACTGGACTGTAACACTGAATCTGACCATCAAGCAACAATAACAATAACAATAACAACAGCATTAGTGTTTTCTAGTTAACATGATACCTAAATGAGTTTTTAGCTTTTCTGAAGGCTTGCAAGCACATCTTTTCTCCTTCTGGGTAATTTATTTTTAACAAATTCTTTTCTCAGTCATTCAGTTACCTGAGTTTGAAGGAACTGGCTGAAGAAGCTAACAAGTAAATAATAAAGTGATGGTGAATTCGTCTGGAATAGGAAAATGGTTTTGTTTGAATTTATAGTGTTTAAAATAAAATCTAAAAAGACCCTGTGTTTAGGGGGTCAGACACATTACAGAATGTAGTTTTTTCAGTCAGTGGAAACACAAATATAATTTCTTTCCTAACAATAACTTTTGAAATATATTGAGGGATACATTCTGTGGCTTTTATTGCTCAATAACAAAATGTTGGTTGCAGTCTGCTCTCTCACATGGAACAAGCAAACACTAGTTTTTCAGATCCAGACACAGCTGTTAGTCAGTGCTCTACATTTACTTTGAAGGAACAGTTCTGGTGAAATAGAGCATAGCAACACAGGAATTGTCACTTTTGATCAGACCAGTAGCTCATCTACATCTGTTCTCCTGTCCCTCATGATTCAGAGGAAGAAATCACATCTAAAGGGAAAGGCAATTTTACAATAGGAGGTAAATATTGTATCTTTAGCTAAGAAACCTTTGGACAAGTTGTAGAATAAAGGCCTGATTAAACCAAAAACCAGTGTTGAAAGAGCAGTGTTTTCATTTCCTGCCTATCTGATTTATAAAAAAATAAAACAAAACTAGCAAGCTTTCCTTTCAAATTAGGAGGTTTTATAGCTATTTTAACAGCTTTATTTGCTTTTTATATCACTCCTTCAAAAATATTTATCTCATTTTTATTTTTCTTATGAAATACATCTCAGAAGCAGAATATTTGTAACTTTAATGTAGTTACAGTAAGACTAAGGGTCAGGGGACTTGAACTATGTAATGCTGCATAACTATAAAAGTATGAAATATTCTTTTCTTATTCCCTTTGTTATTGAGAAGCCCTTTTTAATTTTTTTGCTTAGCTGTAACTTTTAATTTTTTGCCTTTCACACTGTTGAGCAAATGGACTAATTACCTATGACTTTCATATTATAATTATTTCATCAAATATGTCATGCCAAAGGGTTAGTTTTAGGCCTCCTTGTCATGACTGCAGATGAATACAAGTCAAGCTAGTAATTTCTCCAAGGGGGTAAGAATGCTGTCTTATTGAAGCTCACAGATTCAATCAAAGCTGCCTTCTCAAAGCTCTGGGAGAGGATTAGTCACTACCAACTTCAATTTGACGTGACACCTGAGTGTCACAGCAGCCCTAAGGTGGAGCTCTGAGAGTAGAACAGAGGAAAGATAAATGAATCTTTCTCCTTCCTCCCTTCACCCCTGCCAACTTAACATCATATAACTGCTTGTATTGCCTGAAAGTCAGTGCTGTGCATTTGATATTGAAGGCGAGGACTGTCATTTTAATAATGCATTACCTTTGATAAGAAAGCAGGACATCATTGTCAGCAGTTATTGACCTGTAACAGGTGGGGACTTGCAAAACACCAAAGTTGGTCCATTTTCTTAGTTAGGAGCATTTCAGTCACAAATATCTCCTAGAAGAGTAAGGCTAAGCCATGAATTTTAGGGCATTGCACCAAATTCATAACAACTTGTGCTAAGACAGAACAAGGTTTTGACTTGGGTTCAACTCTTAATTCTTAATATGATCTAAAAATGTGACAATGATATATTCATCCTTGCTGCCAATGGGAAACTGTCTGCCTTATGCTTTGGTTTTATATGGAAAAGGCTAAGCAGGAAAGTCAAAATTGCCCAGATTTGAGAGAAGATATTTTCTGGTCAGGATGTCCTCAAGAAGACAAATGCTGCCACAGTAATGCAAGTGCTGCTGAGCAGATGGATTTGTCCATTTGCAACTCTTCTTCCACAGTCAGTGCTCAGTAAGGGGACACTGTGGTAAAAATTCAGATGCTCCCAGAATCTCTTACAATTGTGTTACCACCAGTGTAATGGAGAGAGTAAATGTTGCACAACACCTAAGATACCTCCTCTGATGGATTCTGTGGTGGATAACTGCTATAAAACTTGAGGCGAATACTTTGTTAGGGTTTCAACTGATAATATGAAACCTACTTATGCCAGGGATATATTACCTTAAAAATTGTTTAATTAAGGGTAAGATTTCATATTCAAAAGAATCTCTCACAGCAGCCATGCTTAAGTGAGGAAAGTTAGTATAGTTCACTGCAAAACTTCCTCCTAAACTTCCTCCTGTGTTTGTTTGATTAGATCCAAGAAGAGTGTAATTATAAGGATACGATAATGAATGCTTTTAAGATAGTTCACGACCTTAGGTCACAAAAAGGCAGTCAACTATCACAAATACCCCAGTGTGAACATTGCTTCTAAACTGAAGGTGATCCCTAAATCTCTTTGTGGCTCAAAACTTATCTCTTACATCATCATCTTTGTGTGATCCTTTGATGGCAAAGCACTGAGAGATGAGAAAGTGACTGCTTGTTACTCGTGCTACTTGGGCTTGGCTGCTTGGTGGGATTTACATTTTCCAGACTTGTTTCTGAAATTCATTGCCATATCCATTGAATTACAATGATTTCAGGGCTCAAATGAACTAAATGAGGCACTTCTTAAAAGCATAAATGATGCCAAGAAGATCCATCTGGTCCCGTGCCACCTGCGAGAGAAGTTTGTGCTACGTTTTGCTATTTGTTCCCGCACAGTGGAATCCACCCACATCAAGTTTGCCTGGCAGCACATCTCACAGCCGGCAACTGATCTTCTGAAAACATGGGGGCAAAACCATCACCAGCAGTAACAGCAGTGAAGTATATGTGTAGATAAGGTAATTAACTGGCTTTCTCTGTGTTGACAAGTTTTATTTTAGGTGCAGGTGGGAAAGTCAAACTATGAAGGAAAAAAGTACAAAACCTGTTGTTATATAGCCGAGCTGCAGTAGCAAAATCCTTGCCAATACGTTGAGTTGTAACTCCATATAGTCATTCCTTCTCTATACTGTAGTTTCATCTTGCCTGTTTCCAGGATGCACATAGCCAAGGAGACTTGAGCTGCTATTTCTTAAGAGTTTGTAGTCAAGAGCATTTGTTCAACCAAGCAATGGAAATGGAAGCGTTGGTGCTCCCTCTGTTGTCCCAGTTCACCTCTAGCATGCCCCCTCCTTCCTTCACAGATGAAACTAAGAGGTGTTAAAACCAATCAATTTAACATTACTATGGCTGCAGGAAGAACCCGAATTGGGAAAGTTTAGTTCGGGTTCTAAATATGTTAATGTTATGTGTCATGATATACTTACTGCAGTAATTTTGTAAATGAACAAAGGACAAAGGACTTCAAGACTTCCTTCATTGCAAAGCCAGACCTAGGGGAATGAGCACTAACTGATTACTAATCATCCTTCTAGCAGGTTCTCTACTTTCCCCTAAATAGTTTGCTTTTAAAACAGCCATTTTGTCAAATTCCAGCAAATAGGTTATGCTGACTATTGTTTTCCATATTGATCGTTCATGGGGAGGTCCCCTGTAAAGCTCCTTCTGAAGAGTTTTGTCAAAAGCCATGTGCTACCTGGTATTCTGTACTTTTAATCAAGTTATTATCAGCAGTGATTACTTGAAAATAGTCTGTAAGGTATGTTCTGTGAAACTGAGTTGATTTGTTTTTATGGCTTCCATTTTGATTACTTCATGGTGTAATAAATGTTTGACAAAATGTGCTTATAAATGTGATGTCAGAAATGTTACTCTTAGTTTCTCTCATTAGCTAACAAATGAGTAAACCAGTGACTATAAAAATAGGAAGTAAGAGAACAAACCCCCAAAATCAGCTGTGGTCCCCCCATCAGTAGTTTTCTCCCATTGACAGTGATGAATGGAAAATGAAAATACTGGGAAAAAACCTCTTTCTGAAAAAGTCAAATCAAATATATTTGGCACAAACCATTAATATGTCATCGCGTCAAAGACAGGTGCAGTAAAGAGCTAAAATGAAAGTTAGAGGGGAAAGTCAGAACAATATCAAGTCAAGAAGTACTTTTGCCATTTAAAAAACATAAATCCAAACAGTTATTTCTGTGTAAATGAGAAAAACATAGGTAGCTGCTTATGCAAAAGAAAAATAACATGTAGGATTAATTTGTACATTTGCATTTCAATCTTCCTTTTAATGCCCATATTAACTTCTAAAGCCTCTTGAGCAACATGCACAATTATTCAGCTTTCTTTCTCCATCCCTTTCAAGTATACTTCCTATGGCTGGGAAGTTGCAAGTAGACCAGGGAACATGGATCAGGACAGTTAATTTGGCACATGGTCTGCTCCTACATCTGTCTTTCCTAATCTCTCACTTCTGGGGTGCAAATTGGGAAGGATTATTATTTACATAAGGAACTGATTTCCCAGGCAACAGATGAAGAAAGGGATACCAATGAATTTGGTAAAACCCAGTAATATTTGAGCAGGTGACTGACACAAGACACTACTGTCAGCTGCAGTGTCAGAAATTTTGATAGCATCATTCTCTTCATCAGAACCAATATGAAATTTAGTTTTTCTGTGGTAGCACAATGCAATAGATTGGTAGACTGAAGAGAGTGGAAAATGCTGGCAGTTGATCCCTTTCTCTGTTACTATTTTTTTTTTAAACAACGTTATTCAGATCTCATGACCTGGAAAACAATGTTCATCCATAACATGTATCTTCCACACTGATACAATTTCACAACTTTTACGTTATGAAAACTCTAGAATCTTGGAGCCAAAGAAGAATTACACCTTCTCTGTGAGACAGACCAGTATTTTTTAATGTGAAATATATAACCAGATCTGTCCTGGGAAAAACAAGCAAACAAACAAACAAACAAACAAACAAACAACAACAACAAAAAAACAAACCAAAAAAAAACCACCAAAAAAAACCCCCCAAAAAAACCCAAAAAAAAAAATCCCCCAGATTTGGATCAAAGCTATCACAGAGTAAATCCAGGATAATTCCACTGTAATGAAATGTAGTTGCTTTGGGCTTAGGTGACTATAATTGAAATTAAAAATCTGAGTAATAAGTATTGGAAAAGAAAGGCATAAGGTAAGGCACTGCTATTACATAAGAAGATTCTGCTGAAAATCTGCTCCATGGAAACCAGAGCAGAGATGAATGATGCCCGCCTGTGTGAGCCTCAAACTGCTGTAAAACTGGGATGCAGACAGGATGCACACCCAAACCTAGGAGAGGTGAAATGTCCCCAACAGCCCAGAATTGACATA
This sequence comes from Chamaea fasciata, assembly GCF_029207755.1. NCBI lineage: Eukaryota > Metazoa > Chordata > Aves > Passeriformes > Sylviidae > Chamaea > Chamaea fasciata. Next base: position 69,954,058 of record NW_027094086.1, read on the forward strand.
GATCCCTTTAGACATTCATGGGAAAATACTGCCAAAACTGACATTCAATTAAACATTTTTCAGTATCTGGATATCAGATTTAGAAGTGGCTGTTGTCCAGATACAAAAACTTCCATTGGCAAAGAATGTAAGATAAAGGCTAATTCAAAATATAGATGGAGTAAAAGTTAATTTTTTTTTTTTGTGTTTTTTTTTTTTTTTTTTTTTTTTTTGTTTTTTTTTTTTTTTTTTTTTTTAAAGAAATGACGTAAGTAAATCTGGCTAATAAACAGAAGTGATGAGACCCACGGAATTACATTTTCCCATAGCTAGCCTAGTAGAGAAACCTGAAGTTCACAGTTCTGTTTTTTTCTGAAATTCTAGGATGATTCTAATATGTAACTATTGAAGGCCTTTATAGTATCCAGTCTCTCATACCCTCTTTTCTTCATGGGATAATTCCTTCTTAGACTATTAACATTAGGTAATCTGAAAAGGAAATATGGGCTATGTAATCAACTCAAGAAGAAGCATTGAAAGGAACATTTTGAAAGAAGAAAGTAACTGCTGTTTCTGTTCTGTAGTTTTACAACGTATCTGTAAGTGAGAAACAGTGCACTTATGAATAGTTAATATTAACCTGGATTTATTGTGCCTTGTGTGCAAAAGCTAATACAGTCTGTGCCGATGAATACTGTTTGATATTAAAAATAATTACAAAATCCCAGAACTGTACTTAAGTAGAATATCCATATCTCAAGGAAGGCTGCAGCTTTTAGAGAAGGAGGGAAAAAGCCTGACTTTTACTTTCAGGAACCTCAATTTATTTTTTTTTTAAAACTAGCAGAGTACAGTACTTGCATTCTTAATGACAGATTATAAATATATTTTATTATTGATGGTGAAATATTGGAAATATATGTATTTATCAAAGTATTGATAATATATTCTGAACTGCATTATAATTATTAAATTTTTAATTTTTTCTTCCCTTTACATACAAGATTCTGCTCATGGCTGTTTTGTTGTTGTTGAAGGTTACCATATGTGATGAGTAGTGCTCACATTGAAGTTGCCTTACAACAGCAGTCTAAACCTTGAGATGTACAAACTTGAATTGCTCAGAGGTAGAAGAAAATGAGAAATAAAACTGAGAATCCTGAAGACCAGGGTGGTTGGTAGGGGCAGGTTAAATAACCATCGATGGATAGTATCTATGTAGCATACGCAGAGTTTGTGTGTTCTAAATGGAAAAATAATCAGAAGTCTAATGCTTTAATTATAATTTGTGAGCTGTTGACTCCCTTTAAAATCTGTATCCAAAACCTACTCAACAGATATATAGGTTTTAATTGGCAATATTAATAAATGGAAACAAAACTACAGCTATTGTCTCTTTGTATTTAACTAAGCTTTTCTTGCCTCATTCATGCCACATGCACTGTAAGAGGCCAAACTTCCCCACTCATACCAAGTCAGTGCCCTGATTTTCACCACCAAGGACTATTTTTCAATGTGTTCTTCAAATTATTTTCCAAATGGGAGTTTTCAAATTTTCCTGCAGGAAGTTTCTTCCTCAGCAAAAGGAGTCTGAAAAATACCTGGCCATACCCAAGGCCAGTGCTGACCCTTCTGCCAAGTTCTGCACCTGGATCTGCCACTGGAGCCACCCGCCCAGCTTTGGCTTTGGCTTGTAGCTCCAGTGCCATCATGTAGGACAGGGAAAGGAGCCCATAACATCTGTCCTGCCTGGCTGCAGCCTGCATCCCCAAGGCTGCTTTGCTCCCTACCTCTGTGCAATCCCAGGGAAATCGGGCAAGCATGCCTTGGGAAAAATTTGATGGCAGCAGTGTCACAAACTATTTAAATGTTAGCCCAGCTGGGTCTGAGATGATAGCTTGCATACCAGCGCAGACAGTTTAATGTGCTGTCTGCACTAATGGCATAACAAGCCTGATGTATATCAAAAACCTGACAGTAACTGCAGGAAGATTCCTCACGGGAAATGAAACGTTCACCCACACAGAAGCATCTCTGTTAATACCAGAGCTGTAACTGCAGCTTAGAGTGCTAATTTGCATCTAGATTGGTATGCTAATTTCAACGTGAGTTGGTGTGATCCAGATGGGGACTCCACCACCTCATTTCATTCACGGGATACTTCCACATGGACCACCATCTTTTGCCCTGTAAAACAGTGTGTCATTCATCTTGTCCCTGTCAGAGCTGTTCTCCCAAAAAGGCCTGTGCAGCAGCAGCTGCTGTTTCGGGGAGTGTTTGACAGCATTCCCTTCTGACACTGCCGTGGTAGCCGTGGTGGCCCCGCAGCCGGTGCCACGGGGGTAGAGATGAAATAGGTGGCCGTGGAGGCCAAGTGCTCGTGTGCCTGAGGGCCAGGTACCCCAACACTGGCTGCCGAGTCACCGCCAGGGTTAGGGCTAGGGCTTTGTGCTTGGGCCGTCATTCATGGAACCTGCCCCCTGTGGAGCCCGTCCTGCACCGGGGGCTGCTGCCAAGGACAGAGCCCGGGACGCCACTGGCCCGGCTGCCTGTGAGCCGAGCAAAGGGTATCCAGAGAGCTTTCTGACTGCCAGGAGAGGAACACACAGCGGGCAGCTGGGGAATGCTGATGGGAGGTGGCGGGCCCTGCCGTTTTGGGAAGCCAAAGTCGAGTTTGACACAGGAAGAGCCACAGCAATTCTGCTCCTTTAGTCACCCAACTGGAGGTAAAGACCTCGCCTGCATCACAGAAATTGCACATCTCCACGATTCCATTTTCCACTGCTACTGAAAACGGCCTGTACAGGTAAGAAAGATGACAGAACCTCTTACATCCTCCAGCCTCTCCCTTCTCGGCTGCTCTGACCTTCAGTTGAGGAACCAAGCCCTGATCAGAAAGATTTTTCCGAAGCGTGTGAGCAGGGCTGGCAAGGCGCAGGAGCAAAGACACCGGCACCAGGGGAACGAACGCCGGGGCGCCGGCGGGGCTTCGGCGGGAGACGCGGGAGGGACCCGGGAAGGACGGGGGGGAGAGGAAGGACACGCAGGGGGGACAGGGGACGGAGCCGAAGGGAGCACGCGAAGGGGACGGGAGGGATCCGGGAGGGATCACGCCGAGGGGACGCGGGACGGACCCGCCGCGCTGCACAAAGCACGCTCGCCACTCCACGCGCTGCGGTTGGTTCGGAGCCGGCCCCGCCTCCCAAGGCACGGACGCCGCGTCCATTGGACGACGCGGGCCTCAGGCGCAGCCAATGGAGAGCGCCCGCTCTGCCGCGCGCCGTCCCTCCCAGCGCTGCGGGTGACGTCTACTCAGCAAGCGCGCCCCTCTCCCACTCGGCCCGGCCTCCCGACCTCTGATTGGCTGCGTCTCCCGAAGCGCTGTTATCCCATTGGCGGGCGGGGAGCGGGCGCGCGCGGTTCGCGGAGGCGGTGGCCGGTGGGTGCGGGGCGCGGGAGGGGAGCGGCGCGGCCGGGAGTGGGGGGGGAACGGGGCGGAGGGAAGGGAGCGAGCTCCGGGGCCCTCACGGCTGGGCCCTGAGGGGCAACCCGCCCGCCCTCGGGCCAGCCGGCGCTCCTAAGCCTCCTAAGGGGCCTGGGCTGCCGGCTGGGTAGGGGCGGCGAGGGCTCAGCCGTGCCCGGGCAGCTTCCCGGCTGGGTTCCTGGCCTGAGGGCAGTGAAAGGACGGATGTGCCCGCGTACTTGGCTGTGTTTCCCTCGACCCCGTGCTGGGCGTGCTCGTGTGGGCAGGCAGCGGCACCAGCAGCAGCTCCCGCCCGCTCCGCGCTGAGGCGAGCGCGCAGCCGAGTACAGATCGATTGGTGGCAGGGCTCGGATACACGCCCAGCTTCGGGTGTGCACACCAAGTACGGTGTCCTCCTCTGGGAACAGTTCTGGCTGAACGGGTGTGCGTGTGACTCTCTTGGAGAGAAGCTGAAAGGCTGGCTGTGAGGACAATTACTATGGATTAGACTAGGGAGCAGTATGCAGAAACTGAGGCACAGGAAATTCCACCTGGATATGGGGAAGAACTTTCCTGTGGGAGTGGCAACACTGGAACAGGTTGGCCAGAGAGAGTGTTGAGTCTCCCTCATTGGAGATACTCAAGAACTATCTGGACAAAATCCTGTGCCATGTGTCCTGGGATGACCCTGCTTGAGCAGGGAGGTTGGACGAGATGGCCCACTGTGGTTTCTTCCAACCTTCCCCATTCTGTGATTCTGTGAAAAATCAAACTGGTTACCACTTTTCACTTGTTATGACCTTCCGTCAGTGTTATGAAAGTGGCTACTGAATCCTTAAGAAAGTGGTGGTGAACTTGAGATTTTATGTTCTGAATTATGGAAGAATTTTATGGGGGCAAATATGTGCTATTAAACTTTTCCTGAACTTAGGCTTTTATGTCACTTAAGATATTTTTGATTCAAGAGTTACAAAAAGAATTATGTACACAGTGACAGCTGTTTGGAGAAAAGAACTGAAAGGCTGCAGCCTTTCATGTCTTGTTCACCTGTCACTCAGCTGTGGATGGATGATGATGTGAGTTTGTATCAGATTCTCTAGGTGCAAGTTAGACTTCTCATGGTGCAAAAGTTGGCAGTAACTTTCCAGAGAGAGTCTTACTTTTGTGGCTTTGTTTTGTTTGTTTTAATTGGATTTGCTTGTAGGGGTTCTGGATTTGCAGGTAAAATGTGTTTTGACTTTTCTAAACAGCTCTACAAATTTGGGCTGAAGTAAAAAAAAAAATATTCAAACCAAAATTACTTACATCCTTGTTATTGACCATGTGTGTAACCATATAAGTATATGAGCAATAATCATATTGTGCTCTCTGTTGTCTAATGCTGGTGCCAGGCATTTTGCAAATAATTAGGGAGGACACTCCCACATAGCCCGGATTCCTTCAGTTCTGTCTCCCCAGCCTGTTGTGAACGTTGCAGCTGTACTTTCATCTGCACTCCTAGGCAGTCGTTAGCTGATCCAGACGATTGCTACTTGACTCATACTCTGTTGGGAAGGGTGCAGAATGTATGGACATGATACTTTGCAGAGAAAGAAAATACATCGTGAACGTCAGCAAATCACTCAAGTCAAACGAAATATTCCTTCTGAGCCAAATGTCACCTCTCCTATTTCTTAAAAAAACTCCAACACTAAAGAAGTGTAAATTCTGCTTTCTGAAAACGAGAAACAAACATTGCTTTAAACACACAAGAGCTTTGTTTCTCTAAGGTGTAAAATGGGGACATTTTAGTGCCTTCTAAATGGAAGAAGTAGTTTTGAACATTTGCTATTAATCTGTTAATATTTTCTTATTTTGAAACTTGTTGCATTCAGGATTATTCATTTCATTTTTATCTCCCCCTGGAGACACTGCACACAATTTTACTCACTAGTTTAATTGTTTCATTTTTATTACCATCACTGTAATAATTGAAATCATTCTGACAGTGGTGTATCCTCTGTCCTCTGCTGCACTGTGCCATATTCTGTCAAATAAGAATGAAAGCACTGGTGATTTCATTTAACAAGGCCAGTTTTTGCTTGGCCATCTGTTACCATTCTTTGCAGCCTACTTACCTCCCCAGGAGACCTCTGGTTAGAAGCAAACTCTTTTTTTTTTTTTTTTCCCCACTTTTTTCTTTTCTTTCTGTGGATAAGGAAGAAAAGATAACCTAAATGCCTTTGCACCACAAAGCTGGTTGCTTTTTGAAAAGTGTAAAGTGTCCAGACTGGATAAGTAGCTTGCAAGACCTCCTGCTCTGTTTCTCTCAGTTAAAATAACATGGGTTTTCCTGTGTAAGTATTGAGGAGATTGGGGAAACGGCTGGTGCAGCTGGTGTGAAATGGCATTTTATAACTGCAGGTATTTTCTGTCTGTTGCAGTGTCGGCAATGGAGGCCCCCGCCCCTGGTGCGGTGCACCTGAGTGAGTGGCAGGAAAGTCACTTTGCCATCACCTCTGGCACCTGCACGCCTGGGCAGAAGGCAGATGGACACCGTGCCAAGATCCTGCGTGTTCAGTATGCATGGGCAAACTCCGAGATCTCCCAGGTCTGTGCTGCCAACCTGTTCAAGAAGTATGCAGAGAAATACTCTGCGATTATTGACTCTGGCAACGCGGAGACTGGCTTGAACAACTATGCAGAAAACATTTTGACTTTGGCAACATGTCAGCAAAGTGACAGTGACAAGTGGCAATCTGCCTTGACAACAGATAATGTGTTTGAGTTAAAGTGTGTGCAAGAGAGGATGCGGGCTGGCAAAATTTTCCAGAGCTCTCAGATGGCAGCAGCAGATGCCCGTGTACGAGCTGATAAAGGGGTCAGTGCCTCCGTTGCTCCAGCTCTTCCTAAACTCGATGTCTTCAGCAGTGCCGGGGAGACTGAGCTCAGTGCTGGCTCAGCAAAATGTGCGAGTCAGGGACCAGATCTTCTTGGGCATCCCTCATCTTCCAAGTCCCTTCTAAGCAGTGTGCCTCCTGTGACCAGAGCTTCAGACACACTTCCTGCTGCTTCAGCCTCCTTAAGCAAACAGGTTCATCCAGGTTTCCAGGCAACTCCACTCTTTGGAAGTAAAGAAGCCACTAATAGTAGTTCTCTGAAAATGTCAGGTAAATGTTGTGACGGACAAAATTTGTCTCTCTTCAACCAGTCAGCTGTACCTGCCTGGTCTGCAAATTCTGGGAAAAGAAAAGCATTCTATGGTCTGGCTGATGATGGCAGCTCAGCTATTCCTAGCCTTGCTCCATGTCAACCTTCCATTTCTACAGAAACTAATGGTTTTTCAGGGCAAAGAAACAGAAATGAAGAGAGCAGTGCTCCTGGGTTCAAAACTGCCAAGGAACAGCTGTGGATGGATCAGCAAAAGAAATCTCAAAACCAGCGTGCACCAGTCTCGTCATATGGAGGTATAAAAAAATCCCTGGGTGCAGGCAGGTCTCGGGGTCCCTTTGGCAAGTTTGTGCCCCCGATTCCGAAACAAGATGGAAGCGAAAATGGAGGAGCACAGTGTAAACCTCATGGAGGGGAAGCAACAGACCCATCGCTGCCTGTGGATGAACGGCTGAAGAGCATAGAACCAAAGATGATTGAGCTCATCATGCACGAGATCATGGATCATGGGCCTCCGGTCAGCTGGGATGACATTGCTGGAGTGGAGTTTGCCAAAGCCACCATAAAGGAAATCGTGGTGTGGCCCATGCTGAGACCGGACATCTTCACTGGCTTGCGTGGTCCTCCCAAGGGAATTCTTCTCTTTGGCCCCCCTGGGACCGGCAAGACCCTCATAGGCAAGTGCATTGCTTGCCAGTCTGGAGCAACTTTTTTTAGCATCAGTGCCTCCTCCCTGACTTCCAAGTGGGTGGGTGAGGGGGAGAAGATGGTCCGGGCGCTGTTCGCTGTGGCGCGGTGTCAGCAGCCGGCAGTCATTTTCATCGATGAGATCGACTCCCTCTTGTCCCAGCGCGGAGAGGGGGAGCACGAGTCATCCAGGAGAATAAAAACTGAGTTTCTGGTGCAGTTAGATGGGGCAACAACCTCCTCTGAAGATCGTATCCTAGTGGTTGGAGCAACAAATCGACCCCAGGAAATTGATGAAGCTGCCCGAAGGAGACTGGTGAAGAGACTCTACATCCCTCTCCCAGAAGCCTCTGCCAGGGAGCAGATTGTCACCCGGCTGATGGCAAAGGAGCACTGCTCTCTGAATGAAGAGGAAATCAAACTCATAGTCCAGAAATCTGATGGGTTTTCGGGGGCAGACATGACACAGCTGTGTCGGGAAGCTTCTCTGGGCCCCATCCGCAGCCTGCAGTCCATGGACATTGCGACCATCACGCCGGACCAGGTGCGGCCCATCTCCTTCCTGGACTTTGAGAGTGCCCTGAGAACAGTGCGACCCAGCGTGTCCCCCAAGGACCTGGAGCTCTATGAAACCTGGAACCAGACCTTTGGCTGTGGCAGATGAGCTCCATCACAACTGTTTCACAGGAACCGTTCAGGGCTTCGTCACTCCCTTGTGTTAAACCTGTGGCAGTTTAGTGCATCTGAACTTCACTTGGTTTCTGTCTTGGAATTAAACCTCCTTTTGTTATGCAGGCAGATGTCCAGGCTCTGGCTGAGGCTTTGCCAGCTGAAAAAACCATGAGGAACTGCTTGTCATGATACAAGAAATTGCTGAACAGCAGTGGCATTGAGAGGCTGACAGAATTTACAGATTGCTGGGAGAGGTGGACAAATTTCACTGATGTTTAAGGGGAAGGTTATCAAACCTCACAAATAATTGAAAGGAATATTGGGCAAATCTTGCAAGGTCCACCGTACTGTGTCAGTAAGGCATTTGAGTAATAGCAGAAATACCCATTTTGTGTAGGGGTATGGCAAAACTGGGATGGATGAGGGAGAGTAATTAGAGGTGCTTTGTTTGAGTGGAGGTGGATGTGGACTTGTATGGAAAAATGGAAGAGGGGACAAAAGAGGAAGGTCTCTTTGGGCATTGTTCTTGTCTGACATCCTTTTGACTCATCACTGCAGTTAATCCCAGCTTCTCATTAAAAACTTTTTTTTGATGATTTTCTGCTTGACCTTGCTTTCTGTGCTGCATCAGCATACGTGGGTGTATTTTATTGGGAAGTCTGAACACCTGCAGGTGGAGAAGAGGCCATGGGTCACAGGGGCCTTAGGATCTGGGCCCATCTGTGGGGTAGCCAGTGTCGGCAACCAGGTGCTGCAGGGATCCAAAACTCACTGCCAAACTGAAGGCTGGACAAGCTGGCAAAGAGGAAAAACAGGATTTGGGAAGAGCCCCCCAGTGGCAGGATAAGGGTCCCCAGGGTCTGGGCATGGGTATTTGATAAACTTAAATCCTGTGGCAGTGTCTGAAGGCTCTGTGAGTGAGGTGTCCTTGTGAAACTGGGGAGTGTGGGGGCTGTGTCACACACTGGTGACCTCGGGTGGTGTGAGGCTGGAGCTGAGGGATAGGGTGGGGCTCTGGGAGTGCCTTTGTGTGTGTGTGCTGGGAAGGACACTGCTCCCTCTCTGTCCTTGTCTGTGTGTGTGTGTGTGTGTGGTTTTGTATCCACTGGTTTGGATTGGCTGGACCCCCAAGCAGAAACAGGAGCAGCTGCATCCATCAAATTAAGATGGAAGATGCCCTACTCTGAGACTGTTGGGCTGTAATGGTCAGGAAGGAGAAATCGCATGTCCCAACGCCTCCTGGGTTCCACTGCTCCTTAAAAAGTCCTCATGCATCAATGGTAAAATTCCTGTCTGGCTTGTATTTGGCATTCATAATTAAGGCATGAAAGAATGGCTTTTATTCACATAACCTGTCCTTGCCCACTGGGCTGAGCACAGCTACCCCTGAAAGGAAAATAAATGGAAATCTTTCCTTTGGATTCCTTTGTCAGTGTGGCAGAGCTGACTGCTCTGCTGTCTGTGCTTCGTTTTCAGTTTCTCTAAAGAACGTTTTCTCATATTGGGGAAAATGCAGAGTTTAAAAGCTGCTCTTCCATAGATTTCTCTGAAACTGGATGAATGCTGTTTAATCAGCGCTTTTTAAAGACATTTGGAAACTACAGGGCCCAGGAGACTACCGTGAGCCTTGAATTCAGAATAATTTGGAAGGCTCAGAATTTCTTAGAGCTCATCCTGATTTAAACAAATGAGTCAGTTTTATTCATAGCTCAAAACTGTATTCATAGTTTTTTGTCAAGTCTGATATATATCAGAAATTGTTTTGCAGAGACATAAAAATTCAGGTTTGGGAAGTTACCTTCATTTTTGAAATAGTGAAAATAAAATAATTAGATTATTTTGTAAAAATAAATGTGTGATATGGTCCAAACCATTTGACTTTTGTGCCACTTGGGTAAAGATTATGAAATTAAGTCTGTTTTTACAAGTTCAGTTTTGGAGAGCTATAAACACATACTAGGTAAGATTTTTGCTCTCTCCAAACATTCATTTAAATTTGTTGTTCGGTCAAGTGAATGAAACACCAGAGAATTTTAATTGTTTAGTCAAATTAAGGGTTGCTCAAGGGTTAATAAATGCCTTATATATGATTAAATAATTGTCTTATTCTGGGAATTACTCTGGTGTGCTATGTGAGCATTCTGTGGTCATCTCTGTATCTGAATTTTCCATTTTAATGGAAGTGCTCTACAAGGAGGGACCAGTGAAAATCCACATGGTGACAGAGAATGAAGCTCCTCTTGAGGTGACCAGGACTGGGACAAAAGTTCTGTGCCTCTGTATTTGTCTCCTGCCAAGTGGAAGTTGTCAAACAGATAAAAGGTAGAATCAGACAAGGCTGTTCTTCCTCCTACTTTTTAGGTTATTCATTTATTCATTTCAAGGATTAGATGAACGTTCTGCTTTTTTCTTTTCTCTTTTTTCTTTTCTTTTTTTTTTTTTTTTTCTTTTCTTTTTAGGAAATATGTACAAATAGTGAAAGGGAGCATTAGGTAAAGTTTATTGTGTTTTATTAATGATGCAGGTGACACAACGATCTCTTCGGCCATGTAGCATTCTTTGGGCTTTGCTGCAGAGCTCAGGGCCATCAGGACTTGCAGTGTCAGCCCAAGATGAGTTTCATCACCCTCTGTAACAGTGCCACCACACAGCGACTTGACTGCCAGGAACATAATTTCACAAAGTACAGAAAATTGCACAGGAATAGGGCATGATTGTAATTTAAGGGAAATGGTGCAGATAAATCCACTTTAATGGATCTGTTTAGTGTATGCAGAAACCTGTGTACTTCATTATTTATTCTTTTTGGCTGGCTGATCTTTGGAAGAAGAAATGCAGGACTCTCTGGTTTTGTGGTTCAGCAACGCTGGGTGCACAATCTCTCAGTTTCTCTTAAAGGTAAATAATTGCAGTCCTGGAAAAGTCAGGTCTTATTAATAAGAAAATTCAGACTCTTGGTGCATCTTGGATTTGAGTTAGCTAAATTGTCTCAGAGCTGTATGAAGTCCCCCAGGGGATTTTCATTTGCAGAAAACTGTGCCCAATACATGTAGGGGAAAAAGCTGATGAGGCAGAAATGATCATCACCTGCTAATGGCAAGTGGATGGAAACCAGACTGAGCCCTTAAGAGCATCACTAAAATTGTCCTTTGGAAACAAAGCAGTTTCCTTCTCACAGAAATTATGGAGCTGGTCACAAGCCAACGTGACATTGGAAAACCAACTCACCAAACAAACCAGCATTGGCTGTCCCCTGGGCTGCATCTGCTCCATGGGTCTGCTGGAACCAGCTGTGCGCTGCCCCAAGGAGGCCACCCTTGTAGCCCTCCTCTGCTGACACCTTCACACCTGCACCCAGCACAGAACAAGTCATGTAAAATTGGGGCTTAGCAAAGATACAGACACAATATTCCCAAAGTCCACATTTTTTAGGCTTGCTTTTTAATATTTTGTTACCATTCTATAACTTACCTTTAGAAAATCAATCATGTAAGATGCTGTAGATAGAAGCAGCTGTAGTACTGATAGGTCTCTAGTATGGGTTTTTTTGTCCCATTAGGTGAGGAACTTCATACAACCTTGGGTCATAGCTGTGAAGCCAAAATAACATTATCACAGGGTTATAGGTCTGAAAAGGACTAAGAAATCCTCAAATTCCCACTTTGTGAAAGGTGAATTAATTTTTGTGATTCCTGGTGCATGTTTTGCCTGGTCTGTTTTTTAAAAACTTTCAGTACTTATAAAAACCTCTTTTTGGACTTCATTCCCATACCAGTGATATGATTACACGCAGGACTTGGTGTATTTCAGTAGATGCCACGATGCAAAGACAGAGTCATAAATGTGTTAGCCATTAATAAAATGGCTTTCTTGTCTGGATTCTTCTTTAGCAAGATTGAAGGTGAGTAAAGTTCTTCCCTAATGTCTTATCTGTGTTACCTTGATGCAAGTGTTCTGTGTCTTATCCTGTCTGCATTGCTCACACAAAGACATGGGGAAAGGTTTAATCATCCCCTTGGTAGCAGGTACCTGAAACAGTTGAGATGTGTCGTCATTCAGCACTACAATACTACCTGTACTAAATAAATGTCACTCTTCCACTCCTTTTAATAATGTCCTCTTGGTTAGTCTTCTGATCACTTCTGTGTGCTCATCTCTCCTCAGTGTTGATAGCCCAAATGAGTGCTCGTCAATGATAAGGGACAACACTGGAACAGAGCAGGACTGACTATGGGTGCAGGGTGGTAAATGAACTTTTCAGTGTATTGTTCAGTTTCAGCAAAGTTGTTCTGAAGTTGCTGTGTTTTCTATCTTGCCCAGGTTGGTTTCAACAGCAAAGTTACACAGAGGAGCCTCCCTCTTCCATCACAAATAGTCACCAATGAATCCATCCTCACTGCTGTAGGAAAGACCCAAGTGAAATCTCTGGCATGCCTTGTTGTTTGGCTCTTAATGCACTTTGCAACTAACTGGGCAGAGGTGTTACAACAATTTAATAATTTCCATCTTCAGAAAATATCACAAGAAAGACTCAGAGCAGATGTGTCCTGTGTCCATATTCCCAGATTACCAAGGCACATAACCTGTTCTAAAGGAATATTAAGTTGTTTTCTTGTGGCAAAGATGGAGCAGTAAACAAAAGGCAATGTTGTTCTCTTCCAGAAGCTGAGGGTCAAGGAAAGTGAACGAAAGCTACAGGTATTCTGTAAAGACACCAGGTCTGCTTTCTGGCTGGGGGAAGAGATGGTGCAGTGCTTCCTCACTGTAGGTCACTGAGGAAAAGGGGAACAACTGCCCTTTCTTCACCCAGGCATGACTGGAGTCGTTAGCTGGGCAGGGAAGGGGGGGGACAGAAAAGGGGAACCTTGAGCTGTCCAAGCTCAAGCAGGGACAAGGCTGCTGTGGATGTGATTCGGGTGCTGCATCACAACCACAAGCTCATGGGTGCAGCTGAGGTGATCTCTGATTCCCAAACAACACCCTAAGCCCAAGAGAGCCCCTCTGTTTGAACTGGGTTGATTTGTAGTGGTCAGGGGCAGGGCAGCATCTTGTGCTCTGTCCTGCCTCTGATCTTATCACATCCTCCTTTGGCTACAGCGCCTGCAGCGTAATCAAACACAGCCAGGCTGCTCTGAGGCTTTCCACCAAAGCCACACGAGAAAAGCTCCCAGGAGCTCAGGCTTTCCCCTAAACTGTGCTGATAGAAAATTCCACTTCCAGATTAGTTTGCCTGGTTTTGGAGCTGGCATGCTGCAATCTGAAATTCTCTCTGGGCTTTGTAAAATGGAAACACCTGAGCACCAAGAATTAAATGATGGCCAGCCTGCTGATGCATTGCTCAGAAAGACTGTCTGGAACAATTGTGTGTTCACAGGGACAAAAAAGAAAAAAAAGAAAAAAGAAAAAAAAAAGACGCTTTTCTTATTTCAGAAGTAGATCACAAAATTCTGGACAGTGACTTGTGAAAATTCCTACACAATTCTTACAGGTTTTGAGTTCTGTACTATGGGTTAAAATGTAATAAGATTAAATTGCCTAGGCTTCTGCTTTTAAATTTAGAGTGGTTTTTATGACTTTTGATTACTGGTGTTAGTAAAACTGTCTCTTTATAACTTTTGCCTACAGCCAAAGGCAAGTGTGTCTCTGCCAGCTGGGACAGTTCCACCTAAATCTGTTGTGCAGAATCATTTTGATTAATAAATGTCCCCAGTCCCGAATATTCCTCAGTGGTGGTGAAGACCTACAGGTCTGTTTTCTCCTTTCCCAAATGAGTAATTCACTTTCAACTAGTGACTGCTTCTCCTTGCTGGTCTGATGCAACCAGTGAGATTTCTTACAAGAGTTGTTATGAAATGCCTCATGCCTACACACTTAATTCAATATTCTGAAGAAGGAGAACTTATTTGACCAGTGGATTTTTTTTTTTTAACCAAGTATGGAAAGAAAAAAGAAGAGGAGTAAATATTGACATTGGGAGCTTGAATTTGCTTGAGATATTGTATTTTTTGCACGCCAATTATTTGCACTACAGAATGGATATAGAAATGGTGTAGTGAAGGACATAGCCATTTACATAGCATTATAGAAACTCCTGGTTTTTCCAGGAGTGAATTGTCCAGTGATGGACAATTGTTTTCCAGAGAAGGCATGAACTCTGGAAGCTGGTGTCTGCAAGATATTCTGGTGCCAGCTTCTCTTAATAAAAAAAAAGAGAGAAAATTCAAACAGAATCAACAGAGAAAATGGAAAAGTACTGTGGGTGGGGAGATCGATTCCATGTACAAACACAAATTAGCATATACTTTCAGGCTCTTTTGTCTTTGATGATATATTTTTCAATACCTGTCAATGTCTTAATGTTATATAAAAACATACATTTAGTGGTGAATGGCACAGAACAGAAAAAGAAAATTCCACTTTCTAGAAGGTCACAGAATCTCTGAGCTGGCATAGCTACAACTGGAGAGAAAGAAGCAGCTTGTATTGACAATTCTGTGATCAGTTCATTATTTTCTGAGCGTGCTTTGTGATTTTTTTTTCAGTGATTTTAATGCTAAATTTAAAAGGTTCCACCCTGCTTAATGCGGTGCCTTACCGTCATATGACAGTGAGTCTCAGAGCTGACTGAAAAAAATTAAATGTGATAATTAAAACATTGTGATATCAGAAGTCATTCCAAAGCCAGAAGTTTTGCATCAAAGAAACAGAAGATCAAATTTTCAGAAACTTTTGCTGTCATCTGCTGAAAATACACGCTAACGCTCTGTCTGTAAATGCCTCAGAAGGGACAAGGCTGAGCACACTGGGGACTGCTCCATTGTGGTTTCATTCATGAAAACTATTTTTCATGTGCTTTTAAAAATAGTTGTGGTACTGCAACTCCCCAGACAGTCATGGTAGTATAATTCATGCCCCTAGCCACCCCAGAGGAGAGGGAATTCATGCCAGGGAATGCTATCTTTTGTCTGTAGAACAATCCCATGAAAAAAAAAAATCCATGTTTTAAGAGTCTCTATTGCCCCTAGAGCAGAGGAAAAGTGATGCTGCCTTATTTATATCACTAGGGAGGAATGAATGTAGTTCTTGTCTGTGGGTGAATCCCAGAATCCTGGACACATGTGCCCGCGTATGCAGGTGGCAATGGCACTGCTGCTCCTCACCTTCCACAGCCTGGCGTTGTCTCACACAGCGCTGTCAGCAGCAGAAGTTGTGCAATGGGATACGGGAGCCAGGTAAGCTCAAAAACTTTTGCTCTGCCTCCATTTAGGACAAGCTTGAAAGATGCCTTGCTCAGTCTATCCTATGTAAATCTTAGGAGTTTATGGAGAAATATTTATCCCCAGGACTCCTCTCCATTTCCAGCTATAGCAGTCTTTTCCGGGGAGAGGAGCACAGCTGTAGTGTTTGAATTGCTCTTTTTGTGTAGCCTGCCACCAGATGGAGTTCTTTTCCTGAAGAAGTCCATCCAATTTCTTAAGGAAAGCCCAAGGCGAGTGAATATTGTTTCCTTGTTTTGTCAATTTAAATCATCCAGTGTCAATGACTTGTTACTGGACTTTTATTAATTGCTGTATTTATTGGTTTTCTGTTGGGGGGACTTCGATTTTTAAGATATTTTTTTAGAGAGCTGTAAAAACCAGGCTGACACTTACAGAACTTTCTATTTAACAAAGCTAGGATTCTGAAAGATTAATTTTACTTCGTGTCTCAGGTCAACTGGGGCTGGGAAAAGAGGTGAAAAATCCTGCTACAATGCATTTGTATTTAAACTGATCCTTGATCTTGGAAATTTTAATAACAGAATAAATGAGCAGATACAAGAAATCTCCCTCGCTGAAGATCCTGAAAATGCATCGACATGTAGATACAGGTAACAGGAACTGAGTCCAATTAGCTCAAAAGTCTCAATTTATTTGAGTTTTGGTTGATGGTAAATGGCATTTGCTGCTCTCTTGGAATTGTCTCAGAAGTAAAAACCATTGTGCTCTTGCAACGGGGTCAAACACCAGCAGCACCCGCAGCCAGCAGTGCAGGACCCTCTCCTGAAGCCCCTGACAGCATTCCTTTTTGCGGGGTAAGGAGTTAACTTTTCGGGAGATCCCTCTGCCAGGGTTCGGCTGAGCTGTCTGGGCAGCGAGCCCAGTGTGCCCGGGGCTGTGGAGCTTTTGTGCCTGAAGAAACCACTTGACTGATTTCTCTGGAGAAATAATTCCCTGGAGACGCTGTGGGCTTCAACTCCTTGAGCACGTTTCAAGGGAAAATCGCCTATGCCATCCGCGATCACTGATCAAGGATATTAAAATCCCGTATATATTCAGATGGCTGATACTGCTCTATCTCCTTGAGTCCTACAGTTTCTCACTTCCCTGCTTTGTGGGTCAGATGCTCCGAAGCCAATTTACATCAATTCCTGGCACTGTTTTTAAAGGAAGCAAGGGGGAACAGCATGAAGTCTCACTTTCTGCCAACAACAGGAAGCGCACGCTCTTTGTCAGGCAGCTTGTGTCAGCCATCCCTTCTGTTGAGCCAACAAATTTCTGGACTACAGATTTGGTTTTCCACACAGCACCGCTCAGCAAATCCTTGGAAAGGCAACGTCACAGCGTGGCAGCATGGATGGCCGGGGGAAAGCCCAATGCTGCTGCAATTCCCTTTTTCGAAGGGAGCGTTTCTTTAAAGAGCAGTCGCCTGAGGGAAGGGAAGGGAAATGGTGATAACATCTCTCTCTCGTTCTGTCCCCTGGGTCTGAACGTGCTGCTGCTGAAATCTTGCTGCGGGCGATGGCTGCAGGAGTCTCCTGGTGGCCTCTGGGGCAGTGCCGTGTAACACGGCTGTCCTGCCGACTGAGCAAGGTGAAGAGGCGCACTCTTGGACCCTGTACTTAATTTTTGGGCCTAAAGCAGGCCAAGGTACTCCGTGGGGTCGAGAAATCAGTTGTGTAGCTTTCTGAGATGATCATAAATCAATACAAAATCCCTATTTCTTTTCTTTCTCCTGAAACATAATTAAAGTTGAAACTGATATGAGACTATCATAAAAAACCAGAAATCCCTTCTCTGTAATATCTGTCTTTGGGGTAGCTCTTTACAGGCCCACTTTTTGTGTGCTGACTGCATGATGTGATGATTGTACTATTTATTTTTTTCCCTATCACTGCTGTGATCACTTTTTAGAAAGCTCACTGCAGAAGCCAGTGTTTCTTACCCCTACCTTCTTAGCCCTTTCTTACCCCTCCCAGTGTTTTCCTGGTGCAGAGGCAGGCTGAGCCTAAAGAAGCCAAGAAGTACAATTTCCTGAAGAAATTCTTTTTCTTGTATTTTAACACCCTCCCCCCGAATATATTTTTTTATCTTGTGTAATTTTCTTTTCACCCTTCTGCTGCCACCAAACCTCCTGGCATTTGTTTCTTCTAAGCATTTGCTCTCTAACCCCATGCTAGCACACTTGCCGGGGTGTCCTGTGAGGCCGAGTGGCTCCAGCCTCGCCCTCTTCCCCCCGCCCTGAAGACTTTAGCTCGCTTAGCACTAATGCAGTCCTGGGCCTGAGAAGAACTACGGTCCTGGTACAGTATTCATGACATAAAATTATGGAAGTAGTAAGAGACCTTGTAGCAAAAGCACACAGCAGAGTAAGATGTGGAAATGATGGGGTTTGAGTCAAATATTTCCCTGATTGCAAAGGAAATTAGGCAAGCAGTTTATACAGGAGAAGCAGAACCAAAAGGAAAGTTCTTCGCATTCCCCCTCGGCACATTCTGTTTCTCCAGAGAAGCTGTGGTGATCCTGCAAAGTTAGACAAGGAGGGTGTAACAAGTTCTTCCCTATTTTCTGGAAATCCCACCCTCTTTCCACAGCTTATCTGAAGTTTCTATTTTGCACGTTCCTATTTGTGCAGAGTTTGGGCAAGCCTCATCTTTTCGGTTGCAAATGAGCCTCTAACTAAAGCCCTCGTAGGCTGATTGTTTTAAAGTTATTTTCATTTTCTTATTTTTTCCTTTTTTTTTTTTTTTTTTTTAAGTTTCTTCTCTGACATTGTTGGGAGGGCAAATGGGGTAATTTTTTGTTGTGTTTTTGAAGGCTTAGAAAAGCATCCCAACTTGTTAAATCAGTTGGTCACCATAAAAGAGATATTTGAGCAGAACATTATGTATCCATAGAAAAACTGAGAGAGGGCCCACAGGGCTGTGCACCAGACAGAGAGCCCCTGTCCCAACATTGTTTTCCTTTTTTATCTGTACATCATTGAAAGACTGTAAAAGCTGTCTAACTTCAACAACTAATCATGGAACAGATTATGTGTCTTGGTATGTTTGGTCAAAATATTCTATGAATTTAAGAAACTGAAGATGTTTTCATTTACAGAGAAGTGGAAGGAAACCTGGCAGCTCTTGGTTAAAAATCTAAAAATTATTGAATATTTTGAGTTAGACAGACATCTAGAATTTAGACATATAGTACATGTGCACAAACACACACGTATTTTGATGTAATGTAAAGCCTGACTTTTTAGTCCTGTGGCTTTTTTTCAATTCTTAGCTGTTAGTACAAGGGTCAGCAAGTGGGGTTTTCTGAGTTTACTGCCCACCAAGGAGGAAGCTCAATCTGTGGCTGAAGAATAAACAAGTATTAGTAGACCTGGCTCCCAATCCTGACTTTGTCAAAAACCTGTTGCATGAGCTTGCATAAACAATTCAGGGAGGGTTTTGTGCTTTAATTTCCCTTGAAGGGAAAGGAAGGGAAGGGAAGGGAAGGGAAGGGAAGGGAAGGGAAGGGAAGGGAAGGGAAGGGAAGGGAAGGGAAGGGAAGGGAAGGGAAGGGAAGGGAAGGGAAGGGAAGGGAAGGGAAGGGAAGGGAAGGGAAGGGAAGGGAAGGGAAGGGAAGGGAAGGGAAGGGAAGGGAAGGGAAGGGAAGGGAAGGATGTAGTTGTTTCACACTAGTGCAGCTGTTTACAACCTTTCAGAAAAAGTATCTTGAATTTTAGAAACTATAGAATAAATTTAAAGATAACAGGAAGAAATTTTATCACCTTTTGGTTCAAAGTAATTTCCACTTGTTGTAATCTTACACACACAGACACACATTCATCCTGAAGTCGACAGAGCTACACACCTGCTGTATTGGGAACAAAAATGGATATTCTCCACAACTCTGTATCTCCAGAGAATGGGATAGTAAGAAAAGAAACTATTTATTTTAAATTAATGATGGCATCAAAGGAACTGTTGAAAAGGATTTACACCACACAATTCTCTGCTTTGTCAGGTATTGAAGACAAAAAAGAAAGTGTGAACATATAGTGGGAACACCGGTGTTGACTGCCTGGATTTGGCAGGGCTGGGGGGGTTGGGAGTTGTCACTAAGATTCAAATAGAAGTATAGTTTTAGTTCAGAAATTGATTTCAGGTTTAAGGATAATCAAGAGAAGAGGACAATTCTCCCATAGTGTAGTAGGAACTATAATAGGCATGCAGACATTAAGAAAAGTGGATTTTTTTTCCCCCTGAAATGCACTGGGTTTGGCTTTTCTTAATTCTGTGGTAATAACCCTTCTGGTAGAGAGTAATTTCTTCACTGCTGAACTTGATATGTTAATTTTTCCACCCAATCTTCTACCACCCTTCATTTCCCTTCTGGTCTACCTATCACTTCTGGTACATTTGCCCCTACCTTCAATGACCAATGGTTAAGCTATCAAGAAGGAGTTAATGAAACTCAGGCAGATGCCTGTAGTCTCCTTCTCCTGGCCTAAGCCTTGGAATTCTGTTGAAAATGCTTAATTTTAGATGACCTCTTCTATTAACACATGCATTTCATTGTTTTCCTAAAACCACTCAAGCTTTTCTTCCTCTTATCTTTCTGCTGATCAGGATCCCACCTTTGTTTAAAGGCCAGTTAAATGTGATGTAGTTGTCACTCAGGGAGAAGCAGCTGCAGGGTCTGTTGGTGCTGGGTGTTCCTCAGGAGCCTGAGTATTCTCCCTCTCTCAGCTTTACCCTGCAGAAAATTTCTCTTGTCAGGTAATATCATAATATCGTAATATAATTACAGTATACCTTATAAGACTGGTTGGTGTCTCAGCCTCGATTACAGAGAGGTGGCAAGGACAGATGTTTCCAAAGCAGAAGTAATCATTCTAATTTGTACCAATACTTAAGGAGTCCAAAAACCCCCTATGTACATGTGAATGCTCAGCACAATTCCCATGTGCATTTGCCAGACTATGCAAATAAAACACTATCTATATTATTAGCCAGGAACTAAGTGACTGGATGCAAAGCAAAAACAGAGTTTATGAATTTTTCAGAGCTGGACCTTGGGAGGTAAATCTCTTATGCACTGTGCTAAAAAAAAGTGAAATTAATGTAACAGGGTTTTGGTTACTGCCCACAAACACATTTTTGGCAAGTATTTACACCCTCTTCTTTTTCTTTAACACAATGTTGAATAAGTCTATATTCTCTCCCATAGCTACACTGAGAAATTTCTGTAAGATGATAAAGGTATATTTTTGTACACTGCTACTATCAGTGAAATAAACCTGCAGTGTTTGAATCCAGATTTGAACAACCCTTAATGTTAAGAGCTCTGTGGATGTCTCTTTTGATTCATATAACATATTAAGGCTGTTTCTTTACCTTGTCAATGCACAGAGACACTATAAAGTAAAAGCTGTAGTCAAATTGACATTACTATCTCCTTTGAAGCCAAATAGGGAGGAATAGAAAAAGAAAAGCCCCTCTTTTACTCGCAGTATGCATCCCATCTATGTTTCAAACTGTCCCCTCAATATTCAGGTTATTTTCCCAGTTATTTTGGTTAAGTGCATGCAGGGCTGGCAGATGCAAAGTCTCTGACATGTTGGTGAGGCTTTGCAGCCAGAAGCTCCTATCCCTGCTCCCCCAGGCAGATGATCTCCCCCCAGGAAGGGATGCCAGGCTCCTCTGTTGTCCTTGGCTCTGTGTATAGTGGTAAGGAGATTACAGGGGATGTTAGCCCAGGCTTGTGGCATTCCTGTATCCAGGATCTTTGAGTTTTGATGCAGGCAAATAGAGGGGAGGAGCTCAAGGTCAGTTCTGGTGCTTGTTGAAAAGTGTATGGACTTCAGATTGAAAAATCAGAGCATGCTGAAATTGGTCACTAAAATGTCAACTGACTGAACAGAGATCAGGGTTTTAGCCCTGAAATCTTCAGTGGAGACCTGAGGACTCCCACCAGAGGTTTCCCAGAGAAGAGCTGAGAGCAACCCCAGGCAAGCAGTCGGGTCACATTTAAGATTTAATCTGGTTGAACCTTGAGTGGGAAACAAGAAGTGAAAACTGTCAACTGTGCCCAGATCCATTCAGATCACTTCTAGGGACAGTTTTGATACCAAATTATCCTTGTTATGCAAAGTTCCTCACCAACTGGCTGGTTCCCAGTTATGCATGGGGAGAAGCGGTGGCCACATCTGCTTCCCGTTTTGCCGTTTCGGAGACGAGCCATCTGTTTGGCCTCATCCCGAACAGCCTGCCTGGGGCTGATTAACTTCCTCACCCCCACCAGCCCCTGCCTCACTGTCTGCTGCAAGGTGTAGATTTTTTTTCTACTTTTTTTTTTTTTTTCTTCTTCTTCTTCTTCTTTTTTTCTTCTCTAACTGCTCATAAACCAGAACCTTCACTTCTGTCCCAAGGGACAGGAAGGCGTTGGTTTGTGTGATTTGCAGCTGCCACCAGTGGCAGGAACAGCAGCAGCTGCCCTCTATCATTCACATATTCCATATGTGTGGTCAGGACAGATAAAACCAGGAATTGTTCCATGTCCTGGGATGCCTTTAAAGCAGTGAGACCTTTCTCTATATGAAAAGGAATTAAAAAAAAAAAAAAAAAAAAAAAAAAAAAAAAAGACAAAAGACGTAATAATAAATGCAGCAGAAATCTCACTGCAGTTAACAGGGATCTGTTCATTTGGCAAGAGCAGAGTTTCAGTCATGCTTGTGCAGCCTTTTTTTGTTTAAATGGGATTAACTCTTGCTCTCTGAAGCCTGACTTTGGATTTCTCTCTTCCATCTATCCCATTTTAAGCAAAACTCTGCAAATTTTTGTCCTGTTTTCTGCATGCCCATCTACTGGCCAGTACAGCAAAATTTCAGAAATGCTGCATGTCTGCTGCTGCCAGTGACTTCTGTTCAGCGGCCCTGAAGTCAAAGTCTGTGTGGCCAAAATAAAGAAGCATCAAAATTTAGAAATTGGGATAATGGATGTCCTGTTAAGATTAAGACTTCTGTTGCCTTCCACAGGCCGGGCCTGAGGAATTTTTTTGTCTTTCATGATACATTTTGACCAGAAGTAGTTCTCATGTCCAATTTTCCTTCCAGACAACAAGCTTCCTGTGTTTCGTTCTGCTGGACACAGCCTGGCTGGCCCAGAGAAGAGAATGATGCCCTGGAGATCTGACCCACAAGACAGGCATGAACAGCTTGTTCAGAAATCAAATATTTTGATTTTCCAGTTGCCACATTTTCAGTTTTCAAATTGCTGGTGCTGCTGCTGAAACATGAAGCTTTCAGTGAAAGCTGTTCCTTTGCTTTTGACCATCTCACAAGCTGATAAAAGCAGTGCAATATCCTCAGTGCACTGGCAAAGCCAGGAGCATTTCTAACTCCTTTTCCCCAAGTAAGATGTTGAGTGATTCTCACACACACACACACACAGACACACACACGGACACACACACAAACACAGTATCAAAAGCCCAGGAAATTGTTACATTATCAGATCCACATGCTCCAGGTCTGGCTCTGAGTTCTCATTTTGTTTATCTCAAAAATATTCGTATATCTTTTAGTGCATTTCTTGATTTCAAAGACATTGTTTGTTGTGCACAGGGTAATGCTGTTTTGGTATTTTCATGTCTGTGAAAGGATTGGGAAGCCGGTCTGGGCACTCAAGGCTGAAAATACTCACCCCTGGTAGCAGTAGGTTTTGTCTGTGTAACTATTTGTGTCTTGGCACCTGCCACAGTTTCTGATGTAATTTAATCAAGCTACTGGAGTAGGAAAAACGTAACTATGTTGATTTGAAGAAAGTCTTTGAAACATGATAGATAAGAGACCCAGAACAGATTTTTAGGTACACAAACTTGCATTTAAATCTGTGGATGTCTCAAGCTCAAGGATTTAATAACACTGATTGAGAATATTACATTTAGTCGATTTTCATGTTTACTACTACAGTTTTTAAACAGATCATATTTGTTTTGGAGAAAAGTCACCAGCTGAAACAGAAATCTGTAGTTTGTTTCATTTACTGAGAACCAGCTATGATGGGGAACAAAGAAATTAGGATGCTAGTTCCTTCTTATGTAGTCATAGTTTATGATGAAACTATACCACAAAAACTTAAGGAACTTAAGGAAAACTTAGGTTTTGGGAACCTGTAAAAGAATCAATTGCAATACTATTAGGGTTTGTTTTGGGGTTGTTTTTCTTTTTTTTTTTTTTTTAATTTCATTTTGTTCATAATAATATAGTTTAACAAATGGAAATATTTCTGAAACTTTATAAATGGTGCCTTTTTCTGAGCAAAACACTGATGCTTGTTTGCATTAAATATGTGATGTGAAATTTACTGTGCTGGAATCCGAAGGAAACAGGGACACCCGCAGAGAAATCACCTTTGTTATGGCAAATAGTAGAAATAATTTCTCTCTGTTTTATTTTGAATTACTGTGACTCTACATGCAGAAGTAATTGTGTTCTGTAATGACTCCATCTGGCTGGTGGGAGGGAAGGGTACGAGGAGAGGGCTGGAGGGGATGCACTTCTAAAAGTGGGTTGCTTGCAGGGCCCAGGTGATTGGGATGGGCAGGGACACTCTGGATAGCAGGTGGCCAGTTCAGGACCTGATCTGCACTGGAGCTGGCTGAGCACGGCTGCCTCACACACGGGTGAGGGCAGGGTGGTGACACAGCCTGGCTTTTTTGGCTGTGGAGATTGCATTGCGAGGCCAGCATGGATGGACTCTCCCTGGTGCGGGGACAGCATGGATGGACTCCCCTCGGGGCTCTGTGTACCTGCACCTCATCTCCGTGTCCCCTCCCACACCGATACCACCCACAGACACAGAGCCTCCAGCTGCATCCACCAGGAGAGCGACAGAAATATTCTGGGGCTTGGGGTTTTTATCTTGTTCTCTCTCTCAAAAGATACATCTCAGTTTGCAGACATAATTTAATAACATTTCCAATTTTTATGAAATTGCTTTTTTTTTAAATACAATATTTTCAAAGAAAATGAAGTTACAATATAAAACCACAGCAAAAAAAAAAAAGTGTAAATACAACTTTTTCTATTAGAAAAGGCAGTGCCTGGGGAAGGAATGGGAAGCAATTATTTTTTACTTTTTTAAAACAGATATAAACTTAAAACCACTCACATATTTACTCCTTTTAAAGGTCAACTAAGCTGTATCAGGGTATTGCACCATAGCAAAAAAAGAGAAAAAAGATTACACTAAACTTTTCTGAGGGCATAGTTTGTTTCAATGTACACAGACACAACATCCTATTTGCATGCCATCCTTGCATATGTTCATAAATAAAATTACTGAACTACTTGTCTCTAAACAAATTTAAGATGATTTTGTGCAAAAGAGAAAAACACTGGAAAAAAGCAAACCTATGAAAGCCCTTTAGTGAACAGAAAATGCCATTTGCTCCGCCTTTAAACTATGCCCTGATACACTGTGTCTTAATATACTTACTTATACTACTGTACTGTTTATTATACAACATCAACATATTTTGTGATGGTATAAATAAGAAAACTCCAGAGCGAGGAAACAAGCCCACTGAGTGACAGTGCATCATCATGTCATACAAACCATTTTAGATACATATACACATACAAATGTATATAAAATATTAATGATACACAAAGCTGCAGAGAGGGCATGTGCATGTCGACAAGAGGAAAGACACAGGGGCTCAGACACGTGTGTGTGTGCACAGAGATGTGGTGAAGGTAGCAAACCTACCCAGGAAACAGAAATCACCTTTCAAAGCTGTGTTTGAGGCACACTCGAACTCTGCTGGAGCTCTGCTTGTTTACACAGTTCAAGAACGTGGCTTTATTTGTGTTGGTTTTTGGTAAAAGCAAAGAAACAAAACCACCTGAGTGAGCTGCTGTCCCCTCCCCTCAAGAGCTGGAGAAATCTTAAAATGAAGGGTGGAAAAAATTATGACATGGGGTATATAGTGACCAAAACCTAAGAAGAACAGGAAGGAGGTCTAAGAGCAATAAAAGCAGAACGTTTCAGCCAGTGTCTGATCTCACACAGGACATTTCCTCTGGGCTTAGAAATTACTTTGTCCCCTCTTGTTTGGCATCAATCAAAATTGGAGAAGGGTAAGAACAGCTGAATGCATCCCTACCAGCTATGAAAAATGAACCCATTACAACTGTACTTAAAGAAAGGTAAAAATGAAAGGAAACTCATCCATGTTAGTTGCCCCCTGTAAAGTCCTCTTCAGATCATTCCTATACAAAATGTGTGGTAACTGCTTGTTGCCAAGTACAGTCTGTCTTGAAGCTGAATGTGCAGCAGGCATTGATGACAAGACCGTGGCTGGGGCATGACAGGGACTCCATGTGCCCTCCCCTCGTGGAGCCTCTTGGGCTGGAAGGTAACAAGCAATAAAGTCTCAGCTGACTTATAATGCGAGAGTAGAGGGCATCAATAAAGTCCCTAAAGGCAACCAAGTTCTAATGTGAGAATAGACATGGTCACCTTTGGG
The DNA here is from genome assembly GCF_029207755.1 of Chamaea fasciata. NCBI lineage: Eukaryota > Metazoa > Chordata > Aves > Passeriformes > Sylviidae > Chamaea > Chamaea fasciata. The sequence continues at coordinate 69,979,780 of NW_027094086.1, forward strand.
TCTGCAGTGCAGGCTGCTCATTTTTGGGGAATAACATGTCCTAGTAATATGTTTTTCCTGCTGTGGATGTATGCACTGGTCCATAGGCATTCCCACACAGCATTTATCTCTGGTGACAAAGCCACCGCATTGTCAGGCTCTCCTGCATGTTTAGTGTAAAAACACCGCTGTGCCCATGTGTCCAGTGATGCAAGTGCCTCACAGCTGGCATGAACAGCCAAGGCTTGAGGTTGTATAAGCACACATTTGAGATGCATTTTTTCATCAGTGTCCTTCCTCAGCTTCAGTGTTGTTGCTCCTGACCTACACCTGCAAAAGTGAAAGCAGAAGGAACTCGGCATGCCTGTAATAATATGTGTGTATAGGAAATGTTTATCAAATATAGCTGCAAATGTAGTATCAGGCCACATTGGCCAGGGACAAGCAGTTCATGGTCCCATCAAATCTGTTTTATAGTAAATACATGTGCTTGCATGCATTTGTGAATGGAAAATGTGTAAATGTATGACAAGACTGCTAGTCTTGTTGGGTATTTGTGTTTACTGTAAAATATCCATTCCTAATGAAGAGTGGAAGTATTTGTACATCAAGTTAATAAGATGGGTTATTTTTATGAACGTTGCCCAGGAAATATTGCAGCACCAATGACATTATGCAGCTGCAAAAATTTTATTTTTGCCCAGTCTTAAAGAATGAGGGTGTTCAGGGAGAGAAATGAAATATCTGGAAGAGGAAACCAAGTAGAAGCTTTTAAAAAGAGGTTTTTTATCAGATGTGTTTGGAGTTAAAATCGATTTGTCATAGAAGTTTTGATTCTAACTGAAGCTACAGTACCTGCAGCAGAACCCACCATGGAGAAAGATTTTGGTGGACTTTTCTGCACTCTGCAAAGTACTGCAGCCTCTGGTGTCCATTCTGCAAAAACCAACATTTTTTCTATCTTAAGATTAGTTCCACTGAAGTAAAAGTAACTCAAAGCACTTAGTGAAATGACTGATTGGATAGGAAGTAAAGGCTCTCCACATGTTTGTGGGCCTTGGTCCCTCATTAAAAGGCAAATGCCAGGAAAAAAGAAGACGGCTGCAAATTTTGTCTGGCTGGTTTAATTCATCTCAGTGCTTTAAAAATAATCAAGTGCAACACTTATGAGTAGAGCCACAAAATTTACAAGAGGACATCTTCTGTGCAAGCAAAATGGGATTTTTTTTATATCTAAGAGAGGGACATTAAGGTATTTTCCAGACAGTTTTAGAAGATGAAAAATGTGTCTAAAAATGTGACTCCCCACACATATACTTATCCACTTTCTCAACTGTACACCATACTTTTCTAAATAACTAAAACTTTAAAGAGAAAGAAAAATTAAATACATTGTAACTTTTATATGCAGAGAAAGGAAGGGTTGCTTAACAAAAAGTGGGGGTTTGTTGGACAGGAAGAGAAAATATTTATTCAAAGAAGAGCCAACAATACCCTTTTTCTATACATGAAATGTAATTCATACTTCATAGAGTATATTACAAGGGTGTTTCTTCTATCTTTTGCATTCCTGCTCACCTACCAAGTGACACAAACAAGGCATGTTTTGATGTCAATACCAGTAGCAACCTTGCAAGTGGAAATGTTCTACTTCTTACCACCAAAGCAACTCAGAACCTTCTGGCTGGGGTGAAGTTGTCCATGAAGTCATCTGAGATGGGTCCCTCCACCTTTAGTTGAGTTCAGTCTTCTCAAAAGAGTCAAATAATATCAGAAATCAAAAAACCACACATCTGGTAGAAGAGCCCTACGCTCAGGTTGTTAAGAGAGAAAGCCTGGCCACTGCTGCATGCTGTGTCCTCATCGTGTGGAGCATCCTGCGCATGGTTAAGAGTTCTGGCAAGGGGGGCTTGCAAGAAGCAGCAGTTCAGGGAAGGACTTTCAGCTACGTGACTACAAAAGCTCCTACTTACATTACTAAAGGTTTTTGGTGATCAAACATTTTCAGTAAAAACTCATTTTAGAAAACTGAGTTGCGATGCATGCTACCAAAATGAAATCCCTGCTCTTGTGGGAGAACATTGCTGAACTTCTGATTCTCTTGTGACTTTTACTATCCAGTGACTTTTGCTTTGTTGCTGTCATGGCTCTTGCAGCTCCAGTAACGCAGCCGTTGAGGCTCGATCTGTGCCGGTGTTTTAACCCATGTGGAAACGGTGCTCTCCTCGAGTTATGTGGGAAGAGAACTCGTACCTGTCCTGGCTGTGGTAGCCACACATGTTGCATTCAAAAGGATCGCGGAATCCATGGCAGCCCATATGGATCGTATACATCACATGATCCAAGAAAAGGACTCGACAATGTTCACACTTGTAAACCCTTACTTGCTCTCCATTGCTGCTGATCACTTTGAAAGCATCCTGGGAATTGTCAGTGCCTGCTCTCAAGACATCATATTGCCTGTTTTCTTCTTTTATAGAGATGCCATTTCTTGCATGAGCACCTATGTGGTTTGTCAGATAGATCAAACCACTGCGCTCCTCATTATTGCTCTCTGTATCTGTTGAGTCTTGGCAGCTGTTGCTGGGAGAGACGTCTCGTTCAGAGGAGACCGACTTGGTTTTGGAAAGCAGCAACAAGTTTTCCACTGCGCTGTCCTGAGGGAGGCTGGAGCGAATCTGATTGTCCCCAAGAGGTTTGTGAAGCTGATACATGGGGCTGATGACAGGCACCACCTCAGAGCCCCCTGGCGGTGTCTGGACCAGGGGACGCAGGGACTCTGCCCCCAGGTAGCTGATGGCGTTGTTGATGGCCTGGTCGATCACGTGTGTCTGCATGAGCTCGTTCTCCTTCTCGTAGTTGATGCTGGCATCATATGGAAGATCAGGCAAACATTTGTCACCTGAAGTGAAAAACAGTGAGGAGTTAGAGGGCTGATTTCTACATGATTAAGGAAATGAACATTATGGATTAATGAAACAGAGAAGAAGAGAGTTGGCCAAATCTACCTCTGAAATCCACCTAAGGTATTCACAGTTCTCTAATACAGCTGCTCAGAAAAGGGGTGGGTTGGCGGTCTTTTTTATCATGCAAAATAATTTGAGGGCTTTGGAAAAGCAAATGATGAAAGAAATTCTGGAAAGAATTATACAGGGATTCATGGGAGTTACACATCTAGTGCTTTGTCATGTCTCTCTCCTTTCTCACTGGTGTTCCTCACCTGTCTCCTACAGTATGCAGAGGCACTGCCTTTGTGGCTGGTGAAGCCTGTGTGCCCACACAGCCGTAGCAAGCTTGGCCTGATGCTTCAGAGCATGAAGCCCAGTATCAATATTTTCACCTAAAGTATGACATTCTTAGACTGGAAATTGTATGGTTTAGTTTCAGACCTTCAGTTTCTTAGAAATAACCCATATCAGCAATGTGGTCATATATATGTCATTTTGGAGAAACATCAATAAAAATTTTATTTTTCATATTGCCACCATCCCCACACACCTACCATAAGTCATGTTAGACACATTACCAGAAGCTACCCATGTTCCCAAATATTTTGTGTCAAAAAGTTGTTAAACACAGGAGTAACCAAAAATCACAGAAAAAATATAAGTGCATTTGTAGTTGGAGCATATTTTTCTTACAAGGTAGAAAGCCCTACCTAGAGCAAGATTACTTATGACTGGTAACTTTGATTCTGATGGGATGCCAAAAGTAAGGGGTAATTTTTTTTTTATTTTTTTTATGTATTTTTTTTTTAAATGAGATTGTACTATATTTAGCTGGGTACCCCAATACTGAATGTTGAGTTTCACTACAATTTCCCCCAAATTACTGGACAGATAGCAAAACATAGAAGGCAAAAGTTAGGAGTGGAAAAACCTATTTAAATGCACAGATGCTGATTTTATGAACTTGAGCACTCAATTCTCTAACAGTATAAACCATCAAAGTTATTACCAGGCCCTTAATAAATTCATGCAAATGTAAAGAGGTAAAAGATTTTCACAGGCTCCAAAGTTCTACCAGTAACATATTGTTGATAGTCTGGATGGATTTTCTAGCTCTTCAGATCTTGGGAAACACTAAAAGCCACAAACATCTCTGTGAAGTGCTGTCACCATTTCCTGATCAACATGAAATTTACTGGTAGGTCTTTGAAAGTCCTAATTTGTGAAAAGAAATTCAAACAGAAGCATGGAAATTTTACCAGAAGATCTGCATGTTCATTTATCAACAATTTTCCACCCAGTTTCTACTCAGATTGACCATTCAAAGTCAGTGAAGAGACCAAAAACCTTCTAGCACAACACTTTTGCAATGATGGGGGCTAAAGGGTAGGAAGTCCTGTGGTCTACATTTCCCACAAGATATGGTTTCATACCAGTTCCATGCTCTGCAAGCAGAGAAAGAAAACCCTGAGAATTGCATAAGTTCCTATAGGGGATGTAGGGTACAGACACTTTCTAGTTGCTGTGCTACACAAGCTTCCAGTTCCTCTTGTTTTCCTTCCCAATCATTCTGCCAATTTGGGCCGCATTCTTTTTTATTCCAGATTTATTCTTTATAATGGTATACTTTTCAGGCAGAGTTGCCTAAGATTCAAAATAGGCATTGTAAAAGACTCTTGAATTAAATACAGAAAAACTCTCCTAACATGAATGTATACACTTTATTCAAGGAGGAAAAAATGAAGCCAAAATCATTCATATTCCATGGGCATTGCACACCACTGAAAAATGGGACTGGTCTTCATTATAAACAAAAATTTTGGGCATTCAAAAAGTATGATTTTAATATTTGTTTCTTGGGTAGTATTGGCTTTATGTAGCATACCTGGTTGGTAGTTGTGCTGAGAGAATCAAGTGTTCATAAAAAAAATTTTTTTCCAAGCAAAGTGTCTGAAAAAGACACAAAATTAGGGTAGGCAGGTATCATTTCAATATCTGGGCAATGCAGTAATACTTGCACTCATTAAAAATAATAGCTCATTTCTGTGGTTATTAGAGCATAAGTAAATTAAACTGCTAATGGTTTGATGCACTTCAAAGTTTGCACTGCTCAGGATTCTGCTGCAGGTACTTAAACAGTAAAAAATGTACTCAGTGCATGTGGGCACCTTTTCTCTTAGTATTTTTTAATCCTTCTCTTGGGCTGCCTATTCTTTTAAACATTATAACCATACGTCAACCTTTTATGCAGTTCTCACTCTCTGGTTTGGATGGCCCAGTTCTTTTGGGTTTGGGAACTACTCCAGTTTGGAATACAGAAAGAATTTCACAGATAAATGTCTGAATTTGTTGAAAAATCTTGTTTCTGAAAGGTAATTAATTCAGTCTTGTGAAAAACTAGTGAAGCAGAAGACAGTCCTTCCCTTATGTGAAGGATGTCATTTGCTCCTTCTCCCTGGAATTCAGCACAGATATTGGGATGACATGATAATCTACAGGTGCAATAAAAATGTTTTAGTACCCAAAAGCTCTCCTCACCAGCCAGCTCAACCTTGTGTTAATCAGGAATTTTTCTGTTGTATGAAGGAACAGATGAGGATTGGAAATGAAAGGATTTGGGAGGATTTTCTTAGAAAATTTTTTCCTTTTGAAGGTTAGCAAATTTCCATGAATATCTGGTGTCAGTAGGTTGCCTTCCTACACTGCACCCTGAAAAACTGACAGGAAACTCTGCCCTCCTAAAACTCATAGTTAAACTGGCTGTCTTTACTGTTTCTCAGGGTGAACAGAGAAAAAGAACGAAATAGCCACTCCACACCCAAGAATACATTGCAGATACTTGCTAGTACCTTTTAAATTTTAGCACTTCTCGTCTTACTGGAACTTTCATAGAATTAGTATCTTGCCTAATGCCAGCAGTTACCAGAGTGTCTAAACTAGTCTGGTTGGCCTTACATATATGTTATAGTTGATATATTTTCGGTATCTATCTCTACTACAACTTCTGCCCTTTTATAAGCATAAGCATTTCTTATCTTTGACTACCTCCAAGAATTGTTGTCTTTGGACTTGAAAAAAGCCTTGGGATTTAATTTAAAACCTTTTGTTGCACCTCCTGACATACCTGAAACTCCCTTTCCCTCATCTAGTAAATACTAATTTCCCTTTCAGCCTTATGTCCTTGTTGAAGAAAGTACATTTGCATTTTCTGTCCCATAAACTGAACCTTTTTTTTTGTCTTGACTTTTGACTGAAGACCTTCTTAATGTGAATTTTGTTTCAGAGACTTTAATATGATTGTCTCCTATAGAATAATATTTTTTTGAATGTACAGAGGATTAAAAAAGAACCTGACTAGTTATGAGTATATGTTGTCCTCTGATCTCCCATGTTTTTATTTCTTGAAGACTAACCTTACATAGCTGAAAAAATATTGTCTGTGGCTCTCACAAAACTGGTGCAATCCCTACTAAGTACAGGCCTAATAAACAGAACAATACGTGTAGCCTTCATTTTTATAAGCTTAATGTAAAATTTTTCATTGTTAAGACAAGAACTGCTACATGAAAACGGGAATGAAGTTTTTGCGTCATTCATACAATGTACACAAAGGTCCTTTCATTTAGGTACTGTTTTCAGACATATCAGTTGGGGCTGTAAAGATAAACAGATTTTATCAAAGGGTGAAGAATATTACCCAGTCTATGTTCAACTATTAACAAATGCTTTCAGGAACACCAGTATGCCCAGGTGTGAATGTCATTCAAGAATTCAATAAAATAACTCTGAAACTGTGGTCAAATGCTATCCCAACAGGAAACTTCTATTCCTATCTTCAGGTTCTTAAGGCAACTTCAAGCACCTGTTCAGATTTTGTAATGATCTGATCTATAAGCTTTTAAAAAGGCAAGAAACAACCTTAAAATTGATCTCCAAATGTGAAAAATTAAACATGCAGAAATCTATGCTGGAGATGTTTCGGGGGTTTTTTTTCCCCAACTTATCACTGTATCTGCTTCTATAGAGATACATATTGTTAATTTAGCAAAACAAGTAAAATTATGACGCAAAAGTAAAAATGCTAGAAAGTGATTTTTTAGGGGGCTTTGTTTTAATTTATTTTTAGGAGACAGCAAACGTTTAACTCTTACCAACAAATTTCTGAGGCATAGAGCTCTTACGTTTGGCGACGTTACTTGCTAGTCTATCCAGCACGAGGGCTCTTTCTGACCCTATCTTGCACAGGTCTTCAGCCATTTCACTCTGGTTACTTTCGTCTTTTATGACTGAAATCAAATGACATCAGAAGGGTTAGGCAGGTTCCATTTTAATGGAACTGTTGTCTTAGGTTACTGTTTGTCAGTCAATGACTTTTAGCCCCCAAGCAGCTGGACGAAGGAGGTCAGCATCTGAGACACAGGACAATTCTGACTGTGGGTAACAAATTCCCTCACACTGATTAATCTATGTACGTGCTGATGTTTTCCTCATTTAGGACACAAAAATGAGACAGCAACTGAAAGGTTTCTGCCTTTACGTCACATAATCACTCTACCTTTGTTCTACAGCCACTCTGCATTTCTGTGAATAAATGAGGTCCTCACTTTATCCTGGACACAAAGCAGTTATCTTTCCACTCTCCCACTGCAACCCCCCACAATGTCCCTTCTGCACCTCTCCCAGTGCAACCCCCTGTATGGTAATTTCTTCCTCAGCAGGAAAATTGGATAAACTTCTCATCTCCAGCAGTGGAAGATATATTTGCAAGCTATACTGACCCTTGTCTTCAGCCCCTTTTAACCCTCATCAAATATTTCAATACTTCCTTGATGCTATTTTAGACTTTAATGATTTTAATTGATAAAATCACACCTTCAGTGGAACACTGTATTCCAATACTCAAACCTGCTTCCCAACCTCCTGATGCTGCTGGGACTCTGTAGAATTAGGAGCTTAACTGTGAGGCTCTAGGAAAAGGAGACTATTTCCCTTTCAGTATATTTTACTTCAGTACTTTCCTGCAGAAACAAAAGGGATGTATGAAAATGCACTGTCAAAACAATGACGGTGGAAAAGGTACGGAAAGGTATATCTGACTTCCAGCATCTGAGAGGAAGGTGAATGCACTGAGATCACAACACAACTGTTTTGCTGGTGGGTTTTCTGTTTGTGCAGTTTGGGTTTTTTTGTTCGTGTTTTCTTTTTGTTTGTTTGTTTGTTTGTATGTTTGTTTGTCAAGGGAGAAAAAGGGGTTCATTTTACTTTTATCTGCTACTAAGATATGGACATTTTCCCTGAACTTTTTAGTTGCTATTGAAGGAAGACGCAAAAGATGATTTTTATACTTTGATTCCTTGAGCTGTTTCAATTAAGTGTCCTACTCTGCTACATTTTTCCTTCTGTGCCTGCTGAGAATTTGTTTTCTCACTGGATTTACTGATTCACAGGACCCATTACTCTGGTACCTGAGTGTTTCTCAGGAGCTGAGAACACATCATTGTGATCCATTGTTATTCTGACAATATTTCACAGCCATAAAAGGATGATTCCAAAAATTTTTTTGTTCCTGAATTCTATGAAGTCAGGTCTGATGGAAAACTGTGAGGAGCAAGTGAAGTGTCCTATTGAACGGCACCCTGCAACCAAACTGAGGAATGCACAAATGGCTCTTGAGTTCCCAAGACATACTGCAGTGACAGTGACAGTGACAGTGACAAAGAAAATGCCAGTGCCAGAGACGGTTGCACGGAGTTTCACGGAATTATGCTCCAGCCCTATAAGACACTAAAAATTGTGACCAATGCAGGAAATGAGACAAATTTAGTCATGAAGGTGCAGAAGAGTTTGTGTTAATGGTACACAGCCACCATTGAACAAGCACACACCAGTATCTTGTGCTGACCAAGGCTTCCAGGTACCACCTCAGGAAGAGACTTACAGAGAATGTTTTAAAGCAGACATTCAACAGGGACACAAGAGACTGAATATTTAGTTAAAAGTTGAAATGATCAAGAAATATCTGTTTAGCATATAATAGCATTCCTTTTCTAATCGGTTCAAGAGAAGATGAGTCATGTGCTCAACAGTCAAACTTTCAAACTTCTAAAACTGTTATTAAAAAAGAGAGAAAATTGAATTATGTACTAATTCCCAGCACTTGCAACTGAAACTCTCTGAAATTTGCTACCAAATGAATAACTATTTATCTATAATTTGGTGTCTGTGAACTGGAAAAAAAAATCATTTTATCTTTTCAAACAAAAATTCCCAGTGACAGAATAACTGCAATTGACCCTTCAAAAACTTCATCAACTACTTCTCCTGCTGTTTTTTTAAGCCTGGTAAGACTTCAGCACACTTCTACTCAACTCAAATGCAAAACTCCAGGTAATATCTCTAAGAGAAGAACTTCATATGGACAGTAAGATTATATTACTCTAAAACAAGAATTTTGCCAGTAGATCTGGCAGGTTCTAACTTTGCGTTATATTTCTTTCTCTTAAAGAGAGGAAAGTTGAAATGCAAGTACAATCTCTTGTTCCTCTTCTTACTCCCTTTCACTCTATCTTTCCCTTATTAAAGTTCCTTCTCAATTCCATTTGTTAGATTTACAAGCTGATGGAAAGCTTCTACAAGTTTAGGTTCTTTCTACCGACATTTTTTCTATGTATACTTCAATAAGTGTTAAAAATGCTGTAAAAAGCAATCTTGCTGTGGCAGAATGTCAAATCAGATGCTCTAGCAGATATTTTTGTACCAACTTTTTTTGAGGCTGGGGAAAAAGGGGTCTGAATAATGGCTCTAACAAATCCACATCACACCTTGAAATAGTTTAAGAACGGTGATATTATAGCTACTTGCTTTTCTAGATAGATCATAGAATACAGTAAAATTTGCAGGACATCCACCCTTTTTCAACTGTTTTTTTCTATATTTTCATAATGCAAAATACTAGGAAAAATGCAGGAAAGTTTCATTTTTTAGAACTGTATAGAACTGATTTAACTGAGGACTGAATTTCTTTAAGAGTGAAGTCTTTGGCTGAATATGAGGTTTAAACCCTTTAGTTGATTAATTTTATTTCTAATTTGCAAAAGCAATCCTATTATGTCAAATATGGAATATACAAGAATACAAGGAGAATATACAAGAAGAAATATATATATATTAATGTATATATAAGAAGTGATTCTTTCAAAGCAATAATTAATTCCTCAAGACTTTATCCCACTGAGTTATTAGAAATATAGCTGTAAGCTAGTGCAAGCTCTCCTGTCAGGATTTGATATAAACAAAGGTCAGTCTCTAGAACTGTTTCATTTCTTACTAGAGTTTATGATTCCTGACATAAGTTTCATCTCACAATAACTTTCATAGTAGTTCAGCTACTCATTTGCACAGATTTTCAAATTCAGTGTGCAGGCACTTAAATCTATGTGCCAGACACTGAAGACTGAAATCCCAAACCAGAATATTTGCTTCTAAATCCTGTCACCTCTTTGAGAAATAAGCATTGCTGCTTAGTGCACATAATTGCATTGTGGTTTTCTATTCATGTATTCTGCAGCCCCTCAATAAAATTAGAAGGGGCGCTGCTCTAACATGCTGTCTGCAGAAGCATCTCAGTTGTATTCACTGCTATCATTATGTGCATATACTTTACATTATTTGATAGCATGTAAAAACATATTCAGGTTCTGTACAGATATTAAATGAAGCATCATTGCAAAGAGGGCAAGAGAGAACTTTTCATTTTTGTCATTTGACAAACTAAATAACATATACTGACAGGATTAAAAAGGTATGCAGGAAATGGAACTTAATAGCTGGGTTTAAACTCCATCAGAGAAGCTGGATCTCTACCATCTAAAACTGCACATGCAAGAGGACTTTGTATGGCTAATTACTGTGATCAACCCCATAGAGATCTTCTGGATCATTGTTAAATAATAGAATCCAAGCCCCAAGATCTGCTTGCTCTCTTTCTGGGCATAGGTTTTTGATATTCTCTGAGAAATGGACTTTACCTTCATCATTACACTAGTCTCAACACAGGTCCTTACCTCCTCCCAGTTTTCTTTTAAAAGGAAGCTTGGGAAGAGGGCTGTCAACAAATTATAAGCCATTCTGGACTGTCTCAAGTCAAACTGCCTAAATTAAGTATCTCTGGCTTTATGTCCTCTTGCTTGGCAGACTGATACAGCTCATCTGTCGAACAAACCTAACCCCCAACATCATCCTTGTTAGATGAGTTGGTCCCAGGGGTCAAGTAAGCCCTTTAAGCTGTGTCTGGGAAGGGGAGGAGATATGCAGTGCAGAAGATTCTGCAGCCCTAACTAGAACACTGGAATTAAGCCTTTATTAAAAATATATCCACAACTGTATTTCAATATAGGCCTCCAAGAGAAGCCGGTGAGGTGATGTAGCCATATTGTCTTGAGATGACAAACTGATGTTTTCCAGGCTTTGCAAGTGTTTTGCTACATGTTTGAATTGTACTTTGGTTTTTTATTGGAGCTAAACAAAGTGAGAAAACAGACAAATGTTTATCAAATAAAGAATAAATCCAGACAGCGTATCATATATATGGGGGATGTGTGTGACTCGCCAAAGCAAAAGTTGCCACAAATAGTACTGCTGATCCTTTTGCACTCCTTTCTCAGCATTTATGACAGGACAGCCGTATTCCTCAAATGGAGACTTTTATTACCTGGATAGATGCTGCTTGAGAGATTCATGGTTTGAAGGTAGTTATGGCAGCGTTCTTTATGTTCTTCCAAAGAGCTGCGCTGCTTGTAACTGCGACCACAGTATCCACACTTATGGGGTTTGCCAACTGGAGAAAACACAATTCATTATGAGATTCAGATGAGGCATTCAACAGCATATTAACAATGGTAAGGACAAGAGATAAAAAGCCCTCCCCCCAAAAAAGCCATGCTGTGGTGAAGGAAAATTTTATCAATTTAAAAATCTAAGTGAAAAACAACTAATGGAAAACTGGTTGCATATCCCTACATCAACAGACCATTTCTATGGGTGCTGCAAACTCATTCTAGATGATTCAGATCAGATAAAAACTGTGACATTAAGTCTTCAAAACCAGCACCTACACAGGTTAGAAACTGAGACACCTTCAAAGATCTGGGAGCAGTTTCTTTAGTGTCCAGTCGCACAGAGACTGCCAGTGGACGAACTGGAGGTGTAGGTAGAGACTTGCTTGGCTGGAGGTCAGTTCTGGTGTAAACAGAACCAGCTCAACTCTTTTAAGACAATCTTAGATTTGGTGTGTTTTCTGCTTCTGGAAATTCGAGATAAATGGCATGACAACTCATTTTCTGTATTACAGCAATGCAGATCTAGCTAGTTCTAGGAATTTTTCACCAACAGTACTGCTCTGTGTTCTTCTGAGCTTGAATTTTCTGTCTTAACATGACAAAACTACTATTTTATATGTTATTTCACAATTTTAGATAGTTACACAATTTAATTTCTGAATTTTATTTAAAGATTAATGTATTTGGGTCAATTTGCCAACTGCAGGAAAGGAACTAATCATTATCTATAGTTTAGGCACTGCCTCTTTAACTACAGAATTCTCAGAGTTTGCCAAGAGTGTCTAGGTGAGATTTCATACATATATATATATATACACACATATATATATATACATGAAAAGCTATGTTTCAAATTGTATATCCAGGAAAACCAATAACATCAAGGGGAGAGGGAGGGAAAATACTATTTAAAATTTGTGTGTGCCTCAATCAGGCTGGGAAAAAACAGGAGAAATGGAAATTATTTTGGAAATCTGGGATCAACTCTAAGGATCTTATTATTCAATACGTGTGCTAGAGAAGAACTTCCCCAATTTTTTAGAGCACAAAAAAATCACTTCGAGAGCTCCCCTCCTGCCACCCAGAACACAAAATCAACTTTCACAAGTAACGTTACCAGTGTTAATTCCAGCAATGTGTATTGGAAGTCTCCCATCCAAATAGCAATTTGCTTTTGCATCTTAGCTTGGGAAACTAGATGAGATGGCACTCTGCTTTTAAAGGCACTTTAAATGTGCTAAATTGGTTTTACTTCACAGAAGGTATGTGACTGTGGCTTCTATCAAACAATGAGAGGTTCATAGTAATGGGAAAGTGCAGCTATTAAAAAATATTTATTCATATCTCCATATTACTGTTGAGACAGGCACTGAAAAACTCCATCAGAGTCTTCTTTTGTGGAAGATTATCTTTCTTTTTCCCACCCTCTGCCTTCTGCCCACTCTCTCTTTCAAAGAACTTGTAATACCAACGTGCAACAAATAACTCCTGCTAAATGCTGTAGGCAATGTTCACTCCTTAGGCTGAAGATGAATACAAGACTGTGTTTCAACTTTATATTATCTCTAACCCTAAAACATTTATCAACTTAAGTCATGTTCGTACTTCCATGAAATGGATTACTCACACGAGGCTTGTAAGACGAAACTCTAATACAGAAACTTTGAATCAGCCAAGAAGTATGGGAAAAAACCCAGTTCTTCTGGTGAGGGGTCATGAGTGTGACGTGTTTAGTCATTTCTTTGCTGCTAACATGCTGTGGCCAGCTCACAGCTTGGTTAACCCCAGGATGGGGCTACTCAGCTCTTCAGGGTGACAAGAGCTCTCAGGATTGGTGGCCACTCCCACCTCCTCAGTGGGTACGGTGATCAGCAGCCCTGGTTATTCCCAAACCTTCACTTACCCGAGTGAGTCCTCAGATGTCCTGTGAGGGCATCCCTGCGGCGGCAGGCGTAGTTACACAGGTGACACTTGAAGGGCTTTTCACCTGAGTGCAGCTTTATGTGGCGCAGAAGGTTGCCCTTCTGGGTAAAGGAGGCTCCACACTGATTGCACTGGAAAGGGCGTTCTCCTATGGGAAGATGGAGAAAATATGTGAGAACGAAAAAATCTTATGCGGTAACAAGAGAAAGATTTCAGGGAGAAAGTTGTTTTCTCACTGCTGCTCTGTGACTTCCACCGGCTGCAGGTTTGATATAACATGAGGCTTTCAGACTAAACCTGCCAGTTTCTTAATGCTTCACTGGCTGGGTCAATTTGATCTGAAAATCTAATTTTTTTTTTCTAAATCAGAATGGCACATCACAATGCAAATTCAAACTCATTTAAATAAAGTGACTGCAACATTTTGTGTTGAAGAGCCACTCTTCCTGATCAGCAGTTTTGGAATAAACCAATATCCAATTTTGCATGTTGTGGCATTTGGTGGGGTTTTTAATGTGGCTTTTTTCAAAGGGTCTTTAAAATATGCCACTGAAGCAGCAAAATAAAAAGGAAACTCATTAAAAATGCATTTCAGGATCACAAGTTCATTTCAGCGTTACATTCTTATATTTAAATGAAAGGCACTTCATTATAACAGTTATAATAACTTCTTTTCATTTACATTTTCCCTGTATTTTCCCTTTCAATTTCTTCTCCATTACCTGTCTGTCCCTAAGCAGCCAAATCAGGAAAGAGACAGAGAAGAGAGAGAAAGCTAGAGAGTAAAATCACAGAAGTTAAGACAGTGCAAAGGAAGCCCTGTACTGCCATGTCTAAGTCCCAACCCTTCTCTAGGTAAAGTATGAACAGAGGAGCTGCACAAACAGGTTCTGATGGTTTACACTTTGGACAGATGTGGAAAAACTCGAAGAGACACAGCCTTGATTTGTCTAAACTGGTGCCTGTTATCAAGGAAGTGAATCAAAGCCTTTGGAAAAAATTAATATGGCGGGTTTTTGCGTTTTAGTGTTGTTTAAAATCAATATGATATTTTACTAGTTTGGGTGTTTTGTTTTCTCTTTTTTCTTTTTTCTTTTTTTTAATTTAAGATGGATGAAGCCTTTTCTGAAATCAGTGGGAAATAAAATGCGTTTCCAGTTGTACCAGATAGGAATAAAAGAAAAATTATACATAAGAGCATTCTATCAGCAAGAACTGCTTCTGCATGCCTTTTTCTATACAGCCCTCAGCTAAGTCAGACTAGCCTTTAAAACATATTTGCTGATTTTTATTTCTCTTAGGCATCAGTTCAATCTGTTGTAGTAATTATAATGCATCAACATTAGAAACAGCCCAAAGATGGTCTGTTCTTAGTTTTGAGTTTTTGTGTAACAATAACATTGTATTTAAGATTTCAGTGCTGAAGTTAAAATACTAAAAGAAAAAAAAAAAATAAACTATTTCTTCCTTCTCTCTCTTAAACATCATGTATCATTCTGCACACCTAGGATGACATTTTATGTCCATACATGTGTGTATATGTGCAGCATGATCATTCTTGACTTCTGGGTAATGCAGCAGAACAGCTGAAGATCAATTAGACAGCAGCACTGCCCCAACCCAAAAATATGAAAAACTCTGCCATCAGGGCTGGCACCTTTAGCATTCAGCAAACAGCAAAATGAATCCCCTTTATGGCAAGACATTTTCATTGGTCAGTTTCAAGCAGAGCAGCACAGTGCCTGTCAAGCTAAATTAGCTCACTTTCTTTGTCCGTCAAATAGCTCTGTTCATCTAAAATATTCCCACATCTGGTTCTGCTGGGGTGGCACACAAAAATGGCAGCATAAGCCTTACAGGACTTTGCAATGTACTTCATAAGCCATGCATGGCATGGATAGGGAGAAAAAAAACCGGTAAGGGTCTCTCTACTTCTCAATCTTTGGGGCAGTTACTCAGTGCAGAAAGTATTTTTCAGAAATGGACTGAAACAGTAAACGGAAGAATTCAGCTCAGCAAGGGGGACACATTCAGAAGAAATAGTTAATTCTTACTAAGCAGCTTTTCTAGTATTCATTTCTGTTATTTTTACTCAGAGGACTGTAAGAAGACAAATCAAGAATCTTTAAAGTACTCCACGAATGAAACGTAAAGCAAAGTAAGAATGCAATGTGTCTCTAGCCTACAGCTCTCCCAAATACAGGGTTAAGTCTTGCACTAGGTGGAAAAGACAGACGAAGCACTTCAAATGAGACTTCTGCATGCCAAATACTTCTACAGAACTTAGAGCGGGATAAGATGTAAAGAAGCCTGAACTCATGTTGCTGTAGAAGTGAAACAACATTGTCACCAAAAGACCCTGAAGCTATGTGTAGCTTGGCTGGCCCTTAGCTGTCCATGCTGCAACTACTGGGGTGAGGAATGCCTTCTTTAGGAGCCCAGCAAAACTCCCAGACCTGCCAGGATGCTGACAGCCACTGATGGAAGGTTACTGGATATGGTGTTACATCCAAAAACGAGGATGGAACAGGATGGAAAGAAAAAATACATAATGACTCTTTTTCTCCACAGTGTGAACAGTGTGTTATTTTCTCCAGGTCTGAACAGTTCATACCTGCCTTGGGCATGTAGCCATGACCAAATAAAGGCCCAGGAACAAAAATTGCAACGGAACCCTGAATTCAATCAACCATTTTCATCATTGCATTGATTTGCAAGCTTTAGTAGAAGCTTGGGCCCTGGACCACTTACTCAGTGAAGAATACTTATAATCTTAATTAAAATATTTCTAATTTCTTAAACAATGACAAGGTCACCTAACACTCAGAGACTTGCAGAGCTCTCTTTCTAAATAAATTTGAGACATTCAAAACCAAGTAACAAGATGTGAGTGAACTAACTGGTGAATTAACTTGGTATACATATAAGAAGGCAATATATACACCTATGCACACACATGCACAGATATGCATGTACATGCAGAAATATGCACAGTGAGCAAGAGAAGCCTGAATGTACTCTGAGGTTTCAGAATCAGGGAGCAGGAGTTTCTTTCTCCTTTCAAAATCTCCTTTTTCTTAAACATCAAACAAGACAGTGGCAAGCTGGAGAAAATGAATGTGCTGAAAGGGAAGGAGAATGAGAAGAGTTGGGCATCTGTCAGTAGGGATTTGCCCTGTTTTAAGCAACTGGTAAGGTGCTAGGAAGCAGTCAGTGCTGTACAGCTGCCTGCAGACAGGAGAGGGCAGAAATATCAGGTGCTGCTCTGCATATCTGCACTTGGCAGGTGTATTCATTAAAAGCAATTATGTCTTTTATCAGGTCAGGCAGTCATTTTATTTTGGCACTTCAGTGTGCTAGAGTTTTGTTCACTTATCAAATATTTATTTAAGAAAACGTCACTGCATATGCAGGTTTTACATGAATTAGCAGCAAAGTAATTCATTTGTGAGGCTTATTCCTTCACCAGGCATGTATTGAAATGGGCTTCGGCATAGTCAGTTAAACGTCTGTAATAGTATATCCCATTTCGACTTTAATTTACACAGCGCAGCTGAAAGGAAAAGCACTCACCACTGTTTCCCCATGACGTCCCTTTAATTTAAACTACCAGCTCTGAACTTCCACTCCTTTGCCAGCCCCTGAAAAACCACCTGAGCTCATTCAAAGTGGCTGCTCAGGGGAGGAGCTGAGGATGAGGCAGGACGGAAAGCAAAGGCATTTTTTCCATGGAAGGACCCAGGGACAAAACTTCACATCCTTTAGTTTTATTGAGTGTAGAAGAAGGGGATCATCCTGAGCAAAGTGCCTCTTGTGGGGTGCTTCCAGTGCAGGCTTGAACTACATTCCCTTGTTGAAGAGAGGGTCTAGCTGTCTAGCTGGCAACGGAAGAGCTCTGCAAAGGCAGGGGGGGGAATCTTCAAATGATAATCCTTGTGTGGTAGCACCCCAAGCACCCTTGGCAGGCAAATGGGTCCTCTGCCAGGCAAGCAGTTCAGGGAGCTGAAGGTCTGTGCTGGGGAAATGACCTGGCACCAAGTGAGGTGGCCCCTGGGGACATTGTCACAGGGACCAGGGAGGAGTGCACAAGAAACAAAGGCAGCTGTGCCCACCACCTCCCTAAAGTCAAGTATGTCCTCACGCAGGCCATTCAGCCCTGGTGCAAACACTGCCATGGACCCTTAGGGATCTGAAACAGCTCCTCTGATCCAGCAGCAGTGGTGGGTTTTTAACTAAAGAGCAGTCTGCTTAAACAAGCACAAAGACTTCTACCTCTAAGTGCATTTCAAGTTGCAACGTATTGTTTCAACCACTACTGCATCCTCTTCAGCCCATGGGTCTGTTTAAAAGGCCTCATGTACAAATCATTTTACATGTTCATTTTATCAATTTTTAAAGGACCATCAAGAGAAGAGAAGAGAAGAGAAGAGAAGAGAAGAGAAGAGAAGAGAAGAGAAGAGAAGAGAAGAGAAGAGAAGAGAAGAGAAGAGAAGAGAAGAGAAGAGAAGAGAAGAGAAGAGAAAGAAAAAAAAGAAAATAAAAGAAAGAAAAAAAAGAAAAGAAAAGAAAAGAAAAGAAAAGAAAAGAAAAGAAAAGAAAAGAAAAGAAAAGAAAAGAAAAGAAAAGAAAAGAAAAGAAAAGAAAAGAAAAGAAAAGAAAAGAAAAGAAAAGAAAAGAAAAGAAAAGAAAAGAAAAGAAAAGAGAAAAAAGAGAATCAAGAAGCACTTTGTTATATCCAGGAAGTAGGCTACAGCCTCTCTTCTGAGTACTAGTTGTGGATTTTCCAATAATTATCTGCTCTTCCATGACAGAGGGATTTATCACATAGAATTGAAGAGTACTTTGAAGCAGGCAATGTATCAGCATTGCTTCTGAATGTGGCTAACCCATGTTACACTAACAGATCCCACACTTCCATAGTTTGAACAGACACAGTTACTGTGACAGACAGTAACACTGAGGGCAATGGAACACACTACTGGGCTTTTCATGGATCCTCTCCATTAAACTCTGAAAGCATTTTGTTAATCTCACTATTTAGTAATTCTGGGAAAGTTATTCAAGCAAGACTGTGAGGAGACGGAGGAAGACAGTATCTATATGTTTATTGGCACAACTATTTCAGTTGAATGTAACTATAAGACAGATCATTCTTACCTTAAAAATATTTTAAAATTCCCTCTCATTGGAATATTCATGTAAAAATGCCAAATCCCCAATTTATTTTCAAAGCAACTTCTGTGAAACAACAGTACAGTCCAGTTCTTCTCTTTTAGCTATGAATGACATTAAAGTTTAGACTGGAAGCCTAAATTTTAGACATCTTATATCAGGCAAGGTGAGACTCACTTTTAACTTTTTCATTTGTTTCAGCCTCTTCATTTTTGGTCCTCTCTGAGACTAATCAGAATTAGAAAATTGAGGCAAGAATATTCACAGCACTGTATAATGAAAAGCTATTGCTATGAAACACAAAATCTTTACATTTCTCTTTTAGTGTCCTGGTGGAAACATTTTAGTGCACATTTGAGCCGTGACAATACTTGTTTTCACTTCATGAAACATTGGACATGAAATTTAAGTATTTTTTTACTAAGTCAGTCAATACAGTTCTCTTAATATGTATTTTTCCAATCACTTACATAATCACTGATCTATAATGAGCTTTGCTGTTTGGTTGGAAATATTAGAGCTGGGTTAATTTCAGAGTTACCTACAAATGGGTTTCTCTTCAGCAGTTCTTAGAAACCTCTTTGAAATTAAACATGACTGTTTTACTTTTCTTTTAAATTTGATTTTTCAAACTTTTTGTTTCAAACCGAACAAACAGCACTATTTCTAGCCCAATAGATGGACTTTCATGAAGAAGTCTCAATTCCTGTGCAGGCCAAAAGGATGTACCAAAATAACTGAGTTCCAAAGGCTCATCAATGCTGCATTACCTTACAAGAGGCAACATGTGCATGATACAGAAAATAAGTCTTAGTTACTAATATGTGGCCAGTTCTTGTCAACTACAGGAAAAACTATGGCAGGCCTTACCAGTGTGGCTTCGTTTGTGAACCATGAGCACATTGGGACCGATGCAAATTATCCCACAGATATCACATTTTAGCTTTCCGTTAGGAAGTCGAATGCCTCCAACTCCTGACAAAGCCTTGCTGCCTGGGCCATTGTGTGAGCCATTCATTTTCTCTCCTGTGGCATCAAGCATTCGTAAATCCTCTGCACATTCTTCCCCATTCATTTCACAGGCACGCCCATTCTCTTCATCACTCTGAGTCTCTATTTTAATATTACCGGCTGAAAGAAACAATACAGGATGCCACTCAGTTTGGTAACAGAACAAATAACGTGGCAAAGAAACAATCACATGAAAGGAGTTAACTTCTAAACAGCAGGTACAATATCACTAAATAACAAATGCTATGACCTCAACTATAATTCTATGGGTAATGTGATGAGTTTGTAACACATGGAGCAATGAACAGTGAATATCAGTAATTCAAGTACAAGGCATCCAGGGAGCTGGGAACCCAAACAATATTACAAGTCTGTTTCTAGGTCACTTTGATATTTTTGTGTTTATAGCTTTCATTCTGACAATCAAGCTAATTGGAATGAAAGTTAAAATTAATCAACTTCATAGGGCTTTGTCCAAAACAATTGTGAAAGTAAGTAACTCAACCCAATGGATAAAAATGAACAGAAAATGCAACGTTCTCCACTTGGCAGGAATATTCCAAAGGTTGTACTGAATCCAAATTTTTGGTTTGCAGTTCTATGGGGTAAGCAACAATGGGAGAGGAGAGTACAAACACTGATACAGAAAGCAGGGTAGGGAAGGATGAAAGGAAGAATTTAAGGAAATTATGAGAGCCACAGTTGTGTTTCTAAGACAGCAGGATTAGGATTGCTGAGTAATAGGAGAGGATAACTAGAGCCAGAGGCTATGATTAAAATACCATTAAAAAAAAAAAAAGGCGTCTGGAAAAATGCTTATGACTTTATTGGATAAATCATTTTTGTTGTAATCCCATAGGTGACAATTGCTTGCAGCCAGAAGATGAATTTAGGTGTAAACTTGCCATAGCCTCACAACATGTGATACACAGAGGCTAGTAAATTTGATTTGGTATGAACACAGCAGACTTTAACATGAAGGAAAGGGGTCAAGATCCAGACAAGTTCATGCCAGTATTCATTCCTCTTCTCTCCACAGGATTGTACAGTGTTTTATGTAGAAAAAAAATAATCCTTGCTGTTATTTCCGTCTTTTCTAATCTGGTGATTTTGGTGAATAAATACTTCTTCACTAGGCTGAAAAAGACCATTTCATTGCCCAAAATCTTACTTTCCATACAGTAAAAAACCCTCTACCTTCATCCCACCCCACTAAAAAAAAAAAAAAAAAAAAAATTACTTCACTGGGTAGCTAAGAATGTGGGGTATGTTTCATCCAATAAAGTCCAGGTCTTTTCCTTTTGTGGAACAACATTTTTAAGGTAACCTTATTCAAAAGTGATGGTCTAGCAATGTGATAACAATAAGCTACAGGAAATAATTCAAGAGATTGAAAGACCTTAATATTCCTTTGAAATGGAGAGGATTGACAAGCTCTTCTCTGACACAGCCTGCAACCTCACAGGTGTCCCAGAAAAGACCGCATGGATGTAACTGACAAGAGTATCTGACTCAAAATCCTACTGGGAAACAGAAGCCTAAAGGTGTTCACATTTATGAATACTGCTTGACTGGACACCTCTTAAAAAAGTCCACCAATCTATGTATTTTAATGATTTTTCAAGCATTGCACTTCTAATAGAAATCATGTGCAAAACAGAGTAATTGTATATCATAAATAGCAGTTTTCCTTTAAAATGCATGTTCTAAAAAGGGGAATAATTCAGTTATAGACAAAAAAAATAAAGGACCACACAGTGACTTAGAAAGATGGTATGACTGGTCAAACAGAAGTGATTCTGCAAATTTAATGGGCTACAAACTCATTCTGCTGTTTTCACCATGGCAAATGGAAGCAATTGAAGTGCTTGGCTTGGGTATATGACAAGATTTTTCACAATTTACCTGTAATTTTTTTCTTTCAATGGTAAGAATAATAAATATATATTTATACTAAACAATTACAGACTCCTTGCCTGCCAGGGATTTGGAGAAGCTGGCTTTTAAAGCAGATTTTCATTTAAGTTAAAACAAAATACACATGAACAAAACAAAAAGATCGGACTACTTACGTGCATGCAGACAAACATACATTACTCAGAAATGAAATGACACAAACAAAAATTTTAGAAGTAGGAACTAGATGGAAATGCTCTCTAGTGAACTGAGTTTCAGTATACTTACTGGAAAAAGATTTGGGAATTATTGCATGAAAGTCCCTAAAGCCTTCCGCCCCGTATGCAGCTGCAATAAAGAAGGCAAACAGGATGCTGGTTTGTGGTACTGCTAGCAGTAAATGTAAAAGAAGATGGCACTATTGCTATAAGATAAATACCTAGGAGAAAGACAAAATTATCATCACAGAAGCAACATAAGCAGTTTAGGATGAAGGAGGAACAGGAGAAGGACAGCTGGCAGGGGAATCCTGACTTGTCTAGAACAACTCCCATTTGCGAAAATGCCCTTTTCTTCCAAAGCAGCCAACAAGTTTTATCCTGTTATCTAGAAGCATAATGTACTCTTGGGTATTCCCCTTGCCTGAGCATTAACTCCTGCTGAAGTCAAGAGGAACTCTTGCTAGTGTCTCAAAAGGGTCAATGCAGGCCCCTACAGTGCAGCTTCCTCAGAATTTTTTTTTTTGCCAATATGCCCTCTTTCTGTGACAGAGATCTCTTCCTTACACATCCTTGTTTCTAGTCTCTGCAGTTATAAAAAGTGAAATTGTGTTGTTTTGTTCTCACGCCCACTGGTCTTATGCAATGGAAGAAGAGGGTATTCAGGTTTACATATATATGTATTTATTATTGTGTATACTGGTATATTTTTGGCTTGTATTTCTAAGGCTTGTCCTCATAATGTATTTACAAAAAACAGTTGTACAAATATGTTATAGCCTGCATATTATGAGTAGCCACATACAAATTACCATGTCATTGGACATGCTGACACAGGTAATGCTGGAGTTCATTACTTGACATAAGCAATGACAGGGATATTGATCCAGTCAATATTCACTAAAGCTCTCCACAGCTATGTCCTGGACTGCTGCAGCTGTACTGCTCAATGAATGTCCCCATGCAGATCAGGCTGAATAGCCAGGATGTGAATCCATTTGGCAGCGCAGCTCATGGCAGGGGCTCAGTTTACATGCAGAGCTCACTTTGCCAGTGAGAGCTGATAGACATTGAGGGCACCTGACTCATCTTGGGTCCTCACAGAAATTTATAGGTCTAATTAACAAAAGAAACAAACTGTCCCTGTTCAAACTTCTTGCAAATCTGTCTGCAATATGAGAACTAGTGAAAAGAGCCCTACTGATGCAGGAGACACAACAGGAGAGAGAAATCACTCCAGTAGAAATCATGAGGATTTTTATTAAATCTGAATAATAGGGAAGGCAGGGTATACTTTCTTATAATGCTTTCTTATAATACTTTCTTATACTTTTTTTTTTTTTTTTTTTTTCTGTGGGGACTTATACTGGAAATAAAAACCATCAGTGTTTTCTACTTTTGTGAGAGTGATTCTTGTCCCTCCCTTGTAATAGTGATGAAATCACTTATGGAGCAACAACAATGTGAACAATGTGAAAAATACCTGTAAACCATACTTTTCATGTGCACTGATTAAGAATATACTCAGACTTTGTACTGGTTTCTGAAACTGTTACCTGATAGAGTTTTGTAGGAATCATTTCTGTGCACATCCATAGCTATGTACACACATATGCAGATATTAATTAGCTTTAAAATAGCTCATGGTAATAATTTCTCATTGGCTCTTGTAACATCATTAAGAAATTATTCATTAATTAATTAACTTCAATTTGGTTGGAGGTGACCTTAACAGGCTCAGTATTTTATTCTCTTTGTACACATTATCACAATTCAGGGGTGTTTAATACAAACCCTTTTTTCTATGGAAGGGGTGCAGAGTTCTTTGATGTTACTGAACTGACAGCTTTCTCCCACTCCCTTTTTACCTATCCAGAGTGTGGAAAAATTACCTAAAAGCAGGGCACTGGCTGGGTCCCTTGTGCTCTCTTATGTTTATTGGGAGTTTCACTTGGGATTTTCTGAAGAGAATTTTAAATTAATGTTAAAACATCTGTTCAGTATTCTATAGCTAAAGGTGATTTACACAAGTCTTAGGAAAAAAAATAAATTGGTGTATCACAGGGGAGAGAGGTGATAATATAATTTATCACTGAAGAGCAGCGTTGCTGGCTCTGCATCAGACTTGGGCTGGGGCAGTCAGGAAAGCAGAATGGCATGAGAATAGACAGTGTCACGCTTCCCTGGAAAGAGCTGAGCAACATGGACATGGAAGGGAGGCATTTTGCAACGAGTGAAAGAGTTGATAGTAAGAGGAAAGGAGAAAACAAACAGACCTCCTGGGAAACTGGCTGTAGAGGGTGGCTTTCGAAGCACAGAGAAATAGGCAGCTGGAAAAAAGATGCATGGCAACAATTAGTAATTTGTTTTCAATCCAATTTACCTTCTCTTTTAGCTATGGGACTCCCTCCCAGCTGTAAAATACTTTCAGTTTTGTGAGACTTTGGCAATGGCATAGGTCTAAGTACCTGGGCCATAATTACATTTGGAAGGGGGCATTCACCTCCCAAGTCATATTGTTCTCCAGTGGAAGTTTTAAAGAAGTAAAAAGCATAAGACCTGGCTATTCAAGGTATTTAAAGAGTAATAGAGAAAGACAAATCACACTGAAGCATCTAAGGCATTTAAACAATAGAGTTCCCTTACTCCCTTTGATTTTTTATGGGATTTGAACTTTTACCCCAGTAAGTACTAAACTATCTTGTGGCATATACCTGCATTTAAGAATTTTTCCTTTAGACTTTGAAAATTACCCAAATAATTCAGTTTTGTGTCATGCAATGTCTTGTTTGTGCTTTGTAGCCAAGAACAGAGAAAGATTTCTCTTCAAGTTGCTGCAAATAGTTTGGGTGCATGTAATTTTTTGTTCTCATGGCTCACTTGTTATTCCAAGACAAGTCAGAAGTATTCTGTTGATATTAGTTGATGCTTAAATGGTAGCTTTAAAATCCAAGCTCATGAAGACACTGTAACTATTCAACCAGCAGTCATACCTGACTGATTTGAACAGTACCTTATCACTGTAACTGGTGGAAAAAAAAAAAACAAAACCCAAAACCATCCTTTCTAACAAATGACAGAAAATGTTGCTAAAAAGGCAGAATAAGATGAAGAAATCCCACTTATCAGGCCAAAATAAATCACCTCAGCATGCCAAAATGTGTCAATAAATGCAGACAGGATCTCTTTTTGTTTACATAGGTACTCAGAAAACAGAAAATTGACAGCAATCCCACCTGTTATTTCTGATAGAATACATAACAACTATTCTGTTTTGTAATGGCACACGAAAGCTTTAGCATTTGGCTTTATGCACTGAAATCCTTCCCCCTTTCCTTTTCACATCATGGTCACTTACTGTGGTGTCAGCTCTGTTCTGACCCCACAAGAGCACTGCAGGTAGAGGATGCCATTCTCAGAAATGAAAGTTGTTTTTCCACAGAATATTTAAGGAGTCATTATTCACCAGCCAGACTTGACAACAAACAATGAAGACCAATTTTTGAAGTTAAATTATGTTTCCATTAATAGTATCTTTCCCATATGAGTATTGAAGCAACAAGAGGAATTGTGTGGGTGTGAAAAACGACAACAAAAGATCTGGGCAAAGGAACCATAATGCAATGCCTTGAGCTCTTCTTCAGCGTAATTCAGAAGACATAACAGAACACAGATGGGACTGATCAAACTAACTGGTTATTTAGCTACAGATGCACCCAAGCGGTCTTAAAAATTACTTTTCTGCTCCCTCCTTTCTACATATAGCACTGCATTGGCCAGTTAATCAAGCGTTTGTGGTGTCTCTCTGTGTAAAATGCTGAAAGTTAGAGGGCATTTTCAAAGGGAAATAAAAATAACAGAAGGAAGAGTAGTAGCAGGAGCGGCTGGGACACACCTGCAGGTAGAGGGGCTGGTGCTGACGGATAAGGAGATCCTCCCTGCAGGGTCCATGCTGCTTCCTTTGACTCCAGGTGCCAATCAGCCCTTGGCAGCCAATTTCTTCCCTACTCTAATTCTGGCTTTCAATCAAATGGATGTTATTCCAGAAACACAGGCGTCCACAGATAAGCTATCTCCCATGGGACAACTGGTGTGAGGAGCTCCACCCATGTCATCACCCATGTCATCACCCATGACTGCTACTTCTCCCTGCTGCTGCCTGGAGGGGTGCCCACCCCATGTGACACCAGTGCCTGTCAGCATGCACAGCCTGTCCTCAGCAGAAAGGAGCAGGGAACTGTGCTTCACTGCATTGCAAAGCACATCAACATGTTTTTCTAGGGGATTTTCTAGTGAAATCAGACTGTACAGAATCAAACAAGTTAACAAAACAACCAACAAAGTATGTCCTCTCTAGGTACAAGAAGTGGCTTTTGCTCCATTGTGCATTCTCCCAGTAGCCTCCTGTTAAGTTATCTACAGGAATTTTCCACAGGACCAGTAAGGATGCATTGGTTAAAGACAGATTCAAATAATATTCTCAAATATACACTTGAAGATAAGAGCCTTTTATATACCTTTCTAAATTTGTGTTTCAGTAGGAAATGATCTGTAACCAAACCAAGGGGCTGGTCTAGTTCATATTTCTTGTCTTTGTTGTGACACTTCCTGGTACATTTTGTACTGGATTCAAGTTGTTTTTTCCAAATGACAGTTAACTACCTGGCTGATTAACATTCATAATCTGAACTACAAGTAAAACTAAATTTTAAAAGCAAGAGAAAGAGCACTGTCAGGCAATGCCATACTAAACCTGTTTCTCAACTTCTACATGTATGTGTAATCCATTCTTCCTATATCAGAAAAGCTCTGCATCTTTTACTGGCTGCATGATGGAGAAGCTAAAGGAACTGCTGCAGGTTAGCTGGTAATAGACTTTGTTGACAATTCTCTGCTTTGAGAAGTAAGAACAGCACTTTTCATCCTCAAACTTTTTTTTCTCATCTGCTTTCACTAGATTTTTAAAATATGGACATTAAAGGATGAGGGAGTAGTAAAAGGGCCCTTAGCAAGAAATTTTTAAAAAGCAAAGTAACCTTAAATAACAATGCACAACAGCGAGGTAAAAACACTACCATACTTGAAAACATTCTCAGCTCACACAGGTGTGTCTGTGAATCCACACACTTATGTGCTGAGACTGGAACCTCTGAAGATGCATTCTTCAAAAATACTACAGGCACAATCATTGTGGCTTATACACTTCCCCACACAGCAACAGCTATTTAAGAAAAGCAATACCTAGGATATATGATATCCTAATATTTATAAGCATTTCCCTTCTCTAATCCTTCCACAAAGCATGCTTTAGTGAAAGTCATGGGTGTTAACCAATCATCAACTAATGCAACAAAATTCTAGCTAGAGGCAGTTGCACGTGGCAGCTGGGAGAACATGAAGGGAGTATGCACCTGCAAAGATTAGTGTTTTGGAGAAGAGGAATGACTATACTGAAATTCAACAGGCAGACCAGAAGCTCCACAAAGGTGGAAGAGACATCGAGGCTCTTCCATGAAGCCGTGCTGTCAGTGGCTGGAAGTTGCCCTTATCTGGGAGCTACTGCGGGCATCCCTTAACAAGGCAAATGGCTTAAAAAGTGCAGAAACACAGTTAAAACCAGACAAGGTGATCAGTTACATATAAATAATGTGAACTGCAGTTATAGGGGGAGTTTAAGCTTGCTTGACCAAGAAAAAAGCTATGAAATCTGAATACACACAAAGGGTATTGGTCAGGTATCAGACAAAGGGAACAGTCGCTGCCCTGAAGAACAAAACTCCTACCTGGGAGCAATGAAGTGCCCTTGGTTCTGTGGTTCAGGGAAAGGCAGGGAGATGAACTATTTTGTATATTGCTTCAGAGAACCTAATTTTGCCTTGCCCTGTATGCAAAGTTAGCCCTTCTTTGCAAACCCTCCCCTTTTCATGTGCCAGCTCAGTGAGATGCTTGCACATCCTTATTTTTTTTGCCTGGAGTGGCACAGAGCTACCCTGGCTCAGTGTCAGGCCCATGCAAGTCCATGGGCATTAACAAGTCCATGGATGTTAACAATGTGCTCTGCCTTCACTATCAGTGAATGGACACAGGGGCTTTTCCAGGGACCATTCAGCTACCATGATGATGCCTTAAGCAACATTTTACGCAAATGTACATAGTTCCCCATAGCTGTCAAAGGGTCAGTAGATCCAAATTTAGACCAAGCAGCTGCGTTTAGGTTTGGGGAGGTGCCTTTGGGTGTCGTGCCAAAGCTGTGCACTGTCAATGTCCTCTTTTGAGAAGAGGTCAGAGGATGAAATGGAGAGGAACCCAGCCAATTCAGCACTTGGGAGGGAATACACTATGAAAATTTTATTATCCTGCCTACTCTAAAAACAAATTGCTGAGCAGAGTCTTCTGTGCCCCTGCTCATCTGACAGGGGAAAAAACCCCCAGGGATATTGAACGTTATTTTAGACTAAAGCAAATTAAATACAGTCATTACTTTATGAGTAATAAAGTAGATGTTCTCTCTCAAGACTGTGCAAAGGAGTTGATGCTGAGTTACGAAGTCTGCTTTAGGTCCATTAACCCTGAGTGCTCAGTTATTTTGCCAGATGCTTTTGAAGATTCTTCTATTTGGGTTTTAGAAATTTTATGAGA
This sequence comes from Chamaea fasciata, assembly GCF_029207755.1. NCBI lineage: Eukaryota > Metazoa > Chordata > Aves > Passeriformes > Sylviidae > Chamaea > Chamaea fasciata. The sequence goes on from NW_027094086.1 coordinate 70,008,403, forward strand.
ATGTTTTGCAGTCTAAACTGCTGTTTACTTGATTAGTTTACTCAACATTCCAGAAAAAGAAAATCCTCATCTACATCTTCTGGGGGAGAGGCAAAAATTTTTCTACAGAAATCTCAAAGAAATTCTCTGAATATGGACATACCTGATAGCTCCTGACGGGAAGAAAAGTCAGGAAAATATCAATTCTTTCCCACTGTGTATCACAGACAATGCTTTGCTACAGGGACCTGTATTCCCTCTCTGGCAATCAGTCCTCTATCCTGACATGGCAAGAAACCCCAAACGATGCTGGCAGACTCTCAGAGATCCGGATTATTCTGAAGCCTACAAACTCCATTTAGTATACATTTTTAAGAGACTTACTGTATTTCCTCACTTCCTGACCATTTTTTCATGCTTGCAGTTTTCTTGCTTTTACCTCAGGAAAAACAAGCATACCTTCCCTTTCCTGAACAGAATCCATCCTTAACCACACTAGTGCTATGATATTGTCCCTGACACTGGATGTCTCTTCTGTGAGGCATGCAACAATTGCAGAGTTGAACACTGTTTTCTTGGGTCTTTGAGTGAAGTGCTAAGAGAAAAACATAGATTTCACTAGTTTTTCTCCAAAATCTGAAGGAGATAATATTTTAAAAAATCGGTTTCTCAGAAAGACGTGGGGAAAAATATGTCAGAAGTTAAGACTAAATAATTTTATATATAAAAGTTATTACAGCATCCTGAACTTCCTAATTCTGATCTGCAATCACAGCTCAGCTGTGATTTGAAACAACTGAATTTAGGAGTCCCTACTTCTGTCATGAAGTGTGTCTCCAAAACCAGAAAGTAACTATGCTGCAGAATTGAAATTTAGCCAAGTTTCTGGTGCAGGTATCACCATGCCTCCAGAACAGAGAGGCAATCCACTCAGGTGCAGCCTCCTCAAAGTCTGAACAACTCTTCAGCAACAGCTAAGGCTGATGAGTGTGAAAGGCATTTTAAAATTATTTTACCTCTGTTGAATCAATAATCTGACATTTGAAACTCCTTGGAAACACAGTCAAGATCACCATCTTCAGACAGTCACAATCACCATGCTGAGTGATCTTACTTCAAAAGGCAAACATTTTCTTAACTTGGATAGAACAAATCATCCAAGCCAACACCTTGCCGGCAGAGCTTCAAGAGACAAGTCTTTCAAAATAATAGGTTTTAAACTGAATAGTCTCCAATAGCTCAAATCGCTCAACTAAACTGTGACAAGGAGCCCAAAACTGTCTATTATGAACATCAGAAACTTATACAACTCAGACCACAGAAATTATCCCACCAAAACCTTATCTCTGGATGAGGTATAGAACAGAATAATCCAATATGGTCTAATTAGTGTTCCAACACTCTTCCACTCATTTCAATTGGCCTACCAATTACTTCAACATTTGTCTATCAGCAAAAGATTTTTACAAAAGCAACTAATGTTTTGAGGCACCCCAACTTCAGAAACTAGTGAAACTAGATTATCAGAAAACAGACCACCCTGGAAAATGCTGATCCACTACGAAATTAGACCACTGTCTCAAGCTCTGTATCTGAATCTTGGGCATTCAGTCATCTCAGAAGCTTCCTCTATTTAGCTTGCATGTGCAGGCAGGCATTTGTTACCTCCTCACAAACTCTGTTTGATATAACTTGTAAGCTGATCAGTAGTGCATTAGTTAATAAAAAGGACATTTCAAATACCAGAGATGGTTCAGCAATTGCTTTCCAATCTGCAACAGAGGGACACTATGAAATCCCTGGTCCACTGCAGCACCACACAGACTAGAAGCAACTGTGTGGCAGTGGAGAGCAGTTTTGAAGTATCAAAATCATATGGGAGCTTAAATCTCTTAGACTTTTAGTGGTATTCAGATTTTTAAGACATCTTGAGCTTCCTATGGTGGGGGGCTGGGGGGAATGGAGAAAAAGTAAACCCACACTGAGAATGCTGTGAAACTTGAGTCCAGTTGCAGCCATAGCTGAGAAGATATTGCAGCTTCCCCCTTGTCTCCTTGGCTTAACAGGAAACCTTTACCTACTGTTCCTCTAACTCCTTCCACAAAGAGCAGTCTGGACATATTTCCTCCCTACCCACAGTTGTTTATCTCCTTAGCATCTGTCATGGCCTAGAAGTTTGAATCAACTCCTACACCAGTTGCTATGGTGTGATTGTAAATCACTCAGGTTGGAAGGTTTCTAGGAGACCACAGACATGACAGAGAGGAGAGGAGAGGAGAGGAGAGGAGAGGAGAGGAGAGGAGAGGAGAGGAGAGGAGAGGAGAGGAGAGGAGAGGAGAGGAGAGGAGAGGAGAGGAGAGGAGAGGAGAGGAGAGGAGAGGAGAGGAGAGGAGAGGAGAGGAGAGGAGAGGAGAGGAGAGGAGAGGAGAGGAGAGGAGAGGAGAGGAGAGGAGAGGAGAGGAGAGGAGAGGAGAGGAGAGGAGAGGAGAGGAGCTCTAACTAATGGGTGCCCTAGAAGCAGCTGGAGAAAGTCCTTGGGAGGGAGTTTTTCCAGCTGCCTGATATCTCAAGAGAGCTACAGCATCTCATTTTCAACCATGTTATCTTCCAAAGGTTTACTTCACATACAGACATGCGCCCTAAGAATAGTTTTTCTTTTGAGGTTCTATTATTTGTTTGTTTGTTGTTTTGAAAGGACAGTTTTAAGAACTGTGCACAATACAGGTCTCGATCACTGCTCAGCTTTCATCTCTACAGGCAAGTTCAAAACCACATCATGGCTGTATCTCCTCTGTTGCAGCAGTATTGTGGGAGGCCCCTACACTGGTTCTTGCCTGCATCTCTTGTTGCATTCAAGGACCCAGTGATGGTGCAGTTTGGGATTATCTTTAACTATGAGGAAAGCTATTATCTCAAGTTACCAAGATGGAAACTTTCTGACTTTTTTGTCATTTCTCTTCCCTATTTATAAATCTCTCCCTTCCCTACCCACTCCTGCCTCTCCACCCTGATCTGCTTCTTTGCATTCCTGGAGGTGAAACAAAAGAGCTGCAGTTGTGACACTGCAGTTTGTGTGTCACACTGTAACATTTCCACATCCTCCTCACTCTGTTATAAAAGTACTCTAAGAGGAAGAAGTGCAAATAATGAAATATAGGAAAGTAGGAAAAGAGGAAGCAGCCAAGAGACAGCAGCCCAACTGAAATGCTAAGAATTATGGAGAAGTGACAGAAAGGGAAGCATAGACAAGGAATTATACTTAGTGGCTTAGTAGAAAAAAAATTAAAACTAACAAAAATTAGAAAGATTTAGCCCTTTTTGCCTCTCCAGTAATCTTCCAGATTACTATTCCTCTCTGACATTCACCCACTTGACATGTATTCCTTTCCTCACCTACTTTAAGACAGGCACCAAACTGTGGCACCCTGTGTGCAGCTGGACTCTTCCAAACCTGAACTAACTCCCAGCCCATTCCTTACCTTCATATCAAAGGCACAATTAGGCAATGGTCTTTTTTGCTGAAGGCAGCCATGGGGGACAGAGTGATGGAAGAATACAGAAGGAAATTGGCTAAAGCAGAGTAGGGATTGCCTAACTGGGCAATCCTGCCTGGCTGGCAGTGGATGGAGCAGACAACTTAGGAAGTCCTTCCACTGAGATCATGTGTCCCACTTGTTCAGAATGAAACTTGCCTGGAGCAGAAAGCGTTTGAGATACACATAAAGAATTTTCTCTTCTTCGTTTCCAGGCAAAATGGATACAAAACAGAACATGGACTTCTTTAAGAACAGAGTGGGAATACCAGCTTATTACACTCTCCCATTTCTTGGGGACTTTTCAGCAAAAATTTCTCTGATAAAGACCTAAGTAGACAGTAAAATTGTGAGAAATGATCCTCTGTAAATATCACAACACTAACAGTTATGCATCATTTTTGAGTCAAGCTCCAGTTTTTGTCTTATCTGGTGGCTAACTGAATTTTTGTTTCTCAGGAAGGTAGTGGTGAAATTCTGCAAGTAAATTAAGACAGGAGTGTTACACAAAGGTGTACTGTGATATTTATTTGTTCATCATTGCATGAAAGCTACCTTATTGAAAGAACTGTCAAAACCATTTGGGGCTACTCCCCACAAAAGAGGCTGTCAGGAGGTGATAAGTAATGGGTTTCAGTAAGGCTTCACTTTTTTTGAAATACACTTGAACAGAGAATATTAGCAGGTTCAGCTCTTCTCTCTACCATTTATCTGTAAATTAGAAAATATCCTTTGTGCCACTTAAGCAGTGTTTATTTCTTCAGCTAAAGTCAATGTAATTTGGGACATCTGAAACTTCCTACTTGCATTGGAAGGAGTTAGCACTGCTCTCCAGTGCATGGCAACAGTCCCTGAAATGGAATCACTGTTGGGGACCTGCACTGCATGTCCCATCCTGCAGCTGTGACTGCTCTCCCACTTCCCTACAGGCACAGCACCAGTACCTCTAGTCTACATGAGCAGAGTTTATACAGGGCATTGTTCTTGTAGGGCTGGCAGTGACCAAGCTGTGCAATATCCACTACACTTATGTGAGAGGAACTATAACCACTGTGAAGGTTTTGCCTAGCTTGTCATATCCTACCTACTATAGAGATGGACTTCTGTTTAGTTCAGATTTGAGGGAAATGACCTGCCTTCTTCTGGCTTTACTGGTCCTGGTCTGGTTTTTGCTTCAGTGGAGCCCTTCTTGATGTAGTTCAGATTTCCAAGGATAAAATTCAGTCATGTGGCAGTTCAAGAAAAAGAATGTTTTGTTAAATCAAATGAGCATGGTAAGAGAGAACATAGATATGGATATTCTCCATAGGAAATGGATGTAACTTTTCTTTTTGACTTTGGATGTGAAATGTAAAGCAAAAGATGCATAAATAGAATCATTTTTCTACCAATCCAGTCATAATGTTACTTACTGTTAAACCAGAACAGTTGGAAACAGCTAAGCATTGGGCTCCACTGCAACCCTAGCCATAGGGAAAGGCACAAGTAGTTTGGTTAAGGAACAATACCACAAGGGGATTTTTATGCTGATGTAAACTTGGAAAAAAGAGAACACTAAATAGCAATAGAAACGGGTAATACTTGAACTCCAGAACTATTCTCAGTTTCTCAACAATTATTAATAGTATTTATTCTCTAATATTTCTCATTCTCACACTCAGTGTCCCACTGCTTCAGCCAACAGAGAATTTGATAGCAAACAAAATTTTACAGCCTGAAATGGGGGCAAGGCATTGGATGCAGACTGAGGAAATCTAGCTTTAATTCCTAGCTTAGCCACAGACTTCCTGTGTGGCCTTGGGAAAGGCATTTAATCCATCATGTGCCCTTACTTCCCTATCTGCACATTTTTCAATTCTTTTAAAATGGGGATAAGACTTTTTTGGTTTGTATTTTTTTTTTTTTGATGGGGAACTCAAAAGCCATTTTGCTGCTTAGAGTGATTCCTATATTCAGGTACATGCCTCTCAAGTGTCCTAACATAAAGCTGAAATCTGGCCATGCACTGGTCACCCTCTTGGTATGTATTCCAAAGAAGAAGATTAGGGACCATGGATCAGGCAGAAATTGTAGCTCCAAAAAAATTGTATAACTTAGGTATTTGTGAAAATGCTGCTCACAGTCTGTGATGCATCCTACTGAATTATACAAAGGTAGAATTACTATCCAGTCTAATAAGCCTTGATTCTACCCATAAAATACCGGATATAAAATGCTTGGAGCCCTCAGCCAGCTCTCCCTTATCCAGGATTGCTCAAGGTCAAAAAGTAAACTTTTTTTTTCCCTCAGACTGATGCAGAAGCAGGAAAGAAATTTTATCTTTCCTCAGCTAACCTTTTCCCATGTTATCACTCTGTTCCAAGAAAGATGTAAAAATCCTAAAGGCAACTACCTCAAAGAAAGAAAAAAAAAGCATAAGCTATTTAATAGCCAAAGCAGTTTTTAATTATCCTCCACACTGAAGCCAGAATGACAAAATAAACAGTGGTCTGAGAAAGGAGAGAAGAGAGGGGTTCAGCCTGTACCTCTGGTGTGGAAAATGACCTAAAACTGAAAACTGTGTCATCTCTAGTTCAGTTGCGTAGTGCTTCTCATACATGTTCAGTTATGAGGTGTGAAATCTCACTCCAAAACCAAATTGCTATTTTTTCTTAAATGCAAAAGATCTTCAGAAACATCTTAGCATAAAGAAAAGTCTGGACCAGAGCATGGATTTGATATCCTGAAATTTGGGCTTATATTCCTACTTTATTTTCAGCTGTCCAGCCTCCCAAAACCAGCCTCACTCACTTCTGTCACATCAGCACCAGGCTGCAAATTCATTGACTGCACTGGTATAACCCAGGATTTCTGCCCTCCCAAGTCAGGCACAGAGCTTGGAATCAGCCCCCATCTTTTTCCAGAAGCCCAAGTGACAGAGTAAATTGCTCCTCTGTACTAAAATCTAGACTAATTTTAAGGCAGGAAACTAATTATTTTGTGATTCCCCAAGTGACGTAACAATTCATTGACAATATTTATTTTATTCCCTCATGTACAATCACCAAATCCTTAATTTATTTACTTTTACCTGCTTTATATTTTCCAATCTTACTTTTCAAGCTAAAGAGATGTGGTTTAAAATGAAGGTGAGTACTTTGAACCAAACCAATCCCACTGCACCCTGGAGAAGAACACACAAGACTGTTTTGCTGCATCTGTTAGAAAAACAAATTTGCTCTCTGGTCTCCAGAATACTGTATATGGTTTAGATTGCACAGCACAATTGATTACATTTCATTCTGCCATACCTTACACACCTCAGCTAGGACTTGTAAAGCTTAATTAATCAATTATGTATATATATAGCCTTAATTAGACTGTAAACTCTTTGGGGTGTTCTGTTGGTGTTTGTGCAGTGTTTAGAGCGACAGAGGTTCTTTTCCAGAAGCCCTGTGCCACAACATAAAATCAGAGACAAAAAAAAAGTCCCAACAAAACAATTGGAAAAAAATGGCAGTAGAAAAACCCTGAGCTTAATTCACTCTCTTTCTCAGTCTTACACCAACAACAAGAGCTAAAATGGACAGAGGACACACAATTATATGCAACTAGAACAAGATCTGTGCTGTGAAAACTGGTGCCAGGCATTCAGAGGGTGATCAAAACTTGGTCTCCTGTAAGGGTTAATGATCTATTTAGACTATCATTGTTGGCATTTCCTGCCATCTCAGCATTTATGGAATAGTTAAAAGTGTCTAGGAGGCAAAGCTTCTGGCAAACTTCCTCTCTGCTCCTAGTCACGTGCCCCAGCCAGCATAAGTGCATTTTACTTGGAAGAATCCCTTTAAAAGCATCTTCTCAGTTTATCTTAAAAGAGTTTTTCAAATATTCCAAAGGAAAAGACATTGCATTGTGTTTTCACCAAATATGATGAATTCTCAGGGTAGAAACACACAAATGTGTGTCCTAACGTGCCATAACATATTAGGAAACCTTCTTTCCCATTAACTACCAAGTTGCAGCTCCGTGTTGTAACCAAGCCAGAGACAATACATCAGCAGTGCCCAACCCAGGATTCAAAAAGCACCTAAATTTCATACTAACACCCAGAGAGTGTGGTAGGACTAAGTGTGGGGCAAATGGAAATGTTGAAAAACCTTCCTCATTAAAAAGCAAAACAGTTTTACAGAAGTTGCTACTTCTTATTAGCTAAAATAAACTTTGGTATCTGACATGGTTGTGCTGGGGAGCATAGTGAGGTCAAGAAAGGAAATGAAATCCTGCTAACTTCATCACCTACAAACACATACATCCAGAAGTACAGTTTGGGCTATTGGTCATACAGGCTGAGCCAGGTCATGGCCAGGTAAGTCTGTCAGATGCTGCAGAAAGTCTGCAGACTTGGTTTTCAGAAAATGATCCTTTACCTGGTAAACTGGTCAGCAACTGGAGACAAAAATCTGGGACTGGTGAATGATGCTTTGTTCATTTAGAAGAGAGAACAAGTCAAGTTTGAGTCTGAAGTGACTTGTCCAACACACACACACACACAAAAAAATTGTATTGGCTGATTATTTCTGAGCACATAAAACACTCAAATCCCAGTAATCCCCATATTCTACTTGAAGGCCTTTGGACTCTTGGAAACTGCTAGTCATCAGGATTGTCACTTGCATTAGAGCGGTTCTAAGAGCTCTCCTTGCCACCTGGATAAATGAAGTAAGCTCATCCATAGCTTCAAATTCCTCTACCTCAAAGTCATCATGGAGTACCAGGAAAGTTGATGTGAATCACAGACTAACACCTTCAGGGTAAGGTGCTTCTCAAGCGTCTTAATAAGAGAACGTTGAAAGTTTCATTTTCTATTGCCATCTGTTTTATCAAAAGAACATGCAGTGCCTGTCAGTAGGGCAGGATGGTGGCATGCTGCAGCAAACCTTCCCAGCAAGTCTGCTGAAACTAGCTTCTGCTGATGCAAATGTGCTATTTGCTAGAGCTGCCCATGGCTATCTGATTAACTTCCATCCTATGCCTGAACGTGAAAAACACAACCCGCAGCCCAGAATGTGAGGATCACTGTGTTCTCAGGAAGTAGGCAACCATTTGTGCTCTGTCTCACTGAGGGCAAAAAAGAGGGGTGAAAAAAACCACCATTGCAGAGAAAATATGAGTTCTCACACAGGAAGGCAGGGGACTGCATTGTGCTCAACTACCCTGGTCTTTTTGAGGAGTTATATTTTGAACTTACCTGAAGCTCCCCAAAATGCGTGTAAGGAGATTCCATGAATACAAATTACTTTCTGGGACAGAAGAGCAGAGGCGCCCATCACTACCTTTATTACAGTGGTACTTTTAACTGTGCTTTTGTATTTGTTAGCTCAGTTGGCTACAGAAACACCCCTAAAAAAGTTATCAAGCTAGGCATGCATAAGCTTTTAGTGGAAGGCTGTATCTCAAAGGAGAGATTCAAGATATTATATCTGTATTTCCCATTAGATTATTTCAATGTGTCACCCATCTCTCCCTCTGCTGTGAGTACTATATACTCCCCAAAGCTCCACTGCAATCCTCAGTTTGATACAGGACTGCAAAAGAATCTTCTGGAGAAAAATATTTCATTAATGTTTCCCTGTCTCTCCATTACAGACCTTACTTAGATAATACTGGAAGGAATTAAGTTAGTAGAAGACCTGAATGCAAGGAGGAATAGCACTTATGAGCTGCAGGGGAGAATCCTGAGGACCCATGTATCCCTCACTGCTAAGCCAGTTGTGGCAAGCAGGAGAGCCTTTTCAGGCAGAGAATGCTGGAAGGAAGACTTGGGGTTGTGTGTGTTTCTCTCTCTCCTTTCTCCATTTCCCTCTATCTTCATGAACCCCTTGGCGGTCCTTCTAGTACAATGACCTTCACAGCTGCCTTGGCCCAGCAGCTTTACGCAGACTACAAAAGCCACAATGGGTACAAGCAGATCTTCCTCAGCTGTTACCCACTTCCCAAATGGAATTTACAGTTAGGTTTCTTATAGGGATACAGACAAGTTAGCAGGAACTAACCTTTTCCTCTTTTAGGTTTGAAAAAAATATTTTCATGGCATGGGTTTATGTTGCAGAGTGTATGTTCGCTTGGTCTTAAGAAGAAGGAAAAGCTCAGCTTTCAAGATAAACGTTCTTTTGCATATGTGGACTGTTTTTACAGACATAAACAGAGAGGAGCTTGGTTTTGCAGGCACATAATTTTGTGTGCTGACAGACACATATTTGTAGGTACATATGTGTATGTGTGTACATATAAACATGCAAAGAGAAGAATATGGAATAAATGGCTCCTGACAGGAAAGAGAAGAATATGGAATAACTGGTTCCTGACAGCTGGAAAGTACTGTCAGGAGCCATTTCAAGTTTCAAAGGCAGTATCAAAAAGAACAAATGCATTGTAAAAAGCTTTAGAAATGAAAAACGTATTTGCATTTTCTTCTAAACACCAAGGGCTGTATCATGCACGGTATAAATCAGTCTCTTTCTTTGAATACAGGAAAGAGCTTATTATTAATGCTTATACTGTACAGCAAATGTACAGACTCATTAATGTGTAATTACAGAATAAACAATATCAGACTTCTCCAGTCTGTTTTGCAAGGAGAAAAAGAATTCCACTTAACACCACAATAAGCCTATGATAGGATACCAATTTTACTAGGATCTACTCGCAATGTAGCGGCAAGATTAAACAAATGTGATACCACAACAGAGGTAATGCCTCATTACCATTATTCCTCCCTCATATATTTAATGTGTTGGGCTCCAAAGCCACTGAAGCCTTTTTCTAGAACAATTATAATTTCTCATTTTTACTTCTACTTGCCATTATGTGGACAAATGGGCAGGAAATTCAACCCCTCCCCAAAAAATCCTAGTTCCCATTTGACTTCTAGATAAATTGTTGTAAATCCACACCTGCAGCAGACAAAGCTCCAGTGACCATGCTGGCCATTGGGGCTTCCCCACGTCCCCTCCACCGTCCAGCCATGGGAGGTGCCAGTTACAAAATTAGTTGGATTCTGGGGAGAAAAAGGATAAACCTTGACTCAGAAAGGAAGGTGCCATAACAGTACAGAAGGGATGTTCTCACCTCTTTGCGCATGGCTTCAGTTTGGGAAAACTGGGAGGAGTGCTGTGCTTTGGAAAGACAGTGACATTCACAGCCTGAATTGTGAATAACAGCCAGCTGGAGGTCAGGGTACACATGGATCATGCACAGTTTGACACTTCCCTCAGTCTCATTGGTGTTTTTGCTTTGCAAACCCGGGCACAAAACCCAAGCACCCCATAAAAAGGCAAACATATTTTTCATAGTGAATTCTACAATGTGCTGTTTTCCCCTGAAAATAAATTTTCATATGGAAAGAACTGGAAGGACGTATCTGAAATGCAGATGCAGCATGAGGGGTGCAGGAACAGCACAGTCCCCATTTTGGTGCTAATGAAACCATCCCACTTCAATGCCAACTACTGCCACCACTTCCGAGCATTGCAACACAGATCATAGCAGGAAAAAACAGGTTCCATAACTTGGCCCATATAATGCTGAGATACACAGTACTGTGAATGAGAAGGGACAGATCTCCCTCCAAAAACCCCCTAAGCCACTATTAAAAATCAGAATACAAAGCTCTTAGCTTAGACAAAAATCCCCAAAACTCAAAAACCACCAAAGATTTGGGAAGTTCAAATCCATAGCAGGGATGTTGGCTGATCACAGCTTCTTACAAACACAGGATGCTTTTAAATGACGAAATACGGAGAATGAATATTTCCTCTTCTATTAATTGCAACACAAGCTGAAAGTGTCACCAACTTTAGTTTAAACCCACCTTTTCATTGCATTAAACATTTCTGTTGTTACTTAATCAGCAGGGAGGGCAAAATGTTGTTATATGAAGGAATTAGCAATTTATTCTAAAGATCTCAATAATTATTTATTTTTTAGGAAGTTTCAGGGAACAAGTGAGTTTCTCATATCGATCCATAAAATAATCTAGAAGTTACTGAAAACTCTGGTAAGAGTCACTTCCTCAGAAGTAACATTTCCAGGGTAAAAAAAAAATGGTTCATGTCAAAGTTCTCCTTACTCTTCAGTTTCTTCTCCTTTTTTTCCCTCTCTTTTTTTTTGTATTTAAACTCTGATATGTGGCTTGGAAGAATGGAAGTTAATTCATGCTGCTATGTTTCTCCATTTTTGCTACATTCATTACACTTCTCAAGTGAGATAATTTTGGACTATCTTTGGGGGAGGAGAAGCACGGGAAATGGAATGTGAAAAACAAAGAGAAAAACATGTGCCTTAACTTTTCTTTTTGGATCAGGCCTGTTTTGGCTGGAAATTGAGACTAATTCTGTGCTTGCTCTGTCATTTTTTTTTTCCTGCAATCCTTCAATTAGGTTCTTAATCCAATTTTTGGGCATGGATTTTGCCATGTTAGGATTACAATCTCATTTGCATCAATAGAGTATGGGTTACTCACTTCCAAAAATCCTACTTGGTGCCTGTGGTGTCACTATGGCTAATGATGAAATGATAGATTAGATACCTTACTGGGATCTCTTTTTATGCAGGTAACTTAGACACCTCAATATTTCTGAGAAACATGACCCCAAACGGCAAAAGAACTGGCATTATTCCTAACTTCAAAATGTGTAAAAAAATCAAGAAAAAGAATACACCAGGGTTATATTACTAGGAATTCTGTTCCTGCATGTGCAACTTCACAACACAGAATCCACCTATGGGTGATGGAGGAGGCAAGGGAGGGAGGGAGGGAGGGAACAGCAGGGTGTCCAGCATTGCAGGCTGAGTTCTAGCTGCTTTTGGGCTGCTGCTCTGCTCACTTCCTTGTTCAGGGAGGCAGCTGGATGAGGCATGACAGTTTCCAATAAGCTGTCTCTGGAAGCCAAAATCCTGGGATGCTAGCTGATCCACCTTCAGAAGTTTAAATGCTTGTTGTGGTCCCACATCTTCACCATAAATTACATGCTGAGGGTAAGCCTGCACTGGTGGCTATGTCACACCTACCTACTGCCTTCTGGGCAATGCTTTTTCCTGAGAGACCATCTGAGGCTTCAAGAAACCTCACAGAGCAAGCTCAAAGAAAAGGTTCAGGAACAAACCTCTGTCCTGCTGCAGTGAGTGGTGTTCACTCCTGGCTTTAGGACTACAGCTCCAAAAAGGAGCTCTTCCATCCCCTCTCTTTATCATAAAGGGCTTATTCTACATTGGAGAAAACTGCGGAGGCATGGCCAGGCTGCAGATCCTTCCTTGCAAATCTCAGATGTGGTGGATCAAGCCAAAGTGACGCTGTGTTTGCCCATTTTACTGTTGGACAGAGCCCGGGAAGTTCACATCTGAGGGGAGAGCACAGCGGCAGCTCCTCTGCATCCAGAAACCATCTCTTCCCAGGGAGACACCACAGCAGGAGTTGAAATTACAGAAATGTGAGGAGTGGCTAAACAAAACCAAAAGAGCAGCTGGTTCCAAAACAGCACCTCTGTAGAGCCAAGTAGTCCCTGCACTGTGTCTCAGCCCAGCGGTTATGTTGCACGGTTTAGTCCTGAAGAGCACTTGGGGTGAAACAAAACTTGCTCGAGGCATAAAGCAAGTCTACAACAAAGAGCAAGCAAGAATTAACACAGAACAGAGGGGTGGCTGGTGTTGGGAAGTCAATCCAACCTTTTGATGAAGAACCATTCCTTAAACATAACCTGAATTTTTGCAAGTCACAGTTACAGACTTCTTCCCCAGCTTAAAATATGCCCGTCTTCCAGCCCGAGCCTGCTGTTTCTGAGTTGAGCTGCAGCCACTGCTGAGATCCTGCTAGATAAATTTTACTCCTGAGCTAGAATGGGGCTTATCTCTGAGGCCCATCTCTTCTGCTCAGATAAAGAGAACTTCCTCTCACTGCAGTTTAGATCAGCAGACTCAATCTCTGTACCTAAAGCCACACAGCTAAACACACTGCATCTCTCCAATTCAAGCAATGCTGGCCACTCTCCAACACTGAAGAAACAAAACTTTCACAGTTCCCAGGGTTTTCCTGACTTCTGTGCTGATGTTCTCTTCTGAAAACACAGCTTTACCCAGACGGTGCTCATGAAATAGGCTGCAGCTCCACAAGCTACACAGCTCTGTAGAAATGCGAGAAAAAAACCCCTTAGCTTCAGGACCTCCTGCAATATCATGTTGCCACACAGTGGCAACACAAATCTTCCTGCTGTCATACTTCTGAGTAAAAAAATTCCTCACAAAACTAAATAAAAATCATTGTAAAGGTACAACTCTTTTTAGGATCAGTTCTGTTCTCAAAGATTTGATGTTGTCATGTGCTACGGTTGCATCAAGAGGGCAGATTTTTACATGCCTGATCTGGCTTTGCACGGGTTGAGAGAACTTTGCACGGGTTGAGAGGTCATAATGCAGCACGGCCTACAATGGGGCTGTGGCAGCTCTGTTTTCCAGGCTGGGTCACCCTCACTTCCACAAATTTCTTGCAAGTTTATTCTGAAAATGTTCACCCTCCATTACTTGCAGCAAGCATTTTTAAATTTGATAGAGGAATTCACTTTCAGTAATAGGGCATTTTTCCATTTGCCTTTGTGCACATCGTTTTGCGTCCTAAGTTGTTACAAAGATCAGAGCATGTCTCTGGAACAACAGGGAATTCCCAATGGCCCCATATACCTGGGTCTTCTGCACCTCACTCTAGCACACTGTTTCACACTATGCTCATGCAAAACATACCTTTGAAGGCTGGAATATAACTTATATCCTGTATGACATATTTAAGGGCATTAATGAAATTTCTCACATGCCTTCTCCAATGAAACCACCCCCATCCTCTTCTATACAAATCCCCATAAGAGTTTTGCAGACAAAATGAAAATAATCCTGACAAAAATATCTCCTGTGTTCTCCTTAAAAAAATATATATATCGTAACTGACAGACTCTCAGAACATACAATACCAGTCCATACTGGGGAATGTTACTTTGGGGTTAGAAATAGGGGCTTCAGACCAAACAAGAGGGGAGATTCCTCACTTCCCTATTTTTCAAAGTTCCTAAAATATTTCAGCTTCAAGTTTTTCAATTCCTTCAGAAGCCTCCTAAGTTGGACTTTCAAGCCTTGTTTCATTGCGGAGGGTTAAAGACAATTTTCAAAGCTTCCCAAACCATCTCAAAACAAATTGTCTCTCTGTTCGCATGAGGGCTACATCAGGTGAGATAGCAATTATCACTGATTATTCACAAAGGCTCATCAGCTTTTACACACTTCCGTACCTTTGAGCAGCAGAGATGTCCATCTGAAAACTGAGCAAATAAAACATATTACACAGTCCTCCAGGTTACCTCAGGTCTCAGAATTTGGTTCTCTGAATGTCCAGGCACACACATGCCACACTTTATTATTCATACACAAGACACTGCCTTCATAGCCACTGAACACCCCCAAGGAGGGGTATGCAAAGATGTTTAGCTCCAGCACTCTTTTTCTTCAGCCCCTTTCCCTGCCCAACAGAATTACCAGGGCAGCAGTGAGCTGAACCTGTCTGAACCACAGGACAGATTTTGCAAGCTAGGGTGGGGCACTTCCCCTTTTATCTTTCCTCGCTTTTCCCCTCCGTCTGCTGCCTTTCCACACTTTTTCTCTGACTCCACCCAGCTGTGTGTGAGTTGCAGTAGATTTATGTAATGGCAATGGTTGCGGTTGCCTGGTGGCCCCTCAGCAATGCTTGTGCCCATGCTCTTAAATGGTTGAGCTCCTTTTAAGGAAGTAAAGCATCAAAGCTGCTCAGAGAGGGGACACTTGCCTGCATCAGCAGTAGCTCGTCATGCAGGTTACAACCTCTGAATGCCCATGGCTGGGAGGGAAGACACCAGAGTGTGAAGGCAATGTCAGGGTCCCAGTGATGCCACGCACTGAAGCCTGCAGCTACACAGGCTTCTCTTCAGTAACTGAGTTGTGGGAGGGATGCAACATCATCACCTGGTATTTCCCACTGGGAGAGAAAAATGTCCAAAAAATCTTCCTTTTAATGTCTTTTCCCATACTTATTTATTTTAAACAAATAGACTTTATAACTTCATATGAATCTTGTCTGTGTTCTATTGATGTCTATGATCACCTTGACTGGTTACTTTGGGTATACTCTGTCAATTGTACAACAGTTTCAACCCAATTTTGTGAGATGAATTCTCCCCACCTCTTAAAAAGAAGATCTCTATACATTATTTATTCCAGGCCCAGACTGCAATCTGTGACTACAGTGGTAATATCTGACTTCTACCTTAGAAGTTTATGGTCATCTGCAGCACCAGACAGCTATCTGTGCAGAAATGGTGAGCCCACAGCCTCTTTCAGAGGCCACCAGCACTATGAGATGGCTTTTTTTACCCAGTGATGGCCACCTATGGAATGGGCAGTTAAGGATAAAGGAAGGCACTGCCTACATTTCTACATAAATGCCACCACTGGAGCAAATGGCTCTTTCTCCATGAAGTAGAGTCTGATCTACAGCTCACTGAGTCATTAACTTCCCACACATGGCTTGAATTAGGATACAGTCTCAGAGCAAAAACAGCCCTAAATTGCAACTGTTTACCACACACAGGATGTTCAGTACTGATCATCCACGAAAGGTGCACGCCACGTTTAACCCGAGACTTGTGGATTCTGAGAATTATCAAATGATATTTCCAATAGGGTGCTATGGGAAATAGGGCTGTTCAAAACAGGCTGCAAAGCACTAATTCTTAATAGAATGGACTTTCAGTGGGATATGTACTTCTAAGTAACTCAGACCAAGATTTCAGAAGGATATTTAGGAGAGACGATATAACAGAGTCTCTAGAACCTTAAAGAGCTGTGAAAATCTCACACTTTGCTGAAAATGTTCACCGTGTTTTCTAGAGAAACTATCTGTAGAGCACATGGCTGAAAAGAATAAGAAGAAAATAATAAAATGTTACAGGTGCCAGATCAGCGTGAGAAGCAAATTTGGGGTGGAGAATAGGACAAGGAAGGAGGAAGATCTAGTGGACAGAGCAGCAGAAATTAAGCATGCGGAAGAAAGCTGCTCAACACATAGTGGCTTTCTGGGGTTGCAACATTAAAATCATGGTAAGCTCATCAAGGAAATGAAGAGCCTTGATGGTGACCGGGACATCTCTTCAATACATTTCTGCTTTTCTGTGCTACTTGGGGTTATTACTAGAAACTGTTGATAACTATACTTCCATAAATCACCCTTTCACACTGTCGATCATTTTTGTATTGGTCAGAAGAAACCCATGTTTTGGGCATCCCCCCTACCTGGGGACCCAAGTCAAAACATATATTTCATGGTCCCCATGGTACCTCCTTCATGAAATTTGCACCCTGTCCGATAAATTCAAAATGATAATTCAAAAACTGAAGGCACCCAATAAAATCTGGCAAGTAGAGGACTTAAATATCTTTCTTCTCAGAGCAGAAGAAATATTTCAAATGTTTCTATCAGCTCTGTAGCACCACATTAAAGTCTTAGTACAGGTTTGGAAGCAGAAAAAAAGGAGATTTTTGAAAACACATGGAGGTGTAAAGCCTATCTTTCTTTTCTAAAAATAGCTTATTTCCTGAAATCTTTGACCTTTGAAATGCTAAATTGATGAAAAAGGTAATTAAACTTTTGACTCCAGGGTTAAAAATTATTTCATTAAACGTTATTACAAATCTGAGTAAGCAAGCTGTCACTTGAACATTTCTATTTCACAGGCTGATTAAAATTAAAAACAGGTTTCTCACCTAATTTCAGTAGGATGAGGTAAATATTTATTCTTTTCATTCAACAAACTTGCAATTCCCATTGTTACCTCTATAGCCCTACATGTACAAAAAAGTCCTCCAGAATATAGAGACCCTCTTCATTAAATGTCTGACTCAAATTCCATGGTGTATGCTGTATGGACAGCTGATCTCTCAGGGTGTTATGGGTGTTACGGGTTAAGTGGAATGCACTCTAAATCCCATGTTGAAATAAATCCAAATGCTAGGGGATTCCCTTTTGATGAAAGAAACAGATGGGACATTAGGAAAGTCATATAGAGAGAAATTGTTAGCTGGCCATATCTGCTTGTGCAGGGCCTGTGAGTTACCACAGGCCACAGTCTAGCTCCCACCTGCCAGATGTACACAGATAACATCAGTGGGTCTTTACAATGCTCTCCTGTCTATGTTTCAATCTTCAAACTACTTTTCAGATCGTTCTTCTCTACCTAAGTTTGGTGATAAATAGCAGTGAGGAACAGACCTTGGGACTTGGCAATGACAGTGTTGTACTAAACACCAAGCTTATCTACACTGCCATGCCACTGCCTAGAAAGGAAGACAGCCCCCCTCACCCCTAATACACTTATAGGATCATATAGGCTAAACACCACTCCTAAGGTGTTATTTTATTCTGAAGAGATTTTCTTTTAATGAAGATACAGAATGTGCATGGCAATCATATGGCTCCTGATATGCCTGGGGTATGTGTTCAGATCCTCTTTGTAAAAAGGGAGAATTAATTTTTTTAGTATACCATTTTCAGAGAGCTAGCTTAGAGCTAGCAAAAAGGAGCAATAGAAGAGGTAAAAGCGTATGCAGCTTTACAGAAAAGATAAACACTGCAAGCACTGGAGTTGATACCTACAGATGATACATAAAGCAGCATATTGTGACTTGTCTTTGTTTCTGTTGACTATGGTAAATGTTGCAAGATGTAACCCTTGTAAACAAAAAAGCCATGAGTAGAGAAAGTGGCTGTGGAAAAAATGTTAATGTCAGGACATGGAAAATCTGTATTTATTGCTGAGTAATGAGAATAACAGATGGAACTTATCATATTTAGAATATATGTACATATTGATATATGACTGAACTGTTGGCAGAATCATTACATCATCAGCAAATATAAAGTTCACCTTCTCTGGGTCTGCCGATATTTGTGTGTATATTAAAGAAGATTCAATACAATGAAAAGTCCCGTTTGAGTTTGAACAAAGAACTTAAAAAATTAATTTTTGACTCAAGGCTTAAATATTTTGTAGGGTTAGTTACTGTGGGAGAAAGGAGACATAACCCTTTTTACTGAGTCAATAGACAAGCACTTAATGAAAGATTTTGTCCCAAGATCTTTAGACTGAAAAACAAAGCATTTAGTAAGTGATCAGATTTTTTAAAAGCATTTTTAAATATGATTTTTTTTCATAAAGTATGTCAATGTCCTTGTAGGAGCTGAAATTTTTGCTCACATTTTTGATAAGAGGTGATCAAACGGTAAATAAAATGAAGATGCACAATATGATGGACTCAGTACTAGCTATGGCTGGAATGTGGGAGTAGCTTCTGTTCCTAATGCTGACACCATCCTGCTGCATTATGTTGAATTCATTATTTTGCATTCTGTGTCTCCCTTTCCACCTCGTATCCTTCACTGGATTTCCTTAGACAATAATTATTTAAAGGCACTTGCAATCTTTCTGTAAATCGTCCACTGTGACCCTTACTCTTACAATAATGTAAGAATGTAAGAATAATGAGCAGTGCTTTTATTTGTGGGTAAGTACTTGTACTTTGATAGTCATCCCTTTACAGAAATATTATTACCATATAGGGCATCGATCACAGCATTCTGGGAGTCAGTGTGCTTTTTTTCCCCCTTTTCCTTTTTTTTTTTCCTACTAGTAAACAGACATGGTGCTCAAGTAATATTTAGTCTTTTTAGTGCAGTACATGGGAGCTGGTGCATGCAGTAGTCAGCAGCATTGCTAATTCTTGGTGTGAATCTAAGAAAAATCAGCATTTTGCACAATAATCTCTGGACAAAAATTTTAACCCAACAGACTTCATCAATTGTGGATTTTTATCTAAAATACAAGTGTTTTCTAAAGCTTTCCCATGAAAAAAATCAAGGATAAATGGAGATCAGATATTGGAATTGCAAATATATAAATACTGTGTATGCTATAATAGGCATTTCTGAAGAAATCTGAATAGCAGATAATACAATAAAATTCAAGATAGAATTCAAATTAATAATAAAAATAAAAGTACCCAAGCATTTACTGAATTTTTATCAAATCTGACTTCATATAATTTAGATCTGGAACCACATATGTAATTCCTAACAGAATTCCTAAATTCCTAAATTTAATTCCTAATTTCCTAAACAGAATGAAAACTCCTGGGAAGAATTTCATGCAACAATCATGCTTTAGAAAGAAGATAAATAGCGGGATCTTTATAAGTTCTCTGTGGATGAAGATGTCTTTCCCAAAGAAAAGGTTGCACCAAAAACACTATGCATCTGAAGAAGATGAAGAGGCACAGGAGCTGCTTGCTAACCAACTTGTGAAAAAGTAATTTACATTATTGCTATATCATCTACTAGTATTTCTTAACAGAGTGTATTTGCTATCTTACCCAAGATTCTGTCATTCTTAGAACTCTGCTGACCTCCAGTACTAGTTGAAAGGTCCTCTGGCATAGGTTCATCTGGATCATCAGGGACATCACTAGTTGGAGGACTTTCCTTTCCTAGTAGTGAGGAGAGCATCAGTTAGTTGTCAGAGTAGCCTCATTTTCAAATAATACAATAAGAGGAACCATAAACCAAATAAAACTTAAACCCCCCCTCCCCCCAAACGCTAGGAAAGCATGATATTCTTAGACCAAACCCAACTCTCCTGCAGAGAAAACTTCTTACGAATACAAGGGAATTATATTTTTTAAACAAATGCATGCCAATGTCTCTGACAAATGTACTGAGTCTGGATACACAGTTATTAGCCATATCATTTTGGATATTTGTGAGATATGTATGTTTTCCAGCTGCTATGCTCAGCAGACCCAATTTAGCCAATACAGACTGACAGATTACAAAGGTTATGAAATGGACATCCTTCGTAAAAACTCTTCTTTCTTCCACAAGTTCTCCTTGAGAACACATCTAGATTTGCTTCAAAAACATAGTGAAATCTAACCCACAAGTATTCTGGGGCTCCACAAGACCTACCTCAAAAATAAAGTTTTATCTTCAACTAAAAATTCAGCTACAATGCCAGCAAGCTTCACTAATACCCACAGATCAAACTCTGCCTGGTCCTTGTGCCTACAAGTAGTGAAGTGTCTGTAGGTACCAGGACTTCTTAAACACGTAGAATTGGCAGAGTTCAGTAAACACATGACTTTGAGGATTTTATTGTCTTCTATTTGCAAATAAGAAACAAACCCCAATATCTTGAGTACACAAGGGTTTGCAGAGGTAGTTTAGTGCTTTAACACATTGTAGGCATTGTAGAACTGTTGCAGTGCCGAACACAATACAGTAAGAAAAGGAACTATCTTGCTAAGTATTGTGCTTCCAGAAATGGTCAGGTTTCTTGATTCAGCCCTCAGTCACAGCATACATCTCCTGCCCACAGTACTATCACTGTCTTGCAGAACTTCTTTTAAAATAACTGCATACATCTCTAACAAAAGCATGCCTTGGAAACATCTACTGAAGGAATTATTTAAGTGATTAATTTCATTGACTATTAGTAAAAGACTGGCCTTTGCATTAATAGCGAAGAATAGAACAGACCCAGAGCAGAATTTGAATGCAGTAATGTTCACATAAGACCCTTGTCTCAAAAATGGAGATGTTACCAAATTACATTGATGAAATCTGTTGAACATCCTGTGGCAATTGGCACACTGGTAAGGGTAGTAATTCTATGGCACAAAGCCCTAGCAAATTAGTGGGTTTTCTTCCTAATGAGAATTCTCTCATTAAAACACAAACATCAATTAAACCTTAAAACACTTAGCAGAAATGGAAAAACTAAACCAAATACTGCTTATTTTAGTGATAGAAGTTTAGTGGTGCCAGTTATGGACTTGATCTGAACGAAGCGAATGATTTCTCCCTGCCTCCTGGATGGATCAAAGCATTGTGTTTTCCCATCTATACTGATCACGATGGGGAAAAATGACAGATACTTTTAAGCCATCTTCCAAATTAGCTGTTTTGGGTTGTTTGCACAAACCTATGTTTAATTGAATGAAATGAGTATGTGACTGCATTTCTTAATGCCGCACCTATCAAAATGTGGAATAATCGCTGAGCAGGAGTTTTGAGAGCAGCATCAGGGAAACCATCCCAAATTGCAGCTAGAGGACTCCAGGGCATTGAAGAAACAGTCCTGCACTGGCAGGGGGATTAACTACATGATTTAATAAGGTCCCCTCATACCCAGCTTCTGTGGGATATTCTTAAATGGGCAAAATCACACCCACTGGATGTCAGTGCAAGAGCAAAGGCAGATTGCCTAAATGTACAAGAGGGAATATGAATTTTACAGCAAAGGAAAACAAAAGCAGGAAGTAAGTTCATTTTTTTTTTTGTCATTCACTATTTAGCTCCTTATTTAGTTATTTCTTCATATTTCTGGGATGTAGGGAACTTACAGAACTGAGAGCGACTTTCCATTGCAAGTCCTAACCTGCCAAACTGAGATATGTCTTACAGGTAAGATGTACAAGTGAGGAGAGACAGCTGAAATATTTGTTTGTTCAACACATTTCACTCCACACAAAACAAAAACCAAAAACCCCAGAGGTTTAATTAGAGGGCAAGCAACAGCCTGGCAGCTTTCTTCACATTACATGTAAGTTAAGGAAATTTGTTAAAATGTAACAGTAATCCAAAGCTACCTGCCTCTTCCAAGGATCAAAGTGCACTACCAGTTACCACAATGGAAGTTGATGCTTTGACTGAATCTTGGCTGAGAAGAACAATTATCCTAAAAACCTGAAGATTATTTTTGACTACAAACCAATATAAACTCATAATACCAGAACTACGGGATAACAGATAACAGACAAAATAATGTCTTTAAAAGTGTGCTATTAGGCATCCTACAATACGTAGTCTAAGTAGACTTGGTCTACTTAAGTAGACTTCTCCTGTTAGCAGAAGAGTACATTTGCAGTGGTGAACTCTTTGGTTCACTAAATGGGTATCAGTCTTCTCCTTGTTAAATTAATAGCAGTTTTCTCAGTATGAATCAGACTTTCCTCATGGACTTGGTGGGGCAGAAGCTGGAGATCAGGTCTGTTTCCCTCTTTGCAGGAGACTGTAGTTAAGAAAATTTGGTAAACTTGTTTCTAATGACCCATTAACTATAATTTAATTTCTTCTTGTTACACATGATAGAGAAATCCCTACATGCAAAAAGACAGGGCAAAACTAGTAGATTTAAAATAGATCCATTTGTTGAGCTTTGTCTCTTGGATTCTAGAGCATCGTATTTGCATTTCATGCCTTAACTGCATGTAAATAATTACACCATGGTAAGTCCATTACTGCATGGCAATCTTACACATACACAATCTCACTAACATTCTTTTGCAACTGAATTTAGATTTGAAGGGGGATGAGGAAAGGTGGGAATGCTTTCCATTTTAATTTCAAACAGACATGTCCAGACCAACAACTGGTCAAAGGAAAAGGAGCTAAACCCCACCCCAATACATAGTGGCCACTACTGGGGAAAATTATTCAAAAGTCACATAACAGAACAATGTAGCATAAGAAGTGAGGTATAAAAAATAAAATCTAATCTTGGGTGAAGGGGATTTTTTTATTATTATTTTAATTAATTATTCTACAGCAAAGAGCCATCTTAGCTGTAGAATTGAAGTTCTGTTTCTGGTACTGCCACTGACTAGCGTTGCTCTTGGTCAAGTCATAAATAGAAAGAATTAGAACTGCAGGCTGTATCAAAATTCCTTCATTTCAATCTCCATCTCTGCAAGATGGTCTCAGATTTTCAACGCTGCCATTTCTACATAAAAATAGTCAGAGAAGAGCCTAAGCTATCAGGGATGCTTGGCAAGACCCTCAACTTCTCTCGATTTGAGTTTCCTCAACTCTGCTCTAGAAATATACTTGAAGACATAAGAGAAGAGAGGAAGGGAAAAAGCTGCCTAGTTCAGTAAGGTTTTAGTATCCTTTATTTCTGTCAAAGTCCTGGTGTTCCTTTAACATGTACATCCAGATCTAAGAGTAATTCAGTTCCTGCCAGAATGATGCTGCTGGTGCTATGACCGTTGAAAAGAAACCCAGGGCAGGATGTCTTATAGAAATCTCATTCCCTATCCTTTCCCAAACAAATGTTGGGTGTGTGTGTATTTAATATTGAGGGTTTCTTCTTCCTGCTTTTTCAGAGTGCAGCACAACTTGATTTGTTCTAGGAGATCTCTTATTGTTAGATGTAGAAACATTTGTACTGTTTTTTCACCTTCCTTAACTGTTAGGCCCTAGAACTGAGAAAAAAAAAAAAAGGCAGGAAAAATACTGCTGGGTAAGTGAGATATTATCTGTGTTTTCTGACTCTCTTGTATGGGTGCCGGATACCATTTGGTTAAATGTGTGTCAGCTCTCTCTTCATTTCAGAACTGCAACTGCTTGTCTCATGAAATATCACTTTCAGGAGAAAAATAAAAAGTGTGAACTCTGTGCTAGTCACACAGTATTTCAGTTCCTCTAGGAGTCAGCCATGCCTGGATTCCCTGAGGTGGGAATGCCTGTGTGCACGCAGGGTTTGGCTAACTCACATTAGTTTTATACTTTCTTGGCCTGGTTGGCTGCTACCGCACCTGAGTCAGCTGCAGCTGCATGAAACACATGGCTGCACAATGCCATGTCTGAGCTGCGGTGACTGTTTCTAGAGACCTTCTTCATCTCTGGGTTGAAAAACAAAGCAAGAAGCCCCAAAGAAACCCACCAAATTAAATTTATTTTTTAATTTACATTTTTTAAAAACACAACCAAGTGTGCCAGTGAACCAAGTCCCCTAATTCCACAGGCCCAGAGAGCCAGCTACACCTGATGAGCAATACTCATAAAGCAGGAGAAATAAATAAGTGTTTTACAGCTGACAGGACAATCTCACACTCCTGAAACTGTGCAGTTATTTAACTGGTTCCCAACTTATAGCAGAGCTGCCGTATCATGCAAGGAAGCATTCCAGAAGCAAGTAGAAACCCAGGAGAATGCAAGGGGAAAAATTCCTTTCAACAGTAGTAGATGTTACTACTTCTTTCTCATAGGTTGCATTCACCAACCTATGAGAAAGAAGTAGGTAACATCCCTGTGCCTCCAGATCCTCTACTTTTGAGGTCTAGTAAGAGCTTACAAAGAGCCAGTATCTGAACCTAATCTGATAAATGCTCATTTCCAGAAGGTGAGTTCCCGCATAACTCTTACCATAAATGAAAGTAAATTAGGAATTTCTTTCTCTGGCCAATTGCTCATAAATCCAGCTAACAACTCAATACAAGTCACAGCCTTTGCTCACAGAAAGTACCAGATGCTCAGTGACAGAAACAGTAGGAAGAGTCCAAAGCTTTCTTTAATCTGTTTGTGTAGGTCTCCCTCCTATCAAAGGTAACCTTCTTTTTCAAGAAAACCCTCTCTCATCACAAAATAGTACTACTGCATGATATGCCAGAAAAGCTAAAAGGCACAGCAAAATACTACAGTGGTTCAGCTACGGAAAACTTTGAGAACTACAAATTATAGACATACATCTATTATGTGTATATTTACATATATACAAGCATTCAAAATGGCAAAGTTCCTTGTAAGTTTTCCCTCTGAAGGGGAGAGGCAGGCCACAAGGAATGCAAAGTGTTTGCTCTACCAATCTGATCAAGGCAGCATCTCCCCTATTGCTACTCTTCATGTCAAAAGAAAAACAAGCAAGGCTCTAGTAAGAAGTAGCAGGTGTGAAGCTCAAATTCACACCATGGTAAAGAGTACCACAACGGTTAGGTGGGGGTATCCAGGGTAGCCTGTGCTGCTGCAGAGGAAGAGGAGGTCAGCGTTCCTGTCTGAAAGAGCTCACGCAAGCAGGGAAGGGTTTCTGCAGCAGGCAGAGGAGCTGAACTCAAATTGTGGTGCCTCTCACTGCTCCAAGCAGATCCAAAGTGAATAAATGACTAAAACCCCATTGCTTTTTCTGCTAAGGCAAAAAATGCTTCAGGAACTGCATGTCTAGGACAGATTTAATTCATTTACAAATTGGTTCAACATGCAAAAAAGCAGTGATGTGTACGTTTATCCACTTACAATTCCAAATTTGTTACCTGAGGAGCAAGTGCAACATGTTTCCACAGAGCTAATAGGAATGACTTCCCTATAATAAACATAACTGGTAATCTTCTGTTGGCATGAAAGATCATTATACTGTTGCTCTTTCAGACAGAAAATGTGTTTTTTATTTCTCAGATTACATTGAAAGTTCCAGGTTCCAATTTTTGACAAAACTTTTCAAAAATTTTCAGAAAGGAGGCAGAAAAATAACAAGAGAGAGAGGGAAAGAAAACTGTATTCATATATTTCAGGAAAACCCAGTGACATAGTCACCCACATTGTGCCCAGACCTTTACCAGCTACCTCCTAGAGCTGGAGCCCCCAGGTCCTGAGGCAGCAGCGCCCAAGAGCTGCCTCTGAAGCAGGAGTTGCAGGCCCAGGTGTCTGCTGTGAGTGGGCTCAGCGACAGGGCTGTCATGCTTCAGGCTGAACACTAAAAGTGAAAACTGAAAGCCATCAACCGTTGCAGCTGCCAACATATTAGGGAAACTGGGAAAGACAGTAACTTGGCCTTTTTCAACTGTGGAGGCACAACAATATGAATATGTCTCATCTCGCTAAACCAATTTTTTAAGGAACCAATTTCCAAGGAAGTTAAGAATACCCCCAAGGAATATCAATATGGGTTAAGACTGCAAAATCCTATTCATGCAACTACGGGGCAAGTTTTAGAATCCCAAATTCTCTGCCATTTAAACATATTTCAAAATATCATCTTGGACAAAAACAATTATAAGCCTAAAGACTCATGCCAATCAGTTCTCATCTTCTTTTTTCTTCTTGCTCTTTTGACTACTTTTTTTTTTTCCTTTCTGTTTTTAAACATGTATAAGTAAAATGAAATGCTTTGGAAAAAAGTCAAAGAGCCCTATATGGTAAATACAGTTTGTTTGCTTTTAGTCTTTGCCCCCTCTCACCTGGTGAACTAGGTTTGTTCTATATTTATTTTTTAACAACCAGAATTTTGCTCCCAAGAGAAATGGTATAAACGTGCACCTGACCATGCTATAGGGATATGCTACCACAGGTTTAATGCAAAATTACATCTATGCTTCTATATTCCCTTGATGTTTATATTTACACAGTCCCTTTTAAAAAATTCATGCACCATTGGACTTGATATCAAGAGATATCATTAATTATATCTCAATTCCCGCTTTGGTTTTAAAAAAGAACCGAAGAAATTTTATTGACAACAAGAAAAACATTGTACTGTGCTAGAAAGATGAGCAGGAATTTAGTATTTTCTCTGTCGAAGTAAGGACCTCACCTGAAACCTGGGACATATCTTGAGCCTCATCTGTTTCCATTTTCCTCAAGTTATCTGAGAAGAGAGGAAGAGCCTTATGTTAATGTAAAATTACACACACATACACACACAGAAAAAGAGAAAAAAACCCCACCTCACACACATAGAAAGAGAAAAAAGGGGAAAGGAAAATTCCCCTTTGCTATTTAACTATAAGACTATCTGGGAAGAATAATGTATTTTTCTCTTTATTTCCTCCCTGCATACTTGCTGGAGTATCAGACTGGCACAGACCTTGATCCTTTGAAAAACAGCATTACAAAGATTTATAAAAATATCATTACAAGCACAGGAGGACCAAATTTGTTATTTATTGTTAATTTCCTACTGCATAATAACCCAAAATGCAAACTGACTGCAACAAAATTAAGCAGAAAATTAAATGGCCCTGGGTCATTGTAGGCACAGAATTCATTCTCTTGGTTGATCCATAGTTATGTTCTTTCTAATTTACTGAGCATGCATCGATGAACCTTGAGTCAGCTTGGTGACACACGTACAATCAGCAATCAAAAACCGAAGCAATTTGCTGAAGAATGTCTCATTTACCCAGGCAGGGCTGCATATCTGAGCAGCAACAGCCACTACCTCCATTAATAATGAATACACCTCCAGCCACAGCAGATGGGCAGAGCAGCAGCTCCAGGCTTTGGCCCCTTGCTCGCCCGGGAGCCCTTCCCTCAGATCGCACCAGCCTGGCACTGCACGGGAGAGAAGTGCAGCTCCCGAAAATAGCGAAACAAGTGCAGGAGGGAGAAGGAACCCGTGCCTTCCTGTTTTGCTGACAGATGGCTGGCTCCACAGCATGGTAAGTGATACCAGGAAGCTCCTGCCCTCTGCTTGCAACACACCATCTTCTGAGGAGCCAGCAACCAGTGACCACAAGCACCAGGGAGAAGCGTGTGGAGAGTTAGTGGGGTAGAAGCAAAACTCAGGTTCTCAATCAGAAGGGGACCCTACAGGTCCCAGGGCTCGAGTGCTGGCTACAGACAGCTGGTGGCCCCTTGGATAACAGATGTGCTGCTGGAGCAGGTAGTCCCATCACAACTTGGTCCCCACCTTGAGGTATGGCATGAGCAGCTGAGGTAGCCCCAGGTGGGGAGGGGACAAAGAGCCTACAAGCTCTTTGTTCAGCCGTGGAATGTTAGGTCACATCTTCACCTGCTGCAGCTGGCTTCACATCCTACCAAGCAGAGAAGCCGTTCTTTGCTGTTTCTTGTAACTGAGATGCTTGCACTGTCAAGCCTGCTTCCTGGAATTAAACCATCATTTTCTTCAAGGACGGAAGAAGAGAAGGATGTAGTTTGAGCTCCTGGGAAAGGGTTCAACTTTATCCTGACCTTTTTAGCCCAATTTCCCTTATTATTCTTTTCCCAAAACAAGATCTTCAACGTGTTCTCCAAAAATTTGAAGTGGGAAAGTGTAACAGCTATTATTTTATTTAATAATTTCATAAAGTTTATGGTCTACTCACTTGCTTCTGAATGTGAACAGTACATCTCAGATCCAATATATTGCTGCCCCCGACCTTTCAACTTACAAATCCTGTCTTTACTCATCAGGCCCAATCTAGAATTGTAAAAAGAAAGTGTGTAGGCTGCAGGGCCACAGACAGATAGGATGTAGAACAGTTTATGGTCTATGAAGTTTGCAAAAAAAGATTGGGTGTTCTTAAAGAGGATTCTGGCTCTTGCACACATACTGTAACACTGCTTAATATCCAATTATGCTCCATCTTGCTTCATTCTGCACCTAAACTTTAATTCCAGACAAGCAATTTGTTTAACGTCTATATATAGTTCTCAGAAATTACTACAGCCATTTTTGCAAAATGCAAAAAGCCACCTTCCACTCAAAAATTTGCATCTGTTCCTATGGGACTGAAGAGCTTTCTATAGGTCCATTTTTAATAAAGTAGTCAGTGGGAAAAGCAGCTTCTCTTGCAGGAGGGAAAACCCTGTAATTGTAGCCTGCTCAGTTACTGGAAGCATGGTGTATTTACGGCAGGTGGTAAGGTACAAGGTGCCTTACTTCTGCAATTATGACTGAACACAAAGAAAAGAAAGAAATGTGAACGCATTTTATTACTGCCTTCTAGGGTCACCCAGCTACTATTAATCAGTTGATTACTACATGTTTTTCCAGAAGACAGTGAAACCTAACCAACCAAAAAACCACCCCAAGAATACACCCACCAGAAAGGGGTCACACTTAGGAATGGCCTTTATTCCAACTGTAATTGCCTTCTCGCTGTTGCTGGGGCTTCAGCAGGACTGGGAGTGCCAAGGGAAGAAGGTGCAAAGGAGAAAGTTTCTTCTAGTTTTGTATTCCTGAATTTATCCACCTTTGCCATAACAAGCCTTACACTCAGCATTTCTGCAACTTAAGCCACACACTTGTCAGCTGTACTCCTTCCTGCCTCTTGCTGTCATCACACAGAATTCTGTTGGAAAATGCTTCCCAAAGGAGAAGTCCCATTTCTTTATTTCTTAAATGAAGAGCTAAACTACAGGGCTGATTTTTTTGCTTGGTGGGTTTTTTTTTTGTTTTGTTTTGTTTTGTTTTGTTTTGTTTTTGGTGTTTTGTGTGTTTGTTTTTTCATTTGTTTTGGGGTTTTTTTGTTTGTTTTTGTTGTTGGTGGTGGTGGTGGTGGCTTTTTAGGTTTTTTTTAATGAAAGTAAACTGGACTACAGTTTGTTGTGGGGTTTGGGACATTTTTTAGTGGAATAGTCTTAGCTTGCTTACTGTGAGGTTAGATCACTGCCTCTCCTGAAACACACCCTCAGATCTCACACTGATAGCATCAGGATTTATTCTTGAATTAGGTGACTTTAAGACGTTCGGCAAAGCTGATCCATCTTGCAGGGATGAAACACTGAGAGGAAATAGAGCTGGTGGGAAAGTGATGATGGAAAGATATTTTTCCTTCCCAATCATTACTTAGAACTATTAAACATAGTTCCTAAGGAATAAAAAACCAAAACTTTAAAAAATCCTCAAGGGTGTTTTGAATCCCTCCCAGAGGAAGATTGTACTCTTATTGTATCTGGTAAATACTAATGAAATCCCAGCTAACTTCAGCTTAAGCCCTGTATCAGTAAAGAATTTATGACAGGACATCTGGGACCCCATCTCAGTTCTGCAATTGGCCACGTGTAGGTTTTGGCTCTGTGTTTGTTAAAAAGGTTTGTCACACCTGACTTGAACAAAACAGGTCTTGGGCTAAATTTTACGTGCTAAGAGTAGAATTTATCCTTTTGCCTTTGGTACAGTAAATCAATGAATAGGAAACCAGGCCCTGATTTTCCCCCCTTTCCTCTGCTCTAGAATCAGCAAAAACAAGAATTATCTCCATTTGGAAAATAAGAGATCCTATGTATGGATATGAGGATTTACACTAAAGCATTTATTTGTTATCAATTTGTAAATCAATAAACCTTTACAATGATTTATCTAAAAGAACAATGTTTTAGAAATGTTTCTGACACAAAACCCTAAAATTACAGTCTATTTTGGTTTGGCACGAAAGAGATGTTTTGTAATTTTTCGCTGCTTAAGTTTTACCCATGAATCAAATTTGTCACTAGAATAATAAGTGTGTATGGCTTCATTGTCTTCAATGCAGTCACATCTCTTTAGGTTATCAGCTAATTTAGGAGCCCGAATTTAGAAATCAAAAGCTGTGTGGTCACCTGACTGAAATAGTCTTGCTCTCAAATGCTGAACCTGTCTCACTCTCATTTACAGCAGGAAAGGGATTAGCACCTAGGTGATAACAGATAATCCTTCTATTTAGGAATACAAATAGCTTCAAAGTTTGGCCCCTTATTACAAGAGCTACAAAACAGATAAAATTCCTTTCAAAATAGATAAAATTATTTCCTCAAGGATGTTCAGATAAGGAACTCTAACCTGTACACTTTCCCCTTCAGACTATGAATACCAGATTCAGAGATGAAGCTACTACAATCCTTTGGAAAAAGAATCAAATATTGCAACTTTAAATTACCTGATGATCAACACAGGGTCCTTCTGAAGGGTTATAATGATTTTTTTTTTTTTTAATAAGAAAGCATCCAAGTGACCATGATCGCACAAAAATTTTGGATTAAAGTTAGTCAGCATTTGTCCCAAAGAAAATTTACATATCACAAATTTCCCTCCTTGCAACTTTCTATACAATATAACTCATGTTATATCTCAATAATCTATCAAAATACACCCCATGAATCACTGGAAGTACTGCTCCATTTACACCTAATGTCAATTACAACCAGAAGTAGATTTAGGACCTTTTAGAATTCCAGGTGTAAATAGGAAGAAGTTATTGTAAGGTCAAAATTTTCTAATCTTTCAGAATACAGCAAATTAATTATTGGCAAATCTTGGCTTATTATTTGGTCTCCCAGAAAATTCAAAAGTAAAACTCCTTGTCAAGAAAATGAATGCTTAGCATTTATACAAAGCTTCACCAATTGATATAAAACGTGTAAGCTTGTCAGTCCTTCTACAGCCCCATTCTCTTAGGATATTAAAAGATCACAAGATTGGGCCACTGATGTGATTCAATGGAATGACCTAATGCAATGCCAAAGACTAGCTATCCTTTTTTCTCTTCTGTTTCCCAAGCTACATATGTACTGACTTCTCTGGGACAAGATGTGCTGCACACTCAGCACAATGGAACCTCACAGTAAGGAAATTAAATCACAAATGCTGATATTTGTGGAGCCACTTTGGTCCTACACCAGCCCACCTAAACTCAGAGCTGTCCTTCCATCTACAGAGACCTCTACCTCTGGTGCTACAAGGGCTCCACAAATATACACCACATCCAGCTGCATGTTTCCTGACAATTCTTGGGTGTAGCCATGCTGAGCAGACAGAAAGGTGCCTGAAGGAACATTTCTGTCTTGAGTGCCGCCCTCAAGGGGCAGGTACACATCCATGAAACCTCCAAGCAGAAAATAAGCACCCACAAAGTCTTGAGGGGAGGGGAAATGAACTTTCTACAAGGGACCTGGTGCTCTGCAGCTGCTTTTGCAAATATAGTGAGGGGAACATGCATTCCTCAGCGGTGGCAACTCTGGGTTAACTGTGAAAAACAAGCAAAGAGGCAAACCCCAGCTTAACTTCCACAGTCACCTTGGGAAAAGGCCTTACTGTGCCACCCTGACTTCTGTAAGCAGCCCCATGGCAGGAAAGGGACTGCTCACTCTGGCCACTGGAGCAACTGGCTCCAATGGAGCTCTGGTGCGTGAGCACGTCTCGTCTTTGTGGTCTCACATGTCTCATTGGCTCCTTATCACACAGGCTTCACCTTTAGCAAACTAAAACTCCAAATCAACAACCAAAACCATAAACCCCCAATCCGCTTCAAAACCTAAATTGAAGTGAAGCTCCTAAAATGGGGTTCTAGATTCAACCACCTAAGACATATAAATAGAAGTTTAATCAATAAATTCATAAAGGAAAAGGAGGTTTCAGCCTGAAAAACACAGAAAATTCCTGTAGCCCTTAACATACCTGACAGGAGAATTTGCACATTAAAAACAGGTTAGGAGTGGTATCATCATATATGAGTCATCAGTTTTTTGGGGTTTAAGCTGGAAGTTGCATCTGCCTGCAGAATAATAGTGCAGCTGCATTTCCAATTCCACCAGACGGTCTCGACATAACGAAACCAAGCCTCTTGTATCCATGGAAGTCAAGGAACATAGGGCAACAACCAAGAGAAGTGAATAAAAATACCTTTCCAAATAGATTTAACATTTAGCTTCATTTTAAGCCAAAGAGCTAATACATATATAAACAGATTTGTAACTTCATGTACAAATGTGCTAAATATGGTTAAACATGCAACAGGAAGACTGTTAAACATGCAAAAAGATAATCTGCATTGTATAACCAATCTTCAAATACTTGAAGAAAGCTGCTAGAATTCTACAAACTCATTTTAATTAAAAGCATTTAATATCTCAGCAAGCAGCTGATAATTAGCTTTATTATTGTAATTTAATATGCTACACTTCACAATCTCTGTGAATGACTCTACTTTAGAACCATTTTAAATCTATTTTTAATTTCCGCCTCATCACACAGCTCAATGTAAATAATAACTACCAAGGAGAGGGGTGGTCCTTTCTAAACCTGAGAGTCGTAATGAGCACTTCAATGTCCTTCCATTTCTGTTTAAAAAAAACAAAACAAATACCTCCAGGTCTTTTAAAAGACTACATTAAAACAGACAAAAGGTTAAAACTAAGTGAATCAATTTTTTTCCCTCTGTCCTAATTCTGTATTCAGCATTTTCTACATAGTCAAGGGAGATGTTTAGTTTATTCAGTCATTTCTCAATTCCTGCCTAGTGTAAATGCTGGTTAACTACACGAATTGACAATACAATTATGAGCATACAGTGAAATTTCAATGGAGAGCTCCTGTCTGCAAAATGAAGGAAGCAGTGTAATTCAACACACAAGATTAAGAAAAGAACTCTGCTAACAGTGCAGATGTGAAACATTTAAATGTCTGGCACATGTAAAATTAATTTCTGTGTTAGGGAACAATTGTGCGGATGTAAAAAAGTTGTCTCAAAGATCCTACATAATTCTCAGTTCTTTGGGAATTCTTTTTTCAAATCACTGACAAATGATAAAAGGTGCATCTTGTATCATGTATGTGTTTTTCATATGTGCTCTTCCTAGCATTTTCTGTGCTTGAGCTATATTCATGTAACAATTCATTGCTAAAGGAGATAATAAAAAAATCCATTCTTTTATTGACTTTGTGTGCAAATTACTAGACTTGATATCATTGCAAATATGAAAAATGTTGTTCCTTCAAGTTTTTGAATTGCAACCAGAGTCATTATAAATTGTTTCCACAATATGAGAAAAATATGAAGGCAATTTTCCTAATTAAGGGCAAGTTTTATTAACTCATTAAACCCTGTCACCTTTATCCACTAAAAATCAAGCAGAAAAGTAGAATAAATTCACCAGGACAAAGAAAATGCACACACTTCCATCTTATAAATAAACTGACTATAAAAGGTGAGGGGTGTAAATTAAGGCACTCAATCTAAGAACACAGCATATTTGCAAGAGGCCAAATCGAGCTCTTGGATATTCTTCCAGAGCTCTCACTCAAAGGGAGGCAAACAGCAGACGAAGAACTGTACTTTTTGCATATATCTATTTATCTGATTAAAAAAGCGTAGGATGTCCTTACCGCAGTGTATCTAAATATGCAACAGAGAAAACATAAAAGCTTATCTTTATGTTGAGAAATTTAATTGCCAAGTGTACTATACAATATACCAGTAGTCAATTTGTCCGAATTACAGGAGGTTTCTGTAACTCTGCTTCATGATCACAGAATTGCTTCCTAATTTCCCTTCAAACTGTTCAGGCTGTTACGGTTTATTAAAGGACATTACCAGCCTGAATAAGCATGTTAGAGATTAGTGTGATTTCTTTTTTTTAACTCTTAAATAAACCTAAAAATAGCTCCTAAAACTAAAGGAAATTAGCAAATTCCTCCACACTATATATTTTAGTTAACTTACTCTGCTTCTGCAAATATTTTGGGTCCAATCCTCTATGGTCAATTCCAGCTTTATACTACGATTGCTCTGCTGTTCTCAGTGAGTTGAAACAAGCAGAAATATGAAGCAATTCAGCGGGGAATCTGATCTCTCTTACAGAGCAAGTTTCTCTTTCACTGAGAAAGCTAGAGCAAGTGGAATCAGAAGAAGAAACATAAATCTTTCACATGAAGTAAGTGAAATAAGCAAGAGAAATGGACAGTTCCCACAGCTTAAAAAATACGATGATTTCAGTGTGACTGCTCATCCAAACCTGCAGTCTGACTGGCCTTTGGAGCATTTATACAGGAAGCATGAGTGTGCCATGCAGTTCCCGAACCTGCATGGTCCTATCCCCAAGAATTCACAATGGTACAATCAAAGCTAAGAACATGCATGTATCTTTTCAGAACTAGGACTGACTTTTGCAGCCACCACATTGTTGGGAGTGACCTGAGTAGTACAAAAACCCGTTATCTCTTCTTGTTCACCACCTTAAAGCATGGAGGAAGCTGTGCTCTGAAGGAGAAGGGTGAGGCAGAAGTTGTTGGGGTTTTAAGAAAGACGCATTGCAACATACCTTAAGGGGTACACATAATTCTGTTTAAATTTAGGGAGCAAACAAAACTTTTGTTGAGTTGTAGTTAGGTTTATGTACAGACTGATGTAGGGACATGAAGCCACAGTTGACCTTGGAAGAATGGAGTTTTTCAGCTGAAGTCAGTTCACTTTGCTGGATAGCCACTGGAGAGAGAAAACTCTCCACTACTTTGGATGAGTGGAAGGTATTTAAAGTAGCCTCCTGTTTAAAAAAATGCCATAAAGCTGACAAGACTGAGGCTGTCTGCCTTGCTTCAGATGGCATTCACACTCATCTCTAAACACTTTTCCACTCCAGTGTCGGGTGGGGGGAGCAAAAATAATCTTCGGACTACAGAAAAAATACCAGTGAAGAAATGGTCTTTCCTCTTTTGACTCCTGTATTGAGTTTCAAGCATTTAAAAAGGCTTCCCAAAGAATTATAGTCCCAGAAAATACTGATGAGAGTATTTATCTTCCACTTCTCAACTGGTATAATGTATTCCCAGTGTTCTTTCTTTCTGAGTAATTTCATACTTGCTAGAAAAGTGGTGTTTGTCACTTGGGAGGGGAATTCCAGGGGAGCCAGCAGCGCATCCTGCTTTAATCTCACAAGGATGACAACATTTTCCAAAGATTCCATTATTGCTACACTAAATTCTACTATTTTACTATGATTCTTTTGGTCTAATTCTATTACTTTTAATAATAGTAGAAAGTAATGACTGGTCAAAATGTAATGAAGTACATATGTGAATCTTGACCAAAAAACAAAAATTACTATGGATCCAGCTCTTCTTGCACATAAAACAGGAGGGAAAAAAATCCCACAAGCCTTCAATGGAAGTTTTTTCTGACAAAGAGCCACACAATTAGTCTGTGATCCATGACTTTCGATATCTTTTGGACTTTTTGAGAGAACATTGCCAAAAATTATCTGCCAGAACAGCACACAATTCATTATGCCCTTGTTTGCTGTTGCTGAAATACAGACTGGACCCATTTCCTTGTTTTCTGCAAAATTGTGGTGTTAGTATATGAAGTACCTAAGCTCAAATAAAATATGTCTGGAAATGTTTTTGGCTTCATTTTGGAGTTATCCAATTTTAATGATGAGAAAGAAGGTTTGCATTGTTGTAAAACTCTGTGGATTGGTTATCCAGTTACATTTCTGCATTGCTATGCAGTGGAGGCGGCAAGCAGACCAGGTTTTTGGTATTAAGGTCCACAAGGGAAAGGAAACCTGCTGCAGTAATGCTGAGATGGAGACTATTGCATTTTTTAATGGTACACTGAATGCAACACAAATGACAAAGATGTTGTTCATGCTTGTGTAAGGGAACAAGCAACCAGATCATTCCTGGAGGGAGTACTGGCAGCTGGGAGCTGGAGTGGAAAGTCTGAGGTATATGACAAGCTTGTCTCTCTAATGCAACTCAGGAGTATGGGACCTACTAAAAACACACCAAGGCACTTTGCACACTTGTAGTTAAGTAACCACCCTGAGAAATACTCAGTTGGGATAAAGGATTCACATAGGATCAGTGCCTAAGCTTCTCCAGTTACTGGGAGGATGAAGTGCAAAAAGAAAAGAGCCCTCTGGTCTGTCTTCCCATCATTACTTTGGCCCAGAGTCATTAGTGATTCCTCTTCAAATACTACGGTCCATCAGTCATTCCTGACTGAATTAGGACAGTCAGTATAATTACATACTATGCTTCTGTGTTCCTGTCATTTCCCCTGGAAGCCATACCCAGTAGGTAGAGGACTTTTGCAAGGATCAGTGCATTAGGTTTGAAGTCCTGGGGATGTCCAGCATTGGACTTCCATTGACGTTTGTCTGGTAAGTCTTCTCACTCAGTGGATAAACCTGATTTCTCATTGGCTTTTATCTTCAATTTACCTTATAATTCGGGATACAATTCCTATTTATATTTTTTTTG
This sequence comes from Chamaea fasciata, assembly GCF_029207755.1. NCBI lineage: Eukaryota > Metazoa > Chordata > Aves > Passeriformes > Sylviidae > Chamaea > Chamaea fasciata. Next base: position 70,045,529 of record NW_027094086.1, read on the forward strand.
GTAAACTTGCAGTATATCATGTTCTGAGTTTCATCTACTTTAATCAAAAGAAAACAAAAAGAACATGGGTAGTCACCAATACCAAGATTTGTGAGAAAATCTTTAAGGTTGGAAGCAAGTCTGGGATAACAGAAATATGAACTACGTAAAGTGCAGAGCTCTGCACTATATCGGACACTTCCCCCCTGCAGTTCTGCTGCAGACAGCCATCATAAGGACATGAACTGTTTCATGAGTTCTTGGTCTTGCACATGGTCTGAACTTGGTTTCTCATGTCTCCAGGGTTCAGTTTCAAAGGCTTTGATAAAGAAGTAAGGCATACAGCCATCTAACTAAAACTTGGTAGAGTTTTCCTAAGAATTGAGGGGGTGGGGATATAAGGCACTCTAAGCAGTATATCTTGCGTTTTTTATTCAGTTTTTTGACCAACACAAGTTAAAATCAAAGCAGAGCATGCCAATCTTAGAAAGAAGTCTATGCATGGAAGCAATGAAACCTTTCAGAAAAGAGACATAGTATCAACTACTGTATCTACTATTATATTAACCCATTCACGGGGCATTTTCATGTTAACATGCACAAATCCATTCTCACTTTTTGGACTTATATTTTCCTTCAGTAAAGAAGAGAACAGAGAATAAACAAAGTTACCTAAGTGCAAAAAATTTGTTCGGAAAATTCAGAAGCTAAAAGCATTGCATCCTTCATTTTTCTATTTCAATAAGGCTTCAAACACCTTAAACTATTCAATTCACACACAAGGTGAGAGAGCAGTGCCACAAGCCACTCAGAACATGCCCCTGTTTAGCTGAGTCAGATAAAGTATTTCCAAGTATTTGAAAGGAATTTTAGTACCTATTTCTAAATGCATCATATTAATATGCTTTTTCTTTACATTTCAATGATAATTTATAAGGTTTAACACAGTCATTGTCATTAGCGAGTCACACTCCACGGTACTGCAGAGTGCGCGTGAGTTACAACTGATGTGAGCAGTCAACTGAAACTAACAAAGCATGGCTTTTAAAGGACTTGGACCTTACAAGGCATTACAGCTTCGAATTTTAAAACTAAACTATTAAAGTACAGAAAATAGGTTGTTAATGTAAATGCATAAAATGTAGTCGGGATTATATACCTGGTTGATTTAATATGGGTGGGGTTTGGCCATCTGGACAGTAAATGAATATCAATGTAACCTTGGTACCATGCAGATATCAGAAAGAAAAATACTAGTAGTCAAGAAGCTCTAAATCCTAACTTCTAGCCTTCACACAAAGTCCTTGAAAACACTTCTTGCACTAGGACTCAGAGAAAGGAAAAAAGGGGGAAAAAAAAGAAAAAAAAAAGAAAAAAGAAAAGAAAAAAGAAAAGAAAAAAAGAAAGAAAAAGTAAAAAGAAATAACATTATATTCCTCTACAACAATTTACATAGTTTAAGCCAGTGGCCACACAAGTCTAAAAAATTCTTCCATCCCACAAAACATCACTTTTTTTAGATAATTTGCAATCATACACTATAAAATTTTCTGACACAGTATTATTGACAATTTTGGAAGCAGAATGCTTTGCACAGTGTCTGGCAGTGATACCATACCTTCTAAACCAAGGTAGAAAAGTAATCCAAGAAGTAATCAGGTTTCTTGAAGCACAAAATTTAAAGTTTCCTTAGAACCGATTGCTGCAGTGGGAACTCATTTCTTCACACACACAGTTTCTAACTACACGCATCTTCTTTAGCAAAGACAACAGAGCGAAGCTGTCCCTTCACAGAGAGGGTAACTTTGCGGAGCGGGGTGAAAAAAACCCTCCAGCTGTGTGACAGGCTGTATGGCAAGGCGGAAAACTTCTGGTGCCACCGCTATTCGGAAGTCAGCAACTTCTCTAAAGCCGTTCCCCTCAAACGCACTGAGGCTGCTAATTTTACAATTTCCCAATAGTTTTTACGACGTCCGTACCTGCCTCCCCTCCGCAAACTACAGGCGCAAGCACACGGAACGCGGGCTTTGACTGAACCTAAGTGCTGTAGCTGACTCGAGGAGTACACAGACCAATCCGCATTTGAATCAATGAATACTCCTCGGCCAGCTCCTCATGGCTACTCATCTCTGAAATTTTAAGGAAGCACTCTAAAACGCCTGGATTACACTCGAGCTGTATGTTCGGCTCAATGTTTTCAAATTAAAAAAAAAAAAAAAAAGAAAAGAAAAAAAAGTGCGGGACGGGGAGAAGGGGGAGAAAGGGTTGGGATGGGATGGGATGGGATGACCCGGCTCCGCAGTTTCTCACTTAACGCGCCCGGCAACTTCTCCGCGGCAGCACCGGCTCTGCGCCGCCCCATCTCACCCGCGCACCGCAGCTGCCCGGGGCTGACCCCCGCTCGCCCCGGGGGCCGGGGCTGGTGCCCGCCCGGGACCCCCCGCCCCGCGGTACCTGCTACGCCGGGGCCGGGGCGGGCGGCAGCTGTGGCGGCGCGGCTGGCGCCGCTCCATGTGCCGGCGCTGCCCCGCGGGCGGCGGCTCCGCGCCCGGTCCCTCCCCCGCCGCTCCCGCTCGCCCGCCCGCCCGCCCTCCGCCCCGCGCGGCCACCGCCCGCTCCGCGCCCGCGCACGCCCCCGCCCCGCCGGTGCCGCTGCTTGGGACGGCGGCGGGCGAGCGGCGGCCCCCGGGGCGGAGGGACTTTTACCTGCCGAGAGGTACCTGTTACCGGAGCGCCCCGCCAGCTGCGCGCAGCTGGAAGCGCGGGAGAGGGGCCGGGCTCCGCGCCGCCCCACAGACGCTCCCGGGGCCGGCCTCATTCGGTGCCGGGACTCGGGTGTCCCCGCACGGCAGGCAGCGACCAGGCACAGCGATACGGCCGAGAGTCACAAGCCGTCAGCTGCAGACATCCACCTGTAATGCTCCAGAACTAAGGGGTCAGATTATCCTTCTTTACTTCAACCTAGTCTTTCGCATCCCGTGCAAAACGCGTCCCGCGCTTTTGTGCACTTGAATTTAACGGCCGGACCAAAACTTAAGTAACTTACTTAAAATCGGTGACAGAGACAGTCGCTGAGATCCGGACCTTACTCTTCAGTCCGGAGGGCACGGCAAATCTGATGGAAATTACTCATGCTTAAGAATTATGCTCATTTACACTCTGTGGAGGATCTCATTTTTTTGCTGTGCTTCAGTTCCTCATCCTCAAGATGTGGATAACAAATACTTCCTTTCTCACATCCAACTTTATCTTTGCTCTCATGTGACAAAAGTTTAGGCATAGCTTTATGCGTGTGTATAATCGCATGGACTTAAACTGAACATTAAAAAAAAGAAAAAGTTAAACAAGCACGTAGGCATTGGAAAGATCAGGAGCTTAGAATGCAAGCTCTTTGAAACAGAAACTGTTTACTGCTTCCTATAAGTTTCTACTACAGAACAAAATTAGGTCTCTGAGGGTAAGTTGGACTTTTTTTTAGAACAGAAATGGCAAGACTATACCCGGGGATTTATTTCAGGCACTTCTTCCCTCAGAGAAGCTCTGCAGATGTGACTGCTGCGTGCTTCACAGAGTGGGATAGTATCTGGGTATGCGTGAGATGTGCCAGGTAGACTTGGTGCTTCTCAATATTTTGATTTTTCACACTGCATATTTATAGAGATGCAGAACTCTCCTTTTATTGTAACTTGTAAGTAGACTTTATGGATCTGATGGGGTTGAAACTGAGAGGGAAATTCTCCTCATATTTACTCCAGAAAAAACCCCGTATCTTCCAGCAGGTTTGCATACAGGGAATCAAGAGCATTTGCTGAGTAGAACACCTGGCACTCCCAGGTAGTGAAAAAAAAGAAAGAGATTTACAAAAGATCCACAAAAAAGATCCACAAAGCACCATGTGCCTTGCAGTTAGTGTTTTTCTCCAGCAAATCACAAAGTGCTCATCCTCAGCAGGACTGTGAATACAGGCAGGAAGAGCTTCACCAGACCCCTTGAAAAGCAGAAGCTTTTAGTTAACTCAAGGGAACTCAGCAACTTTCCACAGATACGTGCGTTTGGATAGTTCAGAGTGAAAGGACTGACACTTCACTGGGGAATGGCTCTCTCAAGAGCTGTTTGCTGCTCTCCTGTGCTCCTGCTGCCACAGGGCCCATGTGTTCCAGCACGCCAAGGGGGAACTGATCTGGCATATCTTTTTAAAGCCAGATTTTACATTGCACAAGCCATGTCCCATTAAATACTTGACAAAGTTTTAAGGTCAAAATTGAGTTGCTAGACATGTGTGAGCTGAGCCTGTTAAAGTCAAATATTGTGAGATGTGATCCCTTGTAATTCACCATGTTTAGGTCTGTTAACAGTTTGTAGGAGCTCCCTATACTACTACTACTACTACTTAGTAGATGTTGTGAAAAATCCTTTTACCAGTGGCATCCTGGAGAGTGACCAGCAGCACAACCCCGGCAGCACTGAGCTCACTGGTGCCAGGCTGCTCTCAAGTACAGCGAGTTCCTTGCTGGGAGAGCAGCAGTGGCCAGTGTGAAGAGATGTTAACTGTCCCAGTGGTGTCCCCCAAGCCCAGAGCTACTTCAAAAAAATCTGTTAAAGGATAGTTGCAGATACACACTCAGGCACTTGCCTGAGGAGTCAGATTCTACAATCCTCCTCTTGCAGTATTTCCAGTGACATTACTGGGAATTTTGGATTAGCTAAAGTGGACTGAAAAGGGAGAGCAATATAGAGCAAAGGAAACAAACCAAAAGAGTGGCCTTAGAGTTGTCTAATTCACTACCAGCTAAAACTTATGGCTGATGAAAGAGACTTTTTCATTGCTAGATTTATTGTGGGAAGCATCTAACAAGACTGCACAATGAATGGTTTCTTTCAGATTTATTTTTAAATACAAACAGCAATTTGTATTGCAGGAGGTACTATGTTTCTACTGCCGTGTATTACCACTTCCCATTTATTGCTCTTAAGACGGCAGCAGTCGTACCAACCTGAATCCTCAAAATGGACAGCATGCCACATTCGTGCTGCTTCAGTCCATTACGAGGCAGGTGCTGATGATTAAATATAAAAGTACAACAGGAAAGATTTGCAAATTGAGAATCAATTAAAAATGTTAAGCACAGAGCATGCATATTAGGTGCAACAGCTGGAGTGTGCCAGGCAGGTGTCTCTCTTGGCTTTCCGTCACAAAATTTTTATTTTAGTTCTAATTATTCAGAGGGTTTGCTTGTGGGATCCTGAACTGGTTGGGTGACAAGTTCTCATTCAGTTTGGAATACAGAAGTTCTGATCAAGATGCGGATAGCGAAGATTCATTAGAAGTATGATGAATTTTCAGAGGTACAAAAGGGTAATGGATGTTGTATTCTACAACCAGAAATCTCCCATGCACTTTCTACTGTAATGCTAAGTGTGATCAGCTTGTTTCACAGTCCTTATCGTAGCTAGTTCCCTCACCCTGAGAAATCCCCCAGTGGACTATTTTCTTCTCAGATGGCTCTTCATACTTTGGAGTGCCAGAAATGCTTAAAAAATATCGTGGACCTCACACTATACAGTTGATTGGCAGGTATTTGAATATTACTTAGGAAATACAGATCACTGCTCCAATTGCACATAATGTCTAACACTTAACAGACTTTTGTTTAGAATCTTTGATCCATTAAACTGTAGTCTCAGATTTTTAGCTTTAGAAAAGAACTCTGCCACCTCTCAGCAAAGCCCTAATGCTTTTACCTCAAAAGCATCTCAAAATTCCACATATTCCTCTCCTTATACATCACAGGAAATTTCACCTGTGCTATGGACATATAAATAAAAAATATCCCCATCAAGATCTCCTTTCTTTCCCATCAATCTGCTCATGTAATTTTCCTCTCTGCAAAGCTGTGCTGACTCCTCAGGCACTGTTGCAACATACTTACTCACCTTTCTCCCAGTTTACACTGGCTTCCCACTGTCCTTTGCTTGATCTCTCCCATAATTCAAGTATCTCATTTATGTATAAGCATTTCAGGCTCTTTTCTCACATAACTTCTTTCACCAGCTGACCTCCCCTAACTCAGCTACAAGTCCCTTTCTTTTTCCAGGCTGTGTATTTTCCACTAATTTCTACCATACTACTGTTTAGTCACCTGTGCAAGATTTGAAAGCCACTCTCGTATGGTTTTCTGTACCTCAGCCTCTCCACTTGCTCTTTGTGAGCTGCTGAGAGGCCAGAGAATCTCTTAGTGCCTTATAGACACTACCATGAACATGAGATAAATAATTGCTGTAATAATGCAAGGAAACATGGATGACACGATCAGCTATGTGATATTTTCATCTGTGTGTAGGTGAAAGAAGACAATAACAGTTTGTCATTTGTGGTTTTGTTAACTTCTTTCCTTTTTAGGGATAGTGCATGGGAAGAGAGTGGGGTTTGTTTGGGGATTTTTTGTTTGTTTTCTTAGGTTTTTTTAATGTAGAAGAATGTTTTACAGTCAGGAAATATAATAGGGTGAATATGACTACAGACACTTCTGGAATCAAGAAGAGGTGCGTACTGCATGATGGTTGACTGACTGATGTGTAACCATGAATTTGAATCACAGTTCCTCTTCAGCCAGGAGAATCTCAAGTTTTCAGGTATTTACAATTTTAGTGGAATCAAACACTCTGGTTATGGGTGTGCATATGCACACATGCATCCATGTACACATGCCCAAAACACTTGGGAAGGGGCATACCAGAGACATGATCAGTCCCACACATTCTGTCATACCACTGTTGGAAAAGCATCCCATCTAAAACTTCCTGCTCATAGCTGGATCTGGACCATAGAACAAACTCGGGACAAATTCAGGAGATCTCATTCACATCCAACTTGTTATCTCCTTGTTTTGCTGGTTGATCTCTGGCATTTTCACTCAGATGGCTTTGGTAACCTGAAGAACCTGTTGGAAAAACATGGCTTTTGGGTCTGCCTACAGGACAAGTATGATGGAGATAGGAACCAGCCAAACCACCACTCCATTTCATAGGATAGACACACTCTAGTTATTGCTGTTTATCTTTAGGCTGTGCACAGTGGTGCTAGGTAAGAGGTGCCACCTTATCACAAGCTTTTGTCTTCTCAGGCTACATGAATTGCCCAGTCTGTTGGGCAAGACGGGGCATTCTTGATCACAGGTTAATTGGTTTTGTCAGGGACTTGGTTATATACAGTAATACCTTGGTGTCAGGGGAGAACAGGACACAATTTCCTTCTACAATAGGAATTATCTGACTACAGAAGACTAAGACATTGCTGTCACCAACAGCACCCACTGGTAGGATAAAACTAGACTTGCAGGAACCACATTTTTTGCTTCAAAGACTACCCAGCAGGGACACTGCATATAAAAACATGGCATGTAGGATTTAGTCTAATGGAACTGAAACCAAAATTCAGTCTCTCCTATGGCCTATGGAAAAAAAAAATGCTTCTTCAGCTATTTTAAATGAAAAGTTCAGTTTGTGCTTCTTTTTTGCAACTAGCTTGATGTAGAACATACAAAAAATTCAACTTCCATTTACGTCTGGAGACAGCTACTGAAGTCCAGTAAATACTCTAGATTTCTAACAAAAATAAGAACAGAAATGCTTTGTTCAGAATTACAAATGTAAAATTATTTGATATTCCTTTTTCTTAAAATGCCTCAGAACAGCGCCTCAGTAGTTTATGTAGTAGTACATATCTAGTTTCTACCACATATCTGCAAGGTTTCCAGACCTCTTTGATCAGATGAGGGAGAACATGCAGAGACCAACACAGAGCAAGAAAGACAATGAACAAAGACTAGAACACCTCTCCTATGAGGAAAGGCTGGAAAAGCTGGGACTATCCAGGCTCAGGAATAGACAGCCCAAAGGGATCTTCATTTCTAAATACATGATGGGAGAAAAGGGAGAAGAAGAAGTCAGGTTTTCCTCAATGGCTCTCTCTGACAGGGCAAGAGACAATGGGTGAAGGAAATTGCACGTGAACACAAAGAAGTTCTTTTTTTACTCTGAGTGTGTTCAAACATTTGAACAGGTTTACCAGAGAGGTTGTGGAGTCTCCATCTGTACAGATATTCAAAACCCAGGTGGACTTGGTCCTGGGCAACCTGCTCTGGCTGACCCTCTTTGAGCAATGGGGTTGGATAATATGATCTAAAGAGCCTATGATAAGAAAAAGGCAATCTACTGTTTTTTAGAGATCATTAAATTTACAAATAAATTTAAAAAGAAAAATGTTCTCTGGTGTTAATTCTTCTGTTACTGATCCTTTCCAAACTTGTTCAGTTAAGGCTACACTTAGGTTTAAATTTCTCAACTGATTTTCTTCTCAGAAAAGTGCAGTAAAAGTATTCTATACAAAAAAGGGGCTGAATTAGGAGGGTTTTTTGCACACTTCCTGTGGCCATCCATTATATCTGAGGATCAAAGTATTTGGTTTGTGTCTTTTTTGTGTTTTTTTGGTGGTTTGTTTTGGTTTTTTTTCTTAAAAACATACATTACATGGAGGTGCTAGAGCTGTCTGTTTACAAGGTGAAGATCACAGTGTTTACAACTTATATATCCAGGCAGATATGAAGATGTTCCTGAGCCTAGTCAGATACTGAACCTATTCCAAGAACAGCGTTGTTAATCAGGCATTTTTCCACTAGAAGAATTGTCTAAGGGCTGACTAATGTTTCTCTTGAGGGACTACTGCTGAATTTAATCCTACATGAGAAGGTAGTTGGAAGTAGGAAAAAGATATAAGTACATTTCTGCATGGTCTTAATCTTGACTTAATATGGAAGACATCAGAAATTTAGAATTGTAGTTGGTTGGAAAATGGACACTTCATCTTCTTTCTCAACTACTCTTATGATTCCCCCTAAAAATTCATATGGATAGATTAAAAAGCTTGAAAGTAGATATATGGCGGATTTTTTGGCAAAGGTGAAATGACACAACTCTGCTGTAATTTCAGTGCTGTCTACTAAGAAGCAGAAAGCAAAGCAGAGTTGTGTTAATGAACTGATGTACTGATCACAGAGATTTGCTTTTCCATTTTCTTTTAAATCCATCTCTTAAAGTCTCTTGTTTATTTTTTCAATTCACAAATCTCTAATGAAGTCAGATTAGAAAGATTCAGAAGTATGTTACTCTCAATTTTCAGAAAGGGTGAACCATTAACAGCACTGCTAATATTTGAAGGATTGATTCAACATCACTGCTCACAAAATCTTCAGTAACAAATCCTAATTTTTAAGTTAATTTAGTACTGATATATATTTAGTGAAGATCTCTGAACAATTGCATTGCCAGCTGTTTCAACATTCAGTTGTTTTCTTTGGTTATGTGAAGCACATATGGTTGTTTCTGAACTGTCCAAAAATGGCAAGAATATTTACCTTTTAGTGAATCTAAAGGATTCATTCTGTAACTGATTCACTTTCACTGAACATTTGTATTAATAAAGTTCAATTCAACTTTACAAGAAGTACACTCATTTGACCCTAGAAAACATGTATCCTTCCCATGGGTTGCAGTCTTTCAGGAGTGGATTATACCAGGTTTGGTACTCTGTGGGGTCACAATTCCTGCCAGAAAACATGCTCCAGTGTGTGCTCCTCTCCCTGGACTGCATTTTATATCCTGCCAGGAGGCTGCTTCAGCATGAGTTGTCCATGAGATGCAACTTCTTCTGGAGCACATTCACCTGCTGTGCCATAGGGTCCTCTATGATCTTCACGGATATCTGCTCCACTGAGATTCTCCATGTGCTTCAAGGCACAATCTGCTTTGCCATGTTCTTCTCCCTGGGCTGTTTGGGAACCTCTGCTTCAGCACCAGGAGCACCTCCTCTTCCTTCTTCGCTGGTCTTGGGATTTGCTCCTTCTCTCACATTTGCTCATAGCTGCAGCTCAGCTTTCTTACAGACATTTCCCCAGAGCTGCCAGAGCACTGCTGATGGCCTTGGCTCTGGCTGACTGGAACTGGATCTCTCTGACAAGGGGCAGCAGCTCACAGAAGGCATGCCTACAGCTTCCTCCCTACCAAAGCCATGCCATGTAAACTCTGACCATAGCTTGAAGATACCAGCAGAGCTGCCTAACTCCCAGTGTACAGCTGCTCACTCCAGTGGATGCACAGCAGAGGTAGGTAGGGAACATTGTATCTCTTCCCTTCATCCAGGTGCAGAGATGCCTGTTTGGCAGATAAGCAGTATTTTACACCTGGGCTTCTAAAAAGCTGTACTTCAGATTATTTTTATTATTTGCATTACCTGAAAACAGGCAGATGCCATTCAGGGTCTAGGAGTCCATCACATGAGGCAGTGTGCACACAGTTGATGACCGATATTTAGTCAGACAACAGATAACCAACAGCTACACACAGCTCAGGGAACTCAGGGAAGAGGTGAGATCCTATCAAGCAAATAAATATGCCGGGGACTGAAGCGCAGCCTCACTGTAGTTGCTATCAGGTTTTGCATTGTTTGTGTAGTTTCTCTTATCCCACAGATAAAAACAGGTTCAAAGGAGAAAATGAATGAGCTGGGGTAGAACATACAGATATATCCTTCCCAGCCCTGCAAGAAGAAAATGATGATTTGAAAAAAGAACGAGCAGGCTGGGGAGAGTGGTCAAGGGACACAGGACCCTTCCAGCAGAAGTACAGTAAGTATTAGATTAAACCAAAGATGGAGATCCTGAAGTGGATAAAAACTTCCCAAACCACGTGCAATGATGTTCCCAGCATTCTGAATGCACATGAACAGGAGAGGACAGGTTTGTCTCTGACAAGGGTGAGACACAAGGTGATGAGAATTTAAACATGAATTTCAGCTACAGGCAGGTTTCGGAAGGGCCTCATCCGGGCATAGCCATGCAGATAGAATCCACAGCTTTCAAGCCAATTCCTTAGATGAGGATATAATAAAGGCTTTTTGAAGGGAGGGTCATCTTATTTATTCTGGTCTGAAGCAACATGTATTACACATTGTTATTATGAAGTTGATCCTGTTGAGAATACATATAAAGTGTGTAACTGTCACAGCAGCTCTTTGTCCTATGCCTGCCCCTTCCCTGGGTGTGTCCTTTATAGAGAGCACCTCAGGAGACTCAAGATGGAGATGGGTGATATTAGGGTGAAATTAACCATAAAGAAAACATTTAAATAAAAATGATTAACCCAGTGTTAGAGCTATTATGGGACGGAAAAGAAATGTCAGAGAAAAAAAATGTGTATCGCGACTGCCCCATTACACTATAATTAGTTTATCTTTGTATAATTTATGCTTAGCTCTATGTCAGTGAATTCCAGACAGAAGCCCCTGGCCTACAGCAAGGCTGAAAGAGAGAGAAGCCCTGGACAACAAAGAATTTTTAAAGGTATTCTGTCAACTCAGATGTATCCTATCCTTGGAAATTAAAAGGAAACTGCTTCTTTTCGTACAAGTTAATTGATATCAAACTGATTACAAGCTAGGCACCTCAATATCTTCAAACATCTATGCTTAGATTTCCAATTTTACCTCTGTACAGGGAAATACTTCTAGGAGGAATTTGGAGTATTTCTCACCGCTTATATTTTATAATCAGTCTAGCATCTCTTGATAGGCATCAGCTGAGTTTAATGAAAAGTATTATTTATCTCAAGGGAGGTGAACAATTATTCTTTTTTCTGGTTCTCTAACTCCTTCTTCCCTTTAGAGACTAATATTTGACTACAAAAATAATCATTAAGAGAGTTTATATTGTTAGATGGAGATCTAGCCCAGTTACCTAACTTAATGACACAAGCATCCAGTAATATGTATATATTGATGCCTTGAAGTGAATACCAGGATGTTTTGTCCTGCAAGGTAAATATTGATCAACATGTACAGTGTATTTTTCCTTTGGATCAATATGCCTGTTTCTTCTTAAATCAATAAGTACTTATTCTTACATAGAGGAAAAGTTTGTCTCATAATTGGATAAAATTGGGTATATTGCAAATGAGAATATTTTTCTTGCTTAGCTCCAACAGTTGTAGGGCTCAGGGTTCTTAAAAAAAAAAAAAAAAGCCAGACTGAACATGTAAAATGCTGCATATGAGGTTCAAAAAAATACTATCACTCACATCTGCTGAGCCAGTATAAAACACATCCACATATGTGACCCAGTTTTTCAGAGGACAATGGTGCTTGCTGAACTCAGCTGAAGCAGTCAATATTCCACATTAATTTCTCTGCTATTTTGGTTTTTTTAAACTTCTTGGAGTATTTCTCCATGTGTATGTTTAAACAACAGCTACAAATTTCCAGGGAATCCTGGGACCTGTTTTGGGATCTTCATGCTCTGTGTCCTAACTGTTGCTTGCAATTGATAGTTGCAATGGATCACCTGACTTTGAAATAAAAAGGAGATGAGAATTTGACCACTATTTCAGAACCACGGCATTTTCAGAATCTGCAGTTTCATGTTTTTCCTCTATCTTAGAAATATTTATAGAAATAATTTACTACAAAAGCTTTTACTGACTTTGTTGTTCTTGTGGTTGCCACTACAGGTTGATGTTGTCAAAAACAAACAAAAAAAAAAAAAAAAGGAAAAAAAAAAAGCATAAAATCAAAACTCTCCCTCCCAAACATAACTAGATTCCACACTTCAGTGAGGCAAAAAGGAAAACTAGCCAGCTATGAAAGTGCTAGTTTGGTCTACTCTAAATGAGATTTTTTTCTTGTAGATCTCAGACAGAAAATGGTAATATTTCAAGGAAAAAATCATCAGGAAACAAAGTTAAGAATGTTATTTAAATACACAAAACTGAAGAAATTAGCCCCCTTTATGGGTATTCTCTCAGTGCCTTTCCTTCCACGAAGAATTCAGAACATGAAGAAATATCAGAAACATTGTCATATTTGGAAAGTTTAAGAATAGAAATGCTTTAAAAAAATAAAATAACTTCAGATTATTAACTACATTAAGGCAAAGCAAGAAAAAAATCATGAACATGCACAGCTTTTAATTTATCTTATTAATAAATGCATAATGAAATAGTGTAATAAAATGCTACTTGCACCCTCTAAAGAACTGTAGTTAGGGTTCTCATTTCTCTCCTCCTGAAGAAATAGTTAAGCAAAGACAGAACCTGTCTGCTGGGCTTGGCTTTTGAGGAGGAACCTCTATTTTCGATCTCCAGTATTGCCAGTATTTCTCCAGGTGAAAACATCTTCTGGTTCATCAGATACATTTATACCACTACATATTGACATTTGTATCCCTCAAGTGAGTTGAGATCTCAATTTATTTTAAGTAGTTTTAATTGACTGTTCTGTGGCAAATTAAGATACTCTTGTTAGGACTAGTTTGCCACAAGGCTGCTATTTTGGCCAGGATGGAATTTTCAGACTCACTAGAGGAAGGCCAGCATATGGTGTCATAGGCTTCCAAAATTCAGTTAGACTGTTTGGGGAGAAATAGTCTCCAAAAATACTTTTCCCACCAAATTGCTAAGTATAATGAACACCTTCCAGCACTTGCCAACCCATTTTATACACTGGATTCCTGAGCTCTGTGTGACACTGCTCAGGGCGAAGCAATTTACACACCCAGTCTCCCACTGACAAGCAAGATGGAGATCAAGTGGGGAGTAAAGTTGGTTGCTGCTGATGCAGAGTAGGAAGAGGGACCTATCCAGCAGCCCCTAGTGTGAGCAGAATAGGCACATACCTGGCAGCCCCGAAGGTAAATCCAAAACACTGAGGGCATTGTGCTTTCTTTACTTATTCTGAGGCAACTGGAGCACTTGGTCACCATTGTGTACAGCTGTTTGACCAAAGCACTGCAAGTTGTGTGTGCACAAAAATGCTTATATTGCTAATATAATACTTATATTAATATTTAAATATCAGATGGCTTCAATTTTACTTCACTGTGTTATTTCTGTTCACAATTTGCAAAGGTGTAACAATTGCAAATTGGCTTGGTGTGACCTTTACACTCCCAACAGACCACTTTTCTTCCTTCATGTCCTGCAACTTCCCTTCACCACTCCCACAGGCACAGGAATTTTGCAATTATTTTCCTCTAATTCTTCCAGTTTCCCAAGTAACCTTGTCCACCAAATCTTTCCTCAATCTCCCTCACACCCATTCTCACTCCCTTCATTACTTGTGCTAATCCATCTCCCCTGTTCCCATGCCAATTCTACAGCAGGCTCTCCCATCCTTGACTTCCCTTGCCTGGCTAGTTACCTCCTACATTTCCCCTTTGTATCTGAACACATTGAATGTACTGTCTGCAAGCACTGATAAGATTTCCTGCATTCCATTTCCACCCTATGAGTGTCTAATCTAGTTTCTGCACCTTTCACTCCACTGAAATTGGGAACAGCTGAATTTGGTCAGATCAGAGGACCATCTCACCCAATATTCTGTCTTACACAGTACCCAAGCCAGATGCCTGTGAAGTATAATCAGTATGGACAAGGATATAGAGATATTCTGCTCATCACCCCCCGCTGTTTGGGTCAAAATCTCTAATGATCACTTTACAGCCAATTTAAAGCCAGAACTTGCTCTTCTTTTCCTTCTTGTCCTGTCTGCATTCTTTAACATTATGTCCCTTTGTCTTGCTGACTTTAAAACCATTGCTGACTTCAGGTTCTCCTCCTTGTTTCATTACGATCTTTGGAAGTCCCTCTTGTTCTTTAACCTTTTTTTTGGGCAGACCTCTGGGATCTATCCTAGACCTCTTTATCCCACACTCCTCCTCCAAAATAAGAAGATATAAGGTGCTTTTCCAATTAAAGTTTTAGCTAGCAATTCCATTCTGACAGACTGTCTCGTTTCTGTAATTTTCTGTTCAGACTGAAAATTCAGCCTTCTCTAACATGCTTTTGAGAATATTTCTCTAAGCCCAAGTTCAACAGTGCCAAACCAGATGTCACTTCTCTCCCTTGGGTTCTGACCACTACCTCCTTCTGAATACTATGCAGAATCAGCATCCTGCCTCTTTTCTCACATTGTCACCCAAAACCCCCATCCTGAACTCAGAACTCTCTCATGTTTTTTCACATTCAGACTATTTCAAAGACTCGAAAACTATTTCTATACATCCAACAGTTGTTAACAGCTAACTCTGGGTTCTCATCCCCTTGTATCTTGATTGCTGCACTATTCTTTCTCATAAAATATTTTTTATCATGACAAGCCCCAGTCATGATCATTCAGAATATGGATAGAGGGTTCATGACATTTGCCTGCCCCTTTAACCAAATGGAATCTTTTCCTAGATACCTTCATTTACAATTCATTCTATCACTTAAAAAAAAAAAAAAAGAATCTGAGTGGTTTTTTGGAGTCTTTTCTGACCTATAATCTTTATTGCCTATCACAATGTAAGCTCTGATATTTAAAGGGCCTTTGTAACTTGCCTCCACCACTGAGCAATTTCTTTTTCAAACAAGAATCTTTGCTCTCACCCGTGTTGCTCCTCACTGACAACAGCTCCTGATCTACCATTTCCTTTGTTGTTTTGAAGTTCTTGTTCTCTGGCCTTGAGGAAACCAAAATGAAGGTTTCTTGAAGTTAAAAAAAACCAGCCTGTTTTTAATAGGCATAGAAAGACTTACATTTATACTTGTAAAATACTGGGAAGGGCTTCATGTGGATTACAAGATGGCTGTTTGAAGAATAAACTGGAAGTTATTTCCAATCATAAGAAATCAGTCAATATGAAAACTTTCAAAACCAGTGTAGCCTTATTTCTCTTTATATGATATCAGTTGTTTCCAACACTTAAAGACATAGAGTCAGCATTTTAAAAGCCCTCAATACAGAGCAGTGATGATAAATGCAACAACAACAACAAAATTTCGGTTTTTCTTTTTTTTTTTTTTTCTTGTAATATGTAGATTACCTTCCCAAGAAAGTGAAATACTAAAAATTTTATACTAGTATGAAACCAAGTTATATGAAGTCCCCTTCCTTTTTTTTTTCAGTTGGTGAGGGTGCTACTTAGTAGTCAGAAGGAGGATAAAGCTCAAGGCAATCACGAAAAACATGAATGGTGATGAACACTGCTTGGGTCAGAAGGTGAAGCCTCCAGATCCTTGTCCCATCACTGCAAGAATCACTTTGGTAGGATGAGAGAAGCCAATGCTACCTTGATTAACTGAGTATGTAGAGTTTTGAGAGGGTTACTTTTCTTGAAGCAGAAAACACAAGATAGAGGAAATCATATCATTACCAGCATGAGTCTGTGGTTTGGAAAGATGAGCGGTTGGCTTCTGGCAGCTGCAAGGAATGATGGGGACTCAGATAGTGCCAGCCTGTCACATTCTCCGTATGCTTTTTTGCAACCCTTCCCCCCTGCCCCCTGCCCCATTTTTAAAAAAATAAAGTAGGCATGTTGTCCAAGAAAAATGAATTACATAGGTATCCCCTCACTCAGCTATCAAATCCTTCTCTTCCAATCTACTAAATAAAGAGAAGGGCTGTTGCTTTCATGAAAAAAAAAAAAAAAAAAGGTAAAATCGTTTTCATGCAAGCCCATACTAGAGAATCAGGAAGGTATTCATTTTATTTTGTGTATCTAGACAGTGATTTTAATGTTATGCAAATGGAGCAGGCAATTCCTAATCCATCCTGAAATGTATGTGTCAGAGCTCTTGTGTAGTGCAGGTTACTGATGATAAAAACAAGATGTGTTTTTATACAAGGAAGGCACATGATTACCAGCTTTAGAAATTTTTCTTTCATTACAAATTTAAAGTAGGACAAGCCAGTGCAATGGAAACTGAGGAGTACTACCACTGAAAAAGCTAGTGTCTTTTCAGAGTCAAGTTTGACAAGTATTGTTTGCGTCTTTCCTTGAAATCAGAACAGCTAGACATAGTAGCAGTCTCTTAGACTTTAAAACTGTTTAAGAAGAAAAGCTTCTATTAATCCTTAGTGCACCAGTGTTCCTCATTTTTCTTTTTTTTTCTTTTTCATGTAAAAAGGAAACTTATCTCATCTAAAGAATGTCTCCAAACACTCAGTTGAGTTGAGGTTGTCATGATAAGGCAATCTTCACATCAGGAGGCTTTTTCAGAGAGGAAGAAGAAGCTCAGACACAGGCAGGGTCCAAGCCTCAGACTCAACTGTCAAGGAAGCGGATGCACAAAAGGTCTTAAACTGGCATTTATGTTGCTGCTGTATGCTTAGGTAATTTAGCAGAACAATCCAGACTCAAATCAAGACTCCTCTCCCACCTCAATCTGGCAGCCCCTCAGTTTCTTTCCCCAGTGAAGTCGGCACCCTGGTTTTTTTTTTTTTTCCACAAGCCAGCAGTTAAAGACCAAATACACACTGTGCATCCACAGATATCCCTCCTCTGCCTGAGCAAACTCAGACTTACTTGTGCACCCTTGCTGGTTGAAACGCCACATCTCCTGTGCACTTCTGTAGAGTCAGGAAAAGTGCTTGGCTACAGGACCTGGCTTCAAGCCTCTTCCTCACTTGATTAAAGCTGTTGGGATTTAATAGGCAAGACAGAGAGAGCATTAACCCAAATGGCCAATACACCAGCAGCTCAACCAAATGACCATGTTCTCTTGCTACAAATACAGACTCTCCTCTGTAGGCAGATGGGAGACTTAAGCCTCAGTCTCCTAGAGCTGTAACAGGGATGATCAGATAAAAATCTGTGTGGGGAGAGCAGGAAACAGGGTGAGACAAGGACCTTTTACTGTGTTTTATCATGAAAGAAAAGCAGACATTGTAGGTAAAACCAAACTATGAAAGTTGATTTCAGGGCTGTGACTATCAAATAACAGGTTGTGTTTCCCTGCTGAAATGGATGAAGAAAAAGACCATAAGTCAGCCATGAGCAGAGCTGAGTTGTTTCCCTCATCATGCAATGACCTTGGTGGATTTGGTTTTCAGAAGTTTAGCAACACTGCCCTGAACTGTCTCTGGCTTTGGGGCTCAAGTGACACTTCAGCTCCCAGCTAAAACTAAGGTTGATTAACCTCTAAGTGAATTTAGAAAGCTTCCAAAGGGCTCTGACAATATCAGAGACAATATGGTGGTGTTTTTCTTACTCCTAGGAATTAGGCAGCACATCACAGAGACAATAATATTTGCTCTAAATGGCAGCAGTCTAGGGAACTTCTCAAATTATTTTTAATTAAACACTGGAACATCTTTGTGTTGGAGACAATATCCAAAAGGGCCAAAGAAGCCTCAAGATCCAGATGTGGATCTCAAATCTCATTTCTAACCACATGAAAAATATGCATTCAATTTCACCCTGCTTTGTCATGAGATAAACTGGGAGAAAATACACAGAAGTATCAGTATAGCCAAGGCTTCATTTGGAAGCAATGCCAGTCAAAGGATTACCCTCTTGTAAGGATCAAAGGTAATTTTATTGTGTACAGTGCTTCTACTACACAGTAGAGTACATAACTATAAGCAGAGAAGATTTGAACAAAGTCATAAGGGATGGTAAGATCGACCACCCAAGACTGACTAGAATCCAACCCAAGAAAAAACAGAATAATCAAGCTGCAGGAAGAAGGATCTGGAGCAACAGAAAACAACAAAATACAAGGACAACACCTCAATTTTTGCAAATTGCTTCATGCATCTGACATGCAGACAAGCCATCAGTTGGGTCTGCAGATCAGTCCTCTGTCAAATTCAGTTTTTGGTTTTTCTTTTTTTCTGGTGAGTGAATGGAAATGTTAATTTCAGAACAGATTCTGTTTCTCATTTAAGTCATGTTGAATCCTTAGTTTGCTTCAATCCTTCAAAACTAGGTCTAAACTGGATTTATGCATTCCAGTGAGAAATGGTAACTACCATACAGTAGAATAATTCCAAATAAAATGTTTTCATAAAAATCAGGGAACACGTGACTTCCCTTATACAGGGATACCTCACATTGACTAAAGTGTCCTGGTGAAACTGCACTGACTTTTGAAAGGCAAGTATTCCAGATACCTCTAGGACAAAAGTCCACTATCCTAAAAATGACAAAAAAACCCCTTAAATATAAGACCAGGTTTGAAAATTAATCTCATTAGACAATTTGTATTGCTATGTATCATGGCCAGTTTTAACCTCAAACCTATACAGGAAAGTTAGGGATAAAACAGGGAATCTGGAAAACAGGTATTTACAGAGTAAGAGTGAAAATATTGGTGAGCAGAAATCTGCAAAGTCTCACTATAATCTGCTGGCACTGGGCAAGGAATCTGTAGGTCCCATGCTGTTACCAGAATGTAACAGCATTAGCCCAATAACCTATAGCAAAACTAAGTGCACTACATGGCCAAATAGGGCTTCACTTGCACAAACACAGGGTCTTTGATTTACTCATGTTCTCTGTGTGTGAAAAGAGAGCCATCTCTCTTTTTGATCAGAGCGAGGATTTCAGTCTCAGGACAAAATAAGAAACTGTGCTAATATGTCTATGTAAGCAAGGAGGCACCCTGATTATGCTGATCCTACTTTGAAAAATGGGAGCAAAGAGAAAAAACCAAACAACCTCCTCCACCCCTGAAGTTCAGATTTTATTGTAGAGACAAAAGAAAGACCCTTTCATTTCCTCAGAATGATCATGACTATTTCGAAATCAACACTTAAAATATTTACTCAACATTACATCAACATACATAATGTTTTAAACAAGTTTTATGCATGGCCAAATAGTACGCAGACATTTGAAAAACTATTTGTCAACATTGCCTCTGAGGTGTGTTTTAATGAAAATATGAAATTTAAAAAAAAAAAAAAAAAAAGTTTAAATGCAAGCTTTCCAGTGCAGTCAATAATAAATTTAGCTGAGCAAAAATATTAAATTTGAATTCAAATGAACTGTAAATACACAGTATCTATCAGGAGTCTGTGAAAGTGATTTAGTAAAATAAGCAATATTCTATTGCAATATGTTAAAAATTAGCTGTTTGAGGGAAGCTAAGGCATCTGAAGCCTGTTAGATGGGCTGTATACCAGGGAGGGCTTTGTTTGTCTTACAGGGTCAA
The DNA here is from genome assembly GCF_029207755.1 of Chamaea fasciata. Lineage (NCBI taxonomy): Eukaryota > Metazoa > Chordata > Aves > Passeriformes > Sylviidae > Chamaea > Chamaea fasciata. The sequence goes on from NW_027094086.1 coordinate 70,065,533, forward strand.
TGGAGTTATCAGAAATAAAAGCATTTATCTAAGTAACTGCACAGGAGAAAACATTAAGAGCTTGGCACATGTTAAAAATGATTCCCAGTTAAAATGTTATTTAATAAACAGGCCCATTTTATTACTCATGGATTAAAAAAAAATTAATAAGTGACTGCTAAACAAGTAATTATAAGGGCAATAAACCTCTCCATTCTGATTAGGGAAAATATTCATTTCATGACCATCAAGTGATCCATTTTCTACCACAGCTGTCAAAAGAGGCAGTATGCAACCATTTAGAGATGGTATGATTGTTGCTGTGCTTATGTAATACTGCTATTACATTTTATATCACTAAAAATGCTTTCAAACTCATTCTTGGGGTAATTATAGATCAGCTTCCTTATACATTAACTGCTCTTGAGTCTTCCTTCTTAAGTCACAGATAAGCTGATGCAATTTTGCTGCCGGGGTTGTGGAGCACAGCATGGATTTATAGCTTTCTGCCTGCTGTCAGCATCACCCAAAGCAGAAAGAACTCTGAGTCAGGCTGTGGGCAAAGTGCTTTGCCCCTGCTCTCTGAATCCAGCCAGTTAAGTCTTGGTAGAAGGGTCCAAACTTATGAGTTGCTGACCACCCACACTTCTCACTGCTGGCTGATGTAACTTGTTATCCCTCCAGGCACCCCTGAAATGCACCCCAACAGGCTGAGACAGAAAAAATTGGTGCGGGAAGTAGAAAATTACAGAACAGGTTCAATGCCTGGTAAATGAACAGATTTCAACCCAAGCAGAGATCAGAGAGCTGGTAAATTATTCCTGCCCCTAGAATAAGACCCTGTTTCCCTTTAATTTTTGCTGTTCGGGGAAACCTACACATGTAGTTGTCTGCACATGTCTTCTTTTTAGCTCTTTCAGGCAAAGGAGATCTGGGCACAGTGGGAAAATCCTATCTAGGCTTGGACTTCTTCAGTTGTTGGGAAGACTAACTTCACTCACAAAAGGAATTGCTTCCCCAGCAAATTTTAAAATAGACAGTGAGCCATCTGTCTTATCTGTGTACATTGGTGGAAAACAGGTAAGGCATGAAAATAGATTCCCCCTCAAAAATAGATTTTTTTTTCTTTTTCCTCAAAGAAAATAGATGGCCCACAGAAATGTGCTATCAATTATTCTCTATGTTTCCCTTCCTTTTTCCAATAATTTAATTATACTTTGTGATATAACAAAGGTGAGCTTCTGACCTGAACATTATAGACACTGAACATTGATACTATATTCCTAAAGAGGAATTGCCACTGTCCTTCCCAAGACAGTGCCACAGAAACAAGATGTGTTGCAGTGGGAGGCTATTTTTCCAGTGTGGATGGTACAGAAGTACCCAAAAGCCCCTTGCCAGCAGCAGAGTTCATCTGGCAGTACATAGGAGGCTCCTTACAGAGGAAGATGGTAGTGTGGTTCTTGGTGTGATAAACAGCAAAGGGAATGATTATGCTTTGTGTGGCAGCTGGCTCTCTTCCTTGATATTTGCATCTTTGCATGGCATCAGCCAGAGGATTGAGAGATAAAGGCTGAACATTTATTTTCTTACTCATCAAAACTAGTGTTTTTTTAAAAAATCATGCACAAGGCTTCCTTTCAGCTGAGAACCATAAGACCAATGAGTGATCCATGTTTCTGGAAAAAGTTGAGTGAACACTCAGAGTAAGAGAAGATTGTTGGGAAGGCACTGTAGAATTTTCATTTAAAAACAAAGATTTTAAAGGATAGAGATGCAAACAAAGCAAAAATTCTGGAAATAAAGTTTGTTGAAGGTTTAATCCTGAAGTTCTCAGTTCTAAACCATCTGGCCTAGTAGGAACAGGAAGGGAAAAAGGAAAAAAAATTTAGGAGGTGAAGTCATAAAATGCTATGCCATCTATTTTTAATTGATATGCAAATAATATCATCTATGTTTGGTTCAAAATTTGGATGCCATGCAAAAAAAGTTTGTTTTTCAGCTGAATCTTCGAAAAGATTATTAGTCCTGCTGCCACAATTAAAAGGGACATAGATAGCAAGTGTTTAAAATTTTTGTTGTGAACTACAAAAAAAGGGAAGAAATTCTTAACTATAAAATGCAGGAGATGAATTCTCAGAATTTTCAACCTCTTAACCAATGTCCTGATTCCCAGTGTTAGATAGCATTTGGGAAGTGACTGTAAGATTATACTCAGATGAAGGATTTTTTGTGTGTTTAGGGCCCTACCTGTGTTCCTTCACTGTGTGCACTCTCAGTTCTGCCATTCTGAAAAAGTATTAGGAAGATTATCAGCATAAGAAAGGAACATGGGCATTTAACAGCAAGAGGCAAGAAACTGCTTGCTGCCGACACTTTTAAAAACTTCATGTAATTTCGGATGCATTTGAGAAGCACTATTCCTTCAAAACAATTTAGGAAGGAACAACTTAAAAAAGAATTACCAAAATGCAATAGTTAATCTGGAGAAATGTAAATAATACAGCACTCTACATCATATCCTGTGGGGTGGGCTGGAAAAATAAAAGTATCCAAATTTTTTCTCTTTGTTTTTGACATTTTTCTTTCGAAGGAAAGATACTCCCAGTGAAAAATACAGTCCCAAGCACTACTCCAGAGAGGACGAGCGCAGGTGTTCTATTTCTCACTCTGATGAGAGAACAGGACAAAAATAATATTCTCCCTTTTACAAGAGGATTGTTTGTTCCTACTTTTTTTGCTGTCGCAAACCTGAAAGACTTACCTGCTTTCCTTGAGAATTTTTCATTTGAGAATTTTAATTATTATTTAGAACATACTGTATTTTGCCAGGTAAGATTATAATAAGAAATTTAGATCCTATTTCCAGAAGCATCTTGGAAACTAAAGCAATTATTTCTCTAAATAGACTTCAGTTCTCAATTGCGTATCGGCAGCAGCTGCTCACTGTTCAATACAATAGGTGTCCTAGCCAAAGATCCATGCTTATACAGTTCAAAAGAGACAAGAGGGGTTCTTTTATTCGGGTTTCCTCTGTTCCCATCATCGCACTAGGCTGGTGTACTTCTATGGGGAAAAGTGTACGCAGCTAGAGACCTTCTCCTCTGCCTCCTTATTGCCATAGTATTTCCCACGCACTGAAGCACTAGATGTTCCAGATGAGACAGAAAACTCCAATGAACAGAAATTTCTTGTTCTGCAGTCTCTGCTCTTGGACCAGATCATCTCAAACTCACGCTTGCTGCTTTAAGAACCAACAGTGGATCCACACATGAAAGCTGCCCCGGTTGCAAGGGTTGGATGTACTTAAAAGGACATTTCTATCATCCATATCCTCTTGACATTAATGTCCCTCAGTTAAGGCCCCATGGCTTGAACCACTGCAAATGCCACGTGCAGTAAGATTATGAGTTTATTATGCAAATTTTGCAATCATAAGGGAGGAAAACTCTTTCTTTTTGTTGAATATGATGCTTAATTTAAAAAAAAAAAAAACAAACCCATAGCCCTGGAAGGCACTTCTAGTGGTTTGGTAGTTCAACTGACACATGATATGATACTGTTATATGAGTCATCTATGGAATGCAACCTTTTTTCCCCTGGGATTCTGTTTGGAAAAACAATCCAGATCCTAAGTCATTCTCCACATTTCCACACAAGTGCTTCTCAGATCTAGTCCACTCCCTTTGATAAGGGACAAGGTATGTCTTAATATCTACATAAACAAAACAAAAGCATGGACTTACCCTAGCAAGTGTATAACTCAGCTTCTCCCTAAAAGTAGCTTAAAAGAAGGAGAATTTAGGGAATTTAATAAAAATACTAGTATTTGAGGTTATATTTAACTTCTGCCTACTAGCAATTCAGGAACCATTGATGATTAATAGATACTCTATACATTGCAGATGAGATATATTTTCTCTGGCTCAGGGTACATCAGCTTCTTGCTCAGCATAGTGATATCTAATATCCACCTATTAATTCTTTAAAATATTTTTACTCAAAGTGTGATCTTCAGCAGCTCAGGGCCTACTGGAAGTTAAATAACTGCTGCAGCAGTTCTGCAGTGAATGCTGCTAGGATTGGTGCCTGAAAAGCAGGATAGCCTGTAACTGTGTTTGACCATTGCAGTGACCACTGGTAGAATGAGACATCTGAGAAATTCAGGATTTTGGGTTTCTTACTTTAACCTGAACCCTGAAATTAAAAAAAGCAGACTAGGTTCTTCTGTTAGATACTCTAGCATTTGCATGAATCCCTACTCAGCATTGTTGGAGGCACCAACAAGACTTCTCTTAAAATAAAGTCATAGAAAAATCAAGCCTTACTCTGCAGAAAGTCCAGGTAACAATTTCATTTTTATGGGTCAATAAATTGCAAAAAAACCCCCACCAAGAGCCACTAGCTCAGTCCAGACAAAAAAGCAGCATTGCTAATAGGGCAAATGGACATCAACAAAGAACATAAGTGCAACAATCCCAATTCAGTATATTCATTGTGGAATAAATAATGAAAATGGAGGAAAAAAATGCCTGGACATAAGGCAGGAGTGTAAGTGACAAAGAAAATCTAACTACTTCACAGTCTGCACTGGAGTCCCTGCAGAATGAACTGTCAAACCTGATAAGAAAACGCATCACTGAACTCAGAAAACTTTCATCAGACAGAAAATGTTGACATTGACTGTGGACCTGCATTGACCTCAAACCACTAATTAATGAAAAGAAGTCACCGATTGCTCCCATTGGTGAGGTACTTACTCGTGTCTTCACTCTTACCCCAAAGAAGATAACCAGTTAGGATAGGAGGATGAGATACTGTGTGCCTGCTGGGTGACTGAAAAAAAAAATGGGGGAGGATAGTTTCAGGTAATAATTTTGGAGGTCCTGCCCTTAGAAGTGATGATTCCATCAGGTTAGTACCTATGAGAAAGCTGTAAAGAAATCTCTGTGCTGTGGATCCATACAACCCACACATTTGAAACCAAAAGGTTAAAATTCAGGTTAAGGCTGGGTCAAGCCAAGACAGCAGTACTGGCAGACACTCTGAGGAGGGCAGGTTTTCCCAGCAGTGGAACAGAGGGCTGTGGAAAAGGGGAGTAGGTGTATGGTCTTTGCAAAACACATCTTTGCCTCTTGCTGAGGGCCCAGGATAGACACGGTGACCAAGCACCAGGTGGGAGAGGAGAGTCAGAGCAGTTCAGAGATGGTGTCATTTCCAAGATCTGTGCCTGCCGAATAGAGGGAGCTGTGTGGTGTATGGCAGGGGAGGAACCATGCTTGGAAGATAATTGAGTCTCCAGGGTGAAGAGGAACCTTTCTTAGCAAGTTTAAGAGCAGATGTCAGCTTGGTTTTATATTTATGTATGGAAATACACCTGACATGAGCAAGGGAACCTGTCTCTTGGGCTCACATAAAGAACATGTTTGGACTGCTCACAAAGCAATGGGACACCCACCATGTTTACAGAAGACCTTACTGCTTCTCTAAATCTGCTATTTAAAACCCAAACCAGGAAGAAATTGAAACATAGTTGTTTCCTTCTAACACCTCGTAAGTCCTAGGTTTTCCCATGTCCCCAGGACCACCAGGAGCACCCCTGACTTCCAAAAGGGTAATATCCAAGAACAGTAGCTCCATCCAAATGCACAAAAATGGATCTTAAAACCTGTTGCAAGGTAACATCTGCTGCTCTTCAGTGTTTAACACAGCAATGGGAAGGGGGAGATGTGTTCCACTGATGAGGGAGGGAGTATTTTGAAAAAGAACTGATGTCAAGCCACGTAAAGAGAAGCTGTGAATGTCAAATTGTCCATGATTGCCAACAGGCATGTAACACATCTTCTGTAAAGTGCTTGGGTAACAGGAAAAGAGAGGACATTATGTTATCATCAGGAAATAGGAGATAATGAAATAGATGCCAAATAAAGAATGTGAGTTGCAGCCTAATAAAATAGTTCCTCTTTTCTACCCTAATTTTTCCCTTTCTAATTCTGAAACATAGTGTTTTGTCCAATACACATCTTTTTCATTTCACTGGAGTTGAAAGAAAAAACTACCCAATGTTTATACCCAGTCATGTGTATTCTATTAAAATATGAACAAATGAAAACTTTGCTTATTTGACATCCTAAAGCTGAGTAAGATTCCTTGAGCTGGAAGTGGGTACTGCCCAACTCAGTGGAACTTACTTAATATATAAACTCACAAATGTTCATTGAATTCTAAAACCAGCAAAGGAAGGATTTTCACATAAGAGAACTTGTGTCCTATTCCTCACTTAGCTCTACTTCTGTGAAAAAAACCCCCAAACATTTTCCCATTGTAAAATTAGGTGATGAATATTCCTTCCTCACAGAAGGAATCTTTGCCTGAGGGAAAAAGAATAATTTGAAAAGTGCATGCCAAGTTACATAGAAACTGCTCTAAACCATGTTCAGTGGTCATGGTTAGCCATCAGACTTAACATATCATCTAAAGGGAAAGTAAATTGCAGGTCCCATTCAAAGCCGTGTGAGATTTCCCCTGCAATTTTGCTGTTTAATATGTCTTTCATTAAAACTCTCTATCTAAAAAAATATTAACACACCACTCATTTTCCTCCAAAGTAGGTAATTTGTTCCAAGGCTGAGAGATGCTTGGAGCAGGTTTTCCTTTTTTGCCCCTTTTTGTGGAGAGCACAGCCCTTCTAAGGTAGATCTTAGTGCAAGTAATAGTCAATCATTAGTGCAGATGGACATTTCCAATTAAAAAAAAATTATTTTGTTAAACAAACAAACAAACAAAATCCCAACTAACAAAACAAAACAAAACAAACCTCCTCACAAAGCAACCAAAAAAATTCTCCCCAAGAAACCAATCCACCAAACCGTTAAAAAAAAGTCACTTGAAATTTTTGTCTTTCTCCATTTCCAGATTTTAATTGGAGGGGAGGAAAGTTCTGAGAGTTGAGGAATATTGTCTGGTCAACTATATAGATTACAACAATAATACCTACTACAGGAGTAAGACAAATCCAGTGATGACAAATATTTCAGGCATGGGACATTTCCTATCATAAATCACTGGAATACCTGACTCTTCCTACATCATTTTTGCCCAATCTATTTGGAGATTGTCCCAGTACACACTCTGCCAGCTCACAAAGGGGAGCTCTAAACGTATTCACAATTTCCTCTTACTGGCATCCTTCGGTCCCACCTTTCCCCTCAGGTTCATTTAGACAGCTCAAACTTCTCATTTAAAGCAAAAGCCCCACTCCACCTCCACACAACTATTAACAACAGTTATTTCTGCATCAACTCTTTCCCTTGCTCTCCCACTGAAATGTTTGCTGGATGTGACAGTCGAAGCTGACCCATCTCTTCCCAGTGCCTCCCAGGTTTAAGATGCTGCCGCTCACTCCCACGTGGCTCATTTCCTCCCACATCTCGGTTTCAGCTCCTCCCACTGACCTCTACAGGAGAATAAGAAGCCTTGACTATATATAGTAAGGCGCTGAAACATTTCTCACATAATCTGTGTGGGCAGACAGTAGGAGAAGAGAACATTGAGAATTGCATCCTACTTGGAAGGGAGCACATTCAGACTTGCCTCATAAAAAGTTGCTTTTCCTAAATATCAACAGTTTTAGTGTAAATACTTTGGAATATACCCTCATTGAGCCATTACACATCTCTGACTTGTCTTTTAATTATAGACACAATGTTTTAGTATCTCCACAGGGAAATAGTAGTTATAACAGAAACTACATATTACTCTAAATTTGATCTTAAACATCAATTACTGTAAGTGTCATATAATTAATGCAAATTCTCACTGTACCACTCAACCTCAGACCTTACTGAGAAACTGCTTTCCTTCTGAGGAACTGACAGAAAAATCCAAAACAATCAGCCAAAAAAACCCCACCACAAAGTAAAATAATAACAGATTTCAAATTTTGAAATTTTTCATCTGTCTTTTTCAGCCATTCTCTCTCACCTACTCCAAGCTCTAAATATTCACCAGAAAGGAACAATTTGCACATAAATAATTATAATTCTTCATAATTCAGCAACAGGAATCCACATTCTTTTCTTTTTTTTAAACTACTTTCCCCAAATTTTTTTTTTTCATTTTTTCAATCCTCCAGCTGCACTGGAAACAGCCTTGGCTAACGGATGCTACTCCTAAACTGCCTGTCTCATACACCACATACATTGCCAAAAAAAGGACTGCAGTGGTTTGCAGCACCCTGGCAGCTATACGTGACAATGCTGGAGTTAGTTTCTCACCCTTAACTAATGTGGCAATGCTGGCAATTTTGGCAGTGATGGCTTTCTCAGCTCAAAATTCTCCCATTGAAACAGAGTTCTGCACTTACTTGGCTGAGTCTTTTCCCATCTAAGAGTCTTCCTCTCTCTCTGCATTACACAAGGATCTTTAAGCTCCCTACTTCGTCCATACTCACTTATGTGAGTTAACACCAAGGAATAAGGAGCCTTAGGCTTGGATTCTGAGAGTATCCAACCACTGGCCCTGTGTAGCTTGAGACTAAGCCTTTGCCTCTGAATTCAACCCTTTTTCCTGAAAGCAAAAGCCTATACAGTGTCTTGCAGACCAGAGGCAGTCAGGCACAGACTTGCTCTGGAACAGACAGGCAGTCTGAGTATAAGAACAAGCACCTTGGCTGCATCACCTCAGTGAGCTGTGTGACAAAGGTGAGCTAATCCATAGGTTATCCTTTAAAATCCAACCCTTCCACTGTTGACTGCAATAGCATTCATCTTCTGTAAGAATGAATGCAAGCTATAAAATATCACTCTAGGTCAAAAATAAACTTTTAAAGAAATAAAAAGAAAACAATCTAATCAGAAATCATGATCAGCTATCCTCTTATAAGCTGATCTTATCAGGGTTCAATCACCCCATGCATAAACTAATCTCCAGGAAACAAGCACCACCTATACTTTTGCTCTGGAAGTTCTCTGCAAACAACACTATTTTTTGCCTCAATAAGTGCCACACAGAGAAATGTGAAACAGTTTGCTTTGGGAAAGCAAAAAACAACAGTGAGGCATCAGCCAAAGTGATGTTCTGAATTACCACCACATTATTCTTCAAACAGATATTCCTTCAACAAGATAAGATTTGCTTGGGTTCTCCAGCAATCCTTTGATTCTGTTTGTGCAGCACAAGTGGAGCCATGAGAGCTCCATCTCCCATTTTTTCCTTCAGACAATTCCCCTCTTTGTGGGGATCCTCCACAGCTGGGGAGCTGGCAGCAGCTTTTCCTGTTTCTACAGCAGATTTAATACCTCCTGCACTGGATTGAATGCTACAAGGCATAGTGGGAAATTATGGACCAGAGAGGTGGGGAGGAAGCATCTTTAGGAGGAAGCAGAACAGAAGCTTTTCAAAAGATGAGAGAATGAAAAGGCTAGATCACTTGAGGAGAAAATACACTCCAGGTCTTGAGATGATAAAAACAAAGTGCAGAAGCCACACAGCTGTAACTAACAGTTTTCAAGGCACAGGCACACAAGGAAAAAAATACTAAAAAACCGCAGGCTTTAGCTGATGTTCAGAGCAGTTCCTGACAGCTAGCAGAATTAGAAGCACTGCAAGAACCTCAGCAGGCTTACACATTTAAAGGGATAATATTGAAATGCTACATGATGGGCAAAGAACTAAATAATAAAATAAATTTTCCGTAAGAAGAGCAGACCAAGGGCATGGTGCAATAAACTCTGTTATAGCCATACACTTGAGGAATTAGCTACAGGTCAGATTTGAAAATCAGTGCTTAATTTTTTCTCAAAATAAATTATGGCAAGAGGACATGGATGTACCTACAAATCAATCTTACTCCTCTCCTGAAAAAAAACAACCCAAATATTAAATCACTATGCTATAGATTTAAAATAAATGAATATTTTTGTGTCTCTCCTGAGTAAGGAGAGGAAGGCTATGATTCCTCATTGTCTTGTCTCTTGTAGACCCCATGAAAACCAAATGCGGAGGAGACTGGGTGCAAATACTTGAGTGTGAAACTCTTCCAGTGGAGACTGTCCTGTGCTTGTGTATTTCCTGTAGTGTCATGCAACTCTGTAGTGTCATAAGGTTATACTACAATTATAGCTCAAATACACACTCATGGGAGAATACGCATTTTTTATTTTGGATTAAAATTCTGCTCCAGTGAATTTGCTGTCCAAGTTTCTTACAGTTTCAATGGAGATATTTTTTATGCAATATTTTGTGGCCTTTCCCATTTCCAGCTGTACAAGTCTTCAGGAATGTGCAGTACACATTTTAATACATAATTTAATACATAATTTTAATTCTTCAGTTCCAAAATCAGACTTTGGGGGCATGTGCAAAGAAAAGTCAATATAAAAAACTAAGCTGCCTTTAGTGTTAAGCCTCACTAGATGTGTGAATTTGGGCAAATATCTGCTTTTTTGCCTTAGTTTCTCTAATACTAAAGTTAAGCTCTATCGATGAAAAGCCCTGTAAAAAGAACAAGGAATTATTATTATTTCTGTGTACTAATTAACCCTTCAGGGAACTGTAAGAAAAAGCATAAAAAGTGGCACAGCTTCTCATTTCCCAGCTGGACAGATTTGAGGCACTTTGGCAGGGCAGTACTGGAAAGCTTTGGGATGGATTCACAAGAGGCACTGGGGCACACAAATCCAGCATGTATGTGCTGCTGGTATCCACTCCACTCAACACCAAACTCTAACCCTACTGATATTTTTTTTTTCTTCCAGGCAAACCCCTGATCTCCAGGCATATCTTAGAACTGCTAGAGTCCAGATCCCTCTGAGCAGCTATGCACTTCATTCCTGCCAGTCCATGGTGGGATTCATGTTACTTTATGTCAGCAGCTTTTAATACAGCCAGTCCTATACAAAAGCACAAATGGCAGCAGTAGGCTTATGTTACACATTGAACAAATTAGATAAATTGCTCAGCTAGAATACAGAAAATGGAAATTTAGATCCTACCGTGAGAGATGCAGAGCAAGCACTTTGAATCCACTGCCCAGGTCTGCTGAGGAGACAGGTTCCCTGCGTGTGATCTAGAGGAAGAATGAGAGTGACAACTAGCAAATTGATCATTGATCATGGCTTCCATACCTGTCCTGCTGTGGTTTAACTTACAAGAAGAGAAGTGATTTTATTAAACTCTTGAAGAAGGAGCATGAGATAGTTTCATCATCTGTTTCCATCTAGAGAGATTTGAGAAGGTTATATCAATACTAGTTTGACCTAGGTCTTTGCTACAGTGCTGCTTTGGCAACCATTTCAGTAAATTCCCTAGTAAAAGACAGGTAGACTGCACAAGGACTTCAAAATTGCTGAAAAGCTATTTAATATGTGAAGAGGTGTGAAATCAGGAAGAAAGGCACAGGTGATAGAGGACTCCACAGCACTGCTTTTCAACTTGAACACAGCTCAAAACTTCTAGGCACATTGTGTGTTCAGTCAGTGCAGTGTATTTCCATATGACATCTCACATTACTGAAGCTGGATTCAATTTGGACGTGTGTGGAAAAAACTGGAGGTTTGCAGTATGGGTGGTCATATGCTGCATGGGGGCAAGTATTATTTCTGCTGGATGGAATCAGAGAGCAGTGCTGAATGCTGCATCATCTGATATTGACTATCCAGGTACTAAGGACTCCTTAACTGGCATTTCCCAGATTTTTAGGGCATTCACTGTTAGGAAATCTGAACAAAATTTCCTTTCAGTTAGCATGTGATTTTTTATGAAAAAAGCCTCACAATAAAAACCTTACCAAAAGAATTTTTATAGACATTTACCAAATTCTTTTCAGGGACAGTCTTTATCTCTTTGCTGCTGTGAAGAAATAAAAAAGAAAGAAAAATCTGGTTGGTGACCTAACCTGTCAGTCTGCCTTAAAAAGCATGAAACAACAGAAAGAATAACTTTGTACCTGTTTCCGACTGCCTTCTCTCTGTCTCTATCAGTTCCTCTGACAACATTTCAAGTTTGATCAATCCCTTTCCTACCTCATCACACCACAAGACAACAAGCTTCTAGAATGAGAGACGAACAAGGATGTCTCCTGTGACCAGTGATCAGATTTGTTCCTGAAAGTTGTCAATAATCCCCAACACAAGCTGATCAGCTTTGGTAATATTAAATCATTTGCCTTCCCAAAAGCCACTTCTGGCCATCCTTTGCTCATGACTGTAATTGATTGCAATCCTATGCCACGGACTTGGGGATGACCTTGCTTGGGCAGGGAAGTTGGACCAGATGGACTGTAGTCCATTCCATCCTGACCCATTCTGTCATTCTGTGATTGCTACTGATAGTAATGTATAAATTTTTCTGGAGAAAAAGAGTAGCACTTCTAGATTGTCTTGCATGCAGTTAGTAAATGAGTCGGCACCTTCTTGTAAAACAGTAGTAACTTCAAGTGTGCTGAATCACAGTTTCAAGGTACTCTAAGGTTCTCTTATCTGCACTGGCAATACATTTTCTGTTTGCTTCAGCAAGGAGGCTATTATTCTGAGACTGAAAAAAAGGGGTTGAAGTCTCATGTCTTATTCTGAAATCAGCATTTAACTGTTACAGTGCAATGCATCTGCATCTTCTCTTGAGAGTTTTAATATATTCTTCTAAGTAATGGGTAAAATCTTCCAGAGGTAAATGTACAGCCCACCCTAACTGCTAACTCCATGTTGTCACAAGCTTCGTTACTGAGTGTGGGCAGGGAATAAAGAAACCATGAAAAAGAAACAGAATGTTAAATATATATTAAAAAATAAATATTTCTTTGAACAAGAAGCATTGTTTCTTCTGGAATGAAGTTTCCCATTTTTCAAATGTTCCACTCCTGCAAAACTCAGCCCCTCCTGTGCCACCTTGAGCTTCCCGTGTGTCTCTCTGTCACGCTCCTCTCTTCTTGCTCTCTTCCCACATCCTTTGCACACTTAGCTGAGACAGAGACAATGTACTCGGTGGCTGCCTCTGGGTGACACTTCTTGACAGCCTGGCAACAAGCACAGGTTTCCTGGTCATCTCCCCTCTGACATTAGCTGGGGCAGGGATCAACTGCTGCTTTCTCTCAGTTCAGACTCTTTTCTACATACAGGCATAAATTCCCTAAAATGGCTGGTAGGAACTTAATATATCTTGTGATCCCTACATCACATCAACTTTAGATGAAAGTCACCAGCCAATTTGCTTGCTGCCTAAGGTGGTGTAGGAGCAAAGCCCCATAATGCTCATGTTCTTTGGAAGGAGGCCAAGAACAAAGGAAGATTGACTCTGAAAGGAAGATTGACTCCAAGCTCACTGCAATGAGGAACATGATAAACTTAGGTACTAGAAAAATGAGGTTAGAGTTCAGCAAATGTGTTAATCTTTCATTGGCTAAACCTGCACTTCACAGTCTCTCATCATTTCCCTGATTTTTCCTGACAAGATAGGGGCAGCATAGTTCCACAGGAACCAAAACGAGTAAGTGCTTGGGCTGTTTTTTTTTCTCCCTTTCTACAAACTGTCCTGTTCCAGATGAAAACAAATCCAGGTTTATTTCTCCCTATGGTGGGACTTTGTTATATCACAATTTGTCTTTTATGAGCCAAACCCTCTTTATGTTGTAACCACTTGCAGGAGTGACTTCACTGGGGGAAAGAGGTTCCTACATCCGTGCTGCCAAGTGAGTTCAGAGTTGGGGCTGTGAAGTTCTCAACACCAGGGCTCATTTCCAAACTCATGAAATCAATCCCATGCAATTTTCCCACAAGTTCATGTGTGGAAAGCACAAATGTGTTTCCCTGTAGAGGTAAAAGTATGCAATCACCCTGTCTACTTTAAAGATATTATAAAATCTGCACTTTAGCATTCATGCTACAGTCCTGTGCTTTGGTATTAATCATTTTATTGCTTGCTTTTTACTCAGGGATTACTTTGGCAAAATCTTTCCTTCATATCCTCAAAGGAAATCAGAATAAACGATTGCCAAATGCCCCATTTCCCATTGGGAAACACCATTCTGAGCCATCTGAACACTTGGTGTACCACTGAACAGCAAGGCTCTGCTGCAGATAGTATTTATAGTACATTTATGAGACCAAGAGTTTTCAGTTAAACCACTAGAAACTAATAAGTGGGCCTAGTGTCATTTGAGTTGTCAACAGGATATAAGCTGATGTAAGAGGAACACCTACAATTTTTAGGCTTCTTTTCACGAATAAATGTACTGTTGATAGTCATGTTTGACTTTGTAGGAATGTTTTGAGTAAGGAATATAGTAATTTCCTCCATTGCAGCAGTAATGATCATCAGACCACTAAAAGACACTTACTCTATAGATAGGCATGCCTAATTCTTGAATGTGATCTTGCTGGGAAACCTGTTTTACAGTAAACGTTCTCACATACTCTAGGGGTTTTTTTTTCATGGGGAGAGCTAGCAATAGAAGAATCACAACACCGAAAACTGTTTCTATGAATGCTAAAGCACACAGAAGAGGGAAATATAATTTCATTTAATAAACAGAAATCCCCTTTGAACAAACTCACATTTTAAAATACATTAAAGCCAATGAATGCATTGTCTAAAGTGTTGTGAAATTGCATTTGTGTATATGTATATATATACATATTTCTATATATATGTATAACAATATCAAAGCCTTCCTTCAATAAAATAAATCAAATTCTCAATTGATGAGATTCCATTCTTTGTCCCTTCAATCCTCCTGAAATCATGTGCTGTGAGAGAAAGTACTTTACACAGCTGCTTTGAAGAAGTAGGTAAGTGTCCAGAGGCAGAGGTTCTCATTGCCCTTCTATCATAAATACAGCTACCAATGGATGAAATATAAGTCCACAAGATTTGAATCTGCCAGTTTCAGATCAAGTACTCTGAGAATAGATACAAGTCTACTTCTTTGTTGATTCTACTTCTGGTTATCATTAATACTTATCTGCATGATCAAAGAAAATCAAACTGATTACAAATCCCTAGGATAAAATGCAGTTCAGTCAGTTCCTGGAAGCTGAAAACTCTCAATTTTTCACTGACAGAACAGCCTGACACTCTTGTAAGTTAAAGTTCTGAAAGTTTAACACCAACATTTAAGTGTACTTTATCCCATCCTGGGATTACAAGATAAAGTGCAGATGGCATCCCAAAAAATGTAAATTACTATCTGCTCAGAGAACATGTGCTTTTAAACAAAGGCAGATATTTCCCTGAAAAGGAAGGCTAAGGAACTTGCCTGTGCACACACTTATCAAGAAGAAATCTGTGCTGCGTTCTTTTCAGTTTGGAATGGGAAGTACATGTGAAAAATATGGTGGGAAAGATTTTTCTAGAAATATATCAGCCTGTTTGAAAAAAGGAAGTAGTGAGACTCTCAATAAGTAGCAGAATTTTTAATGATTTCTGCTATTAAAATTTAGATAGGATTCCAATAAAAGTTCCAGTGAAACTTTTAGCTATGCCTTTCCTCATTAATTCTTTCTTCTTCAACAGAGAGAAAACACTGCACTGTTCAGTATGAGCTCTGAACTTATGTCAAGTTGATCTTAAAAAGACAGGCAGTTTGAATAAACTTCTGTTTTAATCTAGGAAGGACAAATTCATCATCAAGAGCCTCTATTCCTATAATTTGCCAAAACAAAACACGCTGACAAAAAAGAAAGCCAAATCTCAGAGATGAAACAGAAGTTTTAGATTTCTTCCACACTGGACTTAAGATAATAAAGAAAACACAAAGAACACACTTCTTTCTGATATAGCAATGTTTCCAGCACAACTGAGATTTTGCAGTGGTGTTTATCAGATCATGTAAGAGTATGGCTGGGAGCAAAAGCTGATGTTAAGTCAGAATTGCTGGTAGGACAGAGGCCCTGTAATAACTCACAGGTCATGTTTGCATTTGCATATGGAGGTAGAGTCCACTAACATGGACTGATTTAGCCAAGACAGTTTCAGGCTGCCAGTGCTACAATAACAGCTGAGATTCCAGCACAGGCTTGCTCTGGCTGCTCTGGGCTCCAGGCAGATCCCTACAGCGCACAGTGACTGATGTTTTGCTGACTTGGTTACAGTGGCACTGGGTACTTGAACTTGACTGAATCAAGGCAGAGCTGGAGCTGTGATCATGCACAACATGCCCAGCTGCTGTGCACAGATTCCATACAGCTTGCTCTGGGCTGAACTGATTCTACTGGTAGGGATAATCTCCTTTATAAAGCACATCTCTGCCCATGGCCCCTCTGTCACTAGACAGACAGCACAACAGAGCTACTATATTGGCTACAGTTCAACCTAGGACTCCTCTGATGCCAAGGGAACTGCTGAGATGCAAGCTTTCTTTGGCACTCTGGTATGCAGGGATGCAAACTCGATTCCATGTGATCCCTTCCTGCATTCCATGTTAAGGCAAGGTGCTTATCAAAACACCTTTATGGGAAGCCCTGCCAGCTAAATCTGCTGTGAAGCTGGGTGGCCCTGGACATTTGTCCTTGGCATAAATACATAATTTTTTCACAGGCAAATGAACACAATGACTTATCACTAAATATATATTTTTTTTCTTGTTGTTTTACATTTCTTGGATTCTCTTTGCCATAAAATGAAACACAGATGCCTTTATTCTAGTCATCTTGAAACTGGAAATGCTCATCACTAGACACGAGTGATTGATATTTAAAACTGCATGCTATTCCTCACTGTGTACAAAACTGGAATTAGTCACTGTCTGGGATATTTATCCTACATCCATAGTCTAGTTCCTGCTTGAAAGCATGCAGCAGGAATCAGGATCTCCAAAAAGTACCTGATACCAGAAGGTACTTCTGTCCCTAGGTGAAGAACTAGGATACACAGGCAGAAAGCTACATTTGCAGAACAAAGGCACTGACACATGCCCCTTGTTACCCAGCAGAGTTCACTGGTCTGACTGGGGAACTCAAATCCATACACTATCCGTGCATGGAGAGAAGTCTGTGCATAACAGAGTATCCCACAAAAATTGCTGGCTGGAGTACACAAAAACTGCCAAGGAGGAGCGTGCAGCTGCAGACCCAGCTAGGAGAGCAAGAGGCATTTTTCCTACAATGAGAAAACTCTCTCCCTGCCCCAAGAATACACTACAGAAATGTGGATCAGGGATTTGAGACAAGCACCTTGTCAGGAGGAGTGCAACCTCCCTTGTAACTAAACACTTACAGAGCTTTCCAGAACGCAAGTTTTTCATCTGTGAGGTCTTACAGAATCACAGAATGGGTAAGGGAGAAGAACCACACCCTGTCCCACCTCCCTCCTCAGGCAGGGTCATCCTACAGCACATTTTACAGAATTGCATCCAGACAGTTCTTGAATATCTCAAGATATTAAACTGAAACCTGTTTCTCTAGAGAAAGTCCCTTGCTGATCAGACATAGGTGAATTTGTATCTAAAGCTAAATTCCATGTTCTATTTTCGATGGGTTAGGGAAATATTTGTGGGTCTCCCAAACTTGGAGCCTCTGCCTCCAAGCTGGAGAGAAATCTCAGTGGCTACTAAATATTCAATGTCTAAATATACATCTGCTAGATCTTCTCTTATCGAGCTCTAAACTGTCCACTTGATTTCACCACAGAACTATTTTCATGTGCTTTTAGACATCTTCAAACTGAAGACTACGATGATTCACTTTTATTTCTTCATTTGGAGGAAACTTCTTTGAAATTATGGCAGATAATCACTGGTATATCAAATTGCTGCTATAAGCAGAAGAAAGTTAATCGAAGTGTGAGTGAATTGACATATACAATGGAAGTAGTAGTAGAAATAGAAACAAAAAGGATTTCAGTAAATTTTAACATATTTTCCTTTATTTGGTTACAAGGATTTGTTTACTTTAAAAATAACTAAGTTTTCAAAGGAATAACTATCCTAGGCAGTCATCTATCTGCTCTCTAGCTTCTAGCTACCAATCCACTAGTTTGATTCTTTTTCACCTGCACAGCTTGCAGCAGACTGAACGCTCCAGGGATTTCACTGCCTGAATTCTGTGACTTTAGTGAGAAACCAGCTCAGCAGCCTTCTTTATGAATTGGTATCACAGTGTGATATTATACCTTTGGCTCTGTTTTCAGTGCAGACATGATCTATCTGCCAGCAAAACGGCCTGTTCCAAGCCCACAGAAGTCAGGAACAGCTTTCCTGCTGGTTGGCCACATCACAATTAAATAGAGTTCTAACACAAATAAATCAGAATATTTAACAGCATGTACAAATGCTAAATTAAGACAAAAAATCCTTGAGGAGGCTTTCTTTGCTGTCATTTTAAAGTCATGTTTTTGGAAGAAGAGGCCAGGCTTTAGGCCACAGCATTGTAAGTTTACCTTACATCCGAGTAAGTTATGTATTAGTCACACAGTTTATGAGAACAATCATTATTCCTAACTACATTACACACCTGAAAGAAAAGACTACTTATTTCTTTAAAGACTTTCATGAAAAAGAATAAAAGAATACTTAAAAATACCAAGGTAGTACTCAACCTACTGCTCATTCCAGCTGTCAAGAGTCCAGAACACAGTAAACACGCAAGTTACTCCAGATGTTCACACCAAACACTACGGCTGTTACTGGGGCAGATGCATTCTCTTCCAGTTTTAGTCCTTATATGTTCGTACATACATTCATACCATTTTTCTCTGCCTCTTGAAGCTAATGTCCAAAGCAGAAACAAAAACCAAAACTCCAAACCAGTTCCTATGTCTAGCTTCACAACATTTCAGACAGCTTAGTGAGGTTGGGACTCTGAGGTTGACAGCTTCTGCAAACCCAAGACCATCTGTTCATAAAGCCATGGGAATTTTGCCTTTGCCCTTAGTAGAAAGAAACTTTTACATAATATACCTATATACCTATCCTTTCCTAGATGTTTACACACCCAGACACTTGCTTCTTTTCTTTGACAAAATGATATTTGTGGTCTGCCCTTTAACTCACATTCACATCTACATCTCTTCCCTTTACCTTGTCCTGCTGCCACCAGTCATTTTACCCTCATGTCCACTTCTTCCCCCAGTCATTGTATTTTCCAGCCACATCTCCCTCTTTCTCAAAGTTGTCAAGGTTCACCACTTTGGTTGCACTCTTTCTCTCACCGTCAGCATGCTCCTTTCCTGCACCTCTCCAAACCTTGATCATCCCTTACTACTTCTTCCTTGAGTAAGGAATTTACAGACAAGTAACTTTGATTCGCTTATGAAGCCTATGTCAAATATGGGTATTGATGAATATTCCGCTTTGACAGGTTTTTTTGGAACAAAGGTATGGCAGGAAAAGGCTTGTGCTGATAATGTCATGAAGGAAAGCAGATATGTGTCCCAGTCTTGAGCTCCCCCAGTACTCGTGAGAGCTCCCTTCCCTCAGGCCAGCTTACTGCCTCATTGAGGCCACCCCTCTCCCTGACCTCTTCTTCTCCAGCAAAGTCAAAATACCTGGAAAAGAGATTATCTGGCCATTTGGTAGGCCTGCTTATGTACATACTTACTGGGTAAAGCAATTAACAGAAACTTCTAGCGTGATGAAGTTAAGTATGTGTGTAACTGTTCACAGAATGAGGCCCAGAGGCCACTGCGCCTCTGGAAAATGGCGGCACTGCCCGTTACTTCCTGGTCGAGACTGCTGTGGGAGGTTCCAGGGAACAAACACGCTTCACAGCCAAAGAGAAAAACTCAACCCCCCCTCTACTGTATTAGACATCCTCAGCTATAATAAAACATAATTATTAAATCAAACTAGTTTATTTAATGACAAGAAAACCAGAATTGCAATGAATTTAACTCAGAGAAAGCCTTGAGGAGGAATCGTTACAGGGTAATTTTTTTTTTTTAAGACTTACTTAATAGAAAATTTCAAGCAAGCTTTCCACAAGCCTGTACTTTAAAAAAACCCCACCAAACCAAAACAAGATAAAGCACATACCTTTGGGCAGCTTGGGATGGAGCCTGTGGCCCGCTGCTTTCCAGAGGCCCCGCGCCACAGCACGGACCAGCCGGGGCTCACCTGCTGCCCCACAGGGCAAGGTCACTGAGGGCCTGGGGCTGCTGGGCCCACCTGGGTGCCTGCAGTGGAGCCCTGGCCTGTGGGGGCAGGGATGGGCCAGGACCATAAAGAGCCGTCAGTGGTCTGACATCGTTTTACAGGAGCTCCCTGAGGAGGGAAAAGAATTATCAGCACAGGGTTGGTCACTGCTGCAAAATGGCTGCCCCCAGGAGAGTGGGAGAGGCCGGGCAGGGCCACGGTGCCCAGGCAGGTGAAATGCCCCTGTCAGGGCTGTGTGCTTGTCCCAACACCTCCCCGGAGTGGGATGTATGGCTGTGGCATGGCAGGAGGGGGACTGCCATTTCCAGGAGTTTATCCTAGAGTAAGCATATTTGTTGTCTCCTTATAAAGAAGCAAGATGAGATGCTGTCTGCCCTTTTCTCCTGAGTGAGAGGTAATGCTCTCGTAGTTTCCAAATCTCCATTTAAAATTCATTTGCCATGTAAAATAGTGCTCACTTCAGCCATGTCCATGGCTGCCTGCAATGTGCTCAGTCACAGTCACATGCAGCTCTAGCCAAAGAGTATCCTGGACCACATGTTTTTATTTTGTGGGATTGTTTTGTGAACTATATCCTGATGTCTTCCAAAGACACCTCAGGTCTTCAAAGACCTCCGACAGAGAGGTGAGGCTCAGATCTCCCAGGGAAATCTCTGGTGGTCTGGTCCCAGATCTGCACAGGTGTAGTAGATGTCGTTTCCTTCTCTGACTAAAAACAGTGACATCAAACTGCTCATTCTTTAAGAAAAACGTAAGCAAATAAAAAGGAAGAAGAAAAAGACAAGAGCACCTACCAGTTTAAGAAATGGTCTCTGATGATGTTTCAATGGAAGTTAGGGTTTTTGCGAGATGCCAGGAGGATACGGCAAACCCTGCTACATGCTCTCATTAATAAACTAGTCTATGACAGAAGCGGTATCCCCCTACGTGTCTCTGTCCATGTTGTGCAATAATTTCCACTCTAACCCACTTTTCTTGATCACCCATCTAAAATGCTTGTGCAAATTTAAACCTTCAGGGTAAAAATTTCCATTCCTGACCTCTGCATGAAGGTACAATTTTTTGGAAATATGAGGTAAAACTGTCTTCTGAGAATAAGAGAAAAGGAAAACACACTTCTCTGTGTAAAAAAACCCAAACAAACCTCACCCCAAAACAGAATAAAAAAAAATTTCACTGCTTTTTCACAGCTCTAGGGATGGTATAAAAAAAATCATGACAAAAAGAGTCTTGTAAAAGAGCAGAATATTACCTACGCTCAAAGGCTGCTGGGTTGGACTTGACAGCACCATACATCTGCATGCTTTAGTAAACAGGTGAAATGTGGGTTTATATGCTTTGTATACATATAGTGTACAAAGTACGTATTTTTGACACTATGTATCCTTCTATATACATGTTTATACATACATATAATAAAAATGTGCATGATTATGTACAAGTGAGCACTGTTCTCCATACAGATACTGTATATGTAAGTTTTCAGGGTACCTACTGAGAATCAGGTTTTTTGAGGGGAGGAGATGCAGTGCCTGGCAAAGGCACAGCTGGGATATCTGTCACGCACCAGCCCAGTTCCTGTCTAGACTGCTTAAGGTAGGCAATGGTTCAGAAAGTACTGTCAGGGTCACTGACTGAGGGCTCATTGAATTTTATAATTTTTCCTGTACTTATTTTGAAAGTTTTAGGACTGCAATTTCTTAAAGCCTGCAAACACCTATTGGAGGAAGGCATTGTTGTGTTGGCAGAGATGATAAATGTAGCTTCCCCAGCTGCTCATCTCCTCAGATGCCAAGGCCCCGCCTTAATCATGGACAAGCCAAGCTCAGGCAAATATCCACCCAGGCAAGGTCTTTTCCTTCTTTTCTCAGAGGAAGGAATTTTTATACAAGCTGGTGAACCTTTGGCAAGCTTCAGAAAGTGAAATAATTCCTTTTAAACTATTGTTTTCCTGTTTTAATTTACTAAGAAATTCTGTAGAAGGATTTTGCTAGCAGAAACATGATCATGGTTAAAAACTGAGAAAACATTTTACGTTGTCAGTGCATCTAATCACTTGGAAGAGAAATTGCTCGAGACAGCACGCCAGCAGGCAATGTCTGCCATAGCCACTGATGCTCCCTCTTGCTTCCTTGCTGTCTCCCCTGGGTAAGCTGTGACCCGGAGAGAGGTTGACTTCAGTGACATGCAGTCCCTTCAGAGTCATCATATCCGCTGCATTTCTGGTGTTATTGACTGGCTCCTCTCTGCATTCTGTGGCATTCTTATGAGCACAGTTCTTCTTAAAAACAACTAATTTGAAGTTAGGACTGATGTCATTACTGACATTATGCTCTTTCCATTTTACATCGCGTATCTCTGGTTATAACTAAAAATGGCACAGTTTTACATTTAATTTTAGAAATAATACTGAGTCACATAATTCCCTCCTTCTATTTTCAGTTTCTTAGCTTCTCTTCTGCAAAGATGAAAAGCATGCCTTTGACAAAGCTGTCTCAAGAAAAGACAGAAGTTGTTTTCAAGTAGATTATCTGAAGCACCAATGGTTGGTCTTACTCTATCCAGACTAAAATAATTCTTTCTTTGGCTTTAGTGTCTTTTATTTAAATAATAAAGAATAAGAGAAAATGCTATCTGAGCAGAAGTTCTCTGTACCATGCCATCAGACCAAGGGTGGTTAGGAGCCCACGAGTTTTCTCCAGTTGCAGGAGGAGGAAAAGATCTCTTGTCCTGACTGTGCCCCTAGTAGGGTGCTAGTCAAGGTTCTGACCAGCATAATTCCTAGAACACGTGATAGGAGCTTCCTCTCTTTGGAGAGGGCGCTTCAATCCAGAATGAAAAGAGTGTCATAAGATAATATTTTAAATCAGCATTAGCTCTGTTTGTACAACAGTTGTGCACATGCTATTCAAATTCTATTGACAGATCTGGCATCTTACAAGTATTTGTCACACACTCTTGACAGTTTTGAACTTTTTGTTGTCTGAATGTAAAACCTCATGACAAAATTAAACACAGAAAAGTTGTCTTAAAATATTTAGCAAAACTTCAAACAAACAAATAAGAAAAAGAGAAGGCTTATAAAATTCCATTGCTCTAATTATCGGGTTCAAGTATTACTAATACGGAAATTTAGTGAACAAGCAAAGCTTCTGGACTTCATATGGGAAGGGTTTTCAAAATTAAAAAAAAAATTATTTTTTCAAAAGACTCCACCTTTTGAGTCTTCCTGGTTGTGCTCTGTGTGTTCTGCAAGGTACACATGCTGTATGTTAGAAATAATGCTTTCTCATGAAGAGTAAACAGTTTAATAGAGATTAATTAAATTAATCTAGTTCTAAATCATACGAGTTTCAATTAAAGTAATCAAATGCCTCAAATTAAACACAAATTAATCACCTTGTTTAATTGGGATATCCACAACTCTTTCATGGTTCTATCATTTTGAAACATTATAAGCAATTTGTATTTGTGAATAGGACTAAAGAGTTTCCTGACTGCTGAAGTTGAGGTGGAATGGGCTGATAATAAAGCATCTATTAAAACATCATTGGAAAAAGCTCTATAGTTCATACATTGGCTCAGTTAATCTCTATAGATTTTTTTTAATGCTGCTGCTGGAAGGCTGGTGTTGGAGAGGGAGAGAGAAAGAATGCAACCCTCTTTTCTGTACCTCATGGATCCTTAACCCTTATTTAAAGACAACTTTGGATTTTAGACCACATAACTGCTCTTGTAATTATATCAAACAGTTAAAAAAAAGCTAGTTAATGATGTTCAACATAAGTAATCATGTTAAATAGTGAAATTTAATTTCTTAAAAACTTAAATCCTCATATCTTTTGGAATGTATTGTACTGTAGGATGTCTGAGTAAATTAAATTCTCCCCTGCACACTAAAACATCAATTTCCTTATGGTAATTATCTGCTAGATTGGATCTGTCAGTCGCAGGGAAGCATGCCTGACATTATACCCTTTTTACAAAAAATGATTACAAAAAATTAAGACGAATGAGTAAAATTAAGGCTGCGGCTGGTAAGCCTATATAAAGCTCTCATAGATCACTTTACATAAGCCACCATTGTACTGGATACTAAGCTTTTAATGACTAGTTGCATAATGAGGTGAAGGCCATTAAAGAACAGCAGGGGTAACCGATCACAGAGATAAGAGCTAAAAATGATTTTCAGCCAACTAGAAGCAATTTATTATACACAAAAACACAGGTCTAAATGAAATGTCTGGATAGACGAGGAACTTTTGAAAATTGACAGGATTTCCTTCCTAGGAAAGTTTTACAAATATGATGGGAGCCTGTCTCTGTCATATTAGATTCTTTTTCTCTGCTATTCTGTACTGCAGAATTGGGGTAGTGAGTAGGTTTTTTATTTTTAAAGACAGATGGACTGTAGCAATGCATTTCATTAGCCCACTTGAAAGGTAAATTAGAGTGAGGAGTAGCTGATATAAAGGAAATTCATAGCACTCTGCCAGCAAGTGTTATATGGAGGCAGGTTAGCTGTTGCAAGTCAACTGACACCCTGTCTGTTCTAAAAAAACTCATCCACGCTACAGAACTGCCTCTAAAAAAAGTTTAGGGTTTTAATGTACTGTATACCATCAGAGAAGTGCAAAAGTCAGTGTATAAGTAAATTCTCTCATAATGAGCAGTCACTTGGGGCCAAAACAGAAAAAGAGACCAAGTGCCTTGAAGGTAGTGGAAGGTCAAATTTTGAAGTAACCTCCTCTCATAGGGAAAGCCACATCCCTAATTTAAACAAAAGGAGTGTGGGGGAGGGTGCCTAAAGAGGCAGGAATGGCAGGTGCATGTGCAAACCTGAAGCTGGGCTGTCTGCAGCACTTGGTGTGTAGCCACTTCAACCCAGGCAGTTAAGATATACACATACATATCTATACATAAATATACACACACAGATATATGTGCATTAGCAGATTTACTGCTAATGTTTAAAACCCTGCTGTGTCTGTTTAAAACCCTATTATTTTTACTAGGATTAGGGCCTTTACAACATAAAAACATCTACAAAATGTCTTTCTAATAAAAAAGAATCTGGGAAACAACTTTCCCTTCTTTCCTCCCTCCCCCTTCTCACATCTCTTTTACGTGGTATGGAAGTTCATCAGTCTCCTGGCTTAAAGGATTCAAGAAGCCTGGGTAAACCATACCATGCCTGGAGATAGGGAAGGTGACTATTGACAAACAGGGGTGTCCAGAGGAGAGCCACAGAGAGGGTTCTGGGCCTGGATCACATCATCTAAGGACCTGGGAATTGGGTTACTTTACCCTGAAGGAAAGGTGTCAGATGGGAGGGTACAGTTACAGATTAGACAACACCAGATGCCAAGTGACAGGAGGCAATGGTCACAAACAGGAACAAGGGCACTACAAGGAAAACAAGCTCAAAAGGAGAGTTGGGAAGCATTGGAACATGTTGCCCAGATAGGTTGTGGAGCCTACATTTTTGGAGAAGTTTCATAATCCAGTTGGGCAAGGCCCTGAGCAAAATGTTTTGCCTTCACCATTGGTCTCATTGTGAATTTGGAGTTTACACAGATGATCTCCAGACCTCCTCTCCAAACTATTTTTTTTTTTTAATTATGTCATGATTCTTTTCTGAGGCTTATGGCCATCTTATTCCCATCACAGTTGTGAGTTCTATCCATATTTCTTCTTCCCAAGGACATATCCTAAATCTCAGGGGACAAGCAGCTTGGGGAAACAGATTTTTTATTGCTGTTCATTTCTGGAACTTAATCTGGCTCATGTATACACATTATCAGGTAACTATGCAAGCTTTGAAGAAAATTTCTGCCATTTTTTCATATGTGCTAACTGAACACCACTGGAGACTGTTCCTGGCTATAAGCAGAACTAGCTATAATATTAGATTTTTAGCCTGGTGTTCCGCATATTTTTGCTCCATGCTGAACAGCACTCTTCTTCACACACCTAAAAATGTCTCAGACATAAATTGCAAAATACGCAGAAACTATCAATTCTTCTTATCTGTGGCACACTTGTTTTGGGGTCTTGTCAACAGCATGGATATTGGCTATTCCTTGACCAAAGTGCCATCAAATGGCTCTGGAGGTATTTTAATTCACCAGTATGGTCACAGCCTCAGTGTTTAGGCAACTTTCACGCCAAAGGGGCAGCCTCAGGATGTACTGGCAGTTGTGCAGCTTTATGTATATTGTGGGGAGGAGAATTAACTTCAATTTTTTATTTGAATAATTAAATCCCATCTGATTTCTGGTTTAGGCATATATTGCCTTCCATGCACTGAATTTTTAGCCATTGGAAAGCTGCAGCCTGATTTACATAGCACTGAAGTCACTGGCCACTGTCATTAAGGCTTTTCATTTTAATCACTTGCATTTGTGTTGTGGCTTGCCTTCCACAAAATCTTCAGTAATTTCAATAATTTCTCCTTTATTCTTTAATTATTTTAAATGTAAATTAATTTGATCTAAAGCCTGCTGGCTGTGTCATTATTTGAGATGTGTACATACTAGCACAGTTACTCTTTCAAACTGATGGTGGCTAATACAATTATATGCTTTTCTTCACTGATATCTGATCTGTTAATTAACTGGAAAATATTTTGATTGGGGTGACTGCTTACCCAAATTATTTAATTGTTTCATGCAAGGCTGTCAGAAAAAAAAAATGTAAATGAGCCTAGGAAGTTCTATGAGATTTCACAGTAATAGCTATTCAGGTTAGGGCTAGAATTAGAGAAATAGCAAGAGCAACTTGGAGCCTGCAGGAAAAGAAACTAGCTCAAATTTTAATTTCAATAAAATAATAGTAGGGGCACTTAGGTTTTGTCTATCCCTTTTCCTCCTTGATTTTCTTATTTTTTTACAAAGCAAGACTCTCTTATCCCATACTAAAGGAGTGTGTGTGTAGCAGGGGAAAAGTTAAGAGAACTGAGAGCATGATGTAGGTAAATTGGAAATTAGGTCTGTACCTGGTTAACTGGACAGGACTTCTTTCTGATCTTGGGTAGGCTTTTTATCCTGAACTGACTGGCTGTCACTGGTGAACTGAATGTGACAGAAAGATGTTACTAGTTTTTTTCAGCTGAGAGCTTTACCTTTACTTCATGCAGAATTTTCTGGATATTCTTTGTTCAAAAATATAAAGGTCCTGTAAGAAACTTGGTTCAGCTTTTGAGAAATTCTAATAATATTTTTTTTTAACATAAAAGAAGTGGACTCACTGAATACTCAAGGAAACTCCTTGTTGGAGGAAATTCATGGATTTAATAAATGCACTCTTACTTTATTAAATAACTGCAATATCTGAATGTTAGACTTCATACCAGCAGCAAAACAGTTAACTAGCTTAGGTGATGTAGAGCAAGTGTTCTATGGGGTTTTTAGAGGTCATAAATATCAATGAGAAGGTTTACATTACAGGATTCAGCAAGGTGTAAGCTATTCTAAAACTGAGATCCAGCAATGAGCTGAGACACATTCATCATTTATTCCAATTCTGAGAATACTGGAGTTCATGACAAAATCCTAAGATAATGAGTGTAC
Organism: Chamaea fasciata; assembly: GCF_029207755.1. Taxonomy (NCBI): domain Eukaryota; kingdom Metazoa; phylum Chordata; class Aves; order Passeriformes; family Sylviidae; genus Chamaea; species Chamaea fasciata. The sequence goes on from NW_027094086.1 coordinate 70,093,166, forward strand.
ATGTAATTTACATACATAGATTTGTTTCATACAGGATGACAACAAGGAGCCATACAATGCCTTTTATGTAAGATGGAACCTGATCATTGTCTTTTTAATGACTGAAAATTGTCTATATATGACAGATACTACTAGAGGCTTGCAGTATAAGCAGAAGCACCTCCAGTGTGACCAGCTGCTGAATTAGTGATGCTCTGAAGTTGCCCTTTCAGGCAAACAAAACTACCAGTCAGTGGAATGTGGATGCCTAAAGGCCTTTGACTTTTAGGGCCAATATGTGATAAACTTTCTAGGTATGCTCATTTCTAGACCAAGTAATGAGCACAGAACAGCTGCAATGGTTTTGTCTGGTTCCATAAGCAACTACACTAAGGCTTGCTTCCTATTTGTCTGAGAAGCCCCAATGAAAGTCACATTTTGTAAATGAGGGATGATTTGGGCACTTATTTCCCTTCTCAGCCTTTACAGAGTATTTTCTAAGGATGCTCTCAGAGCTGGTGTTATTCAGAGAAGATGTGAGGCACAGACTTACTGCCATTAAATGTCACACGCTGGCATTTGCACGAGAAGGGGTGTCCTCAGTCCTTACTGCAAAGCCAGCAATTACATGTTCCAAGTGCAAATGGCTATGCAGGAGGTGATAAGCAGCCATCCTGCCTCAGCACTCAGGTCAGTATTTTGGAAGCAATCTCCTCTGGGATGGCTTGATACATAGTTTGCAGAGCTGCTTTGTATTCCTGTACACTGGGGAAAACATAGGGTCCTGTTCTAAAGTGAAGTCAGGCCTCTTGAGTCCCACATTGCTGGGGTAGCAGAAAAGACAGCAAAGACTAAGAGATGCTGAGACCTGAAACAAGGGGATTTTAGCCACCCATGAAGGGGAATACCCCAATTATAATTTTTTTTCTCCTCTTCTTTGCAAGACTTCACCAAGTAAATAGTACTTAGTCTCTCAGTTTATGAAAGAAAAAAAAAAATCTCTACCTGTTCATGATGTTTTTCTGGTTTTAATTGCATTTTATCAAATAAGAGAAGCTTCCATCTGCAGTAAAACAAACCAAAGTTTCCAGTTATTAAACGCTTTTGGTTTCTGACTTCTCTATAAGTACCTTATTTTCTCCAGTCATTTTCAAGATTTCAAGCTAGGATCACCACTGACTCTTATATAATTTTCCTACCATGAAGTTGTTTATGTGTATTGTTTACCCAACAGACATTTCCCTTTCACTTGGTATATTCATTACTAAATAATTCTGTGAGAAGATACAGGCCACTGATTTTTTGCAATTTGCATCCCCATACTCTAAGCTTTGTTGAAAGCAAAGCTTTTTGGTCCTCTTGCTTTGGAGTACATTAATATTTCTATGACCTTTACTAGATGGCAGATGAGAAGCATTAGGAATGAAATAACAAACAAACCAAAGGAAACCAATTTTTTAAAATGTGTATTTCTGAAAGGAGCAAGAGGAAAAAGAATCTAGTCTGAAAAATATGAACTTTACTTGGGTTATGATAATTGCTCTATTGTACCTATCTTCCCATATCAAAATGCTTCTTTATGATCAATCCACTCAGCATAATGCATAAATATATTTGAAAGGGTTTAGTTGCTATGCATACAAAAATATATAGATACTATTTCGAGATATTTAGAAAGAAATAGAATAGTTTAAGACATGATTATTTACTGTGCACATCGAAGTGATCATATTAAAAGCATGGTCACTATACTAACAACTACTTTACACAAAAATACTTTGAATCATTTAACTTCCAAAGCCTGCTGGTTCCAAAGAGAAATTCTGTGAAACAAGATGCAAATGTAATGACTTGTTCACGGTGTAAATCCTCTGCTATAGAAGACTATACTTTCAGAAGGCTTTAGATGAATGTAGGAGGAAAACCAGCTAAATTCTACCCAGGAAACCATTTCTCTCACAGCAGCATTGTTTTTCAGTGGTTTTACTACACACCGGAAGCCAACTCTGTTCCTGTTCATCTAGCTGTCAATTTTTGGATCTGTTCTCAAAGGAACAGTTCCAAAAGTCATTTCTAGTGACTTGAAATTCAACTGCTTTATGAACTCTGCGTACAGTTTAGCACCACCTATGATTCAGCAAGGCATTTAACAGAGGGAAGGCAAAAGTTGCCCCATGAACTAATGTATTTGTTCACTGGTTTCCACTAGAGGGAAAACAGACTATTTAATAAAAACTGTCTTTCATAAACTTTCTAACATATACTTTATATTATATGCTACAGCATCAAGTGAGAGGATATTCGGGGCAGGGGAGGATGTGTGGGTTAATTCTCTTTAGGGCAGTGTGGAAGAGTCATGAAATTATAAAATAGCAATATCCAGATCATCACACCATGAATCTCATGAATCTAGAAGGGTTCAGATCCAATGAAGTGGTATTAGTTACAGGATAGACATGATGGCAAGAATGCCCTCCTATCTTTACTATCAAGAACAATGCTATTGCATCCAGTAGAATTGGACTAGATCTTATATTGAGAGTGTCACATACTTATTTTTTAATTACTACTTTTGTGAGTTCTACATGAAAATTTTCCCTCCTTGAGATTTCAGGGAATACTGTCTTTTAATTTTAGGGAAAAATAGATTTTTTTTATTATAATGAGAACTTAATGGGAAAGAAATGCTTGAAAACATGATTATTGTTGTTTTAGTTAGTTTATTTTAGGTGAAATGATGGATTTCTTTATAGTTTGGATACAAGCATTTCCCTTGAACTTGGTCTTTAAGTCCTAGAGATGTTTATTCTTTACTGAAATCTTCAGAGAAACTGAAAGTAATTAGAAACTAACTTTAAAAATTCTTTTTATCCCCATTGTTTAGTTTTTTGGTTTTGTTTTTTTTTTTTTTTTTTCTTAATAAATGTCCTCAGCTTGATCTACCAGTATGAAGAAGGGTAAAACATCCTTTTTTTTTTTTTTTTTTTTTTAATATAATTTGTATTTCTTTAGAGGATTTCTAAGACACAGCTTCCCCTCCTTAGAGCCAGAGGTTCTGGCTTTTAGTCAATTCATAAAGTCAGAGGAAACTGTGCTGAGTTATTCAACTGAGAACCCACCCATTTTAAATACAGCTCCCATATTCATAGATTATTGTGCATTAATTATGCCATGTGTAAATATTTTTATACATAAAGCAACCAGTCTGAACTTACTCAAGCAATGGCATCTGTCTTTGTAGTCAATGTTCTCAGCCCAGCAATGCTGGTTTAAAATGTAACCTGTTTTCATCAGCTAGTTTGAATGGAACTTAAGTTTCTGTTCAAGATACGGCAGCGATACTGCACTGCATTGCACAAAGACATTTCCCACATTTGTAACTAATCTCACAGCACTCTTTGCATTACACAGCTGGGGCTCTGAAAGGTTTAATTGGAATCCTTCTGAAGCATAGAACAACACAGCCTTTGTAACCAGTAAAAAATCTGTAAGTATTTTTACATGGTACATAATAATTTGATAGGACATAATAAACCAAATTTGCAAAAGTGGCTATGCTTTCATCTAAAATATTTTCTGGCTTGTATACATGTGTAGCTCCAAATGGAGAGGAACAAAAGGCAAAAGCAGGTTGCAGCCTTCCTCCAACTCAAGATATGCTTTAATTTTGCACATTTACATGCTAGGTATAAATTCAGTGCATACACAGAAAATGATTAGATGAAAGCATCACTTTTAAAAATCTGGGAGTGGTGATTTGTGCATGAGAAAAATACAGAAAGCTGGAAGTGTAGAAATTTCTGTGTAAGTCAGACATTTCAAGAACTGGTATCTTTCTGCCCCAATTCAGGATAAATAACTTCTTACAGTCTTATTAGGGGAATGTCTTGCTTAGCTGTCATCTCACATTCCCTAGGGGCTTGTATATCCTCTCTGACTGAGATGTTTAGTTCCCATTTTTCTTGTTGAGGATCTAATCCCTTTGTAAAGGGATGTTAGTTCTTTCTGAGGATTTTGTGTCTTTTGGCTCTGTGTTTTTTTCTCCCTACCTTTCAGTATTTCCAATAAGTCTTCAGTCGACTCTTGAAAGGGTCTTTCACGTTGGTGCACTCTGTAATCCTTCACCGAAAGCATTAAGTGGCTGTGAAAAAGCTTCTTCTTACAAACGTTTTGACACATGTACGTACCTTAAAAGCCTGGAGAAGCCTGTACTGGAGAAAAGCAGGCATTAGAGGTAACAGAGAAGGAATATAGATTATTCAGAGAATACCACAGACCTCAGGACAGAAAATTCTGAGGAATCTGCAAGGTTGTCTGAATTAGAATAGCTATTTGCACTATTTTGGCCCCTGGAGCACAGTAGAACTTCCTGACTGACAAATTTGCATTTGATCTTCTCTCTCTGTGGCATGCTCCTTCCTCATGCTGTCTACACCAGGATCAGAAAATGAACAGTACCAAGACAAATGCTTAAGTAGAGGTCCTCCATCTTCTGTGTTTAGATTTTCCCTATTCAGGTTAAGAATAAAAGAATTTAGGCATGTGTGCAAGGCACACATTCTTAATTAGCCTCCAAACCAGGGAACGTAACTTGGCTCCTTTTATTCACTACACACACAAAGCCAGTACAGGTAAAGGTTAAAATCTCATTCTGTGACATTTAACCATCTTTGCAAGGCATACTCAGAACAGCTTGAGAAGGGCTGCTGCCCTGTAATGATTTCATAGTTAATAATACATTCACATATGCATGTCCACATTTGTGTGTGTGTGTGTGTGCACAAAATGTTTAGGTCAATGTATGGAACAGCTACAGCTTCATTTTCAACCTTACTTAATAAGGCAATCTAGTACAGACAAGTTTCAAGACTTTGAATTATGTCTCTTCTTGTTCTTAATATGGTTTTAACTGTCAATGTTAGTAAGTCATAAATATTAGAATAATGCAGTAAGGACTACCACAAACACCCACTTCTGTATTATTTTCTTTTTGTTCTGTATTTAAAGTGTCTGCACATCTTCATACATTTCCTTCCTCCTCACTGTCAGGCATTGAGGCTCTTCAGTTATCCAGATAAAAAGGACTGGAATTCTTTAAATTGTAATAGTTTTTTATTCTGCTTTGATAGAAATCTGGGGACAAACTGGAGTTGAGAAAAAAGTCCTAGATGTTTCTACTGTGTCAAATTCCATATTTTGCTATGTATCTGCAGTCACAAAAATACAGGGAAAAAAGGACTTTTAAAACATGCTCTCATATTCCTAAACATTCTCTCTTTTTCTCTCTCACTGCTTTCTTCACAAACATGCCCATTGGCCGCAATGAGTATTAATAATTTGCAATATCCCATAGTATTAGAATCAGCCCCCTTAAGATCAATGGTGGTAAGTCTTCCTGAAGAGCTTCTCCAGCCTTTCTTGAACACACACAGACACATAGACACAGACAGACACACATACTCACACACACACTCACTCACACACAGAGCTGTTTCACAACTAACCTGCACAGTACATGTGCAGACTCGCCATGGCCATGCCAGATGCTTTCAAGCACATAAGGCCCTATGGTGCTGGAGGTCATGCTGGAGATCTGGCTTTCAAGCCTTCTAAAAATACTTTGTTGGCACTGTCACCTCTGCTTTAGATGCCCAGTTCTCATGGCTGACACAAAACTGACCACAGACATTTATGTTCATTTACTCTTCACATAAAAAAACATTTTTTGACCTAGAGATAACTTCTGAAATCTTCAAAGCAACTTGCTGAAAGTTGCTTCTCAATTCTCGCAATAATCAAGAAAGTTTCTCTCTCAGTAACCAAACAAAATCTAGAACTATCTTAGATTAACTATGGTGAAACCAATGGTTTTCCATGCACACTGAGATGCAACTGGATTTATATTTTCCAGGTAGCAATGGACACAAGACAAAACAACACATAAAACATTCCTTCCTATGCAAAAGCTAAACCTGCCAAAATTTAATTGCACTAGGGGACTTTAAAACATAATTTTCTGTCTTCATCTTGGGATTACCTGGAAATAAAAATAGATTAAAAATAGAACAATAAAGCCTGACAAATAAAAACACTATTCATATTCAAAGATGGAAAAATTGTATTTCTACTGTTTCATTTCCTATATGATCCTGTTGACTTGAGAACACTTGACACTGGTGTGTCACTGGTTTTGCTGCACATCCTGTGGGAGCACTGTGCAATAGAAATACAGTGCAGAAGTGGTTGCATGCTGCCTGGTCTATCTGATATAGCTGATACTTTTGACAGGAATATTTATTAGAGCAGGATAGCAGTACACAAGAGACTCCATTTGATACCTATAGTTATCTTCAGGACACTGAGCATGTGCTGTAGACAGCAGTTGAAAAACATCCACTACATGCCATCACTTGCAACTTTCTGAGAAATAGTACAATCATTGCTTGAAAATGAGCAAAGAGACAAAGAAAGGGGCCACCATTTTAAAAATGGTAAGGCTGAGATCACGTCCTATGTCAGAAGCACATGGAGGCAAATTGTCTGACCCCAAATTACAGGAATAATCTCTCTTCTCTTCACCTCTCCATAACAGTCTAGCTTGACCTGTGACTCCTGAAATCAGCTGGAATTCTTATAATTTATTTTATAAAGGGAAGGAATCAAATCTTAAGCATGCCTCTTTTATGGGCACCAGTAACTAATGTTGAGGAGAGATTCTCAGAATCCGTCATAGTTTTGTATAGCAGTTACATGAAGGACTAGAATGTTCCATCTTATCTCAGTGAACACTAACTTACTCCACAAGTAGGACCATAGACCTATTACAATTTTGCAATCAGAGATACTATCTCTTCAGGGAAATGTACCATATAGCTCAGGGAAAGGGTGGAAAAACCTGCTTTGCCATCTCTGGATATGATTATGCTTGCTAGTGTATGCCTACACAACCGTCTTCAAAAAGGCCAGGAGATTCTGTCCTCATTCTCGAAGGTATCCATTGGCACAGAATGAGAACCCTGTTCTTGCTATACACTAAAAATGAAGAAAATTCCTCCACTGTGAACTACATCCACAGAAACATCTGTGTAAAGTAAAAGGAAGTAACTGATGTGTTTTCTTCAGATCACAGTGGTACCTGTCATTTTTTCTCTTCAATTCTGGTACCTGAATGAAGTCTCTCAAAGATCCTTGCTAAGATGCTTTTGCTTTCTTTATTTGTCTGTGACATTTAAAAGCAATTTAGAGTTGTATGAGACTGCTTTGTGTTCAGCTTTATCAGATTACAGAGTCTCAGGACTTTGTTGCACCTTTCCATTCCCTGTCAACAGCAGCCCATAGCTACAGGTGACTGCCTATTTTCCAAGTATAATCACAAGAGAAAGAGAGCAGAGGTGACTGGATGGAGGGCAGCAAAACAGTAAGTCAGGGCATTCATTGAAAAGATGAAACTCTTGACAAGTTGAACTCTTCAAAAGGCATGCAGCTCCATAAATCTCCTCGAGCCTTTTCTGGATACTTTTAACTGACAGTGCTGAAAAAAAAAGTGATGTGTTGTGAACAGAATCCTAAGGGCAATTAAAAGTCTAATTACAAGATAAATTTCTCAGGAAAACATGGAAACTTGGAAAATGGTCACCATATCCTAGATCACTATAGATAACAAGAAAGAAGAATCCAAAGCCCAAAACCATAAAGAAGAGAGGAGAAACTAATAGTTACTGAGCTATTAGGGAGAAAGGCTAAGTTATTTCCTTGCCAGCATCAGAAGCTCTTCATGCTAACAAAAGGAAAAGGATTTTTCAGCAATTTTGAAGTGTCCAGATCTTTTGAAATCAACAAGTTAGACATCTAAATACTTTTACTGGCCCACAGTTTTAACCAGCCTTGTATGGAAGAGCAAGAGAGAATAAAGATTACTAATTCACCTCATGAGGCAGCCACGATAGTGAAGGGGAGCTATGATGATTTCACAGTCACAGGGTCCCAGGCTACATCAGTGTGGTGGCATGGCATGACATGACTTTGCTTCTCACTGCCTTTTAAGTGAACCCACCCATTTTAACAACCATTTTTCATACCAAATACCTATTTCATAAGTCTGCTAAGACCAGCTGAGAAAGTCCACACAGTTTTCTTTTGGGAATTGATAACTTTGGCTTTTTTCAAAGAGGCCCATGAATGTCAAAGATATTTATTATTAAAAAGAAAAAAAAAAAAAAGAAAGAAAAAAAAAAGAAGAAAAAAAAAGTCACCTTTCCAACACATAACATACAATGTTATGTGTGAAATTCTAAAACCTCAAAAGGACTTCAGATTAGCATGACAACAATGTGGTGGGATGCAACCCCAATTGTTCTGTATTTTTTAAGCCAATAGAATGTCATTTGTAATATTTAATTGTTCTTTAACTAAATAAATGCAATTATGATTTTCCCTGTAATTTTTCTGAACGAGCTGAGAAATATACCTCATACTCACCCATGCATTCCTACAATTACTGATGGGGCTGTTGATGGAAGATTAGAATTTGCTGGGTGAGTTACTGACCAATGAACCTTGCCAGTGTATCCAAGAATATTTGGAGTGCTAAAGGAAACAGTTAAAAGGGGGATGGGGGTGGAGAAAGGGTAAATTAAATTACTATAGACTTGAAATATGACTTATAGACAAGTTCTAGAATGGACAGGGTTTATCCAAGATGGAAAAGGTAAAATCTTGTAATAATAAAACAAGAAGCGCTTAGAATGTATAAACTGTCATAGCTTCTTTAAAGTCAGGGAAACAACTTTATGATGATCTAGCTGATGATCTGGGCCAAAATCTCTGGTTAGACACTGTAAAGGTGAGCTCTTTAGAGAATTTTTTTCCTTCAATCTGTTTAGGTTTAGTATCTGTATGATATTCCTGATTAGAAGCAACATTTAATCACAAAGAAGAAATCAAGTCACAGACTTCTCATAGAGCAAAAAAAGCAAGGAAATATTCTTTAAAAATGTGATACAGATTTAGCTCATATTCAGTTTCTAGCTTCAAATATGGAATTTACATAACAGACTTTAAGCCAATAGGTGTGATTTCTCACGGGCTAAAACATAATTTCTCAAATTATTCTAAGGTTCTCTAAATTTCCCTTAGAATTTATTAAGATGTAGTATTAACAACACTGCTTAGACACCAACTTAAATTCTAGTGTGAGTGCACCAGGGAACTGAGACAGTATGCACCACATCTTGGAAAACGAAAGCCTTTTGTTAATTCTGATGCTGTTTTAATGTGAAAATGAAAAGCAGAGCTCCTTTAAGCCATGGAGTAAAAAGAAATCTACTTATCTGAAGCAGCACAAAGAAAATTCTGACAGCAGTTGTTGCAAGATGAAGAAGAGATGGAAAAACTTAAAGAAAAAGTAGGTACTAATATGAATTCAGATAAATAATCTGTGAGTATTAGAAATAAAACAATATAAACCCCCAACATGGTACCTTTCTTGCAACGCAAAGATTTTCAGAGAATATCATCCATATTGTTCTGTATTGACATCTCAAAGTAGGACACTGCTGAATTATACAATTATACATAGGACACACATGAATTATGCATATACATCCAGACTGCCCATACGCATGGACGTAAAGGCTCACAACAAGCTGTTTCGTCTGCTGAATCAACTAAATATTTGGGATTATACACCTTGCCTCTGTTAGTCATTTGTGGGCCTTCACACCATATAACTGATAGCAGGGCCTCCTTTCAAATAATTTCTGAGGTATTCTTCATTTCCCCTGTACTCAGTGTAAAAATAAACAGTTTTCTTTACATAGTACATAGAGTTACTAGTATCGTGCAGCTGATGAGCTCCTTCTCCACAACTAAGTCCAGCACAAGATGCAAAAAGGAACACATGTGAGAGATACAGTTTATCAGATTTTGTGTATCTCAGACTTTTGTAGTGGGAATCTTGGCACTGAAATTCCTCACCAGAACAACATAGGTGAAGACAAAATGCTGTATCTACCTATCAGAGTTATAACACAGGCCTCCAAGTCAGCTGTATTTGGCATGGGAACATTGATGGTGTATGTCGTAGTCCTTGCACCCAGTTAGCAAAACTCTTAGTTTGTAGTAACCTTGCACTAGCCCATATCTTCATACACTGCTACACTCCCTGGGCCATGCTACAGTCTAAGACTCTCCAGAGAAGGTGGCTTTGTAGAATCACTACAGAGGTTTTGTAGCACTTGGGAAGCTGTTGCCTATAAGGAATCACTAAGTAGCTCAGCAAAGAACAAATTTGCTCTCTGTCTTGACAGCAGCTGTGCAGGGGCAACAAGTGGCTTGAAAATCTTCTACAGCAGTAGAGCATGTTTTCAGAATTGTCCAAAATGGGTTGCATTAAAATTTGCTTTTTCATGTCAACTAAGACAACTGTTAGGTTATGTGTACATTAGGTGACTGTAGAAAATTCTCTCTGTATATAGGTTTCCCACCAAGGACACAATGGATATTGGGTGGTTGTGACTGTAAGCACATGAATTCATTCAAAACTGAAAATACACCTGATACCACTCTGAAGGGATCTGTAAAACTGTGAACCCAGCTTTATTACCCTGGTGATGGGCTACATACTGAGATACATCTGTCACATGTCACTAAATTCCAATTATTTCCTTGGAAGTGTGCAGTCATCACAAAGAGAAATAGATGACAATAAGAAGCCTTATATTAGCTTGCAGCATTTTATAGGCCTATTTGAAGTTAAATCACGTAATAATTATACAACTGCTAGGCATCTGATTGATAAAAACTTCTCACTTTTGAAACTTCCAAAAGTAGAAGAGAAGACAAAAGCATCATAAATTGGTAAATGTGACCCAAAAGTCGATGTGAGAAACGACCCAAGATGAAGACTTGTTCTAGACTGTCAGAAACAACTGAGAGAAGTTGGTACATTCATAGTGTGTAGGATGCATGAGGATCTGTAGAAGAGAGCTGAACAGAGAGGTGCTAAAGGTACCAGGAAAATAAAAAAGGTTACACTACAGTAAAGCAGCTGCTCTCCTGGGAACCTGCGAAGAAGACGCAAAACTGTCCTGCGGTTATGTAGGTGATAAAGCAGAAGAAACTGAGGTTAAAAAAGTACCCCTTTGTGTTTTTGTTTTTTTGGATCATGCCATCTAGCTCTTGTGTGCTTTCTCTGATGAGCTGCTAACCCATGTTGTTGCTGCTGAAGAAAACAACTAAGTGCCAGCCTACCACTGGGCAACACACAAAACTCCTCTGTGGTTATGCTGCCGTCATCAAGCTTTCTTTCTGTAACCATGACATCTTTCTGGTTCGTACACTTCCTTCTTATCATCCCAGCAGCTCTTAGTACCAACAGTAACAAATACATAGTGTTGACAGTTGAATCTCTGCAGGCACTAAGATTTTTCAAGTGAAATGTAGTGATTCTGGGTGCCTCTGCATTGGCGTGCCTCTTTTTATATCCATAGGATCATAGAACCACTAAGGTTGGAAAGGACCTCTGAGATGATCAAATTCTTTGTTAACCCAGGACTGTCAAATCCACCACTAAACCATGTCCCTAAGTGCCACATCTACATGTCTTTCAAATATCTTCAGGAACGGTGACTCCACCACTTCCCTGGGTAGCTGTTTCTTCTTGTCCTATTACTTGTTACCAGGGAGAAGACACTGACACCCCCCCCTGCCCCCCCCAGCTTTTGGGTAGCTGTAGAGAGGGAATAAGGTTCCCCCTGAACCTCCTTTTCTCTGGGTTAAACAACCCCAGCTCCCTCAGCTGCTTCTCATAAGACTTGGTGCTCCAGACCCTTCACCAGCTCTGTTGCCCTTCTCTGGACATGCTCCAGCACCTCGATGTCCCCTTGTAGTGAGGGGCCCACAACTGGACAGTGGATTTGAGGTGGGGCCTCACCATCTTGGGATGTCTTTATAGATTTTTATTTCCTGGCTAAGATCATCAGGAAGATCAGTGTGGACTTAATTTAGTGGGCCCTCCATACTGATACTTAGAGCTATTTGAGATGCCTTAAGGTATCTGAGATAATTCCCTACAACACAGGGCTCACAGGGGATACATATTGTTCAGAAGCAGCAGCTGGAAGTGATGGTCTAGAGTGCCTTCAGGGTACTGGATGCCCAGGTTTGCCACATAAATTCCACATCAGCTGTTTATGCGGGAGTGAAATCTAGATTTCCCCCAAAGAATCTGTAATTCTTGAAAACCTTGGATCTAGCACTTCAGCTTGAGCAATGGAGGTACCCAAGTTCTTTGTGCAAAAATTCCACCTAGTGAGATACCTGGTAGATTCTTACCTTAACACTTACAAGCAAAGAGTTCCTAACATCTTCCTCTTTCTTATAGACACTCCTGTAACAGAACTAAATCACCATATGAAGTCATTATAACTCTTTTGGTTATTGCTATTATAAAATAGGCCTCTCAGATCTCACTCACAGTATATAAGGCTCGCAGCTGGTTTCCACCTCCAATTCTCTTCCAGGAAGACTGACATGTAACACATTTGTGCCCTTCTACACCCTTTCTTCTTCTGTGATCCTATTTGCCGAACAGAACAACCTGTGGTAAAAATGTCTCAGGCACAATCCTGTGTCAGGAAATTCATACACTCGTGTTGTGAAAGAATATACCTAAGATTACTTGTGAAGACAACCCAAAATACTTTAATTCAGAGTGGAGAATAGGACCGACAGCATTCCTGGTTTCATTTCACACACATCTCCCTCAGCCATCAAAGCCTGATAGGGGATGGGTACTTAAAAATGGGTTTTGGGTTTCTGAAAAAATAAAACCATCAAAATGGCAACTCTCCCTAATATTTTGAATTATGTTGAACTGGAAAATTTAGTTTCTACAATTTCAAACAATTTTACTCTGCTTTCAATTTTTTCCCCTTTGTAGTATGAGGTAATATTTTTCAGACACAATAAAGCATTTCAAGCCAGCAATAAAATCTCATTTGTAAAATGCCAAAGTAGGATATTTCAACACACACTTCCCTCCACAACCCCCTGAATGAGTCAAACTGGAGAACCACTAAGCAGCAAATACGGTAGACAAGCTGTCAGTTTCTGAAGAAGAGTACTTTGTGAAAAAGCTCTACAGCAGCCCTTGGAAATGACTGTGCAAGGTTCAAGACAGCAGAGGGTCCTGCTCTCAGCTAATTGTGGCCTGTGAGGTTTCTGATAACTTGAATTTCCAAGGGATGCATGCACACAGTCAGTTGGAAAATGACTACACTGAAGAAATACGTGAAGTCACTACAGATATACTGATGTGATAGTAGCATTTTGTTCAATGTGCTTGAGAAACCATGAATAATGGGTAGTATCAGAGAATATCTTTGTGCAAGACCTGCAGGACTTGAAACACTTAGGACTTGGTCTTTCTAGAAACTGCATGTTTCCCATTTCAATCAAATGCTTTTAATTAGACCGTGTTGTCTTCCTCACACACACAATGCCGCTGGCACTGCACAGTGCACTTCAGCCTTGTCAGTCTGTACCTGCCGAAAACCAGCACTGTAACCTGTTTTACCAGCGCTCTGGCTATGCATTAGTTGATGTTTCAGAAGTTCTATGCAACTAACACTTGGTGAGAATGCACATGCGCTGTGTAAGCACTGCCCTCTACTGTGGATTAAGAGCTGAGGAATGTGTAGAAAGTTTAGAAAAGCTGATGACTGCCACATTTTTTACTTAATTGAGGAGGCAGAGGCCTTTACTGTGGAACAAGAAAACACATTCACTGTCCTAACTGCTTTTGTCAAATGTCAAGAGGCAGATTCCAATAGGCACTGCAGTGAATCAGGAAGCTGTTGCGTCATAACACAGAAGACACACTAAAGAGAAAAGAACAAATCAGATATAGGAAATAAACCTGGATTGATATGAACTGTAGCTGCATATGCTGGAATGCACTAAATGAGCTATACTATTATTGCATTAATATCTGCTAGCTCACTAAAGGTGTAAGGGAGCTCCAACAATACCAGGGAGAAGAGTTATTTGTGCCTGTCAGACCAGAGCCCAGCCTCTGAATGCTACAGAGGAAATCCCCATCACCAGCGTGGGAGTCTTTTTTCCATTGACCCTTAAAACACCTGCAGAATCTAAAGTACCGCATAGAGCATAACATTGTTTCAGTAGCTGGCTGGGGAAGAAGTCAACAGAGGAAAAAAGCTGGTGGCTAAGGGTGAAGTGGAATTATACAAAATAAAATATACATAAAAAGATTTTTAAGAAAAAAAGAACAGCAGATGATTATGTTGGAAACCCATATGATCCAATAAAAGCAGTTTCTCTACAGTTTTTTTAAATTTTTGAGTTCAAAATGCACTTCTAAATAAAAAAGACAATATTTCAAAGTAGTTATTATTAACAAGAAACATTGATTTGGGTCATTACTTATTTTCACTTTTTAATAACATGGCACCTCTCAAAAGTACTCAGGGAATTTATCAGTCTGAGCCTTCCTGGAAGTCACTGTAGCTCTGCTGCAAAATTTCCTCTGAAAACACAATGTTTTTCCAGTATTTGGACTGTCCTCCTCTTCCTTGGTACATATGTGGGTTGGAGCAGCAGTTAGACACAAGAGATCAGGTTGTGGTGTTTGTGGTCAGATTTTCACAGGAGCTAAGCGATCAACGTGCACCCAGAATGTGAGTTCTTTCAGAATTCTGGTTTTCATACGCAGTTGCTGAGCTATTTTTGAAAGCCTGGCTAGCTGCACAAAACATACTCATTTGGCACTCAGTTGCTTAATTACCTAATATATGGGTAGTTATGTGACATATCAAGGCAAATGCTGTATTCATCTTCTACAAGTAAATGAATATTATAAGGAAATCATTAGCAATCGAACCAGTAGTAAACAAAGCAAAAATAACCAAAGAATTCAATTCAGAGTTTCAAGTCTTGTAGAAGAAAACCCAGAGGTCTCAGCTCTGCAAAATATGTGAACAAATTTTTAACCCTATCCCTGTTCAGGAAACCTTGTTTAGCAGATACCTTTAACTCACTGATTCCAATGGAATTTACACTTCATGGCTTTGAAAAACAAGAATGCAAATACAAGAAAATTTACAGTTGGCAGAGAAGTAGAGAAGGTAAGGGAAAAAAATGAAGAAAAAGAAGGTATTCACAAAAACTGGTACATTTCAAAATATCAAAAAAGCCACTTGAGCCCCTAGGTTACTGTTATCCAGTATATCTGAAAAAATCACACAAGCAACATACACTGAAAATACAAAAAAAAAAAAAATCAATGCATTCAACTTGGAGCTTCATTCATTATTGGGATAAAAAATAAGTTTCAAGCCTACACCATGTGTGTTCTGACAATGTAGTCCACTCAATGAGCTGTACAATGAGATTATAAGTTTCATAAAAAAAATTATGAGTCTCTTGATGACAGAGGACTGCATCAGAAAGAGATTTTCAGAATGCTCTTCCACAGTGGCTTCCTAATTTTTTGACTGTGACTTTAAAAAAAAAAACCAACAACAAACACTTAAACATTTTCTATGTTACCCTTAGGAAAGAAATGGTAGAAGATTCCAGCTTTTAGGCATACATTGCAACATACCTGGGGATGAAAGAGAGCAACAAATTCATTCTAAAACAAATTCAGGAGTGCATATACAAACAGTGGATATTAAGAATGATACTACATTCCTGGGCTATTACAGACCTCAAGAGATTGTGCCATTTATGACTTTCCCCAGAGGCATGTTTTAATGACAGCCAGAAAGAGAATGAGAAGGACTGAATTATGATCCAGGATTTTTGGTCAAGTCCAAAGATGAAGAGTCTGATCCAAATAGCATATCCATAGATCTCTTTGAGCAATTTTCATTGACCATTCTAGACTGACGCCAGCTTACACACACAGTTATTAATAAGTTCATATTCATAAATTTAGCACTTCTAGAGGAATCGCAGCATTTATGACATGGCTTTTTACATATGCTGAAAGCTCCCACAGTTATTCCATATCTGAACCACCAAGAAAAGCTGGATAACACATGATTATGATTCCCGTATTTTCATTTTTATTTCAGCCTAATTTTTAAGAACTATAACCATCACTTTATCTTAATTAATATAGTACGAAACCAAGTTTGAGCACAGCACTATTTTAAAAGCCTAAAGATGAGAGTTCAGTTAAAAAAATAGCACATGCTTGGGCTCAGGATACATGAAGTTTTATTCCTAACTGTGCTACAGATTCCCAGTGGGAATTTGTTGAATGACCTTAACGTGTTGCACCTGGATTTACATCTGTAAAACTTCCGAGTTGCATGGTAAAGACTTCAGAATATTATCTAGAGTTCTGGATATATGCACAGCAGCTCTTCACAACACTGATCTTGTATTAGGGGCTTTTAGGCTCAACTGCAGCACAGGTCAAGACTTTTATCTTTTTTCTAATTCCTTAAGAAAAAAAAGAAGAAAAACAGAAGATGGTTTCCTGTTCTGCCAAAAGGAAGAGAGGGTGGGTGCAAGGCTAACATAAAAAACATGCCCAGGTTCACCACTCTTCCTGTTTGTCTCTGCAGCTACAAGACAGATGACTCTCAGTCACTTTCAGCTTTGCTAATAATTTGAATGGCAACCACTTTCTTGCATGGTTTGGGGAAGAACACTGTCTCACTCTGGAGTAATGCCCGGCCGCTGATGCTGTTGCCCAAGTGCTGCAAGCAGGAAGTGCTGCTGCTACTCCGTGAGAGTGAAAGTGACTCCTTACTTAAAGAGCTTTACCCTTTATACTTACAAATCATATTTAGGCTTCTCAATCCAAAGTATGTATGTGACTTTTCAAGGATTTTGGTCAAGTTTAATGGCCTTTACACATCTTTCCAAAACTACTGGCAAACACATGAAGTGAGAAAAATAAATTATAGGCAAAGCTTTATGTCTTCTTTCTTCTTTCTTCTGCTCAAAATCATAGCAATCTTGATGTCCGACAGTCATGGACAGATAACAAGTGTGAGAAACTTAATAAAATTTTCCAGATGGAACTGGGGTTTTTCACAGCTGAGGTTTTTCGAGCATTGAAATGTCAGAATCTTCTATATCTCAGAGATCTTCGTCTCCTTGTTGCCAGAAATCAATGAAATCTATAGCCTCACTCACTGAAAACCAAAAAAGGAGATGCAGCTTTCCAGAGAATGCAATACAGAACTAGTTGCTCTAACTTACAAATCCTCCATGATACCATGTGATGCAAATAGTCCCAGACAGGATGTCTGCCTGCAGCAGAGTGCACACATCTGCTTCTCTTCTTCAAAGCTCCACCACAACAGCAGTAAAATCTAGCAGAACTAAGGGTTAACAACTCTATAACTTCATGGCAACTCAGACATCTCTGTTCAGCACTATGCTGTATTCTGTATGTGTTGTATTTTGAAACCACATTCATTTCTCAATAACCATTTTATACTATTTTTGTTGCAATTCAAGCAGAAAACTTAGATGCAGCCTCTGAGAAACCAGATGACTTGTGCAGAAGGCGAGATAAAATAATCAGAATAGTGCATTATGTCATAAAAAGCTTGGGATTAATAGGCTTGTTTGCAGTAATATGGGTCAAATATGATGACCTTAAAATGATTAGCACCTCACTTTACCTGTGAACCTGCTGTTATGTGAAGAATGATGTGCTGTTCCGCACACAGGTAACAGTATGTGATGCACTGCAGAAGGATATACATTCACCCTGAAACAGATGTAAGAAACATATATGAACAGATCTAATTTGTAGCTCAGTAATTCCAGCTGCTCACAAGGCAGATTCCAACAACCAGGAGTGCTTATCACATACTCTGATGTAACACCCAGAATCAAGTCTTTTCTTCAGAACAGGGACGGCAATATTTCTGCTTTACCAGTGAAGTATCCCTTCTGTACTTTCCTCAAAAATGTGAACTGAGGAAGACCATTCCAAGGCGGCACAGGAAAGGCTGATGCAAAGAGAATTTCTGTTTAAGCAGAAAGAACAGTCTAGTTCCTCTTTTATTATTTTAATTCTTATCATTAAGCTGTTACTTTTACCATTTTCCTTTCCCAGAAGTTTGAAAATAAGCACTTAATATCAGCTCAAGATAGTAAAGACAGGTTTAGGAATGGCTTAAAGTGAAAACCTTCAAAGTTAATGATCTAGCTAAAAGTATAGTTTTCCAATAGCATTCAGGGAGCTTTTGCACACTCAAGGGCCATCTAGTGACTAAAGTTAACAATCACACACTTTGGACATGGCAATATTCAAATCATACTACTCAGCAAACATGCAACAGACCATTAAAACTAAAACCCAGGAAACATTTGAACTATGAAAGTATGATATAGTTTGAAAATAAACATGTTTCCATTCTCTTCACCCAAGATCAGATATTTAGTAGTTTTTTCCCTTTTCCCAGGTAACAAGAACTCAAGAGGCTGCATCAAAATCATGCTAAGAAGTGAAACATAGTGTGCAGTGCTTGTGTAATGAGGCTTTAAAGTTTGGACATGGTTAAGTGGGACTAAGTCTACACCAGCAGTGTCTTCAAAATTTACTGCACCAACACAGCAGTTAGAATGTAAATCAAAGATATGTACATTATTCATAAGACAGCTGGTGGAGGCAGCTGAACCATACACTGTATCCTCCAAACTTCTAGTTATTTATTAAAATGGTGCACTAGAAAAAACACAGAGATGAACGGCCCTGTGTGCCTGGCATATCCCAAGATGAAAACAATCATCTACTGAACTTGTAGCACATAACAAATGACAACTCTAATACATATGAGCAGAAAGGCTTGAGAAAAAATGGAAATAAGATAGAAAGTTTTCATCTCTCATCCTTTTGGCTATTCTTATGATCAGACTGGAATACTCTTACAAAGTGGACATAACAGATTCTGATTACTGGTTTACAGGTAAAAAAGTTGGAGATACCCACAAGCTATGGAGACTTAGTATACAGTCTCTTTTGATACCAGAAAATGCCTCAAGATTAAATAACATAATCCAGCTACAGTTCTTGTTTCAGAAAATGAGAGAGGGACTGCTTGGACTTAATAAAAAAATGACAAAAGTTTAAACAACCCAGGGACACTGTATTTACATATACAAAGGGACAGGACAGGTTTGATAGCTTTGGCTTACACTTTTGAAGACAAAATGGATCAATCACTTTTTTTCACCAGACAGAACGTTCTGATAGAATATTTATGAGGTCCCCAAATACAGGTGGTGACAAGTCAAAGTTTTGCTCTTGGAACAATGCAGTGTTCATTCAAATTTGGTAAAAGATTGTGGCAAACGATTAGTTTGGCATTTATGCTAAATGAACCAGCTCAGCAGGCAGAATCTTATTTTTTAGCCTCCTCTGATACTAGGCCTTCAGCAAATTTCACAGGACAGTATAAGCAAGTTTTCTTTAAAAATGAACCATTTGTCTTCTAGCAACACTTATTTCATTGAGCTCTTGAGAATACAAGAAAATTTAGCATCAGGTCTGAATTTATCTCTTGGTCTGTCCCTGCAAGCAACTCTCACACTGTCCACAACTATATTCCTTCTAAAGAGCATCATTCAAATAACCATGATAGTGCTATCTATCTATGTATCTATGTATCTATGTATCTATCTATCTATCTGTCTGTCTATCTATCTATCTATCTATCTATCTATCTATCTATCTATCTATCTATCTTGCTTTTCTTCCACCCTACTGAGGTACCTACTGTCTCTCCCACTGTATATCTGACTCTGCCAGCAACTCACCTATCTATTGAGTTTGCCTGAGCAAACCTTCTGGCCCATAGTCTGGAAAGGAGACGTGTTCTTATTTTTCTATCATACTTTGACTATCTTTTCTTTCTTTGTCTCAACTTAGCTCTTATTTGACCGCTCTTAAGACTTCTATGACCTTTTACTGGACTCATCTAAAATCCTTCCCTCTGAGATAAATTTGAATATGTGAAATACAGAGTAAATAAAAGACACCAATACAGAAGTGATTGTTTTGGACAGACAGCAAAAAACTCCTAGAGTTTGTGCGTGGGTATGATTACCATGGTGTTTTCATAAATGTCATGTCTTAATGCAAACATCAGATGTATGAAATCATGATAATCATTCCCTTTACAGGTTTCTTCTGTTCTGCTTTTTATATTTAACTCTCTCACAGGAGAAGCATGCAGAACATATTTTTGATATCGGTATTAACTGAATATCTTTTCTAGTTATAGAATGCTGCTGAATTTAGTCTTCTGAGGTAATTAACTGTCCACAGACTTTGTAAAAGGACTGTTCAAACATCTCCAGTATTCACAAAAACTGAAATTTACAAATCACCAGACCTCTGTGGAGAGATAAAAGATCCTGTTTGAAATCTGTCCCAGAAGCCTCCCACAACCTAAAATTGTAATTATATGCTTCTTGTAATTCCATGCTAACTAATCTGACTTAACACTTTTTTCAGGCAGCAACCAGAACCAATTGCAAGACTGAATTTTAGTTTATTAAAAATAATTGTTACAGGTAATAATCACAAGTAAACTAACTTAATGTGAGATTTGTTAAGGTAGAGCAAAAGCTGTTTTAAAAATAAATAGTAGTTCACTGTTAGTACTTGACTTGTAGGCACTGTGCATTGTTTTTGACCCCTTATATTTAAAATTTAGAAGTATTGACTTTAGTGGGCCCAGCAACAGTTAATGCCAAATAAAAGATTTTTCAAAAAACTCTTCCAGATTCTTTCACTTGATTCTTTGGTTAATTATTCTATTTCTCTTTACATATAGAAGATAAATATTACCTATTACCATTACTTCTTGTCTCTCTTTTAGTCTTTTGAAAGAAAAGGCTACAAATGACTCCCTGAAAACTACTTTTAACTAAGCACAAACTCCACCAGTTTATTTTAGAGAGGACATGCATGGCAAAACATGCAACAGAAAAAACCCTAAGTTGTTTAATTAACAAAGAATCATTTCGTTATTGGGCAACTGAAAAGCAAATGCAAAGTGAAATACCTAACTGTAGGTATGATAAATAATCTAACCCTTAGTGAAACAACCGTTGTTTTATTCAATGGCATTCATCCTTAAAGAGATTATTTCAATATTTTACATTATTTCCAGATGACCTATTACCTTATTAGGCAGTATGCTATTACACATTTCATTGTTTTATGGGTATTTAACAGCACAGATATTTTTGAGTAAGCTGTAGGCCATTTTTCACAGGATCACAAAATAATCTGAGTTGGAAGGGACCCTGAAGGATCATTGAGTCCAGCTCCTGGCCCTGTACAGGACCATACCAAAAAGTCACACCATGTGCTTGAAAGTATTGTCCAAATGTTTCTTGAACTCTGTCAGGCTGGTGCTGTGACCACTGCCCTGGGAAGCCTGTTCTAGCGCCAAACCACCCTCTGAGTAAAGAATGTTTTTCTAATATCCGACCTAAACCTCCCCTGACACAACTTCAGGCCATTCCCTCAGGTCCTGTCACTGGTCACCACAGAGCAGAGATCAGTGCCTGCCCCTCCTCTTCCCCTCATAAGGAAGCTGTAACTGCAGTGAGGTCTCCCCTCAGTCTCCTCCAGGCTGAACAGACCAAGTCACCTCAGCTGATCCTCACGTGGCTTCCCCTCCAGACCCTTCATCATCTTTGCTGCCCTCCTTTGAACACTCTCTAATAACTTAATGTCTTTTTTATATTGTGCCTCCCAAAACTGCATGCAGGACTCAAGGTGAGGTCACCTCTGTGCAGAGCAGAGCGGGACAACTCCCTCCCTTGCCCAGCTGTGATGCTGTGCCTGATGCCCCCCAGGACACACTTGGCTCTCCTGGCTGCCAGGGCACTGCTGACTCATGTTCAACTTGCCATCCTTCAGGACCCCCAGTTTCCTTTCCAAAGCACTGCTTTCCAACATCTCATTCCCTAGTCTGTTCATACAACCAGAGTGCAGATTCCATCACTCCCCCTTGTTGAACTTAATTTGGCTGGTGATTGTGCAGACATCTAATTTGTCAAGGTCTGAATGTCTGTAAATAGTTCATTTGTTGTTTTTCAAATTGCACAATTCTTTTTGCTTTACTTAACGTTTTGTTACCTCTGATTAAACCTTCTTCTTTCTATTTCAACAGGCAGTCAAAAGTTCTAACTTACTAAGTGTCGAAGTACTGGCTAAGGTAATTTTCTATCAATATTTGAAATATAGAGGAGAAGGCTGGAATCCTACCTTGAGATACCTCTCACTCAATGTGCCGCTTAATACTGCATTACTCCTGGATGATTACTTCTCCAGAATAATAATTATTCTGGAGAAGACACTTATTGCTTCAGCAGAGGAACCACTGAGAAAGGAAGTTTTCCTATGCAAAGGCCACAGGAAGGTTAATATAATATGACCACATCTATTTCAGTAAGTTCTACATGAAATGCTTCAACTGAGCCTCTTAAAGAAACAGAAGAAAGATAAGATCTTCACATGGATAAATAATTGGTTAGAAGATCACAGATAGAAGGAAGGGATAAAGGATCAGTTTTCCAGGTGGATAGAGAGCACTGCTAGAGAACCTTCAGATAACCCATCAGGGCCTAGGACACTTTGGCCTAACATACTCACAAATTAGCTGTAAGTCGGGGGTTGGAATGTAAGTGATGTGCTCAAAAAGCAAATGCATATATTCATGAAGACAAATCTGAATTCATGACTATTAACTAAAACGTACAATCTTCTGGTCATGAATCCCTGATCAACAAATCATCACATTATAGGAAAATATTTGGAGGAAGGATAATGACTTTACTAATTATCTAGTCTCGGATAATTAGTGGGCTTCTTGGGCTATGTGGGCTTTTTGAGAAATCCAAAAATCCAGTAGCAGCATGAGTAAACCACAAATTTCTTTCAAGAACGGTTACTACCAAGTCTGTAAGTTAACTCTACAGTATTTCCTATTTCCCATTTCCCAGCTTTAGAGAAAACTGTGTCTTCAGATGTGTTAAGTTTCCAGCAGGGGCAGGGGGAATCATCTCTGCTCTTTATCAGACTGTATCAGTTATCAGTCAGATAACCTGGTTTGTTCTACAATCCCCATAATCTCTATGTTTAGGCCTACAAATAGAATAATATTTACAAACTGGGCAGGGGGACTTCATCACCAGGTCCCCAGTACAAATACACCTGTATGGTCAAATTCTGAGGTCATCCTTCTCCTAACCCCTGCAATGAAAACTTCAGACCACAGAGAAAAGGGGGAAAAAATATTGTTATATAAGTGAGAGAAGGGGTCTCCACAGGCAAGCACTCTCAAGGCCTGGTCTTGTAGCACAGAGCACCTCCCCTGTATGGACTGAGAATACGTGGGGACTAGCTCCTCATCCATCGTCCTTTCTCTGATTCTTCAGCCTTAGAATGACCTTTGCCATCAGCTTCTCACATTTGCTTTGCTATTACAGAGCTTCACAGAGTTTGCTTTGCTCAGCAGATGCAAAAGACTGCTAGAGAAGTTCAAAGCTGTGGGCTGCCACAGCCATAGTGCAGAGAAGCTCCTCTGTTGCAGATGTTTTATATACCACAACTCATATGTCTCAAAGCCTGCTTCTGTCTCTTTTTTTTTTTTTTTTTTTGTGTCCCAGACATAGTGGAGAAAGTTACTGTAGAATTTGCTTGCAAAATGCCTGACTTATGTCTTTCATCACAACTTCCCCAAATGACTTTGCTGTGGAATGCCTTGGGACTGGTATCTAGAAAGGTTAGCAACTTACATCACATGCCTGGGGGCTGGTAGTTGGGCTCTGAATCACACAGCTAAAATCTGGAATTTGTTTATGCAGTCTCATTAAAAATAGTACCTAAAAATTCAATTACTTTTTATATCAATATTTACACATTTGTAGCTAATACCTCAGCATCACAGGGAAACGTGTAAATGCACACTAGGTTTGGAAGAACACTTACACCACTTCCTTAAGAAATTTATCCTGCACTATATCAGTTTCAAGGTTTGTGTCTGAGTTCAGTTTGACTTTTCCTGACAACTTCAGCAGGGTCAGTATTTTAGTCTAATAGTGAACTTTCCTGAACAAAATAACATCAGAAAGCCACCAGACAGTTTCTATCTGTTTCCTGGAACTACTGTCCATTTCAGAGCACTTTCTTGACTGTAACCCAGATTACTGACTTGATGGCATTCAGTTTCAGATGTTGTCTGTGTTCATTTCAGATGTGTCTCTATGTACCACAGTATGTCTCTCTCTGCCTGCTTTTCTTTGCATTGGAAAAATTAATGGACAGATAAAATTGCTTATCTCAAATCTTCTTTCCCCTTCACTTTTCCAGAGGCTTCCAGAAAAAAAAAATCTGAACATTTCTGACTAATGCCTAAGGTCTAATTTTCATATATAAATGAAGAAAACAGTAAATGAGAAATAAGAGTGAAAATTTCATGGTATGGGCAAGAAAAAAAAAGGAAAATTTTGTAGTTTATTTTTTATCCCTTGTGGTTTCTTGGGTTCCTTACAGTTCTTTTATATGGCTGCATTAAGCATGAAGTGATTTAAAATGCAAAGTTTGAAGACAGAAACCGGGAACCAAAACCACTGCCAGAATTTATGGCACTTAGAGACCTTTTGATGACAATAACATGTATAAAGTATTGCTAATTGTGCAGTAACTGCACTTCTTCATAGCAAAATGGAACTAGGAGTTTATGTACATTTCTCTGTCATGTTCTAAGAAATGCCTCCCCTCATCCTACATGCTCATGCATGTAGCGTGAGATACCATAAAATTTTGTTCTAGCTGTAATGAGCCTTTCTCTATGCAAGTCACTGAAATTAACTTCAAACATATTGCTTATTGTTAATTATGTCTATCCTTATAAGCCCTGGGCATGAATTTCTGCTTTCCACAATTTTTATCAGAAAATTCTGAAAGCATCAAGCCAATTTTACACTATGTTATAAGGAATGAATTCCCATTCTGATGCTACAATCACTACAAAATTATCAGACTTATAATTTATGTGTAAGACACTGTTATAAAATAAGAGGGTAACGTGGTACTTTGACCAATATGTGATGGAAGTCTTCAAGAACTTCTGTTGTCTGATCAACTAGACACTGGAACAGGTCTCTAAATGTGTTGCACTGCAACTTGTCAGGAAATACTAAAATACACAGAAATATCCAGGCGATTTCCTGACTTTGGAGTGAGTTGGGTTTCTTGGTTTGCATTAAAGTAGGTGTTTATTAGAACTGTGGTGACTTCACATTTTACATAAATAGATATTAAAAAAAGAATTAATTACCTTCAAAGTTGTTTTGGGATTTTTAGCATTAGAATTCTAATTAGTATTTGCTGACTGGTACCTCTTTGCTACACCAGAAACAACGAATCATATGAACCCTCTACTACAGTTGTTATATTCAGTTCAAATATCCAAGACAAATGTATTTTATAAGATTGTTCCTTTAGGACCCTGGGGAATGGAGTTCAGAAACTCATTTTATTTATTTGTTAAGCACCGCCAGTTTCTTCAGTGATTAAAAAAAATAGTTTACCTCTGAGTCATACCCTGGACTTCCACCTTCTGTCGTAACTGGATTCCTCCGGGATGTCTCCTGTGGTCAGGCTAGGCTCTCTCACCTCTGATGGGGACACTGGTGAGGTTTCCTATTGCTGCAGTCTGCCAGGGATTCAATAGCTCTTCCAACACTGGGCTGCTGTTCAGCACCTGCCGCTGGACTCATAAAACCTGAGGACAGATCTATTATAGGCACAACATCTTGGTCTGGAAATAAAGGGTCATTTGACCCTACTGGAAGAGTGAATAAATAAAATTTAAGGAAATAATTACTGTCTTCTCTTCAAAGCTGGCAAAACCGTGATTGCTCACAAGACCCCTCAAAGCAGGCATACACATCTTCTTCAACAGACTTGGATACCACTGGTGATCGTCTTGTAAACTGGTTCAACTGACAAGGCAGTTGAAGACTTTTCAAAGGCACTTGCCTGCCTTTCAGGTCCATCAGAAAACAGTCATTCTCTTCTACCGTCCTTGTGTGGCAGTAAACTTAAAAGATACAACTTGCTCCTGTTTCTCCAAGATTCTGAAGTCCCAGCCAATAAATCACAGCAAAAGTAGAGGTCATTCTCCAGAAAAAAAAATAAGTGCATAGAAGAGCATGGCAGTGTTTAAGTACTGAATTCTTTCCTGAAAGGAGATTTATCAAATATGGTACAGAAAGAACAGAGCCATTGCATGCTCAAATTTTTTCTGTTGGTTGGTAATGACAGAAAACACCTCTTAATGAAATTTATCCTGGTGGGAAACTTAGTTCATGCCTGTCACTGTAATATAGTCCTTCAAGGGGACACATATAACAAATTGCAGTGAAAGCTGAGAATGTTTTATATGCAGTGTGGGCACTGTAATGCTAAGCCAACACACTGAAAACACAGATCTCAGACTGATACATCGTGTGTCCACTTTCTATCATAACTCTATATTTACCTGCATGAAAAGAAACTTCCAAAATTTGACTTCTACCAGTAACAAGCCTTTAAAATGCCATACTGATGTTTTTATTTACTGACTCAGTAATTTTCATGTAAAATACAACGTTTCACATTAGAAATTACATTCAGTGGTGCAGATTGACTTTTTCCTCCCTACCTTCTTACCTCGTCCTGGAGAGCTTTAGAAAGAGATGACAGGAAAGGTAAAGACAGGGGACCCAGGTAAGGCACAGGATGGAAGACATCACAAGGGTGACTCTTGTTTTGTTGCATTCTTCTTTTAGAATGAAATGCAATTTAAACTGTCTTGGATTTTATTGACAAGGATTCTATCCTGCTTATCCTGGTAAATGAATTTGCCAAGGAAGGCTGAATTATTTCTACTGTCAATATTCTGAAGTGATCTACACCTAAAGAAGCACATGGATGGATTGGTTTTGTGCCGAGGCTAGTCCTCCCTGCTATGTCTGCCTTTTTCTTTGCTTCAGGACTCCTGTGGATCATTCTTGATTCTTTGACATAAACAACTGCTTTGATTCTCAGGAAAAGTAACAATATACCAAGTCTTCCAATAAAATGTTATTTTTCTGTCAGACTTTATTTGCTCCCCAGAGAATTCCTCGTGTCTCACTCCTCCCTCCCTACATTTTTCAAAAAATCCCTTCTCTACTGCAGAACAGATTCTAAATACTTGAATGCCACAGGAGTATGCAAATGCCCTCGGATTCCAGACACTTTGTCTTTTTGTGGAAGTGCAATGTAGACGGAGCACCAGAGCGATGGATGCCCACGACAGTGTCTGGTTTAGCACTTTAACTCTTTGGCTCTGCAGCCAGGACTTCCTTGGTTCCCATTTTTTTAAGGAGGAGCTGGAGGGAGCACGAGGCCGGTTCCCCGTGCCTCTGGCCGGGCGCGGTCCGCGCTGCCGCAAGCCTGGCTCCTCAGAGGAGCTGCCCCCGGAGTGGGGATGGGCTGGGATTCACTAACTAAACCCAGCGGCGGGACGATTTCGGATGGCACCGCGGCGGCAGCGGCAGCAGCAGATGTTTCCCCGGCGTTTGAGGATGTGAAAACCTCTGCTCCCCTCCCCTCCCTTCCCTGCTTTGGCCGGAGGCGCAGGCGGAGAGCCAGGCGCTGCGGCCGGGAAAGCCCCAGGCCCGCCTCCACCCGGGAGGCTCCGGGGCGGGGCAGGGCCATGTGCCCTCGGGAGCCTGAGGGGCCCGGGGCCGCCTTCCCGCCCTCGCCCTCCTCCTCCTCCTCCTCCACCACCACCTCCTCCTGCCCACCCTCCTGCAGGGAACCCACGCAACCTGTTCAAATGCCTGAGAGCCCTTTCAGCGAAGACATTTTCCCTTACATCCAATCTAAACCTCCCCTGGTGCAGCCTGAGGCCACCTCCTCTGGTCCTGTCGCTGGTTACTTGGGAGCACCCTCTTTGCAGCCTGCTGGGTTTGTGTTGCTGTCTGGGCCGTGTTGTTCCCTAACGCAGGATCTTTCCCCCGTGGGCTTGTTTTACACCTGCCAGTGCTTTACCCATCTACACTCACCCAGTGGGATTGAACTTCCTTTCCATGTATCAATTTGCAGATGGATGCAGGAAAACTAAAGCATTATCTAATTTGATATTTTTCCTCCACAAAAATTAGCTGAGAGTGCTGGAGAGAGGGGGCTTTCACCTTCCCATGTGCCAAGGAAGTTGCATGCCATTGTGGGAGTAAGAGTCTCTGCTTCCTAGTGAGGCTTTGAAATTAGAACATCATAAATTGCTTCAGCTTGCTGGTAGTATTAAACTAGGTTATTTATTTAGTGTACATAGATGCTGGATCTTCTTACTCTATGGTCTGGTTGTGATCAAAGATGAAATTCAAAGTTCTACTCTCTGACAGAAGAGGTATTTTGCACATGTTCTGACATATGCAGTATTTTAGTACATAGTCACTAAAACATAAGAATGTTTCTTCTGTCTTTGGTTTGAGTAGACATAATAAACATTGTCTGCTCCAAAAAAGACACTTCCATTTTATTGCACTGGAGGGTTATTAGCACAAGCTGAGTTTCAGACTGAAGCAAAGAACAAGGGACTTTAATTTTGGTTTGTTTATTTGGGGTTTTTGGCGCGGGTGTGCATGTGTGTGTGTGTGTGTGTGTGTGTGTGTGTGTGTGTGTGTGTGTGTGTGTTTTGGTTTTGGTTGTCTGTTTATTTGTGGTTTTTGTTTTCTTGGTGTGTTTTTGGTTTTGTTTGGTTAGTTTTTTGGGGAGGTTTTTTGGTTTTGTTTTTTTTTTTTTTTTTACTTACTAATGTTGACAGTTTGACACTATATTTTATCTAACTGATCAATTAAACTTTTTGCGGACAATGTGGAACATGTTTCTTGAAGTGTCTTAATTACATGTGGGTTTTCTGAGCCATCTGAAGGAAGTGTCTGTCTTACTGAAAAGATACTGCATTTTTAACTCTGGCATGCTATATGATAAAGAAGTTTATTTTTGAGTTTAGGAAACACATGAGTGGTGTCGTTGTCAGCAAGAAAATATAAAGATCTACTTGCAAAACATAATATAGTTTATATCTTGCAGGCTTTTTGTCTAAAGGGTTACACTCTACGTGAGACAGATTAAAAACTGAAATCATTTCTCCTGTATGACTTTAAAACAACAAGTACTAGAAATGGTAATATTTCTGCACAGCACTTACCATAAATAGGCAGTTTAGAAATGCCAGCTGTCATTAAAATACTTGGATTTAGAAAACCACTTAACTATTAGCATGATTGAGGAAAATAATTTAAGTAGAATTGCTATTTATATAATCTTTTGGTACAGAAATCTCTTTACAAAAACTATCTCAAAATATAATTACTTTGAAAAAACTTTTAGCAGTTACCATGACTGAAATCTTTCCCTATCACTTTGTAGAATTTTCATTTCTAAATAAATCAATAGAAACTGTGCCAATTGAACATTTTTATAATACAGCACTTTATTAATTAATAAATTGACTGTTTAATTATTTAAGGCTCATTCTAAGCTGTTTCCTGCCAATGCAAGATTCAGACTAAATTTAATTTTCTGCTGAATTATTGTGGAGATATTTGATTTTGCAACTCTAATGCTGATTTTAAGGCTGAAAGATTCAGAAAAAAAATTTTATGAAATAGTAGGATGTACTTGATGTGAAACTTCTGGGCATGAACAGCATTTCCTTTCAACTCAATGGGCACAGGAATAATGTTTATTTGGTCTAATATATCATTGTTCCTCCTTTGGACAAGAAGTGGGAAGAGACTCCTCTTTACCTGAGGCTGTTGTAACTTCCTTCTCAGGGTGGAGCAGGAAGGTTTGTTTTCCTGTGTGGGAACAATCCACCTACTATTTCTCATCTTGAATTGAGACTCTTCTCCCATATGCAGAGCCCCTTAGAAATACAAGAGTTCAATTTTTCTGTGTTTAAGTAGTGTCTGTACTGCTGCCCAAGTAGATTTTAAACACATTGAACAGGATGTTAACATTCCATGCTTGAATTTAACTCACTGCAGGCTCTTTTGGCCTGTTTCCATGTCATAAATTAGTAGCAAAGCTGTTGAATTAACTCAGTCTGATTTTAAATTTGAGCAAGGAATCTTCAACCAACAGATACTTTATATGTCAAATGTACCTTTTGAGGGCATGGCCATATAAAACTGGGAGGTTTGAACTACCCTGGACTTGGTGAATTGCCCCAAACTTCTACTTGTCTGATAGTGATGTAAACTGCATTTCTTCCTTTGTGTTCCTCTGCAAAAGGAACTGTTGTTCATACTTTGAATAATGCCTGTAAAAAGTACAAGCCAATGAGGAATCAGACCCTATGTATTTCTCGTGTACTTGGCTGATTAAAAAACTTAATTAGGGAGTTAATTCAGAAATTAATTTATTTTTTCTCAGAAAGTACTGAAACAAAGGATTTTTCCCACTGCTTGTTAAGGATGGGTTCAGACAGAAGAGATGGAATAATATATTTAATGACTTTAAAATTTCGTTAAAGCAGCTCCCTTGTACTTCATATTCTGTGGCTCTTTCTGTGGGACTTACTGACTCGACACTTTTTTTCTTTCTCCTATGGAATGTGTGTCTTTAACCTGGTCACATGCACTCTTTAAACAGAGAGAAGGAATGGGAGAATCATTTGTACTAGACAGTGCTGCACCAAGTACCATTTCCATTCCAAAGGAATTCCAGTAAGAAATCTAAAAAAAAAAAGTTTTTAAGAGATTTTGAAAGACTGTCTCAAGTGTGAGAAAAGGAGTGTTTGAGAGTTGTAATTCATCTGTGGACAGGAAGATTTATGGAGTGAAATGTCTGCTATGCCAGTGAAATGTGTATGAACATGAAAGAGCATTTAAAGTGACTTTCTCACAATGTAGCGTGCAATGCCACTGAAGATACTAAGAAAGTAAATCCAGAAGTTCTACAGTATCTTCCTTTGGCAACTGTATTGCTTTCACTTTTCTAGTTCTTTTAAAATAAACAGTTCAAGAGCTCCATCTTCGGGTTTAAGGTGTTATTGTAAAAAAAAAAAAAATTTCTTTTTGCATTAAGTAGTACCAAAACCTCCTACAAATTATGTAGTGTACATCTTCTCATACCTTGTCAATTTGCAATGCTTAACATTTCTAGATACATTTATTCCATTACATTTTGATAAACTTTGAATACTCTCTTTTTAGTATTTTTTTTTGTTTTTTTTTTTTTTTTTTGGTTTTTTTTTTTTTTTGGTTTTTTTTTTTTTTTTTTTTTTTTAAGAATATTTTTTCTTTCCTTAAGTTACTGGGTTTTGGTGGATTATGATTTTCCCTTTCAATTATGATTCATAAATCAATTTGACAGGTCATAAAATATTACAGGCCATGACAGAAAATTATGGCAGATGGAATTTTAAAACAGGCTGTTTTTCAGGTAGCTTTGTTATTTGTTAGAAATTAGTATGCTTTTATTAAAATGAGAACATATGCTCATTTTTGTCAATGGGGAATGTGTTCACGTTCTTTCGGAAGCAGAATTTTAATGAAACATTAATTTTGTTTCTGCCAGTGCAGCAGAGTTCTAAAAGACTTAAATATTACAGTGAAAACATTTTAATCCATTTTATTTTTCAATGAAAAGCCTCTAATTATTCCAGGAAGTCTTTGGGGAAAATACAGTTATTTCAAAAATTTTGCTCCTCAAACAAAGTTGTGAAAGTAGTACATAACAAAAAAATATTGAGAAGTTAATTAAACTGTTCATCACAGAAATCCACCACCTATGAGACATTCTTATCAGTATCTTCTGTCTCTTTTTTTTTTGACTTTCCTTATCAAGTGAAGTTTTATTTCTTCCTACTTTCTAAGTATTGTCAGTGGCATACTCTGCTGACATTCTGACAAGTACAGACAGTCCTTTTAACTTACCTTGGTTGCAGTGTTCTTAGAGTCAGAGAATTTGCCTTGCTTCTTTCTGTTTTCCATCACAACACTGCACAGTATAATTCCTTTTTTTTTTTTGTAATAGAAGGGGTGACTTGATGATTATCCATTATTGCTTAAATTATTGTTTAAACCAAGATAAGTCAAACCCAAGTTGTGATTCGATCCTGTATTTCATCTTGTCCCCAGCAAATATGTCAATCTATAACCAGTTCATGTGACTATTTATTCTTGTCTTTAGTTTTTAACTAATGAACCTGTTAGCAACAGGCGCTGACTTCAAGTCATATAACTATTTAGCTTGCCTTTATAAAATAATTATTACTGATGATATGTTCATCATGTTCAGTATTTTGTTGTTGCCTTTTGTATTTGTGAGTTTCTCCTCCATTGTTATTTACTTTCTTTCCAAATTTATCCAAACTAATTAGAAATCACAGTGCCTTAACTCCCTGTAACTCACATTCTTTCCAAGCAGAAGGTGGAGACAAAGAACACAAAATGCTGAGAGGCTGAAAGCTGTCATCTTCCTGCTGGCTTCAGTTCTGTACCTCGGAAAACTGTCAGAGAACCTCAGGTCTGAGTTGTATTAGAATCCCACTTGAACAAAAACTTAATTTTTCTTCTGGAAGCCTTGAACTTCTTTCAAATCTCTGCAATCTTTATGAACGTTTTTCTTTTCTATTTAAAAAAATGCAAATTACTGCAGAAATAAAATACCTTTTATTTCATCTCATGAAGAAATTAAGAAGGTCACAGTCATGACAGAACTCAAGTTCACTGCTTCATTGATTGCTGATGTATATATGGATTGACCTGCTGACTGAGGGTATTGTAACAAGGCAGCTGAATTTTATCCACATTTTGGACAATGTTTATTCCCCTTTTCCACATTATAGACAGCCTTAATTTAAAATGTGACAGGTCTTTTTAAAATCATGTATATATTTAAAACTAAATTTAAACAAGTGCTATTTAGAATAGGGGTGCTTTTTTGATGTTAAGCCTTTGGCATTGTTTTTTGTTGCCGTAATGAGTCATGGTTGTAAAGATATTAAGCAGATATTAACTAAGTACCCATTGAAGAAAATGACTTTTAAGGAGTGTAGATTAACCTAAAGTATGCTGATTGTCTTTTCTTATAAATTAAGTAATTGTATTAATGTCATTGTTCTTTCTTCCAAGTTCAACTCTTAAAGAGTTTTTAAGTGTGGCACCAAGACAAAACAGCTTTAAAATAGTGGAATATGGTTTTTTTCCACAGTTTTTCTTTAAAGTAACAAATTCAGTCAAAATATTTTTTAAAGAAAAGGCTCTCCTTTATCAAATCCCTTGTTACTGAATGGTTTTAAATTACTTTAAGTTTTTTGGTTAATTAAAATTCTGGACTGACTGATGTATGCTTATTAGGTGATCCCACAGAATTTTAAAATATTTTTTAATATTTCTTTGGATTCTTGCTCATAATTTTCATGAAACCAAGATAATTATTTTTTGTGATTGTTGTAACAATAATACCCTTCTCTGTACTCTTTCACTTGTCTGTAGGACTGTTTACTTCAAAATATTGCCTTCTTCTACTGAAGGTATTCCAACTTCATC
This sequence comes from Chamaea fasciata, assembly GCF_029207755.1. NCBI lineage: Eukaryota > Metazoa > Chordata > Aves > Passeriformes > Sylviidae > Chamaea > Chamaea fasciata. The sequence continues at coordinate 70,126,757 of NW_027094086.1, forward strand.
TAACTTGTAATGTTCACAGAACCTGAAGCCTCAAGTCTGTGTTACATTCTACCAAAAAAAATAAAATAAAAAAAATAGCAAGAGTTAAGAATGTATTGCTTTCTCAGTTGTATATATCTAACATCAGAGTACAAAGTTACCACTTTATTTTCTCATTAAACAAAACAATTACTGGAAAATCAGAGGGGTAAAATTTTCTCTAAAGGTAAAACAATTCTGGGAAATAATTTGAAGATTTCTTTTATTAGTTTGTAATATTGTTTAATATTCAGTAATGGCTCTGAATAGAATAAAGGTTCAACCTATTAGTGTTTCTTTTCTCTCTTCTGACTTTAATACCTGTGAATATGACTACTACTTGAATGGCTCAGTGAAATTTGAAAGTTAAAAGGTAATATTTAGATGTTTTGTCCCAACTCGGTTTCTAAACAATTTAGTATTAAAAAGAATATTTTCACAATATCTGGGACAGATCATTGTGAGCATATACTAGGCTTGGCTTCAGTGTTCTTTTGAGATGCAGGGCAACATTTTTATTTTGAGTTGTGTTTTTCTTTTTTCTCCGCAATAATTTGGCTAAATAGAATCCTGCACTTTTTAAATCCTGCAGTTTTAAAATACCTGAGATTACTGGGGTTTTTTTTTAACACTATCTAATCTAAGATAAATATTTGTATGATAGAGAAAATATGAACAAATAAGAACAATAGCAAACAATTTTAATTAAAGAGTAAGACTTTATTTTGAAAGGGAAAAAAGGTTGCAGATATTTTTTTCAGCCTTCATTTTCTATCAGATGCCCTTCTACATCCTATGATACATGCTTACAAAACTGTCATGGAAATTTATAGTGGTATGATAGAATTTACCACCTTGGCAGATTATGATGATAATGGCATAATAATTTTGTTACTTATTGATACATAGAACTTTTTCCTATTGCTCTAAGAGAGAACAAAATGATTTTGAGGAAATAAAAAAATGTGAAGAGAGAAACAGATGCAACATATAAAATTTTGCCCCAGTAAATTACTAATCAACCTGCTGGTTAGTAAACTTTGAGAAAAAGTATTAAAGATTTGCAATGGAAAATGACTAATCAGATTAACAAATGCATTAACTTGTAGAATTCATATTAATTTTCATGCTTCAAGTTTAGAAATGGAAACCTGTAAGTGGCTTTTATTTTCCTGATATAGTATTGTACAATTGAAAATGTATAGTATGCTGTTTTCTGCATTATATAGTACAGTAACAAATCTGAGTATTAGCCAGGATGGCCTATTGATCTTAAAAGTATCAAAATTCTTTTTCAGAAGGTGCCTTTAATGATGTCGTTGTCTGAATATTCTAGTATGGCACAAAAACCCCATATCATTGTTTCTGCATGGAGTGTGTTGGGTTACTTTTATGTCTATATATATATATATATATATATATATATATATATATATATATATATACACATGTATATATATATATGTTACTTTTCTCAAATAATAAGGATTACTTAGAGATAATGACTTGCTCAACAACAATATCTTTTGAAGTCTGAGCAGGAAACCCAAGTTCTGCTTTTTTTGTTTCCTACTACGTATGTCTTGATTACCTTTTAGAGTAATTTCATTTTTAAAAAGAATAAGAAGTGTAATGATTAAATTATAAGCCTGTTTAATCTCTTAATAATTTTACAATTTAGACTGTGAACCATTCATCTTTTTACACGGCAAATCCTATCCTACTTGCTTTCCTCTTAATTTATACTAGCATCTATCAGAAATCTGTCCTTGGTCTGATATCTTCCTATTACACAATCTGAAATACCATTTATATCATAGTGGTTCTTCATTCTTAATCCTCTCCATGCCAACCTTCATGGTAGAGCATCTCTCATTTACGTGATTTTTATCTAATACTGACCTGTGGTTTTGCTCTCAAACTGATGATGGACTTTGCCCTCTGAATTTTTAGCATTCTTTGCCTCAAAGTGGTTTTGTTTGTATTTAAGGCTGTGGGCAACGTCCTTGTAGTTTAAGCTGCTAATCTCCCTTTGGATGTATGTATTCTGGTTATCTGAGTGCCCCGCACTGTAACTGATATATTTTGATGCCCAGTCTGTGATGCATGACAGACAAAGTCAGGAGTGTTGTCATGTATGTAAGTGCTGAGCCTAATTTGATCTGACAGAAGAAAACTTCTGATTCACAATTAACAAAAATTGCCTGTTTCACTCCTCTGGCTTCTGTTTACTCAAACTGCAGTTTCATCTGTGTAGAACAGAAAACCATGGAGACCTCAGACTTCTTCCAGTTGACAGGGTTAAATCCCTCAGGGCAGATTGCTTGAGTAGTATCTCAAGTTGCTATGCCAACCTTGGTTCACTAGCTAAAAAACTATGGTGGCAGGGATTCTCAGCTCTGTGGCAACTTCAGGTGTACTGCAAACAGCATTTGGAGGGCATAAACCATTTCAGAAAGAGAAGAAAACTTATGATTTCCTGATTTAACTTTGTGTAGGGATGAGTTAGGTTTGGGAAAAAGAATTAAAAAAAAAATGTTAATCAAAGGACTTCATCTTCAGCCACCACAGCTTGGTAAATACCACGGAGACACTCCTTATTTTAGAGCTGTGATACTTTTTTTTTTTTTTAACTCAAATAAAATATAAACAGATAAAAAGCTACTTAAAGTTTCTATCTTATTAAATGTTTGCTGTGTAAAAAGAAGAATTTGATCATTTGGCCTCCTTTAACAATGTGTGTAATCCTCTCTGAATAGTAAAAAATATCTGGGTTTTTGTGTGACTACTGAGTCTTCTAATAGCTGTCATAGCCAGTCTCCATAACAGTGGGAAATTAGGATTCATAAACTTTGCTTGATACGTAATTTCATTTTCAGTGTAGTTGTAGGAAAGAAAAAATGGAAATGCTGAATTGTGAATCAAGTTCTAGGAAAGACTAATAAAATACCTCTTCTTGGGATGCTTTAAAATAAATAAATGCAATTGCTTAAGCTTAACAACTGCAGGAAGAGAGCTTTTCGTTGCACTATCTGTCAGAGTTAGAAAAAACAGATTTTCTTTCAGACACATTAGCTCTTGACACATACGCTCCCTAAGAAGGTGTTTTGTGCCCCAAAAGTCTATCTAGCTACATGCATTCAAACAACATGACTACAGTAAAAGCCCACACACTGCAATAAGCACTTTCCTTTCTGTAGCATTAAAACCCATTTGTTTTTGGAACAAGCAGCTTTGTTCACAGATTGTTCCGGTCCACAAATTGTGTAATGAAAAATTAAATACTGCACAAATTTAATTTAAAATCACCACAACTTTAAAATTGGCAAACCATTCTTCTTCAGTTGGCATAGTGGCTCTTTTGTATTGAGATCTGGAAATTGTACTTTGAAGTTTTTGAGCAGCTGTTGGGCTGGCTGAGAATAAGAGGTTTTTAAAATATACTTTGAATGATGGAAAAAACTCCTCAAAATAATTGCTTCTTAAGTCCAGGATCTGAGAGTTTTACTGCATTAACAAGAATGTTCTAAGCAGCCAAATAGAACAACAACAAAAAAATAGTATTTCAGTTTTTATTTCTAAATGCAGACACTGGAATAGGCCTGTTCCAATTGGGTGAAAATGAATATAGGAATTGAGATTTACAGGAAAGTAACTGCTTCCCATACACATCACCCCCCAATATATGCAGAGAAGGAATATATGTGTGGCAAGATTGTGACTGTCCTTTCATATTGAAAAAAGAGCATCCCAGAATTTTGTAAAACAAAGCAACTGAGACACTGAGAAATTAAATACCTGCACTCAGCCTCTCAAGTACAAGCTAAGCCCCAGACATTCTAAACCCTTCTACTGGTATATAAAACAGTTCTTTTGTGGATAGGAAACAAAAGAGAATTGGAAAAAGTATGAAAGAGCTTTTAGCAGATGTGTCTCTCTGTATGCTCATGTTATCCTTAGAACTGGTACATCAGTTATTTCCTGATAAGACTGTCAGAGTCCTACAAAATAGAGCATTTTTCTTTCCTAAGAAGATTTTCAGTTAACGCAAATTTATTATATATGTACTTATGTACACATACATAAGGTTGATATGTACATATATAACTATATGTGTTACCTTTTGTTTCTGTACATTAGTAATTATTTGCTGAATTTCCCTATTTGGACATCTTTATATATTACTTATTTAAATTTGAGCATGCCCAGCAGTTTAATCCAAATTTATGGTTTGGACGATAGCTGTTTCTAAATATCTGAAAATTCTGTTTCTGAAAGCCCATCATCATGATTCTGTCATCATCTAATTTTGTTCTTATTGTATAATTTCAAAATACAGAAGTTGATCTAATGTAAACCTGGTCTGAATAGGAGATGGTGGGAAAGGATTTGGAGTAACTTCATTTTTTATACTGAAAGAACTGGAAGAAGAATCAATATGTTGGTTTTCAATTTAGTGAACAGAGAAATTAAAAATAGAAACATTAGCTTTAAATAAAATTATACAAAGTTAGGGGATTCATAAACCTTGCTTGATACATCATTCATGCTTTTTCAGTGGGATTTAGAATCCATAACATAGTTCTCACAGAAATACCTCTTCTTTGCATCCTTCTAATTCAGGAGGGTCCTGGAAAAAGGTCTAGCTCTCTGTCTTATTATTAATTTAAAAAGAATTTCAGTTTTAAGACATGCCAATTTCCACTGACTCCGGGGAACCTCTGAATTTGCTGTTGGTCCATGGTACATGTGAAATGTGTCCTGTGCAATAGAGATGTATTCACAGAATCACAGAATAATCTGAGTTAGAAGGGACTCACATGGATCACCAAGTCCAGCTCCTGGGCTGGCACAGCACCATCTCCAAGAATCACACCATGTGCCTGAGAGCATTGTCCAAATGTTTCTTGAGCTCTGTCATGTCTGGTGCTGTGACCATTTGCCTGGGGAGTCTGTTCCAGTGCCTGACCATTCTCCAGGGTAAGAACCTTTTCCTGACATCTACAGCAAATGAGAGGCTACATGTAATCCCAAAGCCCACAAGACAGGTTTACCTAACAGAACTGCCAGAGGTCCATTTGTAGTTTTGTTTTTCTGTCTCTTACAGTAGCATATAAAGGATTGCTTGGGGAAAAATGTAACAACAGACCAAAAATGGAATAAAGTTTTCATGGTGTTGACTCTTGCTCTTGGCAGTCTGCAGTTTAGAGACACCCTGAACCAAACTCTCTGACATTAGTCTCTGACATTACTTTCATAATTTTTAACCGTTCTTTAAAAACAAAACAAAAACTAAACCAAAACCAAACCAACAACAACCAAAAAAACCCACCAGAAAAATAGCGAACAAACCAAACTAACAAAACAAAGCCCCAGCTATTCAAGTGCGTGTAATGTTAAAAAACAGTGGGTTTGGTTTGCTTTAAACTTGTTCACTTTTCAATGGGTACACCTATTTTCTACAGCACAAGTGCTGAAAAATTGAGGGACTGAGTTAAATTTCCTTAACTCCCTTCCTCATTTAGTTCCACTGTTCACAGAATCACAGAATACGCTCAGTTGGGACTGATCTTCTAGGATCATCAAGTCCAACTCCTGGGTCTACATAGAACCATCCCCAAAAGTCACATCATGTGCCTGAGGGCACTGTCCAAATGCTCCTTGAACTCTGCCAGGCTGGTGCTGTGACCACTTCCCTGGGGAGCTGTTCCAGTGCCCAAACACTCTGTGGGAGAAAAACTTTTCTCCATATCCAGATTAAACTTCCCCTGACTCAACTTCAGGCCATTCCCTCAGGTCCTGTCACTGGTCACCAGAGAGAAGAGATCAGTGGCTACCCCTCCTCTTCCCCTCACAAAGAAGCTCTAACTGTAATGAGGTCTCCCCTCAGTCTCCTCCAGGCTGAACAGACCAAATGACCTCAGCTGTTACTCATACAATTTCCCCTCCAGACCCTTTTACCATCTTTGCTGCCGTCCTTTGGACACCTCTCTAAGAGCTCAATGTCTTTTTTATATTGTGCCTCTTAAAACTGCACACCTCTGCACTGAGGTCACCTCTGTGCAGAGCAGAGCAGGACAACCCCCTCTCTTGCCCAGCTGTGATGCTGTGCCTGATGCCCTCTGGACAGGCTTGGCCCTCCTGATGCCAAGGCACTGCTGGCTCATGTTCAATTTGCCATCAAACATATTGATTAATATATAATGTGATTCACATTACAAACCTGCACACTTGTCTTACTGCAGAGAAGTAACATGAGAAAAATTCTAGATTTCAGGGAAGGGTGTATACCTTAGTCACTTTGAAAATTTTACTTTGAAAATAACTGTCTGTATGAGAACCCAAATTCAGCTGAGTAAGCAGTATTTATTTAGATAATCCCATGGAGCAAGGCATTTTGAGTTTGGTTTCTATTATAGAACTGGGGAAAAAAAGCCACATAAACGAACAATATAATAGGCTCATGATTACATGATCTGAAAGGAGATTCCTTACACTCAGGCATACCAGTAAAATAATTAATAGTTCCCATGTAGAAATTCTGATCTTTTCTGGTATATGAAGCATTCACTGTTCTAGGTAGGATAAAAAATTCTATAATAAAGTCAGTGACTCAGTCCATCAGAAGAACACTTTACTTTTCCATTGCTGCTGATGTACTTTTTAAAAATATTATTGAACAGATCCCTTCACTGGATTTCCAAGCTTTATCTTTTGCAGACTTCTTGTCACCTTTGCAGTTCAGTAACATATGTTATACATATAGCCAAGCTGTCCTTGATACGTCTTAAAGGTGTTCCAGCCATCAATCAACTAACAGTGTTCTTGCTTTTGGCCCACACAGGACAGTTGCCTATTTCAAACATCAGAACTACATGTAGTTATTAAATCTATGCTGTTTTTCTGACAATGTTAATCTATCTATTAGCTATTGCAGCACACAGGAGAAAATGACATCTAGTTCACAGACAATAATCAAACCATCATCCAAAAAATGAAGGACGGTGCATCATTATTGTAAGAGCCTAGGCAAATATGGAACCCCAAACTATTCTTGTCATAGAATTTGCATTTTCTTTTCAATAGTTCTCCTTTTCACTAGACTTCAATTATTTTTTTTTTAACACAGTTATCTATATAACAAAATTAATTAAAAGCTTAAACAGTTTCTTGTGGAACAAAGTTGCCTTATATCTTCCTGCAAATAATGTAGAGAGATGCACTTCAATTGTGTTATTTTTATTCCTCAATTTCTTTCTTAAAATCATAAACCAAGAAAACCAACATGCAGGTACAGCAACATGTTGTTTAGAATAGGAATGTGACTTTGAAGTGAATTGCTTGATTGTACCCACTTATCACATTTTGATTGGATCGTTGTCTGGTTTCTTGAGTGCACAAACTGGATTCATTTTGGATGAAGCTTATTGGAGACGTTTGCTTCAAGAAATCTGTGCTCAGCCTGTAAAACCAGATTAGGACTGGTCTGAAGTAAAAGCCCTAAGATGTGTGTAATATAGATATTTAATTGGTTTTTTCAGTCTAAAAATATGCACCACACTAATTGTCTAAGCTTGCCTTGTCTACATAAAAGGTCTGATTTTTTTTTAATCAAAATATTTTATCAAAGTGATAATTTTACCTTAAAATCTATTACAATTAACTCTAATATAGTCTAATATAGATTTTTTTTTCAGCAACAAGATGGGCTGCATATGATTAGTAAACCCTTTCTTGTTACTGCCGGAATACTTTTGAGGAAAGGACCCATCAACTGTCATCAAGTGACCCACATCCAGAATGCATGGGACAACTCTTTGGCTCATGGTCAGTGCTCAACCCAGACCTTTAGCAGTGCTTCCCTTTCAATTTAAAAACTTAGGTTAAGAGCCATGCTCATGACCTGTCCTTTGAAGCAGAGCTTACTTCCACTCTGCCTTGAACTAAGGAGTTATGTTGAGACTTTGACCACCATGACAATGCATAGTATTCTCTTCAGAAGGATGATTTTACAGTATTAAACACATTCTTATTTTGGCATAGAAAAATAATTTTTGAAGGTCCATTGTGCAGTACTTACTTAACATAAAGTTCCTGTCCTGCTTACTTTGAGGTTTACTGCATGTTAAACACCACCAGCAGCTAACTCATGATGCAGTTCCAAAGACTGAAAGGCTGATAGCCTGTTTTACTATACAGAGGTATAAAAAGAGATTATTTGCACAATTTTTCTTTTTTTCCCGGTAATATTTTTGAGTGGAATCCACATTTTTTTCCGTTATTTATAAACTAACAGCAGTAAAATCTGATAGAACCCTCATAATAAACTACTTTGCTTATATTGCGTTATCAGTCCATGTAAGTGGGGTGGTGTTGCCTTGTAGAAGTTTTACTTTTTAAAATATATCTTGCGAATTTTAAATAAGTGGACTTATTTAGAATTTATTATGCAGAGATAAGAACATTCTGTTTCTCTGGGAAATAGCTTTTAATTTTAGTGACTACCAAGCTGTTCATTTAATGCTACTTACAGAGCCATAAGTGAAGCTCAGTGGCTGACCGAGAAACTTATGATCCAGTTCTTGACTTAAAAACAACAACAACAACAACAACAACAACAACAACAACCAAACCAAAAAACCAAAAAACCCCCAAATGTAACTAATTGAATAGGCAGTAATCCTTATTAACATTAAAGTACTATACATTTAAACAGCTATTCTTTAGGAGATTATTTTTAGCACAGCCATATCAATTTATTTCACATATGTTAATGCCTTGATTATTATCTGATTGCATTTTTAAAGAACATAGAATTTGATTATATAATACTTGTAGCTTATTTTTTCCTGCTCTGATTACATTTTCTTCCGTCAGCAGGTAAAAAGGTTTTAATAAAGCGAAAGACTGTAAAGACAACACTATTTATTTATTATTAGCTCTTCTTTTCTTCTTTAAAGAATATTTTGTTCCTGGGGAGATGTAGGCAAGAGCTCCTATTGCCCTTAGCAGGAATTACATCTATTCTTGAATTTACAGTGCATACCAGGGCTCATTTAGAAACACAGTACAGCCCAATAACTTGTTACCTCTGAGGAAGTTTAAAATTTAGTCATGTAGCCTTTATTCAGAATAATAATGACTTTTAGCACCTGGATTCCTAGACAGAGCAGAAAAGGAAAAGGTTTCTTTGAAACAGTATTGACAGAAAAGTTAGTTTACATATATACCAAAAAAATTCTGAAATATGAAGCAGTATTTCAGATAGAGATTCTAATGAGCTGCCTTAATTTGGTACTATATTTTTGGTGTTCTGTTTCTCCTTTTAGCTGATTTGCTTTGTATTCCTTCTTTCTTCCTTGCCACCCCTTCTCATTTTTGTGATTATACCCACATCATGTTACGTCTTCTTCCTTTCTTTATTCTTATTTTCTATTAAACAGTGTGCTCTGTTGATTTTCAGCTTTGGATAAGTAGAATGGTTATTGTGAAATAACTAGAAACATGTACATGGTACACTGGATTTTTCGTAAAAGATGCTCATCTGTGCATTTAGCTTCACAGTAAATGTGAAATAGCTGACCCATCCATAAAAGTAAATTTCTTACCTATTCAGAAACTCTTTCAGTTGATTCTGCTTACAGAGAAGGAATTCCTGTTGATCTATTAGTTAATTTAGTGGTTAATCTTCATGATCTTTGGGGAAGAGGATTCAGTTTTTACGCCCTTGAAAATACTTTTGTGATAGTTGACTAAAAATATGTATTATAACTGGCCAAAATATATGACATGAAATATCATGGCACATACTAAAGTGTATTTTGTACACTTCTTAACCTTAGAGTTTATATTCCTGATTCTCTTACTGTAATCTTCTGTTAGTTTAAAAACTATATGAGAAAGTTACAATAATAAAGAGTAAGGCTTACTTATGGATGTAAATAAGAATGGCGAATTGTAAAAATATCTTTAGTGTTTTCAACTGGCCCAGCCTATACTATTTTATTATTTAAAATTCTGTATGGGTGCAAAATAAGTTTCGTTTATACATTGCGGATTTAAATTGTAAATTTTATTTTCAAATATTCAAATAGCTTTCTTATTTTGATTTTATATCTGTTTCTCATCATCTTCCACATTTTTCTTGAAGCTTATTCTGACTCTAAAAATTACCATGAGTTCATAACATGGTATTAAGCAGCCCCCTTCAACAATTCCTGTAACACTTCTGAGGAAGTATTGCTTCTGATACTAAGGAAAGTAACTTCTGAACTTTGTGAGTGGCCATTAATTAAGTCAACTTGCCATCATGTAAAAATGCAGAGAGGAGGTCTACATAATTTTACATCGTCAGGTAAAAACCTGCCTTGCTCTAAAAGCATGATTAGAATTTTTATTTTTAACAGTATTTACTGCTTACATGCAGAAAATATCATAAAGATTTAATAATAAAGTTTCTCGACTGTAAAAGTGCTTCCAAGTATTGAATGTGAAATTCATGTCAATAGCAAAAGGATAGCTGATCTATTTAAAAGTGCATATTTGACATTATTTCAAATAGCTTTAGAACTTTTTATAGCTGTGGATAGATCAAGATGTTGTTAATTTTGTATCGTAAACCGTTATAATGTCCCTTGTTGTACAGTAACGCAGGAAGGAAAGTGATACAGTGCATTCTTTAACTGCCCTGATAACCTTCATCCAGCCACGTACAGCAGGTGTATAAATCACTCCACGGATGTGCCTTGGTCTTTATAACCAGCTTCCAAATGATAGACTAAGGCTGGATGTCTGATTTTCAAGAACTAAAGCTGAATGAAATGTACCTAAAAACTTTTCCTTCTTTAAGTGGCAACAGTCAAAGAGAGAGATTTCATAATTTTACATTTCTTTAAAACAAAATGAGCCTAAAGGAGACTTGGGTAAAACTAAGTTGCCAGAAATATTGAGTTGGCTTGATTTATAACAAGCAATTAGGTGACTTGGGAATATGTCACCAAATTACAGGATAATTAAGGATTCTTAAGTAGTGTGATTATGTCTTGTAATAATTATAAAATTTTATACTTGATATCCAGGTATTTAGATGTTTGAATATGAATGAGTTTATACATAAATGAAGACCTTTCAGTGTCTTAGTTACTCATTCTCCTTTGATAAAGTTGTAAAAAATATGTTTTTCCTTCAACATGAATTTGCTTTTATAAAATATTTACATTACCAGATTTTCTCTAAAGGCATTAAGTGTGGAAGTCAGAAATCTCAGTGCCATGTCAATCCAAAAGAGATTTTTTCCCTGAGATTTGTTCTTAAACCTTTCATTCTAAACACTGAAGCCGCATGAAAAAAAATAGTTTCATTTATGCTGTGAGTTCTGAAGGAACCTATAACAGAGTTCCAATATACAATCAGTTTCTTGAAGTGCTTTGTTATTAAAAGAGATATCTAAACCCCAAGGATGTGCTCCTTATTCAGCTTGTTGAACTGAATGTACATAAGAACATCTGCAGTATTTTATCGGACTTACTGTTTCTAATTATTTTGGTTCTAAAAAGGCCATTGTTTCCCTATGTTGTGTTAGATTAGTCTATCAGGACACACAATTTGAAAAGATCTCTTTCTGAACAAAGTGTACTAATTAGGCTTTATTTTTTTTTTTCATTAAAGCAATTAAATCTTTAGTCTGTTGTGTTTCTCTGAAAAGTGTATTTGTAGTGGATGGCACTTGACGTACCCAAAAAATCTGTTTCCTCTCATATGTAGTTAGTTAAGGTTAATTCTAAGGTTATTGAGACTACATAAATGAGATGTGGCCAATGTGCAGGGTTTATAGAATATTGGAATGTTAGTAGGAGAAATTCTTCAGCGAGAGATTTTGATGAAGGTAAACTATGAACCAGTCATAAACTACATGGTCTTAAGTAGCTTCAAGTCTTAGAAAGTATCTTTTGATTTCAACACAGCATTTGGTGTTTCATAATAACTTCCATGACAGAGATAGGTAAAGCTTGTAATATAAAGAGTTACATTCAAATGCTAACAGTTTATTTAATTCTTAATGTGGCAGCTTACTCTAATGTCAGTCCTGGAGAGCAGTCCAGCAGCTTAGTTAATAATTCCCCAAGTCTTGACCACAACATGTTGGTACTTGTCAGCTCATAAAGAGGGTGGACCCATGCAAATGGATTACTAAAATGTAATTATGCTTGTTCTTCAGTCTGTACCTGAAATCTTCCTCTGTTCCTATGCGTCAGAGACATTCCAGGGAGAATGTAAAGGGTTGAGTGCAGGAGGGTCAAGAACTGATATGTTTGTGTAGGGGGCTGGAGCAGTGAAAGTTTTTAAAAGCACTATATTAACCTGCTTGATTGTTCTTGACGGAAAACTCGAGTCCAGAACAGAAACAGCCAGGAGCTGGAACTGCTATGGTTTCTGTATGACTGTATTATAAAGCTGAATCTTCATAAAACCAAAACAGCACGGACGTTGAGAGGGAGTAGCTTATTTTTTTAAGCAATTCTGATTATATAAATCTGGAGAGTGTCCAGAATTATACAGTTCCTTGCCATTAGAATTTACAAATGAATGACAGTTCCCATGAAATATTTAAGTATACTGAAAATTAGATGTAGATGTGTGATATTTATTTGAGGGATAAATTTCCTAAATACTTGCATCAAAGCTGACTAGAATCTTAAACAAGTATATAAAAATTAAATGATTTCATTGACTTTGTTCTTCTATAGTCAGATTATGTTTTGTTACAGCTGCTTCCTTAGACAGAGAAAAAAAATCAGCCTATGTCAGCAGAGTGCTTGTGATGCACCTCAGAGGTTAAGCAAAGTACTCTAGATGGAAGGATAAAACAGTACTTAACATAATAAGCTACTCTCACAATAAAGAATAACAGCACTAAAAATGAAGCTTACTTTGTTTAGTAAATTATTAAATCGATAGAAAAGCCCTAGTGGATACAGAATTTTATCAGTTACAATTGCTAATATTGTATTGCCATTATATGTAAGGCAGATCACACTATCAATCTATATTAGGGGTATGAAAAGTAGCAATCCAACCAGGAAACTTTGAATGTGTGCTATCTTATAAAAAACCAACAAGCTGTTCTGCAATGGGAGTGCCTTTCCATCACTTCAAAGTGATTTTATTATTGATTGGGCAGAAGTTTAGCTGCTCGAGGGCATTTGCCTGTTACACTTGAGAACCACAAGCTAGAGCTGTGCTTACCGAGTTAACTGTTAATTCAAAGATTCTTAGAGGGGAAAGGACAAAGGGGAAGTATGGGGCAGTACCAAGAAAGAAGTATACTTTTGCATACCTATTGTGCCTTGGGATTCCAACAGAGGGGTGAGAGACTCTAAAATAACATTGTAGTCATTGAGCAGCCTCCATCTTGTCCACTGGAAAAAAGTCTAAATTATTAGGGAAAGCTCATGACCAAAGTGCATCTTTTCTATACAAAGGGATGAAGTTAAGAGAGCGTGAATGAATTTGTTTTTGCCAATTTGTGTGTGTACTGAACCTTATAAGCATTATAAAGACTTTTTTTTTTTTTTTTTGCTTTTTCCTCTTAGCTTTCTTTCTATGCAACTAGACACTTTATACGAATAAAGCACTGTGTGGATATGAAGCACTGACAACTATTACTGTTAGATTTTGTCAGATTGCAAGGGGTTTTTTGGTTGTTCTGTAATCTATGTATTTTAGACAGTTAGAAGTCACATCTTCAAATTTAACTACTATGACTTAAAACTTTTAGTATTCACATGGAAAATAGTGTATAAAAATAGTCCAAAATTCATGAGAAAATAAAGCATTTTTAAAAAGAAACATTGTCGTTGACTAGGAAGATGGAATAGGTGTGATGGAATAGAGCTTCTTTGCATCCTAACATTTCTGTGATTCTGTGCTGCAGATTCTACTCTGATTGAAATTAATGTTTTTCCTATCTAGGATTGTATTTATACAAATATTTTTTAGTAAGGGCATTAGTCTTTCATGATTATATTTGATTAATTAATCATTATCATTGTCATCATCAACACCATGACCATCATCATCGTCTTCATTTAACTTGGCTTCAAGAGACTTTTGGCATTTTCTCTTTATTGAAGAGAAATTGCTAATAAAGATGGAAAGTATTTTTGAAATATAAGTGGACATAAATAGTAGTATTTATGCAGATGGGAAAGCTGCAAGTTTACTGAGGGTGGGCTACAGCTCTCTAATGTAGGCAAAGTTGCCATAGATTAGCTTTGAAAATTCTATTTGTATAATCCTGAAAACTTTCAAAGACATTGACAAAAGACATTTATCCAACCTATACCAAACATATCCAAAAGTGTCATGTGTCCTGTTTCCATTTACCTACAGCCCAAAGATTCAGATGTTTTTGTCTTTTCTAGTATTTTGTCTTTTCATACCTAGATGTTTTTGTCTTTTCTAGTATTCTGACCTCTTCAAATCAAAGATTCTGATAAAACTGTTTGCTTCAATTTAGGCAAAACTCTGTATGGAGATGTTTTCATCTCCATAGGAAGTGCCTGAAGTCAGAAGGGAAAGTCCTGATTTATTCCCTATAGTACACCACACTGAAGGTACTCTGCAAATGGTGTGAGTTGATTGCTATTGTCCCCCAATTATCCAGGGGATATCCATGGAATAAATGCTCTAATGCATCCATACTGTTGTCTTAAGTGGCAAATTAATTTATCATACGAAGTACTAAATATTGCACTGCTTTTTGCTCTGATTGGACTCAGTACTTTGATACTTAACCTGATAAGACTATCATGCCAGATTGTTTTGGGACAAGTCTGTCAAGGTAACAAGCACTAGATCAGGTTAGTACTTAGTTAGAAGTTTAATAAGACCTTGTTGATTTAGATTTCAAGCCAGACCCTAAATTTCTACGGCCTAATTCAAATTAAAACAAATCAGATTTATTTCAGACCTCTAAGTAGCAATGGTGGTTTTTGTAATTAGGATATAAAGTCTGTAATCTGGCAAGGTATGTTTCAAGGGCTCTTTTACAGTGAGATAAACAAGGTAATTATTTTTGTTCTTAAATTTATAAAGAGGATCATGATAATGCAATGCTTTCATCTAATTACAAATTCAAATGCTCCATTCCAAATCTAAGTATAGTAAGGATGATAGGTACAATAATTACTCTATATAAATTTGCAAAATAAATCTAAATTTGAAAATCAAGTTAAGAAAAGCAGGGGTTCTTTTAGGATCACTTGCTTTGCATGGACTGCAGTTTTGTTTTGGGCTTTCTCCCAGAATGTTTTACTCAGGACTAAACTAATTTGTATGTCTTTTTTCTTCAAAACACAAGTTTCATATTAGATCTGGTGACTGTTTAACATAAGCTGAGAAAAATAATACTTTTTTCTTAGCTTCCATGCTCCATTACCTCCTGCACTAGACAGAAGCATTACACATCCCTATGCCAGCGTCAACCCAAGGAGCTGATCCCCAGCTGATCCCTGGGACTGCAGCAGACACATCTTTGGCAGACGCTTTGTCAAGCTTTCACATCTGAAGAACCCAAGAATCTGAAACTGTCAGTCCTGAAACTTGACTGACTACTACTTCCCATAGTTGAAGATGTCCCATAGTTTGAGGGTCAGCATACTCAAAAATACATTCTTTTCCCTGATAGATGTCTTGGTAAAATCAGGAATTTTCTTCCTCAGAATTCAAATCACATTGCTTATCATCCTCTGCTTATCATTCTACCTCAAGGCAAGATACAAGCTTCAGCTATAACTGAGAGATGTATCCTCCATAATCTTTAAAAACGCCAGAAGGCTACACAGACTCCCAAGGAAATAAAACTCTGTACTGCACATCCTCACCACTGGAAAGCAAACCTGTATCCTACATGTTAGATTTTAGTATCCTTAGACAGGGGTCACTAGATTATAACATGGTATTTCATATGAGCTTTTACCAGTGCCTTTTACATCTTTAGCTCTTTTCTCTTGGTCCAAAGGACCTTTTCTCAAAAGATGTCACAACACATGTTTCCCCTTTCCATTGTGTCTGTTTGTGTTCACAGTCCTCTTTAATCAAACAAATATTTAGGCCATTCTCATCCTTCTGTTTCTTCCTGCCTATTTACATATTATCTTTATTTATGGCTTCTCACACTTTTATTGTCAGCATTGTCCATTGGGACTTTTTCTGATAATTTTATTAGTGGAAATATTTAGTAAGTCTGTCTAAGTGCAAGCTCCTGAGTAACCCCTTTAGCAATTTCTCTCTAACTCTCATTTCCCTTTCAGGATCATTCAGTAATTTTTTAAAATTTCATTTTAAACATCATAATTTTAGTTAATTACATTGCTGCCATATCAGGTGCCTTCAAATTGATTCAATTTATCTTAATTTAAAAAACACATCAGATTGTATTTTTTATACTTATCTGCATGGTTTTCAGCATTCATTCATGATGTCTTTACATATTATACAAGCCTGATCAGCTGGTCTGTGATTTCTTGGATTATTTTTCCCTTTTCTGAAAAGTTTATAGTACATTTCTTACTAGTCATAGGCTATCACCACAGACACATTGAAAACCTCATGTTATAATCTGTGGATCACTTCTATTTTGGAACATGCGGACAGATGTCACTCAGACTTTCTAAAGTACATTAAAATTTGAATACTGCATTTGTTTCTAGTCTCCATGTCTTGATAAGGATATGACAGAATGAAAGAGGTTATGGAATAGACCCAAGAGCATGGAAAAATTAAAAAATCTATGCATTGTCTCTGCAGGTTTCATAACCAAGGCTGCTCTATTTTTACTTCTCAATACAGCAAAATAGCTTGATGTTCAGTTACACCTGTTCTCTTTCCTCTATTATTTTTAGAATATCTCTTTCCACGTGATGTTTCAGTGGTTCTGTTCCTGCATACCGTTGTGCAGTGTTCTGCTGTGCAATGCATTATTTATTTCACACTGCCATCACACAATCTGTGCACTAAACATAACCCCTTTTACTTACTGCATCATCTGCCAATTGAAATCTTTGTATCAGAACTTACATCCATTTTCTTCTCCACGCTCATGCTCTTCAGTATTGCACAATATCCTGATATTTTTTTTCCACCTCTGCTTTTCTACTGTCATGGCAGGAAACACTGAGCTATTGTCTCAACCTCTACTCCTGTTTTCTAGTCCAAATCTCTTTCTGGATTAGTTAAATGTGTTATCCCGATTACCCATTGTATGCTGTACCTGTCTATTGAGAAATCTTTTTGACAGAAAACACAGGTGGTAAAATACATCAAAGTTTTGTTCATCCAGTACTAGATAAGCCTCAGGCCAACCCTTTACTGAGCAATTCTGTAGAGGCAATGTCTTAAAGACATAGAGTTAATGATGATCAGTAATTCCATTTAGTCTTCTGCTTCTGTAGAAGAGTCTTGAATAAACAGAATTGATAAGCACAAACATTCGAGAAATTATTTCATATAGTTTTGCATTAATTTCAATGCTTTTCTGCTTTAAAAATCCTGTTTTATGTTAAATAATGTTATTTCAGAATAAGTTAATTAAATATTTTGGCAATGTCCTTGATCCACCATTAAATTTTACTTAACATAAGAAATGGAGTCACTTTCATGTCACCAAAACTTCTAAATATAATTTGTATGATTTATAAATATATATATATATATATAAATCATATGCAGCTGTGAGATTAATAGAGTACAAAATGTCATGTGTTTCTTAGGCCTTCTCTGGAGAGACAGTTTGATATGGGATGCTGTAGTAAATTAATGAAATATTTTTATTCTGCAGAGCTTGATTTCTGTGGTATTTTTAGTAGACTAGATACTGAATAGTCAGTTCCAATTTGGTTTTCTTCAGCTCTTCCTCATAATATGGTGATTATTTATATTGAAAAATATAGTAACTTGAAAGTTCAAAAGGAAAAGCATTATTCAAAGAATATTGAAACAGCCCTAAAAATCAGAAAAAAGAGCAAGATACTTTTTAGTTTATAGGATACAAGAACAAATTAGGACATGTTAATTTTGGTTTGTGAGGTGTGATGTGGCCAAGTATGTAAAATATGCTGTAAAGAGTACTTTGTTAAGATTTTTATGCTTTCAAAGTAAATATAGAGAATTTGGAGTTTTCCATTAGTGAAAAGATTGAAAAAATTTAACAGTTAGAGAAAGTTTCCAGTAGCTAGCTAACTATGCTACTGGTCCTTACTTCAGATTCCTTTCTATTTTTCATGCTTTCTGATGGATAGGAAGCAGATGACACTTCCGAAAAATAAAGTTTTTATCTCATTTTAAGAAAAGTCCACCTCCCTACAAATAAATAAACTGAAAATTCTGAAGGATTTGCTAGAAATGTGCCTGTAATCTTCAATAAAAAGAGAAGAATTATTCCTCTGGTGCACAAGATGATGGAGTTCCAGACAGAAAGGTTGGAAAATACCTTTAGTTACCTGTAAACCTTTCTCTTTCCAATGAAGCCATCTTGGTTTGCCTGTACTAATGTACAGTAAAAGGCAAGGTTCTGACATCACCTGCAGAGGACTCCTTCTCTCTTACATTTCATAACCTCTAAAACCCCTTCCATCAATAGCAGTGGCAAAAAATGCTTGGGGAGTTAGTGACAACCACTAGGGATCCACGGAATCCTGCCAGCCTCAACAAACAAAGATAAACCAAACCAAATACTGAAAATCCTGCTGGAGCTTTGTGCAGCAGTGACTGTGATGTCAACATTGAGACAGGCAGAACCCAGTAACAACAGAAATGCCAACTCTGCAAAAGGGAAGAAAGCCTTAATTATCATTGCATACTGAATGCTAATGCTGTTAATTAAAGGTCTATCCCACAGAAAGGCTACCACTGCCAAATCGAGGTGTGATTCAGGACAGTCATAACCAAGTAGCTCAAATCCTGTTTTTTTCTGCCAAGAGCACAGTGCTGAGTTAGTCTTCTGCAGTGAAGTCATTCTGCAGGTGACTGTGCAGACTTTGTCAAATGGCATAACATGAGCCAACAGGAGAAGAATATTTCATTCAGAACATTTGTTATGCATCATACATTGATTTCTGGTTTGATGGTCTATTTTTGCACTACTTCTTAATAATTATCAGAGCATAAATTTCAGCTTTCTTTTGTCTTGTAGTACTTATAGAAGGAGCTACAGAAGTGTATTTAAAATATTACTGCATATAGGCCATTTTAAAATGTAATTGATGGACATATCCCTCATATGCAAATGGAGTAAAAAGTGAAGAAAAGTATGGTTTAAGAAATAGATGATGTATAAAATAAATAGAATTTTTTCATCATGAACTCAGAATGCAGAAGAAACCTATTTCAAATGAAGATGAGTTCTGAACATTTTGAGTGTAAGTATTATTTATTAATGTCACTGAAATTCCACTTTTTTTCTTTTTTTTTTTTTGGCCATTGTTATATGCAGTAATAGAATTCACTGTCTTCAGTATGACGGTGGTTTGACATATGGAGTAACAAAACTAACATCTGAGGGATTTTCACCGTTGCAATGGGTTAATGGAGTAATATGCATATTTTCAAATTGTTCACAGTTTGTTTTGTTCACATAAATAGAATACATATGTTATTAAGAAATAATGATTTATCATCATATTGTTAAAATCTTTTAGGTCATACCACTTAGGACTACTTAATTTTTAAGGTCTTCAGAATATATGCTAGGTTAATATTATTAGACAAGTATTTGAATCACAAAGCTATTTTAATACAAAAGCAGAGCTTGTATTTTGTATAAGCTTAGTTTAGTCCTTTGCTGATAGATGTCAGTTCTCTCCATGTGGGCTCATGGAAGGAATTTGTAGTGCAGTTTTCAGCTCCCTGACTGTTCAGTTGTTGGTTAAGAGGATTAGAGTGGGCAGTTCATAGCGTATATGAAAGGTTATGAATGATGCCATGTAGCCTCCGATGCAAAAACATCCTGAAGTTTTTCTTTCAGGGTTAATTATATTATCACTGCTGACCAACTCATGACTTCTCCCCAAAGGATTCAACATTCCACTTGGGTCAGCCATCTATCTTTAGGAGACCATGTTGAGCACAAGACTTCTGCTCTTACCTGAAGGAAACAAACAGCTACATGAAGTACCATGATACTTTTCTTGACACTCATCTTCTTTACATTTTTAAGACTGCTCAGAATTACTAAGTGGTTGACTCAATACATTCCTTGTCATCATCATTCACCAAGCGCCTTAAGATGGTATTCACTAGTGGACTCCTGTTTAAAATCCTATTCATTTTGTATTCACAAATTACTTAGTTTTTGATAAATATTACAGAGTTTATAATCATCTTCCACTTATCTCTTTTTTTTTCCATCTGGTTCATGTATAACAATGAGATAGATGTGAGTATCATTTGTGCTAGGTTTCGCTGGGGTAGAATTAATTTTCTTCACAGTGGCTGTTGTGGGCCTGTGTTTTGGATTTGTGCTGAAGGGTTGATGATAAAGAGTTGGTTCTGTTATTGCTGAGCAGGGCTTACA
Organism: Chamaea fasciata; assembly: GCF_029207755.1. Lineage (NCBI taxonomy): Eukaryota > Metazoa > Chordata > Aves > Passeriformes > Sylviidae > Chamaea > Chamaea fasciata. The sequence continues at coordinate 70,147,347 of NW_027094086.1, forward strand.
CAGAGCCAAGGCCTTGTCTGCATCTTACACTGCCATGCTGGTGAGGAAGTTGGGAGGAAACACAGCCAGGACAGGTGACCCCAACTGACCAAAGGGATATTCCAGACATCATGCTCAGTATATAAAGATGGGGGAAAGAAGGAAGAAGTGAGAACATCTGGAGTAATGGTGTTTGTGTTCCCAAGTCACTATTATGGGTGATGGGGCCCTTCTCTCCTGAAGATGGCTGAATACCTGCCTGCCCATGGGAAGCAGTGGATGAATTCCTTGTTTTGCTTTGCTTTTGTGTGTTTGCCTTTTGCTTTCCCTATTAAACTGTCTTTGACTCAATCCATGAGTTTTCCAGCTTTTACCTTTCTGATCCTCTCCCCAATCCTGCTGGTGGGGCAATGAGCAAGTGGCTGCACAGGCCTTGGTTTCTGGCTGGGGTGAAACCATGACACCATTTTCACCTCTTGTCATATCTGGAAAATGTGGTTTGCAGGTATTTGTTTCTTCAAGCGCACATATGGACCACAGATGTGTCTTCAGGAAATCTACTCTGAAAAAAGGACTAAAAAGAAATACTAAGAAATAATTTCTCAATATGATGTATTATCTTAAGATACTATTCTATAAGATTCCCACTAATATCTTGTTAACGTGACAGAGTCAGAAGGTCCAAATATATTTGGCTTTGAAGGATACCAAACTGAAAACTGTACATTTGAATGTAACTATAAAACATACACAACTAAGGCACTTGAAAGAAAATGGAAAGCAAGCATTATTAGAATTCCACAGAACTACACTGTTAACAAACATCAGTACAAATGGCATAACTAGCAGAATATAAAAAGTACCACCTTTTATGAAATGCCCTTTGAAAATGAATAGCTGGGAAAGAACCTTACAAAATGTTTGGCAGTTAAGAAACTGAACTCTCTTTTACTGTAACCCTGAAAATGACTAAAGGTCACCGATTCCTTATCCTCTTGTGGTAACCAGAATTAAACAAACCACTAGGTTGTTACATCAGGCAGATGCACTGCATATCTGTGTTATCTCCATGATTTCTCACTCACAGCAGCACTAAATTAGTTAGCATTCATTTGAATTAGCAGTGGTTAATGAGAGAGCATAATATGCAGTATTACTTTTGTGAAAATACAGACTTTGGTTTTGTTAAAAAGTGTAACAAATACTACAGCACATGGACCTTACTGAGGTATGGATACCAAATTAATTTAAGAATTACCCTCTGGAATGGATGCAGCTATGTAAGAAATAGCCATTTACGTTAAGCAGCACTTTGACATTTTTATACTTTGCTTTCCTTTATGTCAGAAATGGAAAGCTCTGGTTAGCAGATGATTTCATCAATTAAAGGCATTTATACATTTGCATCTATACTTGGAGGGAGATTAATAAAGCTGATGTATTTTTCCCTGGGGTATTATACACACCAAAATACTGGAATTCTTCTCCCTGCATGCATTTATGGATTTTAGCAGAGTATAGAAATTGTGGGTTTTGGTCCTCCTGACAAGTGAAATTCACTTTATTTCACAAAGTTTGCACACCCTTGGAACTTACTGGAAAATGCAAAGTAAATGATTATAAAGGTTCGTCTTTAATTCTGTCTACTATGAACAAAGGTACTTTACACCAGGATTTGTGAATGTCCCCTCTGATTCACTGACTGTAGTCAAGTACAAAGACTTTATAATTTGTACCTGTGGAAGAAATCCTGATAACAGTATTAACCTGGGATTCTAAAATACTCTTGTTTTATGCTGATTTAGCTGAGAAAATTTTTTTTCTATTACTGATAATTTAATATTCCATATAATTATTTCTACTTCTCTGTAACTAGTGAGTGACACATTAGTTTGGAGTTTTCCTGTATTTCTTTTACAGGCATATCAAATAGATAGATAGATAGATAGACAGATAGATAGACAGAGATAGAAAGATAGAAAGAGAAATAAGGAGAGAAAGAAGGAAAGAAAGACAGAAAGACAGAGAAAGAGAGAGAGAAAGAGAGAAAGAGAGAAAGAGAGAAAGAGAGAGAGAAAGAGAGAAAGAGAGAGAGAAAGAGAGAGAGAGAGAAAGAAAGAAAGAAAGAAAGAAAGAAAGAAAGAAAGAAAGAAAGAAAGAAAGAAAGAAAGAAAGAAAAAGAAAGAAAGAAAACATACTAGATTGTGTTTATTTTTTGCCTGCTATGGAAGTTGTTTAATGTGACATTTCAAGAGACTGCAAATTTTCATTCTCAGTGTGGTTGAGCCTAAATATATTTTCAAAGGAAAGAAGATTCTGGGAAGGAGTGGCTGTCATCTCAAAACTGAACAAGTTATGTACTTCCTAAAGTAGTACTTACTTTAACCAAAAAGTGATGAAAATTTTGAATTCTTGGATAGTCAGGAAAATAGTCTATGATATTAAGTTCAATTCTGTCTCCCCAGTTTGTGTTTGGTTTTTAATGCAGCAGGAATTTGTAGTTTTGCACAGAGAAAACCCATGTTAATACAGGCTTTGAAGAAAACTCATTGCCTGATAAGGAGACTAAATGGAGCATTTCATTGGATTACATTAGATTCTTAAATAATGTGTGCCTTTAAAAGCCTCCTATGTATCACAGAACTATGTTAACTTAGGTATTAAAGTTACTGTCAAAGGTAACATCCAATACTTTACAAGCACAACTGTACAGTTCCCCATATGTTTTCCAAAGTGAGGGAACCACTCGTCATATCTTTTTCTTTCTTGTATGTATTAAAGACTTTAATTCAGTGTCATTAGAATCTGGTTTTTAATTTTGCACCTCTGGAGATCAGCCCATCCAATTTCTTGCTGAATGAAAGTTCAGCTAGAGTAGGCTGCTCAGGGCTGTTCCCAGCTGGAATTTGGCCATCCTCAAAGATGGAAACTCCAAAACATCTCCAGGCAGCATCCTCCAGTATTCATTCACCTTTACTGTATGATTTTTTTTCATTGCCAACTAGAATTTCCTGTATTTCAATTTATGCCCAAATACTTTTCTCTATTACTTTTCTCATCATATTCTTTGAAGATTATGTTTTGTTTTGTTTTTAACATTCCTATTGTAATGCTCAGCCCATCTGTCTCTCATATTTCCTCTTTGTCCACTTTTGCCTTTTAAATCTCACATAATATTTAAGTGAGTATCAGCTCTTCCATTTTTGTGGCTTAAATGAGTAGTATAGAGAATCCTACTGCACACTAACTGTGCAATTTTGTAATTACCTGAAACCATCTAGAATGTAATCTCTTCAGGCACCTGCTTACACAGGTTGGAAGAAAAATTCATGTATAATGCACTCCTACAGAAAAGGATTGTCTTGATTTCAACTGGGAAATAGGCAGAAGCAAGTGAAGCAGAAGCAGAAATCTCACAATTATGCCAACGCAGCTACACAAGAACATCTGAGAATAATATTCATTATCCAAGCAACAGACCTTCAAATACACAATTATTCATGAGTTATCAGTGTGTCTGGAAATACAGCTTTAATAGACACAACCCACCTGCAAAACTGTAGAACTCCTCATGTGCAGGATGCATAATCCTTTTTGCACTGAAGCAAAAAACCAGCTAAGTATCTAGGCTTTGGTAGGAAAGACAAAAGTCTCTGGAGTTTAGCTCACTGGAAATGATGCAGATGGCTTTTCTCTTATTTTTTAATGTTACATATGAACAGGTATATTACACAACCAAAGCGTAACATTTAGATTAGCACATGTGGCCACCAAAGTAGTTCTGGGGTTGTTTTTTTATTGCTTTGAGATTAAATTAGTTTATAGGCAAATGGTTCCCAAATGCATTCCATTATGGCTAACTTTCAATATTTTACTTTCCCTATTTTCGTTATCAACTCCAATAACAACAAAATTTTAAGCCTGTCTGTGTGAAGTGACATCAGGCTGCAAATCTCAGCTCCCCAGCTCTGCTGCCAAAGGCCCATGTGCTGCTTGGTGCAGTCACAGGTTGGAGTCTGGCTTTTGGGGTCTTTTGGTGTGTTTGCCTCTCTGCCTGTGTGGGGGTTGCGGGTGGAATCATGGCATGCTGGGATGGAGTTACTCCCCATGACAGGCAGTAGGGTGCTGTGGTTTAGACTAGTGACCAAAGCAATGCTGAAATACGAGTGTTTTGGCTGCTGCTGAACAGGGTGTGCACAGTGCCAAGGCCTTCTCTGCTTCTCACTCATCCCCTGCAACTAGAACTGGGTGTGTAAGAGCTCACAACCAGCAGGTGACCTGAACTAAGTAACCAAAGAGATGTTCCATGCCATATAGTGCTTTGCTCAGCAGTAAAATGGAGGAGAGTAAGGCCGAGGTAAAGCTGGCTATCTTTGGCTCATGAACTGGCTGTCCATTGGCCAACCCATGGGAGGTGGTGAGTGATGGCCATTAACGCACTTTTTTTGTTTCTTCTTTCTTCTCTCCCTTATCTCTTCATTGAATTATTTCCACCTTGACCATGAGTTCTCTTCCTTTTACTCTTCATTTCTTTTTCCCCATTCCACCTAGGTGGCAGTTGGGGAGTGAGTGGCTGTGTGGTGTTTAGCTCCCTACTGGGGTTATCCCACAGCACACTGTGTGCCAGCTGGGCATGACTGGTGAGGTCTGCCCAGAAAGAGTCACTCAGCCCATTTCCCCATCTCAGGGATGACCAAAGAGCTCTCCAGTGGGAATACTACAGGCCAAAGCTGGATGTGGCCAGTGATCTAAGCATAAAGAAGGTCAAAAACTCAGTATAACTTCACTCCATAAAAATAAAATAAAAAATAAAAGTACCTGAAGTTTGCTTCTCAAAAAAAAAAAAAAATAGAACTCAAAATACAATCTCTTTAAGAAATCACTTAAGAGTGCTGGATGTCAAGAAGTTCCACATGCAACTGAAAGGACCATCCTATTACTACAGTAAAAATGACAATATGTTGGTACCATGACTGAAAGAAAAATATTTTTGAAAAAATGTGCGGTAGAAAATGTTTATAAAAGCTACACTAGAAATTAACCCTTTCACTTTGTACTCACGACTTCAACAAAGAGAACTGCCTAAAAGAACAGAAATTCGCCTAGGAAATGGTATAAGGCTTAACAAGAACCTTCAGTGAAGGAGAAGCAAAGTGTGACTAGTCTGAGGTGAGATTTCCAAAAATGTACTCATTATGGCCATAGATTGAAAGACACAAACAATGAGTTTCTCACAGTTCACTGAAAACACTTGTCTTAGAGTCTCTTAGACACCAAGCAGCCTACCTGGAAAGGCAATCCTATGCTGAGTTGCAAGTTCACCTTCTCTGCACAAGTTTCATGGCTGCTTCCTACATGGGTACGTCCACTTGTCTTGAGAAGTCATGCATGGAAGACCACTGGCACTCTTTGGAAGACCACTGGTACTCATGGCACTCTCTCAGAGCTTTGCAGATATTTGATTTCAGTAAGCAGAAGCCCACATGGCCATGAGGCATGGCTCTGACTGACTTAGGAGCTAGCTCTCTGTCATATGACTACTGATTCTTATGAAATGGATTGGTGTACTTTATCGCAAGTCTTAGGCAAAACATACACCCTTCACTCACAAATAACTCACAGTGATAGAAATATGCTCTAAATAAGGATGTGAGGTGATGGATCCCAGGGAACTGGGATCCACTGAAGTAATTGGCAAAAGTTCCTTAGTGATCAGAAGCAGCAGAAAGTCATACTCTGTATGGATGCAAAGCTGGTAACCAGGTTACGCCATAGGAGAAATTAGCAAATGGTAAGTGGGAATTTAAGGAATAGTCTTCTGGTTTCAGATATGGATTCATCAAATCTTCCCTCCAGCAAAAGCTTAAAAGTAAATCCATATTTCTTGAGCCATTGCCTTAATAGGTATCCAAAGCAGATATATTTTTGGATTTGGTGACAAACTAAACTAAAACGAATTTAAGCAAAGGTTGTTGGTGGCTGAAGCAGGGTGATGTAATCCACCTCCCATGCAGTCAGGGTAAGATTATGTGGTAGAAATCCTCTGATGGATTCAAAGATGGAGTTTTAAACCTTTCACTTCAATACAGTGTCACAAATCCTGTACACACTGCCAAACACAATGTTGAACCAGGTTCCAACAAGGTGGCAAGAGGAGGGTGTAAGGAATGTGGAGCCACATCAGTGAAGGCTTGTTTGGCTGCTATAGCCCTTCCAAGCTGCACTTCTCCATATCCATTATGCATCACACCCATGATGTTCTGTGGTTACTTACCATCATCTCCACCAGTCTGGTGATGCCATATTATGTCACAGAGATATTTGTCCTGCTGGTAGATTTTATGTCTGAAGTGAATATTGAGAACTGAATCCATCTGAATAAATTTTTATAGTAGCAGCTATGAGGGACCAGTTTCATATTACTCAGTGCTCCAAGTTATCTTGGCTGTGGAGCAGAAGACAGGAGCACAAGTAAAACTAAGATATGGAGCTGACCCACCTCTATGTTACAGCTCATTTATATTCATAAATGAACACATGTTCTCTTCTGAAAGCCTGTTCATCTCCTCTTTTTTTCCAAAATTGAGAATGTTAAAATTTTGTCATGTGCTATCTCTTGCCGGCCCCAATAAACTCAAAATAAGCAACAGCAAAGAAACCCCAAACCCCAAATAAAACCAAAAAACACACAAGAAAACCCTCATATGGTGAAACTGGAACAGAAATGTAATGTTTTAGCCATGGCACATGTATACAAGAGGAGAGGCAATAATGCAGTACTTCAATCTGTATTGTCTATATAAAACATTTATTTTTAAGCTCTATAATGGTATTATAGAAATACATAGAATATTTTATAGTGTATTTTAGTGTACTCACTGTGAAAATAACACATTTAAGACAGGTATTCTTATGTCCAAATGTTTTAAATATATGCACTTCTTTGCCTTGCAGTATTATGTTACTTTGAAAAACAAAATATCAGTATTTTATTCCTTGCTCCTTGCCAGAATCTTCTCATCCGGATTACCCTGGGTCATCTTGGGTGCTCACTGCACTGTGGGATATTTTATAAAAACCACGAAAAGTCCGTAGATTTGTAGGTTTCCTATATTTGCTTGCATTCATGTCTAGTGCACATGGCTTGCCGCTCAATCCTCCAGGTGCCTTCTTCGTAAGTACAGTGACATATAGTGCATTCGTCAGTTTGCACCTCCCGGCCTGCTGGGATGACAAGGGTTTCTGCAAAGCAGTTTGGGCCTGAAAGAAGGAGAGAGTTCATTATGTGACATCAACAGCACACTGCAATCCAGCCTAGCATGGTCCTAGACCTGGGCACAGAAAACCTATTGCAAAGTGAGTAATGCTGGGCACATTAAACAAACATGGGCATCCTGCACAAGGCAGAAAAGCAGCAAAGAACACAAGGACCCTGCCTGCCAAAGTGGCTGGATGATTCTGGTACTGTCCCTGTCCTCAGTGCAGGAAGATGCAATAAAACCTTTCTGTGCAACATGCAACTGTGACAGAGACCTGGGCATGCCCTGACAGTGCAGATGAACACAGACTAAAGCTAGAGAAAATGCCAGCTACTGAAAATTCAACAGTGCTACTGTGAGCTACTAGAGCCGCTTATACATTTTATTATTTTTTTTCCAACTGGAAGAAAGCATTTTAGTTTCTGTAGTAATCATAGCATCACATTTGTTTATCTTCTCTTTCATGAGAAAATAGTCTATTTCCAGCAGAGTGGAATAGCTTCAGCCTCTTCTGAATGAGGACACTTTTCATGGATTAAATGGAATATTCCATTTTATGTAATTCAGTAAGTCTACAAACACCTCTTTTCATAGTACACTGAAATAACTTCATTTCCAAGGATGAGGAAGGAGAAAAACCCACCAGCACAAGGCTCAGAAGACTTATCTAGTTCTTTCAAAAAGCAGAAGGCTGTTAGAGCTGTATTATCCACATTTCTGTCAAAAAAGAAGTCTATTTCTGCCTTGAAAATCCACATGCAGTTGCAGAGCAGCATTAAACCCTCCAATCATGTATCTATCCACTGTCATGCCCCCAGCGGAACTCGGCCCTTCCATTCAATGAGCACACACAGCAGCTGCTCAGGCACAGCCCAGCCCCTTCACAGCACTTTGGCACCACTGTCATCAGGGCAGGATTTGTAGGAAGAGCCAGGACACACTGATCAGATACTGCTGAAATTCTTAAAGGCTATGGATGCACAAAACACTTGTTGACTGCCAGCCTGTTTGTCATACAAGTAAATATATCCCAGATGGGCTCAGTCTTTCATTGCTGAGGGTTTACTCCAAGACCTGCATCAAAGAGCATGGCTGCTTCTTCTTCTACAGAAATGTAGCCCACCTCCTGGGCTGCACATTTTAAAGCACAAACCAAATAGTTCACAAATCAGTTTTAACCTCATTGAAACAGGTTATGCCTTTGTGTGCACACAACAGCCTGAGAATTAGATGCCAAATTGTCCATAAAAAAGCCTGTCCTCACTGAAGAATTACCTCTGGAAGAGACCTGCAAGATCTGCAGGAATTTGCTTCCCTAAGTTGTACTCCTTCTTAATGCTCTGAATATTTAAGCCCACACTTTGGTTTCATAGAATCAGACTGTAGAATCACTGAGGTTGGAAAAGACATCTAAAGTCACTGAGTCCAACTGTTAACCCAGCACCACGGTGTTCACCACAAAACCATGTCCCCAAGTGCCACATCCACATACCTTTTCAACGCTTCCAGGGATAGTAATTCTACCACTTCCCTGGGCAGCCTATTCTAACTTTGGAATTGACTGTTGACAATTATCTCCAACATGTGGCTTTTTCCACAATTATGGGTGACTTCCTGCCTATTTGGATGCAGAAAGTGCAGCAAAATACACCATATGTCATCTAAAATCACCTGCTTCACAGTAACAATGTTACTGTGATACTTCTGTGTTTTCAGTCCCTCGGTCTGTCCATGCAAAGCATTACTGAGCTGGAAACACTGGAAGGCAGACTTTTGGGGTGGAAGCAATGCTCCTGGGCCCCCACTGCACACCGGAACATGCCCTGGGTTTCAACCAAGGTAAAGCAGAGTTAACCACGCTGTCCTCGATGGAACTTTGGTTAAAATATTTGAATGTTGATCTGTATAATTCTGTTTCTGTGAAGTACAGTATTCTTCTTGCACCTAATAAAGTTTCATCCCAAAATGAGTTCACCAGCACATTCGGTAAAGATACCTGAATGTTTTGCATGCTGGGCTGTAACAGCCCCATGATTTACAAAGCTATATGATATAAAGAGTTAAAATATTAAAAGCAGAATCTACTCTCCATGAAGAATTTGTATGAAACCTACAAGACCACTTGAAACTTAAACACTATTTAAAAGGCACCGTAGGAAAAAGTGATGTCAATCCCCTGTACAGGATTTATTTTATTCCTGGAAAAGCAAATGTTACAGGTTATTCTTGGTTATAAAAACCAACTGGGGAATGAAGTAAAAAGGGTGCAACACACATAATATAATTCACTCGGATTCAGAATGTAAATGCCTCCAGTCACAATTAGCAACACTTTAATGTCATGTGTGATGAGTCCTTTTTACACCAGAAAGTTATTTAATGTAAATATTCAACAAGTTAGACCTCAACTGTTAAACTATTTTATATGGAGGTAAGTAATTGCTTTGGTAAATCTACAGAAGAGCAATGACCATCTACCTGAGAAAGGGACATGAAAAAATAAATGGCAGCAACAAATGCTGTTTTAGTACCATGGAACTTTTCCTTAGAAAACTGACTATCTTCTGGTTCTTCATTTGCACCCACCATTACTGTAAGTACAAATCTTATGTCGTACTTAAGCTGACAACAGCCAGCCGGCATGCTTGCCCTCACCTTTTTCTCTGCAATATCATTGACAACATTGAGGGTAATGTTACAGAAAAGATTATGAATGAAAAGGCTGAACTGACTGGATTACTGCAACATCATGCACATATTTGTCAGTGCAATATAGTGTCCAAACAAGGGAAAATAATTCCACAACTCTCCTCTTATTATTACTCCAAACTCTCAGACATCTAGGGAAAATAACACTGAGCTTCACCCTAAACCCTCATTCACTTCTGAAGCTGTATGAGCTTGTCTTGGCTCTTAATGTCCTGTGGCTCCTTTCCCACCAAGCAGAGAATGCTCATCCCTTTCCTCTTCCTCTGAGGAGCAGACACAGAACACAGACTTACATGGCTGGACTGATGAGACCAGCCTGCAGTGATGGGGTATACGTGGGACAGCACTGGTGGGACCTTTGGTGAAGGGCTGCTCTGGCTACTCCTGTGCCTCCAGCAGCCCTTCTCTGGCCCCTGCCTGTCACACAATCACAAAATATTTTAAGCTAGAAGAGACCCACAAGGATCATCAAGTCCAGTTGGACGGACAGTGATGATAAAACCACTAATGATTCTCTGCCTGTCTAAAAGGACAGTAGGGAAAATGAGGAACTGAAGATTTCGAACAGACAGTGGGAAGGCCAGGAGCCACGGCAGGAACGCAAAAGCTGGTTTTAAAAGCTTAAGAGTGCCTTTTCCTCTGTCTCCCTTTGAGGAGGGCTGTCTTCCACATTCAGAGTGGATGAGCTGCCCCAATTGCAAGGCACTTGCTGAAACTACTGCTTTATTTAAAACTGGCAGTTTATATTGATTAAGCAAGATTTTAAAAAGGTAAGCTATTTTTGTGATTTTAAGTTTGCAAAATTACCTGACTTAGCACACGAAAAGCATTTCCAAGTAATTTGGGGCTGTTCCAACCCCACAGCAGTGGTGGGCTTTCTCCCTAGGTGCTGCTGCTGCAGGAGCGGTGAATTTGTTCTCCTTGGTCTACAGAGGAGGTTGCCTGCTTTTTGAGCTCCTTCTTGGCTACACCACTGCTCTGCCCAACTTCAGCACCTGGTACTTGCTCAATGCAGCACTGGCTGGTTTGCTCTGCAGTATAAACCTCCTGGCCCCATCCCCAGCTGTGTACACTTACATAGCACTTAAGTAGTCAGTGGTGCTGCACTTCTTCAAAGCAGATGAAGATCTTGCTGTATCACTCTTAAATCTGGCAGAAAATTCATTATGACATACTGTATCAATTCTGAGTGCAGCTTGAAATCTTCCACAACGTTGTTTGTTTTCTTAAAGTATACAACTGGTGCTGTCAGACTCCACTCGAGCCATACCATGCTGGTATCAGCACAGATTTCTTTCCCAGGGCTAAGGCACAGTTGCTGCCATTGCAGCAAAGTCTCGAAGCAGCAAGTTCAGTGCAAACCCTCAGTTCTCACACTGAGCACCAGATTGGCATGCAGCTCTTGGCTTCCCTGCATCTGAAACAGTGTATCCTAGCTTCCAAAAGCAGCATTTTTACTGTGATCTAAAGAACTAAGAAGGCAGATCTGGGTGCTTAATTCACTGAGTGATTATAAAGAGATTCTCGTCTCAGAAACACTTAAAAACTAGAAAAGTTTCAAAATATTATTGGAGTAAATGCTGCTATTGTAATTTTTTAAAAAATAATTTTACTGGTCCTGTGGGAAATTTCCAACAACTTATATGCTATGCTTCAGTGTTGACAAAGGCAACAATCTAGTTAAAATGCAATTTTTTTTATCTCGGAAGGAAACAGCTGATGCCAATTCTCAGCAGGGAATGCCCAAGCCACTCACCTACAGAAGTACCTGTAACCTTGACAACCTCAGAAGTGCATCTCTGAAACTACTCCTCCCCTCCTTCCACAAAACCACAGCTCTGTGTCATGGAGCTGTTCCTGTTTCCTCTTCCTCCTGCCCTTGCTTTTGTATGGGCACATGTTCCAATCAGTTAAAAAATATGAGATACAGCAATTTGGTAAGTCACTATTTAATAAACTGTTTTCATCATGTCTTAAACTGAATCATGGACAAAGGAATCTGTTCAACTGCAAGTTAATGTGCTTGCCTGGAGAACAAGTCACAGTTGATTTTTGCCAATAAAACTACAGTGACAACCTCTGTAATACAACACTTTGGTGTAAGACTGCTTTGGGCTCTGGTTTGTACTAAACTTCCTCACAGCTGTCTCTCTAATAGCTCCTCGCAGCAGTCAAACAGGCCACTTCTGAGGCACCTGATGGCAGTCCCATCTACCCTGACCGTTTTCTGGCATTCATCATTGGCATCATTCATTCTGGCATCATTCATGTGGTATTAGTGCACTCTGTAAATTACATAACCTCAACATTTAGCTTACCCCCTTGGTTTCATTTACTCTTGTTTTAATTTTTCACGGAGACGGTTCCAATGGTTACAACATGGAAAGAGGTCCTACACTGCCCTGGAAGTGTTGAGATCCATGACAATATACAAGAAGGAGCTGCGCTGGGTGAGATCAGAGGTCCACCTGCAGCCAGAAGGAAATGCATGGGGAAGCATACAGAGCAAGCACACAGATCCAGCTTCCAGCACTGTCTGAACTGGAGATTTGGTAAATGGCTCCTCTTTCCTGAATTAGTGAAGTTAATGGATGGAGTTAAAAGGTTACTTCATGATTAACCTCTCCAACATCCTGCTGAACTCAGATAAACAGAATTTGGTTGCAAGGACATCCACAGCTATTGTGCACAGGGTAGAACAGTTTTCTTTTGTCATCCACCCACTACCTAAACTTGGTATTTCAAAATCCTCATAGTGGAAGAAGTGGTAACAACATCTCCATTTCTGTCATGCTGCTCATAGTCTTATTGACCTATATCATGCTTCCCTTCCACCCCATTACTTCACCTGCAGTTCTGCACCCTTACTGTCCCTGCTGACCTACCCAGGCCTCCCCCAGTTCTGCTACCTCTTTTTGGAGCTGTGAGGATCAGACCTGTGTACCACACACAAATTGGAGAAACACCATGGACCTGTACAGTAGCAGAGTGATATTTCCTGTTTTGTTTCCTATTTTCCTCCTACTTCCTCATATTTGCCCTTCTGTTGTGACCACTGATGAAAAAGTTGAGCTGACACTTTCATTACACTTATGAATTTTACATCAGATAGAAATCTTACAGAAACAAATGTATCATTGCACTCAAGTAAAATCTGCCACTGTCTGTGTTATGTGAAAATTTCACTGTCCAGAAATGCTACTTGACAGTCTTCCATGTACAGCAAGAATGCTCTTGCTGCTCCACAATTTCAGGAACATGCTGGAGAAAGCAAAGCCTTCTCTCCCACCTCTCATATCATTCTTCTTTCTGAGGTTTTGAGACTCTTCATTGCAGATGCCAGGGAGACTAATGAAACACTGAACTGGAAAATGTAGCCAACCACCTGCCTGCATTTCAAGCTGTCTGCTGCTGCAGATGACCTGCGATGCCACAACACAAAGCCAAGGACATTTTCAAAGTTACACTGGGGAGCTGGGACAACTGAGGACTAAACCACAGACAGATGCTGGCTGTGCTTACCTCCCAGTGCACAGGTATACAAAACCCCTTCCCACCTGCTTAGATATTTGAGATGGGTTTGTGCTAGTGTGACATGGTGAGACATTAAAATAAGACTGCTGTGCCATGTAGCACCACAACAGAAAGAGTTCTGAGACATGCGCATTATCTCCCTCATCTCTCTCAAATCTAATCACTTTCTCCAGAGATGGTATTGGTACCTTCTTTGTGTCCTTCCAATCTCTAATCTCTTCTAAGGGGTCTGTATCTCCCTGACTTGATTTTGTTTCCCTCTCACATGGATTTGTGTGTATATATATAATACATCTATCTCCTGTGAAATGTCAGCTCAGAAGATAAAGTGTGAAAAGCAGCTGGCAAAAGGAGTCTGTGACCAGGATTACAGCAGATGGTCATTCTCTCACAAAAATAAGTTCATCACCCCTGCTACTGTCATGATACTGGCTTCTCCCAGTCCATTGAAATCTTTAACTTGTCTCAGTACCTCTGGACACAACTGAAAGTTTTTAATTACAGAAGATGGATTCAGGTAAACCCAATCTTAAAAGCAATTTGAGACCCTGAAAAATCATGTACTATTTCCATAGTTTATCAATGCTTTAAGATAGTCAGAGAACCATGGCAGAGACTTCCTGTAAATGTGTGTATATATATGTATGACAAGAAAAAGCAAAATAAAAGTATATCCATTTTGTGATATTTCCTAGCTGCTATGGGAAGTAACAAAAAAGCAGTGGGTGCAATATGCAACCTACCATGAAAGCATCATTTTTATTCATGCTAGGCAAAACCTTGGTGATTTTAAGAATAATAAAACCCCTCCTTCTGTTAGGGCCATATTTTTTAGATGCATGGGGAAATGACAGATTGGAAGAAACTATTTAAAATAACATTTTGCCAACTAATTTAGAAGAATGTGTATAGCAGTGTCTGCTGTGAGTGGACAGATAGAAGAGAGCCCAAGGAAGCTCTTCTGTAACTAAACAGGGTGATCATGTCATCAGTAGCACTGCTGTGACAGAGTGGGTATCAAAGCTCTGGCACTTGCTGTAGCCTACGTGCGTGTATGTGTGTGTGTGTGTGTGTGTGTGTGCTTTAATCCAGAACATAAACCAGCTATAATCTACTTAAGAGCTGTGTTTTAATGTTCTGCTGATGAGACTCACAAGCCCTGTTTATGACCACGTTCTGTTGTTTTACTTTTTTCGTTTATCACATGTGACAGTACTACTGATGAATATTTTATTCTGGCTCCAGTTCTAGAAATTGCAGTAGTGTCCAAAAAGGCCCACAGAAAATGAAACAATGGCCACCACAGCCACTGGACTGATCCTTTTCACCACTGCTTCTTCCCAGCTCTGATTCTCTATCACCTTGCATGGTGATGTTAGCATCCCTGGAATGACAATGCCAAATACTACTGAAACCACTGACAGTGCCAACAGTACTACTACCAAAAAGGGCTGCACAGTTTTGCACAGATAGAAATGGCTTGCAGGAAGGGAACAGTCTGAAACCTGCCACTGCCGCTGTCTCCTTAGATTTTCAGGTGTATCCAGTGAGCAGCATTTCAGATATCTGCTTTTTATGTACTGAATACAAAGAAGCAAAGGAGCATCGAACACAACACAATCCAATACCACATGAGCCAAATAGAAAGCCTTGAAGCATAAAAGGGTCCAATTAAACATGAGGCTTGACTGCCATAAAAATAAACTGCATCAAACAACTTCTTTTATCAGAGAAAATACAGAAAGACTCAAATAGTCTACTTAAAATGATTTTCAAAGGTCCTATGACTTGTAAAAGGACATTGTATTCCACCCAGGAACAGCATCAATTAGACATGAGCTGAACATTGTGGGTATCTCACAGAAAATTACATAAACACTTAGAAGCCAGCAAGCTGTGCATCGATTTTAGGCTGAGCTTTCTTGCAGGTCTGTCACAGCTCAGATGATCAGGAAATTAAAGACATCGGGCTTGAATGTATGGAGAAAAATCATGTCAGATATCTGAGATAACGAAGAATCACAAAAACATTTATATTGGAAAAGATCTCTAAGATCATTGAGTCCATATATTAACCAAGCACTGCCAGGTCTACCACTAAACCACGTCTCCAAGTCCCACATCCACAGGTATTCTGAATGCTTTCAGGCATGGTGACTCCACTGTTTCCCTGGGCAGCCTGCTCCAATGCCTGACCACCTTTTCTATAAAGATTTTTTTTTTTTTTAATATCCAGTCTAAATCTCCCCTGACACAACTTCAGGCCACCTCCTCTCATCTTGTCACTTGCTACTTGGGAGAAGTGACCTGCACCTGGCTGCAACCTCCTTCCAGGTAGTTTCAGAGACCAATAAGGTCTCCCCTTAGCCTCCTTTTCCCCAGGCTAAACAACCCCAGCTCCCTCAGCCGGCCTTCATAAGACACGCAGTCCCTAAATCACATCCACTGCCCTTCTCTGGACATGCCCCAGCACATCAATGTCCTTGTAGTGAGGGACCCAGAACTGGACACAGGATTCAGGGTGTGGTCCTAATGCTGAGCCCCGGGGACATCAGTAGTGACCAGCTGCCAGGTGGATGTAACTCCATTCACCACCACTCGCTGGGTCTGGTCATCCAGCTCTTTTTTTACCAAGTGAACCAGTCTGAGCCATGCGCAGCCAATTTCTCCAGAATGGTGTGGGAGGAACAGGAACTCTTGGGGGCTGGCACTCCTTACCCTGCTTACCACAGTCCCTGCCTGCTGGGCCCAGTCACGCTTGCAGAAAGCTGCCTGCCTGCACTCCCCTTAGCTTCCCCCTGCTTTCCTCTCGGCTTCCCCCTGCACCATCCAGGCTGTGAACCAGCCTGGGCTAAAGCCAGCCTGCAAGAGCGGAGGGTGGTTTGGTCTGGGACATGAGCTGTGGTGCAGCATTCTGCAGAGATGCTTGCAATGGAGTGGAGCCCAGGGAGAGTGTGGGAGTAGCACTGGCTACCTGGAAATTACTTCTGAAACCCAGAGAGGGCAGTCACGTCTAAGAAAACAAACGGAGTCATTGCTAATTTTTCCCTCTGTTACAGAAACTGCAGAAGCATTGCCAGGCACTGCAGGGACTGGCAACAGTGATGGGGCAGTCTGTGGGCTGCAGTGGGGTAAAATGCCTGCTTGCTCCAGCACTTGTAGCACGGGAGCTTAAAGACCCCGCTGTTGAGGTTAACGGCGTTAATCCTTCCTTTTCTTAAGCTGTTTATTCATCCCAATGATCCTGCTGGGCTTGGCAGGATAACTGGGGCCTTGGTGAAAGACCTGCTCAGCACTAAGACATCTTCTTTGCACTGGGAAACATCAGCTTTCTCTTCAGATTAAGCAAGCCATGTGAAATGTCGTTGTTGAAAGATCCTCCACAAGTTATCCTAAAAACTGTTATGCAAGTTTAAAAAGATTCTGCTCTTCCAAAAGCACATGGTACAGGCCTCAGAGATTTGCTGCAAACACTGTAACAAAAACACATTTTAACTAGCCGAAACACTGCAGCAGCGGTGGGCTGTAGTGTCTATCAGTTAGCTTAGTTAGGTCGCTGAGAAGTGGTCAGTAGCTTAGACAAAAATTCACATACAGTCAGGATTTTATATTTCCTGAAACACAGGCTAAATACAGGATACTAATGAAGGATAAGATTTAGAGAATTATTTTGGGAAAATCCCTAAAGATTTCAACTAAATCAAAAGCTAAAGTGGTACCAAAATACAGTATAATTCTGCTTTAGCAATGAAGCAGAATCTAAATCAGTATATTTTTCCAGTCACTGTAAATCACTGGGTTTTGAGAATACAATATCTGAGGATGGCCAGTGGCTACCTACTACTACAAGGAATTATTCAATCAAACCAACAAAACATCATCAGTCAAGCATCAACCATTTTTCCCCCACATTTTAGAATACACACACTGAATACAGTTACACCAGAGGTTATGTTTCTTGCTGAGAATGATTTATACCAAAGTCCTAAATGCAGTATCATTCAAGTCCTGATAGATTGTCACAACAGACAGTGACAACTCTCCCAATTACACAGTCCCCTTGCAATTTTAGGTATTTTATAAAGGCTTGGTTTGGCTTTTTGTTTTGTGTCATCATTACTGATCCTTTGCAGGGTTTTTTGTTTTACTTATGAACTTAGGGGCTTTTGTACACAGATAGATTTCTAGCCACTCTTCACAGGAGTTGATTTGTTCTGGTTGTAGGTGTACAGATGTCCCTAACATGCCTCTCTCTAGGTAATCTGCTGCTGAAGTGATACACACCAACGAGAAAAAGATGTCATTACTGAAGGAGCTGCAGTTTGGAATCTCAGACACCTGTGTAACCCTCTCATACAAACAAGCTGTGAGCAAAGCTGACAGCTGCAGAAAGAGGAAACAGAGGTTAAGACTCTTAAAGGGAATAAAGTTCGTGCAGTAACAGAAATAAGTGGTCTGTCACATCTGAACTGCTCAGCTTTGTACTTGAAGACTTCGGCCCTGGGGCATTTTCTTGATTGTATCTATGATTTTGTGCTTATTTTAAAAATTTCCTTTGAGTTACAAAAGGTAAGTACCCAGCCAAGACCAATGCCAGCACAACTGTAATTTAAAACATTAAAAAACCCCAAACAGTTCCACAAAGGTTATTCTTCAATTTATACTGAAGACCGACCACCTTCTTTCCCTCTTCTACCTTTTTCATTTAGAATGTTTCCAATAATTCTCCTCCTAAAACCAAATAGTACCCCTTCTTATAGGAATAGAAGTGTCAGGGATCTGTGCCAAAGAATGAATTACAACTGTCAGCATGTCACACATCGTTTTAAAATTCAATGAATTCTAACAATGTCCTTTGATGTGCATTGTTAGCTTCACTGACTGAAATAAAAAGTTGTCCTTGTGAAAAACAGGTGTAATGCATGGGAACCAGAACAGTAAAATGAAGAACCTATTTAGTCACCAGTCTTAACATCTTACTTCTATAGGTGTGAAAATTTACAAAATATACAGTTGTAATTGCTAATTGCTTTAATGCCATACTATTACTATGTGAATATACCTATAAAAACCTGAGTTGTTAAGTTTTGTAAGGAAAAAAATCCTTAGCAGCTAGCTTTTAAGATGCACCTAAGTTACTCCACAACTGAGAAAAATCACAGTATTTTTATGAGCAAAAAAGAGCTTATGCTTTGCCCTCCATGCTCCTCAATCAATAATTCCAGCTTTTTATCCCCTTTAACGATTTTCCCCTGGTGGTTATGAAACACAGCCCTGACACAGCTTGCTTTGGAAAGACTGCATTTTGTACCCATGGAGGAAGCTGAATTTAAAATCACAGGAAAATGTCTCTGTGAGAGCACGCTCTCCCTGCCCCTGGTACCCCAAGCAGTGTTCCCTGAGCAGCGCTACTCCCATGGCTGCCCAGGATGCAGTCTGGGAAAAGTTTGGCATCGATCCCTGTTCGATCACACTGCTTCTGGACAGACATAGTTCTGGGGATAGGCATCCAGCTTTGCCACCTGTAAATGAGGGATCTGGTCCAAGCCAGACACCAACAGACTCTGTACACAGAGGGAAGAGGCACCTCTGGGGACAAGTCCTTGCACATCCTGCAGACAGGTGCTGCCACAGCTGCTCACTAGTCTGGTCTGCAGGTTGAGCCCTACACCAGCACACAGACATCCTCCCCACATTTCAGCCCCATTTCTCACATCAGCTCCCTGTATCACTCTCTTACCTCATCAAGGTCTTGCATAGAATACTGAGTGAGATGCTAAAACAACACCATTTGGATGAAAGAAGTACTCAGTATAGGAAGGGGTGCATCAAATATTAGTTATTCTGTTGATCAGAAACTGTAACAAGTCAGAGCTGAAAATTTGAGACACCATTCCTGAGGAGACTTCACACACTACACTTAGAACCATGTCTAAAGCCAGCTTCTAAGAAATACAACCAGGTATTACGCAAATCTAAATATATTAAGTTGCAACATGAAAATCCATCACCACCTGAACTGTATTTCCTCTTATTTCCATTTGCATCACGCTCACACTACTCATGAATCAAAACTAGTTAACAGGGATGATTTGGAGTAGGAAGAGAGGGAAACCAGAAGATGGAAGAGTGATTCATTGCAAAGGCAAAAGATCAGGAAGCCACTGATGCTGGAAGAAACCAAATAAGTGTGATTTCAAGCAGGAAGAAAAAAGGAAGAAAGCAGGCAGGGCGACTGGCAAAATTATTTTAAGGAATCACCATTTCGTTGAGACGGAAAGACAGATGGTTTGAAGTGAGAGACATGAATCATGAAAGATACGAGAACCAGCTTTGTTAAATGTAAGGATTGCCTCTGTGAGTTATACAAATCCTTTCATCCAAGAGAAGTGCAGCAGCACAGAGATTGCATGTCACTCACAGGGGCACATATAAAAGGAAAAAAATCTTCCACATAACATTGCTAAACTTCTTCACTTTTAGCGTGTTAAACAGCATTTATGTTCCCATGTGCTATGAAGCCAAGAGCACCATTTGATAGCGCAGTGCTCTCCTCCCATGATGTTGTCAGTGCAGGATCTTTTCTTTCCATTACACAGGTGTGAGAAATTGGGCAGAGCCCAGCAGAGAGCACAACCCCCTTGGAGCAGACAGATCTTTGGCTTCCTGGACATATGCCAGCTGGGCTAGTGAAAGAAACAGGATGATAAGGTCAATATTCCCTTCAACATTCCCACGGCAACTTGTTAAGGGGTATCAGTGGATTGAGTCTGCATATTCAGCCACCAACACTAATATCACAGGGTGGGCTGTTTTGTCTAGGAAGATTCAACAGTTCATCCCAGTCACACAGCAGGATACAGACACCTTCAAAAAACACCAGGGCTCATGTAGAGCCCTCTGGTTTTAGCCAATGCAAACTCACAATCTAAGAAGCCGAAATTTGTGTAATGGAGATTGCAAAGATGTCTAAGGAGAGAAAAGATATTCCCAGCCAGGGGCTGAGCTATTTAAATGCCCAACCACTAAGTCAAGGCACTAAGCCCAAGAGGAGGCAAGCACTACCAGTATTTCTGGGAATCCTGTTCACAGAAGTAGCCATCAAGCTCTTGAAAAGATGCTCAGGGAAAAGTAATAAATTGGATCAGGCCTTTCATCAAATTAATAGTCCAGAAAACTCTGAAAAAAAATCAAACTGGATTCCAGAAATGGCTCCCAAGATGGCAAAGTTGGCACTGGGAAGCTGGGCTGCTTCCTAGAATTTTCTTTTCCGTTTTGTTCCCTAACATGTAAGACCTCTGGAGCAGTTACTGAGGCATGAAAACCAGTCTTTGTATTTACAGTAATAGAATTATTGTAAACCTATTCTTAAATATTTCCACATATTATATGCTTCTTCTTGTAAAATTATCTCCAAAGGCAATTATTATGGAAATAAAAGTTCTGGAGGAAAACAGCTGGTGGTTTTATGTTTATCCGAAAGCTATGTTTGTTTTTTCCTAGGCAAAACCAAAGCATTATGAAAGTGTAAATGATTCCCAAGACATTTGGAACTGATTTTTCTGAAACTCAGATTAGAGCACTAGAAAAAGAGTAATAAAATAATACAAAAGTGGTAAAACTAAAACCTAAATTTTACTTTTCTAATTAAGTTATTACTCCAGAATGTCCTACAACCAACACTTAAACACTTGGTGTATGATTACAGTGATAGCTACTCAATCTGTCTTGGGGGTACTCTTCTACTCTCCGGTGATAAAAATGATCACTGCACACCTGCTGCATACACAGCACCAGTGTAAAGAAGACTTGAGAAGTTTGTGTTGAGTAGAAGTTATTATTTCCAAGAACCTCCCTAGAAGACAAAACTAAATTAAAATGAGAAGCTCTTAATTACAGAGTAGATGGGAGTGTTGTAAAACATGTGAGATTCAGAGATGTGGAAAGGAGATGTTTCCTGCAGAAGAACTGATGTCCTAGCAAAGGGGGGATATCAGCCCAATGAGAAGAAATCAGCAGATCTTCTAAAATTCACTCCCTTTTGCAAAGTGAGGCTCACTCCTGTCTTCCTCTAGGGTTTAATTTGCAATTATTCCCTTTACACTTGACACTATAACCATTAATAGCATGATATGTACTTGTAAAGTCTACAACCATTACTGCATTAGTAATTTATTTTCTGATTCTTCATTCCAAGTCTATATGTAATTTATGCATGTGCAATTGAAATCCATGTATTAACATGCATAAAAAATGAATTCTGTAAGGAATCTTTGTAGAACAAAAGCTGTGGATGGGTTTTCAAGAGAGGAGAGAAAATTGGTCAGAACAGAAGGAAAACCACAAAAAAACTCCGAACTAAAACCAAAATTCTGCAACAATTTTTAAGGGAAGTCTTGACCACAACACTGTAAATAAGATAAATAAATAACAATAAAACATGTAAAGAAATAATAAAGCATGTAAATGCTTTAAAATAGACAAAAACACTTGGGAATGGAAACTTTTATACAGAATATGTATCATTCCAGGCACATTACATCAAGGAATAAAATACATCAAGGAGTCTCTTTACTAAAGCATGATTGTCAGCTGATTTCTACTGTATTAGGAACAATGTTCCAGGTAAAACCATCTAGTAGTAGGGCAAAATAATACAGTTGCAAAGATGAGATTCCATGAGGGAATCATATGCAAACATCTGTTTCAAACATCTCTTCAAAATGCCAGCAATAAAAACCATGGTTAAACACATCTTCATCTTTGGCTAGTGATGCAAACACCAGAACTGTCAAAGGATACTGAAACTAAGTGAAAATACCCTAATCATGGTTAAATAATTGGATTGATAAATTTAGATTTAAGCCTTCTTGGCACATTATGTAATTTTTTTTCCACTGGGCACAAAGTCTTATCAAATAAAACATCTCTATACCTGCAATCATGAGACTGGTATTTCAGCTAATTATGGAATATTTATTCTTACTGAATAAAGTCATGTTGTCAAGTAATGACTGAATACAGACGCTGAAAAGCTAGAAAGGGGAAAACTCTTAAAATAGGATAAAAATGGCAGGTATAATGGAAGTCAGGAAGAAAAACTTAGCTTTTTGGCACTTCCCCTCCTTAACTTTCACTTCTTTTCGAAGTGGAACTCCTAAAAGCTGCACTCAGTCACTTATTTTTCCCCAATAACTAATCTGTTGTGGGTTTTTCCTGCAGATGACATTGCTTTTAAAAGATCAATTCTAACATGGGTTTCTGGTTAAGAGACAGATTTCACTTCCAGGCTGTTAAAAAGTGAGAAAAAATGTCTAAAGGAGAACGCTGGCCTGCCTACCCATATCTGACCACATCTGACTCCCATTACGGACTGAACTCCTATGGCTTGGTTTCTTTTTCATTTGCTCAGTGTTTAGAGAAAGATTTTAGGAAAAGCTTCAACCCTCACCACATTTATTTTCCCCCTTTAAGATACAGTCCTGCCCTGTGTTCAGTTTCCACATGTGAGCTGTGTGAAAGGATAGTAGGAAGACTGTAGGGCATTTAAGCATATAGACTTAGGAGAAGAGAGCACCTTAGCCATACTGCAGTAGAGAGTAATGGGGATGATAAAAAAAAACAAACAAACAAAAAACCCAAACAAACAAACAAAAAAAAAAAAAACCCAAACCAAACCAAAAAACACAAAACAAAACAAAACAAAAAAACCCCACCAAACCCCCCCCCCCCCCAACCTTGCGGAAAAATAAGAAAGTTAGGAAATGAAAGAATCTGCAAGGTTGCCATGCAGAAATGTGCAAGTCTGCATGTTAAGGAAACCAGGCCTAAGGCACTAAAGAGATCTCAAAAGAGGTCATACAATATAAATGAAACTAAAAAGCACTTTCTCTTCCTCCAGCTATCATGGTATGAGCACATCACATCTTAGTAAGTTTTCTCAAATGTACCCCACTGCCAAGTCTTTATGTGCTGCAGCCCCCAGCATCACCCTTAGCACACTACTTTTCTTACTACCTAAGTATCTCACCCACCATGTACACAAAAGTACAATCTGTAAGCAATTTTCCTACCTTTTAAAAAAGTTTGAAGTTGATAAAATAAAATAATGGTAAGCAAAGATCTCCAAGTTCTCATTCCATTTATCTTTCTGTCTTCACCTCTAGTCTTTCCATCTCCCTCTGCTCCAGTCAGATTTACCTTGCTTGCTTTCTTGCCCTTAACCCCTCCAGATTTTTGGGGCAGCTGCAGGACCCCATCTGCTGTGCAGTAGCACCACTTCATGCTGCCTATTCAAGCACAGACAGCAGACCTGACCAGAAAGGTGCACGGTGTCACATTCTCACAGACAGGCACCACAAGTATTGCCAGCTGCACATTCACTTCAGGAATTCCACACCCTGGTGAGGGATTTGCTTTCTCCTCATGAATACTACAGCTTTCATTACAGTAGTGCATGTTGCATGAATTCGCCCATGTATCTCCTGAACTCTGGCAGAACATGGATAAAAAAGGCTGGTCCTGACATCTTGGCTGTCCCTAACATTCTGAAGTATATTCAAGGCAGATCAAAAATACTGCAACCACTTTGGTGCTTTTGAACAGCTACTGTAAGTTTGCATTTCTCAGAGGGGCATTTTTTGGAGTTTTTTCCCCAGCAGAAATCAAAGAGCCTTATTAAGATCCTAGTGGAAATCTAAAAAAAATAATTGCCTTTTTTTTTTATGACAGGTTCAGGTCCTTGAAAATTACCATATTTCAAATACAGTATAGTCATTGACTTAAATTGATAGCACTGGGGTAATACAGAGCTTCTTCATATAATTTCTTTTCAATCAGTAACATTTTCTTTTAAAGATTTACCCAATATGTAGCATATTGAATACCTTAATAAAGTTTAAATTGTTTCTTTTTCTCCATCCAATATGCTGTATCACATCCACAGTTGTGGGGGTCCCTTGCTGTATGACTTTTCCCCCTATAATTATTACATAGACTGAGCTGCTAATTTAGGCATAGAATGCTTCTGACCATCCACATTTTTGCTCATTTTTTTCCTCTGCATTTTGATAGATTTTTCTAAACCATCCAAAACCTAAAGATTCCCTACAGGTTTTAAGAAAAAAACCCTGCACATGCAACTCCAACCCAAAACTCTTTCATGTTGCTGGAAACTGCCATCTTCATGTACCTGTGCACACACCCAAATAAAACATTAATTCCACAGTAGTTCAGTGAATTGAGGAGGACTCAAATCTCCTTTCCCAAAAAGAATGAAACTGAGGAGACACAGTGAATAATTATGGGCACTTGGGCACTTATAACCTATGCTTTTAATATATTATATTATTTGGATGTTCCCTAATTCATGCTTTTAGAATAATGGTACTTGCAGAAATCACAGGCCAAGCAGACTACAAAGCACCTTTCAGAGCATTAACAGCAACCTGTGAACTTTCAAGGAAGGGACAAACAGACACCTGTCATCTTCTAATAGATTTAGTTCAAGGTTATTTTGGTATAGATTTAATGCACATAAGAAATCAAAACATATGATCAGTCAGAGTCCCAAGACCACGTGGCTAAAGCAGTCTGTCCTCCTGCAGACCCCTGGTGCAGCATGGGCAGTGCTGATCATTCCAAAGATCAAATAAGATGTCAGAATTAGAACAAATCTACACATTCAGCCAAATAAGACCCAGGACAAATGGAGAGAAGGTGTTTTTTTTAAAGAGCTTGAGAAGAAGGGGAGAACAGAACGAACTGCCTTCCCAAACTCATACCATGAAAGTTTTTTTACTTCACTAAAATGTTACATATGGCTAAGAGAATTCAAAACCTGATCAATTTCAAATAGGAACACACACTGGTACTTGTTATGATAATTTCTATATGCATTTGAAACTTTCATTT
The DNA here is from genome assembly GCF_029207755.1 of Chamaea fasciata. Classification (NCBI taxonomy): domain Eukaryota; kingdom Metazoa; phylum Chordata; class Aves; order Passeriformes; family Sylviidae; genus Chamaea; species Chamaea fasciata. The sequence goes on from NW_027094086.1 coordinate 70,172,741, forward strand.
GTGAAGAACATATCAAGTCAATAAAATTCTACCATGGCTTTGTAAAGTAAGAATATATTGGAGTCACAATTAAAAGTGCCACTTTGAAAAAAGACCGCTCTGCTCCCTCCCTTGAACATCTGTTCAATAAATAGATTAGTCTCAGATAATACACATAACCTCTGTTGTAGATTCTGTGTTTGGATAGCACACACACAGACACACACACTCAAACTATTATGAAATTTAGTGTTACCTGTCTGTGCAAAATGAAATGAAGCACCTATGCTTGCACACATAAACAGAGGACCAGCATGGAAGGCAACTAAAGAGCAAGAACAATTGCTTAAATGAAAATTATGTAGAATAGTAATATTTAATGCTCCAGCAGAGACCCTAATCATGATACAATGTACTACTGTATAATAAAACTTGTTCTGATATAATTCAAATTCAAGCAGGGAAAAACAGATGAGGGAAGAGAGATTTTCATTCTCATAATTTAAACATAAGAAAGTTCTAAAACCTTTTTTTCAAGGTCATGAGGAAACTCTGTGGCAAAGCAAAGGTTTATGTGAATATGTTTAGTGGCGTTCACAGCATGTGAAAAATGAGGCAAATTCATGACTGTTAGACACCAGATTACCTCCATGGGCTTTGAAGTATGAGCTTGAATGACTTGTATTAATATAAGGCCTTGCCTATGAATGCAGACCAGTGCTACTTTGCTGTAAAGTAGTTAACTATATGATCATGAATGAGGGCGAGAATTTAAGCATTTTCTTTCAAAGGCAAGACTAATGTTTCAGCACATAGCCAACACCTTTGCAAATGGAAATGAAGCAGAGCTGTGTTCAGCCTGAGGGAGATAAAGCTACTAGGTGCAGTGATGCCTAACTGGTACAGGGAGTGCAACACAGACTCACAGCCTGGCACAGCGGGAAATGTCCGATGCAGAGAGACTTTTTTGTAGTATAACTTGGGAAGAACAACTGCATGAGCCTTTGAAAAGGATCAGGGTAAGACATACGGTGGCCAGGTGTGATTAAAAACATTTCTGGAACATCTGAAACTGACTGAAACATGAGTCTGCACTAGACCCAGCTTGCAAGCTCTTCAGAGACCCATGTGCAGCAACAATGTCCCCCAGTCCTTGCCAGTGACCAATGCTCCCAAAAGGGAAGAGTCAGAGCAGGACTCATGGTGGGTGAACAGGTAGAGGAATCTGAACTAAAGCATGGAAACATGCAGTGAGCCTCAGAGAGCCTCCCCAGGGCAAAGGGGTGGTGGATGACGCAGAGATTACACAATAGACCAGCTTTTGCACCCTAACATCTTTCTGCACAGCCCAGAAGAACAGCACAGGATAAGCACTGAGCCTTCCAAACCATCCCAGCGTTGGGGAAGTATTTGGACAATTTGAACCACCCACAGAAACAAGCAGGGCTTGCAGGCCGATTAACCTCAGTTCTGTCCTCAGCAGCTGCAGACAGGATTTTCAGATAATTCCTCTAGCATCTGCAGCCAACAATTCTCATCTGACATTTTTGTCGCACTAGTACATATGTTTCAAAATAGCAAATGTCTGAGGCCCTGGTTTTATTATTAAGAAAATTTAAAATTAAGAATAATTTTCTGCAACCCCCCAAACATGTACCATTTGATTTTTTAAGAAACTTCCCCCAAAATTACTCCCCTCCCCCCATCAGAGCTTTACACTGCCTGCAGGAATTACATTAATTCTATAAAGACAGACTAGAGTTTAGTAGAAAAGCAGTCATCATTCAGAACTCATAACTGGACATGCTGGACTAGCATTTGTCTATCAGTTCCGGCTCCCTTGATAGGTGATGCAAAAAGGCACAGATGCCAAATCATTTTAGCAGCTGACTATAAACAAACAAACAAACAAAAGGCTTTTGAAAATATTTTTGTTTGAAGGATTAAAATAGAAAGATTATTTTGAGGATTAGAAGACAAATAGTAGGAAGTTTCAAACAGTGTCACATACCTTAAGCTGCATGAGTCCAGATACAGGGCCAAGGACTTTTAAAACTTGTTGGAAATTTTACCCAGCTAGGGTGTAATTAAACACAGCTGGAGGGCCCACTTAAAAAGTGCCTCAAGGACTGCTCTTGGATGTATGAGTTTTGACCATCTTTCTCACAATATGGAACTTGTCCAAGCACTTTCAGGAAAGCACAACCAGGGATCACTCTGCTCCTCAGGCCCAGCTGGCACCCTTTGGTCTCCACAATGTGCCGGCTTGTAACTCCTCAAATTGCTGCTCTGTGCCAATCATGCTCTCACAACAACAACAGACAGAAGTAAGTTCCTTGCAGTAGAAAAAAATTGTACTGATAGGCAGTGTCCTTCAGCCCCATGCTCTTCTACTGATAGATAGGGACTTGGCTAAAAAGAAAGATTTTGTTCCATAAAGTAAAAAGAAAAAAAGCTGCTTGAAGTGTGTCACATATTATTCCACAGCTTCATTCTCAACAAAGTTTTCCAAACACGTGGAACACTACAAGTCACACTACAGAAGACCCAAGTTTCAGCTCGCCACAGGACATAACTTCATGGAATATTCTTAGGTAAGTTGCACAGATCTGTATCCAAAGTGCAATTTCAGCTCCTGACAATACTTTTCATTAAGGTGAGATACAGGATAGTAGTGGATAAGAATGCTAGTATCACTTTGGGAATTTACACAGATATACCACAGGTTTTTGGCTGTCAAAGAACTTGTCAAAAACTGCTGTGGGAAATGTTGTACTGAACAATATCCCAGAGCACAGATGCATGTTGCCTCTATATTTAATATCTGAAAAGATCTGAGATATTGATTTTCATAACTATTTCTTCTTATTGTTTTACTTTGTTACAGTTATTAAACTCTTTTAATCTCAACCTACAGGTTTTACCTTTTTTCTGATTCTCCTCCCCATCCCACTGGAGGCAGGGAGGGAAGAAAGTCAGTGAGCAGCTGCATGGTACTTACTTACTACAAGCTGGGGTTAAACCACAACAGAAGCAAACAGCTGCAGCTTACAGTAACAGAGGTCAAAAAACTATAATCTCGTCAACATTTGAAGGCTCATAAACCTGGGGGGTCAAGGAAAGTTAGCTCAACTTATCTAACAACACAAAGGAGCTGCAAAACAAGTTTCTCCACATCTTTGATGAATTCTTCTTCCAGCTAACCAAAGACAAAATATCCTTCTCAAAACCCCTCTATACCACAAATTACTTTGCTTGTACTTCATCCTACACCTAGCAGACCCAACGCAGTCCCCATATTAGTGCACACAGTGCTTGAGCTCTTTGGTGATCTAACATGTCCAGGATACCAGAAATTTGGAACATGCGACACAAATTAACCAAAAATTATTCACGTTCTTAATATATGGGCTCAAAATCTCCACAGCACCAACAGATTAAATTGCCTTTTTGGTGTGATAATCAATTAGTGCACTTGCAGGCCAAGAAAACTGGGAAATCTATACTGTTGGACAAATATTTAGTGGGGAATATACTCCTTTCTGTACGTGTGAAAAGTTCCTATCAAGACTTCTGTTCTCTTGAAGAAACCAGCAATTCATGCACCACCTCCACATCCCTAAGAGCACAATGACTGTTACCAATAAACACTTCTGCAAGCTACCTTGCCAAACACTATCTACTGGCCCAGCAGATAGGAGAACAAAGTAGCAGCTGGAGATGGCTTCTGCAAGGCAAAAACCTCCTGGCAGGACCAACAGTTTATGGATGGAGCCCAGGGCTTTTGAAATGAATGTCCATCCTTTCTTACCAAATCAGTCACAGGAATCATTTCGTTCCCCTGTGGTATTTCAATGTTATCCACAGATATTTATATTAAACTTTTTCCTTTTTCTTATAATTAATTTAGAGTAAGGTTGTCTCTAGCAAGCATATATATATGCTCTCTATATATACATATAGATGTAAGCCATCAACAAGAATGTATTTATCACTCCTAGGCTACCAGTGAGTGGTGGTCATCAGGCACAAATCAGAATCTACAAAGAGGCACAATCCAAAAAAAAAAACAACAACAAAACAAAACCAAAAACAACAACAACAACAAAAACCCACTAAAAAAACAAACAACAACAACAACAACAACAACAAAAACAACAAGAAAAAATGCAAAAAACCCCCCAAAAACCAAAAAACCCCACAACCCCAACATTTACCACCCCAGGCTGTAACAAGCTGAAATTTCTCCGTGCAGCTCACTGACTAAAACAGATTGGGGGAGACACCTGCTCTATTAGAAACATGGAGTGAATTATATTTTCCATGTAGTATGGCAGCCTTTCAGTGGCATTTTCTGCTCAAGGGAGCTAGGAGAGAGACCAATTAAATCAATTACAGAGTATGTACCAGGGGACATTCACTAATGGACTAAGCTGTGATCCTACCATTAACTTATTGTAAGTAGATGATTTTATACACAACCTACATTCTCTCCTGGTCAATGAGATGCTGTAATTACACCTAAACCCACTAGCCCTGCAGGAATAGGGTTTTCAAAATAAAGAATATGTCTGTGCATACACACATCTGTGTATACACATACACGCACATAACTAACTTTGTGTTGTGTGTGTTATATAGTTCATTATTTTAGAATATATTGTACATACGATTATTATATACTGCACCACCTATATGCCTTGCATAAAGTGTAAAAGGAAAGACAGTACTCCACTTAGTACTATAAATCAGAGGAAAAAACCGCATGTATTTGGTTAAAATATTAAAATATAGCAGCAAACACGAGCCTGTCAGTGACAATATTTTCTTCTTTTGTAAGATCTGGATTTCCCGTACCATACTGCTTTAGAAAAAACTGAATTTTTTTTCTAACAGTAAAGCAGCATACAAGTTGCAGGGATAAACACATGCTCTAGCTGCTGCTAACCAGCTGCAGACGAGGAACACCAGACTCTGTGGGAAGTGTGTTGAGGCCACTGGCTCAGCGTGATTCATTTGAAGCTGTCACTGAAGAGAGCTCATCTCTTGCCAGTGTTCACCTGCCCAAGTGCAAGATGAATACTTAATCTTGGGAGTAAATAGCCTAGGTTCATCTGGCATGAAAACTCAGAGCAAAGGAAAGCACAAAAAGACTGACAAAGTTTTTGTTCTGCAAGATGAAATTTGAAACTATAGGCTTAATTGTGAATCATTGTTTGTTAAAACCAAGACTAGGCTATCCAAAAAAATCCAAAACAGAGCTCAGTCTCTCTTACCAAATGAAATAAATGAGTGCACAAGCACAGATTTCTTTCTCCACACAGCTAGCACACTCCTCTCTCATTCACTTCCTGATAGGTGCCTCTGTTTTGACAGTGCTGTGCTGGAACAAAAAAAAAAAACTGCACACAAAGAAACAGGAGGACAATTCAGATGAACTTGTTCTTAGTTCTTTGGCCACTTCTCTTGAGTCTTTACCTAAAGAAGAAACTGCAACTGTTTTAAGGAGCTGGTTCAAGAGAATAACTTAAAGATCTGATCAAGGCTCAGGACTTGGGCTGTTGTGCCAGGAAGCCAAGAACAGCAGTGGAGTCTGATCCCTGCAATGAATAAGAGCTGGATTCTCCACAAAGCTCAAAAACAGGGATAAAGTACTTTACTATTAGGCATGTAATTATGGGCAATTATTACAGAGGTGATATCTGTAATACCACCTGTCCAGAATCACTGTCATCTCCAAAAGATAATTAGAAGAGCCTGTGTTCATCATCCACTAATTATATTATATCCATTTTAATTCCCTCCTCCACTTTTAAGGAAGTACTTAAAAACTCTAATAATAAAATTAAGGAAAAGAAAGAATCCTGCAAGTGTGACAGCATACTGTTTAGGAAAACACCAGTTTGTGCACCCTCACCTCTCAAAGACTCAAACTATTCACTGCTGTTGAAAACACCTCAGCCACGACCTCCATGTAGGATTTGAACATCATAATGCCATTCCAAGAAAACAGCAGGTAAAGAAATAATTACTCACAGGCTTCCAATTTTGATTTATGTTTTGTAATGTAGCAGGAATAGGGTATGATTTAAGGGTGCCTGGCGAATGCAATTTCATATGGTGTGCCTATTTCTTACAACAGCTTTTACGAAGTTGTAAAACTGAAATCATTAATTTAAATCCTTAAAATATCGACATGATGTATTTATTACCAAGTCTTAAAAATAATTGGATCATTATCATTAAAAGCTCCTTAAATGACTGCAACTTGAAAGTGCTTGCAATGGTGGAGATGTGATGTATAAAATGAGCATGTTTTTAATCTTGTTTTTAATCTCATTTTTAATGCTATGTGATCTATACAACCAAGACATCAAAGACTAGCACTTTTTAACAGGGTTTTGTTTTTTTTTTTTTTTCAGTTAAATGACATCCAGTTTTCATTTCCTGCACTTTCCTCTCTGTCTCATGCCTTTCAATTTTCCCATTTATTTAAAATCATATTAAACCTACAGCAAAGAACAGATGTGCAATCCTAAATGCCTGGGTGCATGATTCTCACGGTGGCAGCCCCTAGTTGAGAGCAGCCAGCACCACCTCTCTCAGAGGTCACTTTATTTCCTTTTCAAATAATCGTCAGCTCCACAGCACAGGCAAATGAGTCAACACATCCTCTAATTATCAGTAATCCAAAGATGACTTGAAGAGATAATGAATGACACCTCTGATGCACCAACTCTCTGCTGCTGATTTTGTCCTGATTTTCACTACTTAATAGTCTCTGACCATGTGAGGAGGGCACAGCTGACTATGACACTGCCACATACTAATGTACACCCTTTAAACCTCAAGGTGGTTTAGAGATGATTTGTTTCTATCCTGCTCTGTGTGGAAGCAGCTTCCTGGTGCCACAGAGGCTCTTTGGCGAGCACTGATGGCTGGCTCGGCTTCTCAAAGCACTGCAGCACTCATTCCTTCAGCTCCAGCCATATGTGCAAACTCCCTCTGCAGTCACATTAGATAATCTCTTGGTTTCTTCTCCTCTGCCAGTTGTTTGATGCTACATGAGCTGCTGAGACTAAGGTTTAACCCTGTTTTGCTTGCTGGGACACCTGGAAGCCAAAAGAGGATGTGAAGAGCTGATGGGGAAGGGGCTCCTGCCCCTTTGTGGGTAAGCAAGAACTTGAAAAGTGCAGAAAACTGCTGGCCAAAGATAGGAAAAAAAGAGAGGCCTAAATGTCTTGGCGGAGACTAAGCAGTACAGCAGGTAATATGAAACCTTGATTGAAGGAAGAATGGAGAGACCTCTCCTCAGTCAAACCTTTCCAAGCCATCCATATCACAGTTTGGAAGACACAGGAATGCTGTGGACAATCTCCTACGGTCAGACACAGTCCAAGCCATCTGTTGACATAGAGGTCAGCTCAGAGAGTTAAACTCACAGGCTGCAGAGGGGAAAATGAGATCTGAATAGTTCAATATCTTGAACTCTTTAAGCCCTGAGAAGTCCTGAGTTACAGAGCATCTTCACACACCATGACAATGTGTGCACACACCCTCTTCTTTCTCCTGCTCTCCTTATGCTTGCACAGTTACTTATTTAAGATGTGAGTTGTTCAGAGGAAGGACCATCTGCTTTCTCACCTCACAACTACTCTTCCATTATAAAAAAAACTTAAAATAACCAAACTCTGTCTTTACTGTAAAGCACATGTAATCTAGATACGTGGATCACTTAATGGTATTTTTTTTCTGTGGTGAAATTCAGCTGATCCTAGATCAGGATCCTGCTGGAGTGCTGTTGTCTTGCTATTTTCTTCTTTGGTTTTTCTGTTCTGTTTGTTTGGTTTTTTTCCTTTTTCTTCAGAGATAAGGTTAGACCATGGTGTATCCTAGTTTCAGTCTGTTGGGACTGCATGACCACAGCTGTGCAACACAGCCAAATCTGACTGGGTAACCCAAAGAGCTCAGCTGCCCTATCTAGATGTCTATATCCAGGACAAGGCACTCCTTCCTTGCAGTTTTGCTAAATAAAATCAGTAAAATTGTTGCAATGGCAATTTGAATTGTCCTGTTCTGCACAATTGCTAACAGCAGAAGCCCATAGGAAACATTTATAAGAGTGCACACAAATCAGCACCTGCACTGTCTATTCTGAAAACATTATAAATAGACAATGACCTGAATTTAACCTGGCTATGGTCCAAACCAGTCAGTCTGAAAGTTGGCAATTAGAATTATTCCAAGAAAATTATCTGAGAAACACTACACCTTCATTGAGATGTAAGTCCTTATCTAAGAATGACTCTCATCCTTTTTTTTCCAAAGGAACCAGGTGACATGGCAGTATTGATGGCACTAATAAATGCCTGAGTACAGATATTCTTAATAAATGGTTTGAATGTGGAAGTGGAAAGTTCCCCATTTACTTAGATGTGTACACCTTCTTTGTGGTTTAATAAAAGCAATTAAAGAAACTGAAGTCAAGGTTAAACAAACTAGCTTATTAAACTGGAACAAGCATGTTTATGAATAATAATTGCTTTTAAAGGTGTCCTGAAGGTTTCTTGCTTCCTTCACTGGCCAAGTTTTGAGATCAATAATTGACACCATTCTCTACTTTTTCAATACTTTCAAACTTCACACTGGCACAGGATTATCAGTACAATGTACTGAATTGTTCCGGTCACGAGTAATAATAACAACTGGATTTTTTTCCCTCCATACTCCATACACATCCTTCAGTGCTACCCAAATCCCCTATACTTTGGGGCTATAAAAGGTGACACGTGAGAAAGCCACCCTGTGTATAGGACAGGCAATTGATAGTTTAAGTAATGATAGTGTGGGGACTATGTCATTCAGAACTGTATAAATGAAAATAACAATATACTCCTTGTGAGAAACGAGCATTTAGACTGTATACTGGTTAAAGCAGGGATTTACTTTTTATTGTCCTTACAAATGCTCATGGATTTAGAAACTGTAGTACTGTTGCCAACACAAGCCAATTGTAAATGTAGTGAAAATTTCCCCAAGACTAGAAGCCTCTCTAAGCAAGAGACATTTCTGATCATGTGGTGTGAGGAAGGAGGCATTAAGATACATTGCTTGATCTGGTCATGAAACCTGTGCTAGAAATCCATTCTGAGTTATGCAAGTAAACATAAACCCCCCAAAAGCAGCTGAGAGGGAGTCATCTTATCCAAGCAACGAATTCATTACCATTGCCAAAAAAATCACATGAACTACAGGTGTCACCAGACATCAGAAATGCTCATTTCAGAACTTCCTGTTTGAAACAGATGGCATGTCCTTAACATGAAAGGGGAAGAACAAGCAAATCATTCCCCAAACCCGAAATATTTTTTTTCAAGCCAATGCCAGCTTTGATGGCTGCAAGCAGAATTGGGCATCATGGATTTCCCTCAAATAACATCGCATAGGGATATCGTGGACTCATACTGGATGAGATGCCCTTGGGTCCCCATTCCAAATTTCTCATGCTCAGAATGGTTGCCCTAGACACTGAAAATCTGGGAGTCCCAAAGTACCTATTACAGAATTTGCATATGATATTGACGTTAGAACAAAAGGAAACGTTCTCCTCTTTCATATACTCTCTTGTGATTTTTGCCCTTGCAAAAGACAAAACCGTATCTTACAACCTGCAGCATGGAAAACTTTTGCCAACAAAGAAAAGCATCATGTCTGTTCATCCAGAAAAAAACAACTCAGATATGAAATCATTCAGTCTTTCCTTAAGTTCCTTTGTTGTTCACAATTAGTTTTAAGGTCATGAAAAATCTATTATGACTAAAGGCAATAACTAGAAATTTAATAAAATCAAATCACTGGCAAAAAAACCCAATCAATTTTCTTGAATACCCCAGTGCCTCTACTGACTACAGATCTCTACCACCACATTCCCTTTTTTTAATAAGCATTTAGCTGTGCAAAATGCTGCTATGTTTAATATATTAATAATAATAATCATCATCATCATCATTATCATCTCCTGCCAAAGCAACAGAATTGTGGTTTGGTGAAAGCCACACTATAAGACACACACAAAATCTCAATAATCTCATCAGTATAATGGCTGCTTAGCTCCTATGATGCTGGAAGGAAAGTTTTAAGATGGTGATGGATGACTTCATTGAAGATGATTAAAACAATTATTTCAATGAAATCTAGTGCAGGACAGATTCAGGGACGACAGAGACACATGCACCACACAGTTGGTGCCCATCTGCCTTGCAGGATTATGGCCAGCCAAGCAGATGCAGGCTGGGTCTGTGTAGAATATATAGCCACCACAGCTCTGCTTTCCATGCCTCCCACTCCATAATTCTTCACTGGACAAACATTTGGACTTGACCCTATGGCTGGGTATATTCTTCTCCTCCAAACACAGAAAACAAGATACATCAGACAACAATAAAAGCACTTCTTGCCTACCTCACTATGGGGATACAATTTTTTTTCCCAAATGTGTGTGTCAAATTCACCCCTCCCATCTTCTTTGACTCCTTCTCCTCTCTTTCTTCCTCTTCATTCTTCTCTCCCATCTTTTCCTCATTCCCATACCTTCCGTCTCCTTTCCTTAAATCACTCAAGTGATATTTGAACTGAGATGCTGGCAGAATTAAAGACCAGCTTAGATGACCAAGAAATATCCACACCAGACAGGTGCACCTGGACAAATTTATCAGGAAAGGAAAAGATACTACTTTTTTCCATACCCCAGACTTTTTCTGAGCTATACTCCAAACAAATGAACGAAAGTTTTTTTGTTTAAATATTTCACATTTCAATGATGATATCAGAAGAAGTGCCCACATTTTCACTACAACACCAGAAGAGAGGAGGTTACTCTCTTTTCAAGACTGCATGTGTACAAGGACATAACAAGGGCTAGCACATTTCTTGTTTGAAATTGTTCAGACAGAGGTGCGGAAAAGAAAAAAAAAAAGTAAGCTTTCCCTCCCTTATTACAGATTTTCAAACCTCCTCATATCAGGGTGTTCCTGGGATACAATATTTTGTATCCTTTTATCATTCTGGTGCACATAATCTTTATCACAGTTTGGCACAGCTTTGCTCTGTGCCTCTGCAAATAGGTATAGCTCATACCAGTGGGAAAACGGCCACTGACAGAATTGAAGTTGCAAACCTCATAGCTACAGACCTATCTCAGTCCCACCAGCAGTCTCAAAGCTGACAGAGAAAATACAGACTGCACACCTGTTTCTGGTTAAACAAAGAAAATTGGATTTTTATCAGTTTCACTGCCACCCTCTACATGGCACTGTTTTGTCAAGAGCCACTAATGAAAGAGCTTAGCAGCAGATAAAGAACATACAGTTTTGACTGAATTCATAGATTTATCTAAAACATTTTCCAGCCAGAATTACATTACATTCTTTTCAGAGCAGAAATGGGATTACAAAGCATGGAATTGGATGTTTTAAAATATATATCTCTATTATTGCCTGTGACTGAGAAGCTTCATTAATAAAGATGTCTCTAAAGATTTGGGGTATGTGCAAAGTCTTGGTGAAGGTTTAAATATAGTGAGAGTACATGTCAGTAATCTATATTTCTTTCAGCTGGCATTTTGAATGGATGCCTTAGGAAAGAACAGATGGATTTAGTAGTTCATAGGCTAAGACATAAACCAAGAGGAGTTATGTGTAATTTCCTTTTCCGTCTATGTCTCATATGCACGTGACCAATGACGTGGTACTTGACCCACCAAGTTTCTTCCCCAACACTAGTTCTGTGTTACAGAGGCACTGTGAAGCTGAACTGCACTGGACATGGTTGGGTACACTACATACTCTGCTTGTGGAGTTCTGTATAAACACTTAAAATAGACAAGGCCAGCTGTAAGATGATGCAGCTGGAAGACCTGGAGGTCTTTCTGAAATGCCCACCTAATTGTTCAGTGGTGCAAGAAGAATAGAAGAATCTTCTGAAAAACTGAAGAGAAGTTCTGAACCAACACACAGTTTTTAACCGAAACCAATAAAAGAATGTGTTAAAAAAAAAAAAATGGGAGGAAAACACAAATCCCACTAGCAGAGCAGCAGAGCAAGCTCTCCCCCTAAAACTGAAGAGGCAAACTTTTTTCCAGAGTCACATATAAGGCTACCCTGGGCAAGGCAGCTGCCTGCAGACACCTTCCCATGCAGCCAAGGAATCAGAGCTGACTAAATAACATGGTAACCACATAATTTCTTTGTGCATACAAACTGCAGGAAACTTGTGTGCCTCAAGCTTACTCGCCAGATGGGATAATTAGGCTCAGACAGATCACTGACCTTCCTAATAAAAATAACCCAGAAATAGAGGTTGACTGAAGAAATCTGTGTCATGTTACCAAACTCCTAAGCAGTCCATGGAAAGCCATCTATAGTGACTCACCCAGTAGCTTGGTGTTCCTACGGGTGCATCTTGTGAGGGCACAAATCACTTAGTTTGGGGTATTCTCAAGTATTTATTGAATTTGCTTTTCAGAAAACAGGCACTGAGATTTCACTGCTGGGAACTACTCAGTTGTCTTTCTATGAAAATGATGAAAGCACATATATATGCATTTATGCTAAGCTATTCTCTCTGTAATTATCACTGAGGCTGGTTTCTCACACTAAAACAATTTTGGAGAAGTCAAGTCTTTCAAACATCACAAAATGCAAATGCGATTTAACCTTCCATAAATGGAAGGCTGCACCCATTTAAATAACATAATTTTATCTGGAATTAAAAACGTAAATATAATCAAATAATCCGATGCTTGAAAATAACTTCATTATTTCAGAGTTTCAAAGGCCATATGAGACACCATGCCCTCCCTGAAATCAGGGAGGTTTTCATCCTTTCCCTATCAGTTCTATTTTTCCTTCCTTGATGTGTACCACAATGTTTAAACTCATGTTGATGAAAAACCACATTCACACAAGGCTACTCTGTTATTTTCCAGGCATTGTCATGTCATACAATTCTCTTCCATGTCCTAAACCAGAAAGGATTATACACAGTGCCAATTATTGCTAAGCACAATCTGCTACGAACAAAGAACATACTGCAAGCCCAAAGACAAGCAATTTTGCAAGTTCACAGGCAGAAGATAACTGCAATTCCTCAAGAGGCTCATCACTCCCATAGAGATTAGGCCTGGCTCAGTGAGCTGCAGCAACTGGCAGCATCTTTTCTTGTACACCCATGGCCTGGCATTCTCAGACAGCCAAATGTTTAATGTATCCAGAAGCTTTCTGTGAACACAGCCTACAGACACGTTGCATATCCCAACACAGAGGGGCAGCTCCACTTGGCCATGCACTGTTTGCCCTGGCATGGATGGATCCATCTTACTATTTGAGACTTAGATCTATTTACATTGTTTCCACAAGGAAAAACTAGGCATCAAGGGCTAGTCCTCATTTTAATAAAACACATATATTCCAAAAATCAAACTAACTAACTACTGTAATTCAACTCAGAGCAATATCTACCTTCTACAAACAGTGTTTCTTTAGCTGGAGTATTCAGAGGAGATTGAAGGGACCTACACCAAAGTTAGAGGCAGGACTTTGGTGAGAAAGTTTTAGGTCTCTGATTCCACACAAAATGCACTTATACACATGGACACCGCTTCCCATATATCCAGTGGCTGTCCTGCAAAAACAGTGGTTCACAACAGAATCGTAACAGTATCTGTATATCTAACTTCTGATCCCAACCCCTGACTGAAAATTATGTTAACAGCTATTCAATCTGAACTCTGCTAAAAAACTAACCCACAAATTTGAAAAGAAACACAGATTTTTAATTATAAAGTAGGCAAGAAAGCAGATGGGAATAGAGAAGACAGTAAGTCAAATCATCTTGTTACTTACCTCAAAAGCAGCAGTCATCCATCAAAACAAGAGATAACAAGAATGGATGAAATGACTCAACCCAACTATTTAAGCTCCATATTTTACTCATTTTCTGCGAGTCCCACCTGTGTCACAACCACCCACAGGTTCAATCTACAGGCAATTCACTACATGGTAAGAAGAGATTTGATTTTAAAATTACTTTAATGCTGACCTCTAGTGACAACTGATGGGAATTTACCTTTTTATGGGCCTGCCCATTTGGGAATGCATCTTTGGGCTTCTTTGTAGTTACAGAGCTTGCTCCAATTCACAGCTACCCCCACTGCAAGGAGTGTTCAGCCAAGGAGAGACCTTGAACTCACATTTATTACAGTCACAGGTGAATTGAGGGCGATTGACCACAGTCTGTAGAAATGTTATGATTAAATCCAAACCTCTGTTTCCACTTATTAAAAAGAGCTAAAGGCAACAAAATACAAACACTAGTTTTTGAGCCTCATAACTGTAACAAAAAATGCATTACACTATCATCTACACACAACTAATGACAGACAACTGCCCACATCTTCAGGCAGACAGTCAAAATGTCATCGTTCATCTTTGGATCCATAATAACAAGGCAACCTCTTGTCCTTTAGTGCTCTATAGCAAAAGCAGCCCTGCAGCTTGAGCAATACTCCTGCAGCTTCCTCTGCAAAACAAGGGTGTGATGGGCACTTGGAGGCAGACATTTCCCCCACACACCCATTGCAACATAGTCCTGATGGAAGGATACTCAGGTTACAGCAAGTCATCAACCACCTCGCACATAAAAGCAGGGAGGAAATGACAGCGGCCTCTCCAGAATGCAGCCTTAAACGTTTCCAGTGACAGAGCATCAACAACATCCACATAATAAAATAATTCTTCCTTGTATCAAGTCTTAATCTATCTTCTTTTAGTTTAAAACCCCTTGTCCTATTACAAGAGCCCCAATTAAAAAGTTTGTCCCAGTGTCCAGGAGGCAAAGTAAAAGGGTGATGGCCATGGACCACTGTAGGCAACTGTTTTGAGAGGGTTTCCAAACTGGGAAATGTTTCCATCTGCAAATCTGCCAGATGGATCTCAGAGAGTGAGAGCCCCCTATGGAGCTGATCCCAGCTTAGGGTAAATATAAGCTGGTTTTGTGTTATCTGAATCTGTAACATTCCCTTTCAGTTGTCTAGATGTTGTAACCTGTGTTTATCATTTACACACCAGAGGGGATTTTCACATTCTGTCAACTGTCCACCTCAAATATTTGTCTCTGGTAGAGTCCTCAAGACCAGAGTTGAGAAAACTTCTGCCTTCCTGAAAGCTTGCTTAAAGGACTGTCAAAGTTTCCAGACTGCTCCTCCACTTAGCTGATAACACAGGGATTTTTACGGAAGCATCTTCTGGTGCACAGTCATGGCCAGGTGACAGCACAGACAGCAGCACAGTCAGGGAGAGAGCCCCAGGGCCCTGAGGAAGCGTGTACCACAACAGAACATGGAGCCAAAAACTAATCAGTCATACCTAGGCACAAACACAAACCCATGTATTTCAAGATAATTGACTTGACTCTTCAGTCATTTTGACTGGAAAGAATCAGCTGTCACAACAGACTTAACTTCAGAAGACTGAAGAGTAACGCTCAGCTGATGTGAAATTAAAAAGTTCTCTCATACTGACAAATACATCACCTTCTCATAATGAAGACTGCACAGTGGTTAAAACATCTCTGCTGAACAAGCTGCCAGCAAGAAAATCCAAGGAACTGTTTATTTTTCAGCACCACAGGCACATAAACAGTACACTTGACAAACACCTGCTTGCCAGCAAGCCAGGCAGCCTTCGGCAGCAAACCTGGATTTTCCTACCCCCAACACTTGGACTTGATTCTTCCAATGTCTTAGCAGCTTATCTAATCACAGCAAAACACAGCAGTCATGTGAGAAGGAAAGCATACCTTATTTAAAAACACTGAAATCAAACCCCAACTTGTACATTTAATGTCTAGGCAACAAACTAGGTAAATGAAGCTTCCTTGTATATGCCAGCCACATGTAGGAGTGCTTAAAAATGTACATATATAATTAGACTTAATAATTATCTAAGAGGGTTGGTGGGAAAGAGTGGAGGGGAGAGAGAGAAAGAAGGGGCATGAGCTTAATAATGGATATAGAATTGCGTCTAAGTTGTCAAAATCATTGCCTAGCTCGGACATCAGCATAAAGTGGTCTTAAAAACAATCATTTGCTCATGTTAGTGACTGTCAAAGCTCCATCTAATCCATTCATTAACAAAATATCAGGTTAGCAAGCTGCTGTGGCCTTCTGATAATTAGTTTTCATTGTGGGGTGGCACATCCTGTATCACATTGACATAATAACTCCATAAACTGCTATAATTTATTTGCTTCTGAGCCTTTTTTTCCCCCATTAATTCTTCAGCAGACTGTATTAAACACGCATGAACTATAAATACAGAGAGTCCTTTGACCAATCTCAGAAGTCTTAGACAGCACGAATAGCTATTACACAAGCAGTCCGTGACTAATGACTTGCCTTTAGGTCATTTAAAGAAAGGTTGATGGAATAGCTGAGAGCAGACCATGTCAAAAAGGCATCCTCATTAGGTCTCATCTCCATCATCTACAAGTACCGAGTAAGGTGCTGTTGTGGCCTAGCACACAACACAATGGTTGAGCACTGGTTGTGCAGGAAAAGGCCTGCTGCTGTTTTTACATCTCTTCATTAGGTCTGTCTTCTTGCCTTCACAAGAAAGTACCCATCCAGGATGGGCTTGGCTGTGCTAAAGTCAAGATAGCTCAATCCTTTTTCTGCAAAGTAATTTAAAAAGAAGCAGCTCTAAAAAGAAATTGTAAGATGTGGACAGTAGAAAACAATGCTATATTCAATGTTCTCTTCACGTGAAAAGGAGCAGGTTTCTGGGAGGCTCTACGGCATGCCACCCCAGCCAGTTTTATGGTAGCAAGGTTAATGTATTTCATTCCTTCTATCAAACACATGATCTTTATTCTAATCCTAGGAAACTGCGTATCAGCACTATCTTCTGCAGTGAGTTCATGGGTCAATTATGTGGTGCTTTAAAGACTTCATGTATGATGTCTTTTGATTTTCTTGCTTCTCCCTTGATTTGTGAGCACAGGGAAGATTTTCATCCGTACTATCCCTCTCCCCTGGTACCACACTTTATCACATGATTTTTAATTCATGCACTATCGCTACTAGAGGCCTCATCTGTTCTTACAGGAGAATATTCAGGGGAATTTCTTGCTGCTCTTCTCTGTACTTCTGCAACCTCTTCTTGCTGAGTGCTCAGCAAACATGGAAGATTATACAAACCAGGTGGGAGGAACCAGTCTTCAAATAATAGCACACTTCTAATAAATGCAAGCCTTTCTTAATGAAGCCTGACAGATGTTTACAAAGAACATTTCACACTGATATGTAAAGAAAACCACTTGGCAGAAATCTTAACAAAAGGTTATCAAAATACCCAAGTAATTTCTTTCACTATCTAACGTATGGTTTCACTGAATTTCATTTACCATTGTGCTGCCTTGTTGTTTGGCTTCATGAGATATTATTAATGGTCAGTAGTCCTTCCTTTCCTGCCTTTAACAGGACTCGTTGCTTGCATATCTCCCCCAAAATTGTCCACCTTAACCAGTGACTTCCCTTTTGAATTCAAAATGTTCAAGAAGGCCTGACATCGTATTAGCAGGAAGGAAGGGGAACTACTTTGGAGCATAACAAGTTCCTTTTTCTGGAAAAAGCAATTAACACCACACTTCAGTGAAACTACCTCTGAGAAAGGAGATAACATTGCAAGTATTTGAAACACAGGAGGCTCAAAAACAATTGTTTGGATATCGATCTTCTTTATTCAATGCTATTCACCAAACAGTATTTTGAATCCTGTTACAATGCATTGCTTGTTCTTTTCTTCTTGCCACTGCTCCATCTGATCAATTCCATTTGAAAAGAAAAAAAAATTAAATAACATCTTGGGTGAGCACACAGTGAAGATACAGTTATGTTTTCCATGGGTAATAAAGAGTGTGTGACTTGCTTGCAAAAGTGGTCAGTAACCAGTACGCAATAGCAAGAAGAAATTATGCAGGAGAAAAAAGCACTCATCATCTACAAGACTGTTAGGTAAGTAGAATTTATGCATGTGGTTTTGTAATGGGACCCTATCCAAGGGCTAGCAGCACAGAAATAACCAAAAAGAGCTGAAGACTCAGCAAAAGAAAAGGGCATTTTAAAGAAAGTGATGTTTACCACAAGGAAGTCATTCCTCTAGTGAAAATTTAACAAGCACTAGTGTAGGCAGAAAAAAAAAAAAAAGAAAAAAAGAAAAAAGAAAAAGAAAAAAAATTACAGTTTCCCTAAATGAAAATAGCAATCAAAGTTTTTGATTGCCTATCAGCTTTGAAATGCTAATCATTATGGTAACTGTGTTGGTGAAGGCAAGGAATTACTTAAAATGTGTTATTTTCTTTTTTTAGTTTGTTTTTTTTTTTTTTTTTTTTAATCACTGCTGCTTTACAGCTGCACACGCTCAAGGAAACAAAACTGTATGGATAATTACCCCTGGGGAAGCAATCCAAAGGTTCACAAAGTAAAAATTCCTTCCACCTTAAAGATCAAGGTTTTAAATTAGGAAAGTACTTAAGTCTCCGACTGATAAAGACGTTTGACCTGCTGGGCAAAGGTAATCGCCAGGGACTTAATTCAGGACTCTCACAGCACACAATACAGGGGGGGATCCCCAGTGCACTAGTTTGAAACAGTAAGAGGCTACTTAGAGCAACAAGAAAAACAAGCACCGCAATTTTACAAATATTAATAAAAAATAAAAGAAGCTTTTAGCCTTTCCCCTAAGAACTCATCAACCCTTTTCCTTCAGAACCCTTTTCCAAACACTGGCAGAAGCATCCCAGTCAGCCCCTGGTCAAGCTCATGTCAGGAAAGTAAACAGGTTCTCCTGTCGTTAATCTGATTTTGACTTCATTTACAAATACAGTTCCAGCAGGACTAGGAGAAAACCTCTGAGACTGCTGCCACGCTCATGGAAAGACCTTCAACAAACTCAAAAGAAAGAGGAGTTATGTTAAGACAAACATGGCATTAGCAATCCTGCACTGCGTGGAAAGGCCATCGTGATTGCAAAGCTCAGCCACAGAAAAACAAGGTGGTAAGGAAATGAAATCTAATGGAAACAGCTAATTCTCTGTTTTCATCAATCAGTAAGTCACTTGAATCAATTCATATCTTCTTTAATGCCTAAATCTCAAGTTCCTATGAAAAAAAAAAAAAAAAGCAGAGAAAATTACACTGCACTTAGAACTATAGGAGATTTTGATTATATCATTAATCATTAGAGGGCAAGTATTCTTATATGAGAGAGATATACCAACATGCCACAGCACTTTAATATAAGCCTCCATTTCCCCTCAAAGCCAGGCAAACCCCCAGATGCCTCATTGAACATAGTGAAATGGCAACGAAAAAATGCAAAACATGAAGCAAAATGCACAAGGTGTGTATCTTTCTTCATTGCTCCCTTTGATCACACCACAAAATACTAATAAGCCATGTAGACCTATTACTGTCGCACCTAGCTATTAAACAGCTTCTATTTACAAAGAGGATTATCTGCAAAGAACACAACTAAGAGCTCATACGGGCAGTACAGTAGCTCAGCTGACACTGGATAATGAATTAACCTATGGTAACTCAATCTGGACCAGCACAGGGTTTCAGAATCTAAGAGCTCACAATTTAATCAAATAGTAAAGTGTTCTATTCATAGGGAATATTACTCCAAGGATGTAGCATACAGCAAGATGCACACAAGTGTTTCAGACCTTGGAAGCCTACATGCCCCCAAAATGTTTGCCACAATTTCAGCTCGTGACACATACAAAATTAAAATAGACATCCAATAGTAGAATGGGGGAGCAAAACAAGCACTAGGATATATTTTCTCTAATGAAAAGCATATAAAAAAATACAGGATGCAGGTGACAAGGAACTCCCTTAATGTTTGTTTCCTTTGAACAGCAAAGAACTAACGCTGGAGGCAGTGTATGGAGCAGGGGAAGCCCACAATATGACACCTGGGATCTATTTTTCTCTTTTTACATCTTACCTATCTCCATGTGTGTGGAAACAAAACTGCAATATGAAGTCAGAAAATTCTTACATGAAGAACTTAAAAATATAAAACAAAGCAAACAAAACCCTAAAGCAATTGATGACTTCATTTTGGGGAGCATGGGCTAGCTCCCCAAATCCGGCTCTATGTAACAGAGAAAGTGTCAGGAAAGACAGATCAAGCAATAGCACACTGTTTACTCCAATACTCTGATGGGTATTGGCATGAAGGCACTTTCCTGTTAGAACCCTAACCAGCATCCAGAACTACACAGGATGGCAGATACATGAAACTGCTGCGACAAGCACTGTAAGGTACATCAGATACATGAAAGTTGCTAGAAAGTTTTCTCCTCCCATCCCATGATTTCAGTGTCTATTATTTTCCTATCGGCACAGTAAGCATGTTCATTTTTCTTCTCCTGAGGCTGACACAAAACACACTTTAAGAAGGCAGCTGCAACACATGGAAGTTCTGACCACCATGAGGAACTGGCGTCTTGTTTCCTACACTCACCTCCGACCATCAGCACTAAACAACAGTTTGGGGCACATAATCATTGGTTTTTGCTTCAACTTACAGTAAAATAATAATTCCTGCAATACTTGCTGCAAAAGTGGAGTGATACAGCAGAATTTAGCTTTGATATATGACTTAAGCCCCCAGTATCAAGTAAGAGGCAAAAAAGGGAATGCTCTTCAGGCTCACTGTAATAGCCTGTAATGAAAAACTACTGCAAAGTGAGTTCTGAAAACTTTATAGGATACACTGCTTTTATAGTTTAATAGGCTCTTCTACATCCTTCCACTTAAGTATAAAGTACCACATTAAATACCAAGGTCAGTATAATTTCTAATTGTCCTCATGTGTCTGAGGAAAATGATGGGACATTATATACTCAGGGGCAGTTACAGCTGCCTCTTGACAGGGAACTCCCAATTAAGAGCATTTTCGCCCCTGGAAGGGAAAAAAATGCACAGAATATTTATTTGCAATAAATACATACGCACTATATAAACTGATTTATCCTTGTAGCTGATCTAGGCTCAGTATAACTGGATACTTTTGCCACATTTTCAGACAGATCCTTTTCATGCTCTGATGGGTTTCTATACTTAGGAAAATACGTATACCCTGGAAGTCAACATAACTTGTATGCTAAATAAACACCCTTGGTTCAAAGAACAGCACACACCACTACTTAGCCAGCTAAACACGAGCAATGCCAACAGTGGATCTTATTATCCACATGCATACATGCACATAGATGTGAGTTGGAAACAACAAGACCTGTGTGGTTTTGACATAAGGTTTTGCTCAGCCCACTTTGCAGTACCAATCCATGTGCATTTAAACAGCTTTGGATCTAAAAAATGGCACAAGAATAAAATTCTGTGATTTCTGCACCGAAAGCACACGTTGCTTATGCAGCCACCAACTTTTTGACAGTAGAGAGAGAAAGTAAGCAGAGAGATGAAATAAGTTTAAAGGACTTCCTTGAATTAAGATAATACAGACCAAACTTCCTCTCAACTTCATCAACAGCAGAACCAAGAATAAAAACTACTGCAACTAGTTTACTAACTTCATCTCCCAGATTTGGAAGCCACTTAAACATCCAATGCAGACTAAAAGAAGCAAGACTCTTGTTTTCAGTAAATCTGCCAAAATACCTGCTACAGTTTTTCAACCTACCTGCATAATCTCTAGGCCATTTTAACCAGATACAGCTGTTTGTGCAACTTAAATGGTGTTTTTCTCCCTGAAATATTTATTCTCCCTAGAACATTAATATTTCTTGGTTTGAGTCCCATATTATAAACCATTTCGTAAAACACAGTCTGTTAAAGTGGAGAGTCCATGCTGAAGTTTTTGCTAAGTGACCCATGCACACAGAAACATGGAGCAAATGTTACCCTGCATATACAAGCATTCAAATTACTCAAGTAAACCTATTAGAAGGGAACAGATCACATTGGTGCATACTGTGTAGGTGGAACTGGGATTAGTTTGAAATGATTTCTTGCTCATTAGGTTATTAGTTTTTAATGTATATTCCATTTTTTAAAATAAATTAAATACTGTTTCAATCTTATCAATGAGAATTTACAATCATTTTGTGGTACCTGTATTTCATATTTAGAAGAGGCCACCATGACTACCCTATTTGATCCCCTCTTCATAATGAAGACCGAAGAAACCACTCTCAGGCTTTAAAACTTCTGGCTTTCATTTGCTATATATAAATTAGCTGCCAAAGCATGACTGAAAAAGGTATTTAAAGTGACAATAGAAAGAGGAAGAGAAGACAATCAAAAGCAACAACCACTTAATTTTTACAGCAGTTACATTCCTGATGTTTGCAATAGTACTGCCTTGATCTCTACTTGGACACCACATGACGATACTTTCTTCATTGCTGAGACTAAGGCATTTATGGTCAAGGTCCTATCATCGCCTCTCTCCACCTGGAACTTAGAGGGATGCTGGGGTAACAGTACTGTATCAACCAGCACCACTGTTTAACAGACTTGAGTCGCAAGAGGAGTCAAAGTCCTGTTTCACGAACAGTGGCAAAAGGAGACAGCAGCTCTGCCAGCCATTACCAGGGTTTTGCTCCCTTGAGAGCTCTCCTTCTCTCAGATGGAGGACCCCACCTGCCATTCAGAAGCACCTTCAAGTCACCTTGGGCCTAAACACTGTACATATATGGAAAGGTACTAAAGTAAGTTTCAGTGAGTCAACCTCACAGCACAGGGATACAAAACCATCACCACACACCCTCCCTGGCCGCAGCACATTACACCTGCACCTCATTAGCAGCAATCATTTCAACCAAATGATGCATGTATTTCAACCATAACTACGAACACAAATATCGAATAAAGTCCTGACTCATGGCATCTGAAATGACTGCAATCAGTAAAGTCTCCCTATTGCACAGCCAGTAAGAATAGACATCTCCTGCAAGTGTTACAGCCCTGAGAACACACTTGATCCTCCAGGCATCAGTGTTTTTATTTTTGACTGTACAGCTATGAGCCTTTGCTGAAAGGTGAACCGCAGCTCTCCCTGCTGTAGACAGAGAAACAACACTGACACACAGATAGATGAACACTATGAAGGCAACAGGATCCTCTTCATTTTATCTGGGGCCATCTTTCAGCCATATAATGAAATCAAAATCTCTTGGGGACCTTAGATCAAAATGGTTTTTGGTCTAGCAACCATGACTCCCCCTCAGGCTCCATGTGGGTTACAGGTTTAATCTCATCTTCCTGCAAGCACACCGGCAGGAGTGGGGCCACCCTTGACTCCATCGGCTGCTCCATGGCTGCAGGCTTCAGGCACAGCAGAATTCAGCTGTGTATGCCTGTCAGCGCTCTAATGCTGGGAATAGAAGTGGTACACACAACCAAGGCAATTTAACCTAGAGCAAGATAATTCACCACCAGAATTACCCCCCTGCCCCCTTCCACAGCCCCAAATGCATCATTGACAAGTACCCAGACCTTTCCAATGAAGTAGTGACTGTATGCCCATTATCTTTACCCTCAACTGTGTACAAACTGTAGAAAAGTCTGGACATGAATCTAAGGTCATTGATATTGCTGTGAACAGGGATGTCTTCCACAAAAGTAACCACAATGCTAATATTGTATAGCAGGATGGAGTTCTGAACTGGGCACCTGTTACTTAATGTAACTTTCTGAAGTCAGATTTAACTTTCTGGAGGTTTTTTTTCTTGTGGCTAGTGCTGATGATTACCAAATTCATGAAACTTAACATGCCAATCCACACCAGAAGGAAGCCTCTCCTCCATGCCCCTCTGTCCTCACCCTGCTTCCTTTCAGGCCATTTATATAAGATAAACACAAACCAGCTCCCTCAGCTGCAGCGACTGAGACATAAAAAGCAAGAAAATTCCCCTAATCCCAAGATCTTCTCAGTGAGGTGTTATCTTTTGTCTTTTCTATATACTAGTTTTCAGAGCAAATGTTCTTTTAAAGCACACCCTGTTCCTGCCCACAAAGGAGAAAATAATATCTTCAGCTATGGAAGTATCCAGGCTTCTTTTTGAAAGTCAGGATGTGATATAGAAGATTATTAAATACTACACATACAATTATTCTTTAATTCCACAAGTCTTCCATTCAGCACTGTTTACATCCAAAGCAAGCCTGTACCTACACACATGCACAGTTGTGTAGACCCAGTGTGCAGTTACACATCCGCCCCTCTTTGTAAGGGTTGAGAGCAAATTTGTGAAAATAGAAAAGTCAACTACATACCTGTTTTCTACAAGAGATAAGGTACAGGGTCTCACACCTGTCAAGACACTAAATTCATGAATTTCTAATAATCACAGACCTTTCACTAGCTCTCCTCCATAGTTCTTAATCGGGCATTTGTACACATTCTTACCAGTGACAGAGGCACTTGCTCAGCTCTCACTGTTGGATCACTGCCAGCAATCTCACACCAGGCAACTTGGGAAGGTCTTATGCATTAAGAAGTGGCAGGAAAGGGAGGGAAATGAGTTTGACTGTGTGCATTTTCAACACACAAATGCTAGTAAATGTAGAGAACCCAAACTTCACCTCCCACCCCTTCATGCTCTAGTGCAGATCGTGATGGCAGTTACCTCACTTGGATGCTTTCTATGGCTCCACCTTTCCCACCATCCAGGTTAAATGGCTAAACTCCCTGGATATCACCCAAAGCTCTTTTGTGTCACTAACATGATGTCATTGATGTCATCACTGTAACAATCAACCCTGAAGCACAACGCAGTGATTGTTTCTCCAACTCACATTCACAGCACATTTGTTCCAGCAGGCTTGAAAATGAGAGCATGAGGCAGACTAGGTTTTCCTGCTCAGTAGGTTTTTGCTCCAATCTAATTAAAAACATTCAGCAATTCACTGAAGTTCCTAGAGAACTGCACGTGTACCATACTTGAAATTAAGCTCTAAAAGCAAACTTTTTTTAATGCACTCCCCAGATGGAGAGGTTTCCTCAAAAGTTTCTTCGTGATATTATACTGAAACTGCTGAACCAGAAAAGTCGAGCTGCTTCTGAGCTATCTTGGTCTTCCTGTTATTGCTAATGGTTTTCTTCATCTAAAAACTAACCGGAAAAGCCTCTGACAAGCAGAGAAGTGACAGTACAGCTCACTAGAAACAGACAGCTGTGGTCATCTTGGTCTGAAATTGGGTCAGAGATGTCAACTCACAGTTATATGGGAGAAATATGCAAGTAATATTGGGGATTTAGAGGCTGAGGACAAGATCATCCTTTTCTTGCTGGTAGAACTCAGCTTTAACTCAGCTTTCAGGTAATACAGCTTTAACAGCTCTGAAAAGGTGCTTTCTCACAACAAAAGGTATGTTTCATGTACAATTTTTGGTCACTTCTCCTCATTTCTGGGAGAAGTGTCAGGGAATCTATGTGAACAGCCTAGCCAAGCCCTGCACTGCTACACTATCTTATTCCAAAAGAGAGCCATCAACAGGAGATTGCCACTACTGTGCATTATGTTGCTGCTTGTATGCATTACGTTGCTACTACTGTGCATTATGTGTGCTGATGGAAGGTGTACCCAGCTCCAAACACTGTGAAGATCATGGGACAAATTCAGCGGGAAAGACTAGAGAGTCTTAAAGTATTCTGCTTGTAACTCCATCCCTGCCACTGGAAACAGACCTTTTGCCAGCTAAAGTCACTTCAACCTGGGGAACCGCAGCAGAGCATGTCACACCCAATGTCAGCGACGTTCTTGCCATCAAACAAGTGCTAAAGGATCCTTCAGACTGGCTAGCTATGACATCACCAGCTTCCAAATTCAGACTTTCTCAGGAACTGTCCCTAAATGCCTCGAAAAATGCCTGTCCTCATCTCCAGAAACGAGAGTGCCCTTAAGCTGTACAGCCAAGAATAAATTCCTTCAGGGTTGTAACAACCAATTAAGGGATGTGAAGCAATTACTTTTATATTCATACAAATGAAACTCCTCCAATGCAATTAACAATCCCTTATCATCTACTGTTGAATTTGCGAAAACCATATGCTGTACACTCTCTCCTCCCCCAACTTTCCCACAATTTTAAGCAGTTTGTTTTAGGCAATGTAATGAAACCTACCTATTCAAGAGAAATAATAGATGTGTGCACATTATCTGAGTATTTTTAAATGTCTTTTTTAATTTTAAATATAATTTCATTTGAGATTTTGCAGCTTTCATTTTTATTAATAAATTATCGTTTCTTCTTTATAAGTGATGAGCTAGTATGTCATGTAATTTCTTCCCCCTAAATAGACTAAGACTTTGATCTAATGCAAGTGCTTGCTGGGAGTAGAGAGACTTTCTATCTAATTTAGTTACAAAAAATATTCAATTAAACTTGGGAGTTTAATTCATTTAGTTATGAAAATTAGATGAGCTCAATAAGGTACATTTGATTTGCCTTAAGGAAAAAAAAAAGTAGAAGAATATCTGAAAGGGAAACAAATATGAATGGAGAACAAAAGTAGCTTTTCCTGCTCATGTTGAAAGGTGGGTAATATGAAGAGTCTGAATTCCATTTGTGTGCCTATATAAAACACAGCCACAATGAGTTCAAATTAGATATCCAAGAGATTATATGCAAAATTATATATCCAAGAGCTACATGAACAGCTGGTATTAACATCCTAATTGTCTCTTGGGTAACAAAAATCCCTGTAGGTCATAACTGAGTCCATCCCAGTCAAGGGAGATCTGGTTCCTCACAACAGGATTACATCATCCACACACAACTCTTCTCCATCTCCATTCAAGGAAAAAGAAAAATATCTGAATTATTTTTCAAAATCAGAACAGGGCAGCATGGATCTTTCCGACAGAGGCCTCCTCCTAGTTTTGCAGCCATCACTCACCGTTTTTGCAGATGGGACAGCACTGGTCAGGCTCATACACCGGATCCACACACTCGGTCTGGGGACAGGCAGAGACCGTGCACAGCACCTCGCCATTGGCTTCACAGCGACACCTTTCACACGGAGAAACCTGAAACAAAAACCCAGTCACCCTTTAACTCCTTCACTTCATGCACTCCTGCAGCGTGCAGTGCCCCCCTTCTCATCTGCAATGTTCTCTCCTTCACATCTTTTTCCTCCCCACACTAAAACCAATTGGTTTTGTGGCCTAAATAATGCAGAGAGCAAGATTGGGCTGCTGCAAAATTACAGAACCACAGCAGGAAAGGAAAACCAAAACAAAACAGGTTCTTCTCTGAACCTACACAGCGAACAGGAAAGTCAGAGGGATGTTGAAAACAAGAACAGTGAAGACTTGTAATACAAATAAAACAAAAAATTACCTTACTGAATTTCTAATGAACTTCCTGAAAATTAAGCTTCTAATCTAGTTTAGTTCTATAAAAGGTTCAAAAAATAATTTAGAGAGAAAAAAAGCATTTTAAGAAGAAAATGAAAATTGCTAAGTGAACTTTGAAACTTCTTTTAATGGAAATCCTTCCTGTAATTTTTTCAGGTTTGAAAGTATTTTGGTAGCAAGAAGTTGCATTTTATTGAAAATTTTTTTTTTCAAAGAAAAGTCAGGAAAAAAACCCATCCTTTTGAATTGAGGTATTTCCCATAGGTTAACTGTTTTTGGACAATTCTTCTAATACTTGCAATTTTCTGAAAGGAAGTTGAAATTCAAAGAAAGGAGTGAAGGAAAATACAGGTAATCTGTTATGCCGAGTGAAATGTTACTGGACTTGAAGAACTCTTACAGAATAGGAATACCATGAGATAGTTACTTGAAAGACCTACCTTAAAGAAATTAATTAACAAAAAAAAGAGTAGCAAAGTCCATTTTTTTAGTAAAAATTGGACTTTGAAATGTCTGCATTTGCCACATGTACAATTCCAGCTATCCCCCTCAGCATTCCTGACCAGGCGCATTACACTTACACTGCTGACATCCTCATACCACACAAGATAGAGGGAAGCAAGGATGTGAAGAGCAATAAATGCTGTACTGTAAATCTCATTGCTGCACTCCAAAAAACCACATGGGTACCCATGCTCAGAACACAGGATGAAAATGCAGCTGAACATTATTATTAGCGATCCTCTAAATCTATAATCTGTGCAGATACTAATTTACTTAAGGATGACGCTGTTCTTTTTATGGACTGTTTTTCATTCCAGATTCCAGCTGATGCAGACGATCCCCCATTGCACTTCTCCATTAAGAGCAGAAAAAAATAAAATCTAAAAAAGAAAATAATTATTTGCTATGAAGAATCACCCAGATGTCTAACTTGCAGATCATCTGCTTCTTCTCCCTATTTTTTAGGCAGTCTATCACATTTTTTCCTCAAATCCATTCTCTGCTTGCTTGTCTCTCACATCCTTCTCACTTTTAAAGTTCAAACATGCTGATGCTTGCAAAGCATCGTCTCAAACTAAATGCTCATTCATGCTTTGCTACTTCCCTTCCCACCTGCCAAGGCCTTTATTTGCTTATGTACTCCCATATCTTTCACACCCTCCCCTCTGCTTAGAAAGCCTAAACAGGGTCTCCTGCTGTGTTGCTTTCTGCTTTTATTACTATTATTTATTTCAGGTTTCCTTTGCTATCTACTCACTTCGTGTTTTCTCTTTGCTTTACCAAGGACAACACCATGGCATATGTTTATGAAATCCCACACTGAGGCTGACAGCCCACTGCAGAAGATCTTTATTACAGACTTTGGGACAACTTTGTCCTGTAATTGTTTTTAAACTGTCACGTTCACTTCCGGAGATGAAGTGTAGGCAGATGAGGAGGCTTCTGATTCAGTGCTCAGAGTTGAAACGCTCAGGTATTTCAAGTAATTACTTGAATCACATGTGAAGTTTTAAGTGTCAGCAAACCTGAGCTCCTAAGTCTTAAGGCAATAATAAGAATCCTTCTTTCTAGAGTTATATCTGGAAACAATACTTATTAAATTATAAAAAAATGGGGTTTAAGTAGGACTGATTTTTAATATTATTTTAAATATAAAAATATCATACAATATATAATCCTACTGGAAAAAAGACAGCAGCACTCAGTTCCAAGGATCAGGATCAACAAGGCAAACCTACAGCTTTCAATCAAATTTAACACTTTTTGCCATGACTAGGAAAAGATTTGCCAACCATCAAAGTTGAATGAGATCAGTAGCTACCACAACGGACATTCCTTAATCCAGGACACTGCTTAGTAGCTGTGTCATTCAATATTGGAAGGGGTGTAAAAACTAGAGTATCTGATGACAATCAGGAAACAAGGCAGCACACAAATATTACTCCTAAAATCTCCCCTCTGTAAAATTAAAGCATATTCTAATTTTATAGGCCTACTGGATTTCCAAATTTGACAAAGGTTGAAATTCTCAGAAAATATAATTCATTTACTGTTTGAGAAACAAAACTGATCTAATTCCTGTCTAATCATGATGATTCCTGATACACATTTCTGTCCTGTACAGCACATAAACCTGAAGACCACATCTTTCATGAACAGAGTGCACTGTTAATGCGATACTGCAGTAATGAAGACACTTCTAGTGTAATAGATCATGGGATTTCAGGGGAGTACTTATAGTACACCCTTGGTAAGTGCTGTCATCTGTACAACCCACCAACCTGAGTAATGGCAGCAGCAATACGGAAGGTCTCCACGAGCTTATTCCTACAAAGCTCTTCTCAGGCATGCATGTAAACCACAGTGGCTGCTAAAATGATATCACTGTCAGCCATTATCTGTCCATCTTTGGACTAAACAATAGCACATTGCTTTTTACTGATCATCAGGATACAGCAGGAACTGTAGAAATCCCCCACCTTCTGCACCTTAATGGCAGCTCAATACTTGGAGACATGATTATCTCTAGAGAGAGACAATGAGACAGTGCTCGTATGTAACAGCAGCTAAACAAATCAGAATGAAAAGACACATTTGGTCCTTCATTTCCCCTCTCTATTCGTGCAATCCAAGAGCATTCCCTGAAGCATGGCTCCTAGTGGCAGCCAATGCAAGGAGCATCCGTCTTGTTCCTGTGGGGAGCGACCAGCCCAGCAGCACTCATGCTCAGCACTTCTGACACCTCCAGGCTGGGCTGGAAATAATCCCACCTATCAATCTCTCTCTGATGACTAATGGTACCATGTCTCCATGGTCTACAGATGAAGCTGTTAACTCTACAGAAGCAGCACCTCTGCCTATGAAAAAAATGCAGGAAGACAACAAGAAACAATGGAAGTCTTGTGTATTCACCAGGCAGCCACAAAACCTGCAGAAAATAGATTACAGATGGCAAAACTCCTAGTCCTTTAGAATTGTTTAAAGTGAAGTTTATGAGCAGAGGTATAGGAGTTGCAGGCACTGTAAAAGAGCAAACACACTACTCTGTAAACTGCTGGGTTTTCCACTAGTGGGGGGTGAAGAAAGCTGCAGCTTAGTAAAGGTAATAGGTCTGTCCAGCAGCATAATGTAAATCATCATAATTAAGAAGCGAAAAACCATTTGTAGTCCAAAGTAACTTGAGCTTTCCTCTACCACATGTACAACTTTAATTACAAACCAAAAAAAATCAAAACAAAACCAGCAAAAAAAGCTGGATTAAAAACAGATATACAATCTACATTTGGTCCCTTAAGCCTTGAAAATACCTAAATTAAAAAAAATCAAATCAGTCATAATCCCAAATTTATTTTCTTTTGTGCTGGAATTTTTACAGGTATTTTCCTGCCACTGACACAACTCAGGAGAACATTAATGGGGTTAGACTGGCATTAATAAACATGCCAGCCATGCTTTATTCCTCTATGCCTTCAAAATACCACAGATCTTTCAAAACTCATTTGGGTTTGTTTACTTCCAGATTTCCAAGTAACTTACCCACAAAAAATACCATTTGTGGTAGCAAGGAAGTTCTAAAAGACACAAAGCAACAGCTTACAAAATTATAGGTCCTTTCCAAAACATTGCACTTCTGAAGATAATTCCTCGTTCTTGTAAGACTTTATACATCAGCCTTCATTTTCAAATTTTACTTGGAAGATTTGGACCACGTGCTTCAGAAACCTCCAGCTCCAGTGAATTTCACCAAATATTTTGCTGCCAGTTCCACCAATATGGATGCTGTGATAACACTGCTATTCTGCCTCACAATACCCACAGGTGCCCAGAGTGGTGCTGATGGAAACAGCTTTATTAGACCTCATCCTTTCCTTACACAAAGGTTGTGTTGTGCTGACATCCATGTCCGTTTTGAAAACACAAAAATGCATGCATACATGCAAACACAAGCAAAGCCTGAAGTACAGACTGCAAATCAAAGAAACACATCAAACCTCAAATTCCCTGGCAGCTTCTGGCTCCAGTCAGGGCAATCCCTTGCCATGCCAAGCCATACAGGAATTTTATATAAGCAGACTCAAAAATATTTATGTATAATTACACATCTATACATAAATGTTTCTGTAAAAAATGTCACTTAAATGTTAGGAGGTCACCTTTTCCTTCCTTCATTGATGTCTGGTACTCTTTGCCACAAATAGCAGGTACAGACACAGAGAAAAATCACATCACTTTCCATTTATAACTCCTTCTGTGACCTTAATAAAGAGATAGCTTATTAGTAACCTCTCTAAGACCATCAACTTTAAACTCATAAAATTACCTTTGAAACTGTGCAGTTGCTTGCATTTTGCAATTGCTTCCATCCACTGAGCACCAGGAACCTGACTACATCTGCATCTTGTGTTGCCAGACAACTCCACTGATTGCAGTGGCCTGGGCAAACAGCTGCTTTTACAGCTTGTGCTCACAATATTGGAACCAAAATTGAAGCTCAACTAAAAACCCAGGGTTCTTACATAGGAAAATAATCAGGCTGCAGTTCCACTACCTAACTGTGTCAATAACTTTTCTTGCTTGTCCTGAGTGGTCATCCCTTCTCTCTTGTGTGTCCAAAGCTGGGTAAAACAAAGCAGTAAGGGAATCAATGTTTCATTAGAGGAAGATATGAAGACAAGGGCTAAAAGCTGAATGGAGTTAAAAAGAAAAGTTGAAACCCAAAATCTTTTCAGCTCATGTCTGTAAATGTCACTGTTCAACACTCCATTTTTACCAAGACTGTCAGCCATATTCAAATGTACCAGGGAACATTGATGTTCTGCGCTCACTACTCATCTAACACAGTATTTTAGGCTTGCTTTACAGCCATTAATACAACACCGCTACAGAAAAAGGCTAAGAAATTGAACTCTGTACAAGAATGTGAATGAAAAGCATGGAGAAGCCTTTAAAAGGCTGACCTATGGAGAAAGTGTGGAGAAGCTTCATCTTTTGGCCAAGCCCTCAAGAATTAAGTTTGCTGGGAAAGAAAGGATCTCACAAGCCACCTCTGAAAAGGTCACGGCAACTAGCTGCTGTTAAAGTAGCTGCTCCCTCTTAAGTAGAAAACTTCCACCCTGAATTTGAATGCAACCCTTGAGGGTGACATGGAAAAGAGGATGATACGTTTTCTGCCACTCCTTGCAATTCACTAGTGCTCTGCACCTTACTGCCTAAGAAGAGCAAATGACAACGTTTGTACTTATTGTGGAGAAAGTAGCTCTGCTCTGTTAATCATTTTCTCTTAAACTGAAGAACATGGAAAGACATTATGAACCAAAGCTAAGTTTTCAGGAACATGCAAATACCAGGGAGCAAAGGTGGCAACCTACTTTCAGCCTTCAAAAATACATTTTCTTTTTCTCCATCCTGAGAGGGGCTCAGCTTTCAGAACTTTGAATTATATTTCATATTCAGCATGAAAATCTCTGGTGTATTCAGAAATACAGCCCTGTACCTAAAAGTCATTCACAAGGAAATTGACAAGCCATTCTTAGAGCCTGATCACAGATCTCAACCACAATATAATACTAAATGGAAGAAGACAAGGTCAACAACCAGAAAGCTGGCCCCAACTCCAAAACTTTTGAGTGCACTGTAACATCTTGCATTTTCAATGGTAACGACCTTGCACAGCAATGCTAAAAAGACCCTAGTTTAAAAGGATTTCCCTGAACATGAAGCTTTTCAAGTTGTTTTTTTTTTAGGTATCACTGCAATCCAGACTGCAAACCATCCTATTATTAAAAAGAAGGCCTATAGTCATTCATAGAAAGCAAAGATTATGCAACCTTGGCAGCACCACTTAAATAGTTAAAAAGGAAAAAGAAATGACTGTTAAAAAAGAAGGGACCATCACAGATTGATAACTAGGAATAGAAGTTAGCCCACAAAACCCTGCTTGATCACTAAAAGACAGAAGTTTAACAGTTAATAAATAGTTAAATGAAGAAACAAATGTATTGCTGAAAACTTCCACAAAATCCATAACACCACTGAGTAGCATCCTTCCAAGTAGCACTTTTTACTGTAAATACCAAAGGAATTAATAAAGATCAGCACCCTCATTTAAAAATGTTAGCGTACCATAGAGCAAGAAAGGTCATGTTTAAGGGAAATATTTCACAGGACTGCAAAAGCAATATTAACACAAGAATGAAAAGAGGAGGGGGAGACCCAGAACACCCTCTGAGAAAGCAGCTGAAGATCCTAATACCACTTCAAACAAGAGAATAACCCACAAAACGACTTTTGGCTTCATTCCTTACCATGAACTCCTCTAGAGTCTGGTAGGTTTTCCCTCGGAACTCACAGTAATTCTTCCTCTCCTTGCACTGCGGGCAGCACTGCGTGGTGTCCACATGGATGCAACGAGGGTGGAGCCTGGGGCACTCGGGCTGGATACATAGCGGGCCCTCCTCAGTGCAGAGGCAGGGGCAGGCAGAGGGGCCCGGCGCAAACTTCTCCCCGATGGCATAGACGAACCCGCTCTCGTCCACGCAGCCTTTGCCACGGTAGTCCGGATAGGCGTACTCCTCCGGAGGCTCGGGAGTGACGCTCGCAACAGATGCTGGGAGGGATGAATCTTCAGCCACCTGAGGTTCCTCAGGAGCAGCGTCCCTTTGCTCTTGCACTTGAATGCTTCCAGATTTACTGCTTGTCCCCTGGCTGTTCCAAGCCTGCTTTTGCTTAGTCCAAGACTCCTTGTTCGAGTAGTTCCTGTTTCCTTTGCTCTTCCAGTCCCTGCTACCCTCCTCCCTCCCGCTCCTGCCGATCTCGTTCATTTTCCCTGGACCTGTCTGGCTGTCCCTTGTAGACGTGTGATCCCTCTTTTCCTGGCTCGCCTTTATCTCCTGTTTGTCTTGAGCCTTGGCCAGTTTTTGTACGGGTACGGTGGAGCTACAGAGGGCAACCATGAGGCAGCAGGTTACGAGAAGAGAACTAGAGAGAGCTCCAATTGCCATTGCAGTAGAGCTGGGCATCACCTACTGCATCCCACAGGGGACACTGCATTCACATCGGAGGGAAGCGCTTCATAGATCCACAGACCCTAGGAAAAGAAGGATTAGGAATACTTCAGCTTCTGCACTTCTTCCCCCCCCGCACCCCGCCTCGCCTCCACCGATGCAACATCTCAAACAATATGCAACCTGCCTCGGTAGTTTATGCAAAAGGCAAACAGCCTGCTGCTGCAGCCCTCCTCCTCCTCCCCCGCTCTGCCAAGTCTTATAAATAGCAGGGCTCTGGACACCGACCGGGCGTCTTCGGCTCCAAGAGAGCACCACGCAGAACTCCGGGGAGTCAGCGCTTGCAAAGGCAGGTGCAGGCAAAACTCTGAGCGCTTGGGAGTTATTTTTAACTTTCAAATGACAACATGTGAAGAGGACGGACGCCCGATGAATTAAATGGAGCTCCCCAAAATCCAGCAGGGTCCGGAACAGAAATTACCCAGTCGAGTGCTATTCCCTGTCTGCACACACGATGATTTTCAATAACCTCTTATTGAGTCTGAAGTAGGCTAGTTTGGGTTTTGTTCAAATACCTGCCAGCGAGCACGTTTCTGTTATAGACTACTAAACCCAAGCACACTAAAGCGAGCAGAGACAAACTACCTCCCTTCCGAACTACCCAAACCAGCACACACCACCACCTCTTTCTCGCTCGTGTTCGAAAGACAAGGTAGAGCCGCTCCGAGTTTCCGCAGCCGAAGCCCATTTAACCCACAT
Organism: Chamaea fasciata; assembly: GCF_029207755.1. Lineage (NCBI taxonomy): Eukaryota > Metazoa > Chordata > Aves > Passeriformes > Sylviidae > Chamaea > Chamaea fasciata. The sequence continues at coordinate 70,207,939 of NW_027094086.1, forward strand.
CCTCCAGGAGTTCGGCGGCGCTCCCGGCTCCTCTCCCTGAAACACTGCACGCCAAATCGGAAAAAAAACCCAAACCCAACACCCCCCAAACCAAAATACGTACACTACTCCGGCCACGACAAGCAATGCCGCTGCAGCCTCCCGGCACAACCCCACCTCCGCGGTACCGCTCCCCAAAGCCATTTAAAAGGCTCTCTCTCTACCCTCCCCGGCCCTGGGCGAGGGCACGGCGGGGCACCGCGCTCCGCCCGCCCGGCAGCGCTGCCCGGCCCGGCCCGGCCCGGCCCGGCCGCCGCGGGGGAGCCGGGGCTCCGCGCCGCCCGCCCAAACTTTCCGGAGGGTCGGGCAGCGCCGCCCGACCCCTTCCCGGTGGAGCCGGCAGGGAGCCTGGCCAGCCCCTTCCCCAGCCCGGCCGGCTCCCCCGTGGCCCGGCGCGACGCCTCCGTGTCTCTCCCTGCCTCCCTCCGTACCTGCGCTGCGCCGCGCTCAGCCCCGGCGGCGGCTCGGGGCGCCGAACCTCGCCCCGCGCCCGGCTCCCATGGCGGGGCCGCGGGCGGGCGGCCGGCGGCGGCTTGTTGCTGCCCGCTCGTCTCCGCAGACCTGCCGAGCCCGCAGCGCGGCGCGGCGGCCACAGCCGGTGCGGCCCCGCCGCCCCGGGGACGGGCTCCGCCACGGGCCCCGCTGCCCTCACATGGCGGCCGGGCGCCCCCGTCCCCGGGGCCGGCGGGGCAGGACCGGGCGCTCCCTGCCTCGCTCCCCGCCTCGCTCCGCGCCGCGGGTGCGGGCCGGGCGCAGGGCGCGGCGCGGGGAGGGGACTCGGTGCCCGCCGGGGGGCGGCAGAGCAGCGGCCCTGCCCGGCCCTGCCGCCGCCGGAGGGTGTGCGCGGCGGGGACAGCCCGCTCCTGCTGCAGGGCCCCGCCGCGGCCGCGCTCCGGGCACGGCGAGCGGCTGTTGGCAGGGAAAGCGGGGCAAGGCGGGCACGTTTGGGGTCGGCCCCGCACGCCGGCGGCTGAAACTTTTGGCGGTGTTAGGGACGTCGGTCCGGGACGCGCCCCAGCTGCCGGGGCCGGGCGGGCACCGCCGCGCACACCCGCGGACCCGGTGGCCGACCCTCCCCAGGCGCGGGCAGGGGCGGCTGAGCAGCGTTTGGTCGGGACGGGCGGGCTGTGCCCGTCTGTGGCTGCCCGCGCCGCAGCATCACGCAGTAGTGTGCGTTAGCGCTCCCCTGCCAGCCTGCTCTAGCAGCGAAGTGGTGCGTGGTTTACTAGTTGAAATACTTATTTATGCTTTTGCATGGCTGACGGACAGTTTTGAAGTTAAATATAGTTGGATTTTTCACCTTCAGACTTTTTTTTGATACAAAAATTAAAAAGGGACGCAATGGTCTGTTATGAAATGACTGCTGCAAGAGTGTTGGGACTGAAATGCACAAGAAAAGCTAGAGGTACTTTTGTTTAGGATCTAAGCAAGGGCTTGGAGCTCAAAAGGTTATTTATTTATGTAGTTATTTATTTTTAAGCCGCTTTAGATGACTTTCCAGCATAATCTTCTTTTCTGAATGTTCCAGAACAGTCCCAGCTGCACTAGCCCTCTGCCGCAGTAGCACTTTAACATCCACTGTGCCCTACTCATGACTAGGGCTGGATTTCCCAATGTATTTGGCACTGTATCTGAATTTTTTAGGCTAGGTATAATTTTCAGGTTGGTTTGTGAAAATATTCCCCCCGCAGCCCCCCCCCCTCCCCCGGGGCTAGCTCTGGAGAGGCTTTGGAGGAGTATCTCCGAAGGGACAGGACAAAAGATCCAAAAGAGGCTCTTACCCCCAGATTATTCCAAGGTGTTTATTCCTCGAAGGGGTCCAGGGGCATCAAGAGAGAGAACAAAGAAAGTACAGGGGTTTTAGCTAGACTCCTATTTTGGGAGAGTCCTGGCATTCAGCCAATTAGGTATAGATACGTAAGGAGGAAATTCCAGAAGGATCAAAAGGCGAAAGACCATTCCCCTAAATGGTTACAACAGGTTTGGTTTGTTTTTGTTTTTTTTTTTTTTTTCCCATTGAAATGGTAGCCCTGCAATATCAGTACTCAAGTGAGCAATGAAAATCTGCTGGATACTAATGTTTCATTGTTAAGTACCTTCCTGAGTGCCTGTTATTTGTGAGAACCCAGATACTTAAATTCCTCCACAGGCAGATGCAGGTACTAAACTCTTTTGGCTGCTGGGTTGTTTCTATTAAAAACTATTAACTCCTGCCTAATTTTCAAAAATATTTCTCTTGAAACTGCCTCATATCTTCCAGTCAGATGTTCACCAGCTAAATAATGCTTTAATTCTCTGAAACTTAAAAATGGAAGACTTAAGTTTTGAAGGATATGAAGAAGTCAAGTTTTTTTCCATTGGTTTCACTAATAAAATGAAATTCCATATTGCTAGGGGATTTCTAGACAAATTCCTAAGGAGTTAAGATAGACTTTGCTCCTTATCTGATTAATAATAATTAAGTATTTCCTTTCAATTTACCATCTCTTTACCTCTGAATAAAGAATTCAGTCTTTACCGTGTCTAAAGCTAAAGCATTTCAAGCCTTATATAGTTTAAACTCTGACTTGGGGTGAGCAACCAGTACACCCCATTGCTAATTGTAGAACAACAACTTGAATGACGGACATACCTTTGAGTTCCTCAGCCTGCGAGCATTGCTGTTCAGCAGCTGCTTGTGGCTAGAGCAAGGCAGAAGAAAATAAGGGCCTTGGGAAGCAGTGTTATGTCAATGATAAAGAGCAGAGAGAAGCCAGTTTATGGTTCTGACATTTTCATGCGTTCCCAGGTGAAACTTTGAAAAAAAATCTGGGATCTACAGCATCCAGCATTCAGAAAACAGTTCTCACTGTTTTGGCTTGGTTTTACTAAGAATTAGTCTAATTTTTTAGGCTGCAGTTGAATGGAAAACAAAAGGGAACTCTGTAGTTGAATTAAAAATTGTTCTGGCAAGGAATAACTTAAGCTGACCATCTCCATTAGACCAGACTCAAGACAGTGAGAGTGAACATCCATGCTGAAGATAACTGGCTATTAGCCAAAAATATTTAGTTAAACATCTACTCCTGTAGATCAGGGGAACTGAAATTTTGATGAATATTTTCAAGAGTGACCTTTGTATGAACAACAAGATTTGAAATGTAGGATCTTTTGCCAAGTTAAAATTGGTTCTCTGACTGGGTAATTACAACATAAACCTCCCAGCTAGGCAGACGTGATCTGTACATCTGAGAGTACTGAAGACAACAATTTTTAGCCTAATTTATGGATATAGTCTTGGATATGCACATACCCCAGTGTAAACATGCAACCGTGCACTCCAGGGGGTCACCTGAAACATCCAATTCCTTCATGTGTTCTCATGCAGGGACCATTTTATCAAAGTGTCCCCTGCCTCCAGTGAGGAGACAGGGAAAGAAAGGAGGAAGCTCCATGGCACCCTGAACAGCTGGGCAGGGCAGGCAGAGCAGAAGAGGAACCCCAGTGCAAGTGGGGAGTTGGAAAGCCCCACACAACAACGAGGTTGGCTTTGGTGACAGATTATGTGCAGAGCCCAGGGTGAGGACAGGGCTTGCTCAGTGGGAGCAGTGCAATGCTCATGTCAGTGCAGCAGCTCTGAAACTCTGGAAGGTGAGAGGAGAGGAGATGTCCCCAAGCGTGACTCCTCTGAGAAAAGGGATGGTTGTGCCTTTTTATTTTGCTTTGTTTCATTATTCCTTCTGAAAGGAAGGGAGTTGTTACATGAAAGGTATTTTTTTGTTGTGGTGCTAAGGTGGGAGTTGTTCAGGCAGGTTAAAATCACAGCCTTCAAAAGGTGGCAATTTGTGCAATAACATTAGTCCAGCCATATAAAATAAGGCCTTCAAATAGCAGTCAGTCTGAAGACAGAAAGAGAGAGACAAAGCTGAAGTACATATTACTCTAACAAATCATGTACATTTGAAAGGCTCAATTATGAGTAAGCAGTTTAAACAACTCTTAAAAATAAATAAATAAAAGCAAGCTTCCATAACTATTTTTAAAGTAGGTTAGCTTTCATCTTTTCATTTTATTTCTTGTTTTCTTCATGCCACTTGTCAAAGGATATGCAAGACACATTCCTGTTCATTCTTTTTTCACTTTTCTGATGCCTCTTTAGTTCTGATAAGTAATTATTGAAGAAGAATTACACTGTATTGCACAAGTTGTACTTACAATTGTCTTCATTAATTGTTTTTAAATAATTTAGTTTTTTTCACAAATATTGATATGTTATAATATTATTTTTTCTGCTTTGTGTTCCTGAAAACTTAACCCCCCCCCCCTCTGTCATTTACAGTTTATGATCTCCAATATGCTCCTACACTTCTGTAAATCACAGTATTCATGCTGAGAAATAAATAATAATGAATTTTTGGTTTAAGTTTTGCCTATTACCTGTAATACAAAAACAGACAAAAACAAACAAACACCCCCCCCAAAAAAACCCCACCCAATACCAACAAGAACAACAAAAAATCCAAATAAAAAACCAAATAAACCCCACCAAAAAAACCACCAAATAAACCCCACCAAAAAAAACCAACTCGGTAGACCAAGGGGAGATTTGAACTTTAGAAGTCATAGTTTTAGAAAACATATTTTAAACAAGATTTTTGCTGCTACTGGTTTACGTTCTAGGAACTCCCCTTTAGCTTATGATTTGTCTCATTATTAAGCAAAACATAAATCTAATGCTGTGCTGGTTTTGACTGGGATGGAGTTAATTTGCTTCACAGTAGGTGGTTTTGATTTGTACTGAAAACAGTGTTGACAATTCAAGGAAATTTTCATTTTAGCTGAGCAGTGCTTGCACAGAGCCAAGACCTTTTCTGGTTCTCACCCCTCCCTGCAGCAAGGAGCCTGGGGGTTTAAGAAGCTGGGGGGGGGGACATAGCCAGATCAGCTGATCCCAACCGACCCTGTTCCATACTGTATGGCATCATGGCTAGGGTGAAAAGCTGGGGGAAGAATAATGAAGAGTGATGAAGAATAAAGTCCGGAGTTTTTCTTCCCAAGTCGCCATTGCATGTGGTGGAGCCATGCTTCCATGGGGATGGCTGAACACTTGCTTGCCCATGGGAAGGGGTGAATGAATTCCTTGTTTTGCTTTGCTTAGGTGTGCTGCTTTTGCTTTACCTATTAAACTGTCTTTATCTCAACCTGTGAATTTTGTCACTTTTACTCTTCCAGTTCTCCTCACCACAGCACCAGTGAGGGAACAAGGGACTGCATGGGGCTGAGATTACATCTGGAGTTCAGCCATGACAAGTAGAAATAAATGATTTATTTTAATCTAAAATATCCTAGTTAAAGGTATCTATAATGAAGCTTGTTTCAAAATGTTAGAAAGAAGACTGGTTTTGTTTTAAAAAACCTCTGAAAATCTCTTTGAAAATATCAATTTCTTTGCCCTGCAAGCTCTGCAGAGATTTTGACGCACATATTTTGCCTTAGAGGGAAGTAGAGATTGCCTTTTTGTATATGAGATGTCTACAAGTTCCACTACTTTTAATAATTTTTCTGTTTTTACATTACTGTTGTATCTCTAGTATAGATTTTGGCAATATAAACTTCAGAAAAGTGTTATTACCGTTTCAATAATAATAGTTAAATAATATTTAAAATTGCATAGTGAAACTTTTGGAGAGTGAGGGGGATTTAATTCAGGACCTGTGCATATGGACTCATTCTGAGGAAAAAAAAAATTCTATTCAAAGTGCAATGTTTTGTGCTTGTAATTACAGGACATAAGATACATTCATAAGATACATTGTTAAATGAATTTTGATGCCCCTATTTTCACCATCATTTCAGTAGCCTAGGGTAAATGGATGTTAATTTTTTTATATTCATGTCTTTTTTCTTCTCAAAGAGAGATTAAACATTTTTACATGTACATACACATGGACATGCACAAAATGACATGGAACATTTAAACACACAATCTTTTGTATGAACAAGTCTTAATACTTTACCTTGTTCTTCTATTTTGCAAAGCCAAAGGATGCACTACTAATGTTTTTAGATTTTTACATTGTCAGTGTTTTGGAAAAGTGAAGAAAGTGTTTCTTAGGCTTGTGTTTAGGTCTCTTCACAGAGAATCTGAAATTCAGTTAAAATTACATGCCATTATCTCTTTTCTCTCTATTATTTATGAGTAAATTACTGTTTTATTTATTTATTTATAATATTTAAGTTTCTCTAGGTACATTTTTGTTCACAGTAAAGTTCCTCAATGAAGGCAATATCAATTATCACAAGATTTATAAAAAAAAATTGGTCCCCATGTTGTTCCACATTTTAATTTAATAGATCTCATCCTTCCATTGCTCTTTAGCATTATTGGAGAAAAAAACAACCTGCTAAAATCAAAAACCCAGCTTTGCTCTCTCTCCAGTTCTCTCAGGATTTCTTGACTTTCATTGTATTAAACATTGACCTAAACTTAATGAACAAATGGAATTGAAAAAAACCCCACAACTTATGTACTTTGCAGGAAGATTTAGCACTAGTTACAATATTTGTAGCACTGGTTATATTTGTTATAAGTAACAAATATTTATAGTTACAATATTTAGCACTGGTAACACCAATATTTATTTCCATTCTCTAACTTTCTTTGGAACTTCAGTAACATGAATTTTAGTGTTTAGTATTTGTTTTCTGTTGAACTCTTTAAAAACAACATAGGTATTTTCTAAAATATGTATGTATATGAAATAAAACTGTGGTTAAACACATTGTTCTTATTTAAATACTGTGTTAATATTGTTAGTGTAGAGTAAAACCATTTATTATAGGGTTTTTAGTTCTAAACTCTTGTCTCCTACTAAGACAAATCCTTAAAAATAATGAATTTTTTTCCTATATCAAGAACTGAAAAGGTAAATAATTCACAATATCTGTGCAAAAGCCTCCCTTTTCCCCACAGTTTATAGGATTAGAGTATAACCTCCAGGCACATGATCCTATAGTATAAAAAAAAACCCCTCCAAAAACCCAAACCAACCAACCAACCAAAAAACAACAGACCCCCCCCCCCCGCCCCGCCCCAAATCTTAACAGTCTACAGCCTCAGAGAACCGTCATGGAGCTTAAACAATATCATCTGATCCTACTGCGCTCCTTACTGTTTGAACATGCTGTCTGAGCTCATCCACACTTGACAAAGGAATTGCTTTCTCAAAGTTTCACAAGAAGAGGTGAATTGATGCAGAGAGCATCATTACACTGATTGTCCCCAAAGTTGTGCTTTGTTAACCCACCACTGACTCCTCAGGACGCGGTACCCATGGAAGTGCCCAGGCCACATCAGGCATGTAGTTTGCACCTTGGATGCTGGAGGTAATGGATTTAAAGTTACCAGTCCAAATGCTTTTCCTTTCCTGTTATTATCCTTCCCTACATTACTGTAGAAGTCTCTGTGTCCCTTGGCAAGTGCCTATGATAGGGCACCAGGTGAGCAATGGATTTTTTTGTTGCTCTTCTTAAATTAAAGGTCCAATGAGGCCTTTAAATTAATTCATATGCATTTGAAAATGTCATAATTTTAAAAGCTGGATAAATTACGATTTGTTATGTATTGAAAGTTTCATGAATTGCAGAGTCCCAGGTGTTCTGTCCTTAGATCTAATTACTGGAGATGATTACATTCAGAACCTTCTGAAATCACAGGGGCTGGTGATAGAGTTTTCTCTCTAATGCGAAAAACTACATGGCTCAAAATTCGTGATTTAGGCTTCAAGCTGACAAAGCAGAGCAAAAAAAGTCAGAATAGACAGTCTTTGGGCTAGAAAATAAATTAGGAAACAGATAAACAGAAGGCTTATTAATTGCTGTGTTTGCACTAAGGACTGAGACACTCCAGGTGCAAACTTGGTGTCCATATCTAGGCACTGCACAAATGCTTAACAAATTGGTTGGGATCCCTAGAATTGTACGTCCTTCAGTGACCAAGAAAGAAAGAAAAGGACAGAAATGAATGTCCTGAAGTCATAGAGCACGTGTGGGTTGAGGAGTTTATTTAAGACTCCTGGGTCTCTCTCATCCTCTCTTTCCATTTCACCTTTACCAGTCCCTGTTGCCTCTCTTCCCTAGTAGAATATTGACTGCACTGCTGCATAGCTGGTGTACTACATCACTTTTATATGTACAAAAATTTAGGTCATTTGTGCAAGAATCTTGCTGCTTTGTTTGCTTTGGTTGCTTGTTACCACCAGGCTTTGATGTACGGATGTTCTTAGGTCAAGTGTAGCAAGCAGGGTTCTCTAGCACCATGGTAAAAAGTTTAATGTGAAATAAATGGAGGTATTCTGTAATTGCAATAATGAATGCAAGCTTGTCATGCTGGTTGAGTTTACAATTTGTTGGAAGAAGATAACAGGGAACAACAAAATGTCCCTTGCTACTCAGAGTACTGCTTGAGAGTTATTACAGACAGGACTTGCTAAGTAACTGACTTTTCAGATTAGGTCCTTGCCAAATAGGTGAGCAAAATGACAGCCTAGATGCTCACAAAAACTCCCCTGTGAAACTAATGACAGTGAATGAGGGACCAAAAGCCAGATAGAACCACAAGTTTCTTCCCTCTCCCACCTGAGGATATTTAACCCCATAGTCCTACCTTCCCTAACCATCAGCCTAGTGGCAAAACAGGCTATTCACTTAATACTCCTGTGCTTTAACTAGTTTCCTGGAGAAAGAGTGACCAGGACTCAGTCATCCCCACTGTTAGGGCAACCATCTTCAACGGCAAAAGGTGAGCAAACCTCATTTGATGCCTATCTGCAGCTCTGCTCAGAGTTTAGAGATAGATTGGATTCAACATGTGATCCTAGAGGTCTTTTCCAAACTTAGTAATACTGTGATTCTATGTGTTTGCTTCTAATAATTCTAACCCTAATCAGAAAATATTCTGTAAGCATCAGCCAAATAAATTTTCATGTGAACAGGTCTTGTGCTCTGTCAGTCCCTACTTTGGCATTGTCTTTTCTTCAACTTGGTTTTAGAGCAGAAGCCATAGACCAAGAACTGACAAAAATCTAATAAAAAAAAAAAAAAAAGAAAAAAAAAAAAAAGAAAAAAAAAAGTAGAATCTTGCTCTTGGGGTAAAATGGTTCTTGGAGAAGTATATGGATATTGAATCAGCCATGAACTGGTTTGCCTGAATTAACCATAATCCCTAACTTGGTAATCCTCACAGTGTTAAACTCTTGCCTTTAAAAGCTTTCAATATGCATCCTTCCTTCCCCCATTATTAAAATTAATGCGGATTTAACACAACTACCGATTCCTAAAGCAGATTCAGGCTGCTGACCCAATGCAGTAATTCCATACAAAGCTATACCTCAGCTTCTGCCTAAGATCAGCAGCATCAGTAACAGAAGAAGAGGAGAAGGAAGATCAATGAATCTGGAAACTTCAGGACTCAGGAAGAATTTGGCTGGCTAGGACTTTTGACAGGTCAAGCAAATAGCTACAAAACCAAGGAGCCTGATTGTCAAAGATCCTCACTCAGCCCACTGGGCAGCAGCCTGCTCTGAAGAATCATGGAATCATAGAATGGCCTGGGTTGGAAGGGACCTTAAAGGTCATCTAGTTCCAGCACTCCTGCTGTGAGCAGGGACATCTGCCCCAGAGAAAATAAAGCAATCAAATATTTTATTTCTCTTTAGGCTAAAAAAAATTTTGTCATTCCTATCTTTGAAAACAGTCACAAAACTCCATGTAAAAATATTTCCAAAACACTTTTGCTTAATAGTAGCTTAACTGATATCATATGCTAATTTTGCAAGTAGTCAAGGTGTATAATTTGGCACACGACAGAAAAAACACTCAAGATAAAAATAGTAGAAAACAATATGTCCATAACCTCTTGAGAAATCAGAAGAAATCTGGAAATTAGTTTTACAAGAGAAACAAATGAATGTCCAGGACTTCTGAATATCTAGTCCTTAGCATGCCCTGTAAGCACTGCCTTGTTTTTTAACTCGGTTTCTAACCACCATTGAGCCCCCATCATCATTGTCCCCAAAATAACTGTCTGATGAGAAAGTAATCTAGGTGTTAACATTGAAATGAACTTTGTTTTGCTAGTTGTTTGATTTCTGACACTTAGGTTCCTTTTGCTTCATGTCATCTTTTGCCTCTATTTTCTTACAAGGGTCCACTTAAATTCCTTTTCCCTAACAGATTAGAGAACAGGTGTTTATGTGCACAAATACAATTTTCTTTTATTATTGGAACGAATTCTATATATTTCATTCAAAAAATTAATTTTTGTTTTACACCAGTAACTGCTACATAAAGATCATTCAAGAAGCAAGGAGCCTAGGCTATTCCTGAATGCTAAAGCTGTCATACTATTCGTATTATGCCTGACAGTCCATTGGAGTTTTCATTTTCCTCCTGTATCTTTTGGAATCAATCACTTCCAGTTGTGAGGGTGTTTCATTTTGGGGTTTGGTTGGTTTCTTGGTTGTTTTTTTTTTTAATTAAGGAGAGTAACAATCGATATGAGCTGAAGCCACAGAAGGAGATGCCCTTGCCACTACTCCATCAAACTCTAGCTCGGGCCTTTGGAGAGATCCTTACATAGCAGCTAGCAACCACCCCAAGCAGTCATATTTCTCTCTGTAAATTAAATTTCTTTAAAAAGTCTCATTTTATCCTGAGGGTGAAATTCTGTTCCAGTAAATTCTGATCTACAGAGACATCTACTTCCCATTGAAGTTGATGAGAGCGGCAGGTGACCGGTGCCTCTCTAGCTCAGACCCTTAGGCTGGATTTCTTCCAGAGTACGAATATGTTACTAATAAGAGCTAGCTATCTTTGGCTGAAAGCCTGGTGAAAAACACTTTTGTGCTTTAAACAGAAGTGAGATTTTTGATTATGGCATAAACTGTGAACTCTTCTAGAAAGTTTTTTGCCTGAGTTTATTTTAAAACAATTTTTTTTTTCAAGCCAAGCCTTAAGTAAGAAGTAAACATAAGAGCAGGCTCCCGGAACTTTTCTACTTTTTTGATTAAACAGAACAGAAGGAGATAAATGGGGGAAAAGTAACCTTCTTCTATCTCCTATGCTTTTATTTTTTTTTTCTTGGGATTAATTTTTCTTTAGAAAGATAGTGTTTATAACTGATTTTGGTAAAACAAAATATCAAGCACACCTGAGGTTTTAAACAAACTGTTCTTGCTGTTAAACAAATCCACGGTGATTCGTAGATGGAAGAAAAATCCCTGAAGCAAAGGCAAAAAATCCAGTAGTAGTTCACTGGATCTGTATCTAGGCTCTTGCTTTGGTACTAATGGGATTTCTTTGATATGTTGACTCAGGCTTTTGATAGAGGCAAGATTTAGTGTGAAAACATTCACAGCTTCCTTTGCTGCCTTAGTTCATATGTTTGGTTTCCAAGCTTCGTGTTTACATTACTTTTTAGAGTCTGCATTGCACAGATCACATCTGTAATTTAATTTCTCTGGGTTTTTTTGTGCTGCAGTGCTCAGATTGTTCAAGAGAAAGTTACTCTGTTTTGATATGTACCTGAAAAAGATTAATTTGCCAGGAAGTTGGGTTCAAATCAAAGAATAACTTTTTGCCCTTATTTTTTTAGCATAGGTGTTACTCTTTTCACATGCTAGTTGGCATCTGCACAATCAATGGCTCTTGAATTGTTAGAAATGTTTTGTTATGTGTTTGTTGATCTGTGCCACTTGTGTCCCCCAATCCTTCTTCATCTTAAACAGAGGTTTCAGTAGGTGTTATGGGAAGAAACCTGCTTCAGATTATCCATTAAGTTCTTGCCTAGGAGGGAGAAATTAAGTGTTGCGCTGGTGTGGGGAACCCTCAGTCCCCAGGGTTAATTGCTGGAAAGGGCTGTCAAAGCCAAATAGTTAATTATATCAAGCCTGCAGGAACCTGATGACAAGCCTCAGGTCAAATCTCTCAGCACAGATACGTGCCATATTTTATCAGTTGCATTGATACTGCATCAGGGTGGGAAAGAAGCAGTAATACAGGCAAAGCTGGAGCATCACAACTTGGATTTTTTTGTACTCAGAATAGAACTAGAATAAAGAACTAATAAATTATTTTACCTCTAGTCATCTAAGAGGAATTTGGAAAATAGACCTGAAAATGTCATCCCAGGATTGTATATTTTAAACATTAAAACTAAATCAAATCCCACAAGCCCCACAAAAACCGAAACAAAAAATCCTCTGCCTTCCTCTGATCTTTTCCCTCCCTGCACAATAAAGCCTCGCTGGACAGGAAAATAAAAGATGTCTCAACTCAGCCTGTAGAATTGCTCAGGCATGCAGCAAGTGGCCTGCCTGAGAGAAAGGGCAGGGAAGCGAGACGCCAGCAGATGACCAGAGGGCAGGTTTAACTGGGAGGGTTGGGCTGGAGTATCATCACACTCTGTTTGCAAAATCCTTTGGTTTTTGAAAGGTATGTAAATTCAGATAAAAGTATGGTTAGAAAGTTTAATGAACTAGCCCAGTCTTCTGGTTTACTGTCTCCATTTAAAGTTTCTTTGAGACCATCACACCATGAAAGGCAGAATATGGAAGGATGTGTTCAGGAGGGAGACTACATCTGAGAAAAATTTCTCTGCTGTTTCTGGATCACTGATGCATAAAAAGTAAAGTGATTTTCAATTCTTTTTAAGAAGTAGAAACTTTTATTGTGATCAAATTAAATAATTCATATTAAATTTTGTTTGATGGTGAAGCTACATAGCATTCCAGAATGTCTGCTTTTCGTTCTCAAAAGCCACAATTCAGTAACACTCTCTGTGCTGCATTTTCATATTGTCCAGACCCACATCTATGATTTATAGATATCAACATTCTCTCTCCCTATGAAGGATTATTTACTTAAGTGTGGAGAGAGAAGTTCATGAATCAAGGTCTACCCAATGGGACTGACTCACTTGCAACTTGTATGGATAGCAAAGGGTAAACATGAAGATTTCCTGCATGCTGTGCAGTTGCCACAACCCCTGAGTGAAAGTTATTTTAGTGCCACCCAAATACCTTCTGATGAAAATCCCAGTGAAGCAGCTACAATTCCATGGCGGTATTCAGTCTGACTCAATCAATCAGAACCGTTTTGACAAAATATCTCATTAAAAAGTCTTCATCCGGCAGAGCACAGAACTCTATTGCAAGGCTTTCATTTGTGGCAGAAAAAAATTTCCTCAGCTTCTTGCTCAAGATAGACTTTTTCTCCTCCACTGAATGTTCTTCTCTGAGTGTCTGGACTTAGCTGCAATACTGATTTTATTCAACTGCTTCACAGATTTGCTCTGCATGTATAAAGTAAGAATAGAATGAAACTTCTCATCTTTCTCATTTTATGCCATACACCCTTCTCCTGCACAGCATCCCAAATGTAGGTACAACCCAAGAGCACATGTATGTTTTTGGTACTGACCATAACAGGGTAACCTCCCAGTATATTCTATTGCTTGATTCCTCTTGCTGGAAAGAATATATTTTAGTTTTGCAGTGGAAATAGAAGCCTAGGCATCTTTTTGAGACAAACTACATCAGAAGCTCTTGGAGGAAATGAGGCCATAATAGAGAAGCTAATTTAATTTTTTGTGTCTGTTCACTCTGAAATAATCTTTTTTTTACAGGGGCAAATCAGAGGTTGCATCTCAAACAAATTTTTGTTTCAGAACAAAGTTGATTTAAAGTACAGGAAGCATTTCTCAGGATTCAGCCAAGAGTTTTAGCTTAGTACTGAACTTTAACAGCAATGTGCAGTTTCTCACATCAGCCTTCATATCAGAAGATTGTAATGCTAACTCTAAGGGTTTCATAGAGTCCCAGAGGTATCACTTACCAGAAAAGCCTGACATGATATGAAAATCTCTAGAAGAAAATCTGAATAAATTACTGGCTATTCCAATACTGAAAAATAAAAGTAGTACGCGTATAAGAAAAATAATACACTATGGGAGAGTCAAGCAGGATATTTATGCCCCACAGATTTGTTGGCATTGTTTGAGGAAACTGAGAAGGGTGTAAATGAATATTATCCAGCTAATCACACTAATCTGGAGGAGTGAAGGCTTTAAAATTCTATTCCAAAAGACTATAACTGACATGGGTAAAAAGGAAAGCATTCTCATGAACTAATAACGGACTAAAGCATAGGACAAGAAAAAAGGCATGAATAAAGCAACAGGTTTCACAATGGAAAGAAATAGATATTTATGCTGGGATATCTTCACTCTAGTGCATTCAAAAATGATCTAGAAAGTGACTGGATATGAAGAAAATGGTGTGAAGGGTAAAAAGAGAAGCTGATTGAAAACCATTGCGGAGGATTTCTTATAATAAAAAAGATTACCAATAAAAAAGCAGAATAAATTCTGTTTTAGTAAAGGAAGGTAATGAAGGGAAAGAAATTCCATAAAGTCCCTAATGATGAGCTGTAAAGCACCTGCTACCACTCAGGAAAGAGATTTTGGAGTTATAATCGATAGATCTAAGGCAACATTAGGTTGCTGCTAATCAAACAGGGACTAGGATGTTAGGCATCCTCTTGAAAAGTATGGAGAACTGCCATACATGCAGTTTTGATACCCATCATCTCCTAATGAATGAGGTTGACTGAGGAAAGGAACAGAGAAATGTGACAAGCAGGAACCATCTGCTCAATCAACAAGGAGACGCGGTACATAGTAAGACTCCTCAACTTACAAAAGACATGACTCTATGAAAACATGATTGTCAGGAGAGACATAAAGAAGTTCAATATAGAATGATGATTCAATTTTGTCATAATATCAGAACTAGAATGAAGCAAGTGAACACATATTTTGACCATACCTTCCATACTGAACAGTGAAATTGATTGTCAAAAGATCTTGCAGATGGAAATGGGTTCAGGAAACAAACTCACTTAGACAGATACACAACTATAAAGTGTGCTGGCTCTACTCTCCCCTTGTTCCTAGCTGCTGTCTCCTTTCAGAGGGAAAGTATTCAGCTCTGGAGTTTTAATCTAGCACACAACAGCTGGTTTTGCAAGTTTTTAGTGCACTGTCCAGGAGTTCTGCATCCTCATCTTCTTCAGGAGATCAGTAAAGTGGTCCAAGAATTATTCTACATGTTCTGAACTTTTTTCCCCAAAAGTACCTAGCTCCTCTGAAGTTAATCTTATGTTCAGAGTGGTGGGAGACTTCTGGTTTCAATGCAATTTCTGGCAAAATGCAGTACTTCACCTACCATTTTCTTCAATATATGGTCTTGTCATATTTCCCATGATCAATGATTTTAGGATTGTCTCAGACAGGCTTACAGCGTTCAGCTATGTAGTAATGTCAATCATTGTGCTGGGAGAAAAGGGTGAAAACTGAAAGATTTGTCAGGGAGGAGAGAATAGTTTCATTGAAAGTGACCTTGCAGCTGGGAATGCTAAGAATGTCAGTATGGGAAAACTCCATTTATTATGCCTAGTGTTGCCTGGTTTTAGAGGAAGAATTCCCATGGAGAGAACACACAACACACTGTCAGACATGCCCAAAGCCTTTTGTTTCAGTGAGGCAGGCAGTGAATCCCCTGCCTCTGTAGGATGAACCAAGGCAAACAGAGCCTGTGTCCCTGTGTGTGTGTGCTGCCCAGCGTTGATAGTGAGGTAACCAGATAAATCTCCTCTTTGCGTTTCGGTCCTGGTTTGGTGGTTGCCCTTGGTTACCTGGACGTGTCAAAATTTCATATAATGTGACAAGCTACATAAAAACAAAGGGCAAACGGACTCAACTTGGGGTGTATTATTACTTAAGAAAGACTCCCGAGGCACTGTTGGTAGGCATTCAAAATCTACTCAACAAAGCTCAGTGGCAGTCAAAAAAGAAAAAGATAAGTATTAGGAACTGTAGGGAAGAAAGAGAAAACAGAGACCATCATTTTGACACAGCATAAATTCATACACCAAATGTCTTTATGGTCCAACAAGTACCTATAAAGATAAACATAAGAGCAAAATTATTTTTAGAGTTATTGAATGATTTATATTTCAGATAAAATAAATAGCAAAGGGCACAACAATTAAGCAGAGAAATTATTTTTGGGCAGAAGGAGCAAGAGGCAACAGAAATCTGTTGGATCACCTAGACAAATCAGAGGGCTGGGCAATTAGCAACCATATTTATTAAGGGTAAGTGTGGATTCTGCACCTGGCATGGGACAACCCTGGATGAATGTACAGACTGGGGAATGAGATGCTGGAAAGCAATGCCACAGAGGAGGACCTGGTGGTCCTGAAGTATGGCAAGTTGAACATGAGCCAGCAGTGCCCTGGCAGCCAGAAGGGACAACCCTGTCTTGGAGGGCATTAGGCACAGCATCACAGCTGGGCAAGGGAGGGGATTGTCCCTCTCTGGTCTGAGCTTGGGAGGCCTCACCTCGAGTCCTGTGTGCAGTTTTGGGTGCTACAATATAATAAAGTCATTGAGCTCTTAAAGAGCATCCAAAGGAGGGCAGCAAAGATGGTGAAGGGCCTTGAGGGGAAGCTGTGTGAGGAGCAGCTGAGGTCACTTGGTCTGTTCAGCCTGGAGGAGACTGAGGGGAGACCTCACTGCAGTTACAGCTTCCTTATGAGGGGAAGAGGAGGGGCAGGCACTGATGTCTCTGTGGTGACCAGTGACAGGACCTGAGGGAATGGCCTGAAGCTGGGTCAGGGGAGGTTTAGGCTAGATATTAGAAAACGTGCTTCTCCCAGAGAAGAAGGAGAGAAGAGGGTGGCTGGGCACTGAAACAGGCTCCCCAGGGAAGTGGTCTCAGCACCAGCCTCAGGGAGTTCAAGAAGAGTTTGGACAACACACTCAGGCACACGATGTGATTTTTTGGGTACAGGGTCAGGAACTGGACTTCAACAATCTTTGTAGGTCCTTTCAGTTCAGCTTATTCTGTCATTCTGTGATTCTATGAACTGTGAGGGAGGACTATGGGGAACAATTTTCCATCATTTGTTGTGCTGTAGAAAGTAGGGGTACTCAATGAAATGTTAACAAGTTTAAAACAAATCAATCCCACTATTAATATTATACATACTTGAATAGTGGGTTTCTGGGTTGTGTTTTTTTTTTTTTTTTTTTTTTTTTGCTTGTTTTTTTTTTTTTTTGCTTGTTTTTTTTTTTTTTTTGCTTGTTTGTTTTCAATCAGAGTACTGTCTTTAAAGAACAGTTAAAAATTACGAAAGTAATGTCAGAGACTATTAAATAGGATGGTCCTGATGCAACCTTTGGTTCAGGGTTTCTCTAAACTGCAGCCTGCCAAGAGCAAGAGTCAGCACCATGAAAACTTTATTCCATTTTTTGGCCTGTTTTCACATTTTTTCCCCTAGCAATCCTTTATATGCTACTGTAAGAGACAGAAAAGAAACCCAGAAGTCTAGAAATTGACCTCTGGCAGTTCTCTTAGGTAAACTTGTCTTGTGGATTTTGGGATTACATGTAGCTTTTTATTTGCTGCACATGTTTGTCTTTAAATTTTATTTATTAACACATTTTCTTCAGTTTTCATAGAGTCAGAGAAGCTGGCTGCCAGTTTAATTTGGAATAAAAAAAACCCCAACAGAACTCTCTTCTTGGTATTGCTTCCTTTTCCTAACTTTGAACTTCTGGATTTTACTCATGTTTTTATTACAACAGGATAGCTCTAGAGACAATCATTCTCTGAAGGGACACTGGCAACTTGTATTAAATAGTTTTAATTCCCTCTAACTATTCCCCATAGCCCAAAACATTTTCTGAGATCCTAGGAAACACCATTTCTTTCCTCATTGATTTTTTCTTTACTATAAAACAAAACATTGATTTTCTTCCTTCTGTCTTGGGTTTCTAATGGTACAAAAATTAACAGGGTTCATTTGTATGCCACCTTACCAGGACTCCTTGTCAGATGAGCATCACCAATAATAGAATGCAGGACCCTCCACTCAATCAGCAACCTGATAAATGCTTCACCGGTTGACAAGAGCAATGGTTGGATTTGGTCTTCCTCTATGCCCTTGAGCAAGACACTTAATCTAGCCTACCTCTTAATTCTATGTGTACAGCACAGGGAAACTTTTTATTTATGCCATACATGTTTGAAGATGATTCAGACCCATTAGTGAATGTTACATGGGCTCAAATACCTCTCACAGAGGCAGAACACATGATCCCATTATTTGGATTCAGGAGAATGAACATATCACAGTTTCACTGGCACAACCTCTCTTGTCACTGCAGTAATCAATACATTCTTCAAGCTGTACTATTCATCCTCTCTTGCTGAAAAGTCTTCTACTTTACAGGTGCTATTCAGCATCACTAAATAAAATTTGATTATACAGAAAAAGCAGGACTCTTTAACTCAAAAAGAATGTGTTACCACTTACTTTGATTCTTGTGAATTTCTTGCGGCTTCCTTGCTGTGTAACAGCTGCTAAATAGACCCAAATTGCCATTATGCCTTATTAGATATACTCATGTTTTATTATATACTCATGGCCTCTTTGCTTAATATTTCTGTGACTCCCCAGTACAAAGTAATGCTTAGCTAGCATTTATTAATTTTCTCATTATCTTTACCTGGAGCATGTTTGGGTTTTTTGAAGAGCTTTTTCTTTGTTTTAGTTTGCCTTTTTTCCCCCCTTCTTTAATTTACAGTGATGCTGATGTATCCAGATGCAGAGAAAGCCAAAAGAAAACAAATGTGAGGGATTTTGAAGCAGTTGTAAAGACTACCAGTGGCTCAGGCATTTGGCAATAAAATAAAGATGTTTTATATCTCAGAACAATGTTCTTCAAACAAACAAGTCAGAACTGAGAGGTGGAAGAAACGTTTCCAATAAACAAAGTTCTGTTCCTGCCAACATGCACCGTGCCAAAAGAAAACGTCTGCAGAGCTGGATTTGCCCTCAGCCAGCACTTAGAATCTGAATTAAAACCTAGTGTTACAGGATTCATTCATTCAGCACAACTCAAAGCCACATGGGAAGTGCATGAAGAAATAAAATCTATTGACCGTGGCATTGGAGATCTCCCCTTTAAAAAGACTAGTTTCTTTGCTGAGGGAAGACAGGTGTAGAACTACACGGTCTAGTTATAACAGCACTTGGAAATACATTGGCAAACAGGACTTCTGTCAAGCACCACTGGCCTGAAAATGTTCCTAAGCAAAATGCCAGGACCAGATTTTACAGACAAGTCTCCAGTAAATAACTTAAAATTATCTGTTCTTGAAGTTAAATGTTTCTAGAGCTGCATTTTCATTATGCTTATGTTGTGCAATACTGTTGGGTGATGTTACTAAGTGTAGGAGTGAGAAGAGACTCCCATCCCTATGGATAAGATATGAAGATAATTAAATGCTCTGGGTGGTAGAGGAAAGCTTGTTACTCTTTTTCTATCATTACATTATGTATCAATTCAAAAAGGAAAATGTTTAAGTGAATATAATTAAGTAAACCACATAGAAGAAATCAACTTTAGAAGGAAACTGATCGATTCAGGCAAATTTGCAATACAATGAATTTTGTACATTCAGGTAGTGGCTTGTTTCAAAGACAACTTTGCCAGTAAAATTGAGCATCAGGAGAAATGAGTACCACACAGTAGAAAAATACAGTAAGTGAGTCATTCATACTTGTAAGAATTTGCTGATTCTTGGAAAGTCTTCTGAGCCTAATATGTGTTCTTAAAGAAATGGAGTCCTCAAAGCTGCACTCTGACTGGCAGACAGCACATAATCTTTTTTTTCCAAGCAATAAACAAAATGCTTAGAGCTCACTAGCCACAAGTACTTATTAAACAGCTAATGAAAAAAGGCAGACCTAAAAGTGAAAGAATCTCACTTACATGCAAACTTTCCAGAGAGACATATGATCTTCAGCAGTACCTGCCAAAGGAGGTGAGCAGCATGGAGTAAAATTCTTCTCAGGAAGAGAACCATTCCATTGGAAAACTGTTTATTTATTTAATTGCTTATGCTTGATATTGAACAGGGAAACTTTTACAGACCTCTTAATTTTTCAAGAGTTGATTCAAACAGATGAAAAACCCTATTGATAAACTGTTGTGAAAGAGGTTGGAGATTGCCCTTATAGTAATTAAAATTAAATAAACCACCATTCACATAAACCATCACTGACATTAATTGGCATCTCTAATTATGCTGCTAGTAAAGCCAGTAGGAACCCAAAAGCACTAAAAGTTGAACAATGTTCACATTTTTTATACTTCAGCTTCATCCAGCCAGTAGAACAGCGGGAGAGCCATGTAGGCATGTTGATCTGTTATGCAGTTTAAAAGGATTTTTCCATATTAGTCTGAAATGTTGTACCAAAATTAAATTCCTAGCAATATTTAATTAAAGGGAAGCCATATATGACAGCTTTGTTAATGGGCATGAAGCACTTCTTACAAGTGACTCTGACTGCTGTGTGTAAGGTTTCCAAATGTTTGTAGCTACATAAGCAGCTGTGTTGATAAAAATCTCTCAGCTTTAAACAGTGAAACTGTTTGAAAACATCACCTTGTGCCCTTAATGAACAAAGAAACAGATCTTTACCTGTTCATAGCAGCAAATTAAACCCATCTCAGGATAGCAGTGTAAAACCTAAATAGATAGTTGGGAGTGTAATATTAAAATGACAGAGGAAAAAAAGCAGAGGAGTAAAAAATGGTATATTCCATAGGTCAGCAAGCTTACCTAAGGAGGTCTCAGTCCTGGGAGTGGAGACGGTTCAGGCAAAATTATCTCCTCTGATCTCTCCCCTGCAAGAACAGTTTTCCCCATTCATACTCCAGATAAACAACACACAGTCACAACTTCAGTCTGGTTAAAATTGAAAGCAGTCAATTCATTTGAAATGAATGAAGTCCACTTACAACAAACTTCCCAGGCTAAAGTGAGAGAATGATGTAACAGAGAAAAAGGATCAGATTAACATGGTAGAACTTTGTAATAAAAGCAAGGAAGCCAGCAGCTGGGAAGCCAGGCTGTGAAGAAGGGAAGGATCAACACTTTCTCATCTGAAAAAAAAAAAAAAAAAAAAAAAAAAAAAAAAAAAAAAAAAAAAAAAAAAAAAAAAAGTTATATAACACACTGCAGTGGCTTTGATTTTTTTTCCTCTTCCTGGCCAGAAAATCCTTATGGAGAGGAAGAAAATCATAGTGAACTTCATCCTGCTGTCCACAGGTAGGTAGAACAACAGGGCTCTGGAACTGAGATTAGGTCATTAAAATGGGGCATGAATACTTGTGTCTTTCTCTCTGCCTTGGAGGCTGCACAACACAGAGAGCACTGTCTCTCAGGTCCTACAGTTAGCATTTCCAAATTTAAGTTTGCATGAAGTACTCAAAGAACAGCTGCATGACTGCTGTGTGCTGGGCATGGTCAGAATTGTTCCCCTGTTGCTATTGGCAAGGACATTTGAATATCTTCATACCTTTTTTTCACTTTGATTTTGTGTAAGGGGATCAAAAAAAAGCTGCAGATTAGCATGGGAGCTCTAACAGAATGGTGTCTCCTTGAATTAGGTAGAGTGCATGTATTTGCATTAATGTTCAGTATAAAAGGCACATGTCTTGCTATGTGAATGTGTTTGCGAAATCAAATAACTTCCATCTGACTGACAAACTCTATCCCAAAGAAAGTGCTCTGAATAATCCATTACATAAAAGGAAACAAAAGTGCAGCATACAAAAAGTGATGTATTTAAAGCTTGTTCATTTAAGAGACATTGGAACAAGAGCAGACGTCTAATACTCTAGCTTTATACCCAGTCAAAGGCATTTGTGTTTTACTGGCAGTAGACAATTTCAGCATGCTTTTGAAATGTCATTGATCTTGGTTTGTACTCCTCAGAACTGCAACTGTCTTTTACTGCCTAACTGGTGCTGGGTGCTTGACTTCATTCACTTGCATTTTCATTTCAGGTGCCCACCTTTTGAGCTCACTGGGTAGAAATTGTGAAGATACCATGCATAGAACAGTCAGTTATAGCCATTCACCAGCAAGTCTTGAAGCGGACTGACAAAATACTATTTTCCTCCAATACTCAGACTAAAAATTTGCATAATATTGGGATATATCCTTTATTGAGCTTTCGTTTAGTGACAGTGGATTTTACAATATAGTGCCTCCTGCTTCTGATAGCCTTAGAAGTCTCTGGAGAAATGCTTGTTTCCCTGATGTTTGTGGTGGGTCCTCAGTCAAGAAGTTAAGAAGAAAAGAAGGAATTAAATAATTACCAAAGTTAACCCAACTAGACAATATTTTTGTTCTTTATTTTTATTTGCAGGCATCTGCTCTCTTAATAAAGTATGCAACAACAAGGCTAGAGATTTTTAATTGATGGCTTGATCTGTACCTATCACAGCAAACAGCAAAGCTGCTCTTCATTCACTTTTTCAGTGCATAGAGACCCTGAATAATACCCTTTTCTTTTCTTTCTAAAATTTCCAGCAATCAAGTAGAAAATCCCTAGAGTTTCAATAATTTATCTGTACTTATTGTATTCTCAAGTCAAAAAATTCACCATTTCAGCCACTCGTGGGCAAAAGGTGGAAGAGAAAGTATTTCCTTTTGCTGAAAAAAAAAAAGGCCTCTTTTTGAGCAGCATCACAGACAGATCATAGCTTGAAGCCCAACCCTCATAAAGGGAACATTTGTATTTCTGCAGAAGACCGATTTTTGACTTGAGATTTAGAATTTTGTGAGAATTGCTTGCTAATGGTGCACAACAGATCAATACAGCCCCTTCTGCAGCTTGTTTTGAAAGCATATGGCTTCCAAAATGATGATGACTGTGTTTAGTACCCAAATCCAAGTCTGTCTTCCCCAATGAAGTATCCAACTCCTTCAGCTTTCTTTGAAGGTACCCTTTCTGTGCTAGACACATATGTGTGACTTGCCTGCGTTTTGTGCTGCTCCTCTCCTCATTACAGCCAACATAGCCCAAGACTCAGAGGTGGATTTTCCAAAGCCATATGCTCATTTCCTGAAAACTCAGTGAAATGCGAGGACTTGGGGATTGTGTGTGTGAACCAAAACATTGTTGTTCTTCTCCCCGTGCCCCCAAAAAACCCCAAACAGCCCAACACTTCAGACTATATTCAGCATAGGAGTTGGCTCCAAAGTCATGTTTGACAAGATTTCTATGGATGCTACCAAAAATAAAACCAGAAAAAAGGCGCAACCTCAGCAGGCAAAGTTTTACACACAGCCTGGTTGCACAATCTGCCGTAGAGGAACATATACCCTGAAGAAATTCTTAGATATTTATCCACTTTCAAATCATCTTTCTTTCTGAAATAGATATTAACCCTGTGTAATCTTGTTCTCAACAGAGAAGTGAATCTAGATTTCTTTTACATCAAAACCCCTCAAATTTGCCACACAAATCCTGCAGAAAGAGGGCAAAAGAAGGCTTTGCTTTGTGGAAAAAATTGCTCTCCTGATGTCTAGCCGAAGGTTTGTTACACGAGAGCACTGACAAATTATTTTCCTTGTCACCAGGGCTCAGAAGTCACTAAGGGAGAAGCAGTTTCTACTTTTTTTCTCTGCTGGGCAGAGGGCAGACAGGAAGCAGTGCTTCCTTCATCAGCACAGCTCCATAGGGTAATTCACACAACTTTTGGTACAGACTGCATCTCCCTCTCCCTGCACTTGCAGGACAACCTGGCTGCAATGTGTGGCAGAGGCATAAATCTCTCCTCTACTGCCATCACAGCAAGGTTATCAGATTCTTTCTTCCGGGAAACCCAGTTTGTTTTTATATTTTCAGTCTGTCTGTGGTAGGTGACAAAACCAAGCAGACTGGCCAGCATCTCCTCGATTTGGGAGCGGGAGGGTGCCAAGGATATCTTTGTGTGGCTTGGGGACTTGGACTAGAGGAGTAGAAAAAAACACTGCTTAGCTCCTGGCTCCCAGCACAGCTAATCACAGCACGAGGAAATCACAAGACATCCATTTCTGTACATGCAAAAATCCCTGTGTTCAGTTAACAAAAAGCACTGTGAAAAGTAGAGCCTTGACCTTTTGATATAAGGAAGGGAAAAATAAAAAAAATAAAAATTATTAAGATGTTTCATTTCTTTTGACATACTAAACATTCTTTCTCTAATGAGTACTTTTGTGCTGAAGAAAGTTTTAAATGATGCAAATGAATAAATATGTCCCAGTTCCAAACAAACACAAGACTTGGAAATTAATCTATTCAAAACTAGCCATGTTGTAACTGCATTTATGTGTGTAGATGGGCATCTGTGTAATCTGTTTAGAAAAAATTGACTGTGATTGTACCTATATTCCATCATCTATTACAAGAACAGTGAGAGAGATGACATTTTATGTGGTGAAAGAAAGCACACTACAGTTACATTTATCCCCAGATAAAATGAATGTTTGCAAATGTCTTTCAGGACTTCCCAGTAATGATTTCACTAAAATCCAGGAGTTTGCTTAAATTTCCTAGAGCTAACTGAGCTCCTCTGGTTCTTCAGCATGTGCTCTCAGACTTTGCAAGAAATTAGAATAAAGGATTTCTGATTCAGCAGCTGTAAGCTCAGAGCACATGTGTATTTCCCAACTCTGTTCAGCAGTGTTCAGTCATGAATCATAGAATCACAGAATCACTAAGGTTGGAAAAGACCCCTAAGATCACTGAGTCCAGCTATTAACCCAGCACCACTGTGTTTACCACTTAACTCTGTACCCAAGTGTCACATCCACAAGTGTTTTGAACACTATTCCAGTGCATGACCACCCTTTCAGGGGACAAATTTTTCCTGCAATCTAACCTAAACCTCCCCTGGTGTAACTTCAGGCCACGTCCTATACCTTCAGCAGAGTGTTTCTTTAGCTGTCCCTGCTTTACCTCTCCCCTTCCACAGATTCTCACAGCCACTGTAGTGATCCCCAGGCAATAAGGAATCTTAGCTCTGCACCCAAGGGAGAAAGTTTCCTCTCATGGGGATTTCTACCTAGGAAACACAGCTACCTGTTATTTCTAGGATTGGCTTCACAGCAGACATCCCACAGTATAGAATGTCTCGCTGCAAAGGTGTGTGCCATGGGACTGAGGGAGGTCTAAGCTGAGACTTGAAAATGCTGATCATTAAGCTGGTCCTGCCTGGTGACATCAGGGCAGAAATTTTGCAAGTGTTGAAAAAATGAAGAAGAAAAGGACTTTTATGGATGTTTGGTCCATAACTGTCTCTGGGGAGATCTGTCTAGGAACACAGAGCTATCAGTTATATTTATATTGTTTTTCATTTTGTAATTGAAATTTTATGAGCAAATGGTTGATTCTGAGTAGCAATTGTGCATAATAAAAAAGATACCAGTATTAATTGAGGCCACTAATCTGCTAGATCAGCTGGAAGAACCTGCTTAGAGCTCAACATACTGCCATACCTATGGCAGCAATCAGTAGTCATTAGACAGTCTCTAATGACTATTGATAGAAGGAATACAAAGAGGAGACAAATTAAAACACAATAAGCTATTAATTTTCAAGGGCTGTGATATTATCAAGGCCTTTAAGTGAAAGAAAAAAAATAAGTCTAACTGGTAACTCCAAATATATCACACTTTATTTATTTAGAAGCTGAGGTGCTTTATATATGCACACTCCAAGGGAAACTCAACACTACAGAGCAAAAGCAAGGTGATGAGCTGGTGCAGGATGCAGAGCCTAAGGCTAGCAGGGCTGGGTAATTCTGATCTTTGTCCAAAAGCCTCAGCTCTTGGGCTGTGCAGCTGGGATGCTCTGAGCTGCACGAGCTCTTGCTCTGCCATCCCAGGGCTGCATGTCCTTCTTCAAATAACCCCACCTAGTCTCTTTTCACTCCTGCTGAGCTGGGAGTGAGTTGCACCACACTGCACCAACACCATAGCAGAGAACAACCCCTTCACTTCGGCCTAGCCTGCAAGGAATGAGGGAAGGAAGGAGATTTTATCCTGATGATGCTGTCAACCAGGGAAGAAAGCCAAGGTTTCAAGCAACAGCAGTCATGGCTGACCTGCCAGCCCAGAGCATCCATCTGTGACTGACCAGCTGCCACCTACTCTGAGAACATGAACACAAAACCATGCTTCCCTACTTTTGCTATACTGTATCTTTCTCTATTGAGTCTTGTCAAATGTGAGAAAATTATCTCTGTTCCCACAGCACTCAACTTGAAAAGTCAATAATACAGCCTTCTTTCCAGCTTTATTTTACAGCCCAGGAGACTGTCTGGCAGCCTCTTTGGGCAAAGGGGCTTGCAAAAGCTTCAGTAGCTGTTCTTGCATTACAACTTAGCTCCAGTTTCAGAAATAATTGTGACTTGATTTTGGTTTTGCCTTTCTTGTGTGTTGTACTTTAAATAGTACCAAGAGGAAATCTGTGTTTTATAGCCTCTTCTGGTAGAAAAAGTAAATTGAAAAATTTATACTCAAAGGCTGAACCTTGTTGATTAATATTTTAGGAAAAAACAAGATTTCACAATTTTAGCTCTCTACGTCTTGTTTTTCATTGAAATTAATTCCTGATTAGTTTCTACAGAATCAAGGAACTGTCTGTTATGAAAGAAGAAATTTCAACTTTCAGAAACAGAGGAACTAGTTATAAGAAAAATAAAGAACACCACTTACCAGAAAAACTTTAGCAGCCATTAACTCCTTCTTCCCCCTTTGCAGTTTAGGTTTCAGTAGGTAAACATCTACTTGCCATATCATTTCCTTTTTACCTTGTCTGATGATGTCTGCTGTCATGTCTCCACCAACAAATAATATCCACACAGCTACTCAGGAAAGGAGACTTACTCTACAAAGCTCATTGCTTTAGATCAAAGCAGATGCAAAACCATGGTATGTCCTGTTCATGGGTAGGAAAAGTAAGAAATCAAGCACATAAAGAGAAGTCCATAGTTACTGATGAAAGCCAAAGGAGAGAGCTTTGCTTTCTTGCTTTTAAGCAATCAACCAGTGCATTCATGTGGTCAAGTGTTCTCCAGGACCACAATAGTCTGCCCTCTAGATCTCAGGTGCCTTCAGCCCAAACTGCCTCCAGTCCCTAAGCTAGTTCAGAACTCATCATTTCTTCATTCTTTAATAGTCAGTTAGGGAAGACCCTCCTTGAATATTGGGAGAAGCAGACAATGGTGTTGCATTGTGTCGCATATCATCACACCGAGACATCAGCTTCATGTGATTTCTCACTCAGGGATAGAATAACAAGGCTGGAGTGCAGGAGGTACTGCTGGGAGTTTATTTCCTGCCAAAAATGGGATCCTTGTTTCGTATATACCCAACTGTCATGGGAGGAATTGTGGGTAGAAATGTCAGGCAAATGAATGTTTTTATTTTTTAAGCTCAGCATTTCCCTTTCCAGTATCAGAGAATGCCATGATTGCCTTGTCTTTGGAGAGTCAGTTTTTCTGGAGTTTTAGGTGAATAGAATACTTAAAGCAACTCTGTTTTTGCACTTTCCTTGTTGGCTAACATCACAGAGCAACTAGCCCCACACAGAGGGATTTGCTGAAGCTTAATGGCACATCACTTTATTTCATAGCTTTTCTTTCCGTCCGTCCCCCCCCACCCCCCCCGGCGCCTTTTTTTTTTCCTTAAATAAGAAAAGATAGCTAATAAAATGTGTGAAGGACTGATACTAATGTAAGTTATGGGGAATAATACAACTACAGTTCATGAAAACTCCTTTAAGTTTTTTTTGTTAATGGGTGCATATTTAGTGCTTGTGTGCTCCTATGGAGAAAACATACTATGTAATCAAAAGAAAATGGAAGAGATTTGCCAGGTGCTCTGCTCCTCTCCAAATGGTGCCAGCCCCTCTCCTGCTGCTGGTCTGAGCAGGCCATGCTTACAAGGCAGTGCCATGGCACACAGGGAGGGTGGCAGCTGACAGATGCTGGCCGACAGGGGCATCATTCCCCACCCTCGGAGGTGCTGCCCTGTACAGTCTCATCCTCATTTGTCCTCCCCTGAGCTCCTTTACCATCAAACAATGCTAGATGTTTAAGAAGTTAAAGGCCTGCAGTACTATTAACATGGAAAGCCCATGGCACTTTCAAAAGAGTTCTTCTTGCCTGGTAAAATGCTTTATGGCTAGCAGAGACTGGAGATTGGATTCCCTAGAAGTGTACCCGTCTTGTACTAATACTGCTGCAGTCTTTATGCTTTGCAATCTTGGTTAAAGAGAAATAGAGATCCAGTCACACAGGATCCATATCTGAAACTTTTATTTTGTTTTAATAATAATTACACACTTTCATTTCCCCAATATTTTCGTACTTCCTGTAGCAAATCAATAAAACAGCTACAAAATGACAACATTTAACTCTATGCTATTGTATGTTTGTCAGATAGGAGACCAAACTCATCCTAAACTGGTTTTCAGATCTGTTTTTTATATCTTTTGAAGTAGAGTTGCCCAAGAAGAGCATTTCCCATACTGACATCTGCAGCAGCTCTACTAACAGGAATTCACCTGTCAGTTATGTCACGTCAGTTTTGGTCCAAGCAGATTTGGTTGATCCTGGCTATATTTTATTATAGAAGGATTCATCAGTTATTTAATAATAATTTCTACAACTAGGAAAAAATTTTTACAGTGTAATAATTTCATCATTAATGAAGTTATTGACACAAGATTTAGGTGAATTTGTTAGTCATGTTGCATATCTTTTCCTGTTCATTGCAAATAAGGTATTTCTAGAGGAGCTTGGTGACTCAGAAAGATCCTGCTTCTGGTTTATCTTAATTTTCAGTCTTTCATAATCCCATGTGTTCTCTCTGATAGACCTTAAGCGAGACAGTTTGCACTTTGTACCACAGAGTCACCAGAGAGTCTAGTCAGGCTATTTTTCAAACTCCAATGTTTATGCATTTGAGAATAGAGTGAATTAAAATAAGAAATAAAAATAATTATTTTGATAAAGCCATAATAGAAAGCTAAGAAAATGCAAAACAAATGAGAGCCGTTAGAAATGAATTATTAAACCTCTCAAGCTGAAAAATTAGTCAGCTAGGATGTAGGGGACATGGTTTCAAATAGCTGCTTATTTCATTTTCCCAGTGACTGTTCATATTAAAGCAGTAATAGAAATGGCACTAGAGGTTGATTAATAAGACATCTGAGAGGGTGAAAGCTCACATTCAAGTTCCTGTTTTTAAAGTATAAATTGTTTTTCTTTTTGTTCCACACCTTGAATTAAAATAAAAACATTTCCTATAAATTGGAATTGTTATTCCAAATTAACTGAAAATATTGAAATAAGTAGCCTACACCTTTGTCTTTCTTAAAATGTGTGTGTGAGCATTTGCATAGTTTATGGTACATGTTTTTAACATTTGTAACAATATTTAGGCCTAATATCAGTGCTGGCTCCATCGATGTAGGATGGCCATAATCAGTTTGTTTTCTCTTGTAGTTTTTGATACAAATTTAATAATTTTACAGTTCTGGGAAAACTGATGATGAGACACTGTATTATACTTACAGTAATTGCATTACAAGTGTTTGCTGAAAATCTGAGAATTCAGGATATCATCAAGGAAGAATATATAAGGAATAATATGGCCATAACCATCTAGATAAAAAAAATGTGTTCTGACAAGAGGAATGGCCCATGGCACAATATTTGTTAGAAATACCAGCTAAAGTATGACCCAGCTAAAGCCGTTTGCCTACCCTCTGAATCCAAGTGATCCAATTGTTATAAAGTGGTAATAGAAAAATGCTTGGAAGTGTGCTTAGCATTTTTTGTAGGATTTAATCAAGGTATAAACATTTAACAGAGAAGGTTTCCTCATAAATACTGCATAATGCTCTCATACAAATATTATGATATTTTCTCAGATATCATGTTCTACATATATTATCTTCATGGCCTGCAGTAGCTACTGTTTTTCCAAAACATACTGTCTTCCTCTGTGGGAATGCACTAATAGGATTTTCTTCTTGCCTGAAAGTCATGATTGTAGCATTGGTAATTTCAGGAAACTGTGAATACACTTTATGCACTAAAATTAGATGTGTGTTTATGTAAGTGCTTGGCATGTACAAATAAGAGATACTATTTTATCACTGGATAAAATCACAGTCTTCACTCAATATTACTGTCTGAGGAAATTGTCAAACCGAATCTACATGCATTTCTATAATTTTCTTTTGATAGAAATTCAGGCCTGTATTCTTCTGACAACAACTTCCAAAAGCACACAACTTTTAGAAGTAGTTCATAGCTGTAGAAGAACATGAGAACCCTGAGGAAGACCTGGATATCTATTAAAATGAGATTAACATGTTCCAGCACATATACTATTTATTAGGCATCTGTATAGCAAAGTCTTTAATTGATCTGTTCAGAAAAACATTTATAGACTGTGAGAGTGTGCTGGGAGACTTGTCTTATTGCCTTCAGGTGCAAGGCTTCATTTAAATTTTATTTAATGCAGAGGCATTCTCTTGTAGCCTCATAAATAACCTGGATTAAACATATTCTTTCCCTCCCTTCTTAATTATTACAGTTTTGAGGCTGTTTTCTGTGCCTGAAGTTCTTTGCTTTAGAGTTCATGGCTCCCGTATCCCCTTGTGCTGGGGTTATGCTGTTTCACTGTGCAGCCGTGCTGAGCAGAACTATTAATAGCTCACTCCCTCATGCTGCACTCACTGGGAACTTGTGAAGAGGCAGAAATGCAGCAGCGCAGCGCTACGTGTCCTTCTGCTACGGTCTTTTATCTTTCCCCTGTACTCAACACACTTGATTACACAGTGCAAAGCACTTTTACTCTGCTCTTTCACATACCTGGTGGGCCCTCACAAGAAGAGGCATGCCACTCAGAAGAGCACCTGTGGGAATTCAAAGCTCTGGTCCCACATTTAGTTGCTATGCCTGGTGGTATCAAACCACTTCGTTTACAAAAGAATTACTTACTTTTTCTTGCCTTCAACCAGGGCTGCTTCCAAGCACATTCAGAACTGGCAGCAAGCTCTCAGGAGCAGCTAAACATGGAGGACCTTCTTCTCCACAGTGCTCATGCGCCCTACAAAGACAGAGCCACTGCTGCTTTGCTCAGGTAAGGATAGAAGCAGGATGGGGAATAAGATGGCACCCTCACTCTAATGCTTCCCAGCAACAGCCACAACCTGTCTCCTACCCTCATGCTGTCAGGAGACACAGAAGGCTCATCTGCTGTGGACTTACCCCAGACCTGATTGTCCAGACCAGTCTTGGCCTTCTGCCACAGGAGCCACCCAATCCTGGCCATTCCAGCCAGCCCACCCTCTTCCCTCTCAGGTGATGGTTGAAATTGTTCTGCAGCTAGAACCCCATGTTGTCTACCTGCCTAAAAACTCTGAGCTGTATCTGCTGCTGTGCCAAGTCCCTCTGGGTCTCCCCTCTTTGTTGTGCCAGCTGTGACTTGGCAGGCCAATATACACACATAGAGAAACTTGCTGAAATCCATCTTCCTTTTAGGCATCTTGTTCAAGGAATTAGAATGTAGTTAAGCTCTTGCTATTCAACCTAGTGGGAGTATCAGAATTTAGTTAACTATCCGTTCCTCTCAAGATCATTTTTCTGCAAAGTTGAAATTCTACTGTAGGTCACTTGATAGGAGAACAGGTGATTTTTGAAGATGGATACTGAGAGGTAGGTGCCCTTTAGCTCACTCTCTGTAGGAGAGATACCTCCCTTCTGCAGTCCTCTTGCCTCACATGTAGCTGGATAACAGTGAAATGGATTCACCAATTTGCCTCCTAAAGTGGGGAAATTACATGGAAAATGTGCTAAAGGTTGTATAATCCTGGAGGTGGGACAGCAGGAGCAGAATATGGAGACTGCCCTCCCTTAATGGGGTATAACAGGCCTAAATTGAAGAGTGGGTTTTCTCGATATAGTGAGCTGATGCATTGAAAGGTTACAAGGAATAACTTTGCAAGATTATTTTGACAAGCATCTGAACAACAAAGAAAAAGATAAATCCATGATGGCATAGAGACTGAAGAAAAGGGATGTAGGGAGAAGAGTTTCTCTTCAGCCATTTTAAATCCTTCCTATTATTATCTGTCAGTTCTGACTGTTTTTCAAATGTCCTCACCACCCATTTTACTATTTATTTTTTTATTTGATTGGTTTTTGTGCAGAGAGGTAGGGAGCATTCTGAAACTCAGGAAACAGTTAGCTGAGGAATCTCTGGGAACAGCACACCAGACCCTCTCTTTTCTAGGAAAGTGTGTCATGCTTTGAAGAAGCCAAGCGTGCACAGCAGCGTAATTCAGCAGCCTCACTGACATGCTTCTCTTTTTTTTTTCTCCTTTTTTTAAACGGACAAGCCAGCCAGGTTCCACTTTCAATACCTGACTTTGAAGCTGTGGCTTTTTGTGCTTCATTCTCTGAATGGTGCAGCAAGAGCACCTGAGCAGTGACTTCTGATGAGAAAGTAGGAAACGTGAGCTTTCACAGTAGCCATCCCACTCAGGGGAAGAACTTGGCAGACGAGGTTTTTCATCTGTCTCAAGCCAAAGCATCATTTCCCACACACATTGAGGGTATACAAGTTTTTGGTCCTTTCTCAAGTGAACCTGAGCATGCAGCCTGCTGCTGCTTTGGCAGGAATAATAATGCCAAAAAAGAGAAATTACAAATCATCTTTTGATGAATTCAGTGCCCTACTCCATCCACCAAGACATAAGCAGAAATTATTAATGCCAGGTCTCAGTGCAGGCAGTAAATGATTCCTTGTTTTTGACTCACAAATGTGAGAAGTGAGGCACCAGTGAATCTAACCAAATCAGATACCTTTTATAACTTATTTTGAATTAATATCTTTCTATCCACCTCCTCCTCCTCAAGTTAGGTCCTCACTGCAGTTCATTTACAATTTTCAGTGTATGATAAATGTGAATAGCTTCAGAAAAAGAGCTGATGCTGCTCAATGAAAGAAGAATGTTCTTCACTTTGGGGAGAGAAAGGGAGTTCGTGTGTGGGACTGTGGGGAATATTCAGGGGTGGTTTCAAGACCGTTAATAATTTTTTTTCTGTTCTAATTCAAAGCTTTTCTTTTCACAGGGCTAATATTCAATTAGAAAAACTCCTATGGAGCAGAGGGGGAACCCAGCAGACAAGGAGTCGAAATCTCTGCAATCAGCACTGATAAAGGGCTGTTATTTTGACAAATGGGATAAAAATAAAAAGCATGAAAGACTGCAGCAGGAGGCCTGAAATGGACGCTGAGCACTCTCCTTACTCAACGAGAATGTGTTTGCTGTGGTAAGTCATGCATGATTGTTAGAGGCGATATTCTTTGATTTGTTACTGCTTTTTATCTTATTAGCAGTTACTGTAGTTCGAAATGTGTTAAGCAGAGCAATGCTCTATGTGCATAATGCTTTCAAAAGTTTGACTGCAGCATTCTGAATTGTTTCACAGGCCTTCTGTGTTGAAAGAGTGACAAATGGCTCAGTGGTTTGTGTTTCGATATCTGCTCAGGTCTGAAAGAGCATAAAAACCAGGTACAGAAGATGTAGGCTCAGTTCAGTACATAGTGACTGATGTTTCATGGGCCACATCTTTATTTGTTCATGCATCAGGGATCTACAGGGCACCATATCTGACATTTGGCTGTCTATTCTTTACCACATTTCAGAGCCTCTAGGATGGTCAACAGGTTGCCCAAAGCAGTTTCCTGTGGCTCATTGAAGCGCGGGGACTGGGGAAGCACACCTCTGGAATGTTACAAGTCTAGCACAATCACTTTGCAGCACTGGCCCTGAAACATGCAAACCTAGCACTGTTTGCCACAGAAGAGGAATTGTACATGCCCTAGGAGCTTTTATGAGGCAGCCCAAACTAACACTGTATAAAAACGGAGAGCAGTGGAGAAAAGCCAGGAAGGTGGATGCAGTGAGCTACATCCTAGACATTGGCAGCTATTAGCATGTGGAAATAAACTGGATTAATTTTGCAGCCAGAAGTTCTCAAAAGTTGAGTCTGGACAATTAGATAAAATGCAGATGCATCCTTATCCACATTTTCTAAGGAAGCTATATACTTCTAATGGTTAGGATATCAGACTGTCCTATAGTTTCATTTCTTGCTTCACTTGTCCTGTGCTGCAATGTCTGATAAACCTGTTCAGCTCTTATTGTTTAGGCTTTTTATCAGTAAAGCAGGATTAAAATACTTACTACCATCCCCTGAAGCACATGATGGATTCATGCACCTCAGGATGGAGACAATGATGAATTGTCTTTGTGAGCCAATTTAGATCTGAAACAGCTTTACATGGACTTACTATGTCCAGTAATATCACATAAAATCAAAGACTGTCCTGATCTACAGAATCAAATTGTTTGGAAAGCACTGGATTTTTCCACTCATTGTGAATGCCTTTTAGAACTTCTCATATACATTTTAATCCTAAAGAAGTAGTAGCATGTTGATACTAGTCTACTTAGCAGACTGTGATACAATATTCATTACAAAGTGATCAAAACCAATCATACAGATATAATCTACTGAGGAGACAAAAGCCCTGAAAAACAGCAAGAGATTAGCAGCTCTGCCATATATAGAGTATGATGATGACAAAAGCAAGCTAATTATTGCAGTTATCCTTCAATAATTTATAGGCAGCCATTTCCCCGAAAGATCTATAGGTATCTTTTGGCTCCTCAAGGGAAGAATAAATGTATCACAAATAAGAGTCTAGGTTTTCCGCGGAGGGGTTGGAATGCATGGTTAATGCTGATCTCCTATCCTTTGAGAGAGTAAAATTTACTGAAAATTTACATGGCTGTTTGAAGGAACATTCTGAATTTTGGGCTATGCCACTGGTCTCCAAAAAGGCTGACCATACAAAACAGAATCTTCTGTGTCCCAGAATAGTTTTCTCCAATCCACTTACAAGTCATAGACAAAAATGATAATACCATATTATACCCACAAAAAGATGGCTTAAAATTTTCAGAACTGTTTAGTGTTTAAATATCCAGATATCAAAGTTTAACCTTTTAGAAGGTTCTAACCCTTTGCTCCTGAAAAACTTCTGTCCTTATCTGGTATCTCCAGATGTTCATATAAATCATAAAATTATTACTAACTTTTTTTTTTTTTTTTTTTTTTTTTTTTTTTTTTTTTTTCCTAAAGGAAATCACAACTTAATTGGAAGGGTAATATAAGGATAAGCCAGTTTATGGAGTCTCGAGGTTTAACATGGGTGCACAATTTCATTTCATACTAATCAGTCATCTTTGCTATCTTGGAAAGCAGGTAAGAGAGTTCACTCAGCAGTTACCTGCTTCAGCTTTTAGGAGAAAATTGAAACAATTAAAATCACATACCAGTGATATGTGTGTGCAGACATTCAGCTGAATGCGGTTTGGGAAATTAAAGTGTTATAAAACCCCGAGAGACAAAGGCATTAGTTTTCAACAGTGTTTATCACAGAGTTGCTTCCAGGCTCCACCTGGTGCCAGATTAGGCTTTTTGTGTCTCATGACACTTGTGTGCAGTGGGCTGATATCTGTCCATGCATGTGATGCTCCAAAAAAGCATCAGGAATGCAAAGAATAAGAATTTAGATTATTTTCTGTGTGCAGGTAAGGCCACCTTGCAGCAGTGTGTGGTTTGTCGTGATGCTTCCTTCCTCTTTCCTATCACCACATTTCAGTGTGATAAGGAAAGGCCTCTCTGGCCAGTTTACACTCCTTTTCACCTTAGAAGGATCACAGGTTTGTCTTGGAAAAGACCTTCAAGATCTCTGAGACCAACTGTTAATCCAGCATTTCCAAATCCACCACTAAAGCACATACCCCACTGCTACAACTGCATGTCTGGCACCACCACTTCCCTGGGCAGCCTGTTCCAATTTTTAGACAACCCTTTCAGTGAAGAAATTTTTCTTAATGTCCAATCTGACACTCATCATTACAGCCTATTCATCACTGGAAAGGGATTTGTTAGATTTGGATGAAGACACTTTCTTCAAAGTCATGGCTGAAGTTTTCACTGAATTTATTGAAAAAAACCCCACCAATTTGGGGCCAAATAGTTGTGGAACACTATTAGTTTCAAATTGCCCTTTTCCAGCAAAAATTTCCCTTAGGAGATGATGTCATGGTTCAGGAATTGTACTTCCTATTGTAGCATTTCTACTGAAACTATTGCAAACCATACACCACTTTCTCACTCCCTGCCTCCTCCTCCCCCACCCCTGCCGTGGGCTAGAGAGGAGAACTGGGGGCACTAAGGGTGAATATCATGGGTTGATAAAAGAACAATTTACTGGAAACAGCAATGAGATAAGAAAAGGAGCTGTGACAGCCACAATACAAATGACAGAGGGTGCCAGAAAAGAAGTATGATTGCTCACCACGGGAGCCCCTGACAACAGACAACACCCAACCACAGCCACACTATCCCGACAGCTCCCTCTGGTTTCGGACCAGCACCATGCAAGCAACCCCTTCCTCCCAGAAGAGAGTCCTTTCCCTCCACTCCTTCCACTCCTCTCCCCATCCCTGCTCCCGGCAGTGATGTGAGGTTGTACTCAACAACCTCTGGGTCCCAGTCAGGGCCCCCCAACAGCTACTGCAAAAATTAACCCTGCCCTGGCCAGAACCTCTCATGGAAGCTTACTCTTCCTTTCCGACAGCAGGGAGTAAGAATTCAATTTCCTCTTTCAATTGTTGCAGCTAAGAAGTTACAAGAAAGTATACCCTTTAATCCTGTCTTCTAGTTTCATACTATATATACATGAGAGAAAATAAGACTTATAATTGTAGGTCTAGTTTCATACAGTATCTAACAGTATGTACATTATTTTTCGCTCAAAGAATTCAAGTTACAAAAAAAAAAGTTGTCATGATGGCTATGTGGTAGAATACAAGCCAATAAAATATGTGTGATGGAGTGGCAAAATATAACATGAAGGCAGACAGCCTTCAAATTCAAATTCAAAATTCTTAGCAAATGCAGCAATACATCCTATTAGTAACAGAACTCACTAGGAGAAGGACTTCGGGAAATCCACAGATTTCCCTTTTGTCAGCTCTGCTACAGCTCTCCTTCGATAATTTATTCCCACCCAGTCTCCAGCACATTGTGCCCAGTCATCCATACAAACATATAGCAAACAAAAACCTGTAATAAATTAATCAGGCCATTTCTCCCATCTCCAAGGAAGAAGAAAGGGGACTGGCTGTTATCTCTATTTCAAAACACTTGGGTGACAGCCACATAAGTGTTTTAAGGTAAATAAGTGGAGAGCAGCTTCATTAAAGGAATTGAGCTCTATTGAAATGCACGGATGCAGTCCAGAACTTTGACTGCACACCAGGAAGAGTTTTATTTGAAGTTGCCTATTAGGAATTTTTGCTGCAGCTACCACAGGCATGCCTACACATTACTTCTCTTCTGTCACATTTAGTTGTCTCTTTCTTACCAAGCATCATTTATTGCACTGATGTTCCACCAGTTAAAAAAAAAAAGGTAAGTTGCTGGTCCCTAAGAATGTCACACCATCCTATAACCTGAAAATCATCCTGGAGAAGCAGAAGATGCAATCAGCATAAGAACAAAATAAACAAATGTATGTTTTTGCCTTTATTATGCTGCAAAAAAACCCCAAAAAACCCCAAAAGTAAAAAAAAAAACAAACAAAGAAAAAACCCCCACAACAACAACAACAAAAACCTCAAACCAAAACGGACCCCAAAAAACAACCAGCAAGAAAGGGAGACATCCAAGGCTCCAAATAATATTTGTCCCAAACTTTCAACTGAGCAAATTTTTTCTTGTCCCACTAATGAGAGGACAAGTATGGTCAGGGTTGTGCCTTCACCTGGTTCTCAGGCATGCAAAAGCTGTCTGTTTTATGACTGCAGCCTGCTTAGCCCCTGCAGAGGGAGCAGGAACACCTCATTATCAGACATGGGAGATTTGCAAGCAGGAATCTTGGATGAGATGCACCTAATTAGACAAGACTCTTTCCCTCCATCATCAGAAAGTGAGAACGGACTCAAGGATTTTTACCATTGGCAATGTGTTCTGAATGGAAAGGGCCTAATGTGTATTTTATTGTTGTAGGAAATGCATATGAAAGCCATTGCTGGCAGCCAGTCCTGCCTGTGCAGATATTGCATTATCAAGGCCAGAAGCCCTAGAGGCCTGACAGTCAGTGGCTTTAAAAAAATTCCTGCTGTTTCACTGCCCTTTCAAGAAGATTTTTGTAACTTTTGCTTTGATTACGTTCCTAAGGAAAATTCCCTATCATTTTTCCATTGTTCCTGATCTTGCTGGGTTTTTTTTTTCCACTGAACAGGGTTTAGAAAGTAGACACTCATTTTAAATAATTCAATTACTCCCACTGCTGTGCAGTTTGCCTTAAACTCCATTTCTATGCCCAGAGCTATGCTCAGAGCAAGAGAAAACTTCTAATTATTTGGACAGTTTTGCTCTTTAATTATAGAAGATCTTTGGCTAGAATGACATTTTCAAGATACAAGGAGAGTCTTGTTAAAGAAAGATAACAGAAGAGCCCACAAAACCCAAAAGGCTGAAATCTTTATGTATTTCTTGTTTTGATACAATGCTACCCATTATGATAGTGTTGAAGCAGGTTTAAAGCCTGGGGTGTTGGAGGGAGAATAGATAACATGGTATGTTGGAGAGTGTGAGAAGTACTGCTACTGTCAACACTGATTTTTCTATTCTCCGAGCTCAGTGTTTGGATATCCTAAGAACTGTTCTCAGTTTTTTTAATGTCCTTCCAGGTTTGGCTAAATCCTTAAAAAAACCAGAATGATAGAGATCTGTGGAAATGGGATGGTGACTAACATATTTTACATGTCAGCCCTTCTTTCTTATTTCTCATGCAAGGGGCTTTCATTTCCCAGGAGGATTCCCTGCTGACTTACACTCTCCTCTGTCTAGGTAGAGTTTGGGCATCCTTCCCTTCTTCTTCCTCCTCACCCTCTTCAGTTCAACTCCCAGTGGCCTGCCATTGTCCATACTGTTTAACCTTTCCAGTGTCCTGCCTGCTGTAACTTCCTTCATACTGTGTCCATTCCAGGTCCTTTACTCTTCCTCAGCTTGTTTCACAGGTTGACATCACCATGCCTAAAAAAATGGTTCATTCCTTTTTGAATACAGATGCAGGAAGTGCTTCCAAGCTAAGCTCAGCACTTCCAGCATCACATCTTCCTACTTCTTGAACTGAAGATAGCACTGGAGAGGGAATCTCATCCTATGAAACAATGAATTATCTCATCAGCTTCAGAATGAGTCAGCTCTACTAGAAACACTCACTCCAGACGGCAGCTTGCAGCAGTAACTCCCCACAAGTTAACTGTGTGCTGCTGGGAATGTGGCAGCAGCTCCTGACACTTGGAAAGGTTTACAGACTCAAGCAGTATCATGCAGACACACACAGGTGTTATGTGGAGGCTTCCAAGCCACAGCAGCTTTGGCACCAAACCTGACACTACTTTTCCTGACACTGTAGGCACTAGCTGTCAGAAAATGACCCAGATTCATGAAGCACATATCTCTCAAAAGATAATACATGATGATACCTGACATGAAAGAACTATCAAGCTCAGTCACCACAAAAATATGAGCATATTCTGCCACAAAACACATTCACGTAAGGAAAAAATATTCCACTCACTGAATTAAG
The DNA here is from genome assembly GCF_029207755.1 of Chamaea fasciata. Lineage (NCBI taxonomy): Eukaryota > Metazoa > Chordata > Aves > Passeriformes > Sylviidae > Chamaea > Chamaea fasciata. The sequence goes on from NW_027094086.1 coordinate 70,247,691, forward strand.
TAGACTGCAATTGAATATTGCCAGATTCTATCAATTGTAAAGTGTTTAACATTCTCCAAGTACTTATGCACGGTGAACTGAAGCCTGCCTTGCAACACGTAGTGCCGTCTCTAAAGACAATATTAAAGTAGCTGCACAGCTTTGGAGGTACTACCTGTGAGCGCTCAATAGTTTCTTGCTGTGTAGCATTTTGTGCAGGTTTGTGAGAAGCAGGTCTGTTAGTGAGTGCAGCAGCTCACTGCATTCAGTCCAGCTGCTATGAGCATTGTGCTGCTGCACCCACTTCTGAGATGGTCCTGGGGGGGCGGTGTCTAACTGCAGCCTCTGGAGAGGATGATGCTAACTACATCTGCTGCCTAGGACATGCAATCACCCCATGCTGTCTGTCCTTTGGGGTTTTGCTTGCAATCTCTTTTTGGCTAATATTTCTCAAGTTATAACTCCACCCCTAAATCAAAGACTGTCATCCATTCAGAGTCTCTGTAACTTCCCTTCCCCCATAGACATATCCTTTTCTCATCTAGAAACTTTACCTCTCAGGTCTTGCACACTTACCTTCCTAATCACTTGTTGACTTTGTTGTCTATCCCCAGGGACTCTGCTGATCCCCAAATACTTTGCTGACATTAAGCATGGCTGGAATTTTTCCCAAATACATGGCATGAATCCTTTAATGCTATTTTTGCCACAGCATATGCTACTAGTTGATTATATTAAACATAGGCAACCACAAAATGAGTAGAGGCAGCAGTTCTCCAGAGGCTGCCTTCTGAGCCTTCAGCTGAGTGCTAAATTCCAAGAGTAAATAATAATTAAGTGAAAGTAATTAATGTAATAAAACTGCAGCAAACGGTACAATTTCATATCTGCATAGGCATCCGGCAACTGATCTGGCACTCTGCTCCTGGTACAGTGATGGATACATAGTCCCGAGATCAAAACACCTATGTTTTCTTCTGGTTTAAAGTTTCAATCGTAAAGGAAAGGGTTTTAAAAGTTTCTTCTGCAATTTTAAAAAATTAACACAAATAATTATCTTTAGCTAGAACCAAGAAAAACTGATATCATACATAAAACTATAAATATAGCCAAACTGATTGTCTTCTCACACCATACTTAGCTGAGGAATTTAGTTCTTAACTTAGTAGAAGGTCACATTGTTCCACAGGTTTTCCTCCTGAGATTTTGAAAGTTTTAAATCTAAAATAATCATTTAAGCAGAGACTAAAAAAAAAAATAATTGGAATGGGATGCAGTGTGACAACTGCCCTGAGATTCAGGATTAAAGAGACTTTATTACTATTTCTCTCCTACATCCTTCCCCTCATCATCAGGTGGAGAAAGGATAGTAAAAGATGTGTGCAAGGGAAGAAGGAAGAGGATAGTTTCTTTGCTCCTCCAGACAGATCAGTACTTGCTAGTACAGCTCCTTGGGGATTACGACTGGATCAACTTTGCTACTTATTTTAGAGTCAGCTTTTGCCAAACTGCTGTGCTGTTTTCCCATTTTGCTGCTCTCCATAAAATCCTCACATTTTCCTTTCTCAGAACTGCTTTTGAAAAATCATGACTCAGCCAAAATGCTTTAGAAAATTAAAAATTAAGGACTTTGGAGTATTTTGACTATGTCAAATGGGTCATCATGGAGCACCCTGCCCCAGCACGGCAGACCCCCTACTCCCCCTCTTCTCTTACCCCCACCCCTCATTTTAGTGTCATTCACAGACTTGCAAAATTACACAGGTTATTTATTGAGACATCATACAATGCTGGCCTCAGGGTTTACCCCTGAGGGATGTTATTTTACAGGGCACCAGCTGAATTTCAGGGCATTAGTGAACAAACACCCTTTGAGCCTGATTGTTCAGCCAATTTTCCACCCACCTTATTATCCACTTATTCACACAAGAATTCATCACTTGAGCTATAGGGACCGTATGGAAGACCATGGATTTCCTAAAGTTATGGTATACAATATCTAGACAGCTTTTTATATTGCTCCTGGGTAGTCTGCCCTGTCTTTCCACCTTTTATGTACTTTCGTTTTGCATAAGAGCTCAGCAAGGTGTTCCCTATTTCAAACCATATAGCTTCTTGTTGAGAAAGGATGAGTTAAGCCCATACCAAAGAGATTAAATTAATCTCATAGAGCATGGCAGAAGCACCCATACAGTTTTCATGGGGTTAAAGGTACTACAGTTCTGTTTACAGGGCTGAAAGGAAGGCAATGCCTCCTGAACTATTGGAAGAGTAAATGGTCTGTGAGACTTGAATTTCAGCAGTTGGCATGGATGTTTAGTTGCAGAAAGACTGCATACTGATTTTGTGTATCATATGAGTTTATGTATCATATCTAGGTCTGGATGTTAGGCTACTTTTAGGGAGTATGACTTCCTTCTAAAATATCCTTTCAGCTTCCTCTTTTCAGCTTTGCTTTAGGCTTCTGGAATCAGCCTCACGTGGTTTGTGCATGACAGGTCTGCTAACCAGACCATCACCCATCTTGCTTCACCTGGAGCAAGAAGGGGCAGAGGCAGTGCCCCAGAAGCCTCACAGTATGGGAGCACAAGGCAGCAGGTGTAAGAGTGAGTTTCCTGCTTAAAATGCAAGACGCAGCATGTTTTGCTATGGAATTCAAGACTAGTGTTGCAACACTGGATGTGGACTTTTATCTCATACATAATCATAGCAAAGAGAAAACCTCAAGATCTGGAGCCACTGCTATAGCAGTAGACCGCTGGTATTTGGACAGAGTTGATGTACAAATGGAAGGGATGGTAAAAAGGTTTAAAAAGCAACCTGAAAATGGACCATGAGAGATGGAAGCCAAGATCTATCTGTTTATTAAGAAAACTCATGTAAGATCTGCAATTATTTCTCTAGAAGAGTTCAGCAGACCACAGAACACCAAAACAAGAGCACTTTGTTGGCAGCTTCAGATGTGACAAAATGTAGGAGAGAGCTTTCTATTGGAAACTAATGAATTTGGACTGTGAAACACCCACAAGAATGAAAGCTGGAAGAGACCAAATCACCTCCTATAGCTTTTATGTAATGTTGTTGATAGCCATGAAGGGTCTGAACTTGCAACTGCATGTCAAGGTAAGTCACAAGAATGTGAAGTTTTCCTACTGTCTTTTACAAGTGGACAATATATGTAGGTGGAGCTTTCTTATAGATACGTCACTCCTTTCTACAGAATAAGAGGAAGGATCAGAAGATTATGAAGAATCTGAGTTTACAGAGCTTGATGAGACTAAATCAGTGTTGCTGTTCAGATCCTCTTTTGATTTCCTTTTGACTTTCTCAGTGCTCTTTGTTTCTATAAAGGTCAGCCTCTCTTTGAGAGATATAAAACTATAAACAAGGTCAAGTGCAGAAAAGTGGAATATATTTATTTTGTTATGCCCTAAAATACAGATGGGATTGATTTCTGTTTCACCTCAAATATTTTAGCAGTGCTAATCTAAAACACAAACTCATTCAATCATATTCAGAGAGACTTAAGAAAGATTGTGACTTGCAGTAAGGAGTTAAACAATTGTAATCATAACTGTAGGGTCAGAATTACACCCATCAATTTAAGACTCCACATTTACCATTTCCAACAAGTAAAATTTCATATTTAAAAACCCGTTCATTTAATTACTAAGGATCCAGTGATCCTTACATGTTCTCCTGTCTCATTGTTAAATGTTACCCACTAATATGATTCCTTCACAGGTGTGATGGGATAGCCCTGAAATAGAGAATTGCCAGTACTTTGTAACAAGTTTGCAAGAACTGAGGCTTTTCATGTCTGTGCTGTTGGAAAGTTTCTTAACCTGCCTGTAGCTTTGTTTTACTTGTTTTAGCTTTGACAACATTTTTTTTTTTATAGACCAGGTGTTTCTGGCTAATTTGGTTTACTTTTGTTTTTCTTTCTCTGTTACAGTCATTGTTAACATAGGTAGCAGTAAGAAGCAGTTACTCTTTGCAGAATGAGATATTTATGATTCTGCAGTGCAGATTCCCTGGCTCAGTTTACATCCATTCCAGGTGATTATTTCATAATGCATGGATCCTTGGGATTCTTGGTTAACAGCAACATCTGCTATAGAGGCATTTTAAAAGCCTTGTTTTTCTGAATATAAAATCTCTATCTCAAGCATGGGGGGGGGGGGGAAGGAATTTTTTTACTGTTGAAAAAGCAAATTTAATTATAATTACATATTCTGTCTATAATCCTGAAGCAAAGGACCCAATTCAGAATCCTGAATGTTTGTACAGAGGCTCTACTAAATTCCTTAGGGAACATTTGCATGAGAACATGGTTTTCCATTAAATTAATATTGATCATGTTCACAGTCTGGAATTAAGTGGATGATTCTTTCTCATGCTTGTACAACTCCCATCTACATAGAACAATTTGATCACTGTATTCAAAGAATGAAAGCAAATAATACATGTAATCAGTATGAGATCAAATCAAGGTTCAGCTATGGGCACTTCATTGCATTTCCCAATCTGTAGTGTTTCAAATGAGGAGGGGGTGTGGAAGTGAATTGTGCTCTGAACTCTTGTCTTAACAGCATCATCAATGAAATACCAATGACCATCTTGTAATCACTACACTTTTAAAGGTTCAGTTTATATGGTTGATATAAGAACTCTCTATTTAGCTTCATTCATGGTCTCAGGACTGCATTTCAGCAGATCACTTCTGCTGGACTCAAAGTGTCTGCAAACAGACATAGAAATAAAGTGTACATGTCAATATTTATATATGCTTTTGTGAGAAAAATCATTGATTAAAACTAATTGATAAATTAAGATTTGTTAGTTTGTTTTGATCCAGCCTCTCACCTTTCAAGTATCAATGATTCTGTGTGCATTTACCAGGCTATTTGCCCTACTCTTCAGTGTGGCTGCATTAAGAAGAAGAGAGATGTGCAGTGCAATAAAGAGAGTACAACATGCTTACTTTTGAAACCAAAACTATAGATATCACTTTCACCATTTCTACAAGATAAGTGGAAAAACCATTTACTGTCATTGGTTTCATACTAGGATTTCACTGACTATGGAAAGTGAAATACCTATGTACATATGTATATAAGGAAAATCAGGAACATTGAAAATGGTTTACTGTGTGGTAAATAAAGAATAAAAATTATGAAAATACACATAAGGTGTTACTGCTGTGGTTTTGCAGAAACAATAAGGAAAATAACGGTTAGACTCTATGTCTTAGAGGCATTTTCCAACCTAAATTATTCTATAATTCTATGAAAGGCTGTCCCACAGCTAACAAAAGGAACATACAGAACGGTGGAAATGAACTGTATTTTAATGCTAGAGCCATCAGCAGGCCCTGTAATGCCAGCAAGAGTGAGCTGGGAGACCATGGCATTAAAGAAAACTATGCACTTTTCACCCTCTTTTACCATACACAAAATTCAGCTTTAAAAATTCATGCTGACAGCACCTCCACTGTAAGCACAGACAAAAGTATGTTCTTCCTGCAGGATTAAAAAAAAAAAACCCAAACAAACTCTGGTTACAAAACTGGCCACAGAAACCTACAGATTTACTTCTGTGTGTCAAGATATGTTGTGTTGCCATCGGTTACTGTCATCAGGTAATGGGTCTTGTTACACATAAGATTAAATACTGACCACAACACGTAGCACATGCAATCTATAATGAGGCTTTCTTATGTCGTTTGGGTTTTGGAAATAGCCTATTAAATCTTGTGTGTGTATTTCCATCCATGCACCACAGACCATAAATCACTCAAACACAGCATTATAACTGGAAAAATTTAACTCACCAGGGATTTTCATGCGTAGTGAACTGACAGATTTTTTTTTTCTCTTATATAGCACCAAAGTAGAAGAGAAAGCAAGTACATTTTTAACGTACGGAATGAATACATAGAGTTTTATTCCACTGTGGGGTGCTTGAAACATGTTTTCTAAAGTGATGGAACCAAAACAACTCAAATACTGGGGAGAGGAATGGCATTATGATTTAGAAAAGGAATGGATATTCAAATACCCAAAATGCTTTTCAAAGGAAGAATGCTTGTAATTTAAAAAGAATTTAAAACTAAAATTCAGTTATACTCATTTTGAGAAGAATAAAAATAGTGGGCAGAGACAGTGTTATCTCAAAATAAATTTCCAAATACATAAGAACATACAGTCTTCATTTTTGTCATGAAGTTTCACGGTATTGCTACCTATACTTCTGCAGACCCTCCCTTTATTGGGACTGTTAAATTTTATGTCTGGTTTATCATGAGACAAAACTGACATGATTAGAAATCACTCAAATTAATGAAATTACATAAAGCACTGCCTGCTAGGTCACAAGCAAAATCAGTCTATGGGCTTGGAAAATACAGTGTGCTACATCAAGATTTTAATTTTATTTCTCTCTAAGAGAAATTGCTTCTTGGCTGGGCTAAATGCTGTTTGTTTTCATGTTTACGTGGGTCAGTATAAAGAAGCTTAGTCACATTTGTGAGGCAGTGGAATCAGTGCAAAGCACAGCACAGACCATGGAAACAGTAGGTTAAATGCTGTCTCTTGGAGGTTCAGGTTTAAGTCTGGAAGAGACTAGTGCCTAAAAGAGCAGTCACAGCCACTGTGTCCTGGAGAGTCTTCTCCATATTCCTACATGCCAGGTCTGGCATTCATGCAGCCACACTTCTTCAGGAATCACAATCTTCTTCTACAATCTTCTTCAGGAACCATATTCACCCTGAACAACTTCCCCCTGCTTACCTTTCACCTTACACCATTTTAATCATTTCACTCTAAAGCCATATGAACATTAGTTCCAGCGTAAAGGCAGGAGTTGAAATGACCTTTTCAGCAGCTGCACAAACATATGCCAGATTAAACTGACTGTGGAATTTAAGTCAATTCTTCTGACATTTTCCAATTTTTTGTAATGGCTTAATAAATGTATAATTCTCAATCCAAAAAAACTGTAACTGGGCCTGTTCTAGGATAGTAAGTATAGCTCTGCCAAATAAAATTCCAGGTTATATGTGTCTTGAAAATCAAGATTCACATTAATTTCAAAAGTAAAGTTACACTGGGTTTCATAAAACCCACACATCAGAGTTATAGAGTCTTTTACCAGAAGATTTATAAAGTAGCCTTTTTCTGAACATTTAGCACATGGGAAAGATACATATGTGTATATGTGCATATGTGTAGCTGTTTCTGTCCACATTGCTGACTTTCTTTTTCTACATCCTTCTGACTGCTCTTATTGTAGATATTACAGGGTATTTGTAAACTAACAAAACCAAACAGTATCAGTGTTATATTAGGACAATAAATGAGAACCTGCCAGATTAAGACAAACCTTGGCAATTAGATCCAAGTCAATCTGGCAAATCCTACTAAACTGAAAGACAAAATAAGAAGGAGATGCAGTCAATAGAAGGAAAGAATCATATCAAACACATCTCATTTAATTCTACTGTTATTTTGAATGGCACCAACACAGATCAAAATTAAATATTCAGCCATGAGACTATAAACGCTTCCACAGCTCACTTACAGCCACTTCTTTAGAGCAGATAGATTTTATGTCCTTATTTTGAATTTGTAGAAAGCCCCACAATGGCCTATGGGCAGTGAAATACAGTCCCTCCACAGGCACGATCATGAGCTAACACAGAATTTCCTTTAGCTGAAGGTAAATTATACACATAATAAAATAAAGAGCAATCATCCAACTGCCCTGAGAAAAACAGCATTGCATCCATAGGTCAGGTATCCCTGCTACCTCCAGGATAGGAGAGGCAAAGAAAGGCTTGGGGGAAAGGATTTTCTCAAACTCACCCTAAACACAGGAATACCAAAGACATCAAACTTCCTGAGTGAAAAATTAATCCTTTTCCAAAACATTCAAGAAACTATATCAAGACAAAAGTAGTTAACAACATTTAAGAAGGCAAGAACCAAGGAAAAGCAACCAGCAACAGCAGAAGTGCAAACATTTAGTGGTTTTGGAAAAAAGTAATGGCAGTCTCCACCACTAAATCGCAGTAATACATAATAGCTCCCTGGGGCTGCAGGTAGTTGTCTCTTCCAGGCTTAAAGACCTAGCAAATATAACTAAAAGGAGAGATGGGAAAGAAAGAGCCAGTGGTAATCCATCAAAGGAAAGTGAGTCCTTTTTTATAAGGACTATAATACATGCTTGTGAAGGGAGTTGGTATACTATTAACATGAAAACCTTTCAAACATGCTTTAACTTGGATTGTGTTTATCCATTGTCTTGTCGGAGATACAGTTTGAGTTACATCAAATTCATCAAAGGGGGTTTGAAAATCTATTTCAGTTGTCTTAATATTATTTAAAATAATAATGCACACATACTTACTTAGTTTGGACCAGATTTCTGTGCTGCACTCCTTCAGTTCATGTAAATATACAGATATTAACTTTAAATTTGGTTAGCTGTGTGTCCTGGGTTGAAGTATATTCTATCACCATCTTCATGAACTATTGAAACCAGGAGAGGCAGTGCTCGCTGCCTCCTCCACCCTGGCTTATCTTCTGTTAATGGGCCCATCAGCACCTTTGCCACATGACTCACAGATAACTCCCTCCTGGACTACCTCCTGTTAATGGGCTCATCAGGCCTTATCACATGACTCACCATCCCATTGTGAGATGCTCCGCCCAGAGGGAGAAACCAAGCATTCCAGCCTGGATATAAGCTGAGACTCTGAACACCAGAGGGGCACTTACCCACTGGATTCCCAGAGGAACAGAGCTACCAGACACAGGATCACTGCTTCAGGAAGACCACCTCACCTGGACTGTTTCCATCACTCTGCTCAGACTGTATTCTGACTCTGTCAGTGGTCTTTTGTATTATTGCATCTATTTTATTTTACTTTCTTTCCTTTCTTCCTATTAAATTGTATCTCTGATTTGAAGCCTCTCATTTGTTTTGCTTTCAAACCACTACACTGTGCTTTTACAGAAAACAGAGATGAGTGTTTATTATTCACCTGGGATTCCATTCAGTTTTTACAAAAGGGTTTTATAAACAATCCAAAATCCTAGAATTCCATCACTGAAATGCTGACATCACCTGTGCTATTCTGAGAAAAAGGTAATCTATCTCTGTCCACTTCGCAGGTTTACTTCTACTGGCCTTTCTTGCTAGAAAGCTCAAGGGAAGTATGTGACCAGGATCTTGCTTTTAGGTGCACTTATGAAAAAGTGTACTTTTTGTAAAGTACATTAAGGAAATGTCTTTGGTTTTCCTGCAGACATTTTTGGTTACTATTCTCAGTAATCTAATTCAATTGAGCTCAATCAGTACATTCACATTTTTAAAGGCTATATCTTTGAAGAATTCAGTCTTATACAATAAAAAAAACCTCTCTTAAAATAGATTATCAAAATGAAGTAGGCAGACAGGTTTAAAACTTGGTATTCATGGTATATACTAAAAAAGTCCTTAAACTTTCAAGGAATTTTAAACTTCCATCTTGTAACAGTTTTGCAGGAGGCTCTAATAGAATTCAAGGCATTATTTCAGAAAACTGCTCAAAAAAAGTGTTCTTCTTTTCTTCTGTTTTATTGTTCAAAAACAATAAAAGGGTTCCTCTTCAAGTCTGGTTCCCAATGTTGTATGAAAAGACAATGTAAACAACTGGTGGCAGGAGTGAATATGAGCTACAATGGCATGAGTATTAGCATATACCCAAGCCATCCATTTATTTTCTTTAGAGCACTGTACATCTCAATAATTTTCAGATAATGTAAATCTTTATTAGAAATGCTCAGGGGTTTTCTTTTGCTTTTCAAAACTGGTAAACCCATAAGTGATCAAATATTTACATTTTAAAGAGGTAGCTCTACCAGGTGAAGGTGGTGTTCGAGCAGTTGCATTCCCCTAACGAGCCTGTTTTCAGGTTTTTTCACTTGTTGGAAAAACCATTATGTGCTTAAATAGTTTGTAGCTATGGCAAGTTAAAAGGCCTATCAGGCTTTAAGGACTCTGTAGAGATTGGCAATGCTGCATCCTTTACATTACTTCATCAATGAAATAATTTTCCCTCCTATTTTTATTGGTTAAGAACAGTGATGCTCTTTATTAAGATAAGCTGACCATGTTATTATCTCTTCCATAGCATTGGAAAGCATTCTTTCCTATTTGCACATCACATTGTGTGTCTGTCTCATTATTTCAGTGGCACACAAATGACCAAACATTGTAAATGCTACAATCTGTAAAACAGCACAATGACTGCAACCACACTGAAAATCTTTCTTGGTTGCCACAGTACAGGATTCATTTTGATCTCACTAGGGAGAAACATATTTTAAAATGGACTATTAGAAATCTTGTAAAAAAGGAAAAGCACCTATTTAGTGAAGCAAATGAAAACACTCCTATTGATTTAATTAAAATTGAAGTGGACCCTCTTTTCTCATTATCAGTTGGTAGTAGACCCTGTTGTTTGCATTGAATACTACTGCAAACCACAAGTACTTTAATTGGGATCTCTGTAGGACTATTTATGTTGTGCAATAACCTACTCCACATGAATAAAGGCATCAAAATTACCTTGATCATTTGATCAAAGGCAGTGTATACTTAGGGACGTTCACAGAAGTTCTGGAACAAAGAATTTTTCATACTATTTTGAACCCAGTGACTGAAATTTAGGACTTCTTACAACTTTGCAAACACTAATTACCAAAATGCCTTTTCAACCTCTCTCAAAAAAACCTTTTTACTTCTATGAAGTGATTAAAAGTATGCCATTCTTAATAACATAGACAAAAAAAAAAAACCAAAAAAGCAAAGAGAACTTTTGGGAGCTTGGTATTTCTCTTAAAATCTGTGCAAGTTACAGAGAATAAGCACTTGTTGGCGGGCTGCATTAGCCTGAAATATACAGTCATGTCACTGTAGCAAAGCTGTCTATGGTAGCCCACTGTCCCTGTGGTCATTCTCTTTCTGTCACCAGAGGCCTCATGGACTACTCACTGAAGATCTCACAACAGTGGTTTGTCCTACAGTGCTGAAACCAGCAGCTGTACATCTTAGTGGTTGTTGTATGGGCCACTCTTTAAAGGAATAACCTTTCTTAGTTAAACTGATCATTACATTACATAGGGATGAGTTGTTGATTCAACATTTTACTAGAAATTTCTGAGAGCTGTGGAGCTAAATCTCTTATTTCTAGATATGACACATCATCCTTATCTCCCAGGTACCAATTGATAACTCAGAGGATTTTGCATGTCCTCCTTAAATGCTGTGATACAGTGGGGCAAGAAACACTTTGATCAGTGTTTAACTGATCAAAGTCTTCTTGTCATCTACCTTTAGAATTCTGTGCCTTTTCTCCAGCGACAGATAAAATATTTGGGATTTCTTTTTGAAATCAGACTCAAACAGCATGATGAAAATCTGAGACAGAAATAAAAATTTGAGGCTTCTTTGTAAAAAAATTATTATGTTACCAGACCACATGGAACAGTTCTGGACCAGAGGATAGGTTAGTACACAGTGTGTTGTGTTATCTTTGCTGATGATAATGAACAAGATAATAAACAAGATCCAGAGAATACAACAAATGGCAGAATATGTGTGTACACGTGCATGTGAATGTTTGTGTGTGTCTACGTATACATGTTTTACATCTGTGTATCCCCTGCTATGTTATTAAAGATATTTTGAGTATTTGACTTCCTCATTTCCTTCTTTTTTTCTTGGTGACTCTTATCTCTAAATCTCTGCAACCACTATTCTATTTTCTGGATAGAACCAATTGTTCAGATTTTTTTTTTTTTTTTAATACTAGTATTTTTAATACAAATTCTTGGATCAGTTTCACTTTCCATGGGCAGGTTTCTAAAACAGTTGTCCCTGGAAATAAACCACAGCTATAATTAATATATGAGAAATGCCCCAGGATACTTTCTTATTTTTCTGCACTGCAAACAAAGTGTTTGATGATTTTTTTTTAAATATTCATGTATCTGGGATCAGAATAGAATGTGGGAATAAGAGGAGAGGCTGAAGTGATTAATTTTGAAAAATCTAATACAAAAGAAACCTAAACCTAAAAGGGAAAGGAATTTATAAAGTTTGGGGTTTGAATATTCTGGGAAAAAAGACAAAAATTGTATCCTTTTACTTTATTATTTGGTTAACCATTCTATGTCATTTACTGAGAAATTATGCTGCTAAATGACCATGAGGTATTTCTCACACTATGTAAAATTTACAATGATATTTTTTAAAATTACTATTTATAGACAGAAATCAAACAAAACAGTAAAATATTGGAAGAAAAAAAAAAAAGAAAAAAAAAGAAACATCCAATTATGTTTGGTCTTTCCCAAGTGTAGTGGGTTGACCCAGGCTGGACAGAAGCCATTCCTGTAGCCCTCTTTGCTACCAAGGCTTGGCCATGCAAACCCAATACACCAAGAATGACTACAAGAGATCAGACACAGCATTTTTTACAACCCTGTGACAAATCTCTGGTAGTAAAGCTTAGCTGATATTTTAGGGGAAGATTCAGAAATCCTTCAGTAATCAGTTACAGAGAAATATGCTTTAAGGTTAAAATATTTCCGTCTTTGCAGGTGTTTCTCAAAAACATCTTCAGAATTAAAAGGATCAAATTCCAAATCTGATTCTAAAAGACATATTCTTTTATCAGTTTAAGTGTCTGTTTAAAATGAGAATAACATCAGCAATACCTTCACTTAGTATTCTATTAAGCTTCTTATCTCGTTATCTTTTGAGAATAAGTTGAACAAGCATTTTCAAATATTTAGTGCACATCTATGACTATTCATACCTTTTTATAGTTACTGAAGCTTGAAAATTAATTCTTAGGAAATCCACAGCTTCTGGTAAGGTTATTGCTATCAAAGACAGGAAGAAACAAAGACTCAGTAAGTAGGAATTCTTATATAAATTTCTTTTCATCTTACTGGCCCATGTATGCCACTCCTATTCACATGGGATTGCAGGATGAAGGTAAATACATGTGTATGTATCTATATGACTGTAGCTATATCTTTATCTGTCTGCCTATATCTATTTCTCTTGATACGTATAGGCACACCCCTCTTTTTTACATTGAGGGTTGTCAAACACTGTAACAGATTACCTGAAATGATTGTGGACTCTCTGTGGAGATATTTATAATGTGGACATGGTCCTGAAAATCCTGCTCTAGCTGACCCTGTTTGAGTAGGTGACTTGACTGATTTCCAAAGATCTATTCAATTTAAACTCTTCTTTGATTCTCTGTGAAATATGTTAATGGTAGCTTCTATGAATCAACTTGCCAAATTACTCAATCTTGATTCCATGATTTTGCTTCATAGAACAGTTTACTGAATGCCTCACATCTTATAGTTCTCACTGTTAACTTCTGAACACTATTTCTTTATCCTTTTCCTGATTGACTGAGGAGAGTGTTCCATTGATTTCCAATGGGATACTTGTGTGCTTTGTTACCTATTCATTATCCATCTTACTACCAACTTTGCTTTCCTTAATTGCTGCTGTGAAGTGCAGAGTTCTCTTCAGTTTGAGCGGTCTGCAATGATAATTACTATTTATTCTTTCCATGAATCTTTACATGTAGATAACTTAAAGCAATTTACATGGAAATATGTCTTAAACATCAGCCTTTCCAATTTGAAGGTTTCAAACTAGAAGGAAAAAGAGATGAAATTATTTCATCATGTTGGTAGCACATCTCTAGAACATGTCAGGATCTTTTATTTTAAACTAAATATTTGATTTTGTTCATCTCTGCCTCAATCAAAAAGCAGGAAAATCTTAGAAACATACGGTTAAAGTATTACTTCATTTATACTATATTTTATCTTTCTATGCTATATTTTATCCTCATTGCCTCAAACCTGCCAAAAATCATGCACCTCAGTTAGTTTCACAAAGTCTAGACCTGTCTGATTTGATTGTCTACTTATCAGCCAAGGACAGAAGAGATTCGGATTAATAAAACTTTTATGCCAAGCAAAGCCATCATTAAATAAATGAAAAATGCTTTTTGATACCTCAAAGGGGGCACTCGTAACACCACTGAAGGGCCAACAGAAATTTCACATACTAATTGAGGGAAATATGAACTTAGAACATGAAAAATTCTTTGCAATCAAACTGGAGGTTAGTACAGGATAATGTTTAGCTTTGAGCTCTTTTGCACTTTTTCCATATGCACAGGGGTCACTTTGTGAATGTGGTGGAGGCCTTAGCCTTCTTTGCTGAAATCATTACCCAGGCCCTGTATTGAAGACTAACCACCTCTGAAACTATACCAGACAGAGGGAATATATTGATGCTAAAAAGAGTATAAGCAGCCATGTGTATACATTGGCTCTAATGGTGAAATAATGGAATCTTATGATATCCTTGTTGCAGGATATGCAGAAGCCTTGTTGCCTAATGGGGTGGTTCTGCTCTGATGCCAAGTGCGACATAGGTCTTAACAACAGCTGTAGGAATGCCTCCTACAAGATAGAATTGCACTGTAAATTTTATAGTCTTTTCTGTGCTGTAAAAAAAGTGCTATTTTTCATTTTCTAAACCATTTCTAGCATCAGTAAATTGGTTTGAATGCCTCCTGCAAAATAATAAAACTTAATCACTTGTATGTGGATTCACTGATGGGTTGAACAAAAATGTTCAGAATTGGCCATCTTAGTCCCCAGTCAACAGTTAGTAAGGACAATATGGTTGTTAAAAGTTGACAAGCTCAGTGTGATTGACCAATATCATAGAAAATTCCATGGAGGGTATTAAATGGACAGTTAAGGTGTCTAGTTGAAGTAATCCCTAAGCACAAAGTTTTGAAGGCTGCAGAGTATTTTCAAGAAATATCACTGCTTACTTGTCCTGTTCTTCTGCTTAACCTTGTATATCTTCAATTGACCATGGTCTTGGCTATTCGGCTCTATAGTTATCTGGTGTGACCTATTCTTATATTAGAAAAAAGGTATTGCCAGTTTTCAAGAAAATTATTTGTATTGTCCTTCTTTTCTTCTTCTTCAAGAAAAAAAAACATAAAAGCATTTCAATTGGTGGAAATCTCACGGTATGTCTATTCCAAGAAATGCCAGAGAGAACAGGACCTGAGTTAGTGAAGTAACTAGCACAGAACCCTCTCTAGTTTAATTAGTCTTCTTCTACTGTGCATTAAAACGAAAACATCAGAACTAATAATTTGGAATAATTAAATGTTGGTACACTGATAGAGCTTTTTTAAAAATTATAATTCTCAGATTAGCCTTCTGATCTAATTCATAGTAAGAATTTTACTCTTCAAAGAGTGTTTAGAGATTTAACGCCTATGTCTGTACCTAGCATATTAGTTGAAATGATGGTTACCAAGGGTAAAAACTGAAGTGTCTAGGATATCATGAAGTAGAATAAAAACAGCATGGCTTCTGCAATGGAAAATCTTGTTTCTTAGTTTTTTATTTCAGTTCTTTGAATATATCTATAAAATTGTAGATGATGAAAAAACATTTCACATAATTTAGTAAAACTACCTAAGAACCTTTGGCATGGTCCTGAGTAATATTCTATAAAATAAACTGACCAAAAGGACCTTCTACATCCTGTGGACAATCAAGTATTGCATTGCTAGCTGTTTGAGGGAGTGGTTTTTCCCACTCTACATGCACTGGCCAAGCCTCACCGCAAGCATTGTATGCAGATTTTGGTGTCTTAGTATAACAAGGACATCAAGTTATTGAAATGTGTCCAGAGCAGGTAAACCAAGATGATGAAAGGCCTCAAGGGCAAGATTTACAAAGAATTGCTGAGGTTGTTTGGTTTATTCAGCTTGAAGAGGAGGAGGCTGAGGGTGACCTCATTGCAGCCCTCAAAGGGGACAGTGGCAGGGCAGGTGCTGATCTCCTCTCTCTGGATTGGTAGGACCCAAGAAAATAGAAGGAAGCTCAGGGGAAGTTCATATGTGACATTAGGAAAAGGTTCTTCTCTGAGAGAGTGATCAGCCACTCAGGAATAGGCTCACCAGTGAAGTGGTCATGGCACCAGCTCTGTCAGAGCTCAATAAGTGTCTGGGTGATGCTCACAATCATATCTTTTAGTTTTAGGGCAGTTCAGCAAGGAGCAGGGAGCTGGTGATCCTTATGGGTCCTCTCTAGCTTGAGATATTCTATGACTCTATGAAATAAAATAATCTCAAAAGGAATTGTCATGAAGAAAATATTGTCATGAAGAAAAGGCCAAAGAGCACAATTAAATGACCAGGTAAAACCCAAACCAAAGCAACTAACTGAACATGACAAAGACTTTACTTCACTCAAACTTTTATTGTTTAATCCTGATCAATAGTTTTAGAAGGACTGTAGAATAAAAACTGGCTCTACTAACTGAAGTTTGCAGATAATAGGAAGTCATTTAAGTCAGAGTTTGAAAGAAACTTTGGATATGATTAATTCAAGTAGTTTATTAATCAACATAATAAATATTTGACTTCAAATGGAAAAGGATATGTCACATTTTTCCTGCATCTCAGAAGGCTCTAAATTTGTGGAAGAAGCTCCTACAGCAGACCTGAAAATTGCTATCAATTCCTTGATGCAGATATAGCTGGGAGCCTAACAACAAGTTATGTAACATGAAGAATAATAGGGTCATTGACACAGATTGACACAGGATGAGTTTCTGTAATTAATGATATTACCTCATTTGGAGCGCACAGTGTTGATCACTTATCATAAAAGGGACATGGAAGAACTTTGGTTAGTTCCTATGTTATTGAGAAGTATGAAAAGTGGACTGGAAGTGTTTTTGCATACAAAAAAACCTGAGTAATTTGGACTGATCACTGAAGACACAGAAAATAGAGATGCAATAAAAGTAGATTATATAAGAAAATAATCAAAAATTAGAAATTCTGTTACTTGCCTCATAGTGAAAATGGAAAGAAGTGTGATGACTTGAAAAGGTTTTTGATTAAAAACTGATTCAAGGAAATCTCCATTCATTAACTGTAAACTCTGGTACTTATTTTCACATGAAATTGCCAAAATCAAAAGTAAAAGAAGAATTTTTTAAAAAATTTGAAAAAAAAAGACCAATTCATTTAATGGTTGTCAACAACAAATTTGATAAACTATCACCATGATTGCTAGATATAGGAGAATGATGGATCCACTGAACTTGAAAGTCTCTTTTGTCCTATTTTCCTAACTGATTCTTACCAACACCCTGGAGTACAAGCCCCTAATATTTACAGCACATATCTTCAAATACATAGTAGGTGTAGCATTACCTTTAACCAGCTGAGGGGGACATGCCCCACTTTATGAAAGGAATGAACTAGGTTACTCCAGCAAACAGAGTCTGGTTCCAAAATGTGCCCTACTCATCCCAGAAAACACTTAGGCTACATCAGACCTAGATCTTGTACACTGAAAAGCATATTTTTGCAAACATTACGTATTACTTTACTTTCCTATTAATTTTCAACCTTCTTTCTAACATATAAACCACATTCTTATTTTATAAGGTAGTGATGTAAAGTCTTGCTCAGTAGAAAAAGGACAATTGAGTGCACAAAATAAAGAACAGGTAGTGCATGAGTTGAGACTAATTGGTCACCTCAAGGCTTTCAACCAAATTCAACTGCAAGACGAAGTTAGTTTTGATGTAATATGTGCTGAACCAGAGTTTTCATAAAGAAAAGTCACTGAGGATGGGTAATCCTTTTTTATGTTCACAGTAGCAAATATGACATGTCCAAAACCATTCCTTGCCCTTAAAGTTAATTGGAACAGTGCAGCTGATAACTCACCCAATGGTCTATTCAACTCATTATTTCCTGGAGTAACTTGCCTGTTGTAACTCCGCTAATTATCACTGGCCTTGGAACCTGCTTTCTACACATTTTAAGGGTACATATAGGTGTGTGTATATCTATCTATCTATCTATCTATCTATCTATCTATCTATCTATCTATCTATCTATCCTTTCTTGTTTGTCCCATTCAAGACACATCAACCTGTGTGTGAGGTTTAGAAAGCTCCCCTTTGAGAATCCTGCTCACTGTCACTGCCAACACACCTCAGAACACCTCTGAATTCCTACTATTCCCAGACATCCACTGGGGCCACTGAAAGGGCTGTTCAATCGATAACTGTGAACACCATGATCCATGCTTGTGCCAGCTTCAAAAGCACATCTTCCTAAAGCATGGAGTCACTTGCCTTCCTCAAACAAAAAACGAAGAAAATTCAAAACTTTGACAGAACTGTATTGTTGTAAACTTCACAATGGAAAATCTACTTCCAATAAATTCTTTACAAAAAAACCCCAAGCCAAATTAATGCTATCATGACAAGTTTTCATTCCAAATCTTTACCATGCTCATTTTAAGTAATTCAGAAGGATGTTACATAATGAAAAGTGTTAGAAGTTATTGGGATTTTCTCAATAGTAAGACTAACTGCTTAATTTATTTTGTAGGTGAATACTAATCCTAACAGTGGAAAACTTCATCAGTTTTAACATGATTTTTCAAAGCTTAGCTGAACTGCATATTATCTACAGATTGCCATTGGCAACTCAACTCGCTAAATAAGCAGAACTGGAGTGAATGATTGTTTTTTAATATCATAAGACAAAAAATAAACTAAGACATAAACTAAAAAGGGATTTATATTGCATTTGAGAGATTTGACCAATGAATGAGAAGGAAGAACTGAAGTGTTTGTACTAATCAGGGAGGAACTGGAATTAAGTAACTCACATAAAGCCTTTGCAATTTTCAGTGAGTGACTTTCAAGTCTGTAGTACACTTGACTGCATCTTGCTGGATTTTGTGCTTAAAATGTTTTACTAACAGTCCGCTGAGTTGCGAAAATACAATAAGTTCTTACTGTGGGAGGAAAGGTGCATTTCTTGAGAGTACAGCAGAACTAAAAATAGATTGCTATTTCTCCCACATGAAATATGCTACTCCATACAAGAGGACTGAATTTATTTCTAGGTACCAAGGTCCTATCAATGTTCCTTCATATCAGCTGTGTCAAGCCTTTACCACAAATGTAGTGTATAAAAGAACCAAAAAAATTGTTACCTCTCACTGTCAGATACACTTTAAAGAATAATTCTGTGATAGATTTAATACACAATCTAAAATAAATATGCAAGTAATCAACAACTATAGCTTTCATCTATTTATTTTTTCCAATTTCCATCTCACTTTGAGGATTGCACATCTTCTGAGTTATGGCTTCATAAATATGATTATAAATTCTTTCCTTCGTTTTGTTTCTATACAATTGCTTTTCAGGCTCTATTCAATTTTAGACTAATAGTTCTGTGCTTAAGGAATACTCATAGCAAATAATTTGCCTTTGTTTAAGTCAATGAAAGATTTCATGGATTATTGACAAATACGTAATGCTGGATAACACATCATTTCAGCATTTTCTATTTTCAGTGAGGAAAGCAATATTGAAGTTCACACCAAATTATGGCAAAATCCGAAGCTTCATATATTATGTTACATATTTCAAATGTTATTGTGAATAGGAGATATTTGGATCTGTTTAAGCAATAGAAATAAGTCAGCTTATATGTTTTTTTTGAATCATCAGATACCATGTATGGAATAGATGGAATTTTTTCCATCTATTCTTACCAGTAGCAGGTCATCTGGTTCAATGAACTGATTTTCAAAAGCAAAGTACATTTTGCTGAATAACTAATGTTTCTGTGACTTCAGATAAGTAACACATTGGAAATTAATGTAATTTTTGTTGTCTCTATTAGAGCTCAGAGAACTTGTAGGAAGCCTAGATGGACACCTGAGCTGTCTGAGTGGCTTTTACTGATTTTCTGAAACTAATAGTAACAGATGTATTAAGAGGCCACCATTAACCTTCTTTCAGTTGCTTGTAACATCATCACAGTACACTTGCTTAATTTTAAATTCTCAAATATGGTCTTTATGTGTTGTTCTCAAGACAAACAAAGTTTGATAAAAACCTGCTGTTTTTCCTAAACTAAGCGGAGTTACTTAGTAGTGACAAAATGTATTTCTGCAAATCTCAGGAATATCCATCTTTTTTGTTTGTTTGTTTGTTTGTCCGTTTTTGTTGTTTGCTTTTTTTTTTTTTTTAATATTTCCTCAGTTTCACAATACTGGTGGTACTGTGCACACTTCGGCTCTTCCCTGACTTGCATGTACATCCCACTATTTGAATATTGAGGCTATTTTCATCTTAAATTTCCAGCACTAATATATAGTGGAGCCACCAGGCAGACAGCCCAAAGTCTGAAACACAAGGGAGCCCTGTGATTGGTCAGGATCTGTAGGCAACCCTACAAGGCTCTCCTAGTTTTGGTGAAAACAGAAACAAAATAATACCCTCAATGGTGAATACACAGAAGAATCTGAACAGCACTGTGAATTTTCTGGCAAAACCAAAAATTACATCAGGATGTGCACATAAACTCTAAAGACTGCAGCTCCCTATGTTCCCTTGTAATACCCAAAGCACACACAACTTCAAGCAGCAGGACTCATCTTTCTCTGAGCATTCTGCACTAATGTCCCATTGAGACTAGTAAACAAAGACTTCATGGGTGGGATACTCCTTTTTTTACTTTTTGAAGACCCTCTTAAAAACCTTTTTAATGCACCTTAGGACCCCATGCAGAGCAAGTACCATGCTCTTGTGTGCACATTCTCAGTAGATGCACAGTGGCACAGGAGCACCCAGGCAGCTGTATTGGGTTGATGTTTGCTCCTACTACCTGCAGATTGAACAATTCCTGCATCCTGTCTGCAAGGCAGATACAACAATAAGAGGAAAATGCAAAACATTAAATAGACAGGAACCCACATCCACTACTCTGATATTAGCAGTGGTCCTGACCTACGTGAATGAGGAACAAATTTGTAGTGTACATTCAACGCTTTCAACATGTGCATTCTGTTTTTCCAGGCAGACTACCTCAAAAGTATTCTGATCACATGCCCAGAAAAAAATTTCTATAGGTTGTCAGTCAGAAAATTAGATGTGAGAGGAAACAGCACAGCAATAGCAAGGACTGTATAAACAAAGAAGCAAATATTTCGTATTGCCAGGACTCAGTTTTTACTCTGTATGTTCTTTGTTGTGTCAACTGTCTAGTTTCAGTTCACTCCTTCAAGGTCCCTTGTCCTCACATGAAGCGACTGACCACTAACTGCCCTTTTCCTCTGGTTTCTGCTGAAAAAAAAAGAAAATCCCCCAACTATCAAGTCTAATGATATTCGAGTTAGATTTGCAGAACACGTTATTTTATGCTCTGTTCATGTCTTAAATACCTTTCTTAAAACACATGCAGTGCTTTTCTGTTTAACTCCCATGAATGAAAACAGTCTGTTCAAATTTATGAACCTGAAGTGTCTGAAACCGGTGATACTGTAACACACCTGGAGCTTGCTGGTAGGACATAACACAAATTGTGGCACAGTGACTGTAATAAGACAGTAACATAACTATATTTTATAATATTTCTTTGGAAGGTTAGAGAAAATATAGAGAAGTAGAAAAATACCTTGCATGGAGAGAACTCATATAGCAGATTCTGTATGTCATCAAATCACTAAATTTCTCATTGATCTCCTTTGGTCTAGGTCTCCTGCAAAGGAGCTTCATTAATTTATACCCATCAAGAATCAGTTCTGTGCATCCCTTCTTTCCCTTGGTTTCATCTCACAGCCATAAGTTTCAGATTACATGACTAATTCTTTCACTGAATTGAAAGTTCCCTTTTCACTTGTTGTGAGTAATTTCAAGAAGATGGATTTCACATACTATTTTGGTTGACATTAACGAAAATAGTCATTGATTTTTTTGAGTATTCACACTTTTTGCCTAGTTGATGCTTTGTAAAGTTTGCATGAATACATGCCAGACCAAGTGAAAAACAAAAAAAAATCTAAAAATACAGGTTTTTTTTTCTTATTCTGAACTTAATTGAAGTAGCACTGAGAAATTGTATAATTTTGTTTTAGCAGACGGTGCTTATGATTTCATTTTAGCAGCCAGTGTAGTTTTCTGGTTTCTAGGTGATGCTCTGAGACCTGTGGAAATGTACTGTTATAGCACCAAAACTTCTACAGAACACAAGCATAAACAAAGCCTAAATCTGTCTCAATATCATAAGATGAGAGCCATCTAAGGAGAGGTAAATAAATAAATCATATTCAAAACTGCAAACAACCAACAATAATGAGAACAAAATGATTTATGCAACCAAGTCAGTTAATGTATTTACATTAAAAAAGTGGTCAAATATATTCTCAACATGTTTGTGATGATGGTGATTTAGCAGAGCCACAGCCCGTTTCATGATGTAGTGGCCTTTAAGTGGTCTGCTTCAGAATAAATTGTAGGTAAAATGATGTGTGTTTATTTCTATTTATGCAAAAGTGCCACCGGTTACGTACAAAGAAGGTAAGCTGTGCCAGCCACAAGCCATCATTTGTGCTGGTATACTCAGTAGGGCTATTTTGCTTCTACTTTTATTATTTAGATTAATGACATCATTTTTATATCCTTATACTCAAAAATTTTCTTATTAGCAACATTTTTCTTGTTCTAACATTATTTTTTATAATTTGGTAACTACTGAGAGGAAGAAATTATTGCCATTTTTAGTCATCAGATAGTCTGAGGGTCTAAGTCGTATTAGGGTCTAAGTCTATTTTTAAGTATGCTGCTGCTGTTGATAGCAGAACTTGACCTTTTCAAAGTATATGGCTGTGGTTTTCTTTTTCTGGTCTTAGTTGAGGAGGGAGAGAGGAGGACAGAAGCATACTGAATACTTGACAAGAAGCTGGTGTGATTTTGGACATGCAGAGAAGGTATCAGATTTGAGAATAATAAAATTGCATTTGAAACAAGAAGTAGCTTGACTAGACTGCATGCAATAATTCTGTACCAAAGACTTAATATGAAAGTACGCTAGCATTAGGATAATTTCAGAGAAAGTTTCCACAAAGCACACTGACGTAGCCATGCATGTAGCTGGCACACAGATTGAAGAAAAAACATCAAACCTTAAGTTTATCACAGGATTCTTGCCAAATTTTGTGAACCCTCTAAACATGGACAAAGAGTCATGTTTACCCAAGGGACATTGTTTATTCTGCACAGGTACAAGGTGGAAATTTTCCATAAATCAAACATACCAAGGAGCTAAAGGAAGAGAAATTGTAAATTGAAATTTAAATAAACCCACCTATCTAATACATGGTTACCTCCTACCTAATGCATCTTCATTTAGCTTCTGCACCCTTATGCAATACTTATTTACCGTACCTATGTGGGCCTCTTCTGGTGGTCTCAGGACATCAGACTGTGCAGCAAATAAGATGTGATCTGCAGTTCCAAACATGTCTTAAACAATTGCCAAGCAGCATATAAAATACAAAAACTTTCCATAAGGATTAAGCAACACCTTCTGAACATACCTGATAATATCAGTTTGCATTCAAAAGATGGGATAAAGGAGTGAATGACACCAGCAACTTCCATCTACAACAAAGGTCAGTGGAAGAGACAAAGAATTCTCCTTATAGACATCAGGATGAATCCAAAAGATAGATCATAGGTGGATTCAGGCAAAAAGGAGATATATTAAGCAGAACAAACTCAGATTATTGTCTAGCTCATCAACTTAAAAAGAGGTGGACTGTTAAAAATAAAAGTAATAAACTGTCAACTTAATTTGATTGCTGTGGTGGTTTTCTTTGTTTCTTTGAGGGTTTTGTTTGTTTCTTTGGGGTTTTTGTTGGTTTTCACTTTTAATTACCATGGAACTTTCAACCACTTTCTCAGAATATTAAAGCTTCCTTTAGGTTAATTGGTTTGGTGAGAACCAGATGTTAAATGAGAGGCATTTCCTTCTCCTAACTTTGAGATAATCCCATTTAATGCTATATTTCTAGATTGAGAAGAATCCAGTTCACTCCTTCAGTTTCACATCTTGGTTTATTTTTCCAGTTTTTTATTTGTACTGAGAAAACGATTCACGTTTTTATGTATAAGTACTACAAACTGATCATTTAATTAAAATTATAACAAGAGATAATATTTTAAGTAATGTCTCTGTACACTTTTGCATTTATAGTTCTTTAAAGACTGTAAATGATAAGAAGATATTTTAGAAGTCAGCAGTAGAATTTAGGTTTATTGAAAGATTGGAAGAGCCTTAAAGGCATGTTTGTGCTTTGGATGTATCTGAAAGGAAAAAATCCAGCTGCTGAATGGTCGTCACAAAGTGCCTTCAATGGCATTGAGGCCACAAAATTTCATTTCTTTTCTGCCCCTCTCTCTCACACAGAAGCTATTATTATTTCATATTATCAGCTTTACATTTGGACTGGACTTCCTATGGTCTGGACGGAGCCCACTTAATGACTTTAATGAAGTTGTTCTAGATTACTGGTCGTATGAGTGACAGCAGACTCTACACCAGCCTGGGCTTTCGATACAACAAACATGCTATCTGTAGAAGAACTTGTGGCCCTTAGGTATAAAGTAGCTGTGTTATGCTTTCTATCTATGGAAAGCATTAATGAAAGTGGGACATCTATAATCACTGAACAATTTTTTACAAACCTGCTTTGCTTGATAAGAAATTATCTGGAAGAACACACTTGATAACCAAACCTCAAATGCAACCTTGAGCATGTGGAGTAAAGTTTAATCCATTCTAAATTCCCATTGCAGCCCTTCTCCATTATTTTGCAGTTGCTATACCCATACATCCCTGTTTGTGGTCTGTTTTTTCTGCCTCCATGGAGCAGACTTCATAGTGGGACTATTTCACTGAAGTGGAGTTTAAAAATACATTAATATCATCTCAGGTCTTGAAATATATTTGATCCAGATTTTTCCAGTTAACCTGTGGGTCACACAAAAAAGCCTAAAATTTGGGTTCCCTGAGAAATGTATTAAAGTTGCATATCCCTCCCAGAAATGCTGCAAGGCTTCATTAATTAGTGATTATTAACTGCTCGGGGTCTTCAGGTGAAGAGTACTGTATAATCACTTGAATTTACCATTGTGTTTATTGATGATAACTATGTTTTCCTTTTCTCTCATTGGAGAGAAAACAAAACTAATGACTTCAATTGAATTGAATTTCTGACTATGAAGATGGAGGCTTTGTTTGCTTCTTTTTCATTTTCTCCTATCTAACTTCAAATTTAAAAAAATATTTTTCTTCACTAAGGACATATGAAAGATTAGATTTACAGGACAAGCAGGGGATTGGGCCCAGACAACATGGGTTTAGGAAAGGCAGGTCCCACTTGACCAACCTGATCTTCTTTTATGACCAAGTGATCTGCATAGTGGATGAGGGAAAGGCTGTGGATTTCAGCAAAGCTTTTGATACTGTCTCCCACAGCATTCTCCTGGAGAATCTGTGTGTCCACAGGTTGGACATGTGTGCTCTTTGCTGGGTTAAAAACTGGCTGGATGGCTGGGCCTGGAGACTGGTGATGAATGGTAACACATCCAGTTAGCAGGCATCTGTTTAGTAGTGGGGTTCCTCAAGGCTGAATACTGAGGTCAGTCTTGTTTAATATCTTTATCCGTGATCAAGATGAGGGGATTGAGTACAGTCTCAGTAAACCCATGGATGACTCTAAGTTGGGTGGAAGTGTTGAACTGCTGGTTGGTAGGAAATCTCTGCAGAGAGAGAGACCTGGACAGACTGGATCAAGGAGGCTGTGGCCAAATAAATGAAGTTCAGCAAGGGCAGGTGCCAGGTCCTGCATTTCAGTCACAATAACCCCATGCAGCACTACAGGCTGGGGAAAGGGTTGCCAGAAAGTGGTGCAGGAGAAGGACCTGGGGGTTCTGGTCAACCACAGCTGAGCATGAGCCAGCATGTACCCAGGTAGCAAAGAAGGCCAGTGGCATCCTGGCTTGCATCAGGAGTAGTGTGGCCAGCAGTACCCGGACAGTGATTGTCCCCCTGTACTTGGCACTGGTGAGGCTGCACCCATCCCCAATCCTATGTTCAGTTTGGGGCCTCTCAGTACAAGAAAGACATTGAGCAACTGGACAAGAAGAAATGATGTTAAGTTGTGCTAGGAGAAGTTAAGGTTGGACATCAGGAAAAACTTCTTCACTGAAAGGGAGGTTAAGCATTGGAACAAGCTGTCCATAGAAGTAGTAGAATCATGATGCCCAGAAGTGTTCAAGAAAGACTGGATGTGGAACTTAGAGCTATGGTTTAGTTGACATGGTGATGTTCAGTCAAAGGTTGGACTTGATGATCTTGCAGGTCTTTTCCAATCCTAATACTTCTATTATTACTGATAGCTCACACACAGTAGTTTTCCTTTAATCATCTGAGCTGTCTCTGTACAGTGCCAGTGAATACCCCAAAATGGGCTGCCAAGAGTGCAGCTGTATCAAAACCTGGGAACATAGCAACCTTGGCAGCTGAAAATGTAGAGACGTGTCTCCATCACAAGTCTGTGAATCATGACTGCACTCCAACTGAACTGAGATCAGGGGTGCACCACGTAAGAAGCAAATGAGTTGGAAGCTGCTCTTTATAACCTGTAGATCTTATTTCACTATTATCGAAGGAAAGTTAAATTTTGCTTTATCACTGTGGTGAGTTGACCCTTGGTGAATGCCAGGTGCCCACCAAAGCTGCTCTATCATTCCATTCCTGAGTTTGGCAGGGGAGAGAAAATATAACAAAAGGGTCATAGGTTAAGGTAAGGGCAGGGAGAGATCACTCACCAGGTACCATCATGATGAAAAAATTTGACTTGGGAGATTAGTTTAATTTATTGCCAGTCAAACCAGAGAAAGATAATGAGAAATAAAACTAAATCCTAAAAAGATCTACCCCCTCCCCTTACTTTCTTTCTTGGCTCAACTTTCCATTTGCTCTCCCTCCTTCCCCCAAATGGCACAACGGAGTGGTGGATGGAGGCTGAAGTTGGTTCATCACAAGTTGTCTCTGGTGCTTCCTCCTCCTCAGTGGGACAACTTCTCACATCCTCCTCTGCTCCAGGCAGGGTGTCTTCCATAGGATGCAGTCCTTCAGGAACAGGCTGCTCCAGTGTAGGTGCCCTGTGGGGTCAGAGGTCCTGCCAGCAACCCTGCTCCAATGTAGGCTGCTCCCTGGTCTGCAGATCTTGCCATGAGTCTGCTCCAGCTCAGACTTCCCATGGAGTCACATCCTTCTTCAGGCATCCACCTTCTCCAGTGTGGGTTTTTCCATGCTGCAGGTGGATCTCTACTCCACCATGGACCTCCATGGGCTGCAGCAGCACAGCTGCCTCACCATGGTTGTCACATTGGGCTGCAGAGGAACCTGCTCTGGTGCCTGGCATACTTTCTTCCCCTCCTTCACTGACCTTGGTGTCTGCAGAGTTGTTCCTCTCACATATTCTCACTCCTCTCTCTGGATGCAGCTGCACAGTGTTTCTTTTCCCCTTCTTAAATACATGACCCCAGAGGTGCTACCACCATTGCTGATGGGTTTGGCCCAATCCAGTGGTGGGTCCATCCTGGAACTGTCTGGCATTTGCTGTATCGGGAAAGTGAATAGCTTCTGGCAGCTTCTCTCAGAAGCCACCCTGTAGCCCCCCACTAGCAAAACCTTGTCATACAAACAGCGCAATCACAAAAAGAACAAAAGACACAAAATGGCTTTAGACTTTTTTTTTTTTTTTTTTTTTTAAACTCCCAAACAACACTTCATGGAAAAAGAGGTTTTCAGTTAGAGCCATCAAGATAATTTAAATGAATCTGAAAACTTTTTAATGACTACTGTCCTTTTAAAATTCATACTGTATTCCTTGTCTCTAAATATTGCCCCAAATAAAAGAAAAAAAATTCTTTGAGTCACAAAAAAGGATCCCTTAGATGGAAGTAAGTATCCTTGTTAGCCAGTTTGAGCTGAACAATATATTTAATTTATGCTTTGTGTTGTATATGCAGTTTACCAGTTTTTTTCCTACAGTTCAAACTGATTTGAGAAAATATAATGAAAGGGATCATATTTTGAAGTACCTTCTCTGCCTATAAATGGACCTTAAACCTTTTCTGTAAGATTTCATATTTTATTTGCATGAAGTAAAACGTCACATAAAAAGTCCATTTTTCCCTAAAGATTTAATGCATGGACCAGCTTACTAATCTGTTTATTGAAGAATTCTGTGGCTAGTAATTTTTATATGGTTTCAAGTTGAATGCTCAAGTTCATGAAAAAAATCCACTGAGAACTATTAAATATAAAGATACCACTTTTGGCTCAAATATGAGCTGCAAGTTGCTGGAGGCTGGGAGAATATCAGCATGTAGTTTGCTTAATTTTGTACTCTTCCCTAAATGTCTGATGTTGAGTGCTCCCAGAGACTGTGAATTCTACTAGATTTTTCTTCCATAAGGCCAGTTTTCTTCTGGCCTTATGGTTAATCCAGGCAGAGTCCATATAGTTACTTCCCTTGTTACAGGGGAGAACAGCCGAAGTCTACTGCTGAGCATTGTTTAGAAGATCTGTTCCAACAGATTTTCAACACAATTTTTAAGCAACTGGAACTGCCTGTCCCTAGCTTAGCCTAAACACAGCTATTCCTAAAATGACATCTCACCCCTCACTACTTTCTTTTCTTAAAGGGAATATGAGGTCAGCTTAATTTTCTGGGCTCCACCTTGTGTAATGCTGTGCAAGCAGGTTTTGTGAAATGCTGTGCCACAGCTAGAAGTGGATGTAAAATAACAATATTTCAATGTTATTTCCAGAGAAGATACATTTAAGTCTGAAAGAAGCAAATTTGAAAATCAATGTGCCATTTAATTGCTTTTATTTCCTCAAATGACTGACCAATGAAAAAGCCATTTTGTTTTTAATGTGGGTTTTGGGTTGGGTGAACCATATCCTGAAACAGAAAGAAAGAAAAAATCACAGGCCTATAATTTTCTCTCCCTCTGGCTTTGCATTGCTCTGGGACTGCTAAGTTTTGTAGCATCCAAATTGTCAAAATGATTGTATGAAATACATTTGAAACCTCTTAACTAGCTGTAAATCAAAACTGTCCCACATTTTACAGTACATTTATTTAAGAAAATCATATGTATATAGTATCTTTCAACCCAAATGGTGTAATAGAATTCTACAAACTGGATTTATTCCTATCAGCACTGAGATTTAGTCATCTCTGAGAGGTTAAGAAGCTGGCAAAATAGCAACTTCAGCTATCACTGGGGCAAACTCACACACTGGCTAGGACTGTTAAGGCAAATCCCCCCATCAACTGTCACATCATTTTCCTCTGCTGAGAATGCTTTTTTTTTCCAATATCTTGGCTCTTTTTCTTTCTTTATATTGAAGGATTACATAATAAAATCTGTATTATTTATCTAAACCCGATAAAGTGATGATGTCCTTCCAAGCAAGTGAATTTGCCAAATTGTTTTGTGACCTAGTGGCAAAGGAGAATCTTTGACAAATGCATGACTGCAGGCCTCAGTCTTGTGCATATCCTACTCCTTCCTGCCACTGGATTTTTCTGAGATTTCCTGTTTGAGGATCTTTCTGTGCACATGCAAGGACTGGAATTCATCTCTTATCTCTGCCAGGACAACACACAGACCAAAAGTGTCCCTTTTTATAGCATCAATTAAATGATATAATTATAGGTACAAACCATGTGATTGCAAAGCTTGCAACAAAGAGCAAGGATAGGCATATTAAGCAGTTTATTCATCTTATTCTTAGATGTGAAAAAATGGAGTTGTTGTAAAGAATTTACTGTAATTCAAATGAAATGAAACTTGAGTTTACTAGATCTGAATAGTTACATAAGTGCTTCCACTTATTTAGATAACCTCAGACAGCAGCATTGATTTACATAAACTCTACAACAAATGGCACAATATTTGACATGAGAGTTTTTCAGTATTTTTTAAAATTCTTTTGAAAGGTGTTGCAGACAGCATGCAGTGGTTTTGCCTTGCTAAATCCAGAATTTTTCAAGGTTAATAGCACAAATAATTTTTCATCCATTCAATTTGGTGTTGAAAAAGAGAATTGCATTGTCTGATACTTGCCACTCAATATTTGTTCTCCTGTTTAAGATATTTCAGTCTCTCTAATAGGAGCATAAACAAACTATCAGATTCAGAGGATCACACTGTGCATAGCAATTAGTGGAAAAACAACATACATAAAATTCATAGGCATAGTTTGTATGAAATGTCTAACAAATGCAGTAACAGAAATCTGTGAAATTTCTCCTTGTTTTAACAATTCATGAATTGTTAAAGATGACAAAAATACTCATATACAATGGACTGCTGGAAAAGTCGGCCCAAAACCTATGGTCAGGCATCATTTCAAAGGTTGCCTATAATCCATATGACTGTAGGAATGTTTCAGATAAAGTAAAAGCTAGTAAGATAATTACGCATTTAATGTAGGTTTTATGCATATACACCTGCACACCACTAAGCTAACATTTACTTCTGTGTCCTTTTACTGCTAGGGGCTCGTGTCAATTTAGAAAAGCTTATAGCATGCAGAAATGTTGAAAAGCTCCTTTATGAATAGGTCAGGTATGTATCAGGAGATATTCAACACAATAGCTGAGAGATTACTTTCAAAAATTTTCTTGGACTGGAGCACCAGTGAATGCAGACTTTCCAGTCAAACTTTGTTTTTCTTGATGTTAATCAATATAAGTTTGCTTGGCAATTCCTCAGCTGGGATTGAAGGACCCTGGATGTGACTTTCCTTAGGGCTGTTCAGGTGACAAATGCTTGTATGTTCTACTGAATCCTCACAATCTTCTCTGGGCTGGATCTTGTGACTTCTGTGTCTCCCACATCATCCTGACAGCTTCAGTAACTTACTCTCCTGCAACCAGCCCTTAGGAACTGATATGGAGCACCGCCCGCAAGCTGCCACTGCATGAAGTAGTGTCAGCTTGCCTTCCCTGAAGTCATTTGTAAGACTTTTGTCTCAGCTCTACAGCTTCCCAGGTTGAAGTAAAATTTTAACAGAGGAATTACTTTGTTGTTCCTCATCCTGCCCTGTGGGTGGTACCTCGATGACTTTTAAACCTTTAGACCACTGTCTGAAAACAAAGGCTGCTT
This sequence comes from Chamaea fasciata, assembly GCF_029207755.1. NCBI lineage: Eukaryota > Metazoa > Chordata > Aves > Passeriformes > Sylviidae > Chamaea > Chamaea fasciata. Next base: position 70,278,885 of record NW_027094086.1, read on the forward strand.
ACGGTTACAAAGATATCTGTTTACTATTTTATGTAACCTAACATTTATATGCTGTATAGTATGTCTCCTGTAATGTATTGTAGAGTCCATTCTGTCTTTTAGAATAAATGTAAATAAAATTACTAGGTTCATATACTTTCCCATTTCAAATTAGTATGAATTTATGCAATATTCTAGTGGAAGGCACCCCTGCCAGTGGTAGGGAGGTTGGAATTAGGACCTTCAAGGTCCTTTCCAACCCAAACAATTCTGTGATTCTACAATATTTTCTGCAGAAATTTTTCATTTCCTGTCAAAGGTACAATGCTTTTTCTCAGCACTTAGGCATTCAGGCTTGTTTGTTTGTTTGTTTGTTTTTTCTAATACTCTGTCTTGGTTTGGGAAGACAGGTATTTGCCAGGTAATAAAAAAACAAAAACAAAAACAAAAACAAAAACAAAAAAAAAGAAAAAAAACAACTGCAGTCTCCTTTGGAATGGAGAGTGTAAACCCCCTCCACCACTCCTTTTTTTCTTTTTCAATTATAAATTTACAATCAGAGGCTCTTAGGCAAAGATTTGGGAAATAGAAAAAGCAGTTTTTTACTAGTATGTATTACAAAGCAAACGAACACAGAAAAACCTCACTAAACAACTACAGCATTAATAACAAACGAAAACAGTACCAAGAACCTTTAAGGCTTTGTTTCACAAAACCCAGGGCAGTTTGGTTTCGGCGTCCCTGCAGGATTCTCAGAGCACCAAGCTGAAACAGTGGAAAAGTCCCGGGCTGGTAGCTGGGATGGCAGGGTGTCCCAGCAGGCATGGGCAGGATGTCCCGGCAGCACAGGGGGTGCAGGGTCACGCTGCAGCAAGAGGAGCAGTGCCGAAGAAGCTGAAGGCGTGGCAGCGCCTGGCCCAGCTCCCGCGGGTGTCAGAGAAAAAACTCAGGATTCAGGCCTAACCGGTGATAGTAGATTTTTCAGGACTGGATCCCTTTGGCCACAGTGAAACTCTTCCAGCCAGCAACAGCCGTTCTCTCTCTCCCCGAACATCGGGAAAAGAAGAGCCCGCAGCTGCCTCAAGATCTGTCTTTTATCTGCATTATCTCCCCTTTCCCACTTTGTCTACTTCTTTGTTTCGGTTAAGTACTCTCAAGTATCCAACACTTGGTCTCCTTGGTAACTTATGGGGAAAAAATTCTTTAGAAAAAGAAGGAACAAACCTAACCCCCAACATACTCTTAATATGTTCTTCCTCCTTGAGATGGTTGAATTTTGTAAAAACACACATTTCTTTATAAACTATTACTACAGAGATGGACCCTTTGTGGTTAAGATTGCTGTATCACTTATAGTTGTGCAGTTGCTCAGAAGGGCTTGCTGTGAGTTTTTCTCTGAGATCTCATCTGTATTTTCATATTTTGATCTGTTCTCACTTTATAGTTGGGTGTGTCTTTTACCTGATTTTTCCTATTGATTTTCTAAATCAGAGCACTCTTGAGTTTGTAGTCTTGCTTTCTGTTTGATATTTGTTTGAATAAGTTCTGTGCATTCAGCGAAGAATGTTTCTTTCAATGTAGCAAAATTTTTGATACCCTTGAGGACGTTTTCAACTGTGGATCTTGCGATTAAATGTGTGAGTTAGTAGTTATGGTGTTATAATTGAATGCATTTATAATTTAGAGGAAAAAATCTTTACAGAAAAGATGCAGAAAGAGGTTTAAATTCATGAAGGAATTTAATAAGTAAGTGCAAGCTATACAATGCAATTTTCATTTGTTATGAAAGGGATTTTCAGGCTTTTCTGTTTGCAGAAACCTAAGTATCTTTTCAAAAAGCACTTTTCATCATAAGGCTTATCATTTTTATATCAAAGATATGGTGGTTATCAACATTAGCTCACAACAACTTAGTTTTCCTTTCAGGATGGTTTAACTTTTCTTGCTAATTATTCTTCTAGTTCTTTTGTAAGGGAATAGTGCTGAGCATATTGACATTTCTCATCCTATCTCCTCAATTTTAGTTTCCCTTTTTCCTCTATTTCTGCTGTGTTCAATGAATCAGACACAGTGTTGATGCTCAGCAGGAGTAAGGCTGACTTTGTGATGTGGGACAGAGGAGTGCTGATGTTGTAAACACAAGGAAGCCCTGTGAGCTACTGTTGTCACAAGGTTCTCTATTGCCTTTATCAAGGATTCCATCTCCACGAGGTGAAGATTTGCACGGAAAGACTGCTTAATTTTATTTAGATTTTTTTAAGTGGAATTTTGTGTTCACAGGTTACGTCAGGTAAAAACAAAAGGTCTGAAGTTCAGCCTCTTACTGCAGTTGTAATCCTTTGTCTCTCTGTTAAAAATGCTGTCCAGGATGTCAGCTATGACAAGGGTATCTGTCTGCAAGGTGCTACTTGGAAACTATCAAATGAGATTTGAGGCAGAGACCTTCAAAATGTCAGATTGTCTACTCTACCAGAATGCTAAAAGACCTCTGTGCATCCAGTTGTGTGTGACTTATGCCACAGGTTAGCATCAATATGGACAGATGTGGATATCAAAAACAGTTGACCATAATGTCCCTGAGGAAAAAAAGAAAAAGGGCATTAAAAATATAATAAAAATCCTATTCCATACATCTGGGAGAACAGCATGCTACTTGCAGTTGGGCGTGTGGTCCTTGAACTGGTGGTTAGGAAAAAAATGAAATCTGTCATTTTGACTAATATTGCATATGGAGAAATATACTGGAGACAAAAGCACAGCAGCTTTCTTTGCTACTTAACATTTCCCTGTGTATTTATTTCTGGCATATGGTACTAATCTGACAGTTTTTAGAAGATGAAACCTTATTCACAGGATCTATCTGGTATCACCTCTAGCCTTTGAGAAAAGAGTCACCACATGTATCCCATACTCCTCACCTTCTCAAATATGCAGACGTTTCAGCAGGAGAGAGTTATTGGAAAAAAGCATGACATAAAAGACAATAAGCAATTTTTGTACCTTGTGTGTTTTATGTTGCTCATCCAGTTATTTATGAAGTGCTACACTTGATCTATCTCAGTTCAGTATGGAGAAGAATTAGCCTCTCACTCTCCAACCTCACTTTCAGACTCCAGCCTTGCTCCTAAGCACAGCATGCCAGCTAGACAAGGTGGTGAGCCTTGCTGTGAGGAGGCTGGACACAGTGCTGTGTGCCGTGTCAGCCTTCTTGATAACCTGAGCAAGTCTGTTGGCTTAACATGTCTCTGTGTTTTCCAGTTTCATTGGAACTTGACAGTCACTTCATCCCTGCAATCCCCTGATTCTCTAGCATTTTGTGATAAGCCTTAAGTCCTGCATAGTACATGAGCTCATTGACAAAATAAGAGAAGAAAAAGGAGGATTATTCATTGTTCATTAAATATAAATCCTTTCAAAAACAACTTAGCAGAAAAGCAGTGTTATTTCACAGGGAAGTTTACTTTGGACAGATGTGCTTAAAAACATTGCACTTTAGTCTTTAACTATGCTGAGCAATCCCATTTCCTTCTTTTCTTCACTCTTTCGTGCTCATGCTTAAGGACCCTGTTTATCCTAAGGAAACCAGTAGTACTATGTTGGTTTTCCACTGTGGTGACTAGAACTATCCAAACTACCAAGGCTTTGCATTAGGAGAGGCAACTGAGGTTTGGAAAAATATGGGGATTTTGTGACACTGACACAGGTACTAGCAACTGTACAACCACAGTGTGATGGGCTGATCCTACAGGGAATGACTCCAGGAGAAAACCAACCCCTATGGCTCTGCTCTGTAAATATGACAGATACTCTGACCATTCAGTTTGAAGTCATACTCTGGGAAGCACTTTTAAATCCACTTCCTATTGGTCTTCGAGGCTCCCAAAATAAAACTGGTAGGAAAAATATATCATACCTTAAGAAAAGATGATTTCCCTCAGAAGTTGGAAAATCATGCACATATTATCTAGAGAATGAGGACAGAATTTTAAGATAGGGATCCTACAAATCTTTGAAATTACCTTCATTATAGTTAGGAAAGAGTAACTACTGTATCCTACGTATGGACTTGCTTTGGTTACAGTTTTCTTCTCATTCTTTCTGACTATTTTTAAAGACAGTTGGGTTCTTTTTATTAGCTTTTCCCCTTGACATGAGCTGGACTGAGTGATCAAATAGTTTGTTTCCACTTATGACTGATTCCATAACTAACAAAATTTTTTTTTGGGTAGGAAACTACGAAGAGCATCAAAAGATACCTCCATAGAAAATTATAATATAATTTTATATCATAAGTGCCATGTATAAAATGTAACAATGGAGTGTTTTCAGAATTAATTTCTACTAGTGTATTTCAGAAGGACAGCTTGCTGGTTGATTGCAATTTGAAGCAGACCCAAATACTGACTGAGATGTAATGCTGTGCTTTCATTAGCAGGTGGGAGAGGAGGTTAATGGTAGTTGGTGCACTGAACTTGATTTCCTGACTCAGCTAAAGACTTCCTCTCTTGCTATTTTACATAACCTCTCATCCTTATTTCCTACATCCTTTTAAAAAGTGGGCCAAAGGAATGCGTAATAAAAGCAGTAATTTCCTCTCTATTCAATGAGATTGACAGCTTTTGCAAAACTCTGTAATTATCAATATTTTGCTGTACCATGCTTGCTACCAAAGTTAAAGCATTCTCCACCATCACCATATATTTCCAAATCTGTTTCAAAACTCTGTGTGAATCTATGGTTAAAGAAATAGAAGTCTTAGCAATTCTTACCTAAAGAAGGCTTTGCGAAATATTTCCCACAAGAAGCTAGAAATAGACCCAAGCTTGAATAATTTTCCAGGTTGGAAATATAGGGTGTAACAATCACCACTGACTTCTTCAGTTTGTAAGTTTCACAACTTTCCCATGATTGGGGTCTTGTTAAGGTGAACAGCTACAACTTTCTAGTCAATTTGCATAGAGAAATGTGTAAGAGACACACACTCAGACACCAGCAGTGAAATGTGAAGCCGTGTAAAACTCATCGTATTGCAGGTTTGAAACTCAAGCCCATAATTATATTCATGAAAACAACTGCTTTCCTTTTTTCTTTGTGTGACCTTTTTCAAGTGGGATGATTTTCTAACATGCATCAAATGTCACAGTGTTTTGAAAGACCAAAAATAATCGTCATTCACAAAGGTACTTAAGCACACATCTTTAATGGGACTGCGCACCTGCTTCAGGCTGTTCATGTGCCTAAATACTGAACTGAATCCAGGCCCTGAGGAGGAAAATAAATCCCAGCTGCTCAGACCCTAATTTTCTTCCTTTATTTTGAAAGTTGAGCAATTGAGAATTGATAAAGTAGCATTTAAAGAGAAAAGGCCTACGTATGATTTATAAGGTTTTCTAGAAGATACATTAGAAAGCATTATGGGACGCAATTAATCAGTGCCTGGATTACTCAAGATACTAAATGCTTTTCTCTTTTCTACTTTCAGCAAGTAAGAGGATAGATCAGGTATAAGTATGGCACATTTTTCTAACTGATGGCATAATTTTCTAGCACCTTTCCTTGATTTATATTCCTGTGTTTATCCAATTTCCTTTATAACATCATCCAAAGCAGAAACATTAGGTACTTGTTATTTAACCTCTATGATACCTTCAGAAATTGGCAGAACAAAGTGGACTCATATTCTTATTGTTGTTTTAGATAACAATTTGGCAAAACTGAAGGACTGGAACATTCAATTTTTTCACTGTTGTTGCCATAAAAATATGAACAGTACATATTTTGCCTTAGATGTAATATTTTCCTCAAGAGCAGGAAAGGTTGCCTGAAAAGGCCTCCTGTTCTCAGTAAAATAAATAGGAATTTCGACACTGGCAGGCAATGCAAAGGACACTAGTTCCTGGTTCATGAATTTCCTAGTTTTGGACTGGGCTGTGCTGGAGTCTGGGAACTATTAGCCAATATATCTCATAATTTATTTAGCACACTATGGAAATTTATTCTGGTGAAAGAAAATTCTATTCCCTAGCTGAAGCATTTCAGTTTATCTCACAGCTAGCTCAGAGACAGTGATTTCACTGTAGTATGTCCCTCACGACTTCAGTTTGCAATAAAAACAAATAACCAACCGACAAAGAGCTCACTGTGAGCACTAACGAGCTGGGGTTTCCACAGGATCAGCCAAATGCTCATGCTTGTTTCACACACTAATTTTTCTCTTCCCCATCAGTGTAATATATTCGATGGCAACATTGCATAACACATAGCATGGCAGAAATACCTTGCAAAACTTGATCCATACCCCCAGCCTGTCCAGTTTCAAGCCTTGTCTTTGTATTAAAGATGACTCAAGTTACAGATTGAGAGTGGCTCCTAGCTAATATGTATTTACCTTTGAAAATACATCTCTTTTACTCGGTGTGTTGACCTGTCTAGGGATACAAGCTGAATTTTGATCTCACCATAGTTTAAAAAGGCCGCAGTAAATGTCAATGCAGACAAAAGCTATCAAATTATATTAGACCCCTAATGCCTTCTCACAACTCCCACATGTATCCAACAGGAGAGAAAACTTTTTGAACTGTCCTCACACCAAGAAATTTCTAATGTAGAACGTGTTGTTGCAACAACAAAGATGATGAGCTGTGTCACAAGGTCTTACAGCTGTAAGTGAACCAGTGACACCACTTTGTACCTTTTAGTTTGAGTACTGTCTCACTCAGATGAGTTACCTGAACATAAGCAGAAAAGACAGAGTCTCAGAGACATATTCTGAGAAGGCAGGATATGTTGAATCTTGCTGTCACATTTTTCAGCAGTGGCGACTCTTCAGCAACAGTGCTCCAGCAACCTGTGTTTCTCCAGGAAACACAGATGTGTCAAACCTAGGCTGTACTTGACAGAGCCCCAAAGTAGGAAAGATACAAAATTGCTATCTCTCACTCCCAGTGCACTTATACATGCATCTCCCTGAGCCTAAGCCAAACACTACAGAAGTCAGAGTTCCTTTGATGCAAGGGAGGTGTACATTAGGTCCAAAAGAACAATTTCTGGGAATGCAATATGATTGATATCTATTAGTTTTGAATATACTATTCTGTTCTACTATATTCACAACTGGAATAAAAGTTATATGATCTTTAAAAAAATTTAAAATGCAGTATTTTTTTTACCTTTGGTACTTCGGGTATATGTAGACATTTTCTTCTGACTGTGAGGGCTAAATCCACCAATATTTGTAAGACCCCCAATAAAATTGACACCAGTTGAAGGGAAAATTTCCAATGAGAGTTACTTAAAGAAAGTAACTGAGATTTGGTGTACGGTTGGCCAGTACTTCATACTGACCTATGGGAAATCCGGTTTTCTATTATTAATAAATACAGTGGAGGCAATCTTTTGGCTCTCAAAGTTCAGTCGTGCCACTGCTAGGGAACCCATAAAGTGTATTTTAAACATGTTCCCATAATCAAATTTGCAACAGCAGTTAAATGTAATTTACTCAAGAACATGAATAAAATTTCAGTATGAAAAAGGTAATATACTACACTTTGTACCATTGGTGAGAAGGCTCACTAGGACAAGACATACGGGAAAGGAATAGTAAGATCATACACACTGGCTAAGGTGTCAATTTCACTTAATGAATAGTTTTAGGAAATAGAAACTACTTGCTGACATGACATGGCTGCCCTTCACTGCAGAAGAACTTTCAGGAATATATCTTGGTTTGGTTTTTTTTTCATCCCTCCATGAGCTGGTAATTACAGCCTGAAAAATTTTCTAATCTCAGTCCCAGAAGGATATCAAATAATTTAAGGGATTTATGCGAGTTAAACCTGGCACAACAGTAACTAGCATTTCAGGCATTGGAGAAAAATAATAGACTTGTCCCTTCAAAGCTCTTGCTTCCTCATGAGAAAATTTAGGGTTGTAGATAAAACCTCCTGCCAGACCTGTCCAATCATTCACAAAATTCTTAAAAAAAAAGGAATTTAGCAGTCTTCTATGAAAGATATGAGCATTACCAGAGAAATCCATAGCACACTTTTAGAAACAGGCCAATTCTTAGGTTCTGACAGACTTAGTTTCTCTGCTTCACTAGTCCATGGATGGAATGAGAAAGGTTCATTCTCTGAGTGCCTGGGCTTGTCCAAACTCTAGAAGCAGCTGAGCGTAACAGTAACAGCAGCATATGATAATGTACATTTTTCTGATAGACTGTCTTTTGTATTTGTTCTACATAATGCAGAGGCAGAAAGGCACCCTGCCTGGTTTATCTGCATCGATGCCAGATTTGCTGGTAGAGCTTGTGCAGCCAGGGGATGCAATTTTGCTACATTCCTAGTCTTATAGTGAAGGCAGCAATATCTTGTAACATATTTAACTTCAGGGAGAGTTTTTTAATTTCCTGTTTTAGTATTTGGCTCTTTTCTGGGGTCAGAATGAAAGATATCACTACCTCATTACTGTATTTCTTTGCAGAATCACTCCCCTAGCAGGCATTACAAATACCCCTATAAAATGTAGTCCAGTGCTGTGAACAGGTTTTGTAAATCGTAGGCTACTGAAAATTTCAGGTTACTGTGGTACAACAAAAAATCATATTGTATGAACACTCAGTAAATTATTGCATCTCTTACTGTATTTCTCTGATCATGATAAGCTCTTTGTCTTACAATAACCTTCAAGTCATGCTCTTCTTAGAGCACTCCATTATCAGAAGCCCAGAGTTTGGTTTGATGTAATTTGACATGCTTCTGATGAGATTCTGGGAATCTAATGTGACAAACAGACATGAACAACAAAACCCTTCCAGCTAACTAGGTTTGAAAAGAACTAACTAGAGAAAAAAAAAAATCTTGGAACATAAATGATACATTCAAAAAAGAAATAAATAGCCTAGCTCAAAACCATCTCTATTAAGTAATGCAGAAAAAATTTCAAAATTCAAAAATGCTAATAAGATTATATGAATCCTCTTAGCTGTGACTATATCTTAGATAACTGTTAATTAATATCGATATAAGAATTAACACCAAGTTAAAATACAAAGCTAACAACATACTAGCTATGTATGTATACAAACCCAGAATATTAACTCTGTTTTGGACAATAATACCAAACTTTGAAACTGCTATTTTCTTTAAAATAAATAACATTTTATAAACTGTTTAGTATAATAAATATCTACCCTTAAATGGAATCATTATTGCCAACTTTGAAAATATTTACTAAAAAGATCTCTTGAGGAAAAGTGGCAGAAACTACAATTTTGCACATATACACACTAACATTGCCCTTATTTAAATGACCACTTTTAAACCTAGTGGCAGAGTGAATTTCTATGCCCCTAATCTCCAGAGAAATAAATATTATCGTAATAAGTGTGTCCTTGAAACTGCTTTCACTGAAGCAAAAATATTTTTCCTGCTTATGATGACATAGATAACCTTAAAAATAAGAACTGGGTATGAATGACCACAACATTTTCATGCAGAAGGAATCCATTCATCTCAAGAAGTGGTTAACTATGCAGATATATTGGTGGCAGTTTAGATGTCTCTGTTTTTGGTTAAATATAGAAGGATTCAAGTATTATGTGTTATTTTCTATCTACTGGTATTTGTGTGCTTCCCAAATAATTTTTTGTATATACACATATGATGAATGACTCTATTGTTCTCAAACTCGCTCTCTTAATATCTTTTGTATTGGTGTTATGCATTGTTGAAGAAACACTGTAACACTTTGAAAATGGGAGACATTGGAATAAGAAATAGAGTGAAATAAAATATAGCAAAGAACAGAGTTCGGCTTCTGATATCTACATGCTGATATACACCATACACAGACTATGTATGTGGATATTCACATGTACATCTATTCACACATGCATATATATATAGATAGACAGATAGATAGACACAGACATAAGTATATATAGACAGTTAAAAGCAATGCTGTGTTAGGATCCAATTATAAGAGATACTTCTGCCCAAATTAATGTGCAAACAAGACCATATGCCAAAGTAAACAGTACGGATTTTATTTAACAGTAAATTTGAGATTGAGACATAGAAAGAAATAGGAAGAGAGTGGCAAGGGGAAAGAGAAAGAGCATAAAAGAGAGAGAGAGATTAAGCAAAATATATCACTACCACATGGATTCCTGTGGCATCCTGCTGGTCCTTCTTCACTCCAGTCTTCTTTGTGGTGGGGGTCCCCAAAATGTTCTTCTGGAGGTACCACTTTTATACAGTCCAAGTCCTGGGTATCCACAGGGCATAGATGCTGTTCCCATGATTTGAGAATGCATATGCATAAACACTTGCTTCCTTCCCACTTCCCACTGCCTGCCATGTTGGGAATTTTTGTCCATATGCTAACCAAACCTCTACTTCCAATAGGTCAATAATTAGCTCCATCCTGCTGTGGCATCTGTGCTTATCTCAAGTTCCCTTGTGATGACTTATCTTATGGGAAAGGTGTTTTGAGACATGTAACTGCATTCTTTAAGCCTTAACAGGTTATAATTCTAGAACTAAAAGAAAGCTAAAGACACTGCCACAGAAATCTATCGCACAGCAGCATAGCATGCCTAGGACAGGGTTTAGACCTCAATTTAATTCAGTCAAAAGGGTAAGGAAGTGTGTAGCTCAATACACTTTCTGAAGGGCTCTTTAGCCTCCTCTTCACTGGTGACTCCACATACTCTTGTAAGAGGGTGTATTCGGTCTGGCTGGGGTGGAGTTCATTCTCCCGTAGCAGCACTCCCTGTGCTGTGCTTGGCACTGATATTTATAAAGGTGTCGGTGACTGTACCCAAAACCAGTGTTTTGGGTACAGCTGAGCAGGGCTGGCACAGCACTGGTGATGCCTCCCAGACATTCTGCCCCTCCATCAGTAGGATGCGGGTGGGCAAGATCCAGGGAGGGGACACCACTGGGCCAGCTGACCCAAACTGATCAAAGGAACATCCCATACCATGTGACACCTGCTCAGATAGAAAAGCTAAAGAAAGGAGGAGGAAGTGGGGGGCATTTTTTACTTTCAGTGTTTGCCTTCCAGAGCCACCACTATGTGTGCTGAAGTCCTGCTTCCTGGGAAGTGACCAGACATCACTTGCTGATGGGAAGTGGAAAATAAAATTATTGGCTTTTTCTCTTTGCTTGTGTACACACAAGCTTCTATTTTGCTTTAGTAAACTGCCTTAACTCAACCTACACGTCATTTTCTACCTTCCTTTCTCTCCCCTGCTAGCTAAGAAGGGGGGTGATAGAGCATCTTTGTGGGCATCTGGCATCTAGCCAAGGGCAACCCACCACAGTGGGACATGACTATCTTATTTTAAACAAATGAAGTGCAGCCTTTTGTGACTTCATGAAACCATTCAGCCTCTGAACAGCCAAGGAAATGAGCAAAAAATTTATTTATTACACAAGTAATTAATTTTCTCCTTTATAGTGGAATAATATTATAAAAATAATGATTTTTTTCAGCATTAAAGTTGTATTGGCAGTACAGGCAAAAAACATAGTGGCATGACTGGAAAAAGTAAATGGCAAACAATATTTATCCCCTCCAATAATCAGTCATTCATTTGATGGGATGAGGTACAAGAATGAGCAATAATGGCGGAAAATGAAACGAAGGACTGGGAAAAACAGAAAGTCCAAGTGAATGTTATTACAAGTGGCACTACCACCTCTCTATAAACTATAAAACATTTACTACAAGATTACAGATTTAAGGTTCTATCCCTTTGTATGTCACTTTTTCACAACTGACTGCTTTTATTAAATTTTAGAGTTTTATTCTCAAACAATTCTTCTTCATCAAAGACACTAAAAACCAAACACCAAACCCAATGGCACATATTCAATATTTACAGACTGATGAAGATTCAGAAAATTTCATATTTGAAAGAGTGCACAATCATGCTTTCAATTCTCCTTTCCTACCTAAGTTAGTAACAACCACTGGCAAAAAGAAATAAGGGTGTGTGGTAAACATTAAACTGTAGTTCAAAAACTGGATATTTGTGGAGGGCTCAGGGTCAAGAAATTTCAAGATGTAAATGTCACAATTGTTTTTATACCAATAAATTACTGTCTAATATCAAGTTAAAGAAGGACCGTAGGTAGATTTAGAGGGGGTTTTGTTTTCTGTTTTGATTTAGTTTTTGTGGTTTTTTTCTGAGTGGCAGAAAATGTCAGTTTTAAGAGACTTTTTTCCCCCCACCACTTTCTTATCAATGCTTTTGCCACAGTACTTAATACAGATAGTTATGCTTATAAAGATAAAATGAAAGTGGACATCATGTATAGTGTTGACAGGCAGAGAGGCCTAACAGGAATATCTTGCTGTAGAAGTAGAAATTGTAATATTTCCAGTTGGTAAGCAATCATCTTCTTTGATACATTTTAAATAAGTCTGAAATGAGTTATCTTCTCTCAAGAGCACCTTGCACACAGTAAACTTCCAAAACTTCCCTGAGTGTGGCACCTATAGCAAAAACATTTACTCAGAAATGAGAGAAAATGTATGTAACCTTTAGAAGAAGCATAGTAAAAACATTATGACTTTATAACATGCATTATTCATTTAAAAAAATTTTCAGCTCTCCAAATGGCAAAAATCTCCTGTCAACTCTGTAGCTGAAACACATTTAATTTACATGGTTAGTGAAGTTGTTAAAATATCTGGTTCTCTTATCAAAATTATATACTGCAGGTTAAAATATTTTCAGAAATTATTTTTATAAAATGGAAAGTAAGTTCTAGACTTGGGAATACTGCATACTTGTTGACAATAGAACAATTTGAAATCTAAGGTGATGATCAGATAATTCTACCTATTTTTTTTTTAACTTGTGTGTGCATAAGTGGATGGAGAGGCAATGCAAGGTTTCAGGATTATGAGATTGAACATAGTCTTCTAGAGAGATACAATCCCACAGGCATCCTCCCTTTTTTCATTTTAATGGTTCACACATTTCAATGCATGAACATGGAAGTAAATATTTCAAGGAAAAATGCTTAATTATAAGGTATTATGTGCTTGCAGAAACTTCTCAGGCTGCTTGACTTCATTATTACATTAGGCCTGCCCTGTTACACTTCGAGTCCAATCTCTGACAGAGTGTTCCGTGTTTATGATGCCCTATTTATGCAACTCCAGCATGAGCGTAGACTTAACCACACATTCAGCTCCCTATTCCTGGAAGATTCTGCTCCAGGATGCAAAGTGGTAGAGTTCAGGGTTAGATTACTGTGCGGGAACAGTAGAGTATTGTTCAGGTCATCTGTGGCTTGATATCTAGGATAAAGTGATGGGTTAGTACAGAAGATGTGAAGATTTTTAAATACAGAAACATTTCTAAAGTTGCTGGTCAAATATAGTTCACCTCATAAATAACATATTGATACCAGTAAGAATGGTTTTGGAGTCAGTAGAAAATCACACATGCAAAAAACCAAAACAAATCTGGCTCTTCAAAGCAGCGTTCCATCACAAATTACCTGTCTTATATATGAAAATTACTTTTGTGTTCAGTTCACAGGATAATACCACAAAAAACTCTGAAATTAGGAAATCTGAAAGGGAAACACAAATCACGTGGAAATAGATAAATATTCACCAGCAAAAAAACATGGAATGTTTTTGATTGTCTAGAGTTGAGGTGTAAAGCAAAACTGAGAATAAGGGACTGCTGGGTAGTTGCTGGAGCAAAGAAACAGATCGTAGCCAAAAATGACCAATAGTGGTGTTAGTAAGATTGCCTCTTACACTTTTCTAATGTTTTTCAGAAGTCAGTGTTGCCATCAATTAGATTTTGACAAAATTAGAGCCATAAACATAAACATTTCTCATGAAACACATCTCCTTTTGACTAGTGTTGTGAGATATATAACATTATTATATAAAATGTATGTCCTAACGGCATTATTATATAAGTACAACTTGAATGGAAAGTATTCAAGAACTCAAAATAATTATACAACCTCAAGGAGAAAAAGAACCCAACCAACCAACCCACAATATTTTTGTTTATGTCTATACAGTTATATTTTAAAATCAAATTGAAAAGAAACAATTTAGTTACATCCATTGAAGAAGTCTTTATCACTTGGGCAAGCCAATCAAAGAAGAATTCTGGATTAAGAAAGCCTCATAGCTTGCCTGTTGAAGACCTAGAGATTTTTGCAGAACACACATCTGGGAGTGGGCATATCAGGTACCTCTTTCAATTTGTATTTTCCCTGCTGTCTTGGAAGACAATGTAGAAGTCCCCGAGATGAAATACAAAAGCAAGATTTATTAGAATTTTCAACATTGAAAACCCATGCCTAGACATGGAGAACAAGGAGAAAGACTGGCTAAGTAAGCTGGAGTAATAGCCCAGTGGAAGAGCCCTCAAAATGAGGTGAAGGCTGAATCTATTATGCAATTTAAGACAGTTTCTTATGGTATATGCATACGGAGACTAATTTATATTGCTCTAAAAGTCTTAATTATGTCACTGCCAAAGACACATCCTCTGCTTGAGTTCTTAGTTTTATTATTAAATGCAGAGTCTGAGTAAACTAAGCTGATATTTTTGCATGACTGCAATTCTCTGCTGTCTGCACAGAAAAAAACCTTTTGTTTAGGGCTGAAGATGCCAAGTTAGCTGTGATAACTGAACTTGCAAGGGGCTGTGGAAATTGTCACTGATGCCAAGAAAGCCCAGAGTAACAGCACCCTGCTGAACTTTCTGACAAGAACTGCCATGAAATGACTGCACATCAATGAGTTTGTAACAATGAAATGAGCCACAACAATAAACATTTTTCAGAAAGGAAAACTACCTTTTATTTAGGAATATCCAAAGTGGCAGTGTTTAAAAACCTATCATGTGTTTTTAGTCCGGAAATTTCATTGATAACACATTTCTTTCTGCTGACACCTTAATTTTCTTTAAGAGCTGGCAGTTCTTATTTTTTATGCCATGGTATTTCAGAAAAACAAAGAATTCAGCTCAGGGCATTTTTTAAAAATTTGACAGCTCTTCCAGATCTGTGTTTTTTTGACAATTTCTAAACTAGTGACCCAATAATAAGAGGGAGTATGAAACAAGGCAGCTCTGACAAAGTACACATGATGTTTGAATCTTCTGTAAAAGTCATTTTGAAACATTATATTGCTGCTGCACTTCATTTTGAAGCTTTTCATTAGTGTATCTACAAATGCAAATCTTCTTCATCTGACTTGAACAATCATATTTAGCAAACTGCCATAAATGAAGTTTCTCCTTTTTCTTATCATTTGCTTGCTCATGAGCTCAATACTGCAGAAGGAGATGTGAATGTATTTCATATTGAAACAAATTATTCTTTTCCTCATTTTGAAATGGAAATAAATAAGATATAAATTTTCATTAGACCATTTTTCTCTTTGTCTTTCTCTTTAAAAGGCTTTTTTTGCTGTAATAAGGGTCATAAAATGACCTTGAGGGGTTTTTTTTGTGTGTGTTTTGTTTTTTTTTTTTTTTTTTTTTTTTTTTTTTTTTTTTTTTTTTTTGATTTATGATTCTGCACCTGAGTTCTCATTTCCTGTGAAGAGGTACACAAAACACTCTCAGTTAACAGGCTGCTCATCTTGGGGTAATCACTTTTCCCCGCCGATTAAAGGTATGAATTTTGTGTCAATTGCTTTGATTGAAGTATGTGTCACCAAAGTATGAACAAGTATTTTATCTGTCCTCAAAGCACAGAAATCCATTCCAATCAATCTTGGTATACACAACTTGGGTGCAGTTAAGATGGTGTTCAGTCTTTCTTGGAACCTAAAGGTGTTGTGTAAGGGCAGGTAAAGAATAAACACATTAACAGATGAAGAATGTGAGGTAAAAATTGAGGAAAGGTTACAGGAAAATGGATGAAACTGCTTTCCAAATGAGAAATCTTTGGCAAAATGACTATGGAAATTTATAACCCAGATCTTGCAAGGAAGCTCAAGCTAGTGCAGTGCTGCTAAAGCATCAAGAGACAGTCAGTTCTATTCTTCCTAAAAAGACAATTTTTCATAGAATTACGGAAACACTGAATCATATTATTTGGAAATGACTCTTAAGTTCATTGAGTCAAATGCTGCCAAACCAGCCCTGCCAATTTCCCCAGCAAACCATGTTCCCAATTGTGACACATATGCACATCTTCTACATGTAACTCCACCACTGACCTGGACAGCCCATTCCAAAGCTTAGCAACCCCTGCTATGAAGAAATTCTTTGTGATGTACGAACTGAACCTCCCCTGGCACCGCCTGAGGCCATTTCCTCTCCTCCTGTCACTGACTGCCTGGGAAAAGAGACCCACCCCCTACTTGCTAGAACCTTCTTTCAGGCAGTTGTAGAGAGCAATAAAGTCTCCCCTGAGACTCCCCTTGTCCTCCTGCCTTCAGACTAAACAAACCCAGCCCAGCTTCCTCATCAGTCCTCACAAGACTTGTGCTCCAGACCCTTTACCAGCACAATTGCCCTTCTCTGGTCTCGCTCCAGCACCTCAATGTCTTTCTTGTAGTGCAGGCCCCAAAACTGAACGCAGGATCTGAGGTGTGGCCCTGCCAGTGCTGAGTACAGCAGGACAGTCGGTGCCCTGGTCCTGCTGGCCACAGTATTTTTAATACAGACCACAATATCATTTGACTTCTTGGCAATCTGGGCATGTGCTGTCTCATGTTCAAACACTGTCGACCAGTGTCCCCAGGTTCTTTTCCACTGGGCCACTTTCTCCAGCCTGCAGTGCTGCATGGGGCTGCTGTGACTCAAGGGAAGGACCTTGTTGAAGCTCCTACAATTGGCCTCGGCCCATCGATCCAACCTGTCCAGATCCCTCTGCAGAGACTTCCTGCCCTTCAGCAGATCAAACTCCCACACAGTTTGGTGCTGCCTGTGAACTTTTAGAGAGCACACTTGATGCTCCTGTTCAAGTAATCACTATAGATATTGAACACAACTGAGCCCAGCACTGATCCCTAGAGAACCCCACTAGTGTCAAGACGCCATGTGGATGCAGCACCATTCACCAGCACTCTCCAGGTGCAGCCATCCAGATAATTCTTAATCCCCAGGAAGAGTGCACCTGTCCAAGCCATGAGCAGCCACTTTCTCCAGGAGAAAGTTGTGGGAAATAAAGTCCAACCTTTACTAAAGTCTGGGTAGAAAACAACCACAGCCTTTCCCTCATCCACTAGCTGAGCCACCTGGTCATAAAAAGAGATCTATCTGGCCACGTGGGGCCTACCTATCCTAAGCCAATGCTGGCTGGGCCCAGTGCCTGAGGTCCCTAAACGCATGCTTTGATTCTTTAAAGTCCTTCCTTTACAACAATTGAAAACAAGGCATTAGGCCTGAAAACATCAACAGGACTACTGCTCTTCAACTAGGGATGCACTTTAGCCTCTTAAATGTCTTTTTATGTCCCATCCAATGAGGATAAACAAATCCAACAATGGTCTGTGCTGTATTTGCTTGTATCTACAAAAATGATAAAAGCCCCATACTCCAGCAAATAAAAACTCTTTTGATTTTTTTCAACAGTTGAAGGAAATCAGGGAATCCTTAGCTTTGGAATCCTTTCTCACTGAAATTCTCAGTATTTTCATTGTATGCTCTAAGATGCCCTTAAGGCTATTGCTTTTTTTCAAGCTTCTAAACTCATGACCATGTAATCCTCAAAGTTATCCAATTGGCTGGAAGGCAAATGCTATATTTCCCTTAAATCCTGATTTGCCTTTTCATGAGAGACACAGGTATCCACAGTGCTTTAGGTTACGCTAGATATGTTAGTCTTGGACACATAAAAAGATACAACAGAACACCAGTATTTTTTTGAATGTCATGGTTCATGTTATACCCTTTCCAGACAAAAAATATTTATTCTGTGCCAGGACAAATTTTGACATCTTTTTAATAACATTGTTTTCTGTGGAGGTTTTCATATGTCTGTTCATTTATGTACACCAGTGTGATCTTTTTCCTTCATTCAATTAACTTGAACAAAAGGTGAAAGAACTTTAGTGATATGGTATTAATAAAAGAGCAGGACTCTGACATAAAGGGATCAAATGTATTTTCTTTCCAACACTGGGATATCAGTGGTATTGAGTCTATCTATTTCAGTACTTTTTGTTACTTTTTTGTTTGTTTTGTTTTTGAAAGTATCATTCTTGTCATTGGACAGCTAGGAATGATAACAAAAAACAACAGGGATTCAAGAACACATCACTTGTACCTGAGAAGAAGTTCTGATGGAGCCTAAAATTGATTTCACCTGAGGGATCAGTATACACTCAATAGCTACTTTTTGGATGGCTTTCACAATGTTTTCCCGCAGAATTTTATTAAAATGAATAGATGGGAGGCAACAAGAAAGTCTTCTGTGGGAAGACTATGTTGGCATTAGGAAAATATCATTTGCAAAAGAACATTCTGCAACCTCCCTGCTGTCTCTCTGCACTTCACATTCAGATGTTAAAGCTTTCTGAACATTAATATTTATTTCTTCTGTGACCTTTTACTGAGAGGACTTCCTACCATTTTGCATTTGTTGTAGCTCATGTGCCAAACCAAGAGTGAAATTATGTACATCACTTAAATTTTCAATAATTCTAATAAAATGCCATAATTTCATTTTAGGAGATACAGCATGACAGCAACATGGTTGGTAGCAATCTCTGTTGAATTACAAGTTTGATTTCATACATCTACAAGAGCAAATAATGGAAAACACCAACACCAAGAAAAACGTCCAATGTCACCCTAAAGTCAAAAGATGTGAGATATCAATATTAAAAGATTTCTTCCTTTATTCCTGCAAGGACTTGAAGTAATTAAATTATTACAATAACCAATCTCAATAAATCATCCCACACTTCAGAAGATAAAAATTATTCCATTTTGTTCCCCGTTGTGAATGCTTTTAACAATGAATTTGGATTTTTAATTCCATAACTCCATGATTTCTTCTTAGGCACAGGTTGGTTTATAAAACAAAATAGGGAACAAAAATATTTGCTAATATATCTCTAATAAATGACTACCAAAGAAGCAACAGGAGGCAGATTGAAACTGAGTATGATTTCTTTAAAATCACTCCTGAATATTCACAGCAAACATCTTGCAACACATACTCAGCTCTCAAGATGATACTAAAGTTTTCCCATTGTCACTCCTGTAGAAAATATTATTTTGTATTCAACTAGCATGAAAAACAACAGTTTCTCTTTTTTAATACTTTAAAACGAAGCAGCAGTGCTGACAGTTGCTTCTTATATTTTGGGGCTTTTTGTAAGTAAGAAGAAAACTAAAGTAAGTCTCAGATCAGAATGGACTTTCTTTTTATCAGCTTCTCTTTAATTTCCGAAGTAGCTGGCTATAGGCTTCAGATAGCTGCTCCAGCTATCAGGTAGAACTAGAAGAGAAACATATGAAAGGGACCAAATATGATACCTATAGTGAAAAAATTTATATGAGGAGAAAATCAACATGGAGATTCTCTTTCTGGAACTAAATGATCTGCTAAGCAATACTATACAGGTCTGTAAAATCATGGTTGGCTCAGAAATTACCTCTGATATCATATATCACTATGACTCATAATACAAGAAGTTGGAAGCACACTGGCCATCTTACTAGGCTCAGGACATATATTTAACAGCAAAGGGACATATATTTTCATACAGTTTGTACTGTGTAACCCAGTGTCACAGAACATTATAGAGGTAAAACAAAACAAAACAAAAGGCTGGAAAAATTAAATTAAATTTATTGCTGTTTTTAAATGCAGCAATCCAGCAGTGTTCTTTGATTCAGAGGTCCTCATATTGATGCATCATGGAAGCTAGAAATATGTTACATTGGGGAAGGCCTGAATATTAAATTCCTCAAACATCTGCTTCTCACTGCTGTTAGAGGAAACCTATTTATATTAGCAGACCTGGGGTCCCATCTCTCAGGAAAGGTTAAAACATGGTTGGACTTCAGCATTGACTGCAGCATGCTCTTTTCCCGGCATAGGAATGTGTTTTAGGGTGCTAAGAATTTGTTCTTAACAGAACCTAAGAATTTTTAGCTTCCCTTGTGACAGGAGGGAGCCAAACAACTTGAAGAGAAAAAAATTTGCTCTTTATTAGGCAATTTATATTCTTAATCCTTATCTTATCTAAAAAATGCGACAGCAGGTATACAAGGAATTTTGCTTCTGAAGCCGCCCAAGTCAATTATTAGTTCCTCGAGAAGCCATTCATATGACCAATTCCTGTTCCACGAACACAAAAAACACTGCAAATTTATTTTTGCACCTCTTTTCATGTTGAAATCACTCGGGGAAGGACTGTGATGATACATGAGTTTTAAACTGCTTTTCATATCAGTTCAGTGTTTTTCTTTGCCTGGTGGTAGAATTTCATTACATTACAATAAAGCTTTAGTGTTGGTACAACTTGTTCCTGCTGTAATTTGCTTGTTTCAGTTCTGCCGTTTCTTTTAAGAGTGTCAAAAAAGCAATTTTTAAAGCTAGACAGCATAACCAACTACATGGTGAAGGAAAATGCTTCAAGGCAAGAGGAAGGGTATGTGTGATTATTCGTTAGTGCTCCTGAGAGGTGGGCTAAAGAGTGAAAAAATATAGTGTTGTTGACTGGTGCAAGATTACCTCAGGAAAATCATGGCAGGGAAAAAATGACATGTTTCAAGCAACTTACAACATTTATAAAATGTGCTTGATCTCACTGTATTATTATGACTATCTTCTTGTACACATGTAATAAAAGGAAATTTGTACAGAAATGTCTCAGAATGGCATGGTTGCAGCTTTTAATGGTTTGGAATTTTTATCAACTAGTGAGCTTTAGAACTGTTGAGATTTCAGCAGAATAATGATACCAAGTCAAGTGAGGGGACTCCAAAATAACCTCCTGCAGGGTTGTGTAAGCACCTATAAAACATCACTAAGATGCCCTGGGGTGTTGTGCGTGGGGTCAGTCAGCTGGCTGTGATCACTGTAACTCCACTGGCAAAACAAGGGCTGGTCAAATCTTCCTTCATCCAAATGCCTCTTACCACTTCCCTGATGGGTTTAAGGTTTACATTTATACTTTATGTGACTGGATAAGTATTTATGTCTTAAATTAAACATTCAAAGAAAAACACAAAAAGTATTCCACTTCTGTTATCATGAGTTTGTTCAATGGCCTCAGAATCCCACAGTCATTTTCAAATTTTTTGAAAAATTGATTAGCACCTAATTTTGGACGCACAACCAGCTCTCCACAACACATTGGTTTTTCAGATTCACAGGGCTTATTTGACATATTTTAATATCATACATATGGCAAATTACCTTATTAGAGTACACAACTGGGAAAAAAACTGAATTAAGTGGCTCTTCTCAAGTTGTGGCTCCTGACTTTAATATATAACCATAGTCTTTTTACAAGATATCAGCTAATCACTGATGGAATTAGAGTCAGGGGAGCTCAAGTCAGTAAAAATGCCAAAAGAAATGTCTTAAAGCATTGAGTAAAAAGCTTAATTCCATAAAGGCCAATAGGAAACCATCCTCCAGATTTTATATTCCTTAATGTTATTAAAAAGATTACGCTACTTAAAACAGAACTGAATTTTTATAAAGCAAATATATTAATTTTCACATTCCTAACAGATAATTATGTTTTTCTTTATAAGCATTCTTCCATTTGCTCCTTTATATCAATTAAAACTAAAGTCAAGCAGCAGAACAGCAAGTATTTTCAAGAACCTGTGTTCCAAGGTGAGTGGCTGGTGAGACTGTAAACCAAAATGGAATAATACTTACCAGCTCATCCCTCACATTAATTATATTAAATAGGACTTCTCATAAACACAATTTATTTTCCAGTTGCCAAAACATCTAAATCTCACAATCACAATTTACTCACAATTGAGGTAAATTACCACAATTCCTGAGCACTTGTGATATGTCTGTATGTGTCTTTCTTAGCATATATCACAGTATCACACTGAGAAAATTATCTTCAGCAGCAACTACAGGTTCCTTTTGAGTTCATAGATTTTTTTGCCTGACATACAAGCATAAAGTTGGCTCAAGGTAAGGTTTAATTTGGAATACAGTACTGAGTATCTTTTTTCCTCTAGTTGTTTCCCTATGCTGCATGTAAATGTTTTGCTATGCCAGAGATACTGACCAAGTTATCTGTCGGTAACCTTGCCTTATTTCTTTCTTTTCCTGGTGGAAAGGTGGTGGGGAGGATTCTGCAATGTTTGAAAAACATCCAGCTTGTGCATATCCACTGCAAATCTCCCGTAGCAAAGTTTTGGTTAGAGAAACCTGAGAACAAAGATATTAATTAAGGCAAAGCCACAGAGACTATGCACTGGGAGCTAAGCTGCCACACAGGACTGGACTTTTCTCCCTAAATCATTCATATATAGTTTCTATCATTTAAAAATAAACAAACAAAAAACCCAAAAACCACACAGGAGACATTCCCACAGAATTTGATTATGGGTGGAGATTAAAGCAGAAGAAGCTGTCTGGGACCCTGCGAGAGAAAAAGATAATTCAAAATAAGCATTGCTGTTAAACAAAATACAGGACTCCACAGCAACCTGTTATTGGAAGCAAAAATTGAGAGTGTGTGTGGAAGTACAGGGATAGAGTTAAATACATAGTGTGAGAAATTCAACAAAGATGATCAGAAAGCCAGAAATGGTTATGAACATAGTGCAAAAAAAGAAAAAAAAAACCCAAACTGTAATGATGTAATTAAAAATCCACTGGAGAGCTTCAGGCTTTTCTCCCCCCAGCTACCCAGGTTTATCTTATAAGACATCACAGTATTTATGAAGTGGCCCTAACATGAGTGATAACTAAGCTTGATCAGAGCTGATCCTTATCATCCAGTCATCAAAATCACCTGAAAGAAAAGTTTTGTTTAACAGTACCTGAGTGTGTATCTTTGATGGCAGGAAAGAGGAGAGCATTATCTCAACAACAAGGAATTTAGGAGAGAAAGAAAATTGTTGAAAAAAAATGTTATTTAGCTCATAAATAGTTAAACCTCTAGTTAGGCTAACATCACTCAAAAAAAATCATCTGTCATCAACTTACATTTTTGGATTAGTGTAGTGTGATGATTGGTAGAACTGACATGCAAACAAGAAATAATATTTTACTGAAAAGCTAAATTTGTGAGGGATGATTGTAGGTGCCACATAATATTTGCTCAGTTCCCAAACTGTGTAATTTAGATTTTAAAATTACACAGCTACACTTAATATCTTCTAAAGTTCTGTCCCTGTTTAATGGTGTTAGTTCATTTTGGTAATGCTTTTCTCTGCAAGAAATATTACTGGGGAAGCACAGTAACACATCTTTAATAAAGAACTGGAACATTAAAAAGTGCAACTGCCTTAAACCCTGATTCCAAAATTATCAACTGTTAAAATAGTCTTGAGTACTGAGGAGATAGGGACATTTCAGTTCTGTGTGGAAGAGTGGAATAACCTGCATGGGTACTGTGACGAATACATGAGAAGCAGATTCTAAAGTGCTATTACTAGGTTCTCTCTTTGTAGAAGAAAGATCAAGGACTGTTAGTCTTTAGCCACAGATGCCTTGATTCATCCTGCTTAACTTAAGGCCCTTCAAAAATGCCCTTGTCTGTGGTTTCATTTATAATCAATGGTGAGAATCCAATACCTCCAGAGTAAAGTGTTGTCCAATTAAAGATTTACATCATCTTTTGAAGGCATCTGTTCCTTTTCATTGACTAAGGTGACTAAACTTCTGACTTAGATGCCAAAATTAAGTGCTTAAAATTGAGTAAATCTAGGTGGTAAAAGATCACAAAAAACTTTTCCACTGTGTTTTGTACAGCAAGTGCATTTTGTTCGTATCACCAATGCTCTTAGGAAGACATAGCTTTATTTTCCTGCAAAGATATTTGCAGGGACATCTGTCACACCCTCTAGGGTGGGTTGACCTTGCCTAGCTGTTGGACACCCATCCAGTTTCTCCCTTCTTCATCTTTCTCAAACATGGGAGGGGGAGAAAATGACATGGGTGAAGGTAAAGATAGGAAGATTGATTGACCAGTTATTGCTTTAAACAAAACACAATTAACCTGGTCTGTTCAGTCTGAAGGAGGCTGAGGGGAGACCTCATTGCATTTTACAGCTTCTTCATAAGGGGAAGAGGAGGGGCAGACACTGATCTCTGTGGTGACAAGTGACAGGACCTGAGGGAATGGCCTGAAGCTGAGTCAGGGAAGGTTTACATTGGATATTAGGAAAAGATTCTTCCCCCAGAGGGTGTTTGGGCACTGGAACAGCCCCCCAGGGAAGTGGTGATGGCACCAACCTGAGAGAGTTCAAGAAGCATTTGGACAATGCTGCTGGGCTCATGGTGTGATTCTTGGGCATGGTCCTTTGCAGGGCTGGGATTTGGAAACAGTGATGCTTGTGCTTCCCTTCTAGCTAAGCATATTCTGTGATTCTGTGACTTGGGGAAAATTAATTTAATTTATTGCCAATTAAAAAATATGTAGATGTTGAAAAACAAAAAGGAACTTCATCCATCCCCCTTTTCCCTGGATTCAATGATTCCTCCATCCTGACTCCTTGTCTTCTCCCCACCCTAGCAAGTGTTGCAGAGGCAATGGGGAACTGGGGGTTGCAATCATGATAGGTCCTCTATGCTGCTCCTTCCTCCTCACCCTTTTCCTCTGCTTCAGTGTGGGCTTTCCATGGGCTGCCACTTCTCTAAGGATATGCGTACCTGCCACAGTGTTGGGTCCTCCATGGGGCTGCAGAGTGGATATCTGCTCCAGCATGGAGTACGTCTTCCTTTTCCTCTGACACTGGTGTTCCATCTGCTGTTTCTCACTACTTTTGTTCCTTCATCCTCTGTCTGTGCAGAATTTTCTCCCTTTTCTTAGAGATGTTTTCATTGAGGAACCTAGCCATGGCTAGGGGCTCAGCTGTCCCCCGCAGTGGGGTCTCACAGGACTGAGAGGAGCTAGTTGTTTCCAACATGGGACAGCCCTGCCTGCTACTCTTGGAGGAAACAACTCCCTACTGTCCTTGCCTTGGCATGCAAATCCATTACATGCCCTTTTCCCAGGCAGACACCACTATAATTTGTGAGTCATTATGGGTTGCAGATAAAAACTTTGTATTTTTCTAGAAAGGAAATTAATGAGTGAGGTGTAATAGTTTTCCCATTAATTTTCTTATGAAAGGTTCAGTTTGTTGTAAAGGTAAGAGTGTTCATTTTTGCAGGTGGGAGTTTTTAGTTCTGGATGAAATAACTATCTAATTTCCCCAAAGGATAGCTCTCAGGATGTAGCACTGAGCTGAGGGTATTCTTTTTGCTGTTAAACAGGCAATTACTTTCATCCCCTTCTTCCAGAACTGATGAGCTTGTTTCTTTCAAAGGGCAGTTCAGATACTCCAGGGATTCACTCAGATGTGGATACTGAATGACAACTCCACTTAAACATGCCATGTTCATGTACAATTGTTTATGACTACAGAATTACTAAATTTAATCTGGAGTGTGTCTGAAGTCTAGTCTAATAAAGAAAAAGGTACTGTATAAACTTTTGCATCTATAGATATGAAGTGCAAAAAAGAAAAATGAATAAAAATGTTTTAGGAAATGAACTGAAATGTCTCAGGTAATTAATTTATATGAGGGAAAAACAGGATAGGCAAGTTCCTCTCCAAGATAAAGTATGCAGGTAGTGTCGGCAAAGAAGTACCTATTCCACAAATTACCAATGTTTATGCTGTTGTTTTCTTTTCAAATTTTTTTTTTAACTTTCGGGTGGAGGGCTGGAAACAAGTCCCTTGCTCCTCCCTCCTGTTTAAAGAAATAAATCAGTCCAGCCTTTTTGCTGCTTCTCCAGAGTGTCTATTGGTCTCAAGACTTCCAGAAAGATATAAAACTCAATGCCTATCATCCTGCTGAGATGGACAAACTCTAGGTTCTTCTCCTGTTGCCCTTCTCAGTTTTCATGGTCCTTCTAAAGTTTCACAGGGCTCATTTAATCATACTAGAAAACATCTCTGATAATGTTTGACCTACATACATACATACAGTTGGTCTGAAGCCCGGACCAACTGTAAGAGTGGTCATGAAAAGCCTTATACTCTTAAACTATCACTCTGCTAGTACTCACAAGAGGACTTGACTTTTTTTTGTATTTGTGTGCTAACTCAGTCAGAAGAGTGAGATGAGACTAATGCAGCCTAATTTCAAAAATGCTGGTAGTTTAATTTATACCTAGCTTTTACATAATATGTAACTAATGAAGCATAACCAAAGAAATACTTCTAGGAAAGAGCCATTTCTGGTTTGAAATGCAAAGTTTTTTGTGATCCTTAGCTTATTGCAATTATTACAAATCCCCCTTCTAAAAGGAATTAATGCAGGTGCATATGGATGGATTTCACAGAATAAGCAAACAAAACATTTGAAAAACAATGTTTTCAATTGTTGTGCTATGGTAATGAGTTTGCCTCTTTTACAAGAGTTGTTATTAAGTGCCTCAGCTGAAATATTTGGCTGTTAAACTCCTGCTTTTAGGTGTTGAATATACTACATTAAGATTTGGAACTGATAGAAACACTAGGAAAATACACATGTAAAAATGACTACATGACTTTTTTTTTTTTTTTTCAAGTCTTCAAAAAACATGCAGATGTGGTACTTAGAGACATGGTTTAATGGTGGACCTGTCAGTGTTAGTTCAGTGGTTGAACTTGATGATCTTAGAGCTATTTTCCAACCTCTATGATTTTCTATGATTCTCTAAGTAAACTGTAGATCTGTTGCTCTGACTGCTACCTTCTTCAGAGTGGGCCTTGATTCTGCTAGTTTTTAACAGATACAATGGGAGCTGCCAGGAATTTTTCTATTTCTGAAAACATTCAACTCTGACTTCTTGAGGGATCATAGATGGGATGAGAAGAAGAATTGAGACTTTCTGTCTATCTAGTTTGCTGTTCATCTGACTATCACTATCAGTTACATTAGTGCTAAATTCTCGATAAAAGTGATCTTATTCCCCTCTGAGTGCTCATGTTAAACATTGGGGTTTTTTAATTGCACATTTTCCTATGGCTCTTTTGTGAGATTTTTCAGCATCCTTCAGAAGTCACTAGACACCTAATGGTGATCCAAGAAAACTTTCTTCAGACGTATTCACTCTAACTACCGGGTCTATGAAGCACCAGACACTGGGGTAGAAAACAGAACTATCTGGCACGAATTTCAGAAACCTGTGTACTGATGATGACAGAAAAATATAGATGGCAGAGCTCACTCCAAGGCTCATCCTCTGCCAGCTGGGTTTGTAAACAGGTTACAGACTTCTTGAATAAACAACACTGAGAAAATCTGTGAACCAAATGTCCAAATAACCTGAGGCTCAGTTTGACCAAAGACCAAAGATAAGTTCTGAAGCTGTGTTCTCAGCTGAAAGAAGGAATTAAACAATTTTCCTGTGGCTTTAGCCACCTGTGAGCATAGAATAAGCTTCTAATAATTCCACTGACTGAGACAGAATAATATCAGATTTATTAATACTGTTCCTAAGAAAACAGCTGAGGAAAACAGTTGACAAGCGACTAAATTGCCCAAGAACTGTGATAAATTTTTTCTGAATTAATCAGTTACTAATCAGCTGTTGAAATAAGACTGTATAGAGTCTGCAACCAGTGAAAATCATTTTATGAGGGCTCTTTAATTATTTAATTACTAAACTTTTGAAATAAAATGTCCTCTACCAACCATTATTTGAAAGCAAGAGGTGCCTGGATTTTTTTTCAGCCTTAGTTACCCAAAGAAAAATAATTTTGTATATCTTTGCCATAGAGGGGAAAAAAAAAGGGAAGAAAAATCCTCTCTTTCCCCTGAAAACTCTCAAACTAAATAGGGAGAAAAGAAAAGAAAAGAAAAGAAAAGAAAAGAAAAGAAAAGAAAAGAAAAGAAAAGAAAAGAAAAGAAAAGAAAAGAAAAGAAAAGAAAAGAAAAGAAAAGAAAAGAAAAGAAAAGAAAAGAAAAGAAAAGAAAAGAAAAGAAAAGAAAAGAAAAGGCACATATAAAAACTTAGGCCTTGTAATTTAATGTACACTGGGTTACTGCTTATGTTGCCAGAAGCAACAAAAAATGAACTGTTTAGCAAGAGTGATTATTCTCTGATTTATGGTTCTTGGGACAGGAAAAGCAAACAGATGGAATGTACATGTTACCTCAAAGGAAGTGACTGATGAAAGTATTCAAAATTTCACTGGTCTCTGATGAGGATTCACATATCTGCCATACAGGCAGATATTCTAAAGAGAAACAGTATTTTTCCCTTAAAAAGGCATCACTTTGGAAAGATAAGCCTCAACCTTGTTCTATTGTCTTGGGTTTAATTTTCAAAGTAAACCCTGGTAAGAAAATATAATTCCATTCCTCTTAGATATCTGAGTGCTGATATTTCCCAGTGTCACACAAAATACACTCTTCTGCAGCCTGAAGTCAGACCAAGGTAACAATTGTATGCCACAGTGACTCATTTTCTTGAGGGAAGGATGACTGACAATAGTGTACCCAATGCTTATTACAGTACCTTGTATTTTGTGCTTCAGGACATTGCTGAATTCCTTAACAATACCTGAAGTCTTTACCGCATGAGCACTGCTTTCCCTCTTGGTTGCCTTTGACAGGGTGGTATTTCTATATTTGACACTGAATAATAATAAAAAAAAGCATTTTTTCCTCAACCTCCTCTATCCATGAGGGTATTTGTTTTACTTACTACATGACCGTCCTAAGAAAAACAACAAAACCAGAACAAAAAACAACCAACTTTTTGTGTCTCAGATATTATGGTTTTCATGTGTGCATGTGCTTGGGTTTTGATTTTTTAAAATAATGTTTTAAAATAACTTCTGAGTTTTGAAAATCTTAGAGAGCTTTTCTAAAAAGCAAGAGACTCAGGAACAGATAGAAGAAAACAAGACAAAATCAACAATGTTAGAATAAGAATTTAAACAGATTTCACACAATATACCAGAGTAGATGGCTTTTGATTTTTGCTTAGAGAAACAATCTTCACAATGTACTGCTTCATCTTGGAAAAAATGCTGTTACTCTGAAATCCAAGTTTTTTCTAAATAAAAAGTCTATCTAGAACTTGAGCACTGGATAGATTCCTAGATTGGATATCCCTGATAAGCAGGAAAAGAAAAAAAAAAGAATCTTTAAAAGACTTGAAAATTCTTATTTTCACAGAGACATGGGAAGTTCTTTAGATGCCGTTGTTATCTAAATAATATTATCAAACCAAAGGAGAGGCTAGATTGGCTACATGTCTGAAGTTCATTTTAGCCTATATATTAATGTGATTTTGTATTACTACACATCTTATACTTAGACAGATGAACATTACCATTGTTCTTGACTGAAATGGAGTTATTACCCTGAAGAAGAAAATCAGAACTTTTCAAGCTAATAAATTACACTCATTCTTCGCAGGGAAAGATGCTCAAATTTAGGTCAGTAGGTATTTTAATCAATTTGAATTCCTCTCAGAATTTTTTTCCTGTCTCATTATTCAGATTTTTTAATGGCCCCAGAACAAGATTTGCTCTTGGATTCTGTTGAGATGCAACAGTGCTTTTGCCTTTAAACAGAGAGACTGCTAACCTTAGAACAGAGATCAGCTTTGTTACTAAATGAGAACTCCACACAAAGATCCAAAATGCCATATTCTCTCATATCAGTTCTCAAGGTCAAAAATGAGGAGCAAGGAAATTTTTTTAATTATTGCTTAGCTTCTCAGGCATTATGCTGAATTGTCAATTACAGCTGATATGGCGATGTTTGCATATGAGAAAAATTATTCTGGGAAATCAGATTATGAATATTATTGATCCCAAGGTCCCTAGAATATGTCATTGTTAAAATCACAGTGCAGTGAACTGAATTTGTCATACGTTATTTTCTATTCTTGTTCCCAGCAGAGTAGTCCTTTCCCTGTTTAATAAAATATGTCATTTTCTGCAACACCCTTTCTTTCTACAAGCATCTTCTTATAATGTGACACTCAAGTTTTCCCTAGGAAACAAATAATAATAACCCATACAATTTTAAAGAAAAGCATAAATGTCAATCATGCAAGAATTTGGCAAATATCTTTACATCCTGTAAACTTTTAGGGATTGAAGGGAAATCACTGAGAGACCCTCTCAGCAGAGTCTTCTGAGTATAATGAGCATTGAGGCAACTGTAGAAAAGTGTTTTCTTCAGTCCCATCCAGAAGCAGCTGGAGAAAACATGAATAATCTGAAGTTACACATGTAATAAAAATATATCATACTCTTTCCTGAAGCAATCACCAGTCACAGCTTATACTGTACTCATTTACACTGCAAAATTGATTGTTCTAATGTTTAAACTCTTGCCAAATCACTGTCAAAATATTTGTATTTTCCCTCCACAAAACTGTCTGTGAAGTACATTTCAGCAGTTTAATGGAGATTGTCTGTTCAAAAGTGAGAACATGGAGCACTAAAAGAAAAGATGAATCCAACTCCAATTACTTTGTCTTGTTGCTGTTATTCAAGAATTATGCTAGTCTTATGACAAAATAAAGAGGATAGAACAAAAAAGCTGTTATTTCTATTTTCAAGCTGTGAACTGAATGCTTTCTCACTTGTATTTTTTAGCATGTAGTCACAAATGCTACCTCTTTTCCTGAGGACAGTGAAAATACACTTTATTTTAATCAAGACATGCAAAGTAAGAGAAGGGATACTATTTAACCAGAAGTTATTTTCTATTTCTATTTCTATTTCTATTTCTATTTCTATTTCTATTTCTATTTCTATTTTCTATTCTTTCCATTTCAAAGAAAGGTAAAAAGTCTTGCTAAGGGTCTGGGCAGTCTAAATTTAGTAGTAAAACAGAATTAGAGTCACAAATTCCAAGTAAACAGATTTCAGTTAACCATGGGATTTTCATTGTTGATGATATCCAATGGATAACAGCCTCAGCTCCCAATATAATTATTTTGTAAATATTTTTCATTTTGACAGGAAAGAGTTATTCACTGCTGATGATCTTTCTCTCAGATCCTGGAAGAAAGCTAGATTTCAATCTAATGTTTTAGGTAATCCATAAGTAGGTATAGGTACAGTATTGCATAATCTAAATTCTCATATTAATCTAGCAAATTTAAACGCTATCTATGGATGTAGTGTCCTTCTATGAAGGAAAGAAAACCCTTCAGAAATACGTTAAACAGATGTTAAAAGACTATTTAGAGTGGTGTATAAGCAACTGAACCTAAACTTTAAGGAGGTATGGTTTTTGAAAGTGTTAACTTAAATCTTCTTTCAAAAAATGCTTTTTCAACCAAACCAGACATGCAATTCTATGCATAGACATCAAATAATTTTGCACCAACAACCCTATAATATCACTGTGTTAATTTATCAAGTATAATTTTGATGTTTCAGATGCCACTGGTAAAGAATATTAAAGATTCTTCATCAGCATTGGACAGCCAATCAGACGTTGTGTTAAAAAAAACACAAACCCCAAAATTTAAGGGAAAATATAGCTTCTTGGTTAGCAAACTGTCCATCCTGGAGATGTTAATCGTTCTAATTTCCTTGCTTTATGTAGGTATTGCCCTTAAGCATCTGTAGATTGTCTCAACACTCCATTGCATAAAGGAAAAGCCAAGGTACGTAGCTAAGGAGAAATCTTTAGCCCTGACATAACTGACATTAAGATTATCTCGCAAGTATGTGCAATACCTGTGCACTTGGACTTAAGCCATAACTTTTCCAATAGATCTGTGCCAGTACTCACTGAAATCTGTGGCACAGAAGTTGAGCTGTCTGTAGCCCGTGGCCCAGTTTTGTAAGGTGCAGTTATGTGGCCTTGGCCTGGCTTTACTGAAAAATTCTTGAGCTGTGAGAGGATACCGACTAAAGCCAAGATTTTCTTCTTGAGGGAAAAAGAAGCAAAGACAAAAGTGAAATTTTTGAAATGGTACTACCAACTTGGGGAATCGGAGAAAAACAGTAAAATGGAAAGGGCTGAAATGCTGAAAAGAACCCGTGAGTCAAAAAACAGGAACTCAGATCAAGACCAAGCCTGTTCCAAGTACCATGGAGGGTCTGACACTTTCCCACACCAATAATAATTATCTGGGCAACAGAGACTCATCAAATGCCTTTACTGGAGATGCTGAACATACTCATGTTTAGTCTAGTTGCTCCTAGCTACCTGCTCTGTATATCTAGCCTGTAATTACTACACTTACAGTAATTTATGTGTTTATCTGTTTATCTGTACTTCCAGAATAATTACTGTACATTTAAAAATTTTAAAAATACAAACTCTACTTATAAAGCCTCTGCCTAGACCAAATAAATTCAGGATTACATTTGCATGATAACTTGAATGTTCAATGAAATAGTGACAATCCTAGAAGAAGTACACTGACTTCTGGAAGAAAACACCTGTTTTTTTTGTTAACAAATAGTGACACAGTCAAAGCATTAATGTTATAGGCAACAAAAATTCTAATTTTACACTGTAAGCCTTGGTCTCTAAGCACTTCATTTAAAGTCTGTATATTGAAATACAATATCCACTGGTTGTAAGAATTTAATTAACTTATATAAATCTCAAAAGAAAATCAATGAATATTAAAAATTAATAAATGTAGGAGGGGGAAAAAAGCCAACCCCAAACTAATTCAACTATGACTGTATATTGAGTTACACAAAACTAAATTCCTACAGATCAAATGTTCGGAACTTGCAAATATCAACTAATCCACTCCAGGGGGTCTCCAGCAAGAATTCAGTAAGACATAAATTGGTTTAAGCAAAGGTCATTTTAAAACAGAGGAATGTCAAATAAATATGCAGTAATTGAGTGAAGATTCCCTAGACCTTTCAGAAGCCTTTGTTAAGATGGCATAATAACATCTTCTAACAGCTCCTAGTCATTAGTGCCAACTCAATCTAGTGCCTTTGACATAGGAGTTCTAAAGTCCTGAATGCAGTCTCCTCTGCTATCCAATCATTAGAAACTGTAACGGAAGGCACGTAAGTACCTCTGCCACCTATTCCAGTCTTTGAACAAGTCTTTAGAGGGTTTTGAAAGACATGTGGAAGTAAGAGGATTTTTTCCCCATTACTTTTCTATGTAAAGTTGCCTATCATTTACTATTAAACTCAGCAGTACTTAAAAACACCATGAGACTCCCAAAAAGAATGTGACACCTCGTTAGCAACTGTTTTGAGGTGGAAGAGGATTGCATTGTTAGGATTTTTGGTGTCATGATCTGAGGTCTGGAAGCTTGAGGGAAAGTGATTGATTTTAATGAAACAAAAGTCTTTGTGATCTTTACCTATACTAATGTTTGAGACAGACATACAAGCAAAGAAAGAAACATATTAAAGTGGCTGATACTTTGCCTAGTCAAAGAGCAACAATTTCATCATTATTCTTTTCAAATGCAGGAACAAAGTCATTGAATTCTGAGACTTTTCTTCCCCCTGAATGAATATACCAATTTATTATTATTATTATTATTATTATAGGGTTTTTTTTTTTTTAGGTTTTTTGTTTGTTTGTTTGTTTTAGCTTTTTCTGGCATAATTTTATGAACAGCTACAATCAATACACAGGTATTATCAAGTTTCTTTCTTTGACATTTATCAGTCCACAATAACCAGATAGGGCCAGAACAAGGCCGAACAACTACAATCCTGGGGTTCCTGGATCCCCCAGGGCCTGTGTGTTGTCTTCACCTCAGGCACAGTAGGATACCATTATTTTGGTACATTCATTTCCATGCTAGGATCTTGCCTCATTTTAAGCACTGTTAGACTTTTAGAACTATTGCCAGTTTCCCTTTCTCCAAGATTCCTAGAGACAAAAATACTAGTCCCCAAGTTTCAATTAAAAATTCCTAGTTCCTTGTCTCAAAGACAAAGAGTCTTTGAAGTTGAACAGGTACCTAGACTTAGGAAAATTTTGGGAAAAAATCACTTTGTGATCTATAATGCATTTCTCTTCATTAGGTTTCACACTGTTCCTAAGTATCCCAAGTCTTGGTAAGGTTGCCTGAGGTCAAAATTAATTCGGGTCAGCTTCTTACCTCTTTAAGAGAACAGAACGAAGTTTAATGACTCTCTAAATCCACTGCTAAAAAGTCTCCCAAGACTTTTTTTTTAACACCAGAAAGAATACCATGTAAAAAAATTGAGGACTACTGAAGTTTCTCACAAGCCACTTAAAAGATACAGTCTAGATTTTTAAAACTGTTCCAGTCCAGCCTATTTCATAAGACTCTGTGTACTAGCAGCTGTTGATCTATTTATTGAACATTTAAAAATATAATTAGTATGAAGAATATGCTTATTTCAGGAGAGGAGGAAAAAAAAATCAGTATTTTTTATTATGAGCCTCCAGGGCTTTGCTGGAAATCGAAAGCTTCTTTGATACTGTCAGATCAAAATCTTTTCATCTCATGTACATCAATATTAATCTTTTTTCCCCCCTAATTTAAATGAGAGCCTGAGCTCTCCAGCATCACTGATCTAAATTTTATACCATGGATTATGTTATGTTCTGTTCGGATTTTTTTGTGAGGTATGCAGTAGACTGATCTGTCTAGGCTGAGAAATCATAAGCTGACTAAGAAAAAAAAAAAAAAGGAAAAACAAAGGAAACAATACCTGGTCCTACTCAGAGAAAAAGTTGCTCAATTAAATTCATACACATGGCACTAAGCATTCACATTTACAATCATGTCTTCATGGGACATAATTAATCCTCAGTCATCAGAGTGTGGAAATGCTTACCAGATACTCTAAGTGAGAAAAACAGACAGAATGAGAATATTATTTTAGTTTCTCTGTGTATGGTGGGAAACATAGAAACATAATAACAGTTATGAAAAAATATTTTTTCCCCGAGGCTAAAACAGACCAAAATTCATCATTATTGGATTTTCCACATGTGGCTGTGTTTCTTGGTAAACAACATTTATTGTTTTATAAACTTTCTCTGAGACTGTGTCTTCTAAACTGTGATAACATATATAGGCAGCCTTTTTTTTTTTTTTTTAAGGTTTTAATTGATACCCCTAACTCCATAAAGTGTTTTGTCAATGCTGCTCAAAACCTCTGAGTTTTAGGTCCTCAGGGAAGAATCATTTGTTACAAAAGCAACGGCAGTGTGCCAAGACCCAAATTTACAAGACACAGTAACTCCAATTAAATGCTTATATTAAGATATATTTGCCTATAAAGACCTCATTAAAAAAAAAAAAGCTGAAATGCTGAGTAGCTACAGTTCCCTTCCAACATGCAATATAAATGGATAGCATTAACTACTCTTTGTGGGGAGCTAATCCTTAACAGGAATGTGTTCTTGAATCATATCCATATGATGAAACTATTCATGTCACACCAGAAACAGAGGAGTGCAAGGCTGTATGTGATACATCATGATACAGTAAAACACACACCATAGAGCTGACAGCAGTCCTAACTAATTTATGTTGACTGAGCTGTGCCTGTACAACAAAGGTCAGAACTTGACCAATAACCAACTGAAACACAAGAAGACATCTTCACGTAAGAACATAAACCAAGCAATATATTTCCTGAAGTTAGCCATAAACTGTCTTTTTCAATCTTCACACATTTGCTTGTATCTGAATTCCCATCTGACAAACAATTAGTCCAACACTGCAAGCTGAGGAACATGGTCATTAATAACTGTAGAGCACAGCTGGCCTTAAGAATTCAGACAAGACTGCTCACGTTGACTTTAGGTCATTTGAAATGAGCAGATTTATACACCCTACTATGTTCCACAAGCTTACAATTATGTATTCAGAATCTAAATCAATTAGGTACTCAGATACTGGCAAATAGGAGATCATGAGACCTATTCACTTAATTTTCCTCATTGCCACTTAGTGAGGAAATGACTCAAATCCTGTTCACATTGAATGTACTGGGAAAACTCTCGCTCATACGAGAACAAATCCTGGCCTCATTAAAGAACTTTTCATTTAAAAGCTTTACAGGAAGCAAGTTGCTGTTGCCATCCTACTCCATCTGGGTCATGTAGAAGAAGTTTGAATGCATTGATTTGGGAAAAAATTGCCTTCTTCCCTCTTCCATTTTCCTCCCAAACCTGGAAACCTCTTTTATTATGAAAAAAAAAAAAAAAAAAAAAAGAAGATGAAAGATGCACTGTATTTTGCTAATACTTCTTTCAGGGAAGCACAAGCATAACCTACCCTGAAGCATGGGATGTGCGTGACAAGATATTTCCGTACCCAAGACAGACTGACTATTATTGTCAATAACTTAAGGGCTTTTTAGACCTTTCTCTGCTCTTGCCCACCACAGTGTATTCAATGTAGATGTAAAAGGTAGGTCTTTTTTTCACCCCTTCAAATTTTTCTTGGGACATGAAGACTAAAAGATTAGCTGATAAGTTACATATCTACGTTTGCTAAACTTTCTGTGCAACTTGAGTGCTGTGTGATGACCTCTCTCTACATTTAGTGCTCCCACAAATAAAATTTTAAAGGCTCTAATTTTCTTCTTTTTTGATATAAGAGACCATATCTGGTATCATTACAGGCTGGGGATGAACAGATCTAGAG
Organism: Chamaea fasciata; assembly: GCF_029207755.1. Lineage (NCBI taxonomy): Eukaryota > Metazoa > Chordata > Aves > Passeriformes > Sylviidae > Chamaea > Chamaea fasciata. Next base: position 70,315,617 of record NW_027094086.1, read on the forward strand.
CAGCCCTGCCCAGAAGGACTTGAGCGTTCTGGTGGATGAGAGACTGGACATGACCCAGCAGTGGACACTCACAGCTGCCTGAGCTGCCTCCAAAGCAGTGTGGCCAGCAGGTGAGGGAGGGGATTCTGCCCCTCTGCTCTGCTCTGGTGAGACCCCACTGCAGGGCTGCATCCAGCTCTGGGGTCCCAGCACAGGAAGGACAGGGAACTATTGGAGTGAGTCCAGAGGAGGCCACCAAAAAGATTAGAGAAATGAAGAACCTCTTCTCTGAGTAAAGGCTGAGAGAATTTCTTATGGTGAAAAAGAGAAGGCTTTGGGGTGACCTAATTGCAACATGCCAGTACATGAAGAAGCCTACAAGAAAAATTGAGAGGGACCTTTTTCAAGAGCATGCAGTGACAGGACAAGGGGGGATAATTTCCAACTGAAAGAAAGCAGGGTTAGATATTAGGAAGAAATTCTTTACTGTGAGAGTGGTGAGCCACCACAGCAGTCTGCCCAGAGAAGTTTTGGATGCCTTGTTCCAGGAATTGTTTGTGGAAGACTGGATGGATCTCTGAGGAATCTGATCTAGTGGAAGGTGTCCTTGCCTGAAGCAGAAGGATTTGGACTAGGTGATCTTTAAGTTCCCTTTCAACCCAAGCCATTCTATAATATAAAAACTGACTCAATAACTGTCATGACTCAGTGAAAAGGGGTGTAATGTTATAAATTCCTGTCAGGCTGAACAAAGACACCGGACACGAGTCATGCAACTCTTGTTTTTTATTGCATGGTCTTCTATAACTCCAGCAACCAGCCCAATGTTTAGGCTCAAAAGGTATTGGCTAACGTTTCCTTAAACTCTTAAACTACATTTCTACAAGTGTGGAAGATAACAAGACCTTTATTTTGTACAGTACACTTCACAAGACCAACAACAAACTCCTAAAAGGTCACAAGTCAAAAGACCTTCACAAGCTCTCCCCTCCCACAGCAAATTTCAATAAGGATTATGGGATAGAATAGGATAGTCATGTTTTGGCTATTTTCCTGAGCAAAGCAAGGGAAGAAAACAAGGAACATCACTACTCCCTGGATCCCATGTTAGTGCTGCCATGTGGATGGTCTAGAGCTGGGATTGCAAGACAAAGAAAACAGAAGAGAAAAGAGAAGAAGAGATGAGAAGAGAGGGAAAGAGGGAGTGAGAGGACCCAGTCTCAATCCAAGAGAGAAGGAGAGGGACAAACCCACTTCCTTTTATAATTAACTGGGTGTATGTTTCTCAAGTAAATTAGAATTCTTGCACATATTTTCCATGCATGCAGGGGCAGCCCTTCCCCAGGAAGTGAGCTGGGGGGCGGCTGAACATAATTCTCAAGGTGGAGCAGGAGGCTGCTCTGCACAGCACTGCCCCATCTTTGTGGGACCTTCTCCTCCAATAACACATTTCCCGTAGCAATACTCAGAATGTTGAGACAAAGCATGCTTAGGTCTCCTTCTCTAAAATACCCTCTGCTGTTTTTATTCTTACAGATCTCTTAGTAAAGAAGATGCATCAGCAAAACCTAATAAGCACTTTTATAGAGAATATGATAGAACACAAGCCATATGGTTCATGTAAGTCATAAAGGAAATGCCCATATAGATAATGGTGTTTTAATCTTAATTAACCTTTTAAGTCTGGTCATGACATTTAATGCATCCTAATAGTTCAACCAAGTTATTTAAAATTAACTGATTTTGTACTTTTAGAAATAGTTAACAGTACCATTGCAATAATTATTTTTAAAATTTTCAATACAATTTAAAAATCAAAGAGTTAAAATAAATTTTAAGACTTAAATAAGGGTTGAAATATTTAATTTTGCCTACATTAATTTATTGATTTTTCAACAGCAAAATAAAATGTATTTTTTGAGTAGATGAGACAGTGGCTGGACAACGGTAAAGAAAGTATTCATATGATGGGCTTTGAAAAATCATAAAACTTTTTTCAAGGTCTCCCTCAGCTCATAATGTAGTCAAATATAGACTGCTTTCATGTGGACTGTGAAGAAATGCCTTATGAAGCAAAACACTAGTGTTTTATGAAGTGAAGTACTTTATGAAGGAGTTGAATGCGATTGTTACATCCATAATGATGCATTATTTCACAGATGCAGGAGGATTCTAGAATTGCTTATGGTCATTTGTATGTGATATGAAGAACTATTTAATGATGTAAATTTAGATCTTGCTAACACTTAGGAGAAGGTAACAATGTGAAAAATTAATGTGGATATTGTTCTGAGCATCTCTTTCAGCAATTCACAATAAACTCAGCCACTACTATATTAATTTATTTTTACAATGGAGATTGCTCAAAAAAATGTCAACAAATACTAAAAGATTTCTGAAGAAATGTTGCAATTCATAATGTTAAACAGACTGAAGAGATACTTCAGCAATTGTCAATAAAACAAAACAATGCTATTAGAGGATTACAGAACAATCCCAAAAAATGTATTACATGTCTGTCGATTAAAAAAAAAATTAAAAAGAAGAAGAAAAAAAACCCTTTAGAATTTAACAGTACATGGACATAATAAAATAATGTCCTTTTGTTATGTTTCTAGCATGTGGATTTTTGGGGAAATGAATGTTGCAGGATCGCACAAATGTGCAAAGCAGAATTAATGCATTGTCACAGAGATTAAAATAGAAATAGTCCCACAGCAAAGTGCTGGTCACAAGATTGATCTTATCTAAATTAAACCAACAAGAGAAAAAAGATCTTCAAGGTTATTGTTGAGTCTTGATTTTGTCAAATATACCTGAATTTTGAGAATCATGTTTGTACATATGTTCTTTCTCCTCCAGTTCCCCATATCTGGACTGACATTGCAGCACTGACCCAGAGTGAGCAGATGCAGGATAGGATGGATAAAATTAAAGAAAGTTCAGCCATGTGATATTTTTCACTGAGAATGTAACATCCGTTAAGCAAACGAGATGGATCAGCATTATTGAATATAGCAACCTTTATGCAAATGAGATGGATCAGCATTATTTTCTTACTGGCCCTGCATTCAGAGTAATTCTCTTGAAGGACATAGGCTTGAGGAGACATCCCTTTTGCAGTGCCATGAGACAGCAAGCAAAACTGTTTATAATATCCAGTTTGTATAAGGCCCTGCAAGTGTATTGTGGGAATTCACAATGTTTCCATCATTCCAGCGATGAACAGCAGATCCACCACACTGAAAAAATGAAGATGTCTCAGTGAGTATTCCCCTCATGGCTGTAGCCCAATACATGTGAGCAATCCCAGCAAGGGCATCTTGGAATTATATAAAGCATACCGTGCCACAGGATGCTTAATGAAGAGGTAATTGCAGCCCATCTAACCAAACACCTTCCGCTTGAATTCTACAAACGCTTTACCAACACAAATTTTGTCTTTGTTGGCATAGGATCTATATATTTTTCTTCCCCAAATAACATACTGGGTAACAACAGACAAACTACATTAACACAGTCGAGAAATTATCTAAGTCACTGTTTTGTTGTGCTTTATTAGTGGCCTGTTCAGACAAAAAGGCAATGCTGCAGTAGTTATGTCAAAGCTGCAATGAAGATGAATCAGAAATAACATCAGTTTCAATGAAATTACCACTCACCCATAATAAGGTAACTAAATTTAAGAGTCTCTGCTGCTAAAGATCTTTATTATTGTATGATAATTTCCACAAATGAAATACATCTTTGGGTGATCAGTGTAGGATTTTTTTTTAACCAGTGAATGTTAAAATAGGCTGCTTTCTCATCAGGGACACAGTTGCTTGTGCCTGTGGATGAGACAGAGTAAAGGATCCAGGGCTGTCAAGCAATGACAGTTTGTATGAAACATTTCAAAGAAATAGGAATATGGAAAAATGTCTCAGGGACACAGATAAGTAAGTTATTTAAGAAACAACTTCAAATTCGTGCAAAAATAAAAGCTTCTCCTGCCAAATGAGTGAAACTTGTCAAGTCTACTAGACCTCTTAATTAACTGGGAACATGAAAGAAGCTCCCTTCAAGGTATTTGAGCTTGCGGGCATCATGGCTAGTTCTTTTTGCAGAGTATAAAATGAACAATGCATTTATTAAGCTCATAAAGCAACTTGCATGGGCTGAAAACATAGATGACTAATCAGGGGAGAAATTAAATTATTCATAATGTGGAAACACTCAAACTGGAAGGAGGGAAGGGTTAAAAATAGCTGGAAAATTCACATTTTGAATATACTGGAGGGCAAAGAAGGACTTAGATATAGCATAACCAAACCCCTCAAAATCCCTTTCTTTCAAAATTCACAAGACTATACTATCATGAACAGATCTGTGTAAAGATTTTTGGTAGGAATCAGAAACCCAGGACTCTCATTAATAATAAAATAACCCTAACAGTTCTGTAGTTGATTAGACTCTCTATTAGTAGCCCAATGCTGTTCCACATATCACTGAATTGGAAAACAATGACAGAAGGAAATACACTTCTAGAAGCATTAGTTTTTAATGTTTTGCAATTTGAGGGGATTATGTTGGATAAACACATACAAACAAAAAAGCATAACTCCCTCACTAGGACATTTATTTCTCTCTTCTGCACCTGATAGAGACTGCTGGCCAAAAAAAATTTGGCTTTAAAATAACAAACACCTCCCCCTCCCCAACAACTTAGCATCAATTCCACTTGCCATAATTTTGGCAACACATTTTTGCCCTTGAAAAAATCCCCAGGGTTCACATTTCCTGCACTTTCTGAAAAATGGGCTTCCTTTAAACCATTGAACTGAACACCTGAACTGCTAATCTGATCAAAATTGCTAAGCTTGAAACATTCAAATCTCAGTGAGTGAAGGATTGGAAAGTAAGTCCTTCCTCCGATGAGATGCTTCTCCCAGTGGCAAGCACACAAGTAATCCTCAGTGTTTTGCTGTTCCTTAGAGGACCAAATGACAATATCAATGTGAGCAAGGACTGTTAAGAACAGACTCAATCAAAAGCAGACTCAAACAAGAACAGAGAGTGCATGTTAACAACAGTGGCAATCAACAGAATCAATCAAGGACAGAAGGTGCATGATAACAAGGTTTGTTTTGATATTAGTTTATCTTTCTCTTTTTTCCTTTCTTTTTTTAATAATTTTTTTTTCAGTTCCCATACACACCAACTGTTAAATATTAACTGAAATATATTTACTAAAGCAAGTGTTGCTCTGGGTCTTCTGGTCACTCCCCTCCCCATTAAAAAAAAAAAAAAGTAATTCAGGGAGTGTACACTGATATTTTAATTATACTTGTGTGCTTTAAAGACCTAGAACTGAAATTTAGTTTTCTCTCCTCCCTGAAATACAACATTTAAAGTCACTACAGGGAACTTAATTCTAGGCGTTGAAAACTTTGTCATAGTTCTTCTAATCCCTCTTTTGTTTCCAAATGGAAAGAAAGATCTTGGAGAGTGTGTGAAGGCCAAACGAGAGCAAAACACTTTCAGTGAAATTGAATAAGATGTTATTTGTTGAGCAACATCCTCAGACACATGGTGTGATTTTGGGGTTTGTTCTGTGCAGGGGCAGGAGTTGGACTGGAGGATCTTTGTGGGTCCCTTATAAGTCAGGATATCCTATGATTCTGTGGTCCATAATGAGTAGCAAGCCAGCAAGGAAAGGACACTTATCCAGGGGGCCATACTAAGTGTTCGAGTAGCTCTTTAGCTTCAGTGTGCTTCTTAATGCTCATGGATATTACGTACAAATAAACTGAATCAGTTTACTATGAAATAAAAATCTGTGGAACAGCTAATGCTCTTGAAAGTGGCTATAATCCACTTCATGACTTTTATTGCCAGTGAAAAGTGAGACAGCTACTGGCTTATGGAGGAAACTAAAAATTTGAATATTAGTATGTTGGTTTAGCTTTGTGTAAATTCTGCATTCACATTTACGTCTGATCCAGCCCAGCCAGACAGCCTGGTAGGATTAACTCAAACAAAGGGGTTAATTTCTAAACAGCTATGAGATTACTGCTATAAGTTTATTAAATACCACCCCTATACTGCAGTAGAGAAAGGATGAGCAACACACACACACACACACACCAGATATCTCTGTGCTGGCTTACTCACTGACATCACTTCTAGTTCACCTCTTTCTACATCAGGACAGCAGAGGCCATCGAAGAGCAATTAAACACAGCAGTTTCTGATCAGCACTCGTTTTGAGGCCTAAACTCCTATAAGTATAAAGTCTAGTAGGAGTTTCAATAGAATGAAAATTTAATAATGTGAATTATTTATACTTGGGATATTTATGGACACTTACAAAAATTTCACAGCATTTAGTAAATGGACACAGTCACTTGCAAATGAACAAGTGAGAAGAACATCACTTCCCAAACTACAGGAGACTCATTGAATAAAATGTCCATAAAGTGCATAAATAGACGTAGTCTTTATAATAAGGAAAAACTGACTGATCTTCTAGTTGTGGGGGATTTGGGGACTTCTATACATTTATGTATTATACTGATGTGGATTTTGTAGGTTTTATATTACATCATCATTTATCAATGTTGCCTCTGCTTTTCCTCAGGACCCTTGCTAAATTCCACTGCTAAAGACAGCTTGACCTGAGCAAAATTTAACAAAAATTTCCAGCTTATTTTCTATCAAAAAATATCTTACCTTAAAAAAAATCCCTCACAGAAAAGCAGCTCATGCAGGATAAAGTCAAGTCACGCTAGAAAATGCAGGTTTGCCTCTGCTGCCCCAGTGTCTGCTCTTGCATGAAGCAAACCCACGGGTGTCAGGGAAAACTTGGTGAGCTGGACTTTCAGTGGCTCTGTGCTCCACACAGACTGAATTACCTGCAAGTCTTAATATCTTTGGCTTGTGAGATGCTGTGACTTCCAGTATGGGCTAAAGTAACAAAAAATGCTTTCTGATTTGACAGAAACTCCAAGTCCTTCACTTTTTTTTTTTAATTTTATTTTATTTTATTTTTATTTTTCCCTTGTTTTTTTTTTCCTTCTTTCAAGAACACAAGACATATTCCACATATCTATTTAAGTGGAAAAGGGATTTTTTGAGGATATCTTTTTTTTTAATAGAAACCAAATAACCCCTGCTCAGTGGCTGAATATCTGAAACTTAGGAACGACATAGGAATTTATATATCACAAGGCAAAATCTATCAGCAGAAAGCTTTGGAGGAAGATTCAAGAAGTGTTCAAAGATGCCCATAATCCACAAGGCCTCTAGGGACATAGCAAAGGATAAAGAGAAACAAACAGAACTTGATTATACAGAAAACTTGAAGCGTCATTATCTGAAGACTTTTAGATTTTTTTCTTATTGCTCTCCTACCTTAAAAACACTACACCCTTCCCCTCCAATTTGTCCATTTGCTTGTATATTGTATATGCATTTAAAATATAATAGGAAATTTTGTATTTGTTTAAGATAACAGAAAACATATCAAGACTAACAGCTTTCATCCAATTTAGTGACCAGGGTAGAAAATTCCTACCAATCAATTCAGGCCTTTTAGAAAGTGGAAATTTTGGTAATTTTCCTTAGGTTTATGTCTCTTCAAAATTATGTCATTTGCCAATTGTGCTGTGACTTAAGGCTCCAATTCCTATGAAAGTGGAAACCCTGCACTACTCAAGAAAAAGCCAGAATGTTAAAGTCTTGATTCAGCAACAGAAATTCTCATTAAAGAGTGCTTCTTGCTGGAAGCAGCTTAGCTTAAAGAGGAATGGCTTCAAACATGCGCCAACATCTTTTCTTGTAAGAGCTTCTCATTTCATAATCACGGAATTTAAACTTGAACAGGTGTCCAAAAGCTTCTAGGTGCTTATGCAAATTGAACCAAACCATTTAGTGCTTGTATATTATTAAAGATCATCACTAAGAGCTATTTTAATTACACAGATTTAATTCAAATAAACAAGATAATAGTATATTTTTCAGACATTTAAAGATCTTTCAAGTCCCAAGAAATAAAGGATCAACAGGATTAGCAAGTCTTTTGGTGTTCCTAAAGTACTTGTCAGATTCTGTAATAAGAAAGCATTTGGTAAAGGAAAAAAAAGATTCAAGTTTTATAGCAAAATACATTATCACCCTGGTAGGTACAAATGGGAATTGTTGAATGAAAACGGAATAGCCCTTCCTGTATTCATTTCTGCAATTCATGTGTCAAGGGTATTCATAGTTTCAAAGAAATTCAACAAAACAGACAGAAATCATTTGATGTGACAGGTGCATGGGATTTTGCAGATCTGAAAGGATCTTTGCAGATTAAAGTATGTGGAAAAAATAGATAAAAAGAAAGTGTGTAGTTTTCCTTTATACATGGGGGGGGGGGGGGGAAGGGCAATGATGTTGCCTAGAACACAGAGAAGTAATTTCTGAACTGGCAAGAGAGTTACTGAAAAATTGACTCCTCTAAAATGGTAGAGAAATTATGCACTTTAAAGCAAGGAGATAAAGACTTTTGCTATGGTTTTAATAATGCAGATTCATCAAAAGTCGGCTCAAGTTTTTGGGCTCGGTCTGATCAAGGTTGGAAAACCATAAGATAATGCAGTAAAGTGCTAATACCCTTCATGGAACAAAATATGTGTTCATATAACTGCATAACAAAAGCAATGGGCCAAATGCATTCAATGTAAGGTAGTCTGGTTGGGCTTATGAAGGCACTGTAATAACATGAATCCTTTAGGATTGCTATTTTCTCAATATGGGTCAGAAAAATAGGGCAGGTTCTAACACTAAAGACATATCAGCAATGAGCAGATTCTGGCCATAAGGTAAAAGAATTCATATGCAATAACCCTTCAACATGAAATGTCCCTGGGGATATGAAGACCTATGTAAGCAATACCAATACATATATCTAAAAATGTAAAGGTTAGGGTATAAACAATAAAACAAATCATGTTGATATCGTGCCATTTCTGGAGGTCATGCTCCTATCAAAAAATATCACAGGAGATGACAGAACCTTGAGACTTTTTGATCGCATGCAAGATTCATGACACCACCTGGAAACTTAAGAGATTCGTCTGTAGTCTACAGCTGGCAAAAATTCTTGTAAGATGGGCACAAATCATTTAATTTCAGTACTTGTGGATGTTCATAAATTGATGATGATATACACTGTATATCACAGTAATTACACTGTAATACACAGTGTAATATCATTGATTTTTAACCAGAAATATTATAACTTGCCATCCATTTCAGGCGACATAGGATTTCCTTCATGAAATCATAGGATGATTCTGATCTTAAAGCAAAATTGAATGTGAAGTTGAAATCTGGTACAATACGAACCCTAACATGATTTTATTTGCAAGACACAATGATAAATAATTACAAGAAAAACTTTTTTCCCTCTGTTCTGTTCCCCTTCATCTACTTTTTCAAGCTTCAAACCTACCATCTATTCTTCTCTTTTCATTATCTCCTAAAATTCCGAGTTAATAATACCTTTCTCTTCTTCCAAAATCCAGCACACGGGGGATGAACCAATTATACTTCTTATCATGTAACTTCTGTCAGAAATCAGGAGGCAAGTACTTAGTACATAGGAAGAATTTGAAACCATACATGGAAAACAGGTAAAATTATAGGCAAGCAGTAGTACATAATTTAAATCCTGCTTAATTCATTTGAGGACTACTAGCAGAATCTCATCAGTTCTTCCATCTGCAGGTCATATTACCACGGTATTACTTTCTCTTGTATTTTACATATTTATTGATTTATTATTGTCATACCCTTTTCTTTCTACCTCCTTGGACCACATGAATTTCATTAGAGATATTTGGAGGAAGTTTCCATATCAAACCATGCTTAGCATCCTGCTAGTAACAACATGGGAGAGAAGCACAGAACACCATACCAAATTAACCAGTGGTTTTTATCCATTTCCACTTTCCCAGTCTGTCTACTGCTTTGGTTTGGTAGAACACAGTGAGCAGACCTAGAAAACATCACTTTGGGAAAAACAATTTGAAAGAACTACCTTTAAATATATATTTCTTCTTTAGCCATTAATTTCCCATGCATTTTATTAACTGTATTTAGCAATATATAATTGTGCATGTTTTTGGACCATCATATTTTACACCAACCATATTAGTCATTTGACTTAAGTGAAATATATCTTAGTTACACTTTTATTACAGTTTAACCTAATTTATCCTTCTCAAAAAGTTGATTTTGAAAAAAAATGTTAGTATACATTTTCTACTCAATATCACATTTTCTCTTCTCATGCTAAATACAAGGTCACTATTAGGAAGTAGCTATAATATATCAGCATATATAGACATTATATACATCAATTAAGGGAATACCCTCAGGGTCTGATTTTCCTTGCTTGTACTTTTTATAAAACTAAAATTCTCTTGATACGCCTAATGGTAACTAAAAATAATTGCCAGCTTGAAGAGAGGGAGCTGTACCTTGCAGTGCTGATAAAATCAATTTCAAACAGATCATTTTATTTCAGACTCCTGTAATCAGGGAATCCATACTGAGGACCTCAGAAATTACTTGAGTACCTATCCTGAAAACACACTTTTTTAATATATATAAATATATATATATATATATATATATATATATATATATATACACACACACACACATATAAATGCTCATTTTTGATTATAAATAATGTGAAGCTGCAGTGAAGATGCAGTGATGTCATCAATAAACTTTAAGATAAAATAGGTTTCCAGATATGAGGGGTTGTTTCCTTAATCCACTCATGATATTTGTCCCTATTTTATCTACTCTTCTAAAAGGAAGACTGAAGAGTAAACTTTAATTACCTTGAATGTACTACTTTTTTACAAGCTCTTGTCATCTATGACAGAGAGATGGTCTTACCATTACAGATTACAGGCCATGCAATAAAATTGATATTATGCATTTAAAAAATGATACTCAAAGACTACCTGTTATATATTGATCTACATATTTAGTGGAAGTAAGGGTGAGAGTTGCATTATATATTCCTCCACATCAATTTTAATATGATAAAAGTACTAAAAATCTGGTGGGGAAAACACTGATTGCATTCTTCACTGTACCTGGAACCAAACTTACTATAAAACTGTAAGTAAGGGTAACTCTGACTGATTGCATCCTTCACCCATCTCCTCTGGGATATCACTTCTGCAAAAGCTTTGAAATCAGCCTGAGAGGTTTTTTTCAGCCCTTTCATTGAGATGTAAATTTTCAGAAACTGTGTATTTCCAGGAACTACCCTTCAACAATATGCTTTTCTGTTATTATTTTTTCAGAGAAACCTTGCCCAAAGTTGGAGCAGCTTTATCAAAGCATATCAAATTTAACAACAAAATCTAACTAAAAAGCCATTGCTCCTTTTTGTTTCCTTGGTACTCTCCTGAAAGCTAATGATCAAGGCACCTTTTAAAAAAAAGATTTAGAAACATTTTTTTCAAGAGATGAAATTTTCTCAGATAAAACAAAAATATCAGATCTTAAATTGAATATTTTGCACTATTAATAACTTTGAGAGCACTCTATTCATTATCTAACTTTTGTATTGGTATCAGCTGAAATAAGAAAAGGTACTTGTTAGAGGTATATGTATCATGCTGGATCTAAGAAGAATAAGGATTCTGGTGCTCCATGTGCCCAGATCTACCAGTTTTGACACTGAAGATGTGCTCCCAGGAGACACACACACAAAAGCCCACACATATCCTACATATACACATGTCAGAGTGCTTGTCCACACAGATCACAGAGAGAAACTTGAAGTACCCACAGGGACATAGACAGCACCTCTGGGATCAGGCAGGATGGAGGCCCACTTGTTACAATGCTGTACATACATACGTACATCTATATCTACATCTGTATTTATATCTATCTATATATAAGGACATCCACTCCCTTTGCCTAAAAGATGACTGGACTGCTGCTCCCAAAGACTCGTGGGGACTGGTTTCCCACCTGTTGCTGGAGATGATGTCTCCCCTGGGACTGACCAGGGAAGGTACCTGGACAAGGTGGTCATTCTTTGGGAGGCTTTCATTTGGGTTCCCTGTGTATCCTTCTGCTCTTCTGGGCTTCTGCAGATGGGCTGATGGCCCACGTGGGGTCTTCCTGGGAGTAGCTTGGCAGAGGATTATTTGGGCTTTCCCTCCCACCATTGTCTGTCAGCTCCTCTGTGAGTGTGCAGATAAACTTTATCACATAATCCTACAGTACTGGATTATATCCAAATGAAAAGATCAGTGTAAATCTAATTTTTTGATGTTTTTCTTCCTCTTGTGCTAGCAACTATAAACACTCCTTACATCTTGTGCCAGTTTTGGCTGGGGTAGAGTTAATTTTCTTCACAGCAGCTGGTATAGGGCTGTGTTTTGGATTTGTGCTGAACACAGGGTTAATAATACAGACATGTTTTTGTTATTGCTGAGCAGGGCTTGCTTAGAGCCAAGGCCTTTTTTGCTTTTCATACTGCCACAATGGGGAGGAGACTAGGGGTACATGGAGGCTGGGAGGAGACACCGCTAGGACAGGTGATCCAAGCTGACCAAAGGGATATTCCAGATGATATAAAAGTGTATAAGGTGAGGAGAAGAAGGGGTGGAACATCTGGAGCGATGGTGTTTGTCTTTCCAAATAACCCTCTTGCATGATGCGGCCCTGCTCTCCTGGAGATGGCTGAACTGCTGATTGTCCATGGGAAGAAGTGAATGAATTCCTTGCTTTGATTTGCTTGGATATGTAGCTTTTGCTTTCCTATTAAACAGTTTTTATCTCAACTCATGAGTTTTCTATTCTTGCCCTTTGATTTTCTCCCTGATCCTGCTGGTGGGGGAGTGAGCAAGCAGCTGCCTGGGGCTTGCCTCTTGGCTGGTGTAAAAACATAACACATGCCCATGACATTCTACAGCTAGTGCTATATGATTGATTTCAGTCCTGTCTTTAATTACAACATGTCTTTTTTGACTTTTACTGCAGAAGTTACCCAGGGTTTTTCTTTTTTTCTTTTTTCTTTTTTTTTTTTTTCTGTTTTAGACTTCTGTCAGGTAGTCCAACTTCCTTCTAACCATGTTTTATCATGACTTGCTGGAGAGGAGAGGGAAGCTTCCTCTCAGCGATGAAGATTTCTCTAAAGCTGGTCATTGCTGCTTCAGTAAACAATGAGACCAGAGCATAAACCAAGGGGAGTAGCTGCTGACCCCCTGTGTGCTGCCAGCTGGAGCAGTCAAAACAGTTTAGTGGATGCAGGAGATAGAAGAGAGCAACAACAGTGAATCTGGAGCAGGATCTCTGGTGAGGGGTCATGAATTAACTAGCATTCCTCTACAGCTTCAGGAAGGATGATGTCTGAGATGGGATTAAGATCCAGTATTGCTAGTAGATTTGGAGGTGTGACAGAGTAATAAGAAATAAGTTCTTCAAGTTCATTAGATATTGACAAAGCCCACTGAATTTCAAAAATAATTATTGATAGTTGGAACTCCTAATAATGCAGGATAGCAAATAGATTCCCTGTCTTTTTTGAAGGCATTAACTAATGAATTCTCATATTTGATCTGGAAGAGGAAACTTAACATACAAAGTTAGGTTATCTCAGATAGTTTCACACAACATGCAAAAGTTATTACATCATGACTAAGGCAGAGACTAATTTCTGCAAATTTATGCCTAATCCATTTCCTCTCTTAAGGTAAAACACTATATAATGAATTCCCAATGTTTTTTGCTGGTAATTTTTTTCCTACGGAACTTCAAATTTTGCCATTCGTTGATATGAAGGGCAGAAACATGAAAACATATACGGAGTATGTATACCCAATCAGAGAAATCAGAGAGTGGTGAGGTGTATATATGGCAAATATCAATAAATGACTGGCTGTCTCAGATTTCTCATTCCTTAAATTTCTTTCCATTGAAATCATACTTAAATTTTCAGAAATAAACATCGTATTACTACTTGCATCTGTAGTAAATGCCATTCAGAATATTTCCAGCTCCCACCTTTATGTCTATTACAGTTGGATGATCTTTTATTTTGTGCTTAAATCTTTAAGAGCAAAATCATGTTCTCTACTCCTACAGTTCTTTCACAGAAAGGAATTCCCTTATCCTCCCATTAAGGAAATCCTTTCTAGAACTATTTCTAAAACTGTGATTTTTTCACACTGTTATAAATGGTAAATGCAAAGGGGTAGAGATACTCCACAGGGATTATTTATTTAGACAAAATTTAGCTATATCTCCATTAGCTGTAGAATCTATACATTATAGCTCAGCTTGAGCACTTCTGTAGAAGAAAAGAGCTAGTGGAGATATCCATTTCATATGCATGTCAAAGGATTTTATTTTAGGGCACCTCTAATGTGGTTTCAAGCTAGACTACTCTTAATAGTTTGTTTGCATTATATGTGCTTGTCCTAATTTAGTCACATTAAAGGAATACAGCATATCCAATGGCAAAGCACAGCAAGCAGGGGCAGTTGGTAAACTGGATTCAAAAGTAAGCTCCTGATCTGAGTTAAAATGTTAATATGAACACATCTTGTAGCATGTAGACCCCAACTTGAAAAAAAAAAATCTCATTGTCAGGACTAAAATATATAAACTGGAAAATGATCTACAGAGAGAGAACTAGTACATGATGTTCTCTACTCTCAGCATTTAGCTGGTTATAAAAATTTACCAAAGCCAACATTTCATGGAGGTTTGTTTTTTCTTTGCTGTACTTACATCTGTCTTCCATGATACTTACACAGGTCTTTCTGGTAAATGCATAAGATTTAAGGTGGAGACCTCTCCATCTTCTCCTAAACCCAAAATTACTAAGAAAGGTTTAATGTTTTAGCAAAAAAAATCTAACCATGGATTTAAAATGGGGTTCTTTGTAATGACACTTAGATTAGTGTCTACAGAAAATAGAATAAAAGAAAAACATGTCTAAAGATAGCTTTAGAAGAAATGTGATTGCTCTGCAATTATTGTAGAGATATTTTTATATCAATGATTTAAAATATGCAGTTAAAAGGTTAAATTACATATAACTCAAATAATATGCCAAAGGCTCCAGATTCTTAACTAGGACAGCTCTGTCTTTTGTGAGTATTGGCAAATCTTGGGGCAATAGATGTTCCTTTACAGGTCACCTTATTTAAATCATGAAGTAGCTAAAAATGTACCTCCCAAGGGCCTATTTTTCAAAACTAATTTTGGGAAATGTTCTGTTTTGAGGCACAGTTGCCTCTAGCTAAATGCTTGTTGACTGGAATACCTCAGCTATAACTGCACAGTTAAGACACAGCTTTTCAGCTGGCTGGATTATGTCTTGTAATTGCTCTACTCGCATTATTTGAATTCATGTATGCATAATGTGAAACCTAATGTGAAATCTAGTTCCTTTGTGATGTCCCTGATTTCTAACATAGCCTTCAAAAACCCAAGAGCAATTTTACTCATTACAGGCTGTCCTGCTGCGAAATCATCTGAGGCAATACTAAATGTTGGGCTTGGTGTTTGTAAAAAGCAATGTCTGCCCTCTTATCACCACTGTCATACTGCCTCATTGTGACCTTCTACACCTCCTTGTTAGAATCAGAACATCCCCTTTTTTTCATATATGCTTTAGGACAAGAGCTATTTCCTTTAGGAAAGAGTACGTTATCTAAAACAGTGGCTTCTAGATGCAAAAACTATTGGGATAAGAGTTATTCTTGGAATCAGAAGCATTTAAGGGTTGTCTTAATTCCAAAATATAGGATGAAATATTTTTCTTAAAAGACTTATGCTCTGTTTGAGTTCAGTCTACACATCTATTCTCCTTGGTTCTCTTAAATTAGACTCCCACAGACACAGCCATATGGTGGACACTTCTTGAGTATTTGAAGTTACACTGTTTGACACTGTAGTCTGATCTTTGGGAATAACACTCGTGAAATGACCTGCAAGCCTTACTTCAGTACAGTTTCTTATGAACTAGAATTAGGCACATTTGTAAATCTTTAAGGCTGTTTCCTAGATAATATGACCAATAGACCAATAGGATGCAAATATGTATTTATATGTAAACAAAGATATAATTCTATAAACGTCAATTGCAGAAAGGGGAGCTTTCCTTTTGGGAATACTTATCATTCAGAAGTCTGGCTGATAGAAGTATGCATCCATTTCTGTACAGATAGCTCAACCCAGAGCAAGTCCAGTATTTACAAATCATTAAAGTATAGGTTTTTGTTTAACATTTCTGCTGCACCATTTGATTGGACAAGGACATTTTTTCCATCTTGCTTTCTAAGAAAGCCTTCTTTCTCATCCACTTTCCCACACCATGGTCTTTTTTCAAGCTTATGGAGTCCTCAGGCTCTAGCTCCCATAAACTTGCTGGCACTTTGGGGTGCTTATCTGATACTTCACATCTTTCATTCCATTCCTCACTTCCATAATTCACATATGAGTTTTAAAGAAAAGACTTCATGTTTAAGTTTGTACCTGATTTATTTTCAATCTCCATTCAGTTTGAAATAATGCATGCATTCTTTTTCTTTTGTTTCCTTTTTCATAGAATGAAGCCAGTTACTCTTTCACATACCCTACATGGTGTAGTTTGACATCACTATCAGACGGTTTTGCATAAGTAGCAACTATGAGCCTGGCGGAGCTCTGGGCTTATCAGTTCAGATTTAATTAAGACCCTGTCTGCAGTTTAGCTTAAATAAAGTATCAAGGAAGAGAACATAAAGCATAAAAATATGCTTTTAACATAAACAAACACATGAACATGTTTGATGTCAAGGAAGGACATTGGTAGGACAGACAGTAAGGACTACGATGTTTCAAAGAAGAAATCTCATTAGATGCTGGACCTAAATAGCCATAATGGTTTTGAAGAACCAATAGAAAAGATTGCCTGGGGAAATGTTCCTGTCTCCATCTCTGGAAGTCTTTACAAAAATATTAGAAAAGCACATCAGGAATGACACATCTATGAACAATTGCTCTAGGCAGGAGAAGGGACTTGAAATTTTCTTTAAGATCCCATCTAACTGTGAGAGCAAAGAGATTTTTAACTCCTTGCTGCCCTGATCAAGGAAATTGTAATACGGCACAAATGGAAATATTCCATTTGAAAGGGTTTTGAACATAAAAGTGCCTTAGACTTTATGCTGATGAACATGTAAGATTGAGGCATGTAGGAAAGAGGCAAGAAAAGACGGGCACAAATGGACTTTTCATGGCATCTGCTGGTATTCTAGTCTGGCAAGTTTTGTCTGCATTTATAAATATGAATATTAGCACTTTGTGGAACCTCATATTTCCACCACGTTAATGACAATAGGTTTATTGGCCTCAAACCAAGTCTCATCCTCATAGCAAATAAAACCAACAGTGTCTTGAGCTGCATTAGGAAGGACATTTCTAGCAGTTTCAGGGAGGTGATTGACTTTCTCTGCTCAGTACTGGTGAGGCTTACACATACAGGATAAAGTTTGTGGCCAGTTCTGGCCTCCTCAGAACAGGAGACATGGAGCTACTGGAGAAAGTCCAGCAAAGGGCCACAAATATTATTACAGGACTGAAAAATCTGCTGCATGAAGACAGACTGAGAGAGCTGGGACTGTTCAGCCTGGACAAAAGTAGACTCAAGGGGACCTTATCTATCTGTACAAATGAAAGTTGGGAATGAGGAAGAGAGAGGTAAACTTTGCTCAGTGGTGCCCAATGACAGTACAAGAGGCACAGTTTTTTTAAAAAAAATCAAAATATAAACACGGAAAATTCCATCTGAACATAACCCCCTCCCACTCTTCTTACTTTGAGGGAAAACACAGGAACAAGTTTCCCAGAAAGGCTATGGAATCTCCATTCATGGAGATACTTAAAAACCCCAATATGTTTCCCCACAACCTGGGCTAACCCAACAGTCCTGGGCAACCTACTCTAGCTGACCTGCTTTAACCACTAGGTGATTTCCAGATATCCCCCCTATCCTAAAATAACCTGTAATTCAGCTAGTTCCTATTGGTAACTATCTACTGGACAGGGCTGGTGGTGCACATGTGCTGGCAAATATCTGAGAAAGGGACAGAGTCAGTGGCTTTATGTCCAGAGCAATGCTTTTAAACCACTCGGCCCATCAGGACCACAGTGCTTTCAATCTCCTCTTTTCTGTTCAGTGCTGCTTGGTAGAGCACCAAAGCAGCAGCCTAGGCCACTACAGGATACCCAAGGAAGAACATCTCCTTAGATGAAGCTGCAGACATCCTTGCACCCACAAGCACTCTTCTTCACAGTTCACTCCATGGCTGAAAATATTTTTGCAGGAACAGGTATAGAGAAAGCATTGCAAATACTGTAACACTTTATCCAGACAGATATTTCCTTTCCACTCTGTGTTGAGACTCTATAAATAGCACCATAAAGCGGCAAAATAGATGTTAAAGCAAAGAGGGAAGAGTTGTAGAGATTAGGCCTAAAAATAACTAAAATCTGTAATTTCAGTATTTTCCATGAAAGATTACCGGTACAGCAAGAAAAAGAATTAACCTCCAGACACATGCAGATTAACATCCAAGAAATGCTTTTGAGATCTCTGCTCAAAATTCTAAATGTTAATTTGAAACACAGTGTTCTGCAGGTACTGTTATAAAAGGAAGTGGTTTAATGAGGAATAACAAGGTTGAATTGATGAACCATTTTATTCTCACATGAACACAGAGAACTTTCAAGAGTAGTCATGCTGCAGGTGGCTTGTTTCAACTTAAAGCTAATTCTAGATAATAAGACCTCAAAGAGCGTGACTTTTTCCTCAAATAGAACTCCCTCAGGGTGTCACTTATGATTGGAGGAGGTAAAAACTATGGCTATAAAAATGAACACAGCGTAAGCATCCTAGATTTCAACAGTATAGTATTTGAACCACTGTGTTTTCCCTTGCAGCTGACTGTCAAATCAACTTTACTCCAATGTTCAGTGCAGTGGCTTCATGCAATTCAGAACTCCAGGCATTGTGAAAGAAAAGAGTGTCTTTTCACCCACATGTCTTTGGCAGATTTAAGAGGAAAAAGATTTCTTAATGTCCTGAAGATAGGCACTATTTCTATACTTATCTGGATAGAAGTACAAGTTCACATTATATTCACCAAGCTGGAAGCATCTTGGTAAACATGAATTAAAGCCACGTAATTTTGTTAAATGGGAACAGAAATTACATAAAGTCAGACATGCTTCCCCGAAGCTTAAGATTCACCAAACTGTTCATGTCTGGTCACAAATAACCACATATTGTGTTATATAGAGACAGAAGCCTTTGAACTGACTGGAACTATGTGGTGGACCTGCCTAAGGTTTTCCCATTTATAAGTCCTCTAAAGAAAAAGCTTTTAAGCTTAAATTCCAAGTCTTATTAGAATATGAAGAGAAGGGAAAATTTAAATTTGGGAGAGGTGGGTGGGGCAAAGGTAGCCAGCAAGACTAAAGATGATAGAAATAAATAAAATCTATAACCATCTCAAAAGAGAGATGATCCCATTCATTAATCGTTACTGTTCTCCAATGGAATTGCTCCAGGAGCTCCATGTCTCTCTTGCCCTGAGGAGCCCAGAACTGGACACAGCACTCCAGATGCACCTAACCAGGGCTGAGCAGAGGGGCAGGATCATCTCCTTTGGCCTGGTGGCAATGCTCTCCCTAATGCACCTCAGGACACAATTGACCTTCTTGGCCAGAAGGACACTGCTGGCTCATGGTCAGCTCGTTGTCCACTGGGGCCCCAAGGTCCTTTACTATAGTGCTACTTACAGCCCTCAGACCCAGCCTGTGCTGGTGCCTGGGATTATTTTTCCCCAGCTGCAGGACCCTGCTCTTGCCTTTGCTGAATTTCAGAAGGTGCCTCTTCCCCCATCTCTCCAGCCTGTCAAGATCCCTCTGAAGGGCTGCTCAGCCTTCTGGAGTATTGGCCTCTCCTCCAGTTTTGTGCCATCTGCAGACTTGCTGGGGACACATCTGCCCCTTAAGCCAAGTCATTGATGAAAGAGTTAAACAATACTGGGCCCAGTACTGACCCTTAGGTGACACCTCTAGCAACAAGCCTCCAAGTAGATACTGTGCCCCTGATCATGACACGCTGGGATCTATCACTCAGGCAGTTTTCAACCCCTTCTACTGTCCATTCATCCAATCCACACTTTTTGCCCAAGAGGATTTGTTGAGAGACAATGTTGAAAGCCTTACTGAAGTCAAGTTAGACAATGTCCATTGCTCTCCCTAGTCAGATTGATCTTAGAAATCCCAGTATGTCCTTACAAAGACAGTGAACATCTCTGTTCAGTTTCACAGCTTTTCACATAAAGTTTCTATCAGGCACCTAAATCCAAATACTTGCTTTAGGAACTGAAGTATCAGGAATGCTAAATTTCTTTCTTAATAAATCAAGAATTTACTGGTTCTTTGCAAAAGGCAGGCATTTACCTTGGAAACTACAGATGAAGTTTGAAATAATATGGTTTATTAGGCTCAAAATTAGAGTTTAAATTCAAAATCTGTTACTTTGAGAGACATTGAAATTTAAAGAATTTCTTTTCATGAAAGGAAATGAAATCTTGAAATCAGAGAAGAAAGTGTAACAAGCACTCTGGAAAGGAGAGCTGAAATAATCAAATGCTATTGAAAAACAAAAAAGAAAATTTGTAAGTGAAATGAATAAAATGAAATGGATTTAGATGAAATGATATGACGCTGTAGTACACTACAACGACAGAAAGATTCTGATTTCAGAAGGCTGAAAAAGTGATTCTTTTATTTTCGAGAAGTGTCTCCTTTTTTATACTATTTTACACAGACTAATTCGATTGGTGACAAGAAGACAAATTTTTTCAATCATATTGGTCAGACCAGAGGGACATCAAGAAGAAGTCCCTCCTAGGGAAAGAATGTAAACATGTCTTTTGTTTACAGAAAATTTCCTGGGAAAGGAATTTCAGAAAACTAAACACCTTAGGTACAAACCAGGGCTACAATGATATGCAGTGAAAAGGACAGAAATATGCCAGTATTATATTACTGAAATCCCTCAATCAGGGAATGAAGGCAAACAAAGAGACAGGAGAAGAAATTGATGAAATGAAATACTAAAACCCCAAACAATTCTGCACCAAAGTGAAAACGGTAAAATGGCAGGAGATGACATGAAGTGCAGGGAAATGGACCAAACCTTGCCAAATTGATCCCCATTGAAATCACAAGATTTCATGAAAGGAAATAAAATCTTGAAATCAGAGAACTAAGTGTATTCTGGAAAGGAGATATGATAAAATTAAATCCAATTAAAAAAAAAAAAAAAAAAATTTCACAAGAAAGTGAATCCAATGACATGGGTTGAGATGAAATGAGGTGCAGAGAAAAGGGCAGAAACGTGTCAAAATTATGCTCATAGAAATCTTGAAATCAGGGAACGAAGTCAAACAAAGGGAAAGGAGAAAAAAAGATGAAATGCTAATACAAAAAAAAAAGAAAAAAAAAGAAAAGAAAAGAAAAGAAAAGAAAAGAAAAGAAAAGAAAAGAAAAGAAAAGAAAAGAAAAGAAAAGAAAAGAAAAGAAAAGAAAAGAAAAGAAAAGAAAAGAAAAGAAAAGAAAAGAGAAAATTTTAAAACTCTGCTCTGAAATTAAAACAGTAAAATGGCATGGGATGACAAGAAGTGCAGGAAAATTGACCAAACTTTGCTGAATTGATCCTCTTTGAAATTGCAAGACTTTATTTCCTTCCACAAAATGAATAAATTCATTTTGTGGAAGGAAATGAAACCTTGAAATCAGAGAAGAAAGTGTAACAAACACTCTGGAAAGAAAATATGAAAAATAAATGCAAGTGGAAAAAAGGAAGAAAATTTTAAAATTGAGTGAATTCTACAAAATTGATTGGGATGACATTAGGTGCAGTGAAAAATGCTGAAACTTACCAAAATTATATGCATTGAAATCTTGAAATCAGGGAATGAAGTCAAACAAAGAGACAGAAGGTGAAACTGATGAAATGAAATGCAAAAGCATTTCTTAATTTCACGAAAGGTAATGAAATCTTGTGATTTCAATGAAGATCAATTTGGCAAGGTTTGGTCCATTTCCCTGCATTTCATGTCATCCCATTCTATTTTATTGTTTTCACATAGTTTCAGAAAACCACAATAAACCTTCATTTCAGAAACCACTAAGCCCAGAGCTCCAAGGACACTGCAGCTACAAGAGGCGTGCCAAGGGGAGCATGACACGGCCCCAACATACCTCCCTCCACATCCTCTTCCTTGTCACCACCCAAATGCTGGGCACCTCAGCCTCTGCAAACCCCTGATTTTACTGCTCGGATTCAGGTTAGGCTTGAGAAAACCACAAAGCTTAGAGCTCCAGGGACAGTGCAACAACCAAAGGCATGTCAAGGGGACCATGGCACTGCATGAACATTGCTGCCTCCACACCTTGCTCCTTGGCACCACCCATGTGTGGAGGGAGTGATTTGATTTTTATTCGTGCTGTTATTAACATACATGAGGTGGAAACTTACTCTAGGAGCTGTACACGTGATGGAGGGGATCCCAGGCCCTGGGGAGGCTTTTTCTGACAGCCCATCAGGGGACAGACAGCTTCCACGATTGGGCTGCAAGAGACTGCCCCTCGTATCTGAGATAGATCACCAGCTGCCCGGGAACAAAATGCCCCCTAAATTGGGCTGTGGGAGGAGCCTTAGCACATAAAAGCAGGTGCCCGCGGCACACCGCTCAGGACGCTATTTTCTGGGGTTTTTGCTGGGTGCGGAGACTCGCCAGGAGGGCCAAGTCTGCCCACCCCGTCGTCTTTTTCTCCCTGTGGTGCTGCTCCTTCCCTGGCTGTCTGTCTTATCTGCCCTGCTTCGCCGCTTCCCCGAGGCAGCTGGGCGAAAACCTGGGTCTCCGCTGTTTCCCCGACCGGACGGATACACCGTGGTTCCGGCGTTGCCTGGCACCAGCCCGCAGCAGCAGCGCTCGGTGCTGGGGAGCGCCGGAGCCAGGCTGCTCTCCGCCGCTTGGAGAACGCGCCCGGGCGCTGGCAGGAGCCGCGCAGGCTGATCGCTGCTGGCTGCTCGCACGCCCCATCTGCCGGACCGACAGACATGGGGCGCCCCGAGGTGAAGCGGAAATGCTGTCATTGCCTTCCAGTACTCTCTCCGTCTCTCGTTCTCCTTCTCTGCGCGCTGCTCTATGCTCCTTCAGTAGGAACACTAATCTTTATCAAAACACTTCGTTCCCCTTCATGTCATCCCATTCCACTTCATTCTCCTCACTTTATACATTTTTTTTTACAGCATTTAATATCAATTTTTTGTTTTAAATGGCATTTAATTACATCAATGTTTTCTTCTGTCTCCTCGTTTCACTTTGTTCCCTGTTCTGGGATTTCAATGAGAAACGTTTCAGCAAGGTATGGTCCATTTCACTGGAAGAAAGAACACCCCACTGCCCAAAGATTGCTCCCTCTAAACCTTTCTTCTTGGCACAACCCACGTGTTGGGCACCTCAGCAAGAGGCTGATTTTACTGCTCCGCTTAGATTTAGACTTGAAAAAATCACAAAGCTCAGAGCTCCCAGGACACTACAAATGGCATGCCAAGGGGAGGACAGCACTGTCCCATCATTACTCCTTCCACACCTTGCTCCTTTGGAACCACCCATGTGCAGGGCATCTCAGCCACAGAAAAACGCTGCTTTTACTGCTCCACTTAGGGTTAGAGTTATGCTTATGGTTAGGGTTGAGAAAACCACAAAGCCCAGAGCTCCAGGCACCCTGGCACTAAAAAAGGCATACCAAGGGGAGTATGGCACTCCCTCAGCATTGCTCTCTCCACAATTTTCTCCTTGGCACCAGCCTCAGCAAAAAGCTAATTTCACTGTTGTCCTTAGAGTTACCGTTACACTTAGGGTTAGGGCTGAGAAAGCCAAAAAGCTGAGAGCTCCAGAGACGCTACAGGTACAAAAGGCATGGCAAGGGGAGCATGGCCCTACCCTGACATTGTTCCTTCTTTTCCTATCTGCTTGGCACCTACTTCAGCAGAAGACGGCTTCTAGTGCTCCACTTAGTGATAGGGCTCTGCTTAGGTTTCAGGTTCAGCAAAGCATAAAGCTCAGAGCTCAAGACACCCTGAAACTACAAAACATACCAAAGGGGAGCACGGCACTGCCCCAACATTGCTTCCTCCACACCTTTCTGCTCAGTGCTGCCCATGTGCTTGGCACCTCAGCAAATAGCAGCTTTTACTGTTCTGCTTAGGGTTAGGCATTGGAAAACCACAAACCCTTGACCTCCAGGGACACTGAAACTACAAAAAACTATGCAGAAGAGGAGCACTTCATGTAATCTAATTACATGTGACCACAGTCACTTCATTTCTGGGTTTTCTTTAATTTCTTTCCATGCAATTTAATTTCATTGGAAATGCACTCTGTCAGTTTGTTTTGCTTTGTTCTCTGATATCAAGATCTCACTTCTTTCACGAAAGGAAATTCTTTAAAGTCATGAAAGGAAATTAAGTCTTGCAATTTCAATGACGATCTATGTGGCAAGGTTTGGTCCAGTCTCCTGCACTTCATGTTATCTCATTCCGTTTTATTATTTTCACTTTGTTTCAGAATTGTTTGTTTTACCTTTCATTTCATCAGTTTGTTCTCCTGCCTCTTCATTTCATTTTGTTCCTCGGTTTTGAGATTTGTTAGCATATAGTTTTTGCAAGTTTCAGTGTTTTTCACTGCACCTCATGTTATTCCAATCAATTTAATTATATTCACTCCTTTTCCAATTTGTTTTTTTTTTTTTGTTTTGTTTTTCTAATTGCATTTTATGTGATCATATCTCCTTTTCAGAGTGTTTGTTGCATTTTTCTAATTTCAAGATTTTTTTTCCTTTTATGGAATGTAATTGTTCATTTCAAGAGCTAGAAAATTTAGGTTTTTTTCCAGATTTCCTGATATTCTCTAGGAGTGGATTTAGTTGTCTTGTATAATTATGCAACTTTAAAAACAAGTATTATATATAGGAAAATATTAGCATGCGTTAGGTAAAGATGCATCTGAACGGTAAGTGTACTTATTTTCTGTTCCATATACCTACATCATATTGATTCTCATAGCAATAATGATTACTATTAGGCTTTGCCTGGAAAGCATGAAATTATCTGGTGAAACAAGCCTTTGAAATTCATGTTCAAATATTTTCTCTTCCACTGAGCAGTTTTATTTCTGAGAAATCTCATTCCACACCTTTTTGTGTTACACACAAATCTGTTGCTTAGATGGAGCATATATTAAATCTGTCATTTCTCAAAGGAGGTGGTAAAACTGTGATTCACACATATAAGAGGCAAGCAGAGATGGAATTTTGTTTAATTCAGCTTCTAGAAGTTTGTTTGTCTGATGGCTCCATAGATGGTTTTCATTATCTCCTTCATGAAACATTATCCCCCTTTTCCCAGATGAAACAGAAAGTGATAAAAATTCTATCACTTCAGGAAAATAAATCCACTGCAGGGGCAACTACTTCCCTAGTGACCAAATGCCACTTGCCTTAAATGGGAGCTTTGTATCAGCATTTTATTGCACCTGCACCTTTATACTATGCCTCTCAGGGTAATAGTTGATCCCCTAGCAGACGGGTTGTCATGACCTATGCGTTTTCAATACTACATGCCATCATCTTTGTTCATGCTGACTAAAGAAATATTTTTCAAGCACAGGGTGCCCTTGACAAGCACTTATGCCCTTTTAAAGACAATTTTTGTAATCTGCTCATATGAAAGAACTAAGAACATGGCCAGATACATTAATTTAAAGTGTCTTTCATAATGGTCCCTAGTTGCAGTTTCATAATCTTTACTTTTACAAGGATTTAGGTGAGAATTTAAACATACTTCCAGAAATCAGTATGTTCCGCATTACTGGAGTTCACTGTGAGGGTGAAACAAAATTAATTCCCTCCAACCTCCCCTCAGCATGAAACTTGTACAACTGTGCAACAATATGAATCAAACATTAGTAAAATGGAAATAGGGTCTGCATTTATCTATCTTTTGTCCTGGTGCTGCAAGGTGGGATCAGATCATTATCAGTAGACCAAATGAAGTGCTGCCCCAACATGAAAAGAAAGAGAAGATTTGTTAGGTAAATATTATGGGATTCTTTATCACTAGCCAGTAACTCTGAGAAGAGAGAAGCAGTAGGTTCTTAACATAGAAATAATACTTTTTGCAGGTGCTTTATTATAATCATAAAATTATTTATGTTGGAAATTATCTTGAGTTCATGATGTCCAACACCAGCACTTAGAACAGATCTGGTTGCTGAGACTTTGAATACATCTAAGTAAAGAACAGACAAAAATATGAATATATAAACTCTACTTTTCTGCAGGCTCTTTATTCTCTGACCTCCATTCCTTTTGTCTAGACTCCCACTCTCCTCCTCCCCCTTGGGTCTCTTTGCTGCAATCATAAATCAAATATGACACCACTGGTCACTTGTTTCTCTCACAGTCCGTCTCCCACATTACTTCCATCACCAAAATTCATCTGTTTTGGTTTTTCTGTTTTCCTAATGTGCAAACATTGAGGAGTTTTTCTGCTTATGATAGACTAGACATGATTTACCTATATGAATCTGTTTTGTAGGTACTTGCTCTCTTGCAAGGTTTCCCCATTTTTCTTGTCCAGGCTATTATTCCCTGAGTGTTGTTGAAAAGTCTAGAGACAGAAAGATATTGCAAATCCACCTGAGAAATTATGGCTCAAGAAAACCTTCTGGATTGACACAGACAGAGAAACTGGAGCTGTGATGAAGAGTGGAGGAGCTCTTGAAAGAATCTTCTCATTACATCATCTCTTATTTCCAAGAAAGTGCTACTTCCAGCCCTCTCTGTCATGTGAACAATCGTGTTGTCTTTGATGAGTATCTGGGCCTGTTTATCTTTGCTTGTTTGTACCCCATCTCCATATCCTTAATCTCCCCCTCAACCCGTCCTTCCTTCCTGCCAAATCCATTGGCACCACATCAGCCTGTTGCCACTTTTGTTCTCTGTCCTATTGGGGAAATGAATGTAGGCTTTGTTTTGCAAGGGAAAAACCATGAATACTCCCAAAATTTTCAATTTATGACTTGTTTATAATAGTTGAAGTTCCTGCAAAATAAAGACATCAGTAATTTTTTATCCTTTTTTTTTCCCCCTCTCCAAAAACTGAAAGGGACATCCCAGATTTTCCTTACAACTTTGTCAAGTTGGTTTCTGCTGTAAGGTAGAGGTAAAGTTGTATCCTCCAGTACTGATCATCTGGAAAAAGCATAAAGAGAAGGGAAGACATAAAAACTAGGTCCAAGGAATCTCAATTGTTCAGCAAGTCCATTCTAGGGCAACATAATTTCTGGCAGATTTCTGCATAAACTGCTGTTAGAGGTCTTGAGTGACAGGAGCTCTGCAATACCCCAGGGAAGTTGTTCCTTGGTCTTCACTGTCCACATTTCAGCGGATCCCACCTAGCCAGTGCCTTACCTGCATGTCTTGGTGTGGCCAAAGTCCATTGTTTCTTGCATGATCTACAACTTACAAAAAGGAGGCTGAACTTCACCTCTTTGCAGCAATCTTTCTGCAGTTCTTCATTCCTTCAGTCATCCTCTTTTTTGTGCCAAAAATGCCCTGACTGGACAATGGTATCACGAAGTGATGCCAGATAGAAGTAAAAGATAAGTTTGCTCTTCTTGAGAACTCTATTCACATGCAAAATAATGTCAACCCACCCCAAAACACTTTTTCCTCACTGTTTTTCTTTTCTTGAATGCATACTTGCATAAATATTCATAACTATACATCTTATAATAGTTTTATTTATTATAGTAATTTTGAGAGATGTTTATTACACTAATCATTGAAAGATGGTTTCACATTTGTCTCTTAATGAGCGGATTAAACTTGCATATTCTCCTTTACCATCATAGAAAAGGAGTTGTTTATAGCTAAATAGCATAATCAGATGTGGAAGTCAATATACTAAGATTCAGTCAAGCTCATTCTTTTTCCTCAGAAATATTGATCTATTTAGGTTTATTTGCTTAAGTAAACTAAATAAAATTTGTCTAAATAAAAGAATCAAAGTATAAAGGGAAACTGAGTCAAGAGAAGATTTATGTTACTTAAGGAAAGGACTGTCCCATGTAACTCCATCATTAAAAAAAATCCTTTCCGCAAATCTTACAAGAAGAAAAATAAAAATATACTACCAGAAGAACGCTAAATTACTCCTTGGACAGTTGAAGATTTCTTGGAATTGCTCATGAGGAATCTATATCTCAGAAACTTAAAAACATAGTTTATGAACCATTGAAGTTGATAATTTTGATTTCACAGAAAAAGGCTTCTTTCTAAAAATACAAATCCATTTGGTTTCCACATTTACTGTTGATGGCTTTTTTCCCCCTGAATAGAAGTAACATTCTAAAATCTACTGTGGGATTTCAAGTTGGACTGCTTGAGGCACAAAGATCAGCATGTGTCATATCTGGATTGCGTGGCAATGTTTGTCGAGAAAATTTAAGCTAAATACCTTCTGATCCACTGTATGATGCTTTCAGGCAGCTGTGCTTCAGCTAGTTCAACAAGGTAAGTCTGTTTTTATACTTTTCTCTGGAGCCTGTATCCCATGAGATTCCAAGTGCTTTCAAGATATTGAAAAGTCAACAAAAATTCAAACCGATTTGTAACCAGTGGGATGTGTTGAGAACATCACAGAGAACAGCCCAAGGAGAAAAAACCATAAATAAGGCCATAATTTGTAAAGGAGGGAAATAGAGTTTAATGAATATAGGCATCACAGAAACTAATGATGTATTCTAATTATCTCCTTCTCTAACAAAATTTTGCTAAGTGTCCAATTAGCACCAAGGAACCTGAACCTGTTATACTAGAAAATGGCTAGTTATTAGTATCATGACATGAGAGTGTATCAAAAAAATAAAAAAGCAAATGAAAAGGAACAAATATCCTGTAGGTACAGCTCAGGCTTCATAGAATCATACAATCATAGAATGGCCTGGGTTGGAAGGGAGTTTAAAGATCATCTAAGTTCCAATCCCTCTGATGTGGACAGGGACACCTTTCATTAGAACATATTGCTCGGAGCTCTGTCCAACCTGGCCTTGAGACTTACTGGGAGCTGGATTTTCAGTGGTAAGAGATATTCTGTACACTTTGTGAGGTTCGTGGTAGGTAAAACATAACCCAGACCCAGCAACCCAATGCAATCTTTCTTTTGGCTTCCAAGTTCAGATTAACAGCTTTCCAAACCTCACAGAATTGGATTAACTCAATCCTCATTAACATTTCTGTGAGCGATTCATTCCCAACTATAATTTTTCACTAAGGGAATCAGTTTTATTAGCTGTCACATATTAGAGACAGATACCATAATTTGTTTTGTTTCAGACTTTGCAGAAAAAAAAAAAGAAAAGGAATTTTGTTAAGAGACTTAACTACTCTGAACCTACCTTTCTTCATGAGACCACGCCAGTAACAATTAGTTCAAACTCAAATAAGTAGGTTTTTTATCCTAGATTAGCCAATAACTTCCTATTGAGGCCATTTAAGTAGATAAGGTTGATATTAGAGGTCATAATGGTCTCAGACAGTTGTGAGATTTACAGGGGCAATCTAAAACCTTGACTGATATTCCGACAGAATGCTATTATCAAGGATCAATGAATTGTCTTCCTACCATGTGCTCCCTGTCCCCCTACTCCTGTTAACCAGCTCTTTAGTGTTTGTCTGCCTTGTTCCTGGGTGAGATGCTGAAGGTATCATCTATTTAATTAATGGGAGACATTTGACTTCTTGCCAGTGCAGAGAACAGTAACTTGGAGCAGGGACTACATAGTCTGAGCTACACAGGAAGAGCCTATCTTACACAGAATAAATTAAACCACACTTCAGACAGAAGATGCAATCATGAGACAGTGGAGGAGTCAAGGCATCACACTCGTTAAAGTTATGCCTGCAAAGGACTGAAATTTCTTTGAACAGTCACCAGTGTTGACATGTTCGGTGCAACCTCACCATTCCTGATTTATCTGTAACTCTACAAAGAAAGAACAATGAAACAGGAAAAACATGTTAAAAAAAGTTGTAAATAAAATCAAGAATTCTTCAGTTCACTCCAAGCTTTTAAGATTTTATTGGTTTCCCTACTCTGTTTATGTCAACAAATGAACTGTCTCCTCTCCCTTAAATATCCGTGGTCCCTTTTTCCTGTCATGTTTGAAGCCAGTAGGAGAATCTTCTGATGGTAGCAAAAACAAGATCAAGGACACACTTGTTTTCTTTATCCTCTATCACTTCTCCATTCGTCTCTGCTTCATGAAAAGTATGCATTTCAGAGAACCCCTCAGTGCTGCAAATGAGCACTTTTACACAAGCAATGCTGCAGACTGGCAAGGCACAAACTTGTTTGTTTACTCTCTTTTCTTCAGTAGCCAGAACAGGAGAGGTCTCTGTCCTTCAGCAATCTTAGCACATCAGCTCTCATCGTTTTGCTGCTAAGGTGAAAAGGGTCTTAAAGGGGGAAAGACAGGATTGTTTAGGCAATTTTGGCAGACAACCTTTGAAGGGGAAAGCTCAGTAGTTTCACACACCAGTCTGTAAGGAGTAACACCTTAGTACCATGATATACATACTAAATGATACTGCTAATACATAACTTCTAATATGTATATTTACATATTTGCAAATATACACAGGCTGAAGCCCAGTTACATTATTAATTTTCTTTGCATTTAAAGACACAATAATGATGTACAATGGGCAGGACAGGAAAATAGTGAGCTTGAAATGGGAGAAGGAACAAAAATGTGGGAAGATAAGAGAATAGGGTGGTGATAGAAAAAGGTGCTGGAGAAAAAGAACATGAGGGAGAAGGGTGAGGGGGGATATAAAAACAATGAAGCTAAAAAAGGATTAAATAGGATATCCAGACAACCACAATGCTATCAAGATGAAAGCAAAAAACTAAAAAAAATCCAAGCCTTATCCATATGTGAAGGAGCACCAAAGTTGGATTCAAGGAAAGTAACAGTCCACAAGAAACTTGTGAACAGCACTGAAGACAGGCTGTGCTGCTTATTAAGAACAGTAGTAAGCTGTCCCCTAATCTGCTATGTTTTTTACCTATCTCTCTCTCAAGAGGAAAAAAAAAAAAGACATAAAACATCCTGAAAATTTTTCTTCTGAGATGCTCACGCTGAATAACACAGAATCAAAAAATATTCAAAAAGAAGTTGCACTGGAAAATGAAGTTTTCCTGTTACTATGGGCAGGTGCTTACCTGAAGTAGGGCAAGAACCTCAGTTTCAGCAAATATCCTGTCTTTCCTAAGACAAACAAGAAAGTAGCAATTTCAGCCAATTATTTCCCTGATATCTTAAGATTTCCTCAGTATCTTTAGCTAACAGTGACTTGACAAATAAAATAAGGTGGTAGAGAAGGCTACGGAGTCTACAAAAGTCTACCTTGCAAGCAGGTGCTTATTGGTGCTTTCGTCCTTGCTTAGAGTTAATGTAGAAGGAGTTGCTCTTTCCCTCAGCTTCAAAAGATCTTTGAGTCTCTATTTTTGAAATTACCATAACCCAGTGGTGGAAACAAGAGGTCTTCAGTGCTCACAGAAAGAGGACTTACAAGGGTAATCAATTTAAAGCAAATAAAATTACAATCTTGAGCAGTATTTTTGAATAAAAGCAGTAAAAAAGTCATATAAACCTTACATATAGCAGTGATAAGATTAACACATTGTAGAAGACAAGAAATACATTGTGCTAAAATTTCTTGCTATGTCCAGGGATAATTCTTTCTGACAGAAGCAGTGAGAGACAGTCCAAGGTCCTATGGTAAATGAAAAATGGGTGGCAAATGATGAGTATTGATTTTAATGACTGTTTTTATTAGTGTTGTTAAGACCTACTGTATAATCAGTCCCTAGAATAATTTTCCTATGAGCTTTCTGGGAATTAGGCATACACAAGCCCCTTTGGCTTGAATGGAAATTGTGGAGGGAAATCTTGTGCAACTCTGAAAAATATATGTGTCCTTGTTATACAGAACAGAACAGAACAGAACAGAACAGAACACTTTCTATCAGACCTCCTCATTTGCTTTACATATTATTGCATAAATGCATTTCTACAAGACTTCAGCATTTAAAGCCATTTGCTGATATGAAATAAAATTATTGTGTGCCTGAGACAATCATATAGCGCTCTTTTTGAGATCTGTGCAGCAAAGACTGTTCCCCAACACTGCAAAATATATCCTAAGCCTTCATTAAAAATGCAACCTTTTTTCCTATGGATGCCAAGCCCTTCTCAATTTTATTCTTTTATTCAAAATTCACTGCCTCTATCAGAGTGCATAAATCTCCATTTTGGCAGTAGTAGTTTTTAAGGGATTATAAGATTACTTGTTGAAATACACATGAACCTAAAGCTAAATAAAAAAAGCGATTTAAAAACCAACCCAGAATGTACTGAAGGCCAGGTATCTCAGTGTTCAGTTATCTTATAAATTAGGTGAGACAAGTAAATCTGATCAGGGAGCAAAGCTATGGACAAGGGCTGGAGGCAGACTCTTGCTGCACAAATGCTCTGTGATGCCTGCACACTGGACAGTCACCTTTTAGTCTGTGGAGTTTCCCCAGAGCTGACAAAGAGAACTAAGTGTCTTTCCTGATCTCCAGCTACCATAAAGAGCTTGCAATCAACATATCCTGAGCAGCATTATAGAAAACCAAAAATGATAAAAATGACTTAAGAAAATATTTTTGTATGAATATTCTAGTTAGCACAGACAAAAAAACATATTGACAATCTTTTTTTTTTTTAATAATAATAAAAATCCCTACTCTATCTCATATTTTAAACTGCTTTCACGTTCCATTAGCAAAATGGTCTCTTACTGTCCCACCAAAAGTGTTATAAAAAAAAAAAAAACGTGAAGAAATAATAAATGTTACATTCACTATTATTTTTCCCTTTGTAAAAAGGAAAACCTGAGTGGGTTTAAAATTAAAGAAAGTTATTAACTTGTTCCTAAACTTTTTCTTAGTCTCTTATCCTTCAGGAATAAAAATATTCAGAGTACTCAGAGAAATGAAAAGAAGAAAAAAGTAGAAGAAAAAACACCAACATTTTCAGGACTTCATACTAAATATATGAGCTCTTCATTCATCATTATTTATTTTCATAAAAAATGTTGGATTGCCTTTCAAGGTGGTCATCTGCTTCTTATAAATATAAAACTTGTTTTGAAACTGAGGTGCAGGTAGGTTTATTAATCCTAGGTTCTTAGTTCTTGGTAACCTGCTGCTCACCTCATTTTTAATTTAAGCAACTCTTGCAACAATTGCAATACTTTATAAAAAATGTGCTTAACAGAACCAAAATGTAGTAATGTCACTTAATAGCACATTGACTTAATATGTAAATGTTAGAACATCTGGAACTTTAATAAATAGAAATAGTGGATGTTAGTTGTTTTTGAGAGAAATGTTTTTTGAAGAATATATCATTTTAATTAAGCTAACTTTGTCTTAAAATAAGAGCATAGATGTTTAACTACTAATTAGGAACAGATTTTCAGGAAAACAGCATGCCTGAGTAAGACTGTGAAAATTACTTTTGTGTTCATGGACAACATTTCCAAATGTCAGGTTTTAACAAAAGACTTGAAGATATTTGCAAAGACATTTTTATTAAAAAGAAATTACAACATTTGACTTCTTTTCAACAGCAGGAAGGAAGAAGGAAGTGGTTGATTTTTCCATCTGACTCACATTATTTAAATAAACAGGTTCAGATCATGAATTTCAGATTTAAGGTGCCTTCAAATGTACTTCAAAAAACCTTGGAGCTGTGAAACCATGTGCCTTGTTATAGGCTTAGATTGATTTTGCCATGCACAGGACTTCAGGCTGTTGTTTCAGGTCATGCTCCCTATTATTTAATCTATTTTGCCTTACAGGCCATGTCGCAAATATCTCAAAAACCTATGTACTTAGTGGGTCTTGTTCTCCCTGACTCTCTGCCTGTCTATCCATTTTTCCCCTAAAATACATCATTACACTTAGAGTTGAACACTTTTCAACTTAGCTTTCTTTTTGGAATTCAGCATCTATATATCGATACAGATATATGTATATATGTATACATACATATATGTATGTATGTATATATACGGATATATATACATACATACATATTTGTATGTATGTATATATCAATGCATATTTATATGTGTATATATATCTATGCCCTCATCGCCAGAAATTAGCTGTTGATTTAGATGGTTTGATGGGCAATGTAAATTTCTCACAAAAGAAGCATATTTTTTCCACTCTTCCAACAGAAGAGTCAGAACCTTGGAAAAGGTGTGGAAGAATAGCTGAGTGGCTATTGCAAGTGAGAGAGACAGCATCACTGACACACACATGTAGTAAGTCTCTT
This sequence comes from Chamaea fasciata, assembly GCF_029207755.1. Classification (NCBI taxonomy): domain Eukaryota; kingdom Metazoa; phylum Chordata; class Aves; order Passeriformes; family Sylviidae; genus Chamaea; species Chamaea fasciata. The sequence goes on from NW_027094086.1 coordinate 70,350,200, forward strand.
AGGGACTGGAAAGGCTGGCCACCTAGATTTTGAAATTGGGGCAGGGTGACACATCCCAGATGACAGGCCAAGCTGTGCTTCTGCTCACTTCTGTGCAGATCATGTTACAAAACGATACAAAATTTCCTCTTCAAAAATTTTCCTAATACCTTGCCTAATCGTGCAGCTTTACAAAAGTTCAGGACTTCTGAAAGTCAAGAAAAGTTCTAAAAGTAGAGAGCAACAGCCAGAAGGTTCGGATAACTGTTGGTGTTTAATCACTGTATTTTAACTCAGTAACCTGATCAATTTATCAGTAACCATTTTTTAAAAGTATTTCAGTATGGAAAATTTCCGTAATAGTCTGGCTAGTTTCTACAGTTACTACTATTTTTTTATTTTGGTTAGGTTTGTTTTTGTTGTGTTTTTTTTTTTTCTTTTTCCTTGCGACAGGCAGGCTTTATCTAAAGTGTGGCTGTAACTGGCATTGCAGGTAGGATTTTAGCTCATGCAATAGGGGTAGCTGTTCTGACTTAACCATCAGATTGTTACAAAGCCATGATTTTCTTTTTTTTTTCATTAGCAAGCATGGTTTTTTTCAGAGTCATAAGGTTTATATTAAAACTATTGTTCGTGGGTGTAATGAAAGGATGAGAAAATTGAAATGAGAGCAGGAGTAAGTGGATGAGGAAGTGCAGTGGGTATTTTTCTCATATGGAAGCAGTTGAGTTGATACATCCTATAAATTAGTAGAGTTAAATCTATTTAATGTGAGGTTTTACCCCATTGTTCCTATTAGCATATCTGTTTTTTTTATGGGGGACTATGCCGAGAACTGTCCAGGCTCCAAAACCTTTAACATTTTACATTAGGTACCTTAAAAAGACATTGTCGTGGATTTGCACTGTGCTGCTGGAAATAGCAAAACATTGACATTTCAAACTAGAATAAGCATCTTAACCTTGTAAGAGCTGTAATACACTATTTACTGTTTTGTTATTACTAGCCCTGGGGCAAACTCTAAAAGAAAGCCTAAAAAGCAGAAGCTTCAATTACCTTCTTGCAGGATGGAAGTAAATTGTTTGATCTGATTAAAAGCAAAAGTATAGGTACCTGTAAGTGGGTAGGAAGGATCTTTAAAGCACCACCTTTATAGCATTCCATTGAGAAAACATTATTCTCCCCAGACCTAATGAAAGAAAGGATGCACTTCAGGGAAGTAGAATGTTCAGCATGTGTCTAGCAAACCTAAAACGCAAACTGTAACAGACGTGACTCTTGACCAAATGGCAGAAGGACAAAAGGGAGCACTTATCCCACAGCTTCTACTCTGGAAGAGACAATATTTTCTACTTACTCTGGATTTTTTCTTGAAGAGGAATAAATAGGGAGGGAAGAAGGCCAAAGAGAAGAAGGATCAGTTTTAACTCCCAAATGCAGCAGTATGCAGCAGTAACAGCATGCTAATTCCTCTCCCCTTCTATGGCAATGCAAGGAATTGGTGAACTTCAAGGAAGAGAAAACTACCTGCAAGGAATTGGTGACAGTAGAACTACTTTCTCCAGCTGGTCTCATCAGGAAAAAAGGTCTGGTTTAACCAGAGAACACCAGCACACACACTAGTTCTGATCTCAGCTGTAAAACTGCCCATGTTGAACTGCATTTAAAAAGTCTAAAACATTTGCTGCTGAAATTAGACTCTGGAAAGAGGCTGAGGAATCACTATGGATTATTCTCTGGAATGTGCATGTCCATGTGCAGCAGTAGCCAAAAGAAGATGACAAAATGTTGAGGATTGTCAGGACAAATCCTGAGAACAAGGCAGAGGGTTGTCTTTTGCCTTTGTAAAACCCGTGGCTCTCATGCCTTGAATATTTAATACAGTCTCCACATCCCAAGACAGATGTAGCAGATTTGGAAGCAGAGAAGGGCAGCAAACACAATCAAGGAATGAAGTATCCCACAATTTTCAAGGGTTTGAACAGCCTGGGATCTTAAATTTGGTGAGGAGGTGGTGTGTGGCAGATTCACTTTGGCTTACAAGATGATGAATATAATGGATTGGGTGACTGCAGGATGGTTTTCCACCCCACCATGCAGTATTAGGGGTACTTGTTAAAGCTAGTGGGACATCACTTTAAAACTGATAAATAAAATACCTTTTTACAGAAAAACTGATGAAGTTTAGCAGCTGCTGACAGAGGATTTTGTAGAGGTAGAAGAATGAGTGGTTGCAAAAGATTCTGAACAAACTCCTGAACAGATTTATGAGTAGATACTAAAGGGAATATGCACTGTCTGACATACTTAATACAATGGCTGTGGAAGTTGGGAAGGACAGGTGAACAGATTTGAAAAACAATCCAGACACATATGTTTCCCCTTCCTGATGAGCAGCTCTTTTTACTATCGTCGTGGTGGAATGCCTGGCTAGATGAATCATTGTAGTACCATCCAGTAGAGATTTTCATGCTGATTTTAACAGATACAAAATTAATGATGTTTTTTAATTCAAGTCAGTGCTTCAGGCATAAATTTGAAAGTTTAGCTCATTTCAAAATCCTAATAATCTTTCGTTTGTTGGTATTTTCCTCTTTTAGCTAATTCACATGGTAAAGGGCATACTTTTTTTTGTTGTGGTTTTTTTTTTTTTTTTTTTTTTTTTTAACTATAGACATGTCCTTCAAAAGAGAGGCGGGACTTAATTAGTCCAATCCTACTGTATCTCAAATACATACTTGTCTCCATAAGTACATTCAAGAGCACATACTTTTTTAAAGAGTAACTTTGGAGGTGACAAGTTGGGCACCGAAAAACAGGGAAGTCTGTGAATTTAATGTCTGCTACAATTCCTTTTCTCTCTTTTGTCTGGTGTTTAACACGTCAGTCATGCTTCCATAGTTGCCTCTGTGCAACTCCAGAATGATGGAGTGGGATCTCCCTCACAGGAGCTACCAGCTCTGCAGGGCTCCCCCATGGCCTCTGCCTATTCAGAAGACTTGAGTGTCAAAGACATAACACACAGAACAAGACAATTGCTGCAGTCCTTTCATATTGTGCCCTGCTTAAAGAGAAGCCTGACTTCCACAGTGTCACAGTCTTTATATCTAGAAACCATAGTCATTAACAGATAAAATGAAAAAAACAATAGAACTAGTGATAGGATGTTAATAACATTTTGCTCTTATTATCTTTCCTGAAAGTTACAGCTTATATGGTGTTTCAAAACTCTTCTGTGAGATAAAGAGAAAGGATATTCATATTCTCATTTTACATGCAAATACACTACCATTAATTGTCTTGAGGCTGTATCATCTATCTAGATTGCAAAAGAGGTGATTCGATGAACTGGAACCTCAATTTACCAATTCTCTATACTCTTTTCTATCCCCTGGTGGATGTTGTTTTCACTGGAAGTTGTGATAAAATAAGAAATTTCTTATGCTGAAACAATACTCCTACTTGCTTTGTGACTGCAGTCTGGCTATCTTTTGACTGTCCTCCCTTGTTATCATGTGAATGCCTGTTTTAATTTCTTTTGCCATGAGTATATCTGCCTGAAAATTTCCATCCAGTTTGCTGTAAAAACAAAGAGGACATTGTTCCCAGAAAATATGTTCTCTGTACAGCTGAAAGAAGTTTTCCCTTGGTGTTAATGTGTCTGTATACTCCACTCCCACTTCTTTTTTAGCTTGATTGTATTCTGTACAGGTTCTTACACTGAAGCCAAGACTTTGGTGTCTGAATACCTCGTACAGCTAGGCACCCATCAAGGTGAGCTATGGTGACCAAGTTTCAACTCCATTTCCTCTCCTCACATAAAAGGATGTTATATTGGATCTGGGTGAACATATTCCATGGCTACTAATTGTTTTTGAGCCTCTGCAAACAAAATTAAGGTCAAAGAAGGAAGCATTAGAGTAATGCTTGAGTGTTGATATTTTTGGTCATTTTTAATTCTAGTTTCAATTTTTCAGGCTCAGAGATGAAAAGAGAGGTAGAATTACGCATCCTGAACCCAGGAGTAGCACCTCTACAATGAGGGAGTGCTCAAAAAGCACTACTGCCCAGATAGTTATTGAAAATTCCCAAAGATGTGGCAGTACTTGATACTATTGTATTGAATACTTACTTGCAAAGACTTTCATAAATACTGATTATTATGATTTAATACTGTGGCTGAGTAGGTAAATTCCTGCTATCAGAAGAATGTCTCATCTTTCGCTTTCTATCCACAGAAGCACCACTGTGCAGAGTTCTTTGGGTACTATTTCTTCAATTAAGTCTGGAGGCAGTGGCCTGCAAGCATTTGCAGCTTTTATTATTTGTGGCCATATAATGTAACTTTTTATAGGAGACTTTGCAGTTATGAAATGTAATTGGGGGAATTCAGCAACACACATTGCCAGACAAATGTCTGCCAGCAGGTCCTTACCAGGTTTACTGCAAACTGCTGGAGAAATACTTTACTGCAGTCTGCCTACTGTGATGTTGAGAAAAGATACTGTCATTTATGATGTCTGAAGAGCTGTGTCTTCACCTATAGCTTCAGTTGCCAGTGCTGCTGCAAAGGTGATGGAGCACATTATGGATTTTTCACTTGCCTGGAAGACAAAAATCAATTTCCATCTAATAGAGCAGGAGGTCACTAAATACTACTAGCTGCTCTGTGACACTGTAGACTTAAGCAGTTCTCCTATGAGACAGAAAAGAGTAGGGAACAGGATCCTGTGGTGCATTAGTACACAGATAAATAGAGAGAAAAATTAGACACTGAAAAAAAATGATCTGAGAAAAGAGGGTAAGCCGCAATTTTTTACAGAATATAAGGACATAAACTCTGCACACAGAAGCTGGAACAACTCCATTTGAGTCAGAATTGCTACAAAATTGTCTTATGATGGAGAACTTGAACTTGCATGCACACAGTAAATCTACCACAGGTGAGACTGTAGGTCACTCCGTAAAAGAGTGCTGCATCTCTGAGTGACACATAATGTTCTGCAATTGAAAGAACGTTTAAAATGATGTAGGCAGCTCACTGCGGGAAGGTATTTAGGAGACACAGGTATGAATAAACAAAGGAATAAAAGGAATCCAGATAATATCCTAGAAGTGAACAGAACAAAGCTGTGCTATTATCCTTGTGTTATATAGTCATTTTCCTGTTGGGGGAATGACCAAGGCAGTTGGTAAGACACAAAATACCTGCATACATTTGTGAATAAAAGCTGAATATACTTTTAAACTGTGATAAAATAATCAGTTTATATTTGTGTAAAAAGAGGTTTTGATTTATTTAGTATGAGAACATGGCTGAATATCCTGTCCTTGCTTGTAACTGCCAGGTGACAAAATTATTATATGAAAAAGCACATATGTGAGGTTTGGTGTTCATACTGCTGTTCAAAGCTGGAAAGCTTTGTAGCTGATAGGTGGGTGTGTGTGGAGTCCTTTATAATGCTGCAAACAGGGAGGAGGTCAGGCTGAAGCAACCTGGTGAACCTGATCACACAAGTTTTTCCCTAATGGGTAATGATGACCATGTGTCTTCCGTAGCTGAAAGAGAAGTGACCCAAACCCAAATTGACTCCATGAGGAAATATCAATGCCTTAGGAAGTGTTCCTGTAGGATTTGTACCATCCAGAAGAGAAATATTGGGAATTGCAGAAAGATACAGGAACACAATAAGGGGAAGCCAAAGGACATTTGTTTGAAGATGTAGGACAAGCAGTTAGTGCACTGATGCAACTAAGGCCAGACAGTTGAGAAGAAAAGGGACAGGGGAGGTCAAAAAACCAAAACCTAAGAAGTCATCACTATCTCATTTATTTTCCAGATATCCACAATTAAAACAGTGTGGATCACTATACTCCACAGAAAGGCATGTAAGAAAGAAAAATATACTTAAACCTGAGCTACCTTCTTAATTTAAACATTCCCTTATTGTGCAAATCATTCAGTTGACTTTAGGAAGGGTGTCACTTTCAGTGAGTGGTATCAGAGTAGAGTCTTAAACAGATCATCAGTGAATAAAACAGAGTTACAGTGCTGTCATTCAAGCTCAGGATCAATTAGAACATGTCACAGTTTTACTAAAAGGAGTTTACTCATTACCAGCTCTTGCAGCAGTACATTGTCATGGAAGCAAACACTTGCCAAAGCAGAATCAGTAAATCGAAGAGAGGTGTTCTTCAGGAAAAAGGCATGGTTTTTTTCATTGTGTGTAGAAATATCACACAGTAACAAAAGAACTATTAAAAAAAAAAAAAAAGAAAAAAGAAAAAGAAAAAAGAACTCCCTTAATTTAATTGCATTTTCTCAGTACTTTAGAGAATTTATGAGAGTGAGACATATATATCTATTAAGCCTCTATTCCATCTTGAATTATATTCTCTTGGGTCAAATTTTTGGAGTTTCACTGCACAGGCAATGAAGCAAAAAATGGATCCAAATTGGTTTTAAATTAATCAAACTCACAGTTTAAAAGCAGGGCATCATCACTTAGGTTAAATGTCAGTTGTTCATCTTCACTTTCATGTATTTTTTTGAACTTACCATAATTGACCTTTTCAGGTGTAGCACCCAGTTAAAACCTGGAGAAAATGACAATATGATAAGAGAAGGACAATTTCAGTTATGACAAAGTCATTATACAGAAGATGAGATACGAAGATGTTAATTAATCTCTTCTGATCATTTTCCACAGTAGGGCAATTACACTTTCAGATTGATGCTAGTTGTAATGGATGTCATATCACAGCTGATTTAAAGGTGGGAAGAGAAAGTACAAAAATGACTTTAAAAGGAGTGAGAAAAGCTTTGTTCAAAGCTACATAAGTGAGTGGAAAGATTATGATGGATTTCTGTGAGTTTTGTATCGGGTCTTTAGTGCAAAATTGGAAATTTCTTCAGGTTTTGGTAACCTGAATAAGATAGCTACCCTTTTGCCTACTGAATTGCCTTGCCATTTCCCTCTTTGATTCTCTTTTTGTATTCCAGTCTGTGGACTGTTCCTTGTTAAAACAGCACAAACTTTCTTTGAGAAGAAGAATGAAAGCACCTTGTTTGGTGTACCCAAATAACTATACCAGCCACGGAAATTTCTTATATGCCCCTCCTTGTCCATGTCACTGCAGTCTGACTCTTCTTGCTTCTCTACTGAATATAATTAGCATCTGGCAGCAGGCACATTTTAATCTCAGATTATGAAAAATTCAGTTTTTGAAGTAAGTGCACAATAATAGCTTTTCTTGCTTGAGTGCACCAGAGCATCTTGAAAAGTAAGCTGGGGGTTAGCTGTAAGTCAGGAAGTGCATGCATGGGCAAGGTCTTTGCCAAGAAGGAATTGCTTCCCTCAATATTTGGCAGAAGAACAATATCAGTGAAGTCAATGGGTCTATTCACAAGCTTACACACTTTGGCAATTTGGGGGCAGTCTCCTCACTTGCTGGGCTGCAGAAACAGAGCTTTCACCTGCTTCAGTTAAACCAAGTTATAATAATCTGACTGGTTTTTGAGGGACAAAACACAAATGAAAGATGCTAGATTGTCACAGTGAATAAAGTGTTGATCACGAGTATTATTTCCAGCAATCTGCTGTTTGCTTAGGACCAAGCAAGATATTCTGGAATGGTTCTTGTATTTCTAGCATAGACAAATCTCTCATTGGCTTCACACCCCATCCTGCTAAAAGTAGTGTTGATTGAGTATAAGTTTGGTCTGCATCATTATCTGAGCTTTCCCCAGTGAGCTATATTATTGTTTTTTAACTGGCATCATGCGTGTCAACCTTTTAGTCACATCTGCTACTTAAAAGGTCTTCCTAGATGATTCATCATTTGTTTCTGACTCTTCAATAGTTAATAAAATCCTTTGGATCGAATAACAATATTAGCCTTACAAATAAACTGAGTGATTCCATTACCTTTCACATATTTTATTTTGGCTTTCATTGTTATGAGAACCAAGCAGCTTGGTACATGTGGGAAACAAAACCAGGTTTTTTTTCTGGAGGAGTATTTAATGTTTTATGAAATGAGTCTGTGCTTAATAATGTGTGGACTTAAAATGAAACTACTCAATCCTTCTTGGGGGTGAGAATATAGGCACTTTCCAGAGAAAAACAGATATAAGAAAAAAACCCTCCCAGTTTTAAACACAGTTTGAAATCTCCTGTCTAATAAATTTACAAATCAAGGTATATAATGCAGAACCATACAAAGCCCACTAAGGGTGATAGAAATCTGTGCACTGATTTTAAAGAAGTGTTGACTCAATAATTTTGAAGGCAATCAATAATTTCACGAGAATATGCCGTCCACACAATTGGCTTTAATCCCCACCCATCACCAGAAACATGACCTTCATAAACACAGTCCTTCACCCCATGACCACAGGTATTCATATGGAGGATAGGTGAGACCTTACCATGCAACCATTCTTGATCATGGCATGGTGCACAGATAGTTTTCCAAAATTTTATTGTGTGTCTTTATTTCACTTCACCTTCAATAAGGAGATTTCAGGCAACTTTTGGTTGCAGATGTAGTGCCGTGCATTTAGGCTACCAGACAGCTTATTATGCAAGAGGCCGTGTGTGGGAAGTCCTGAGGGGCCAGAACTACAGGCCAGTGCCACTTCCATTGGGTGCTCCCAAATTCTCTTAGATTCCAAAGTCTAAGATAAATGCTATTGACTTGGAAATATGAGGGGCAGAATGTGACAAAAAAGGAAAAACTTTTGGCAGTTTTTCCAGATCAGCTCACTTTTGTTGGAATAAATAGAAACACAACTTTTTCTCTTTCCAACTGTCAGAACTTACTTCATTCATGGCAAAAGTAACTTGGAAATGAAGAAATAACAAAGGATAAAGGAAAACAGAAAAACCTCTGTACACATACCAGAAAACAAGATGTATTTCCTATTATACAGGTTAATGGCAAAAGACAGGAAAAAAACTTGGAAACACCACACAAGAGTCAAAACAAGAAATATGTGGATATGCATGCTAGACTTCAGGATCAGGAAGGATAAAAATGAAAGCAAAGCCCTTTCATCACCTGACTGGAACCCAGAGCAGGAGGCTGGGAACTTCTCTGTACTTCTGAAGGTTGTGCTACAAATAAGTGTGAAAGGAATTTGATGAGCCTGATGCTCCTAAATTGAGTGAGAAAGCAGAACGTTTTCTCTTTTTAAAATGTCAGTTCAGAAAGTAGAAGTATTAGATGACTATGATGAAGAAACAGGAATTCTTCTGTTTATATATGCCTTGATCATCAGAAAAGATAGAGAAATAACTGATAAGATGAAAACATTTATGATTTGCTGATCCTGTTACTGAGTAGATACAGAGTTCAGGCAAATGAATTCCAGTTCAAAAATCAGAAACCCTGCAGCAGTGAGTCCAGTTCAAAAGAAGAAAGCAATCAGAGGTTGACCGAGTAGACACAGTTTATTTCTCTGTATTATCACATGCTGTACTATATTACAGATATACAGACATGACTTTTTCCCCTTGCCTAACTTCACTTGGATGTGAAAAGATCATGTTTCTGATACTCAGAAGAATTTAAAATAATAGGTGTTTTTTAGACTGATGTTGAATTTAATTTCCAGTGTTTACTTTTATTTCCAAAAGTAGTTGCATTTTTAAAACTAAAACTAGTTTTTAAAGTTCACTTTCAAAATTTCAAAATGGAACACTATGTGCTGGAGGTTTCATATTTTTTAAAATTTCTTCAAATTTAGAATTTTCATATAGAATTTGGCTCAATCCATACTTGCAATTTTCAATGCACAATATATTTATTTCACTAACAATTTTTGAGAAGAGAAAAAAAGTAGAAAGCTCATAACTGCAATGAGATTGGTGCAGGAAGGAAAATAATATTTGACTTGAGTTCTCCATTGGGTCAGAAAGAAAATATAGAAGGGCTTGTAGTTATGGAGGCTGAGAGATTAATGGATGTGGGGAAGTCTAGGGACAACTGTAGGAAGTTTAGGATCCTAGTTACCAGAAAATATACTCTATACTGGCCTGGAGACCATCTGCTGTGTGACATAAGTGATAATTTGAAGTAACATCACAATCATGGATAAAAGCAATTCAAACGCCAGTAGGTCAATTCATGCTGTATACTGAAATCCACAGACTTAAAAATTAGATCACCTTTAATTTGCAGCTGCTGGCTTGTTGAAATTCTACATAGAGTTGAACAGTAAGGCTTTATAGGTAATGGAGTTGATTATAGTCCAGTACTTATCTCTCTCACACAGAGCTGTTTGAACTTTAATGTTTGCAAAGGGCTTTCAAACAGCAGCAAAGAAAGTAATATTTTTTTGTGTGGAGGTAAAGGCTTTCTGGAATCTTGGGAAATATAAAGTGATCATTTCCTCACTTAGTACGGTGAAGTTCCTTTAAAGAAATAACAGGAGAGGACTACTCCCCACACAATTCAAAATATTTAAAGACGCTTAGAAAATTGCTTTCACATACAGCACAGTGAAATAAAAAGGCAGAATCATATTGTCCATGGTATTGAAATTGACTTGTAAATAGAAAAAAAAAAGAATAAAGAAGCAAAAAATAAAAGTAAATAGGGTGGTAATCTTTAATACTAATCTATTATTTAGTAATAATCAAATCTCAATGACACTAACTGGCAGAATTTAGGAAGTATCTATGTAAGTTAGAGGTCACTCATCTTCAACAGTTTTATACTGAACATCTGATCCAGAAGACCAAAATACCAGACCTAAGATAATGTTTTTTCATCATACTTACTAAAAGGAAAGAAAAACACTTGAAGTCATTATATGTTATTAAAATGGACTTGTAAGAAATAAACATTACCTAGACAGTAATTTCGGCATGACACCACTGAGAATATTAAGAAGGTACAAATCTGTCCTCCAAAAAAAAATACCACCCCAAAAATATGGATAGATAATATGCTTGTAATCCCTGACACAGAATGAGTGTCTACGGAGTACATGCAATTTATTTTTTCATTAGGAGAATGAAATGAATGTCAGGTCAACTATCAATTTTGTTTTTAAGAAGAACAAAAATGAATTTTCAATGAAAAATTTCTCATACTCAGATTTTATGTCAAAATTAGGAGAATAACAGCACCCCATTGTTAATAAACTTCATTTTACACTTGCTCTTCTGGTCAGCTCTTTCATCTTATATTCCACAGGCTTGACATGGTGGCTTCCTTGTGTCTAATCTTGTATGCTTTTTCTTCCTACCCTTCCAACATGTAGCAGTTTCCATTTAAAGCATTGCTGTGCCATATATAGAAGTGTGAATTACCACTCCAAGACCAGCTTAAGCCAGCTTGCTTTACTGGAAGCAAAAGGATTGCATGTTATGGCAGCCTGCCCAAGGAGCACTGCTAACACTGTTATAACAGACTAGCTCAAGCATTCATGTGTAGTCTTGCACGTTAAATTCATACCCCATCTCTTCTGAACTACGTGCAAAAACTGCATTGATCATGTGCATTTTAAGTATAATTTCTCAACAGTATTTTGGATCTGAAAGGAAACAACCTTTTTTTTTTTTTTTTTTTTTATCATGGCATGCTGAACAGGAAAAATAGTAAAATATCAAACTAAAATGTGCAAATTTCCCTGTTAAGTGCAATAATTACCTCAATGACTTACACATAGAAAAACATGAGTCATGAAATACATAAGCTTCTCCTTTTTGTTGGCTTACCCTAAAAACATTACTTCCATATTTCCAGGCATTGAATTCATATTGATTATATTGTATACATATGATGACTCTCACTATAACTCTGAAAAAACTTCCTCTTAGAATTATTTTTCCTCAAAATAATAATAATAATAATAATAATAATAATAATAATAATAATAATAATAATAATAATAATAATTTCTTCTATCATACACAGAATAGACTCCATGATTTTAAAGATTTGTTCATTTTATACACTGCTTCTCTCAAATCCCTGTAAAAATAAATATAACATAACTGAAGTGGAAGTGAGAGAATTATGCCAGACTTTAAGGATGTCTTGATGGCCTATCGGTTGGTATCACTTTTCTGTCTCTTGAGTGCTGTAGAGCATGTAATCTGTTCTGATAGGGAGATGGATGTGTGAGTTTGATCTGCTGATACAGTACTAATAACCCCATTAGACCCAAAGATTAATGGTGTATTGTGCTTTGTGCATGCCTGCCTTATCTATCATGTACCTGGTTATCAAGGGGAAAAAAAAAAAAGCAACCTTTTATCTAATCAGTCAATAGCTTGGTTAATCTAATTGCCATTAATAATAATCTTACTGCTAGAAAAGATTCCATTCATGAACATTCTAGATTTTTAAATTATGTTCCTTCACATTTTTACTAGCTAGTACCTTCAGAAATACATGTTTTAGTCTTTTATTTCAAGCATTCACTTTTGCTTTGAAGAGCTATTTTGTTCTATAAAAGCTCCTTCAAAACTTCACAGGACAGCAAATGATATGAAGAGTGAGATAAAACTGAAGAGCAAACCAAGTAAAGGGAAGTTTTAATCTCAGAGATTTAGCTGGATCTCAAGTGAGGTTACAAAAAAGACAGTAAACCTAATGGGCGTGCTCCATTTTTAGTACTACCACAATTTCAAATGTTTTGAGATAAAATTTATTCCATTACAAACTATTTATATAGGGTCCAATGAACCACACTAACTTCACAAAACTCTTGACACATATCTTAGGAGAGTGAGAGGAAGATGGAGAACCTCATGTGAAAGGAATGAGTTGTAATGGGCAGCACATAGAGTCAATCAGCTTCTGTTGTGGTTAGGAGGCATCGCCAGCATCACTTTGTTATTTGATAGATAAGCAGCAACCAAATGTAGTTAGGCAAGATGAAGCTACTTGGGCCGAGAGCACAAACTGCAAGCATTTACGTGTCTGTGAAATAAAATCTTATTTCAGCAAAATGCATGGTGAAATTTGTGGATATTTTCATCAGAGCAGCAATTCCATTTATAGATGTTAGTGCTGCAGAGAAACATTATTATCACTTGGTTAAAAGCTCTTGAATACTTGGAATAAAATTCCTTTGAACAAATCCTGAGTCCTGCCTAATGGCAATGCACTTAAAAGACATCACATCTCATAGGAAGACAGGCAACTTAGATTTAAAGGATTCAGTTGCTGGGTGATCTGTCACATACTTCAAAATCTGTTACAGTACTAGACTAGTGTGAAAAATAAGCACACATTTTCATTTTAAGTTTTGTTCACTTTCATTTTATCCAACTTTCAGCTTATCTGCTGAACCAAAGTGCTGTCAAGAATGAGGGGCTTCTCCCCTCACATATATCTGTAGACTGGGATCAAATCCCCTCTAAACTTTACTAGGTTGAGCTCTCTACAGGTTTTGCAGGTCTCCCAGTCCTCCTTTCAGGAGTATATTAGTTTACAGCGGCAGCTGACCCTTGGCAGGTCTTTATAGTATTACCACTATTTATTTACAAAGAGCTGTCAATAGCTGCTGCTCAGTGACATCTTAGAAGCAAATATGGGGATCAGCTGGGGGACCAGCCAAAGGGGCGCTGACGCTACCCTTGAGTCATTTTTGTCTGACAAAATTGAAGAGCTCAGCAGGATCTTGAGGTGGTGTCCAAACTCTGGGGTTAAACAGATGCCATGTAGAAACATATATGGCCTCAATGGCTTAGTCCCAGCAGATGCCAGGTACAGCACTTTCCCCCTGGGTTTGCTTAATGCTGCCTCTGCCTCAGTGTTGTGTACACACAGGATTGCAGCTCTCAGAAAACACTGCACATCTCAGAAATTATATACTGGAGTTTATTTCCTCCTCCCTATAGGTGGGTGAAAGATGATTCTTCAGAATTTTTTTTTTTTTTAAATTCAGAAGACCAATATTTTTATTCAGGTTTTAAAAAGAATAAATCCATTAAGGAGGGAAGTAATTGCATTAAAGAGAATACTGTGAGAAGGAATACAGCTAGTTTCTGAGCTAATTTTAATAGTATCTTGATAAAAGAAATACTACACTATTTGAGTGGATAAGTAAAAGAAACTTTTTCAGCCTTAAATTAAATGAATATGCAGGCCTTGCACAAGATTTCATCTTATCTGTGCTTCCTTGTGCACCTAGATACATTATAATTTTAATAAAGTTGCATCAATAGAATTTCATGATTTCCACATTTACATTACTTTTCAATTGAGCTAAATTATAACTGTATTTTTTAGCTTAACTTTGACCAGCCACATTACCACTATTATATAAAGTCAAAGATTTAGCTAAGAGAAAAAGAGGAGAGTTAACTTTTTTTAATTGCTAAAAACCAAAATAATTTCTCTTTTAAACTAAAGATAATCAGAGAGAAATATATTGAATTCAAAACCGGGAAACCTTACTGACAAATGGTCTAAAATCTTTTTTCTTCAATATATTTTTATATTTTATATTTTATTTCATGTCTTATTTTATATCTTGTTCCCTTCCTAAACCTGACACAACCAAATATGTTAATAGATAAATGCACAAGTATTATTTGCTCTCTTGAGCACTTTACTCAAACTTATGTCAACTCATTACTCTTTTACACTTATTTTTTTTGTTACACCTAAACAAGAAACAAAATTCCATCAAACCACTCAAACATAATTTTACAGTAGTGCATGTTTATTTTCCCTTTAAAACCACTAAAAACCCCAAATTAATGGGCAGCAGAATGAATCTCTGTATTAGCCATTCTTATTGTGCATGAAGCAAACTTCATTGACAAGTTTGAGTGTCTTTCTTAAATTTCTGCACAGCTATAGCATCCTAAGAGGGTCAGTAAGATAGTAATTAGCAGTTATGTATTCATTTTCCATAAACTCCATGCCTTCCACGCTTGCCAGCCTCTCTCCTGAGAGCAGTGTTAGATTAGTGTTAGATCAGCACTCAGGGTGGGCCTCTCTTAGTCATGCAGGTGGCAGGAAACTGTTGTCTCACCATGCAGCTGTGCGGTGCCTGACTTCAATGGAGGTACCTCAGTTTACCACACTCTAAGATGTGTTGATGTATCTAAACCCTGCTGCTCTCTCACTAATAGCTCCACTGAAGTCAGGTGCTGGATGTCTGTGGAGAAAGACATCAGCTGTGTCTCTATAACTGCCTATTTTTTTTCATTTCATTGTGCTCAATATTCTGAGTTTTGAATTAAATAATTTAATTACTTCTTCATTAATACAGCTTCATTTGGATGTTAGGTGGGTTTGAAGCAAGGGGCAGGAATATGGTGGATGCAGGAAAGGATGTGGATGTTGTCTACCTGGAATTCAGCAAAGCAAACACTGTCTCCCACAGCATACTCCTGGAAAAGCTGGCAGCCCACAGCTTGGACAGGAGCACTCTTTGCTGGGTTAAGAACTGGCTGGATGGCTGTGCCCAGAGAGTGGTGGTCAATGGTGCTGCATCCAGCTGGTGGCCAGTCACCAGTGGTGTCCCTCATGGGTCTGTGTGGGGGCCAGCTCTGTTCAATATCTTCACTGATGATCTGGATGAGAGGATAGAGTCCACTATCAGTAAATTTGCAGATGACAATAAGCTGGGAGCATTTGTTAATCTGTTGAAAGGTTGGAGGGCTCTGCAGAGAGACCAGAACAGGCTGGATAAGTGGGCTGAGTCCAAGAACACAAAGTTTAACAAGTCCAAGTGCTGAGTTCTGTATTTTGCCACAATAACCCCCTGCAATGCTATAGGCTGGGGATGGTGTGGCTGGACAGTGCCCAGGCAGAAAGGGACCTGGGGGTTCTGGTGACTGCAGCTGAACATGAGCCAGCAATGTGCCCTGGTGGCCAAGAAGACAACAGCATCCTAGCCTGTATCAGGAATGGTGTGGCCAGCAGGAGCTGGGAGGTCCTTCTTCCCCTGTACTCAGCACTGGTCAGGCCACGCCTTGAGTGCTGTGTCCAGTTCTGGCCTCTCAGTTTAGGAAGGAGGTTGAGACAATTGAGCCCATCCAGAGGAGGTAACGAGGCTGGTGAGGGCCTTGGAACACAAACCCTGTGAGGAATGGCTGAGGGAGCTGGGGTTGTTTAGCCTGGAGAAAAGGAGACTCAGGGGTGACCTTATCACTCTCTACAACCTCTGAATGGTGGATGTAGTCAGGTGAGGGTTGGTCTCTTTCTCCAGGCAGCAACTGACAGAACGAGAGGACACAGCCTTAAGCTGAACCAAGGGAAGTTTAGATTAAATGTTAGAAAGAAATTCTTCACTGAAAGAGTGATTGGGCCCTGCAATCATCTGCGCAGGGAGGTGGTGGAGTCACTGCCACTGGAAGTGTTTAAAAAAAAAATACTGGATGTTGCACTCAGTGGCATGGTTTAGTTGATGAGGAGGTGTTAGGTCATAGGTTGGACTTGATGATCTCAAAGGTCTTTTCCAACCTAGTGATTCTCTGGTTCTGTGAATAAAAAGCATTCAACCCTCCAGATGATTCCAGATGAAACACTTCACAGAACTTGCTAAGATTTTTTGTATTTTCTCTCAAAATTCTTCCAAAACTTCCAGCAGCATCTAGCTTAACACTTTCATGTAGGCAGGTATGGATTTTTCACATGAAGGATATCACAGTGCAGACTCTAAAACCCAAATAATACGAGTCTCTTTCCTTGCAATAATTGCTGCAAATAGGAAGTGACTCATTCTCCTTCATTGCCCTTGCAGTGTCCCAAAAACATGATGCTATTTGTTACTACTTTTAATTCATGTAGTAAATCTCCTGTTTCCTGTTTTCTTCTGAGACAGCAGCACTTTTACTCACAGTAAATGACATTTGAGCAGTTCCTATTGTGATCATTTACAAGGCTTTGAGAATCTCAAATAGGATTTGGCTGGTTGAGAAGCCTGCCTTTGGATTGACACAAACATATTTCTAAGCTGTTTTCTACAACTGTGTCCGTATACAAGTAGTCCGATTTCCTCTGAATCATGCATCCAGAGTTAAATCTGTGTGAAAAATGCTTTGCTGGGCTGGAATAAGATGGTCATTAAGCATCTCAAAGAAGAAAAGCCAAAGAGGCAGTCCTGATGTTAGGTGTCTTACTAGGAAAGTCAGGGATTTTTCCCATCTTCTCTTACTCTTTTTTACCTGCTGTTGCTATCATATGAAACATGAGAACAGGAGCAGATATTCCCATCGGGGAGGCCTAAGGAGAGCTGGCAATGCAGCTACAGAAGCTGGTGGTGCAAATCCCAATGGTTCTTTACTGTGCTGACCCACAAGGAGAAAAAAGAAACTTCATCATCCCAGAGCATCCCAGGAAAAGAACTGTGACAACTGGAATTACTATTATCTCTGCTCTCTGTTCCCACCAGTGGGTACTCACATGCTGTGAAATTGGCAATATCCAAAGTTCAGTCAAATTCAAAGTAAATGAATGGAAACAACAGAGATAAATATTTACTTCCTAAACCCTTGGAATGAGAGGAAATTTCAGTAACACTTGTAATGGATTGAAGAATTATTCAGGCTACTAGAACCCCTTCCCCCAAATACACAAAAAAAATCCTGCCCTCTTTAACTGTTCCTCATCCTAGGTCAGCTCCAAGGAGATCCAGGGACACTTCTTGTGACAACAGTGTAGCTGTAAACTTTACACTGATTTTTTACTGCCTCCTGGTGCTCCATGCTGCAAATGGGTCCAAAGCTTGTGCTGTAAAGGAGAAGATGGAAACAAACTGCTCCTTTGTCACAGGTTTGTTTCAGTCTAACTATCTCTGAAAATAGTACAACAAAGAGATTACATGAATTACATTACATGAAACTGAATAGGTTTTTTACTTATTATTACATGGTCCTACAGTTTTACCCTGAAGAAAGAGATTTCCCAGAATGAGTTTCAGGCTACCATTTTTCCACAGAAGTGAGACTCACTCTGCAAGTCTTTTTCACACTCTTCTTACAACTGTAAACCAGGACATTCGGGTTTGTAAATGACCTTTACATAACAATACATTTTTATTTTACATGTGATTACTTTTGTAATCACATGTAAAATCACTTTTTATATATAGAAACAGATAGAGAGGGAAAATTTTCCTGTGTCTTAGCCAAAGAAGTGGGGATAATTTATCTAGGAGGCAATGAGAAGGGGGTCTTTCTGATTCAGTTTTACCATGACTTGCAAAGAACACCATGGCAGTGTAGTCTGTAGGACATGGCTTCCAGATACTGCCTGTGGCAAATACTCATTTAAGCATCTGAATGATTCAGGCTACATGCTGCAGTCGATATATATGTATGGAATAACATCTGGCAAGCTACTGAAACTAAAACTGCTGACTGCTTTTTAAAGTATCTTTTATTGATTTTGTGTAAACCAAAAAGAACTGCTTTTGATTATCTGGCAAATCCACCTTCTAATACTTTAACTTTCCAGTATAAGTTTGTACCTCTCACACTTGAAATGAGCTTTGGATTTATTAGCCAGAAAAAAATCTCTTGGAAAGAAAAAGATGAAATCCCATTTCTACTGACTTTTCCTAGGGTGATCATTTAATATTCTGGCTTCATACAAAGATGACTTTTCATCCAGATGAATAAAGTTGCCCTTCTGAAATTTTTGAATGAATTTATCCCACATATTCCATTATCATTCATAATGGATTTCCACAAGTGATGTGCCTGCCTTTCAATAAACAAGCAGGTATTTGTTCACAATTTTGTTCTTGACAATATCCTTGACAAAGGACAATCTCATTCTTAGACTGGCACCTTGCAAAAGGAGCATCTTAAGTTACTGTGCATTTTTGTCTCAAAAATATATGAAATGTATTGAATCATCCCTTTCCTGTGAATTTCTGTACAATATTTTCCTTAAAATAATCACATTTTTGTGTCCTCTGCAAAAAAAGTAATATCTGATAGAAGATAAAGTGTTTTGCTGCTGAAAGTGGGGGGGAGGGGGGGGGGGGAGGAGAGGAGGAGGGAAGTGAGAGTGGTGTCCTGCCCAAAAAATGAAGAGCAAGTTAAGAAAATGCAGGCAAACTGAAGTCGAATACTTTTTGACCAGATGTAGTGAATATTTGTCCAGCTGTTTTTCAATTTGAACTTGATGTTCTAGAACGTACAGATTCTGGCTGTTTTAAAAACCAGTCACTCTCTTTCACAAGGTTGCTTAAAAAATTGTGTAAAAAGAAATGTGTCATTTTTCTGAAATGTGTCATTCTCCTCAACTGAAAAATTTGAACTTGTGAAAGGTGCAGTGTATAAATTCGCATATAAAATATTGTACGTGGTAAATTTATAATTGTCACTAAAAGTTTGGACTCTCAAAAGCTGCTCAAGGGTGTCTCTGAAATTCCAAGGTCCATTGTGCAGCTGTAAAACCACAAAATTTGCAACAGAAATGACAAGGCTGGACTGGAGATGGTCCATTCATCAAGGGTGGACCACCACTTCATGGCTAATCAAGATCTGATATTAATCTTGGTAGAGGATCAGGGAAGAAGATCAAATCAGCGCCCCAAAGGAGGATCCGGGAGGATTCTTGGGACATCTTTCATACTATCAGGAAACCCTTTCAAACGTCACTTGGAAATAAAGAAATACATGAATATTCAGACTTTCAATGGACGTTGCCTCCAGGCAGAAAAACTGTATAAAAACCCGAACACCGAGACCCAGCATTTGTGGGCAATTTGGATGGCACCCTTGCTGCTGTTTCTCTGTCCACCCAGCATTCGATCAATGTTTTCCAATTTTATTGTGGCCTTTTAAAATTGATCTTGGAAATTGCTAAATAAATTCTTTGATTTTGGATTGGCTCCTTATCATTTATAACAAACTGAAACGTCAGTAAAATAGGTTAGCTGTAGTTCCACCCCTCCAACTGGGTTTCTTCTGTTCCTACAGTTCTAAAGTTCTGCAGTTTTTCCACCACGGTTAAACACCTTCTGATTTATATTTAATTTCCCCTCTCCCTTAGTGAATGTTAATAACAGCTCTCCTTTCCTCCAGTGTTCTCCCTGGATCCTGAGAACAGACAGATTTGGCAGAATCTCACCGATGTTCAAAGAGCAAGGTGTTACTACTATTGACCGTGTAGGACTGCAGAGGTTTGCAAAAAAGACAGAGCTTGTTTTTTTGCTGAACTCTGAAACAGCAAAGAAAGGCAGTGACTTTGTTGGACAAAGAGCTGAACACCAGTGAATTGTCATCTGCTGTCACCTGCTTGACAAGGTGACTCAGGCTAAAAAAGCACACTTTGGGAAGATAAATTTGCTGTTTTCCTAAGAAATTTTGAACTATCACCCTTGGGCACTGCATAAACTTGCACAAATTATTTCCAGACACTAACCTTAGAGCATGATATCCATCATACTAATAGGCCATAATCCAGTTTTAACCCAGTCAGGTACAAAATCATCTTAGCCACAAAATTAAACCATGGTGTATATGACAAATTTGAGAAATGAAATGTGTATAATAAAACTTTGTGTACACTCTGAACTTATTTTATTGCTCTGAGGGATGTATTTATTTGGCTACAACAGAAAAGACCCTCAGGTAACTCTATAAAGCTGGTCTAGTGAACAACTTCATCTTCATAATGGTGCCACTGTTTGAATATCTTAGATTTGAAAATTAGTCATTCACACATGCACATTCCAACTCATGTCTCCAAAACAGAGTATGTGTCTAATGGATAATGTGTGACTGAATTAAAAACAAAAGCAGAGTCACTATTTGCCATAAAAGATATTCAGAAAACAAATATGCTGTGCAAATAATATATTTAGTAAATCTTGCCCTTGTTCTCCAGAAATACACAGAGCAGAAACTGGTAGTAAGACAAAAAAGTGTGTGTTTTGTGTTCTGCATGAACTTAAAGAAACCAATCCTCTCTCAATTTTTCCAGTCCGTTAAGTAGCAGTTACAGCACAGAGACACTGATGGCTGTGGCGATTCAGATTAGGTGACAGACAGAAACAATACTGCTGAATGGGTTTTACTGTGCCTTCAGGTAAAATCTTTGTGTCTCAGAATAAAGACAGCTGCATTAACTGACATCTAAAAGTGTTAAATTCCTTGCTGGCTCTGCTCAGCTCTGTTGCTTCCCTTGCTGCTGGAGTAGTGAATGGATGACAGAATGCTCTCAAGCACAGGTGGGTGCTGTGCTTGGTGAATTCTGAAACTTATTTTCAAAATTCCTCTAGCCTTCTAATGTACAGCATCTCTTGTGCAGCTGTCTAGAGATTGAACTACTTCCTGAGGGCATTGCTGCTTTCATGGAAACATGGGAGATTGTAATCATACAACTAAGAGGAGAGACAACTAAGTTGGAAAATCCAAGGCTATTTTTTTGACTGTTTTTAAGATTTCTATCTCTATATGTTGCACCTTTACATCAGGATGCATCACACATGCATCAGAAGGCAGATCATTACCTGAGATCTTTCTGAGCAGTGTTTTATACCCAGGCTCTGTATGGATGTTGACATCATAGAATTATAGCACGGTTTGGGTTGGAAGGGACCATAAAGATCATCTAGTTCCAACCTCACTGTCAACCTTCCACTTGACCAGGTTACTCAAAGCCCCACCCAACCTGGCCTTGATTGGGCATCCACAGCTTCTTTGGACAATCTGTTCCAGTGTCTCACCACCCTCACAGTAAAGAATTTCTTCCTAAAATATAAACTGACTCTAATTCAGTTTGAAGCCATTACCCCTTGTATGTCACTACAAGCCCTCCTATAAAGTCCCTCTCCAGCCTTCTTGTAGGTGTTCTTCAGGTACCAGAAGCTGCTGTGTGTCAGTTCTCCAGTCACTTTTACCCATACTGTCCTTGTCCTTATCTGGTAAAGGCTGCAACTACCCTTCTCTAACACTACTTAATGGAAAAAAATAAGAATCAAAATTCCTTAGCTGTTCTAGACAAGGAGGAAAATAGAACAGATCCAGTCCTATATATTGTGCTGTAAACCTGACACTGCTATTTCCTGGTTAGGAATTACTGTCAATTTATATACATGTAACAAGACTAGAATCCTTCCGTGAGAGAGAACTCATTTCCCAATCAGAAAAAAGTCATCTTTGAAAATAATAAATCGCTACTTACTTTTACTTTTATCAGTGTTTTCTTAAAAAAAGGAAAGGAAAATTCACCTGCTGGAATTTAATGGATTTTTTTTTTCCTGAAAGTTTCAACATATTCTGGACTATCATACTTTTTTCTCTGGTATTCTTTCTCTTTAGTACAATTACTTTTAATCTTTGCATCTGTTAGAAATAAGTGGATGCAGCATATGTTCCTTAAATAGAACCCCTGAATTATTCCTACATAACCTGCATCAGAACTCTCCAGATTGTGTAGCTTTTTATCTGGAAACTTGCCAAGGTCAAGGAAAGACAGGAGTAATTTCAAACCTGGCATAGTTCTTTGGAGTTAAATATAATCTGAGGGATTTGAATTTTTGCATATTTGCTCATCAACATGGAGTTTTCACTTAAGATTCTGTTTTTATGAAGTTTCCTCACCCTGCCAGCTCATCCTTGGAAACAAAAAAGTTTACCCAGTGTGACATTTTTATTTTTGTTTTGTTTGTTTTTCCTTTTAAAGGAAGACAGAAGCATAAGTAAAAGGAAGTAAGAGAAAACTCACAGCTAAGGATCCGTAGGGCTTGGGAATCTCTTCAAGACTTGTCCCACAAATTTGTGCTTGACCCCTCTCAAGTTTTGAAGAGACTATGCAACAGAAAGGATCCTGGATGACTCATTCACAGCCTAAATTTCAACACTGAAGTGTTGAAAAACTGCCTCTTAGCAATATCAGCTTTCCTAAAGGTAAATAGTATGCGAGGGTTTAAGCCAAATCCAAACCCAGACCTTAGGCAGCCAAGTTCTTTGGTGCCTAGGAAAGCTTTACCTGTTCCTAGAGACTGAAGAAAGGAAACAAAACCAGCATAAATGGTTTTGGCTCCTCTTACAGTCCCATTTCTCACTATGATATTTGTGCCTATTAAATCACACTTTTTTCAAGGGGAAAGGAGCACAGAGAGACAGTTAATGGTAAATAACAAAGTCCCGATCAATGTCTACTGAAAATAAGCTGTAACCACCACAGTGAAGCAATGCAATAACACAACAGCTATCCTATTTTTCAGTCCATGACACTTCTGAAACATATACCCACAAGGCAGAGCATCAGCTTTCCCGGTAATATTCCTGAGTCAAGAAAGCAGACATTCCAATTTAAACCTGTTACACTTGAAATCCCTTTTGCTTAACACTTGTGCACCCACCTTTTAGATAAAGGACTATCAAATCCTGAAATAAGTCATGGAGAACTTCCTGCAGTTTGAACACAGTTTTTCCCTGGGCTGAACAGAAAAATCCTATAGATATCTGCAGCAGCTCTGCAGGAGGAGTACAGTGTGTGGCTGATCACACCATATGTGATTAAATTCCAGTACCAGGGAGTTATGGTTAAAGCCTCTAGAACAAGCTCTGAGGCCACTGATTTATACCAGCAGGTTATCACACCTTCCTCAGATGGACTAATTAACTACAAGCAAGAATCACTGCTGCTGCCAGAACTAAGAATTACATTTCTCCCATCAAATGCTTATCCATTGAAGTAGCTGCTCTCAGGCCTGTAAAGCAGCACTACCAGTTGGAAAAACATAGGGTTTTTCTTTATCCCAGCCAGCTCCTGGCCATTTTTAGGAATTTTTGCAGTTGAATTTGTCTATTCAAAGAATGGTTACTGTGCCCAAAATTTAAACATAACTGTAAGACTTTGGATTCATCTACCTTTGTTAGGAACCAAGTCTAAATAATTGGCGTGTGCATATATGTAGTGTGAAGGGAGTAGAGATGTGGATTTGTCAATCCACATTACCCCTGCAAAAGCAGCATGGAGATTCTCCAGCCTGGCTGCTATGTCTGTGAGATTTATCTCAGTTTCACCAGACACAGAACAAGCATGCACATTCATCTTAAATGGCTGAAAACTGTATTTAACTCCAAGAATATTTTGGTAGTATGAAGCTTTTTCTCGCATGAACTTGAAAGAAAGGCATTGCAGACACTATATTTAAATCTATATATTACTTTCACATTGTGTGATAATATGTGTACACCCAATATCTTTCTGTCTTCCTGTTTAGTGAAGAAATCTAACAACACTCCTGATAACTAGGTCAAAAATTTTCCAATGAATTTTTCTGATGTTTTTTGTTTTACCTAAAGAGCTATCTGTGAATATTTTCTGCTCCTTTTAGAGTAGTAGACTCCATTTTAAAAAACCCCAAAAACTTACTGAATTACCTCAAACAACAGATTTATTTTTAAGACAACACTTGTTCAATAAAATGGAGGAGATTATGTGGCTATATGCAGAGGATATCTGTTTGCCGAGAAGTTGTTTTGACCACTCTGTAGTTGAGCACTTTTTGTTTCATCTCAGTATGGGCAGTTTCTCATCCTAATGCATGTGAAGACCACGCAATTTAGATGGAGAAAGCTTTATGAAGAGACGCATAATGAAACAAAACCCACTCTATTCTTTTTAGGAGCACCTGATCTTTTGAACCCATTGTTGTGGGTAATTAATTTCTCCAAGGTATGAAAGAATTCTTCTAATCCTGTTTAAGATTCAACACCCTTTAATTTAATATAGTCCTGAGAGGGACTGGGATCTGGATTTCATGATTTCAGGTTCTTTCAAACTGGAGATATTCTATGATTTGGTGAAGACTTTGTATTCATATTATTGCTATTTACTCCGCAACAGTTACCAGGAAAGTTAGTTATTTTTTTTAATGTTTTAACTCCAACATTAGAAGTTAATTAAAAATTTAAAAGTTCTAGATTTCCTGGTTATGAAACACAGAAATGAAATAATTATCTGTGAATAATTAAACTCCTACTCATATTTTCAAGATATTCCAATTTTTCTCCCTTTATTACCTGTAGATCTGAGGCCAGCCTTCAGTCTGAGTGTTGTTGTGATCCAAGGTATCTTCTTCAGTTCTAGAAATCCTGGAGTATCAAAATCAATGAAAACAAAATAGTCTGCAAGCTGTGTCCTGTATTTCTATTGTGCAAGTTCAGAATTGTTACACATTTATATACAAGTGTTAGGTTATTCACTGCCGTATCTTGCTTACTGTTCTTTATTTTTCAACTATAGAGAGCATACTTTAACAGATTTTAGTTGCCATTTTGAATCAAGCTAATGCAGTGAAGAAAGAAGGCCATTAAATTTAATATCTACACTGAATTGGGTCAGCAGTTCTGATATGATTAAATTTCATGTTTTTTTTTTTTCACCGGCCTCATCCCTTCACATTATACAAACCCGGTGTATATAATGGCATAGAATACTGACTCAGACCACTCTTCTGCATAGCTGAACCAGAAATCAATCTGAATTGCATTTATCCTGGACTTTGTCACACACAAGAAACAAAATTACTTCCATAACATTATTTCTTGTATCATTTACCCTCTATTTCCTGTCTTATCAGGCTGCTTTGTTTCTCTGTACTACTGATTTTAAGCCTAGCTGTGCAGATGTTAGATTGAAAGCTGGCCTTCAGAAGACCTATTCCTTGTTTTGCTGCTAACTCACTTGTGTGACCTTTGGTGGGTTCATAAATCTACCTTTGTTTCAGTTTACTTGTCTCTAAAATGGCTGTGATAAATAGATGTTGTGTTCTGTTGAGCTGAATTTTGAGATGTATTGACTCAATAATCAATAACTTACCAACCAATAATAAATCCTAACATTGACTCAAGAAGTCAGAGGGATTGCTCAGTGCACTCTTTTTACATTCAGAGGGACAACTTTGCTCAAATTCCATCCAGAGTCCAGAGGTATCTGGAGAGGTGTTTTTAAGTTAGCACTATGGCTGATATCCATGGACTTCACAAAATCAAGGGTTAAAATCCTAACAACTTCAAATAAACTTTTCATCCTTTCAAGTGCCAATCAGGATAGGTTCATTTGCAAATACAGTCTAATTGTTTAACCTTATTCCAGACTTTTGGGACCCAATTATCCTGCTGCTTGTATGAGTGAAACCTAATTACCAATTTTTTTTAGAAATAAGATTAAGCAATACTTGTAATTGATGTCAGGAATTTAATTTTTGAAACAGATCTTTAGCTGGCACTGTTCTGCTGAACCAACAGCAGGCTGATTGTCACACACACACACACACACACCTTGAGGTATTTGCCAGTTATTTTTCCCTGGCAAGATCTTTTGATAGGAGACTGTTTTATTACTACTGAAAGCATTTTTTAAAATAATAAGGCTTTTCAACTTCTACAGACTGTGGTTTCAATTCCATTGAACTCACTAAATTATGCTGGTACAACATAATATCTGGTTATTGCATGCTGCTGCTTTGTGTATCTGAGCTAGCCCCAGCCAAGCCAGTTTGTGCACAGGAGACTAGATAGTCACCAGCAGTCAAGGTTTTGTACATTGAACACAAAGTAACTGGAGAGCCTGATGGAGTTAACCCCACAAAATTTCACGTTTCCTTAGCATGACTGTTTCTGGTATTTCTATCCTGTTCTGTCTCTCTCCAAAATAAACCTTAGTACCCAGTGAAGGCAGAGTAGAGTGTTACAATCCAGTTACAGTTAATGACCTTAGTCTCCACCTCGTTCCCTAGAGAAGAGCTGAACATTAAACTGTCAGAAGCCTTGGACACAAATTGCCCTTGGGTAACTGCACAATCATTGACATTACCCCTGATGCAGTATTCCCAACACTACATTAAGTCTGATCTCTGTCCATCTTTCTGTTTGCTCATGAAGCTTCCTAAAACTCCAAATGCTAGTATAAAGTCAACCTCACACCCCCTCTGCTCTAAGACAAAATCAGCTATAACTGTGATATCCTTTTTAAATGTCTGTCTAAGGTTTTCTACCTCAAGTAATCAAGGATCTTAAGCCACACCATCTGCTTCATTATTTTCGAAAAGATTTGCCTCTTCTTCTTTGCATCAACCCTTTGTTATTATGGTGTTCCTGCTGTAATCCTCCACATAATGGGCTGCTTTTGCTTGAGCATCTCTTACTATGCCCGGGAGATATCTGCAAGCAGGAAATACTTCATGGAATGAGCTAGAAAAAATGTTTATAGGTTGATATGGGCAGTTACCAAGCATTGATATCCTTGCCATACCTAATATATCTGTGTCAGCTAGGCTGTTATCAGTCAGGACAGAAAATATTAACATCCACTGCTTCTTGGAACAGGCTGGATTTCTGTCTCCTAATTATCTACCTTTTTCCTAGGTTTATGTCATTAGTTTCCACTTTGAGTCTTTCAGTTACTAGTCACTACCATCTCAGCAACTTCATTTTCTCAATAGCCACATTTCTTGTCTTGCATGGTTTTAACTGAACTATTTTCAAACATCCTACTAAAACAGAATCAAAGTTAGCCAGACATGGTATGCAAAGCTAGATCTTGGGTCACATGAACCTGAATCACACTGCATCCCTCTCTGTTTTCCATCCCTTTTATTTCACTCTTTTCTCACAGGACCCATTTTCTAACCTCTGGTCAGTTTAGTTCCTGCCTTAACCAGAGCTGAGTAAAGAAGGGTGACTTTCCAGGTATTCAGAACTATATTCCTGCTTATTCAAAAATTATCAGTCCTGTGGTTTTTTTTTACAAGTACCTAATATTGTTATTTTGTGCTGAAATTTGGGAAACAACCGCATTTCTGAAAAGAGGGTTCTGAACATCTTTTGCATCCTGTAATACATGCAATTTCTTCTATCTGAGCATTTATTTTAGAAGTGGATATTGCTGAATTTCATACTGTATTTTCAGTATGTTTCTCTGGTTTTGGCAGGATTCTTTCAAATTTTTGACCTGGTCTAAAAAGTTTGTGCCACATGGAAATGAAACACATTTTCTCAGTATTATGTAATTCCTAACAAAAATATCAATAACTTCATACTCACAACAGATTTCCATGAATCCCTGCTTGATATACCCTCCCATTCTGGTATATCATTGATCCCCACACTTCAGTATAATTATTTAGGTGCATGTGCACCCTCAGAGATGCCATGCTTTGTAAGCATGTTTTGGAAATTATTACTTGAGACTGCAGAAAAAACCTAAATACAGTCAACCTGTATATGATTGAAACCTCTTTCTGCTCTATGGAATGTCCCCGTTAACATTTCATAGGTAATAGACTGACTTGACATGTCTTGGTATACAGAGCTGTATTCTGACCACTGTGTCATTTCTCTACTTTTTTCCAAATTCTTATGTACATATTGATTGATCTGGGATTTTCCCAGAAGGTGAAGCTAAGCTGATTCATCAACAATTTATTATGTTTTAGTTTCTTAAGATTAAGCACTATATATGCCTTTTGCTAGTCTCCTGGTATCACACTCTTAAAGACCGAAGTTAAAAATTCTGATTGGTTCTGCCAGTTATCTAACAATCCTAGTGCTTTCAAAAATGCAAAAACTCGCCATGCATAACACTGTATAAAAATCCTTTATCCATGCCACCCACTCTGTCCTTCTGGTACATATGCCCTGAATGCATATTCAATCTCTTTCAAACCAGGTATTATCAATCCCAGTGAAGTTCCTAATTAACCCAGGGTTTGTTCATCCTGGGAAATAAAAGTAAGGCAAAAAAAAAAATTATCTGTGACAGTTAATACATTTAATATAGCTAGTAAAAACTATGGATTTGTATGATTTCTTATGCATTCATAAAGTAAATTCTTTAAATTCAGATCTTGATCCAAAACTAATGAAAACTACTGATGAATGTCAATGAATTTGGAATCTAGATTCTTATGTAATGTTTTAGCACCAGTTAAAGACGAGTAGTAGGGCAGAAAAGGCAAAACCTGTAAGGAAGCCTGTTGTGATATGGGAATTTTCAAAGTGGTAGATAGCAGTAAACAATGGCAACCCCCCATTTTTTTCAGATAGGAAAGCAGAATTGGACTTTGAGTAGAAGGAATTTAGATAAGTTTGTTTCCTTCTTCTCTAAAGTCCTTCTAAAAAGGTCACAGAGATAAAAATAGAGCTGCCTTCTTTTACAGGGATTTTGCTTGAGAGATCAATTTATTCAGAAATCAAGACAGATTGATGTTGTTCCCCGGGAATGCAGATAGGCATATTTTAGACAATAAACCAGGAGTCCTTATCTGCTGAATTTTGTCTTTTCAATGTATCTATCCTATGCTAATTTTAGGTCTGCATGCTCTATATCCTGCCATGTTTTGTTTTTTGTCCCATTGAGCTCTGATTTCTCATTACGACGTGTCCTTTTAGCATATATTTTGTACTTGTGATGCATCTGTTCTCATTTTGCCCCTGCAAGTGCCTAAACGATAGCTAAATGCATCTGTAAGGACAAGTGCTGAACAGGTGCAAAACAAGACCACGAATAATAAAAGAAGAGGAAGAAATCAGAGACTAATTTTTGCTCTGTCAGGATTTGCCTAATATATGTATAGTCATTACACAGCCAAAACAAATGTCTCATTTTCACAGTTCTTTATCTTCTCCTAAAAAAAGGATCTTTCTGGAGTTAATTTAGCACAAGAAATTTTGATAGAAAAAGGTATTCATTCTCTATTGCTGCCTTGACAGAGATTCTGCAATACAGGTTAAGGAATTTTACAGGGTATCCAGATCTTCTTTGTTAGTAAACAAAACACGGACAATCCTTTCAGGCACATGATGTGCTTCTTGGGGTGTCCTGGGCAAGCCAGGAATTGGACTCAGTGATCCTGATGTGTGCCTTCCAACTCAGCATCTTCTAAAAAAGAAAATGCAAAAAACAAAAGTATGAATTTTAGGTGTATTGTTCGAAAACAAATCAAAACTCACAGTACTTTTATTTTACATTTATTTTACTTTCCAAAGAAGTTTTGTCTGTTACTCTTGGGGAAGAGTTAGTGCAGATACATTGATTTCACACATTACACAAAGTAGTAATTTTTTACTCCTTCTAATCTCAGTGATACAGACTGAGTAGCTGAGCAACATTCTGTTCTTTTAGTGTTGTTGAAGCAACATAAAATGTCAATTTATTGTCAGTCTCTACTCAGTATTATAGCTTTGAATTCACACTGAGTTCACCCTCCAGGATAGCAGGACTTTCAGGACTGTGTCTACAACATTTTAGTAATTCCTTTTGAGAATAGGCCAAAATCTCTGTTGTCCAGCAGCCAAATGATAGGATGGAGGGAAGAATGGAGGTCAGCTCAAATAAACAAAACCTGACTACTTTTTTTTTTTTTTTTTTATGAAAAGAAGCATCCAGGAAAAAAAAAAAACACAAAAAACCCCCCAAAACCCCCCCAAAAAAACCAACAAAATAAACACCACAAAAAACCATTTTGAGTAAAACAGAATCACAGAATCATTTAGACTGGGGAAGAGATCATCGAGTCCAACCTGTGACAGAACACCACCTTGTCAACTAGACCATGACTCTAAGCACCATGTCCAGTCTTTTCTTAAACACCTCTGGGGACAGTGACTCCACAACCTCCCTGGGCAGCCCATTGCAATGTCTAATCACCCCTTCTGTGAAGAAATTCTTCCTAATGTCCAACCTAAACCTCCCATAGCACAGCTTAAGACTTCAGAACAAACTTTTTGAGATCTTTCATGCACTTCTTACAGGAAGTACAAATGACTAAGACATCAGGTTGCAAACTACAGAGACACCAATAATTTTCTGCCTCTTAACCCAGTTAGTTGGGTACTTCTCCTACCTATAAGAGAGAGAGTGTTCTCTCAGTCTGAGATAATGTCTCAAAACTCATCTCACTCTGCCTCATAACCCAGTTAGTTGGGTACTTCTACCTATAAGAGAGAGAGTGTTCTCTCAGTCTGAGATAATGTCTCAAAACTCATCTCACAGAAGCATGTCCAAATAATTGTGTTATGGGCTGTGCAGTCTTCTCAGTCCTAGCTGCGAGGCAGATCTGTTTGATCTACCTCTGAATCATGTGCAGCTCAAGACTGCAAGTTAAACTACCCTGCACAGCTACTCCCAGTCCCTTTGGATAATGTTCCACCTTTTATTTAAATAGTTATGTGGTCACTGGAAGAAAGGCAAATCTTCTAACCTATTGTCAAGAGAACCACTGAGTCAGAATCTGGCTTAGTATTTCAGTTTATGAAGGAAGATTTAGGTGTTTTGAACCAAGAGGGACTATCTCAGAAGTAAAATCCATCTTCTCCCCTCCTTGGCTAGTAGGTAAATGCTTTGCACTTAGCCACATAAGTAGTAATTTTATAAAACTCATGTGGAAATACCATTTTTTCCTTTTCTTTATCGTCCTTAGATTTTTTTGTTAACAACAAAAACATCAATATTTGCACATACTTTGGGGGAAATTACATTGGAAAAGAAGCTCTTTGCCTTATACTACCATGACAAATCCAATTCTCAGGGTAAATAGAGTGAAGTTGTTCTATGGCAGTTAAATAACAGAAGTTTTTCCTTAAATCAAAATAATTCCTTCTGAAGTTAAAAAATTCCAGTACCTGGTGAAACTAAACTGAGCCTGGGGGTACTTTAAGCCATACTGAAAAGCACAGTCTGAGCTGCAAAGCTGCTCAGAGCTCTTCCCAACTTCTTGCACTTGGTTAATGAAACTATTCCCAGGGAGGAAGGACCCACCTCTTCCTCAGTCATCTCACCAATGTACACAAGAGCAGAGGCTGACTACCTATTTTAAACAAGAATTGCTTGGAAGGTTTCCATGGTCTCCAAGCTCTTCTGTCCTTTTTATTAACACAGGAGGGAAAAAAGTCCTGAGGGAAAATAAAAAGGTGTAGGCAATAATGCTTCTGGAAAGGCAGAATATTTGTTAAGATCATACCCTGAGTTAAGTGGCTCCTTCTTTGACAGCAGCCATAATGCTGCTCTTTGAAGGGCAAGAAGCTGAACTTTCAGGGAGCCAATTAGGAAATATTTCAGAAAGAGTGGTAGTGATACCAGCCATCTGAGAGATTACATGCAGTAAGGGGTCCTCAAAGCAGTGGCCTCCAACTATTTTCAGCATAGCTATTATCTTTCTTTTGCATTACTTAAAAACTCTTTTTACAAAAAAGGAGAGCAACAAAGTGACTTGAGGCTTTTTGTTGGGTCCCAGAGCTTTACAAGTAAATAGTTCCACAGCAAACATCACTCACCAATGGAACTTAACTTCACAGAAAAATATGTTTCCCTAAGACAGATAATAAATATCCTTCATATCATCGTGGCTGATTAGTCAAAACAAGCCTGAAAGATGCATTATGTTCTGCCTTTGCCATATTTTGCTTTTCAGAGTCAGAAAGGATTGATGTTTCTGTTGGGTCACTGCTGAATACCTAACTGTAAAGAAATACTAAATTTTGACTTGCCACTGAGAACAGTAAGGAAGGAACTAAACGGTGATAAGCAGACTGAACTATGTTTACATGAAGCTTTCTTTGATTCTCTAGTGCAAAATAAAATATTAATGAGAAGAGAATGATAATAATAATAAGCTTTCCCTGATCATACATGTGATCTCACAAAATAACAACCAAAATTCATAAACGTAAGGATTTGATGCCTATCTTTTTATTGTAACACAAAGGTGCTCCTACTAGAAAAAAAGGTGACATTCTTGCTCTGTCTGAACTGAGTCAAAATCTTTCTATTCTCACTAGAACTCAGGTGAAAAATAATGTGTAAAAAATAATAATCCTGTTTTGAGAAATCTAGTATAATAACTTTCTTCCATAAATCTCAGCATAATTAAGAAGAATGAGACTCAAGAGCTCATAGTTTCTCATGTTAGAAAAGAAGTGCAGGCTGGTTTTTTTTCCAAGACTGCTGTTCATGATTAATGATATCTGTTTGTTAATGCACTTTAGATACATTCACTGCATCCTCACACTGTCTTGCAGCTCTTGAACAAGGGTGAACTTTACCAGGAAGCTTCACTGGATAGTGGCAAGATTTACTAATCAGCACAACTCTGTCATCCTTATATGATGATTAAAAGTAGCCATCAGCACCTGGACATGCAACTTCTCACCCTGAGGTGCTGTGCTGGGACAAGACCTACCAGTGGTTCTCCACAATACAGAGAACACTGCTACAGCAAGACTGAATGCTAAAAACAATGGAGCAATTTTTATAGAAGTGAATATTTATTTACTTGTTTTTAAAAAGCACCAACACTCCTCGGCTGCATTCACAGAAAACCTGTGTTTGGAATTAGTTCAATTAGTTTTATTCCTGATTAATGTGCTCTTCTATATCCATTGCTGGAATGTAGGTTTTTCCCATTTGGTTGCAATAAATCAGATATTATTCACTATTAGTGGTTTGCTACAGTTCTCATTTGCCTATTACTCTATCTTATTTTGCAGTAGTATGCACATTTTAAAGTATGCCTCTATGTAATCTGCAGGATAGAAATTAGAATGATTGCACAACTTCTATATTATATGCTTTGAGAGACAGAAAATTAAGATAAAATTTTCAATTTTCATACCTATTTTAATCACAGCCTTTTTAGATATGCTGACTTTCCCAGAGTTCTTCAGAAAGATTCAGTCAGCAGTTCTTCAGAAAGATTATCGCCTTAAAAAAAAGAAAAAAGATAGGTTAGTTATTCATGTGTGCACTGTAAAATAATTTCAATGTGCTAGACACTTTACAATCCCTTCCCTCTTCAAACACCTTTATTTTGTTCGTTTTTTATATGGGAGTCACTGCCGGAATGTTCTCTTGGAAACTGCTTTATCATCTAGAAGTCAAAATTTGGGCATTTGATCGCTGCTTAGCTTGACCTAAACTGAATAGAAGCTTTAACTCCTGCCACATTGCCTTTCAGATTTTTCTTTTTTCTGTGTCTGATCATTCAGATAAACTCAATACAAATTTCACTTACATAATTAAAACAACGCCTTTGAATACTGCAAATGTTTTAAACCAAAATGTCACATAGTGATTTATGCATCTATGAATAGAAACGTATCCATCATCTGCCTGAAATATGGGTCTAATGAATAAAATCTGGCAACTGATTAAAAAAAAAAACATAAAAGAAGAAATTCTTCTCTGCCTTGCTGGCCTACTCAGAGGGACGTTTCTTCACAGGTCTTTTTTAATGTAAAACCTGTCATCATTTACCTCTGTTGAAATGAATAGTCTATTATCTTTACCCACGTGACTTTACCATATTTAGAATTGTTTAATAATGAAATAATAATCTACAGAATAGTTATGCTGATTACATGGTGTGGTAAAAGAAGAGGTTGCACAAAGTGAAAACAGAAGACTGTGCTGCCAACAGACTTCAATATTTCATCTATACATCTGAATGAATGTGAAATACTAGGTTAAAGAATTCTTTTCATGGTAATGGCTATGGAAGTCTGTATTTGGTTTTCGAGAGTGATCTGCACAAAAGAGAAGCAGAGTGGTCCATTCCAGCTTTGAAATCTACGAGATTTTTTTTTTCTGAACGTGGAAATGACTTTAGCTGAACTCCACAAGAATACAGCTGGTTCACAAGAATACAATTTTGAACATCAAAATTTGATGATTACTGCTTTTCTTAAGTCCTAAGCTTTCTGTGGCCATTACTGTAAGCATTTAGAAGTGGAATGGAATGGTCTTTTTTGTTATATTCAAAGCAACATTTTGTTTTCCTCAATATAACCTTTTTATTACTATTTAGAAATTAGTAAGACAGTAGAGTCCATCAAAAGATTGTTTCCATGCTTGCTCATAACGTTTGCATAAGTTCTGAATCTGCTTTCAAGGAATTTTCTGCAAAAATGTAAAATTTAT